>NC_135196.1:3761847-5011847 GCF_050948175.1 Xylocopa sonorina | reverse complement strand
AAATTGCGACGACATAAAACACCGCGACAGTGGCATTACAGTTTCTTCGTCCGCAAAATACATCCAATTTAAAATAAATTCCCGGAAACCTCGGTAAAATCTGTTTCGTCTGGCTTAACGAAACTACTGAATATTTTCACAGAGGTAATCACCGGAAAATTATAATTCCTCTCGTCTACGTGTCCGGCTTCCGCACTTTTCTCATTCTTGTTTCCTCGTTATCTTCTTTTTTGCTGTTGCGATCCGTTCTTTGGATTACTTCAAAGTACGAGTTAAGAGTCGGCTTCTGGGACGAGTCTGCTTTGAATAACAAGCTGTGAAAAATGATAGAGATAAGTACGCGCTGAATAATTTCACTATTCATGGTCAACTGTTAAGAATTTATTAAAATCTTGCTCGCTCCAAAGATAATTTATCTTAAACAAGAATTTATTCTTTACTAAAAAATTTAGTTCCTTCTAAAAATAAGTTTGAATACTTTGAATTGTTGTAATTTTGCAAAAACTTCATATACAAGATATTAAATCGCGACTAAAGTAGTATAATTTCTACGTTAACAATTCAAAAATAGTAAATTTGAAGTTGTAACGTTGGTTCAGTAAATGCACGATTAATTAGGTCTTCAAATATGTTCTCAGTAACCTCCAAGTGTATATATCATTATTAATCATTGAATTGGAAAAGAGTATTCCGATAATTGAAATTTCATTTCAACCTCTTGCAAAGATTTCCCTGCCCTAATCAATGAATTTCAAATAAAAATAGCCAATTAGAAAATTTCAAAGTAACTGCTGGGAAGTGTTCGCAATTAACATCCTCCGATTTGCCCCTGTTAACCTCGCTTTCAGTCTAGCGCTCTGTCTTCTTCAAAAAGCGCTCTTTAGGAGCCCTTAGCTCGTAAGGCAGAGCCGTTCTCGTTACTCCGCGACAAGACGAGTCTGTGGGGAGTTTTCGAATCCGTTCTTCGAGAGGCGCCGCAATTTATTGGCTCTGCGCGAACGGGGTGCAAGCGTTCCTCGGTTCCTCGAACCCACTTACGAATTTGCGGAAAAGGGAAAACCCGTGTTCGCGGCCACTCGAATATTATTCCCAGATTCGTTTGAACCTGGTCGCGTTTGCGATTCGAGAGCCCTTTGAATCGTACCCGGCTGTTTAATATCGTTACGTTGAAATTTCATGAACTCTCTTTGAGGGTCGCGAATTACACGGTTCCGTACAGACCGATCAATTAAAATATGTAGATGCCGAGCAAACACCGAACCACCCTCGGCCTATCGAGTTCGTTTTATGAATTGATGAGCTTCGAGGGTGTTGACGAACGCGTAAACAAGGTATTTGTTTTTCCTACGAATTTTATTACCTGCGCGTATTCTGTAGTATCGATGGTAGAAATTAGGGGAGCTTTAATGGTAATCGAGTATTTTTTACGAGTAGGTAACTGTACTCTATTGCTCTTCTGTTCATTTTAAAGCCATTCGTGTAGCTTGAACATTGATATCAAGACACGAGCACCGTCTAGGTTAAAACTATATATTTATTATTACACTTTATGAAGATATAGAAATTGCAAAAATTTGTCTTGTCATCAGATGACGATTATTAACGAACCTGTAGACAACGACACACGCAAGGGAGCTAGAAAACATGTAGCAGTACACGTGGTACATAATTTACGTGTACGAAACAAATCCGTTTCTTCGATAGTTTCGCGAAAAGTTCACCTTGCACGCGTATTGATCATACCGTTCGACAATACCTGGCCCGTAATGCCTATTAAATACCCGTTCAAATACCTGTTACAAGTTCTCCCGCGGAACAATCAAAGTTGAAACGGGCAAACTGCGCGGCGGGCATTGTGCGATCGACGATCGAAGAACAATACTTCGCATGCGAAAATACCTTCCGGCCGGCCGGGGGGCGGCTGCGGGGGGGATTAATTCATCGGCCAATTGGGAGGCACTAGCGGTGCCATTTCCATTTATGAAAAGCTGCTGGCACGCGAGGACGGGAACGGGAACGGGATTAAATTACGATGGATCACGGCCGGTACAAAAACTCGCGTGGCATTCAACGGCGTCGTGTACCGGGAGCGTAAACCGTGGGGGCTGACAAACATTAACGGCGGCGAAATGAAATTTATGGGCAACAAAGGGCGCGGCGGTTAAAGCAATTACAAAGACGCGGGGCGTGACGTTTATAATTCGTGTCTCGAAGCCCGTTTTACAAGAAACCCATTGATGCCGCCGGATTTATTAATTACACGCCATCTACAGCCCTTCACTTTTGTCCCAAGGCCCCTTCGGGTGGCCCACCCGCACCCCTGGTCGCGGGACCGCGACGACGCGGCTCAACGTCTCCTGCGATCCGTGAAAGCTAGAACGCGGATCGCGAGATATTATACTCGTCCCGAGGATATAATTCTTATTACGTCGTTAACGGGAAACTGGGGTGGGCGCTGGTGGCGAGCGGAGGGACGACCGTGGAGAACAGAAGGAGAAAGCGGTACAGAGCTTTCCTTTGAGGCTCGCCGCCTCGACGCAATAGCCGCTTCTAACGGGGGATGAAAAAAAGTACATTAATTGCGCGCTGCGTTGCGGTGTTATTAAATTCTTATGGAAATGCAGCCGGGCTCGTAAAGTTCGCTGTTGTGTTGTAAAATCTAAATAATTTCGAGCCCTCGAACACCGCGAAGGGCCACTCGACGTACCTCGAGCGGACTTCCTGTTCCCTTAGTTCTCGATGATCGAGCCGAAGAACGATCGAACGGAGGGAAAGTGGAGGAGTATAAAAAAGTGGTGGAAGGTACTCGGAGTAGAAGACTTAAAGGTACACGGTTGCAATCAGATATTAAAATCGTGTTTACCAAATCAGACCTCTCGTTGAGTTTCCTCCGTCTCTCTCGCCCGTTTCCCTTTTCTCCACTGTTTTTCTTTCGCCGTTCTTTTTTACCCGCCCCTTATCTCCGTTTACTTGCCGGCTCCCTCGGTTCCCTTCGCGTTGCTGCCTCCTCCGTCTTCGCTCTGCCCCTCGCAGTCGAGTTAAGCGATAAGTTTTCCTCTGTCTGTCTGCTACTTGCTGTCGAGTTAACAATTCGGTTAGAAAGTTAGAGACCGTTCCCTTCCATCCTTTCGCTTTATGGCGCGCGATCTTTTCGGCCGACGGGCAGTTCGATGGTCTTCGAGAGGGTTGGAGGAAGCTCGCCCTCTCGTTACGAGGCGACCGGACGTCGAACTTCGTGCCGCGAGTGAAAATCAGTAAATTCGATGGATCTTTACGACGGGGCTTTAGCGAGACAGGGGTAGAAAAGGGGTGCGCGTTACTGTTCGAAAACGATCACGCGATACTTTCTATTAATTTTATATAACATTGAACGATTTGTAAATTGTATATGGAAATTATTTAGCGTTGTGATTCCACGAGTTATACCATAAAGATCGTTTGTGATCTTTGAAAAATATTTATCTCTCATGCTTGTTTAATTCATAATCGATGGAAGCTTCCTTTTACTTTGCGATCTGCGATTGTAAAATGTCAACTGATTCGCATAACAGTTATAATACGTTCGCAATTTCTGTCCCTTTGAAATTGGGTGGCTATTTATTCGAAAATAAGTACAGTCAGATGGCCTCTTTTTAATCCAGGGATATAATTCACATGTGTCGCCAGTATCTTTTCTGTATTAACAAAAATTATCTTTTGATTAATCTTTCGCCTGGGGAAACGAGAAATGTACAGATATTCCCGTCACGAAATTTATAGGTACAGTTAGAAGGGATCTGTCCCTTCGGATTGGAACTTTTACCCTCAACGTACGTGGCCACCCTCGACGGCGCTGTGTTTATACCGCCCCTTACCCGTCATTTCATGGGAGTAGATCTTTCTTTCCTTAGATCGTTTAAAAATCTGTCGCGTGTCGCTGAACTGACACACAGTTTACCTTCGTTTCTAATAAAATATTCGCATCGCGAAGGTATTTTATAAAATAAATGTGATCGCTGGTTACTGCTTTTATTCAAATAGTGAGTAATCTCTGAGAAAGAAAACATTATTTTGCGACTTGTAAATATCCACAGAATCTCTGTTGTACTTTGTAACATTTAATGAAACCGTTTTGCAAATTCATTGTTCCATAATTACACAAATTGACTTTCACCTTCGTTACGTGCAATCTGAGTAATTATACGGATCGTAACGAGCTCGTAAACGTTAAAATGCACATACAATTAATTACAAAATCACTTTCGTTTGTAATATTCACGTTCCTTTAAAATATTCATGGTAAATTTGAATAATTAATTATATCGCATAAAGTAAAAGCTGATTAAGACGTTCGAAACTTTATTGTTATAAACAACACGTCAATTTACTACGTGTCATCCAAAATGAAAAATGCTCAAACATATCAGACTAAAAGAAGAAAGAAATTTAACAATCTTTCGCACACGAAAAGAAAACCCCATCGACATCATAAAAAAAATTCCATTATAATTTTATTTTTACACGAAAATTCAAATAACATTTTCTCAGTTCCACAGCGTAAAAAATACCTTAACGCAGCACGACGTTGGCCATACGATCGAAGTTCTCGGTGCGTTGAAAAAAATTTCAATTCGACATCGACATCGGGAATCGGGGATACAACTCTCCGCCTGGGGAATTCCAGAGCGCATCCTCGCCGCTTGCACCGGAATCACGAAGTGCTAATAACACGCACGCGTACATGCAAAGAGCACTCGGTTTACACAGTTTACCGGCGCATCGAATCCTAGTACACGATCTCTCCAAGTCCGACACTTTGCATGGATTCCGTACGTCGCGCTCCTCTTTTCTCCCGTCGTGTCCTCGCGAGGAGTCAGGCTAACTTATAAATATGATAATACGCGGGGAGGCCAGGCAGCAGTCACGAAATAACCCCTTTCGAGCCAGACACCGCCGCCTCTGGAGAACTCACCCTTATCGAACGTCAGGCATTACCCGGGCGCGCCTTTCCTTCACCGCTTTACGATATTGGAAATCCGAAAATGCGAATTAAAGCCCGTGCTCTCCTCTCCTCGTTTCGCCTTCGTTCACACCCTCGAACCGTACAACCCTGCGCCCCCCAAACGGCGTTGTTCAAAGGGAGGGGGTTGCACGCAGCGGCGACGAGCGACTGTCCGTGGAGCTAGGCGGTTCTCGCGTCGTGAAAGAAGGAGCGCGTGTAAATTGGCAGGGAGTCCGGGAGGACACGTAGAACGACGGCTCCTCGGTTGTTCGCAAATCGAATTCGCCTCGGTTACACGGTAATCGAAATTCGCCAGTTCCCCGTCTCTGGCGCTCCGTTTCGACGATGATTTCCTCTCGCGTTGCTTTTAAGAACGATCAATTGAAATGGGGGCCTGGTAATGCGTCGTGGCTGGATTCTTGAACGGTTTCTTTGGGATCTTGCGCGTTTAATGGCTCGATTGTGTAGCCTCGTTTTAGTTTAATCGGGGTAATTTACGTTTCTGCTTGAGAGGAATGAAGTTTTATTATTGGTACTTGTTAAGCGGTTAGGTTTAATGAATTATATCGTAGCTTGTTCTTCATGAAAAGGATTAATTGTACAGTTATCTGTTTTTAGAGATCACGATTGATGGCTGCGTTCCTTTCATTGACAATGTGTTTCGTTTAATTTGAAATGAAGATGCATTGCGAGGGGTGGTAATTTATTTCTTGAAGTAGTACCGCCTATTATTGGTTAGCTGTCGTGGAAATAATAAAGATTTACGGGTGAATTGCAGTATAAAAATGGTCTAAAAGCTTCCAAAATTGAGTAATCTTCGTTTAAAATAATTCACTATTTTAAGCTAGCTTCTGTTCGGTCACAATTTATCTGGGAATTTATTTAAAAAAGTAATTCAATTTTCGCGGTTATTGTCGCTATAAATAAATAAAATTAATATAAAATTCAAGTGAAAGCCGCTATATCATATATTTTTATTCAACTAAAAGTTCTTTATTCTTCAACCTCGTTCCGAGTATTCACGGACATATTATACAGAAGCAAAATCTATTACGACTGAGGGTGATGCATATTCGCGCGGTCATACAGTTCCGAAAGCATTCTTTGGGGCGCATAATTAATGAGAACAAAGCCCGGTGCTTGCTATGCAACCGTGGGGGACTAATTAGCCTGAGAGCATGTTAAACTCGCGTAAAGGCGTAACAGAAAGGCGTAACAGGTAACTGGAATTATTGTCGTCGGTGTGGTCATAGTTAAGAATCCCGGTTAATTACGCCACGCACGATAAACATTTTCCACTACCACACGTCAGTTTCGAATAATATTACAATAACGTGTTTACTCTGGCGAATGCGTAGCTACTCCCATTACAGTGATTTGTAATTATAGAGTCAGTGTACTCCCGCTGAAAGATGTAATTAAACGAGAAAATAAACATGTATGTTGAACACACGCACGTGTAGTAATTCTAAAATAAATAGCTTGTATCGACAAAAATTCATTGCGACACAAATCAGATTGCTTGAAACCTTTGGACACTGACCTTTAACGCGAAGTTGTTAAATGTTTAAGATTTATTTACGAACTCAGAATCCTGCACCACTTTCACGAATGGAGTGAACACTTTGAGCAGTAACGTTCCGTGACGCGGAACATAAACATCCGCAGACGGATAACTGTTTTACTTATTAAAATACTGTTTTACTTGCTAAACGATTTCGTTAGGTACAACTCATAACATGAATCGCGCGCGCGCAGCGCGCTGTGTATACATCCAAATCGAAATTAATTAGAACTTGATGAATTTGACATGGGCTCCTTTCTTGAAACGAACCTATGTTGACTCTACCAGGCAATTAGCGATGTACGCTGTCGAGACACAGATATCCTTGAACTCCGCTTTTGACGAATTTCCCTGCTTTGCGTATGTTCCATTTCTTTTCCTTTAGATTCTCCTCTCTATCGCCATGCTCTTCGATCTCAGATCTCATCTTCATTTTTTCCAACCTTGCCCTTTCTTTTTCTATCTCATTCAATTTCTTCGCTCGTCACCACTTTTCTTTTTTCTTCTGCAAAGTTACCATCGCAAAATCCTTCCATCTTTCTTACAAATTTTTCCACATGTCCCATAGAACTCTTGTTATGTTTTGTTGCGATTTACTTGCTTACAGATTATGAAAATCTTGCATCCTTACGATCTATATGAATTAAAAGTAGGCTAATAGAGAGCATTTTTATTACACATTTACATAGAGAATAGTTTAATATAAAATAAACGGTAGTAAAAATCGCTCGTTAGTCGTTTATTCCAGCTGAAATAATGTCAATCGTAGGGAGAGCGCACTAGGAAAGTGAATTTTTCTAAGGACGAAGGGCAGTAGGATTACACGATCGATTCGATCACGCATCCTCGAGACTCTCGCCGGCGGAATGTAACCGAAATGTGGATGGAGAGAAACCGCGGACAAGGGTTTCCCTGACCAAAGCTAATCCTCTGTAGGTAAGCCAAATGTAGTCGGAAACAAGCCACGGACTTTGCATCATCGTTCTCTGCCCTAGTTCGACGCGCGGGGTATGCTGATCCCGTAGACGCTACGTGTTACAGTCACGGTTCATTGGCTGCGAATAACGAAAAGTGTTTTTCGAGTTGCCAGGCTGGAGAAATGGAAAGAAGGTGACGAATGAATTATTCGTTCACGCCACTCTGAATCATTCTTGGTTCTAGCTCTTCAATTATACGAGAAGTCTTTTGAATGAATACTGTAACACTTAATAACGACTATGTAACCAGAAAGAAGTGGGCTGTACAATTTTAAAAAATATGAGTGGCTACCTTCTCCTTCCTTAAAAGATTGCCATCCTAAATATTTTAAATAGCTAAAACTATTGCTGCAAGCCAGCTGCAAGTGTGCAGTGTTTAATTTAAAAGTAAATGCGTTAGTTTAAAAATTCCCAGAAATAATCACTGAGAACTGATTAAGCCTTTGTAGCTCGTCTTTCAACTTCATTTTCAATTGGACGAATAATACAGATATCCATCGACGAAAGAGGAAAAGAAAAAGCGTTCTCGAACAAATCGATCAATTTGAACAGAGAACAATTACGATAATTGCCGGCAGTTGTGCAAACGAAGTTCAACGCGAATAACTTCCACCGGTCGATGCTACGTTTCTTCAGAGGTGTAGTCTTCGTGGCCTGTCCCAGCACACACCGATACACACGCGGAATAGGTCGCGGCCGTTGCACAGAGATCTCGAGCGTGTCCCTAAGTATACACAGAGGGTTGTGGCGATCCTTTGAATGCGCCATCGACACGGTAAATACAAACAGCGGCCAGCGGCCCATTAGAATAATTATCCGCGCTTGTCCATGTCGACGAACGGCGACGACTTCTAATTAATCCGAGTACTTCACTATGGAAATTAATTCGTCGGTGTATCGGCCTCCTCTCGCGGTGACACCTTTATAAACTGTGGGTCCTGACGCCTCGATGGTAACCCTCCACCTATGAAATATGTGGACTCTGGCTAGATCCGCGCGACGTCGTTTGGAATAGTCGTTTCAGAACGATTTGGTCGTCAGTTCGATGACAGACTGTATTATTCGAAAAGGATTTCTTTCTCCTTTGACCACAGACGAATTATTGCGTATGCTTTGCAATGTGGATTATAGGGGGTTGTTGCTAAGATTTCGTCTTTTCCTAATAAATTTTTAAAGATGTGGAGGCTTCTGGAGAAAAAAAGGTAATGTTCAAATCCCATTGTCAGACATTGCACTATGCACTAGTCATTTTATTCTATTTCTCGTATCGCGTACCTTTTCGCGAGCCGAAATCCCAACGAACGCGCGAGCATCCCCAACATACATTCAATTTCGATCTCTGGGGGCCATCAGAATTTACAGGAGTTGATCGTTAATATTCACTGGCGCATCGGTAACGCGTAGAACCGAGTGGAATTATTTAGAAAGTTGTTGGTTTAATATCGACGACGCAGCGTGCACCCTCGACGGACGCGGTCGTAGAACAGGGTGCATAGCCGGGCAGAGGCGGGCAGACGGGGCCGTTCGTCACCGAGGACGAACGTAATCCTTCCTTTACCGTTCATTTCAATTTCATTAGTCGGTCTATACGAAGTCCCGCACTCGCAGCTGTAATATTCTCCTCCGGTGGAATAGCCCGCGATCTCCACTCTATTTATTCACCCGCGTAATTCACAACCGGAAGGTGGCCACCGACCGGAAACACATACACGGATATGGCCATTGTTATTCGGGCCCGCGCCACGACGCCCCGCGCCGCTTGCAACGGCCACCAATCAGAGAACCCTGCACTCCCTATCCTGCGTTTCTGCTTATTTTTAGGGGCTCCCAGAGGGATATCGATTCTCGCCACGGGACCGCTAACGATCTTCGATCTTGTACGCGGGGTTGCGAGGGGGTGCTTCGCTGCGAGATTGGTGCGGTTAGAGCGGAGGGTGCACGATGTGCTAGTTTGTGTAATTAGAATCGTTAATATGCATTTAATGTGAGGAGACAGTGAATACTACGGCTGGATTACGTTCGTGTGTTTATGGGAAATTAATGTGTTTAGAAAAGTATGGAATATACGTAACCTGCAAGAATATTTGAAACATTGGAAATATGGGTCGAATCGCTGTTTGGTTGTATTACTTTAGTTGTGATTTGTCATCTCATTATTATCTATCATTGGATGTAATTGATAATATGTTTTTTTGAGTCCCCAGGAATTTGGCAGTTTTAGATCTTCGATTCTTAGTAAAGTTTTAATATATTTTATCTGATGCGAACAATCTTGGTTGCTTCATGAATTGATTTTCATTTCTTACAATTAAGTAAAGCTAATAAAGTGACGATAATGTACGTTTCAAGAACGAGGCGTTTACTTTGCGAAAGGATATCGAGCGCATCAGTTTCCCCGCTGTAATTGCATTAAACGCTTAATCTTAACGAATCATCGTGACGTTATATCGTGGACGTTTCGGACTTTCTAGATGAAAGCGGGGCTGTTATGAAGCCAGCCGAATAAAGGGCTGCAATATTGTTCTATTGTACGTTTAAATTGCCAGTTCTGATTTAAGTCCGTGAAGAATGATCCTCCTCTTCGTAATTTCGCCGGGAAGCTTACCAAATTATTGTCCACTAACCGGACACTTGACACTGACAATTTAGTCGTGGGAATTATTTAACGATTACTTGAACAATAAACATTGTTAATTAGCTGCGTAAATTTTGCATTTTCGAGGTATTTTAAAATATGAGAGTTTTGGTTTGCCTTTAAACTACAATTCACGAACGAAAATAAATTAGATTATCTAACAAAAGAATTAAATAATAATTGTTCAAGTTATTTATGAACGAATAAATTATTTTCGTCTCGCAATTTTGTTCAACGGTAAAATCAAGCTTTCATTCTTTTTCTATTCCAATATCATATATTCAGACTATTTTTCAAGTGTTCCGCAACGCGTTGATGCAGTTTTTTGCATTATACCATCCGAGCTGGTCACGAATTCTCGTTTGAAATTCGAGCATGCGATCTCGACCAAATCCAATATGAGAATCACTGTCAGAAAGTCGAGGAAGTTATTTCAACAGCTTGCTGAATTTTTCATCGGTAGTAAAAAATGGAGAGGGAGAAGAGTAGGGGAGAACTAGACGAATTGACGGTGAATATTCAAAAGAACTTCAAAATTATTCTACGTGTACGAATAAGTCCATACTCCTACTAATTAACGCTTTGGTAACTAACGCACTGCTAATTAAAACGAAAATGTTAATCGAAAATAACACGACGGGTCAAAGAATACCGCGACAGGAAGTTTGGACATTTTCGTGCTTCGTTATTAGTTGCAGCTTTCCCACAAAGCAGAGTGGATTAAATGAAAATTAAACTTTAAATTCTTCGATTGTGTTCAATGTGAAACACTATGTAAGATCTTTACAAACATAGATAAAAAGAATGAATATTCTCTACACAGATATACATATACTTTAACGAAAAATTAACAAACTCTACTTTTTTTTCAAGTAGCAACCCTTAACCCCCCCCCCCCCCCAAAAAAAACACAAAACTGTTCCCCAATGCCTCACGCTCCATCTGAAATAATAAAATAAACCCCAACATCCATAACGACATCCCTTAAAATAATCGCGATAAGATAGAAGAAATCAATTCCACTGCTTAGGATGGTCATTCGCAAGCGAACCTAATACGAAATATTCCGTCAGCGGGGGCAGTTAATGAAACCAAGTCGAGGCGAGGGTAGGAAGCCCCGAAATTCCGAGGCGTTCCTCGCGAATTTCGCACCGGCCAGTCCCGAATCCCGAGGGCCGTGAGGTTAATCATCGGGCGAGAGGGCAGCGAGATGGGGGAATGGAAAACGCGACACGAATATCGAATTATCCGGCTACGATTCGCGGACTCTTGGCAGTTCGATTTTGCCGGACAACGGTGTTTACTCTGGCTTGTTCAAACAGTCGACGTATCCTTTTTTATTCCCCTCGATTCTGGTCCTATCAGCGGTGGGCTGGAAACGCGAGGCCCGCGTTCCACCTTCGAAAGGGGTAGACACGCGCGAAAACGGGGTGGATGAAGAGTGGCAGAAGGGCGGAGCAGGTTAGAAGAGGGCGAGGAACGGTGACCAGGGCGAGATGCAACAAATATAACGGACGGGCGAGCAGCTGGCGAGAGTCGCCTGGTGATTTCGCAGGATTTTGTAATTGAAACGGCGCCCAAGATGGAGTCGAGGAAGGAACACGACGGATAAACGTCGCTGCCCTCTTTCTGTGTCGTGGCTCCCTTTATTTCGCGTCTCGGTTAGCTGCGGAGAGACGACCTAACGGAATGCTCGCCGTTATTTTTGTCCCCTGCGTTCTCTGTTACGTTTCGTTCTAGGTGTTCGTCTCCTGTTCGTTTCTTTCGAATTCTCTTAGACTCCTTCTTCTTTTTCGCCCGTTTCTACTTCTTTTTCGTTGTCTCTTTCTTTCTCAAATTATTCTGTCGTGTTCTTTTTCAATACTGACCCTGTGCCGTCTGCGTGCGTTCTTTCTTCGATTGTTTGCTCTTCGCGCGGTCACGATCGCCAACGCGGGTTTTATTGAAATTCGTTGAACGAAATGGGGGACTCCTGCCGTGGTTAGCGTTCGATTCGCGGGCTCGGTTAATGATGACCGGCGTTTATAGGTGTTTCGTTTGGAATTTACATCTAAACGAGGCCTTTGTACGTTCGTTTCGATTACGACGCTCGTTTAAACGGCTGCTTTAGAGGCGTTCCGTTGTTTCTCTTCAATTTCGGCACACCCAGACGAATTTCACCGGATAGACCACTTTTCTCGCTAGCAGCTCGCACAACGCGCGTCAAGATGTCTTGCGTCTAAATAGTTTGCGCGATGCACGATTAAAATTGTTTCAGCAGCGAATTAATTAAATGTTTGATTTATTTTTACGATCAAATTTGGTCGAAGCTATTTCAAGTTTTAAACGATTTTATTTCCCTCTTCCCTGACGTTTGTTCTATAAACAGAAGTTAGATGACTCATCGTGGAACGTCAATCGACCAGTACCTAAATTAATTTGCTCAACGTCAAACTCCGTGTCAGTTAATTGACGCGGCAAATAATTTCCCTACTTCGTCCCCCTTCCTTGGCGGTGAACAAATTTTTTCATACCATTTAACACCGTTCCAATTCACAATAACGTAATAAGCAAAACATTTGAACAACAATATCCAAAAACCATCGAACATATATTGTTCGTCTCGCGAAACGTGCATTCCAGAGTTTCGCAATCGAAGGCTGATCCACGAATCCCATGCTGGGTACTTTCTCCAGCGCAATTCGGACGATCTTATCTCGAGATACGCATCTCGTAAAAGTTCAATCGCGTTTCATTTGTCGCGCTTTATCGAGTAGAATAGAATCGGGACGGGAGCACGCGACAACTCGATATTGTTCGTCGCATATTTTTAGAGCGCACACAGCTGGCGCCCTGTGTCACACCCTCGACATCTCCGCCGATTCTCCATCGCGAAGCGCACGTTCCTCTTTCGCTTCTTCACGGGGGACGATGACAAACCGAGGCGAGCGACACGCGAGCGTCGAACGAGGACCGACGAGGATTCCTTGGCACCGGCTCGCTAACGAACATCCCTCGCCGATTTTAGACGCCGCGCCGCTAACAAGCGCCAAGCAAAAAAGGCGGAGGGCAGAAGTGCGCGCGAGCGAATGCGAGATGTGCCGTCCGTATTTTCGTCGAGGATGCGTCGCGATCTCCTATTAGAGAGACCAGAGAAGTGGTCTCGATGGTTCGAAGGCGGCTGGGATGAAATATTAGAATCTGACAGGGTTGGATTTGTACAACGAATATATACGTCGATTGGATGATTCTGTTTAAATGATTTAAAGGTCAATGTGGTTTTTTGGAAGATGTTGTTGCGTACCAGTATATATTTATAAGAATAAAATTCGATAGTGTCTCCATCTTTTGTAGAGAGAGAAACAGGAATATTGAATTATTTTAGAGCAAAAGTTAGAAACGAATCTTTAACCGAAACCGAAATTTCAGCGTAAAAGTTACCAGTTTATTCTTAGAAAACGTGAAAAATTCAGCAACGATGGGGAAAACGAGGTTTTGACTAAAAATAACCAGATAATGTAAGTTTAATGCTCTGAAAGTGGTATAACTTGTTGGTCCTCGAGCCAGTATAAATAACTAGTTTGCGGATGTTTAGGCAAACGGATATTTTCATGGAACACGGATAGAGAAATAGGCTATATAAACAGGGATTTGCGTATATAGGAATATCACTTCAACGAATCGTGGAACATACTATTAATACAATATTTTTATGGATAATTGAAATAAAAAAGTCACGCTAATCTAAAATTAATTCCACCTACGCTAATAGTACTCTCGTTTAAATCATTTACTCCAAGATCTCCAAAAGTAACACGAACACTTCCAAATATATTTATTTTTACCTTATTTGGCGTTTCACGGTGATTTCAAACTTCTCACCCCAACGATGCACGTATACGCCTGTTTTAACCTACACGAACATATTCTACACGCGTAAACATCCGCGGAGCAGAAATAACCGTAACCATTACGTGGGAAGACCTCGCGAAACCCGAAAGCGCAGTCAGGGGGGTGCATTGGTGGCGTCGACGAGCGATCCGCGGCACAACGGTTCACCCCGTGAAGTGTAAACAAAAACGTCTGCTTGAACGGTCCTGGCCGCGAGCTGTCGCCGCTCGAAATGAACTCTCCATAATTAAACATGGTCACGGTAAATTAAAACAATAAATACCGGTGGCTGTGCGGCGCGGCGCGAAAAAACAGGGGGTGGCGGGGACGAATTTGTCCGGCGCGTTTCTCGCGCACGCAGAGGGGGTTGCACGCGTTTCGATGCGCGGCATAATGCACGGCCCTCGTTTCTCCGTTCTGCGCGATTTCTCCGTTCGTAAATCAGTCTGTCGTCGAACGAATGGCGTGCGATATTTTACGATCGATTCGCCAGCCCGCGCGCTGGTTTAATTGCGAATTATGCCGCGATCGATCGATCATTTCCCTGTCGGATGGCAGCGAATTATGTAA
Source organism: Xylocopa sonorina (assembly GCF_050948175.1). Lineage (NCBI taxonomy): Eukaryota > Metazoa > Arthropoda > Insecta > Hymenoptera > Apidae > Xylocopa > Xylocopa sonorina. The sequence goes on along the minus strand of NC_135196.1, from coordinate 4,997,250 downwards.
ATAGAAAAGAGCAGTTGGGCGTATAAATTTATGGAGGAAATAAAATTAAGATTGCAAACGAATTAAAATATTGTAATTTCCTGTAAAAATTAATACCGTACATTGGGTTTTTAATTGGTACTGTATCACAGAACTGTATCGCGAAAGGATCATTCGAAGAAACTGGCGATACTGAATTTTTAAACTACCCTTTACCCATATATAGGTACAGTAATAACTACACATTCATAAAGTTCGTCCATAGACAATAGCCAATCCGCAGTTGCAAGAACAGTGTGCATAATTGCCACGTTTCGACGTCCATAATTTCACGTGCGTAACAACGTCGGGACACATACACTTTCAGATGAATCACGTAACTGCCTCGACAATTCCACTGGCCGTGTGACATTATATAACAGCAACGCATTAAAATTACCCCTCAGCTAATTGCCGTCACCGTTCCTCCCTTGTGTCACCACGGAGACGCCATAATTATTCTAACAGTGATCTCTGAGCATCGCTCGCCATTAGCACGTCGTACGAGCGCGCGCATCCGGGGGGGTAATAAAAGAATTTAGCTATAAATCGCTCGCCACGGGTGTTTCCGATTAAATCTGGATCGTCCTCGATCTCGTAGCGCATTTGAAATTGAAAATCACAGCCGGGTCATCGGCAGTCATGGTTTTTTTTTCGGTCGCCGCCATGGTCGAATGCGAATCGGCCGGGCAGAGCAAACATTAATTTTCGCAGCTAGACGGGAGCCGAGGGGGGCAGAAAGAGGAGGGCAGAAGCAAAAGTATTCGCTACAAACGCGAAACGGCCTTCCGTTCGCTCGACATTTATAGACGGCTATCCATTGAAACGGCGGGAACAAAAATTTTCACCCCCGACTATGTAACCACCGCGACCGGCGTGATTGCATTTGCACGGCTCTAGTTTCTTCGGCCTCTGTAAACAAATAGCATTGTTCGTTACGCGGTGTGCTGTTCTCTTATTTTGAAACGGTGTATATATCGCTAATTTTAAAGGGAAACGTTTCCAATGTTTTTTTTCGGGAGGATATCGTTGTAAATTGCTTTTTTTCATGGAAATTGTGCGCATAGTAAATTTCGAATGCATAACTGCGATATACGAGACCTCTATTTTATGCTATCGAGTTATGCTACACGTGACACCTTTTTTTAATCCGGTCAATGCGACAGTAAAACTTTTTTATTTTTCGTGTCTTCCTTTGAAAATTTCATTAGCAGCTTCTTTGAGAATTTTCATATACAATTATACTAACACAGCTTGTATTTCATCTCATCGGTCGTTTATCAACAACGCGAGAATAAGTACCCTTCTATTCTGTCTGGCATAAAGATAACCCCAACAAATTTGATCAGCGATTTAACACGGAATTGCAGTCGGAAAGACGCAGCGTGGAAACAAATTCCCGTGGCAATTCTCGATGGCTGGCTCTCATCGTGGCAATAACCGTGGCAGCACCGGTCGGACGAAGAATCAGCGAAATCGTTGGCGGAACCCGGTCGCTGCCCCGCAGGATAATTGTCCCGATAACGCGGCGATAGGGCGTGTATGCGATTCTCACGGGTAGATAGAGATCGCAACGGTGTTGTATTCGGCATGATTGCGGATCGTACATCGTGAAACGGTGGGCAACGTGCGGTATAACGTGTCCACGGTGTTCTCCAACGCGTGATTAACATTCTCCAGCAGCCGTTCGCCTAGATGCCCTCCGGCCGGCACTCGGTTCTCCGCGCGCCCCTATATCCTCCGTCCTGTTTAAAATACGGCACTGCTGGGTGCACCCGTCGGGTAGAGGGATAGCGTAGGCCGCTATTAACTTCTCGCATTGGTCGATCGGATCGATAGCGGCGTTCCGATGCGAACGGCCGTTATCTTCTCGCTAGGCTGCATTAATGCACCTCCAGTTATTGGACAAAATGGTTCCGGGACGCTCTGCGAAACGTTACTCGGACGCTGCGCCGTTTGATACGTGCCCTGGTGATCTGTGACGCATTCCGTTCACCGGGATTGCTCTCTCGACACGTTTCCATCTAATAGGACGTGACAGAGCTCCCATCGGGCGCGCGTAAGCCTCGCTTTTCATGCGTGCACTTACGTGCAGCCTGATCGAGCAAACGCGACGCCATTCGCGAGGAGTTTGAATCAACTGCTGGAAATTGGACGATTTCAAATGAATGATATTACGTTCTATGTAACTGGCAACTGGTCGTGCGAAAGGCAGGTCAAGATGGAAGTAGGACATGTGTGTGTTAGAAAATTTGCTTGGGTAATGAAGAAGAGAACACAGTGAATGTATCATGAGGGTGGACGTAAAGGAAGATGTGCTCGAGCTTAACAGAGGTGTACAAAGTTACTTGAAACGCAGATACGAGGTGGACGGGACAGACGGTTGAAGATATAACGCGCAGGACGTGTGTCCAAAGACAAGGAACTTTAAAGAAGCTGTCAAGAGTGTGCAAGATTATCCAGAGAAGTAGCGAAGACGGAGGGTGTACAGAAAGCGAAACACTCTTGAAGAATGAAGATAGTTCCTGATAGCGATCGTTACTGGCATAAGGGTTGTGGCAGCAAATGGCCATTCTGGAGTTCGTGTAGTTACATATGTTAAGGCTGGTCACGACGATATGGGTTTGTCAAATACAAGCAAAATATACGGATACCAGTACCAGTCACACATTAGACACACGTGACGCAATTAAAATAAATGGTACCTGTCTGATTCTCAAGAAAGCGTTCCATCGAACGTTTCAGAGTTTCACATTTTTACGAGCTGAGTGAAGTATCAACCCCTTCGCGAATACAAAATAAGCAATTTGCGTGGGAATCTTTGAATACCAGCAGATCGACCTGTGCATTTCTGATCAAAGTCGCGGCGAGAGTGTCGATCCTCTGTCAATTCCCATTAGCAACGTGCTTTTACCCGGGCCAATGTTCATCGAGCCGACCTAATAGCGGTCCATGTTAGTTGAATCAAGCTAAGAGATAGGCGAAATTCTGCTGTCCGGTCGATCGGGCAGCGCTCAGCGAAACGGGCAGTGCGGGCGTCGAAGAAGAAGAGGAGGAGGAGGAGGAGGAGGAGGACGACGAACATTTCGTGACACTTGGCCAGAAAATGGATTCGAGGGCATCATCAGCGATATGGGGGTGATTATTTAGTGTATCCCAGTTAATGGAAGCTGGGACTCGCCACTCTTTTCCCGGATCCTCCAGCACGGCTATCTGTTTATCCATCTGTATCACGCGCGGCCGCGCAATTGTACGCGGTGGAACGGCCACTCTCCCGCGTCGACACGTTCTCCTGGCTCTTGGCCCGCATAAACTGCTCGCGTAATTACGAAATGTGTCGTTTTCAACGGGGCTACAATGGCCCGCGAGAGAACGCGGGCGAGGAGGCCGCGCCAGGGGCCGAGGATCCACGCTGGCTGAGCGTGTGCAGGTACACGGTCGCACGTGCGTGTTCAACCCCCGCGACGCGACCCGCAAACGCATCCGGCGCATCCCCCGGATGCATCACGCACGCGTGATACCGGGTGTGCGTCCGTGTGCGTCACGCGTGCACATTGCGTGCATCCGTGCCCCACCACGTGCCTCTGCCCGCTCGTGTTGCAACCTGGGTCTCTCCACGCCGGACGAGTGGCCCACACGTACCTACCAGGGCGCACGTGCCGATCCGTCTACCATCTGATTGCTATTTCCGAGGAGCTTCGTTAATATTTAGGCTGCCCGCGCCACGGAGAGGCTTCCACGAGCCAGCTCGAGATCTTGGTCTCGTCGCTGGGTTTTCTTTATCCGCCGTCTGATACGTCGCATACGGAATGAGGGAACGTTAGTCGGGGGACGATTGGTCCGTGCGCGGACCCGTCGAGGATGGCGCGGATTGCAGGAATGATAAAACGAGGGAGTAACGCGGCTGAGTTATGGGAGGGCGAGATTTGGGAACGGAAGATTGTTTGGGTTCGCCTTTTTGGGGAATCTTGTAGCGGGGTTTGCGGTTTTGTTTGAAAGATGATGTATGAAAAGAATGATCGGATTAGGGAAGGAGCATGTGGTGTAGTGTGTTTTATTTAAATTGTAGATTTTGAATGAAACTTCCTTTTAGGGAGTGGTGCTTTTATTCTGTGGGTATTCGACGTGTAATTTGATATACGTGTTTAATTATTATACAACTTTACAGAAAATAATGTATTTGTTTTCACATATTAATTTTACGTAGTAAAATATTAATTTACGTAAATATCATTAGCGAAAATTTATATAAATATCAGAGTGAGAAAAAAACCGGTAGCGGATTTCAGATTAACCCTTTGCACTCCGCACGATTCTGGACACTGGCTATCAGCTACTCAGCGCCACTTTGCGGCAGAATCGAACATTTACAGACCCTCGTATTATTTGTTATAATTTTGAAACTAAATAACGTATTATAATGATATTGGGCTTAAATGAATTGGTTGAGATCGAGGAATGTATATTTGCAAAAAATCAATATTTTATTGTTTATAATTTTGTATAGTTTGATAAATTTTGAAACACTCCCCAATATGCATTGCAGGCTGATTAGTGCATGTTTCACAATAATAATTTGTTTGACGCCTGCCACCAGGTGTTTTCCTGTTAGAGCACACAACACAGTCTCGTTTTCTTTGCCCCATATTGGGAATATGTAATTTGTTGTCCATTTTATTGTCCGCAGAAGATGTGGATGGACGCGTTCTCGACACACGAAAATCGCCCCTCAATTGGTCAATTAGTGTTATGACAAACTTGTGGCGTGTCATTAATTGTCATTCAGGAATGTCATTCACTAGGAAAAGAATCACTTTTTCGATTTTCTCACTCGTTAGATCTATGTGTACTGCTCGAAGCTTCAAACTAGACTGAGCTCAGCTTTAGAAATCTTTTCCTCCAGATTTAGATTTGTTTATTTATAATTATAAATCTTATTATATAGTGCGTGCTATGTTCGCATACCGACCTTTCTTTTACAAACTCCCCTTACCGCTCTTTTCAAGTGGCACCGAGAAGTGCTCGGATCGTCGTGAGCACGCCTCGCACGTTCTCGTCTGACACAAAACCCGCTGACATTTCTTGTATATATCTTAGTAATTTTACGGTATTTTGATTTGATTTCTGGTGTCATTTCAAGGAAAAGCTACAGGGAAACATGCATGTCCCAAAAAGTTGCGCTGAAATAACTCAATTCCCCGTAATCACTAATAAACTTGAATGTCCCCTGAGAGGGGACATCCGAGTGATATGCTAGAAATACGATGTCCCCTGAGAGGGGACAGCGGAGTGCAAAGGGTTAATTATTTATTTTTGATAATGCATAGTATCCTTTATTACAATATGTATTATTCTGGTATTTTTTAAAAGAAGACTAGCTTTGCTGTATATTTTTTTATAAAATAGGGAGGTTGCAATCGTTGCGTGTTATTATTGCAATTTTATTTTCATATTTGTGACGTATTTCCATGCTGAAAACGCACACGCGAATTATCAGTATCGAATCAAGGGTACACTCGAGGAAAACTACAATTTGTCGAATTTCATTTGAGCTTCGACTGGTATGTGACGGAATAATCGTACCAATTGTTATAGCGAGGGGATGGAAAATCGTACTGCAAATATGAACTAACACGACAAATTTCTGACACTCGACGCGACATCGCCTAACGGTGGTTCGATAGATTTTTCGTGCACGTTTTTACCCGATGCTGTGGCGCGAGCTTCTTTTCAAGAGCTAGTTTAAACAAAGTGGAATTAAAATAACTGTTCCGTTTTCCGAGCAAACGCACGTGTTCCCTCGCAAGTTTTTCGAGCTATCAAATTATTTTCGATAGGAGTAGCAGGGACTCTAGAAGTGAAGCGAAATTGCAATGTATAAAAAATAAAATTAGAACGTCAGTGCGAAAATTAGAAAAATTTAACAATTAATCATCGCAATCTTAGTTGGTGTAGAAGATGAAGAAGTAATTATTATCTTCGCGTAGAAACTCTATTTTAAATTTAAAAATCAAACTAAAATCATCACAAGTAGATTTCCTTTTAGATTTCCATTCAGATAATAAGTATTCTGAATACACTTAAACCAAATCGTCGCTGAAAAAAACAAGAAACTACGAGTCTCGCCTCGGTTTAACCATCCTTAAAAGTCACCAAGCGTCAGGATTCTGTCTCGAGCGCGCGCGCATCGCCAACCCCTTTACTTTGAAACCGTAGGTATATCTAGTAGTCGTTCGTCAAAAAGCTGACCCACGGACACGACTGTCGCGGTTTTCTTCGGCGGTACGTGCCGGGACGCTGTCGGACGGCGATAAACGGGGTGTCGATAAAGTGTACGCGACGATAAAACGATGAATTTTCAATGGACGTCGGCGCAGATAGCGAGGCGGACGAAAAGATACGACGGACGGTCCCCTTACGATCGTTCTTACGGTGGCTCTTTACAAGAGGGTGGCCGGGCATCTCCGAGGGCGGTCACGTACGGACAAGAATGACCTCGCCTGTCCAACCCCACTCAACGTGGACGATTTATTTGCGACATCATAAACTAACGCGTCAAGCGTTATATGGCCCGCGTGATTAACGAATTTCACGTTATCCACCCCTGGCCCGGCCCGGTGACTTTATTTCCTGATACGAGACGTATTATTCCACGACTGTCAAGATGTTACGTACGACGGGAAAGGGAAACGGAAGGGCGTGTAGGAGCTGTCGAGTCTTGCGAGCGCGACGAGATAAATGGATATAAATTTATTTTCACGGGAATTGTTTAAATACAGGCTCGTTCGAGGGGGTGCATCTCGCACGGTTACACAGGACGAGATTAATTTCGCACTGAAGGGTGAAATATAAAAATAGTTCTCGTTATTGGTTTTAGAATTTAAAAAATTTAGGTACAAAGAGTATATTTTTCAACCCTCAAAATTTCCACTCTATTTATGGCGAGCTAAAATAAAATGGATTTGTGAAACGTGAATAGTAAATCGTAATAAAATGCAGTAGTATGGTGATAAGATAGCAAATATAGACGCGTGATTCGTGAATCATATGAAAATGTTAAAATAGTATGGAATTTTTTAATTTTTTAGTTGCACCGTTCGATCTCTCATGCAGCAAATAATTTTAGATTTTACTCCACACCGCTGTAGTTGATCGCCAAAAATATTTTTACTGACGTGAACAGGTGGAATCAATCGAAATAGGTACGCGACGAGTAAAGGCTATCATCCGGCTGGTATTATCGCTCAGTCGACGTTTATCTCTTATTAACAGGGTTTATCGAGTTAATGGTTGTGTTATTAATCGCTCTGCCCATTACTTATGCATCATGCATCAAAGCATTTAACGTGCGTCATATCCGTGGCTAATATCTGCGCGTCAACAAACAGGATATGCGATTTGCGAAATGCGATATATATCGGCTTTGAGACGAGAACGACGGCTGAAGGACCCAACAATATACCGCGTCTCTGCTTTATTCTCAGACTTTAATTAAATATTTTACCGACAGATGCACCGTTGAAATGTGAATATGTTTGATGCGTGGTCGGCCTCTTGTTTCATTAGCCGCGTTTTCAATGGTAGTGTTTCATCGAGAAATGAATGTTACATCAATATTTTTCTTCATTCATTTTCGAAGCCACGCAGTTAGTTTCGTATTGGTTCTCCAATGGTATTCGAAGTTTTAATGGGAACATTTACGCGCATGCAGCCAATCGATTTTAAATAATAAGCTTTGAGAACGAAGTTATGATAAACAATACCGCCATCGATGCATTATTGTAGAAATCAAAAATAAAAAATCTTAGAGAACGTGCGAGATGTGCTGCATAAATAGAAAATTTTCTTTTAAAGAAAAATGAAAATCGAACAACTTTAAATTCGTGGGTGGCAATATGCAACAAGATTAGTTTAGAAAAAATATATATCTAATAAAACAAGTGAATATTCCATGATGCTTATCCTTTTTCCTACAACTTTTCAGTTATATTAATGGAAATTCATTCTATACTATCTTCATATATAATTAATTAATTACTTATCCATCCAGGCACTAAATTAAACTTTCTTAATTTGCAAAATTAGAATTTATTGAAATATAGAACTTTCAAAGCCAACTAATAATGATCCTCTTGGAAACAAAACAGAAACAGCTGGCAAGTGGAAAACACTGTAGCGCGCGTTGCTGTAGCACATCACAGCGTTAATTACATTTCCCCAGCATTTTATTGCTGCTGTATTAATCCCAACGCAACCCAGGATATTATTGAAATTCCGATTCACGGGAACAGTGCACGAGAATCGCACGGTTCAGCTCAGAAATGACAAATGGTCGATTAAAAGTGATCGCCGTCCCGACGGAGGCGTCGCGTCGCTTTATTGCCAGGAACGCGCGCGCATGAAAGTTTACGGTGGCATGGTCGATGACCAGAACGTTTAAGTGGGAGAAAAAAAAAGAAAAAAGGAACTGTGTTTGGATTAGAATCGCCACGGCAAACACGGAGCCAGTCCATAATAATTATGGTCGATCGTACTTCCGAGGAAATGCGTAGCACGCACGTATCAGGGTTAACCCTTTGCGCTCGAATGGCGACTCTCACTCGCCACGATGTTTCACGTGGCAACTCGAGCGGCTGTATTTATGTTGAATTTCGTTATCTCCAGTTGATAGATGCGAGGTATTGGTTCGAGAATGTGGTTTCTTAGGCTGTTTATATTTTCGGTTGGAAAGTGACATTGTGACGTAAATTCTACGACTGTAGTCCTGAATATGATCTGTCTAGCTTCAGTACTGTTTCGACGTTCGTAACGAGCACGCGTATCGCGAAATTTTCCACCACTCGTTTTTAATTTCGAGCAAGTGTAAACCGTAATGACGTATCAGATGTGAGAAATAAAAAAATTAGTGTAACAGATAGTGAATCCGGAAGTAGCAGCGACCACCCACAAGATCCTGGCACTTCAGAATGCCTTGGTAAGTATTTTGTAAAATATTACAATCATACAGAACTTAAATTCCGATAATTATCTTTTTCAAAATGTAAACACAGATAATATATCAATATATAACACTTTCGTATATGTTAACTCTTCTGTAAATTCATTTACGCGCGAAATTGTCTCGAGTTGCAGCGCTGTCCGACCAAAAAAGTCGTCGAGCGCAAAGGGTTAAGGGGGTGGGTTAGGTCGTTAGCATGGAACGGGGACTGACATTGGATCATTAAAAAAGTATTACAGAGTCAGTAAATAATTCCAATTCGAGGTCTCTGTTAATTCTTGAGATTTTACCGCGCCATTAGAATATCAGGTTCTCCTGTCTCGCGTTGGGGTAATTTATTTGCTGAGGGGCGGCTCGAATGTTTTATTAGTTGTTTATGCACCCGCGATTGATGAACGCTCGCAGATTAGAACTGTAAATTGTGTCACATTAGTAGTCGCGGTAGTAATTTCCACGTGTATCTCGCTGTGTCGGGATATTCTGCTACTTTACTTGGGAACGATTTTCATTTCTCTTTCGTGTCTCGATCCATTATGCTGTTTCAATTTTCTCAACGAATAAATGTTATTACTGATTAATTCGAAACGTTTATCAACTTAAAAATGTCGCGAATGGTAAGTAAATTTTCCCCGGCTATCTCGATTGCAATCTCTATGCAAATGCATTTTTCGAATATTCATCAGAAACGCTGCTACAGTTTTAAAAACTTTTCTACCCGCATACATTCATTTTTCTTTTCGATCGTTCCTTTGTTCAGTTTTTCTCCGTATCACTGTAACGTACACTGTTTCTTGTACGCTGTATTTAAATTAGCAGTGAAGGCTCGTCGTATACAGCAATCAACTCAGTGACTGGAACTATAAGAAATTCTATATCAACCCTATTTAAATATCCAAGCGATCATCAATGTATGCAAGTATTTCACCAACATTTTACGCCACGAAACGATCATTATTACAATTTAAAAATCAGGCAATCGACACGAAACATTCCTCATCAATCGCAAAACCGTGTAGCCTAACTTAACTCACCCCATACTGCCCCCAAAATCAACTCCACTCGGTCACGGTCTTTGGCCGTCATAAATCTTAATAAATCAACAAACAGCCCATCTGCATCAGGCGTATCGCAATGCATCTCTAACCGTGCGCCCATGGGACGAATAGAAAGCTCCCGTTATCCGGGCAAAGGGGATGCAGGGGTGCGTCGAGCGGATTCGTGACGCGTCGTTAACGCAGCGGCGGGCCGCAGTTTCACGGAAAGAAACAGTCAGCACCGTTAGGAGCCGTGAAAGGAAAGCCCGCACGGTCATCACACGGACAATACCGCATTAATGGTTTAAATCGAATTTAACGGGGTTCGTCCGCGCCCCTCGCGAGGGCTTCCGCTCCCTGGCGGCCGCCCCCTACGCCAAACGCCAGGACTAACACATTGATACCGCGGAGAATTTGATTGCTTTACGGGTTAGCCGTGATTAGGTAATCTGCCTGTCTCATCCGACCCGTCAGCGTCCCTTTAAGGGGCGCGCTCGTGGTATTGGCGCGCGGATTTAGCTGAACGACCCTGACGGATTTGCCGTTGATTGTTGCCCGTCCGTGTCCCAACCGCCATTATGATACAGGGAAATATTGTCGATAAGGGCGGGGGCGATTTTGGAAGGGTACACTGGTTGGGGCTGCGGATCTTGTCGATTTGAAATTTTCCTAAATTACGTAAGTGAACGATATCCCTTCTTTAAGTGTCGTTTTTAGTATGCTGACGTGTTTAATTTAACCAAATTATGAGAAAATACTTGTAATTATGATTAATGTAACATTTTTAAAAGTCATGAATGTTAGAGTTTTGGTAGATTAACGTATTTGTGACTGCGTTGTCACGAGGATCGATTAGTGTTCGAGTGTTTTGCATAAGACGTGACGATTGTAGAGGGAAACTTATTGTCCCTTTTTTAGTTTTGTATTTTTTTCTTAGTTAATAAATATATTTAATATGTATATCATTGCGTAAATCTGTAAGTTCTTAGAATGCTGAGAAGCATAATTGTATATTAAAATTGTTGTTTTTAGTATTGATAGTAGATGGCTGAGGTATAATATGGTTCTATAAATTTTTAGGATGTTCGAAAGTATTAGAGTAAAGTAACGTGAGATTTTAAAATAATTGGCGTACGTATCTTCCCTTCCTTTCGAAAATGAACCTTGGTTATCTCACAATTTCAGTTATTTTCTTCTCGAAACGGAGAAGTCGTTTCTCAGATCTCATACGAAAGCTGTTATTTCAAACAATTAATACTTTTTCAAGGAAAATTCCTGCAGAAATTGAATCAAGACACTTTCACGTATCGTCAATATTCTTTTGCCGACTTGAAATGTTATTTCATGAAATCAGCGACGCGCTGAATGGAAGGTTTCGGTTTAAATCAAGCCGCGCACCACTAGCCGATAAATTGGACGCGTAATATGCAACGGTATTAGCATATCCCCGTTTTGATTTGCTCCGAACGCGATCAATTTGCGCAACCCGATAATTCCACCCTCTTTCCCAACCTGCTGTACAAAACTGAAACGTTCTTCGTGCATGCGATTCGTATTTTTACGACGTGGCGGATCAATTCTTTATTCCGTTTTCTGGTATTTGAAGCATAAACACGGAGTAAATGCTTTCATTTCAATTTGCTATGTAATTTTTAGTCAAGACAGTAATTTAGATACAAACGCTATGACGTTGGGTTTCGAATCCAACACTGGGGGATGAAGCAACACACCCTCGACTCGCTTATAAATAATTCTTTTTTCTTAACACACAATGAAGAAAAATGTCAGACTTCCTTTTCATTTGATTAATTGTTTTTATTTATTTCGTAATTATTTTCGAATAATATCCATCCAAGTAAAATTTACTCTTTCTCGTTAAACATGAATTAGATTATTTACTTTCAGCTAAGAAATAAATATATCTAAATAGGGGCAAAGAAGGGGATACTATTGTGTTTCTCATTAAATTCGTTGTGTTCGTAAAAATAAATGTAAGCAGGTATCCCATCACGATATTAAATCATTTCGACCAAGAATTCGCGTATCTGTTCATCTGCGCATTCGAAATGTTCGATACCCGGTGGCCGCAAATTAGAATCGTCGGAAGAACCGCGAGGAAAGGTATGCCGAACGGTATTTTCCAGCGGGACAACAGAGTCAGATCGCTCGGAAACGTTGGCCAGGCGAAAATGCGCGCAACGTAGGGAAAATCCTTAGGTTCGCAACGCATTACCGAGGTAGCGGGGATTCGTGAAATGCCCGGTCCGTGAATTACGCGGCATCGCGTAGCTATTGCCCCGTTCCATCGACGATCCATATACGCCGCGCTTCCCGCAATGTGTTTCTAGTTTAATGTACCGCATCGCGGTGTCCCGAACATTTGAAAAATGCATACTCGCGACCGATCGATCCGGTCTCGCTTCTGTCCACGGAGCCCGTCGCCGCCGCGATATCGACTTTTAAATTTCATCGATTCACCCCCTCGTCCACAGCCATCCACCACCACCCCTCTCGCTCCTCGTTCGTGTGTATGATAATGCCGATCCTGTACCGCGAACCGGATTACGTTCCGTGCGCCCGCAAACTTTCGACCCGGTTGCGACTTGTTTGCGAGATCGTTCGTGTTAAACGGGTGATTTACGAGTGGAAGGAAGTATGGAAGGAAATAAATAAACTGGTCGAATAACAAGGTACAGCGATACGTTTTACTGGCTCGATGATGGCCCTTGGGGACGCGTTCGGCTTCTACCAGACTTTCTTAATTGTTTGTCGCGTACAGCATCGAGGGTGTTGAAGGGTTAATATAGCATGTTCGAGTTTTATAGTTGGCGATTTTTTTTTTGTTAATTTTTAGTAGTAAGTTGTATGTGCGCATTATTGGCTGTAAAATGTACGTAGTATGTTATTATTGCGTTTATTTTTGCGGTTATATGCGAGTAATTAGTCAGATTCAGATGTGTGATAAAACTGTACAGTCATCCCTTATATTTAGTCATTATAAAACTTGCTATATCGACGTGGATAGATACGAGTCATGTTACGTGGAATGCTACAAACTTTGATCAGATTCAGAATAGAGTGATATTCAGAAGCGATACGAAAAGACTACGGTATCCATAGGAACTTTACCACTGTCTGATATCGGTGGCCAGTATTTCTATAGAGGTCCATAATTTACCAACTCGCATCAATCAAACCGATGCTCACCACGCGGCCGCCATCAACATTAAACGCTCCCCTCCCCAGCCTATTATTTCCACCACGATCTCTCATTCATATTCAAAGAAACCAATCCCGATACCTCTCCTCGCCGACCGCCTATTCAACCGCTTCATCAGCGCGTTATCAAACAAGAAATTAATCCATATGCACATCCACCCTGCTATCGCGCAACATTCGAACCGACCAGCCGACCAATATCGGCTCTTTTTGCCCACGGCTAATCTGGCCGCTGCGGCGAATCGCGGGACACCCGTGGAGCATCAGGATGCAGGCTGAATAATGCCACCACCGCACCCCTTTAATAGCTGCCCGATTGGCTAGCGCCTACGTAAGTTGTCGACCAGTCGTATGTGCCCTCGTAAGTTGTTGCAGTCCAGCAACGAGTAAAATTGAAAATACCAGCTGGACGTATCGCGTGTCGTAAACTGGTGAACGCTGGGACAGTGGTTCTTAACCTTTGCACTCTGCAACCCCTTTAAATTAGTTCCTCGTTGCTTTCTTACAATCGAATCAATGCTAACAACTCTCTATTATATTAAATATTATATTTGAAATTTACTTGAAAGGACAGTTACTCGACTGCTGCCTACAAACGGCCACACTCGACAAAGGAGTGCAAAGGGTTAACCCAAGCCATCATTACACGGTTCTTAACTCGCGAACCTCGAGCGGTTTCGTCAGCAGCTACTACCTACCTTTACAACCCCTCGATTTATTTCCACTTACCATACCACGTACCGGTTACTCGAGAATCGCAGACCTCGAAAGGGACGTCTCGACTCTTCGAAAGAGCGACGTACCCCAATTCCAAGAACCGCTGCGCAAAAGACCAACACAGACAACGGGCACCCATACAAGCGTGCCACGAGAGGACGAGGCGGCTTGTATCGCCAGGGTGGAACGCGTGCATGTACCAAGCGTATCATATACCCGGGAGCTCGATATTACCCCTCGACCAGAGGACCGCAATGCATACTGAGTAGCCGTCCCCCTTTTCTCTATTACACGGTCATCTGGCCTATATATAATATCAGCCTCGCGAGTAATAACGCATCCATCACCGGATCAACGGGAAACGAGCGGCCGGCTGAACGCGGGTTCGATGCTCGTCGAGGCGACAGAGACGACGACGCATATCGTGGGCGACTGCGGTACCGGATTTCGACTTGGTGCCGCTGCGTTCGCCGCACTTTGAATGTTAATATCGAGAACACCGGTGGTGGCGTTTGTCTCGCGCGCGTTCCGCCACGCTACGTGATTGCGCGAGCAACAGATGCTGGGCGTCCCCCGACGTTCTGTTGTTCTTTGGCCAATTTTCGAACGTCTGCGGTCGGAGTTTAATAACGGAAGGGAATTTAATTAGCGGCGAAGTTCCGAGGTTTGGATTTCGGAATTTCCGTGTTTTTAGAAGCCGCGACCTGGGTACCCCTGGCCAGAGATTTCGCTGCCGCGAGGTTCGAATTCGAATCTCTGAGTCAGATTTAATTGGATGGCTTGGTGCAAATAATCGTGATTACGTGAACGGATTTTAATTATTAAGAGATGTGGAATAGTGGATGTAGAATATGTTACCAAGGTAGAATGATTGTATTCTTCTCTGATTTGGTTTGCATTTTTTACTGTTACTTATTTTTATGTAACTTCTTATAAAATATTTGCTATGAATTTATTTTTTTACAATTATATTTGGTATAATATTCACTGTTTCCTAACGTGTCAAGCTATTATATTTATTTATCTTGTTTTTGTCTACATTTATTTATCTATCGTTCTCATAAGTGAAGTAGTATTTAAACTATTCGTACCATTCGACGACACGTGTAGAAATCGTTTACTCTTCTTTTCCAGTTCTCGTCGACGAGCGCACGTTTAAATCGAGCGTCGTTTCCCTCAATTCTAATTCGCTATTCATTAACTTCCTTTCAACCGCGGGGCGAACGGCTCATGGGAAAAGAAAACTGTCTGTTTATTTCATCGAAACGGCAGAGGGACGCGCGGACACCTGTTGAGCATCTGTTTACTCTGCAAAAAAAAAAAAAAAAAAAAAAATGTACAATCTTCGTCCTGAATTGCAGATGCGTCGTTTATCGTTTTGTCTCGACCTGTACGACCCGGAAAAGCGTATCGTTTACTGGACATTTTCCATGCAACGCTCCACGGGAAATCACGATCGCGGAGATTGTTTCAGCGTACGCGTTTGTATAACGCGTTGAAACGGACACGGATGCGTCATTGTTATGAAACTCGAAGCAAATCCGAATCGAAGATTTTGTCGAACGTTTCTTTCGTTTTTTTCTTTTTTTTTACCTCGTCCCAGTTCGCGATGGAAATTAGAAGTCGGAGTTCGCGACGCCATTAACATTTTTCCACGGACTTCGTTAGCATTGTTTGAATTTCGAACGAGCTTTGACGTCGCCCCGCATTAGCGATGAAAAATAACAGAGCACCACGATGGGAATTTAAATTCCATCTTACGTAATACGGTTCGACGATTTCTGCATCGGCCAAGGAATTCCGTCGCGATACGAACGGATAATTTGTCTTTTTCGTGCATTGAATCATGCATCGGGTTGACATACTTAGGAACTATAGTCGGTTCAACATTTGCACTACATCTCGCGGGTCAAACCGTGCTAATTTAGCATCTTGTGGATCGCTGTGCGGAAACGTGTCGTTAAATTATATTTTTTTATTTCTTCTTACGTGCTTTTAAAAAATATGATACAAATACAAAATAAATAAAACTTTATTGTTGTCTGATTTAATTAATAATTTATGTTTTAGATTTTTTATGAAGAACTCGATCGGATCGTACAAAAAAATCCGACTGATTCCCTCCACGATCTATAATTTTTCGAGTTGAGGTGCTGTTTGGCAGTGGTTGAAGCAATGGTAATTCGACAGGAGTCGAGTTAATAGAGTTCTCGGTGAAATTTTGTAGCAGTAAATGGAGTTTTGATACGTGCAAACTTTTTCGTAATTTTTGCCACCCCAAGGACGCGAATTCATACAAACTAATTCGCATTGGTGATGACAACTTCGCAATATATCTCGAGAACCGAATTAGTTTGGATAAAAATAGTTTTACTGGAATGGGCGATGGGAATGGTCCAAAGCCATCTGTGTCCTTCAGTTTTTCCTCTCTAGGAGACTTTTAGACTCTAAAACTGTTGTTTTATTGGCGTATAGTGACATTTCTTGGAGCTCTAACGGGGACTCTTTAAAAAGCAGCTCGGTTTATTTTCCTCCGTTTTTTACAGTTTACTCTCGCGTCACGGATTGACCCAAAGGGCACGCGGTTGAAAATAGACGCGCAAACACTCGAAAGGTTAAAGCTTTAGCGGCAACGAAAGGGTAATTTGGGTAAAAATAAATTTTCTGTATACGTCGAGGTGAATGGGGATCGTCAACAATTGATTACTTGTAAAAGAAACTTTTTAATTCGCTGTTAAAAAGAGTAACTCGCTGGTTCTCGAGGGAAATCACACAGAACACTGGAGGATACGCTGCGATTGCGAGCGTTGTACGAAACGTGAACTCGATTCATTTGCGAATAGTACACCGATGGAGAATTCTAATGATCGCACAGAATTCCCAGGCACCGTTTCCAAATCACAAATCAAGCAAAATGGTACAAAACAATTTTTCCTTTTTCTTTCTTTACACTGAAAAAATCGTGCTGCATTTAAACGTTACGTTTCAGTAGAATTGCGATTATCGTCTTACTTTTTTTTAATATTTATTTCGTATACAAACTGCTGTTCGATGAAAATTTTATACGCATTGAAAACATCTGCTTTTCTTTGGATAAAATATATCGTTCCATTCGAGAACTTTGATATCCGCAAACATTTACCCGAGAAATTTTATTTTTCGCGTTCTAAATATTTCCGTTATTCCCGATGTATCCACCGTTGTGTATTTATATTATTATGATTTCAACGCACGATATTTTTTAAAACGTTCAACTCGTCCAGTTTTGTCATCCGTCACGTGAGAAACGACAAAATTTACAGTGTCACGTCGGAGGTGACGTTCAATCGATAAAGGTTCAAACAACCAAAACGACATAACACATTTCGCTGGTCATTTTTATCCTGGTAACCGTGTGGAGACTGCGAAAGAGAGATGTGAGCTTAGAATAATCGTAAGAAGAATAAAACGAAGATGTGACCCGATTCTCAATTTTTCTTAATTTAAGAATTTATTAAAAAATCGTGGATCACACTACAGCCACTCGTAAACTCAACCAAACGTCAAACTCCATTGCGATTCCAATCTGAACGCGAAATAGAATGCGTTTCATGAACGATAATTAGAACATCGAATCTATTTTCCGTCCTCCGTTCTTACTCTTGAACGATAAATTAATCGCGGTTAGCAATTAAACTTGAGGACAACGTGGAGCATCGATACGAAATTAGTACGAAGCGATAACCAATGGCAGCCATTGTGCAGTGCATCGTTTAACAGACCATTACCATAGGGGTTGAACGAGGTTGTTTTGTTTCATAAATGCGCGCGAGCACGGGCGGACGGATTGGACAACAATTGCAAATCCGAAATTATCCGTATAGAAAGGTGGCGTGTCGAAGCTGGGCACGGACGAAGCGCAAGCGTGCCGCGTTATATGTATTTTTCATTCGCTCGTAAATCTCGGCGTTTGAATATCAAACGCGGGCACGCTCGTGTCGGTGTGCATGCACATCGCGGGCATTGCAAAGTATAAGCGAATATAAGGGAATGCTAACAGCATTTGCATTTTATGAGGCTCTCGACACGCTCGACGAATGCCGCGCCCCGTGTATCCGTTCGTTCTTTCTACGATCGGCTGTCGAAACGGTGTCCTTGAATTAACTTCCTCAGGATTTTACTGTCGTCGGACAGTTTATTGATTTCGTCGCGCGCGCGCGTGTATCGTTAACCGCCTCGCGAAACACGTGTCTTCTTGCGAAAAGTAGCCGATGCTACTGTCAGTCAGTACTTTCGAGTTGAAATCGGTTATAACACTTTTTAGATTCCAAGAAAAGGTTTTTTTCACAAGCTACGTGGTTGTAGTCTGGCGTGAAGTGTCGCATTCTGAATTCTGAATATGAAAGCTACTCTAAACTGGCGTTTCGGACCTGGTATTCAAGGAATTTTGTGAGAAGCTTGGAAAAGGATAGTTTCATAGGTTGGAGGAAGTAGTTAAAGGTCGAGAATGAGTAATGTTTAAGGTACAGGACTATTTAAGACGAATCAGTGTTTGCAAATGTTAGTGGAGCCATGGCTACGGCTCATGAAATAGCGTGTTGGCATCCATCATCATAAAAAGAAACAAATGCTATATTATTTAGTGCTGTCATACTATGCTTTTTCAAGAATTCTGCTGTAAATGATTTTTTGACAGAATAATTTTAATTTAAAGCTATGAAATGTATACATATGTGGCAGTGCCTCTGCAGAGATTAAGGTGTGCATCGTGTTTGTTGATTAATAAGAAGACACGTTGAATTTGATATCATTCTTGACCATTTAATTGTAGCGTTTGTTCGAGACGGTACATTTGTCAAAGAGAATTGTCTGATAAAAAAGTAGAAGAGAGTAGTTTATTAGGATAATTGAATATATTATTGATCAATTTCAAAAGCAAGCGTACTAAAAGCCAAGTTTTATCAGAACTTGACAAAAGTTGCAAAGAGAGACTGCAGACTTTAATTAAAATGTACAAATGGCAGATGCAATAATAGAGATGATGTTCACCCGTTTTTGTCAAAGGTAGATAAAGTATTTTTAACTCTTAAAATATCACTTGTGAAACGATGGCTTAGCACGCATCACTTCTATAAATGAAGTGTTAAGTGGCGCCCGAGCGGTTCCGTTTCGTTCTTTGGAGGTGGCCTCGTGAGTTAATGGAACAGTGGTCGTAAAAAGCTTAAATTTAAGTGCAATAATTTAGGACGCGTACGCCGGTATTCGCACACTTTTCTTTCCACACGCTGGAATCTTTTTGAAGTCAGTAAACAAAGTGCTAAATAAGCTTCTCGAATGCCTTAGAGTTGGCTCGTGAGAAAGGGGATGCGGATCTAAGACTGAAGTACAAGAGTTAAAAGTAACTCTACTCGTAATTCGATTACCACCTCTCATGCTATCCAGTTTCGAACTAATTTTTCCTCTTTTCGTTCACCACAAACATCGTCTAAAATATAATTCATCGTTTGCGTAAAATTCTTACGTTTAAATGTTTACCATTCCCTTAATTTTTCTAGTAATCATATTACACTTTTGCACGAAGAAAAGCGTACACAAAATTTTTCTTTAAGTATACACAAAACTCTTACAACTCTTATAAAACGAAATTTCTTATTGTCAAAAGACACAAGCGAACGAATCGCTAATTAACCAAGCAGAACTAAACAGAAGCATTGAAACGGCAGACGAAAATAATACTCGCGTAGCTCACTAAAACTGGCGGTCCAAAAATAATCTGTCAAAGCAGATCCAGGCTGCCCATAGCCACAAAATGGAGGCTGAGTTGCTCTCGAAAACATCGCAGGAGACTTGGACAAAGATAGAAAGATAAAGTTCAGAGGTGAGAGAAAACTTGAAACGGTGAGGCGTGTTCATTAAGTGATTACGGAGGGCGGTGGTCAGCCGTTACTCTCGAGCCACCCTTCTCTGCTCGCGAGAGCGGTCCACGTTCCATTTCGAATCCCACGGTTTCCTGGTATTATAAGAAACAGCGGACAACAACGCGAACTATTAAAGCGACTCGCTGTCCCGGCTAGAATCCACCTTTAATTAGCGCACAAACGAATCGAGAAGCCCTGGTGGCGGTCGACACGGAAGGGTTGGTCGCGATGCGCGTCGCGGTGTTGCGGTGAATGTATAATTAGCATCGAGCGAACCGTCCAGCTCGCTTTGATCTCTGGGACACGCGATGCTTTTCTTCTTCCTCCTCTTTTTCACTTTCTTTCTTTTACGTTAACTGAACTCTGACACAGTGGCGTTGGCGACGGGACCACCGAATATCACTGGAAACGCTGAAAACTAGCCGCTAACGCGGTTGGCTTGGTAACAGGGGGGTGTTGTTGCGGAAACGGTGTTTGATGCTTCAATTGCGACGCTGCGCAGCTGATTTTAATTAGTTAAATGCGCCAGGGTGTGCACCAGTCTTTTCACGTTGCCCGGTTTTCGTCGTCCGATTGAAAATGATCGTCAACCCCGATTATCGGATGGTATTATTCTCGTTTTTTCGGTTTTCATTTGCTATGCGTATATCTACAGTTTTCATTCGATAACAATCGGTCGACATTCGATTTCAACTGGGATATTTATTATTGAAAGGTATTCTAAGGCGTTGAATTCTAAGGCAGAATATAAATTTAATGATATAATTAGTTACAATTTAAAGAGCATTAAAAGCGCAACCATCAATTACTATTCAGTGTAAAAGGCACAAATATTATAGAAT
The DNA here is from genome assembly GCF_050948175.1 of Xylocopa sonorina. Lineage (NCBI taxonomy): Eukaryota > Metazoa > Arthropoda > Insecta > Hymenoptera > Apidae > Xylocopa > Xylocopa sonorina. The sequence goes on along the minus strand of NC_135196.1, from coordinate 4,976,525 downwards.
ATCAATGAATATTAATCCTCGCGACACTAGGATATTAATTAATTCCTTCCCGACGAAAGAAACGGTTGTTAAACATTTCTCAACGCTCAGTCGTTGATACGGAAGCTTTCTGGGGGCCCTTATTTGTTTGTTATCGTCGGCGAGAGCCATTTCGCCGGCTCGTGATTCATAACGGCGCACCCTTAACCACTCGATGGGAGATTTTATGAATAATTTCGCCGGGGCCAACGAGGCCGTGGTAGCGACAAGCGAATAATGATCAGAAAATGTGCATAAATCTGGCATTAAGATTTGATTTCGCCTCGGTGGCCGGCGGATAACATTGCTTTACGATTCGCGGAACAACCCGGTTATATATCGGCGGCGAAGCGTGCCGGTGACTTTTATGAATAGCTTTATGCAGGTGAAAGAAGCAGTTGTTAAGACGACAAGGGAATCCACAATCAAGCCGTTGGAATCGGGTCAACGGCGGTAGTAAAGCACATCGTCTCGAGAGAAGCTGGCTCCACGCACGCGTATCCTATAAAACAGCCGGAAGGGAAAAGAAGTGGCTGGGAATTTACGTCAATTTGCAAAAAACTCTCGCTAGGAGGAGGCTGGTATTAGCTGACGATTCTCGTAAAGTTCGTATTATGTCTTCCCTTCGTCTTGGATATTCCACGCCGTGAACGGGAAAGAGGATTTCCAGTCCCGCCCTTCGGTTCTCCGACTGTTCGTGAAAATCACGCGGATGGCCGAGATTTGCACGAGTCTAACAGAAGTTTGTGTAGTTTGTGTGATTTTTGAGTAAAATGGTTAAAAGACAACGGAATATTTTATGCATTTCCACTTTGATGAAATTTTCTACTTCTTCTGAAGGTAATATTAAATTAAGCTTCAGCAAATATATTCTCGAGAATGACCAATATAAGTTCTTATTTAAAAAGTTTTTTATTATCGCCACTGAACACTTTTTTAGCTTCTTTTTTTATATCATATTCGAATAATTTTCGAAATTAACCTTTAACAATTTTTCCTTTGAACGCATTTTATCATGCATCGCCAAAGAAGACGTACGAAAGAAGAAGGAAAAACAGAATATTCCTATGGAAAATAACATTTTCCCATACTTCATTATCGCGTTCATTACGTTCACGCGCCAATGGGGTGCAATTTAATAATTACAATTCCTGTTCCGCTAGTTCAACGACTGCCCACGAGCAACGGAGTGAACGAAGCAAGGCGAAAGAGTATCCGAGGGTGAAAAATATGATAAATTCCTCGCTAAAGTTCAGCCGTCATTTCGCACCCCCGTCAGACATTTCCATCCGCTTCTTGGAATCAAATCGCGAGGCAATAAAGAAATTATCCTGGTAATTAATAACGAGGATCTCGTTACACTAAAGGAATCTTGGCGCTTCGAGCCAGCTCGCGCCCCTTTGGCAATTGCTTAATTAAACAAAAGTCGGGAGAGAAGCTGAAAGGGGTTGAAACTGAAGCTGCTATGAATAAATAAAACTCGTCTTGATTCGCAACCTTCAAGCACGATGCGCAAGAAAAAAGGCATGCTTCTCTTGCGTCAGGTTATACACTTTTTAGTCTGTTTTTCAGCTGGCTTGTATTCTTCTCTTGGAAATTCCAGCTTGCTCGCTGGTGAGAAACGAACAAGTCATCTGAAGGATGACTATTGTACGAGTGGCGTGTCTGTTTCGAGAGCAAACGTATCGTTGAAAAAGTTTGATGCTTAATTGCACGTGGCGCGCAAAGTGTCGGAGCGTTCGTTTGCTCGTACTACTAGCACACGAAAACCGGGGTGTCGTTGATTGTCGTCGGTTTTGTCGTTGTTATTGGCAAGGATAGACCATGCCAATGTTCATTAACAGATGAATAAAAGACATTGCATACCAGCCAGTGAATAGTCGGTGCATTCAACCGATTAATTAACTTTGGAAATATTCAACAATTTTCTATTAGTTTTTCCTAGATTTTTTCGCAATTAAATTAATAATCTCGATTCGTCGCTGTATTTCATATGCTTTAACTCACTGAGGCACGAAGCTTCACAGAATAAAAAGACCTACGTTACTGAATAAAATGATATCAAATAAAAATAAACCTTTATATAAGTGACTCTTGTAATATTTTAAGGTGGTCGAAAAAACGTGGAACACTTTTAACACCACTATGCCTCGAAGAGTTAATAGAATTGACGTTAACAAAATAATAGTATGGAAGCATAGAAAATCTATTTTCAAACATTTCCACGCATTTCATTAAATGACAGAGTACAATACTGCAATATAAGACACCATCCTGTAAAAGTCACGAGAACCGCACGCATAACTCGCCACGATAAATGTCAACCATCAGAAACGGAATGTTCGAGCAGAAAACCGGTAAAATCGGGGAGAAACAAGGCGAAGCAGGACGCAACGCACGGGTGGCGGCGGTAAGGTGAACAGTCGGTGTGCTGCGGCGAAGGGTTGACGGGGTTTGGCGCGCCCGGCTTTCCATTTCGTCTATTGTCATGGCGCACAATTCAGGAGTCTATTATGGTTGTTATTCTTTCCCGAGCCGACAGGCTCGCCCGCGCAATGTACGCGTCGCGATAGACAGTCGCAGTGACGTTCGCGCGCCGATACATTATTGCGTTCCACCGCGGTGCAACGAGCGTTGCAATATACTGCTCGACAGCAGCCAGTGCAGCTGTAACGCGGACTCCGCGTCCCGTTTGTTTGTTCGCCAGCGTGGACGAGCGATCGACGAGCCGTTTTCTTTCTGGGCCTGTCTCCAATCGCGCGATCACGATCGCAACGATAACGCGCGGAACCGCCCGCGTAACTCTGTCCTCGACCCTTTGTGGAACCGCTCGTAAATCGCTCGCGCGCGATCATCTCGCTCGGCCATCGGGGCTTTCATTGGCCGGCCGATTTTCCAGGATGATTTGTTCGCCAAGGAAATACCATTTTTCCTCCGTCGTGTTTGCGATCCTCTGCTTTTCGTCGAGCTTCATACGATTCTGTGTCTTGTTCTTTATTCGGGGGTTGTAATTATTGCCTCGACGGGGTGATTGGGTTTCCGGTGCGTTTTACGAGGGTTCCAAGTTTTTGCGGGATTCGAGCGGAATTGATGGGTTGTTGGGGTTTGTTCGTTTAATTAGTTGCCTAGTTGTCTTATTGAAGTCATCGTTGGGATTAATGATCTCGATGGATTCGAACTAGGTTACTTTTTCGTAATTTCAGGAATTTTTATGCAATTTGTCTTCGTCAATTTTCAACTATTTTGTGTATGAAGATTAGTTGTTCAATTGCAATAAATTTCACGCTACGAAACCACACATCTGAAGAGCTTAATTCATTTTGCTCATTTTTGAATATTTGACAGTATGGATTTTCTTTCTCTATGTTTATTTCTGATCGATAAAGTGCATAAATTGGCAGACAGGAAATATGTTACACAAAAGTAAAAACTCGAAGGATATTATTTATTATGTAAGACTAATAAATACATATGTAAATTCAAACACTATAATACATAAATCGCACATCGTAACGAGAACAAGACCGATAAGCCACAAGCAATAAACGTACATCCTTCGAAGCGATATATTCTCTCGTAGCTCGTACCGTATCCTCCCACAAACCTCGTTTCATGGGCAACGACAAACACCGAACTTTATCGGACAGTAAGCATAAAAACTCTGCAAGAAGTCGACGAAGTCAAATCCGCAGTCATATATATATACTTCCTTAAAAAGGAACTCCGCGTTCATAAACCTCAAACAACATCATCCTGACGATTTCCCATAACAGCAAAACGTACTATAAGAAAAAAAGAGAAAAGGCTCACCCCACTGCTTTGCGTTAAAACTGGAACAAACGTCTGTAGGAAAAGTTCTATGACAGGACGTCTGGTTAATTTCACTCGAATTTTTCTCTGCAGAACGTCTTCTGGACTTGTAACGCAAATTATAGTTTAGCCCCGCGCGAGACTCCATTGCCTTGAAAATTTTCCTCTGGACAGCTTCTCTTTTTGGAACAGGTCAATCGCTAATCTCTTGTTTCTGTATTACGCTCTGTAAAGCGCTATGTAAAATTAAATAACAAATTAAATTTGGGTTTGTAGTTAACGACAGCATGTGTATCCTTCTCTTCAGAAGTGTATTATAGGGTTAATGTGATCTGCACCCTTTTCTTTAATCAATACTTCATCATTCTGTACAAGAATCAACTTCTTATTTCAAGAAGTATAAATAATGTCTCTCCATGACAATATCATCTACATCATCGCTTGTGTGTCGTGAAATCACCATAGCGAGAGACAATCGATATACAAACGGAAGTGCGTCGACCACGAAACATCCTCTCCTAAAAGATTCTCTTTAATCAACGCCTCGCCATTCTGTACAACAATCAATTTCTTATTTCAAGAAATATAAATAACGTCCCTCCATGACAACACCATCTACATTATCGCTTGTGTGTCGTGAAATCACCATAGCGAGAGACAATCGATATACAAACGGAAGTGCGTGGACCACGAAACACCCTCGCCTGAAAGATATTCTTTAATCAACACCTCGCCATTCTGTACAACAATCAATTTCTTATTTCAAGAAATATAAATAACGTCCCTCCATGACGACACCATCTACATTATCGCTTGTGTGTCGTGAAATCACCATAGCGAGAGACAATCGATATACAAACGGAAGTGCGTGGTCCACGAAACATCCTCTCCTAAAAGATTCTCTTTAATCAACGCCTCGCCATTCTGTACAACAATCAATTTCTTATTTCAAGAAATATAAATAACGTCCCTCCATGACAACACCATCTACATTATCGCTTGTGTGTCGTGAAATCACCATAGCGAGAGACAATCGATATACAAACGGAAGTGCGTGGACTACGAAGCACCCTCGTATGCCTGAAAGAAACGCGGTGCCTCGTCCTGCGAACGGATACGCGAAGCGTATCAGGCAAACGCGCGGGCATCGCCGCAGCCTTTCGAAGGGCGTCGTACAAAAGCGATTACCGGCGACATGTCCGCCCGATAATTGGCCCGGCGGGTAAGAATCGATGTCACCGGCGTGGACAATCGTCGCGGGTACGGGCTTTTAACGTGGCGAACGATCGTCATTGTTGTCGTTCGCCGCGTTTCACCCACGGCTGGCTTCTGCGCGTCGCCAATTCTATGGAGTGCCGTCGCTTTCCATCCCCCTTTCACCCGATACGAGGACGCCCGCGCCACCCTCCCAGTCCACACCGGCATCGCGGCGATTCTCTTGCTCGAACGCGCGAACACGCGGCCGCGCACACAGACGAACGCTGAACACGGGCCCGTTTCAAGTTCGCCCCTCGTCGTCCCGCGGCTTTACCGTTTCAACAGGGCGGCTTGTGTACGCGTGTGTGTGTGTACGCCTCCACGCGGGCATCGGCCACAACGAGCGCGTTCTATCGGCGTAGAAGCGTCGCACGCGGTGGTATGGGGGGGTTGGAGATTTACGAGCTATGCGGGACCCGACGCGCGCACCGACACCACCGGAAGCTGTTGTTACAGCCGCTGCGAACAGCCAGCCTCGGTGTCGTTGTGCTTTTTCTATAGTTCGGTGATTAAACAGTTTAATATCGCAAATACTCGAGCCCTGGACAATACGTCGGCCTCGAAAGGGCTGCCACCACCGGTACCAGTGCGCGCGCGCGAGCATTCAACCCTTTTGTTCGTGTCGCGGCGGGTCCATCACCTCGCAGCCGCCGCACACCGCGACTCTTGGATCGAGCACGGATTTTTCACAATCGAATACTTCGTTTCGACCTCCCGTCGCACGGCTCCATACGCTTGGCTCGACTTTTTCCAATTTTTTGTCTGTTTACCTTTGCACCGGGAAAGGCGCGACGCGAAAAACGCGAGAGGTATTCGATTGGGTTGGCTGGTTCTGGGCTCGGTGCTTGCGATTGAACGGAGACGGTGGTAACAATGGGTCATGATGATTATTATTCAAAAGTCGAATGGTTTTAGATGTTTCTTTCGTGTTTGTCTGTCTCGTGGTGTTGGAAGTAATTGCTTTTGAAATAGAAAAATTGTTTGTAATTGCAAACGAAGGCACGAGAAGAATTTTAGTATGTTATAATGATTTGAATCCTGTATCTTCAGCAGTATTTTTCATGTCCAAAGCAATTCGTTATCTTCTCTGATTGGATATCAACTTCGATTTTAACCGGACAACAGTACATTTGCGAATGTTATACACTTTTTCCTCCACTCTGTCTTTAGTGACGATCCCCAAATTAATTATTGCATAAAATGAAACACGTAACTCGAAAGTTACAGTTGAAAATAAAGATTTCATTTGTACAATTGTACTTGAAAACGAATTCCACGCGAGTATCATGAAAACTGGTTTGAAGCGGCGTAATGATAAAAAAAAAAAAGAAAAAAATGGAATATGCCAACGAGGCGGTAGAAATGTTTGAAAAATTTGTTGGAGAGTGCGGGGAACTCTGAAACGTCACTTCATAACGTTCTGCAACGCGCGTTCCTCCGCTAAACAAAAACCGTTTCATTGTTTCGCACGCGTCAATACTTTCGTCCGATGATAAACGATATTCAAAACGAGATAATTCGTTTGTCTCGCGTGCTGCCCGCTCGAGCAGAGATAGGAGGAATTATTTGGCGGACAACTTTCCGATCGGTTTAAACGCGAGGCGACTCGCGTTCGAATTTCTTCGCGACGATGGATGAGCGCGAAGAAAAAGCGCTCGCGTGCTTCTTGGTGGTCGAAACGGGGGGCTCGTAAAACTCTCGTCGCCGTAAAAAGTCAAATCGCTGAATGCGGGAATCAAGCGGTGGAATCTCTTGTTTCGTCTGGGAATAAAAAGGCAGGGGCGGCGCATGCAAAGTTGGACCGCCGCGAGTTTCTTAAACTTTATTGTCGTCGTCGTAACCTTGCCGGGGCAGAAAAAGTCCCGGCTCGCTCATGTTTGCTACGTTTATGCTGTAAATATGATGGAATTGTTCGTTGCTGCCCCGAAGTAATTTGTTTCCACTGTCTCGTCCTGTTTTCTTCTGCGTATTCATTTTCAGGGCTAGTAAATATTTTAAATGGTCCTGTCCTGCTGAAAAAAACATTCCTTTGCTTTCGCGTCAGGCAATTTTGTACGAGAGATTACAAATATCTTCAATAACTTCTTTCTCTACTCACGAACTTATCGATCAATAAATTTCAATCAGGTGAATAATAAATTTATATTGCTATCCTTATTATTCATAATTCTATGCATAACGCTACATCTCTTTAACAATCATACATAATTGAAACTTCAATTTACGATGAATGTTCTGTATCGCGGTACTAATTCGCGTCCGCCTCGACGAAATAATTTCACGTCTGCGATCGAGGAAAATTTCTACGGAGAACGAAAGTGAAAGGCGGAAAGACAATGGCGATTGAAAGGGAAGAATAGAAAATTCGCTGGAGGACGAGGGGATCGCGGAGGATGATGAGGGGGAATCTGGTCATCTCCAATCAGCCGGCACTGCGGTCGAATCGATTTTCGTAATGAATTGTGGCTTGGTAACTCCTACTACCGAACCAATATTGCTTCTTCAGGGTTACAAGTTCTTTCCGTCCTTCGAGTCGACCTAAAACACGATCACTCCTAGTTTTCGATTAAAGCTCCAATACCCTGGTCCGCGTGGCCCCTCTTTCCGAGGGGATAGTGGCAGTCTTTCAAATTCAGCTATGTTCTCATCAGTGATTGAAGTGTACACAGTTTGATTTAAATTATGGACGACAGAGTCGTAAATATTGATACTAGACTTCTTTTTATTGTAGTTATATACTTATATCAATACTTTTCTTCTGTTCTGCTGTGAAAATTGTGGTAACAGACGAGGTCATACAGTTGCATTAATCGGAAAATATAGAAATTATTTTTCTGACTTTTTTAAATAAATCGGAAACTAGTAACCAACGTTTTAATGAAAAGAGAATTGACAAGAGTATTGTGTGATTGTAATGTGAGCTTTAATAATTTGAGCGTATGAGTATCTATCAATAATTTCTCTTTTATTAATTAAACGTATAAAATAATTACGTGTAATAAAAATGTCAATTGAATAAGGTCGAACAATTTCCTAGATGAAGACTTGAAGAGTAAAGAAAGCTATTTCTGCAGGTTTGCACAGTTGTTCGTTTAAGTAGATAATTCCGACATTGGTCAGACACGAGCTGCATTTTCTGAATATTCCTAAAAACGACTACTTTCTTACCACACACAGTTTTTTTTATCGCTCGTTGAAATGACAATATTTCAATTGTTATTGTTAATTTTAGAACTTAATTAATTAATTAAAGGAAGGCGAAAAAAGAACAAAGCGTTACGCTTTATTAAATACAATCGTTTACAGGTTTCAACGTCAGTAGAGGAACGTAATATATCTGGAGACAAAGAATTGGAATGTCGTTATTTTATGCTTTTTGCGATGTGCAATGCACGCCATTGTTTCATTCCTACTGTGCACGGACGTAAAGCTCTCGGAGTGGACAAAAATGCGGTGACGGTGTTACTTATGCCAGCAAACCAGTCATGCAACAAACGCGTACCCTTCAGAGTGGAATTTCTGAAATATGCGAAATATTCGAGGAACGGCGCGTTTATAATGTGTTCCTCGAACCACGCCGAGATGAGGTTTCCCCGTCTAGATTTCAGTGCTGTGCCTTTGCACAGAATTTCATTGATAAAGTTCGGCTCATCGTCTGTTTATCGCACGGTTAATAATTGCGAATCGTCTCATTTGCTTTATTTACTGTCAATCACATCCGATCTTTATACACCAAATTTATTAAGAACAGTAAAAGCTAGAGAAAGTGATTCTTCAAGATTATACAATAGTAAAAAAAAATGCGATAATCGAGAATTTTATTTAAATTACAAAAATACAAGGTAGTAATAAAAGAGTAGAATATATACAGTCGTTGTTCAAGCGTAAACGAATAAAAATAGTATTAAAGTTAATAATACAATGATAGGAATAAACGAAATAGCCTGCAAAAATGGAACGAAAATACGAGCAATAAAATGAAATGCGAAAAAATTACCCATCTCCTCTGAAAAGTTGCGAAATCAAATTTCAATCACAAATAACACATCACCAAACCCTGCCAATCTTCCTCTTCGCAATTTCCTCTCTGATCGTCATCAAATAGGGGCACTGTTTGCTCGCTTACCAATAGACTCATAATTTCAGCAAACTGGAGGCCAATACTAGATACGACGAAACGCGTGTCCGCTCTAAATGAACCGGTAATTAAAGCAGAGAGCATCAGGCGGTAAATAATTTGACGTTTGCCGCAGAAATTACCCACGGAGATGACCTATAGCAAAGGATACCGGTGCAAACCGCCCAAAGACAGGCATACATGTATGCTATCGAGCGTTCAGACACGACGCATCGACGTATGATTGGAAATCTTTATCTAAACACGTACCAATCAGTATAACGCGTGCAATATTCAATGAAAGAGTCAATTGCAAATACGATTGATGAAACGATTTGCATGGGAATTATTTTGCAATTCAAAACAGCGATTCCCTTATGATTAAACTTATTGCATACGCAGTTATTCTAATAACGATCACATGGGAGGCGTAAGTGATAACATGATTAATATTCTAGCGATGCAATAAATATTTTCAATACTGCACTTTTATTTTTTTTGCGAACAAATTTTATTTGAACTCGTCTCTCGAATACTGATGCAGGAATTCGTTTACAAATGGAGTTTGAACAGTAATATTGTTCGTAAAAAAAGACTCTTTTATTGTTCAGTTTGCTTCAAATAATACACGAACAAATTAATTCATAATGTTCATTGCTCACTCTCTTTCAATTTCATCGAGTTAATTATTGAACAGAAGCGAATCGTGCATTCGACATCAAATTGACAAACATCGTCGTCCAAACAATCGTATCCAACGAAGACAGAAACTTTCTCAACATCTTCACTGTCCAATCCGATTAAACAGTTTGGCTCATCGGCAATTCGCTTGGTTCAATTCAGTCGAATCCACCACATTGTTTAATTGACTCGCGTGTCGCCTTACGATACAACCCCCGACTAGTTTCCAATTAAACTATACACACTCTGTGCGCACAAAAAGAACCAACCTTCCACTTATTCTACCAAAACAAAATACAGCTTCTTCGCGAACCACGCTTCCTCATCGTTCATAAAGCCATCGTCAAATTGAAACGTCGTTCTTCCACGATACACTCGATCGCATGTTCAATATCGAGGAGCGGATCTAAAACACTCGAGGGAATTACACAAAACGCGAGCTTCGCGTTCGCGTATCGATGTAGCCGAGTGAAATCCTACACGCGGCTTGCTGCGTTTATGCGGATCCCTTTGAATTGGTCAGCGCAGCGGAATTCGTGTTCGAAAACCTTGCAATTCGTCCGCGGGGCCGAACGATTTCCGCCGCTGGCTGTAATTTCGTCGCGATCGAAGGGGCGCGCGCCCTACGAGGGACAGGGAGAGACGCTGCGCGGCTCGACCACGGTTGGAAAAACGTTGGACTCGCGAAAACGCGGAAAGGTTACAGGCACGGATTGTTAGCCTGGGCTCAATCAACGTATGGGCGTGACGAGGGCGCAGCCGATTGAACGAGACACCGTGAAAAGCAAGAGGAGAGAAAGAGGACCGAGGAGGGTAGGTGTCGCGCGCGCTACCGGAACACAGAGGAAAAGGGGGCGTTCCGTGTGACCACTAGATTAGTTTTGTTCGAGGCAATTTGAATTTAGATTAGTTGTCGCAAATTGCCGCGACCGATCGCCGCGCCCCGCCGTCCTCCGCCACCGTCGTGCTTATTTCTCCGGCGACACCTTTGTGTTGGTGTCACCCAGCTCTCTTCATGAACGATCAGGCGGCTGGTCGATGGTTCAATTTTTGTTCTAACATCGTCGATGATCGGGATCGAGCTGTATTTTCACGACGATACACTGTCGCTGCTTAGACGAATTTCGAAGTTGGTCCTTCGTGTCAGCCATCTTGGTGGTGTTACGAAAGGACGCTTCTTGAATTGGGTGTTGTCGATGACGTTGTACGTCGAGTATGTAACAGCAGTGATACTTTAAATTGATGAATGTAAGATGAGTGTAGAGAGAGGAGTTAGTTGTGGTATTCTTTTTATTGTAGTCAATTTAGAATTGAAGGAAATGGTAGTTGAGAGGAGCTAGTCAATTAACTCTGGTTCTTATATTTGTTGAGTAATTCATTTGTACGTGTAAAGGCGAGCAATGATTTTGGATATTTCGGTTGTATCAACGCGAATTTGGTACGGCTAGCCAATGAGAAACGATGACAGGGGGATAGAGCCACTTCCAATTGGACAGCTGCGCCACGCGTTTGTGTTGGACGAGTAGGTCGAGGGAATCACTATTCGCGTTTGTACGGTGTGTCCGAGTTAAATGTATACACGCTATTATTTCTGGAGATGAGACCAAGTTTAATGTGTACTCGTGAATCCGTGGCAATTCCGGTAGAGAAGCTTCAGTTGGCGCAGTTCGATTGCTATTCGTAAGAGATAATGTTTAATCGTGTGGTACGACAATTCTAATCTTTAATCATCGTTCAAAGTAGGTGAAAATGATCGAATCGCGTTGAAGTGGTTTCGCATTAAAAGTCTGAAGTATAGCGCAGTCGACTGTAGATATTTGCACAACATTGTACACTATGCTTTCGTTCGAAACGCTATAAAAGAAATCTAATTAAAGTACTCGCGAGAAGCTCGAATTTATTTGGTCCAATTGTACCTGGAGGCGTTGCTTTATTTTTGTTAAAATATTTGCGAAGCATTCGGAACCTATCCCGTCTGATCTCGAGCGCACTTGAAACTAGATATTGCTTCTCTTTTTCAAAGCACTTACGAGCGATTTGAAGCTATCCAGACAAATTCTAAATTGCCTGCATTCAAACGATTTTCACATGAAATCTGTTTGATTCGATAAAACACTCGAAGTCTTTTAGAGTTGCGTTGTAGCTACAGACATTTTAATATTAACGCAATTATTGCTTTAACAAAGTCACCCATATTTACCTATACGATTTCAATATTTTGTACCAGGCGAATGTTTGAACAATTATTTATCGCGTAACAGTACGAATAATTGTTCGCGAATATCGCATGCAAATTCACTCTTTACCGTCTCTTTACCCACGATTTATAATTAGAAATGTTAATTGTACCAAACCGACGGTTGTATCGAAAAACAGTTCGACGAACGTGACGGCGATCAAGCATCGCTCGAATTAGAAGAAACGCTATTACACGTAAACGCTGATACAAACGTTCGATACGCTCGGGACCGGTAAATGCGGCGCGAGACGAGCCGTAATTAACGCGTGGCATATCACCGAACGAAATAATTACGCGTATCAGTATCAAGTGTCGAATCGGTCCTCGAATTTTCACAATTGGACCGTGGGCGTCGACACGTTTGCATGGGCGACGTCGCGCGCGGTTAGCCGCGCTTGACATTTTCCGCAATTGTATGATATTGGATGGATAGGCGGCCGTATCGCCGAGGTCGCGGCCAAATGAAACGAAAAAAACGATCGAACGTGGGACGAGAGAGAGAGAGAGAGAGAAAGAGAGAGAGAAAAAAAATGTATCGCGGTAACGCGGCTACTTCGATAGACGGGTGCTGCTCGCAATAATTCTGAGAGAATATTCGACCGCCTCCCGCGAAATGGACGCAATTTCCTAAACGACGGAAAATGTCGCGGTGGATCAACCACGATCGGGCACAATCGCGCTTTTCATCGTAACTGGTCGCTATAATTGCGCTCGATGCGGCTTGGTCATTATATCGATTTGTTAAAATCGCTGGCGGAAGAGTTACGTCGTTCCATCCTACGTACGATAAGATACAATTTGTGGTTTTCCTTTAAATTCTAAATTTCGTCACGTATACCAGAATCCTCGTATCAAATTTTACTGAAAAAAAGAAAGAAAGAAACTGTAGGCTTCCATACATTGAAGCTTCCATACACTGTAATACGCAAAGATTTCACTTTCACTTGTTTTTTTTAGATAAGTATAAACGCTAAATGTTCTTTCTTCAATAAATTCAAACACGATACAAAGAAACATCCCTGTGAGACCTCCATCGGTATCACTTTCCTCAGCAACCGTATTGTCGCGCCACGATCCACAGATCCCAGCTAACTGCATTGGTTCGTGTGTAAAAGCATCGAACTTGTAAAGGAGCTCGTAGCTTCGCTCCTTTTCTTCGTCCTGTCCATTACTTTTCCGGTTAACCTGGACGTTAAAGTACTCTCGACGAAAGCGTCAGGGATACGTGGGACGAAGGGAAACGCAGCAATCGCGCACACGTGCAGAGCCACGGGCACACGTATACGCGCTGATAGCTCGATGTGGTCCGGATACCCTCGTAGATTCAGGTCGGTGACGAGCCTTCAAAGCGTCAGGATGTCCGCGGAAATTAAATTTCTACGGTCAAAGTAATTCCTCACACGTATCCGTACTCTGGGTAACTGTTGTCCCGCAGAGGGAGAGAAACGGCGATGGTAGCGTCCGAGAGAGACCGTCCGTCCTGTTTCTTCCACCAGTTCGAAGCGTTCGAGGACACCGAGAGTCGATGGAAAATCCTTCCACCCTCGACCAAGTGGCTTTCGAGGCTCCTTCCTTTCTCGTCTCTCGTACGTTCGATGGCTGATGTCACGCCTCGCTCTTTGGCCTGTGATGCAACGGTCATTTCGGAGACATGTAAATGGGATTTCGATTTCTTTCGACGAGGATTCTCGCGTGATTTTAACGCGTCCTGGGATCGGTAGTATTGTATCTCTCGAGATAATAAAATATACGGATTGTCTCTTGGATAGTTCGAGGGATATCTCGAGGAACTTTTTGTTTGAAAATTACGCGCGAAAATAGCCGAAAGAGTTTCATTTTTGTACGACTAGAAATTGTATATACAGATTTTATAGATTTAAAGACGCGAATAAATAGAGGTGTATGTAGTATTTTTTTTTAAATCGCGTTTCCGTGTCGTACAAACATTCAATACGAACTATTTTTATTCCAGCAGCGAGCGAATAAAACTATCGTGTAACATCCCCATAAAAATCCCTATAAAAATCGTTTTTCTGTATCCTATAGATGTCAGATACGTTTTATTTTCGTTCCAGCACTGTTCGGTTTAAAAATCATAGTTTTATTACGTTTGATCGTTAAAATGAAACGCACGAAAATATTTTCAATCGCACACTATTATTTCCCTCGGTTGAAACACAAATTACAACCGAGCAACGTCAATTTACGACTTAACCCCTCAAAAAATGTAACGCGTGTACGAAGCAAAAGTAATTCGCGCATTGTCATCCCCCTCGTCTCGAAAAAATTTGCGTCGAAAGAATCACACGCGAAAGGCTTATAAACAGAGAAAACTGACGTGGGTATTGTATTTAAGCGAGATCTCATCCGGCAAAAAGAACTGCCGGAGGCTAACAGTCGAAGAGAGAGGAGGACGTCCACTCCCGCGAGAGTGTCTCTTAAGACCGATTCACTTCGTTCTGTCCAAGCTGTTCCCCATTCTTCCTCCACCCCCAGCCCGTCGTCCCCTTCATTTCTCTTTAAACGTCCACCTCCTCGCGACAGCGCGCGTACCAATCCTGTAGGACGCGCGTGCTAAAATTTTTTTTTCATATGCTGCGTGGCTGGAATTTATGCGACCAAGGTCCCAGGGCAATAGGGGGTAGCGTCCGCCAGGACGAGAACAGAAATGAATAGAGCGGCTGGCTCCCGGGTACTTTACAAATATGTGACCAGAAAACACACCGAGAACGCGCGTCCCTTTTCCACTCTGTCCGTCCTACCGCAACCCTCCGTCCTCCGTTTCTCTCTCCACGGCATTTTGGATTCGATATCGGCCCACCCAGCCAGCTGCTCATTGTCCTGGCGCCTTCGCGCGAATTTTTCCACCCCGTGTCTCCTGTCGTCGGAACTGGCGAACGATGATCCTCCCTTCTCCCCCCGTGCGCGCGTACTCCTCTCTTTGTACGCGAGGATGTGCGCGTGTACACGTCCGATGATTTTTCTGCTCGCTTTTCAAGTGCTCTTCTCTTCGTCTGTTCGACACCCTTTGTGCTTGTTTTCGAAGGATCGCCTCGAACATAGCGCGCGACTACCTTCACGTACGCTCTTCGCGCTTCTCTTTCTGTTTTTCGCTCGTTGAGACTTTCTTTTTATTCGTGTTTATAATTTTCTTTCTTTATATATCTCGCGTATCATTATTTAGAAACGATTTTGACGAAGATCGTGTAACGATGAGGGGTTGAAGGATCGAGTTGTTAGCTTTGAACGTTATTTGAACTCGATTAGTTACTTTGAATGATGGATCGTAACAATTGCGGGTGTTTGTTCTTTATTAGGAAAAGGAGCTCAGATATGCCAGATGTGGAGACAATTTTCTTCGTTCCACATCGCGATGTCAAAGAATCCTTCCTCACGGTGCACATATATACATTTACATCTTAATTAAAAAATATTAACACGCTTGTAGAAGATTATTAGTGAACGTTGCTATGTTATTTTACGTACATCTAAACTTGCATTTAATACAAAGCTTTACATTTACATCTCTATGGGTGGTTCACACAACGTATGTTCAATTGTAATCCCAAATTACCGCGATTATTTGACAGATCGATTACAATGTCATTGAGACAACGTCAGCATATTTTCGTAAACTCCACAGACGACTAATTATCATTTCAGACATCATAAACGATCCCAGTAACGTCTCGCAGATTGTCTTACTCCCCCAGCCAATTCCGCGTACGCTTTTCCACCCCGAGACGGCGGCATCGGCCTGTTCCTTTCGCAATATCGCGTTTGCGTTTATAAACTTTCCGGTCCCCGGATCCACATAAATCACGGTCGTTCGCCGCGCGCGTATCGCAATGCTTCTCACGCGTGTATTCATCCTTCTTCATTTCTCTTCATTCGACCTTTCCCGCTTCCATCCAGTTTCGCCAATTTCTTGCCTTGCCCCCTTCGCCCCCCTCTGGCAACTTTCCGCCAGATCCGCAGCCCCGCGGCCTCCGCTCGCCTTTCACGCTTCCCTGGTTTTTGCAACCGTGTCTGAATCTTGATCCGGCCGAGAGAAAGAAAGGGAAAGTCTGAACCCGTGACGTACCCGCGCGGAATCAAATATCCGCTGTTATTCCGTGGCCGAATTCACGTAGCCTCCCCTGACTCGCCTCGATGAGTTATGATCCTGGCGGGCCAGTTATTTCCACGCGATCTCTCTTCCCTCCGTCTGTTGTGCTCTCTCTCTCTCTTTCTCTTTCTCTCTGATCCGATCTGGTCCACGGTTCGCGCGTGGTATACGAAATGGTGTCGCGGTGTTAGTCGGACAGACAGCTTCGCGCAAGATAGAAAACGGGCAATTTTAAAAATGACAGATCCCTAGATTGTAGGGAGCATCTTGAATTTGGTTTAATTTATTGCTTGATTATTTTATTCGACCACTGTTTTACTTGAGTTCGTATGCGTGTCGCGTTATCGAAAGTTTGAAATTTAATTTGAAGAAACCGCGACTTTTTTTTTTTAAAGAAATTAGGAACTACAGGAAATGATCAATGCTGCGCGAGTAGTTCTTAGAGGAATCAAATTATACTTAGAGTGCGATTGTAATTGGACCACTCGTGTATCGTATGAACAGAGAACGATATGAAATTACTCGAGGTATCCCCCATTGTTTGAATTAGAGAATTCGCTGGAAATATGGACGGATGGATCTCTTATTTACCAAAAATACGCTGATCTAAGAGCAACGGGATTGACGCGGTCGGTAAATTATATATTCCATGATATTCAAACAACCTGCAACCGTGTGCTATTCCATATTGATGAGAACATTGTTGGGATAAGCAAATTATATAGTTATTTTTCCGGCGCGTTTCCAGCTGTGCTCGACGTGCCGTTATGAAAATGGAATTTCGGTGGAGTTCATTAAAAATTTTAATTGAATCGCGAACTGAATGGGGAGGGGGGGATCTGCGCGTCTCCTCTGGTAATATCCAGGGTGGTGTATAAATCCGATTGCGTACGACAAACGTCTCCCCGTCTTGCGTCTTCGCGGCGAAACGATAACCGGGCCCCTCTCGTTATTTATCGATTCAATATTTGAGCTTAGCTGCGGAAAATCGAACGAAACAACGGCGGGTGAATTCAGCCGGTTTTAATATCGTCGTTTCGACGGCCGGAACGAAAGCACTTCGCGGTCCGAATGGTATGAAACTTATTGAAACGCTGATTGAAATTACTGGTTCAGGCGCGTAATTAAACGAAAGCTTATTCGATATCCTATAAATCGGAATTTACTTTTAAACGGATCCGCTGCTATTTCCCAATTAAAAGTGTGATTGCATTAGCCCCCAAATTTCGCGCGATCCTCCCGTTGATTACATAATGAAACAAAAGCGCGACCCCGAAATGATTGTTCCCGTCGCGGGGAACCGGATCGAGAATCATCCTATAATCATTCCCTTTTCCATATTACCAACGGTTATAACAATTTCACTGGACACCTAATAGCCTTCCGGGTAATATGATTTCTAATCGTCCTCTGCTCACCTCGAATACCATTCATCATCGTTTCATACCGATTTCCATTCGTTTCATGTGATTACGAACGTATATCGCGCACTTTCGATAATGATACTTTGACATGGTCCTTTGTATAGATTTAGTCAAACGTGTTTTTCGTTCTGAATGTATGTTTCAACCATATACGCGCGTATCTACGAAGAATACATTATTTCTTAAGTTGAGTATCAAAGACTGAGAAGAGACGGGATATATCACCCCTCTGCTGTTCAATATTTAAAATAGTATCTCATGTAAAAGTAAAGAAACCTTTGCTTTACCTTTCTCGAGAAAATATTTTACGATTTAATATAAATCGCGCGAGATATCTCGTTCGACGTTTCACGTGAGACAAATATCTCATTATAGATAAAAAAAACAAATTACTGACATGATATACCGCGTTTAAGGGTGTCGAACGATTGATCTCCATCCCGCGTCCTACAATTTTCTGTAGCACGGCGTTCAATTGAAAAAGTCGACTTTAAATCCCCGCGAATCCAAGTAACTCGGGTGACGCGGGGCCGCTGACAAGCTTTTAAAAACTCTAAACAAGCGCGTTTCAATCGGAAGCGAAGTCGACGCGACAATGGCAGTCGATCGGGCTAAAAATTTCGCGAACGCCCGCCGCGGAATTTGTCGTGCTCCTGAAAAAGCGTCGCGCTGACGGGTTCGCAGCGAATAATAACCATTTTCAGGCACAAAGGCGGACAGGAAATTAAAATCGATCAACTGCCGTGTTTGAGGCGGCAGCGCGCGTGTCTACGCTCCTCGTCGGTCTCGCGAGATTGCCGCGCGTCGAGCGCGCAACCCTTTAACGCCCCTTCCGTTTCGTGGGCACAGGTTCGCCGGAAAACTCGCGGACACGGCACCAACGCGTTGATGATCATCGGAACGTCCAATTAACGACGTTTCGCGCGGTCAATGTAAATCGAAATTATCAGTGGTTTCTCGTTATCGATCGTGGGTTCTATTTCTGGATGATCGGGTGAGATGATGACGACGAGGATTCTGATTGAGCGAGGGACAGAGTCGATTTTTATTTATAGTTAATAGGGTGAGGTTGTATGAAGCTCTGTGATTGGTGTTTTGTGTGTGTAGGACGTTCGCAGTGATTCGAGATACGAGTTACATTTAGGTACACGTGTTAATGGAATTACGAATGTTCGTAGAAATTCATGTCTGCTAATTCGATTACGGAAATGCTACGTTAATAAAGATCTCACTGTTTAAATATAATGTACAGTTTACATATTGTAGTTTACACATTTGTGTTCTGCGAATTCTGCGGCCTTTTGCACATTATTCCTTGTAAATACGTAGCTATTTTACAAAATTTCTACATATGAATGCAACCATGTATATGGTTAAAGGATTAAATTCAATTAGAGAAATATGATTGGGACAAATTGGTAGAAAAAATGATTAATGAATCAGTATTTAAAATAACTGTAAATATTCTGCATTATTGCTAGGATATAATATAATATATATTTAATTAGACATTCAACGAACATTCTACATAGCGCGTTATCATTCGCTATATTTTGTAGAACTATTCTCACTAGAATTTGTAAATTAAAAATTCTAATATTTTCATTTGTAGGATTGGCAGTACCTCGAAATAGTTAAAGGAAGTTTGTAGCTGTAGACCGCTGACCGCATTCGTGATAAAAAGGAGTGAATTAAAGCGACACTTAGAAAATTTAATATTTCGCGAAACGTTTTTGCGCACGCTCGCAAGAGGAAGACGAGGACGTGAGAACACAGATGAGAATTTTTTGGTTGCTTTCCTGAATTCTACATGAGCCAACACGAAACTGCTGCGCGATGCGATGCAACTATGTAATGCGGTAACCGTTGCTCATATCCTCCAGTAGAAGAGCCCACTTATAACCCCTGCGTTGCTTCAAGGCACCGTTGTTGCAAACTTACGATGTAATTGAAAGACATGGAAGCAACGTGAAACTTTTTTATACCAAAAAAAAAGTCTGACAAATTTTCTACCATTTTTACACATAAATAACTACGTTACATCAAACACTAAATATCATAAGAAGATATTAGCAACTTTTTCTATTCAACAAACGCATAAAAAAATCGTAAACGCATGTCAAAGTAAACTTATTACTTATTTATTTATTTAAAATTATACGCTAGCGTGAGCTCTCGTGTGCACGCGTTTTCGTGGTTATTACGCAATTTACGTTGCACTAGTTTCATTAGACGGTTACACCAGTAATGCGTTAACGTTTCATTTCAGTATTATTAACACCACATTTAGAGGAACGAACATCGCGAACCGTTAATTGAACCAGCGATCGCGTTCCGCCACGAGCGAACGTCCTCGAGGTGTCTTCGACTTCGATTCCTCGCTACAGTGATTCACGTCGAAACTGTTTCCACCCCCGGCGCGGCGCATGAAAGAACGAATTACAGCAAATTGTTCGACCGTAAATAACGACTGTCTTGTTTTCTCTGCGTCACGGTAAACGCATTAGCGACTGTTCATTGCATGACGGAGGGACGCTCGAATGCCTTTTCGGGCGGGGCAAGCACGTGCTTGATTAAAAAATTGCACGCTCCCCGGACGCCTGTCGAGATATCCAATAAACGGCGACGACTCGATGAATGCGAATCTAAATATCGGCATTTTCTTGTTGCCCCGCTGTCCGGGACCGACCTTATTTCCAGCTGAATGGGGAAAAATCGATGTCAGTTACTTTTCCTCTTCTGCTATTTCCCCCGTTTCAACCGTTTCTTCGCGTCCGATGCACAATGCTCCTATTAGGCTGTCTTCTTACTCTCTTGGAGGCTCCGCTTAAAAATGCATCGAACGTGCTGTATTACAGTTACCCCAGCCTGTTTAATGAAGAATACCGTTAATGAAAGACCGCTTTCGAATTCTGTCGACGGTTCTTGGTCTGCTCCCGGTCTTTTTGACGATGAAAAATTTTGTGCAACCGTTTCTCTCGTAATTCGTAACGAGCGAGGTGCACCCCGTTTCTCTTTATCCTGTCGTTGAATAAAATAGCGCAGTCTGGATGAAAGAAGAATGTCACATGCTTAAACGCAGACTGGTTGACTTTGATCTAGGCTCACTCGAAACTTTGTATTTATAATTTCTTTCCTTTATTTTGCTGCCCCTTTGACGTTGTCGTGTTCTGCGAAAATTTTTCGATCCCCATCACTACTAATTTTTTCAGAGAAATATGTTACAAAGTAAAATTAACAATTATGGGCTAGTCTGTATTAGAATTCAGTAGCACGGCTAATAGATACTTTTGAGGATTTTTTTCTTATTACGTCTAAGATAAAACAATTTGAAATATAAATTTAGCTGTAAAAGTGATAATAGTAATTAATGAGCCGTTTCAGTCATCTTTCTGAATGTTAGAAAGTTAGAAAATAGAAAAGAAATCGCCTTCGGTGCGAGAGCGAGCCGAAAAACCGCCACTTTCTACGTTCAATTTACTTTGACCAATTTGATAATTTAATCACTTGTCCAAGAGAATATAATAATTAAATTTCGAGCGAAACTCCGCGTATCCGCCGTTCCGTTCGTCGCTCGTCCGTAGCTGCGAGGGGGAAAATAACATCGCCGAAACATATTTGCGAATTAATGCCCGTGGCGGTATTCCAATTTTATTCACGATCATTGAAATTAATAGGATTCTTTAATTTAGTTTAATAACGAGCAATATCCGGCTACGAATGCGCGGACGGAAAACGGGACACGCGCGCAGTATCCGTTACAACCGGTTACGAACTTAACGCCCATTTTCGCTGCCGATCGGAATATTAACATCGACGCGAACTCGACCAGTCGGCCCACGCGAAAATTGATTACGGCTCGCTTTTAACGCCGGTTTAACCATCGAGCTCCGTAATTTCTCGCGACTGCTCGTTCGTATTTTTTTCCTCGCGCGATAACGCGTCCTCCTCGCGGGAACAACTCGCGCGATGAACCTGATCGATTTTTATAACTGAAAAGGATCGCGTGCATCATCGACGATTTACATTTTAATTTTCTACGATCGCACTGATCGTGATGTGTCTGTGCGTACGTCAACTTATTGCTAATAAGGTATAGCAGGTTCGAGCTTGGTGATTCGAAGCGTGGAGGAAATCGAGTTTAATGGAGCATTGAACCACAAATACTCGATCGTGCTTGTGATTGACGTGGCTACTTTAGACGGAAACTTCGATTATGTCTCGAGCTTCGCTTGGTGAACTTACGTTGGTTACGTTGTTGAAATCGTATAGAAAATAACGAATGTACTGCAATGATGGTAGTAAACTGAGTTATATAAATAATTGTTTGGGAAATGAGTTCAAATTTTGTGGATCATTATGAGTTCGTAAGAATTGACGAATTTGTATAATAAGTCTCATAAGTCAGCCTCGAAGCAATTGTTTGACGTTAATTTTATATTTTCCTCGTTTCGTACTGCTACCTGTTTCCCTGGCTCTTCATGTCTTTTCCACCATGTCCATCTTTTCATATAGGTGCTTTCCACGAACTCTGCACTTGTTATTTTATCATTTTACCTGTCTGTGGTCTCACATGGTCTTAACAAGAGTTTTAGCGTTTCCAATTTCACCCTGCATGCTCTCTGCATTTGTTTCAACTCCCAAAATTTCAGTATTTATTACTTTACTTTAACAATTACAGTTTAAACACGCGTCCATCGTTAAATGTATCAATTATCATTATATATACAAACAACAATTATCGTAAATGAAAATATTTTAATATCCACGAACGAAACTGTTCGAAAAGCGTATCGAAAAAGTTGCTAGAGAAACAATCCCGCGAAACAGACAAGCCCCAATGAAACGAGGGGCGAGGTAACGAAAAACCCGAGAGCGGTTATTCACTTATAATCCAATATTCCACCGCGGCGGGGCTCAAAAGTGGAAGGAAAAAAATTCCAACGAACATCTCGAAGTATTAAAGAATACTCAGCGTCGAGGAGCCGCGGGGGGCTGGAAAACGTCGGCCGGGTAAGAATTAAAAATCGACGGTTGCGAGCCCGGCACGAGAATAAGGGAATAATGTTCGCCACGAGTCAGCCACGCAGACTCGAGGCGGCTGGTGGAAATCGCATTTTAAAGCGACGACGAAAAGAAACAGCGTCTGCAGCGTAAACAGCCGGCGAGGGGGTGGACACGGAACACGGTTGCGAGGGCGGGCGGTACAAGAGGGTGCAAAAGGCAAGCAGAGCGGTACGTAAATCCGATATACTCGCCTTACCTCGTTCCATCCTTCGCTCTTTTCCTTGGTGCACAGTTAGTTGGGGAATAAATCCGTCTTATGATACGTGATTCTCGCCGGGATTTACTTTACGACGGATTGATGGACGGGGGGTTATCATTTTAGCACAACGGTGGAAATATGACGAACAAACTGCGCGCTGGTGTCTGCGTGTGTCCCATTGGAGGGATGGGCTGGCGTCGATGGCGGAACGATCGCGACTGAGACTCGACGGAGACTTTGTCGAATGGATTTGATGTAGTTTGCGCGGTTAAACGGTGTATCGAGATGTGCCTTTCTGAGTGGGCGTCTTTGCGTGATTGAAAGTCCGTAAGATACTGTCATTTCAAATTAGCACAGCCATTATTTCTAATATCTCGATATTTATGTGTTAAAGTAATCGTGTGGTGAAAGCTCTTGCGAAAAATTACACGATCGTTGATCGAACAGCGAATTCTAATCTTGCGCTAATAAAAACCATTAGTACGAAGCTTTCCTTTCTTTGCCGCTGGTAAACCGTTTTAATCACGGAACACAATCCGTGGAAGAAAGAGTAATCGCGGAATGATGAAAGTAGAACGAAGGAACGGAATGATTAATACGAGGGACCGGCACATAGTAATGGATAGCAAACGCGAGCGAGGCGCAGCGGCGGAAAACGTTGGTAGAATCACTTGGAAAGTCTTTCGTGGGTAATATTTCAAACGGGTCCGGCTCTTGCGGTAATCCAGGTGAAACGGGAAACCTTTATGGAATCGTTTCGAGCTGTTGTGAAATCGGTATTTCGTGCTGCGTTTCTGCCCTTTGGTAAACATCGTGCGGGCACAATGGGGCTCGTGCGACACGCACGGGTCGCATGTAGGACAATAGCCTGTACACGGACGGTGAACAAAAGGCGGTGGAAGCCCTCCCAAGTATAAGAGATATTTCGTCGAGGGAATTTATGCGGGGCGGGGAAGGTACGAAACGAAGAGGAAAATTGGATAAAAGTCTTCTTCCATGAAAATTCGCTTGTCATAAAATGTTATTCGATTAGGAGGAATGCCGGACGAAAAATTAGACGCAACCTTTATTACGTTGCTTAACCGTGTTGCGGTGTTATTTTCATCGTCCGCACTGACGGTGTTAGATAAAAGAGGATACTTCTTTCTCGAGACGTCATTTTCTGCACTAGAATCGATCTTCATTATGTTGCTTAATAACTAAGCTAAAAGTACTTTCATTTTGGAAATCCATCGTCGTTTTATCTCGCTGCTTGGTGACTATGAAGCTGAAATATCGTAGCTTTTAAATGCGTATTTTAGTGATTTTTTTTCTATTTTTAGAAGAGGTTGAAAAGGTATTGCAATTTTAGTCATTTCAGTGGAAAAGTCGAGAATAATTATTTAAAACGTTCTATGTGACATCGATTTTGATGATTTTTTAATATGTGATAGAAGAGGAGATTCTGAAGAACTTTTTATTATACATACAAGTATCAATTTCTTCTTATTTTCGAGATATTCGGAAAAGAAGATCGCTACAGCCGCAGTGATCTAAACCTATAATTGGTCGTCCGCGATAGTACGCGCGCTTACACATACTAAGGACAAAAACCTCGTGCACAGTTGTATATTCGAAATTCTAACAAACATTATGTTAATATTAATACAATACTAATTTAAATAATACACTGATTAACTCGATCTCTAACAATATATTAAACATCATTAAAGTCAGTGACATCGGTACTGCTCTGAATAATTATCCACGCTTAATTTAAAAAACATTACGCGAATTAAAGTACCTTTTCGACGTTCCTTGATTGTCTTCTTCTAGTAATAGCATGAAGCATTATGGAAAAAAGAGGAAGCAAAATTTAAAAAATCGAAACAATTTACTAAAATGTACATTTATATATCAAAAACATTTTTTACGCGTACAATCAGAACGAACAATCGAAAGCAGCGAATGCAAACAGAAACGACGTCGTTGCGAATCGAAACGACGTCCGATATTTATTAACTCGGGAAAGACGTCGTAGAGACAGTGGATATCTGCCAAGATCTGGGGGGGCGCGCGGCGAGAACCGGTCGGCGCAACCCAATCTTCGAGTTTTAGCGTTCTCGTCCAATTATACTTTCCAGTAGGAAAGAGAAACATTCGGTAGGTCGCCCGATCGTTTACCAAAATTACGCACGGAGTTGGGACGCGGCAGTTCATTTAGATAAGATTGTTGAACTGCGCGCCGTACGGCCGCCAGTCTTTCCGGCGGGCGGCAGTTTCAGATTTTATCATTGCCTAAGGCAAAGAGCTGTATTTCTTCACGGGCGATCGTCTTGACCGTTTTTCGGTACGAAGGAAGAAGTAGGATCGCGGTATAACATCATTAAGTACGGAGTATGGTTTCTGCGGTGATCTTAACCACCGAATAGAGCGTAATACAGGGTTATCTACCCATTTTGAAGCTGCGTTCGCGAGGGTAGATGAGAATTGCAAATAGTGTACCAGTTTAGAAGTGTAATTGATCGAGACAATCCTCTTTCAATGTAAGAAAAAAAAAAAAAAAATTAATAGTATTTTGTTGCGATGGATTTTAAATTGTTTGATGGCGAAGGTTGTTGCTTTGACATTGAAAAGCAAAAGGAGGAGTAGAATTATCCTCTGTTTTTGGTGGTCCTAATATGTAGAAGTTGATTTATAATTTTAATTGTTCACTGAATTTATTCTATCTTATACTGAATATTATAGTTGATTAGGAAAATATACGATTCTAAAGAAAGACTAATTTTTACTGTGGAAAAGAATAATGACGTAAATGAAGATGACAATATCAGTTAAGGTGCTCTGTATAATATGCAAGATAAATAAGTAATGAAATATTGATTTATCATCATATTAAAATATCGCTAAATAAGGTATGAGGTGACTGAATAATTGATATATTGAATGTATTATACTTTAAAATTGTCTGGGTTAATATCAATGTGGAATTTTATTCGTAACCAAAGTTCAACCTATTTATTTCTTTAAAAGAGAGCAAGTAGTTATTATCAGTTTGGTCAGAGTAACGTTGACTTGTGAGATAAATTTATATTATAGATTATTGCCTCGCTAAGCACGGATTCGTACTACTCAAAATGTTATAATACAGTAATTCTTATGGAAATTATAATTTATTTACTAATAAGTAATGTTAAATAAACTGAAGTTGAACTCCTCGAGCTTTCAGAAATATAATTTGAAATATAATTAATCAATTGCCGGGTGAGAATTCTGCATTTGACAATTCCCCATAATATTGATCTAAAGAGTCACTCGAGAACGTCGCGAGTGATTTCAATAGCCGCATTTAGAGTGACATTTAGCTCGATGCATACATTCGTAACAAACTGTACTTTTTAACCCAGCCAGAATACCATGAACTCATTTTTAAAAAATTCAATTTCTATTATGTAAGACATACTGTATTTAAATATGAAACTTCGAAGATGATATCATAAAAATTCCCAACGCTCAATTCAGTTATTAATATCGCTATTTCTTAGAACAGATGTTTTTGATTCTGAATTTTTACAATTTTATCAAAATTATAATGATCGAATAATTCATCTCAACATTATTTATTTTCAAATATTTTCTTTTCGAGATTACTCAGATTACGCTTCTCCATAATTTATTAAATCTTACATTCATGGTATTGACATAAGAGAGTGGCGCCATTATAAATTCGTTGGATGAAATTTAAATCCAACCTTTTATTAAACCATATTAATCTTTCAATTTCCCACGGCTGTCTTCGTTTCTTTGTTACCATAATGTATCTCGATTCGCCAGGATCAGGGCCCTTTCCTCATTATTTCTGTTTTACCTTTAAACATACCCAGTCTCATTAGGGGATGATATCACGCCTTCACGTGCGAAATCCATGGCAGCTAACTTTTCCTCGTAACGCCTACGATCAAGTACACGATACTTCCCATCCTTCCAATTATATCTGCGACGTGTTAATTGCGAGGCACTTCGAAGCACTTCAACAATTGTCAGAACATTTATTTATGTTAAACTGAAAACGTTTCGACCCCTTCGCATCTTTTTCCTTCAATTGCTCGGTTACAACGATTGTTACACTTCCGTGGTAAGACTTTTTTCTCCGCCTCTTCCGTTCGCAAACAGAAAGGCGTCCCTCTCAACGAAGCTCAGCCAAACTTTTATCGGTATTATTGCTGGTTCTCATTTTTACCTCTGCCATTTTTTGTTTCCCGTTTCATTGGTTCTTTTCGCCGAACGTGGAATAATAACGCGTTTCGTCCTCGACGTCGGGAATATTTTTCTGAAACGTTAAGTTTTCATGCGTCGACGGTTCTTCCACCCCCTTTCGTCGCAATTCCCCTCGTTAGTACAATGTATCTTCTGAGGCGTTCTTGGAAATTCTCTTGCATTATGCTACTCTATTTTATTTTACATCGAACGTTCTATTTTCTAATCCTTATTTCTGTCTTCCAACATTTTCATGAACATCGCCAATTATCTTTGATTCTTTTAGACATCTATTTTTTTAAAGAAGCTTCAATAATATAATGTTGATCTAAAAATTCTATTGATAATATTGGATTGGTATTGGAAGTTTTATAAAATGGTGTAAAACTGGTGAAGGTGGGATTAAAATTATTTAGTATATAGATTCTAGCTAAGATAACGCACGTATCTTCAAATCTAAGCTGTTTTCTATACACTACACCTTCTTCCTACGACCTGGTTAAACCATTCCCAACTGCCCTCTCTCTTTATTTATGTCTCAAAAATTAGCGACAAAGTTACTTTGGCCATTTTTTAACAAAAGCAGACAAATAGGTCTGCGTCGTGTCACGCGACGCTACGACCTCGTCGTAAACCACCGTTGTATCAGCCAAGGACGCAGACCTCAACTCCCACTCGTTTAATGTTAATAAATTATTTTACTACAGCTAAGATGAAATAAAAATAATTTCAAGTTCGTTAAATTCGCCGTTCCTCCGCGGCCGTTCAGAAAGTACCATTTAAAGCCACCGGTAACACCCATTCCCAGCGCAAGATTCCCATCGAGCCATCCCTCATAATCGCAATTTCACGGAACAGATCCTCCGGGCAACCTCGCGACTCTCTTTCTCACCTCCGCGATACGAAGGAGGCGCAGGTAGCCAACTCTCTCTCCTTACCATTCGCAGTTTTCCACCTTCCGTTGCGTCGCAGCAGCCAGGCGAGACGGGGTGGCGCGGCGGGACGGGCGGTAACGAGGGGGGCGGAAGAACGTAGGAGGACGATTGTAAAAAGCTATACGACACAGAGGGTGGGTGGGCCCCTCTCATTTGAATACTTAGATTGGAAGGGTCGCCGAGGGGGTTGGCGGTTCGCTGGAAGACGGGGGGGTGGATGGCAGCGTGCCGGTGTTGGGTCGTCGAGTGGGTTGGGGAGGCCGAGCGCAACCTGGGGCCGCTTAATCGCGTTTTCCATGAAATTTATGAGATCTGAACCGATAAGGTGGGAAATAAGAGCGGCCGTCCGTCGAGTGCGGGAGAAAACGAGAGAGAGAGAGAGAGGGAGGGAAGAGGGAGAAAGGCAGGGGGTGGAAAAAAGAGGAGCGGAAAGAAAGGCGACGGGGCTGGGCGAGATGGAGAATCGTGGCAAGCGTATAACGGCCCGCTTTAATACGTGGAATGCCTGTGATTTTGAAGTAGATAAGGGAGAAGCGGTTCCGCAGTTGCGCCCGGGTCGCTTTCGACTGTTCCTCGCGGATACGAGATCGCGCAGATGGGTTATTGATGTAAGTGTTATTGGGCGGGAAGTTACGCGGTGATTTCGCGGGCGTAGGGGTTGGTTGGTAAGGGCGCAGGAATGGAATTGAGAATCGCAGTTCCAGCGGTGTTTTTCGTTCCTGCGCCGCGGTCCGATTGGATGCCGCGTGCGGTTAGATACCGCGGTGATAACGAACCGGCGTATTCATGAGCGCGGTCGTTTCGATGGCTCCTTTATCTTTTACGAGCGGATGCGACGAGGAAACGCGTCGACTACGTGGGAGTGTTCTTTCGCGTATTACACGACGGAGATTTAGCTGGGTTTATTGGGCCTCTGGGAGGTGGGCAGCTCAGAGGGTGGATTGGACGTGCATGCGTGGTAAAAATTCTGGAAATATACAAGGTGTAGTATATGCGTAGAGGATGGTGTATCGCTTCTATTAGATTAAATTTTTTGTACAGACGTGGATAGTTTAAGAAACATTAAATTGATAAGAAATATCGTCATCTGATTGGACAAAAGGTTATGGAGAAAGGAAGCATTTTTTGATCGACGCAAAGACAAACACGATTGCGGTTAATCATCATTCAGAACCGCACCAGGTCGGTTTTTATTTCCTTATTACGACCGCTTAATCTTCACGGGCAATGATATCGCGCGGGAGAAAGAAAAAAGGTTTATCTACCCTCCGTGTTATTTTTACCTCATCAGTCTACCACCATGGCAGAGAAGTGATATCGATAGATAGACCCGACCGGTTTTTTCGACGCTCGCCACAGGAAAAATCGAGAGGCTGCACGTAGAAACGGCTGATAAGGACGACTCATTGGTCCCGGGATAGACAGACCGCTGTCATTTGTCAGACCATCCTTTCCTCGCCAGGAGGAGCGCTGTTAAGCCTTATTACCTTCTCGAACATCCGATTCGATTGTGCCGGCGCATCGTATCTGGCCGTTTCTGCAATTTATTTTTACCATCGAGCCCTCGCGTTCGTCTAATCTGCGATACGGGGGAAGACGAAGAGAAACGGAAGCGGTGATGATGAGGATGCTGGTGCAAGCTGCATTTATCAATCTCGTGTAACACCCCCTTCAAACGAGATTATGCGCTCTTACGTAGATGGAACTCCTTAGCAACGTAGCCTACAATTATTGCGTTATTAATAGTATTATAATTATTCTAACGTAATAACCATACAGAGAGAAAAAAAAGTATTCAACAAACATTATTTACAAATTCATATATCATTCTTTCAGCATATGCATACAACCCAATTGCAAGTTTTCATATATTATGCGTAATCAAATGACTCTTGAGAAAGAACAACGTAATCAAAACCCCAAACTGAAGCATAACCAATACGAAGATGCTCCAATTGCAAGTTCGAAGTACGTACTCGACTGAAAAGGAAATTCGCATGTTCGTCATACCAGCTAGTTGATCTGTTGTTGGCATTGAAAAATCCAGCTGTCGAAAATCTTTCCCTGGCGCCACGTGCACATTCGCACGCTCGCGTCGCAACCCCTTTGAAAGCGTGGCTCGACCTGGCGAATAGGGCGGAAAAAGCCGTCAGGAGGAACGCGTCCACGGAAAATACACAGTCGAATCAAGATAAAGTGGATGCGAAGGTGGCCAGACGGCGGCGCTCGGATAAAAACGATATCTGTGTTCGCGCGCGGTGTAATCCGCGCGCGAGGATGACACGGGCGCGGAGCTTACGCTGGAAAAAAGGAGGCGAGCAGGCTGGCAGGATGTAAGCGTCGCGTCGATGGATTTGTTACGATAGAGTCGAACGAGGCGCTGGAATTCGATCGGCGAGTCTGCTCCTGTAATCCACTGGACGAGTTTCTGTTCGATTCGTTTCGATAGGAAAATTTTGCAAATTTTTCCACCTTACTCTCCGTTGGTATCACCTTCGATGAAAGAGAAAAAAAAAGCTGGAAGCTGTAGCCAAAAATTAATCCGTTTCTCGAGGATCGAGGAAAGTATTGGAAATTCGGAATGCATGGAGTTGAATTTCATAAAATGTAATAAAGTTGTGTGGGAAATTTTGAAACGAGATTTCGTTAGCATTTGTCTGGTGATGCGATGTCAAATTAATTTTGGAAAATGCAACAAATGAATTTTATTTCGAAGAAATACGCTTCATATATAAAAAGATCGTAGTGTTCATGTATGAAACAATTTTTTGATTTAAAGAATGTTAAAATTTGGCGTTCGTCATTAAAAAATAGAAATTGCGACGTCTAATGTTAAAGTTAGCAGTGAATTTCATTTATCAAAAAAGAAATATAGAGAAATGACACTTCATTCATTTAGGTGTAAATTATTATCTTTGTACACTAAACATGATGCAATAACAATCTTGGTGAATGCATTCAAGACATGAATGCATTCCTTGTAAACAGTGAATAATTATATGTTGTTTTGCCTACGCTCACGCTATATTACATGCTCCATGATTTTGCGATAAATAACTCTATAAATATCTTACATAACATGGCACGCGTGAATAACATGTTGTCATTGATGTTTGCCACGTGGTCAAGAACAATTTTTCGCATCATAAACAACGAGAAGGAAAGGTAAATCGATATAATTTCTTATAAACTTAATTAAACATAATTATTCCATCCTCGAAACAGGCATCTCGCCATTAATTCCCATCCACGTAAAACATACGAACAGCAACCCGCATCGAATGAAAAATGCTTACATTTCGTTCTACTATTTAAAAAAAGGAATAACACAAAGCTGCGATATAAGGAAAGTGAAGAGAAGGAAGAAAAACAGTATAAAACCCTGGCACTCGACTATTTGAAAATCTGAGAAGGCAAAAAGGTACGAGGGGGGTGGAAAAAAAAAGGAGGGCAGTAACAGAGGGAAAAGACTCCTCGTTCACACGCCCACCTCGAATCCGCGCTTTAAAGCCCCCGAAAGTTC
Source organism: Xylocopa sonorina (assembly GCF_050948175.1). Classification (NCBI taxonomy): domain Eukaryota; kingdom Metazoa; phylum Arthropoda; class Insecta; order Hymenoptera; family Apidae; genus Xylocopa; species Xylocopa sonorina. Next base: position 4,944,911 of record NC_135196.1, on the reverse strand, counting down.
CCGCGCGAAGGATGTTTTCCCGAAACCGCGGGTGGAAAAAGACGAGGAACGAGAGCCGGGGTCCTCGGCCAGGACACTATGTATATGCAAATGCTGAACACGCGCGCGTTTTCCACGGTAAACTTTCGTATCTCGCGACGAGTCGCGGCTGGGTATGCGTGTGCGCGCCTTATCTCGGATTTCGTTCGGACTTTCCATCGCGGGCGTCGAGGGTGAAAACGTGAACGCCCGGAAATGTAACGAAGTGCTCGACCCTTCTTTTCCCTTTCTTCCTTTCTCTTTTCTCTTATTCGTGGGTCGCGAAATCGCGCGCTGAAAGGTCATGCATTTCTGATGAACGCTCTCGCCCAGACATCTTGCCCCTGTCGCTTTTTAAGTCGGCTCGGGATCGGGAGCCACGATAGCGATCTCGGTTTAATGAAAATCCGGGAACGCGAAAACAATTCGGTTCAAGTGCCGCGTTTCTGGCCACGTTTCATTCGGAATCGCGTGTCGATCTCTTTTCCCCGGTTACGTGCCTCGCTTTCTCTCGCGTCTGCCGATGTTCGATCCTTTGGCGAACGATTTTGATGGATGCTCGTGAATTTTTCAGTCTACGCTGTTCGCATGCTCGATGCTTTTCGACGATTAGATCGAAGATTCACTGGCTACTTATTGACATCGAGTAGGTTGAAATTGGAGAAGGCGTGCGAAGGAAGATTAAACAGAAGATGATTCTAGAAATCCACATATGATTGGGTTGAAAACGACTGAGGTGTTTTTGTGAAAAAAATTTGTAACGCTTGTGAAATGGAAGGCTCCACGACTACTGCGATTCTGATCAAGACAAATGTCGATATATGTATTCAAAATTCATCGAATCATGCAGACGTGCATAGCAAACAGCTTAACCATTCTCGACTACTTAGTTTAACGCGTTCAAATTGCTCCTGTTTAACGAAACTCGTCACTATGTGACGAAAGGCCACGTTGATGCAAGATTGAAATCTGGTTTCGATCGTTAATAGAGAAGCTCAGAGAAGAGAAAGGAAAAGAGAGAGGAAGTAAGACAGACGAACGACAAAATAGAAGACTCGCTGCATCGAATCTCGGCCAGCCAAAGTGATAAGGCACTCCGTCACACGGCGGCACGTTCAAACGGGAAATATTTCTCACGCCCGATTACCTATCGGTTCCGTAACAGTGATATTTTCAGTAGGGTGCAACGAGAGCCAGCCCAACCCCCGTCGTCGTCAATCCTGCTCTACCCAGGGTGGAAAATTGACGTAAACTGTTGCTCCTGTTACCCCTTCGCGCCTCCCTCTGTTCAAAGTCTCGTCGCAACCCTTTCGACGCGCAGCCTTTTAGATTTACTTGTTCGCGCTTTCGGTGAACTCTGCGCCTGCCAAAATACAAGAAAGCTCCTTACGCCCCTGATAATGGCCACTTGGTAACTGCTTGTTTCAGTCGTACAAGTCGGAGCTAATTGGATTGCTTGGAATTTGTCTTGTACGAGGAACGAAGACGTTTCGTAGGACTTTATATGCTGTACTTTTGCATCACGAGTAGTTCGAGAGAGTGTAATTGTAGGTTTTGCTAGTGTGCAGTTTGTTTCTTGGCAGCTGGATCATGTTTTGAAATAATAGCAATGGTTTCATTGCGATAAGGCGAAATTGTTTCATTGGATTCCTTTAGAAATGTGATAGAAATTTATTGGATTATATTTTTTATTGTGGATGTCAACAGTTAGGTTAATATAATATTTGTCTCTTTCTATAACGTTAAATATAATAATCTACATATAAATAAAAAATTAGTTTCGGTTTTACAAGAAATTTCTATGATATTCTAGTATTAATGGTTTAATTTGAAGTTCGTTAACTCGAATTGAAATTAAAATAAATTTGATAGACGTAAAATTCACGACAGTTTCTGAATTTATTAGCAAATAATACTTTGTTCGTTCCGCTACGCGGCTAACTGCGAGAAGTATAATTTTTAAGAACAGACACTGTTCCCTCGGGCAGGTGATAAATCCTGGCTGAGTAGAAGCGGACGTAGCAAGTCAGCGATTTCTTGCAGTAACGTCGAAGCAAAAACCGCGGCCTCCTCGTTCCTCCGCTCCTTTCAGTGTAAACATCAAACCCAGTGAATGCTAGTAAATTCAGGTTATTAATATTCTATCAGTTAACCTGAAACAGTTAAATTGTTACAAGGCAGACTATTATGGAAACGCTGTTAAAGCTAAGACAACCGTAATCAGAATACGTTTGCATTAAATTAGCGCCGTAATAATTTGGGTCGCTGCATTTAATTCAGATCGACTAAAAGTATGGTGGTTTTGTTAGAAGCAAATATGAAGTGTCGAGGGAAATTTTTTAAACCTCGACTGACATTTCCTTTGTGAAACTGTGAACACAAATTTACCTTTTAAGCGGGTCACAAAGAATGCTTATTTTTTATTTCTATGGAACGATGTTTTCTAATTAACTTTGTGTCTCAAAGAAATGATTATATCTAAACATTTTGTTCCGTAGAATTTGAATTTTTTAAAATTCATTTAGCTCGTCAAATTACGTTAAAATATTGCACACTATTTCTAGCTTCATATCGTCGACTGTGTGAATGTTTCGAATAAAAGCAAGAAATCATTTAATGGAACTGTTGAACCGATTTAAGTAAGCATTTTCAACAGTGTCCACCGTTGCCACGCATTTAGATTACAGGAAAATCCTATCATACGGCAAATAAATAATAACTGCACGGGCGTTCAGTTCATCAACTCTTATTCTTTCGAACGTAGGGCGCAGAAATTGTTTCGCGCTGCGCGTCGCTATTGGTTTTATACGGTGCACAGTGTGCGCGAGAGCACCAGTTGTTTGTTGCGACGTACAATATTTGCACAATTCTTTCTATCAACAGATCCCGTTTGGAAAAGTCTCGTGCACACCGTCGCGAGAAATAAAAATTTCTCTTTCTGCTATTTATGGCGGCGATGCATTGTGCCCTCGCGCGCCGTTTGACAATTCGCGTGCACGTCGTCAGAGATATTTCATGAATAAGATAAACTATTCGACGAGGATGATTTTTAATCTATCGACATTTGCGATTGAAGCACTTTCTTATTTAGAATTGTCTCATTTAATCTATAACTGGTTTCCTTGCCAGATGAAGTGTCTCTCAAAAAACGTTTAAATTAAATTGATATACTCATGGATTATTTAACAGCTATTGCTTGATTCACTTAATTTCTTATTCTTAACTTCAACTAGATATACTTAAACAGCTTGTACTATTGAATACAAATACATCAGGAAGTTTGTATTGTTTGCACTGTTGGTGGTCTGAATAATTTCGTTTCGATTTGTATTTTAACAATAGAAACAAATTCATTTGTTTTCATTATACTAAATTAGTAGGGTAAGAGAAAAATTGTAAAAATTTAGACTGTGTTCAAATAATTTGTTAAAGTAAATAACGATAAATTGACAATTAGTGGTTCCCTATTTTCAAAGAGAACTATTTTTACACTGAAGTGAGAAGATTTAATTTTCTAATAATCGAAGACTACAAAATTATGAACCGATTACCTAAATTAACATTACAATATCTTAATCCTTCTCGAACTTACAACGAATAGATGATTTGATCTATTATAATTGTCTATTAAAGTTTCAACTGAGAAATAGTTTTCGTTTTACAATGCCATTTTCCTAACAACCACCTTTTTGCTTAGCTTTTGTACTAAACGCTTTAACTCACTCGAACCCCCCTAATCTGCGAACTCGCATCAAACCAGCCGTGGCAACCAAATTGGGTCATCCCTCTTCAACAGTAACAACTCTCTTCTCAGAAAGCGACCAAGAGAAACAGCACGAAAATGCTCTCCGAATTTCGTGCACTACACTCGAGGAACGTTCTCTAATCACCTGTTCATCTATGGCCAGCGGGACAAGTGGCTCCGCGTCGCGTTACATAATTAACAACCCCGTGGCAATCGTTGGGTCGCGCGTTCGGAAACAATTTCATGGCTGGTAACAAACAGCCGCGATCGTCTCGTTGGCTATTAATTAAAATTCGCGGGGTCACTCGAGCTGCGTAACGAACGATCTTTCGATCTTTAATCAGTCGAGCGTGTCGCACGAAAGGTGGCTCGCTTGAACGGTACACATGGGTGTACGCTTGCATGCGCGGATATTACTCTGCAGAAGTCCACGTTGTGATGTGCAATCTACTCGTACAACAGTCTCTAACAAAAGCTTTAACGTGGTGAAATTTCCAGTTCTCTCAGAATTTTCAAGCGATCGTTTAGTCAGAATTTACGAAATATAACCGCGAGATACCTCAACATTGATGTCGCAAGGGTCCAAGTAAATAGAGAGTGTTGCGTCCACCATAGTCGCTTTGCACCCCCTGGCGCAGGGCGGAAGAGAAGACTTGACCCTCGAAGCGAAGAGACTGGAGACATTAAACATGTTTGACTCCAAACTTTCTCTTCGCCTTCGAGGGTTAAGGCCTTTTTCCGCAAACGTGCCCCCTCCTTCTCGACACCGAAATGAAGGGGCGAGAATAGACGCAATGTGAGAGAAAGGAGCCCTCAAAAGTTAGTTAAGATTTGAGCGGTATAGCGTCCGGAGTAGAGCGTGTATAGAGTTTGCTATCTGTTAAAATAAATTATTTGTTGTGTTCTGTTCTTCCAAATAATCATTATTCAACTTCATCCACGTAGGTTTTCCAATCTTTAACGTAGTGAAATTTCCAGTACTCTCAGAATTTTCAAGCGACCGTTTAGCCAGAATTCACGAAGTATCGTAACCGCGAGATACCTCAACATTGGCGTCGCAAGGGGCCAAGTAAGTAGAGAGTAAATTCGCGGTTTATATTTGATGAGACATCCAGTCGCGATGGTTTTCCACATTTTGTCTCGAGTCGAGGCTTATCCAATTAACGGTAGGCGCGAGATATCGAAGGGCGACGCGACACGTCCCGGATCTTCGTGGCACCCTCCGCGATTTCCGGTGAACCGCGGCGTGGCTCGAAGAAGCCACTCCTTCCGGCGAGCACCCTTCTTTCGGTCGCTTTGACCGCTTCCCTGGCGCTCGTTAATTCGAACGACAGCCGATACTCCGGGCATCGTATTAATTATCCCGCGATGGAAGCCGCGGCTCGAGTCGGTCCACTTTTGCTCGTAATTAATACTCGACGACCTCGACCAAAGTTCCCCGTAATGGGAACGACGAGATTCTTGCCTGAATTACTCGTTTCTTGTTTTTCTTTTCTTTTTTTTTTTCTCTCTCTCCTCCTCCTTCTTCCGCTTCCGCTTTCCCTCTTCTGATTCGCGACTACGAGAACCGGAGGTTTCGCTTTCGTTCCTCTATTTATTTTCTCGGTGGTATTTTTAGGGATTTGCTGATTGACACCTAATTGGCAGGTCAATTGGTTGTTGCGGGTATTGGATGTAGCCACTGAATCGGGGTTAGTTAGTTTGTGAGTAATTATTTGGTGACTCTGTGGTAATTTGATTGAACGGGCGGGGTGATATGGATTTTGCGATAATGAGAATTATTTCATTAATGATTGATACGGTTTTATAGGGCTGTACGATCGTTATCTCGTAGTTGACAATAATTCTTTTAAGAAAAGTAGAAGATCACTGGATGCGAGGAAAGTAGGTTCTCATTTAATTAGACCGATATTTGAAATTATTTGAAATTATCGATATATATCTGCGTTACAATCAAACTATAAGTAATTTTAAAAATTCAGTGGTATATTTAAAATTTTATAACTTCAAAATACATGCCATTGCGTCTTTTTTATAAATGATACTTGCATACAAAGAAACTACACTGCAATACATTACCGTGTAAGGGAACAAGATATAAATAAAGTAGAGAAAAACCAAGCGAGAGGGGTTACGGACCATGTGGTATCGCACACGTCCTTGGCAGTTCTTTACAATTAATTTAAAAACTCAACGTACCTAATAAACCACTTTGCAGAAAACTTTCACCAACCAGTGAAGATTAAATTCTATAATTACTTCGAACTAACAATCGTTCCAATAATTTTAGTTCTAACAAAATTATCCAAAGCCAAAGCTATGCTTGCTTACAATTTTCTCTTCAACCCTCAACTACCGTGCAATATCTCTCACACCGTTATCGAAGAAATAAATGGATCTGACCAATAACCGAGAACACCACAATTTTCAACAGTTTCACTGATCGAACATTAGACACTTTGGCAGCATTTGTAAACTGCAGGGATCAGCGTGGTCCGCGAGAAACGCACATCGCGGCGAAATGCAAGCGGGTTCGAAATGCAGTCTCACGCGGGAATGGCGCACCCTGCTCTGGATAGCGACGTCGATGGCAGTGGCCCAAAGAGAATTTCTTAGCAGCACGGGTCCTGCACGCTTGGCAAGCGGCAGCCACCTTTTGAAGTCACCTTTACCTACCCCCTACCCCGCCGTTACGTCGTCGTCTTTCTCCGTTCTCCTTCCGTTCCATTTATTTGCCCGTGTACACGCGCATGTAAATCTAGGCTACGCGAGAACCCGGAGAACGCGGCTTCCTCGCACGGACGAGCCCGTCGTTCCGCATTTATTTTTATGCACAACGCTGTAAACAAGCGCTGTTGCGCTTTGTGCCGCGGACAGAGGGCGGATCTCTGGTGCGTCGCGGGGGTTGCGTCGGTTTGCGGTCGACGGCTCGCTGGCGGATCGCGTGTGGAGGGTGCGATTCGATTTTCGTACTTGTTGAATATCGATAGACGTGAAGATAAATGTTCAGAACAGTATACGTGGGTGTAAACACTGTATAGCATAATTAATTGACTTAAATAACCAGTGGAAAGTTATATGAATCAGTCTTTAATCGTCCACAACTGAGTCTCCTTTATTTTACAAAAAGATGCTCTCTGGCTTTCTGAATCGTCTCTTGATTGTTTGAAATAGAAGTATATATTTTTCGTAGCGTCAATTAACGCAGCTGTTCCATTTGAATGTGAAATTGAAGTTCGCGCGACGCTAACAACGACTGTACACAAATAATTCCGATCTACAAGCTGCGAGGAACGGAAACTGCTAAAATTCGAGCCACAAAAGTCCCAGATACCTGTCCGCTGCTACCCTTAACTCAGGAAGTCACTATCGCTAACTCGCTCAAACTTGCACGTCTGGGATGTCGAAAAAAGACAGACAGAGAGAGAGAGAAAAAGGGGGGACACGAAGTTAAGGAAACTCGTGCAGGGTGCCCTCGAAGCGCGCGATTGGTCGATGCCTTGAAACAGCGGCGGCAGGCTCTCCTTTGCGAGGGTTGGATTGGAGCTCCAGGTGAGCGTGAAGGGTGCCACGGATACAGGTGCAACTGTACGGATCGTTAGCGGAATTGCATTCGAACTCTCGAAAGTAGCGCCCTTCCTCTGCAGGAAATTCTTTGGAGTGGCGGGTCTCTTCAGAGGTAACGATCTTTCTCGGTTTTTTTTTTCTCTCTCTCTCGGTTCCTCGTCCCTGGCCAGCCGTTCGTATCCCCGTCTACGGCACACCACGCCCGGAGACCGATATCCCCGCTTGTAATCCGTAATAACGTTTGAGCGGCGCGCTTTGAGAGGCATTAGGTGCTATAGAATCGGTAAGTGTACCTCGCGAATCGGCCTCCCGGCTCATCGAGTATTTGCTGTCGGAATTTCAGAACAGCTACGACGGAATCTTGTTCTTTTGACGATTTCTTCTTGGCTTAGTGACGTTATTATACGGTGGTATATTATCGAATGCATTATAAACGTGGCGCAACTCGAAACACTACAGAAGTTTATCAATTATTCTAGATTGCATTATTTCTGATACTTTATTAAATGTTGAAATAATTTTAAGATAAAAATGAATTGACTTTTTTTAAACGGAATTTATATTTATATTTCTTGTGCAAAGGATAGGAGAGAGAGGCACTTCTTCTTTTGTAGTTGTGTTACGCACACATTTGATTTATGATTCCTCTGTTGTATCTGTGATCGCTTTTGAAACGTTGAAATTTGATGCGTGTTTCTATGTCGACGCGTTTCCATTAATTCGCTTTTGTTAAAACGTATTCCTTTCAAGGTATACCGATCACTTTCACGCTTTGTATTTTTCTCGTAATACCTCATTTGCAAGAATAATTATTATCATACGATATCGATGTAAATGGTAATGAATCTATGGTGAATTAATTTTGTGATTTATGGAACGAATCTGGTAACCGTGACTGGTAGCATATGTCTGTTCACGTGTATTTCTACTGTTCAAATCTATACATTGTATTCTTATACAAAATCGCATTTGATCTATAAAGTATTAAAGTTAAAGAAATTCTAGAAGAGAATCTGTCTTTAAAGCGGTTTCTCCAAATAATATCAACATTCAAAAAATTCTTTAATAGAAAACATCATTATAAACGATAACACAGACATTGCAATAATTTGAGGACAAGTAAAATTAGTAAGAATGAAATAGATCTTCAAAACTTGTACACTCATACGAAAAATAAATTTTACACGTCGTTCACGAACGAAAGAAAACGATTTCCAAGGAATGGTTAATCCCGCGAAACGAAAGAAAGAGTCCAATATTCTTTCGAACCTCAAAATCACTTCGCGTCCCGAAACTACCCTCGAACATCGAAGCTGGTTTCTGTCAGCGAGTATCTCGCTCCGTCCTCATCTGTACCACCCCTGTGCGCGCGGTACAACTCATGAAATAATGGTATTCAACGGGAAGACGCGATCACGAATTCCAGGATGGATGGGTCGGGTCCCGGTTCGACGGGGGTGTGTATCTCGAAATCCTGGCGCGGATTCGATCAGCTCTCGCGCTAGGGACGGTCCGCTCCTCTCTAGGACTGGCTGCGAGCAGATGTACCGCGTGGCAGACTTGAAAAATTGCATTTTGTATTCAATAACTAGGCTGTCAGTCCGAGCGGCGGCTCCCTATAACTCAAAGCGCATCCACGAGAAGATGCTGCCTCCACGATCGATCGATCTCTCCTCCCTTTGTGCGACGCGACCTACCCAGGAAATACAACTGGTCCCGCGTCGAACCCTCGCGATGTCACGCGAACAGGATGGAACGTCTTTGTTGCGCGATCGTCTCCTACGGTTTGCCCCGCTCGGAATTGACAGTGTATCACGACGAAATCTGGATTGCGGTACTCTTACTTTTGAAGCTTGTATCTGCCAACTGTTAGCGGCGAGCTATTTCCTCGCTGCTGTCAATATTATGTTTTTTTAGAAGAAAATCAAGTCTTGATTTTGAATTGAATATTAAAGAAGGCGTTGATATTTGCACTGACAACTGTTTCGTTCTGTTTCAGTTACCAGCGCCCCAGATCCCGAGTTCGTCGATGCAATAGGAAATATCACAGTGCCAGCAGGACGTAACGTGAAATTAGCCTGCAGCGTGAAGGATTTGGGGCCGTACAAGGTGAGCGATGAATCTGATTTCTTTTAAACTCCAAATCGAATATTTCATTTGGATGAAAAGTATTTGCGATATACGCTTGATCGGTTGCAGGATAAATGCGAAAGAATAATTTCGTCTGGGTAATATCTTCTCCTGCGTGTCCTCTCCCGCAAACAGGTTTCTAACGAACGCGTCGCGAGTAGGAAACGCGTAGTTTCCGCGGCTGCTGGCACGTTCACAATCGTAGTCGGAAAAGCCGCGTGTCTCGAGGCGAGGTACGCGTTAGCCCGTCCGACGAGCGTCGCGATGTATGCTAAGTAAGTGGCAGCAGGTGCCTCGGAAGTTCTCCGTTAGCGCGGCGCTGATTACGCGGCGTCGTTAGATCACGAGAGATCGAGCTGAAATCGTGCGGCGCGTTGATGAATACGATTCATCAATGAAGGAGCTCGTTAAATTCGAAGCGGGCCGCGCGTTGAAACGGGCGGAAGGTCTACTCGCGAACGAGCGGCAGGTATAAACGCGCGTGTCCTATCAGCTTCTTGAATAATTTTCTCGCTCTGCGCACTCGTATCCTGCGCGCGAATAAATTAATTGCTCCTCCGTTCGGCGTCGACGCTCTGGCTGCTTAGCGATTTTTGCGGAATGAAATCGCGCTCGCTTCCTGCGACAAATTGCAAATGCCAAACGAGTACGAAATATGTAAGAGTTTTCTCGACGTCCCGCGAAATTTGGATCCTTTTTTTTATCTCAGAACGGTTTCATCTGGATTTTTGTCGCCTGTTCTTTGAGTGAGGGAACAATTTTATTCAAATAAATCTGTTTTTAAAATTATAGTAAATAATTGATGATTAATTACTTCGTTCGACTATTGAGAGATTTAATTAATTTGTCGGACGGCTGCTACGGTGATTTTACTTGCTCTCCAATTTCTCGTTTCGTGTATTACTGTTTTTTTTTTTATGTTATCGCGTGAACATTGAAAGGGAAATACCTGGAATTGAAAAAGTAATACCTGGAAGTGAAAAAATTTTTTAATAACGCTGAGTATTTTTTTAAATTAAAGAATCTGCGAGTGTCTTTCGTACGGCGCGAATATTTGTTTGATGAAAATTCCTATCACAGGCGAAATTCACATCTATCCGGTTCTACAATTCATCGTGCACACACGATTGTTAGTACGTACATATTTGGCAAACTAATATTTCTTTGGTCCATTAGAAAAACCGCGTAAACAGGAAAATATTTTCCTACAGAGTATAGACATACGTGTAACAGTAAATCCATTATATTCTCTCTTTAAATATATTTTTTATATTAATATATTAATATAGCGAAATATTTAGACGAAAATCAACATAGGCACATCCTCTGCTAGAAAAAGAGAGAAACAATAAATTAAACATCTTTACGTAGAATAAAACAAAAAATAAGATAACACGAAATAGATATTACAGAATTCGTACTAACATTTAGAAAATATGACTCAGCGTCAAAGTCTTCCATCCAATTCAAGTTAATTGTTCAGCAATGTCGCATACGACTGCACAAAGCATAATTAGCTGCGAATAGAAAGCGAAATGAATGAAGAAAAGTGGTAAATAGGTAAATGGTTAAGGAACGCGAGACAGAGTGTATGGAAACGGGTCGAAAGGGTGGGAGGAAACGTACTCGAAGGACTGCAGTGGCTGAAAGTAGCTGCACAAGAGGAAAGTTCGTAGGGCACCTGAAATTTTCCATCCGCAGCAGGGAGGAAGATTGAATTGGCATCTTCTGGACTATCGCCAACTCGTACGTCGCGCAGGGGGGTCGCCGTGTCGTCGTCTTCTTGCCGTTCCTCGAATCTTAAATTCGGAATCCGTTCGACGAGATCCTACAACGCGTTTACGACGCGGTGACTTTTCTACTCCCGTCGAAAGTACCACGCGAATCTCGGGAACTTTAATTCCACCGACACGTCGCGAACGGAGACGGGAGGAGGACGCGCGGGCGTGATCGTTCGGATCGATCATTGAAATCGTGCAAATCGCCGCTGTCTCGAACGGTTTGTGCAGTCGCCAGGCAAAAATTAATCAGGACTCCAGGGAATTTATTTAACACTCGAAGCATAATCTCGCTTTTACCGCAATTGTGCAAACATCAACTCTTTGCACCAATCATACTCAATTATTGCAATACTTTGATTTTTAATTTTGGGTCTGCTAAAAATTTCCTAAAAAAATATATGAAGAGATTGTGCTTCATTTAGAGCAGTTATTTAACACTCGAAGCATAATCTCGCTTTTACCGCAATTATGCAAATATCAAGTCTTTGCACGAGTCATATTCAATTATTGCAATACTCTGATCTTTAATTTTGGGTCTGATAAAAATTTTCTAGAAAAATATGTGAAAAGATTGTGCTTCGTTTAGAGCATTTGATATATTTTGTATGTTTGGCAAGAGTTTGCTTCGTTGATTGGAGTTTCGCGTCGTGAGAGGTTAATTAAAGGAAATGTCTCATTAAGATTTTACGGGCAACATTCCTACGAAAAATAACAAGACTGCGCTCTATTTCGAGCTTCTGATACGTTTCATATAGTGAACGAAAGTTTGCTTTCTTGATTGTAGAATCTTACTACAAGAAGTTAATTAAAGGGAATTAGTTCGTTAATTCAAGGGTTCGTTATGATTCTCCGTATATACGTGTATTTCTCGGTCTTGGGGATGTGGTTATGATACTTCAGTCGCTAATGAGGAAGGGAAGTCGAATCCTGTGCGCCTTAATTAAAGTTTAGAGTTCTTCAGATCGTAAACAAACAACTGTTTCCAAGTATGCAAACGTGTTATTAAAAATAACAAAATTATATGCGATAATGCGACACGTATTTTTAGATTTCTGATTTTATCAAACTGCATTTAAAAAACAAGGTAGGGAATAAGATTTAGACTAACTATCAGTTTTACTTATTTTTCGACTCACGATGGTAAGAGATTATCAAAATTCCATCTATTTATTCGATAAAATGATTATATTAAAAATTTGCAATTACTGAAGCTTAAATTATTATTTGAAGTTATATAGTCTCTTTTTAGAAAACGATTACACTTAATCCTTTCATTGACACCTCGACAATACCCAATAACTTCATAACCGTCAAGGGATACTATTTTTCGCTGTACGTGAGTACATACAAGCTGCTTTCAGCTAACAGCTTTTCTTTCGCGTCGTATTTTAACCCTTTACCGTCTGACTGACCGCTTATCCAGAGATTGACACCGTTCAACACACGTTCGAACCAATAAAATCGCACCCTTGTATCAGCGTTACTACCCCCACGTTTACAGAGCTGACCAACGTGCGTGCGGTTGTAACTGGAAAAGATATCTTCCATTGTAACTTCCTCTAAATAACATACAACATATACATACGAACAGATATTCAACATATTCTACTGCCGCGGGGTTGAAATGTTGCGCGAAGTACGAACAAAATTTCCAATACAGCAGTGGCTCGAATTTTAAATTTGATCAACGAGCATGAGGAAGATTCCATGCGTACTTCCTCTAAAGTGAATTTGCAAAAGGTTATTGAAGTATTAAGTATATCAAGTGTGAAATGTTATTTCCAATGTAAGAATATAGGAACGATATACCCTTCGTAGGAGCACGGAAACTTTATTTTTTTCTTCTAAAGAAATCGAACAGTGTAAGACATTACAATTTTTCCAAACGGATCGCGATGAAGAGAGTCCTATTGAATATAAATTACAATAAGAATAAAAATATATACTATTTTAATTCACAATAAAATAATCTACAAACAATCTCATCCAACAATATTAACACAGAAACGTAATTTAAATTCACCTAAGTGAACCTAAAGTTCAGTAGGCCCTTATAAAAAGGCTAAATTAAAATTGAATAAAAATAACTATCTTCAATTACCCTATCATCGCAACTGCATTCTGTTATCATAAACGTCACGTAAAACACGAAATATCCACTCGAGCCAAGAGTCGATCGTCGATTTTCAATGGCCAACGATCAAGGCAGCACGAGAGTCGAGTATCTGTGAAAGAACCCTTTCTCCTTGTGGCCCGTTCTTCCAAGTCACATACCATTACCCCAATGGCCGTCGTTGTTCCGCGTAAAGGGACGCCATAGGGGGAATCGACACCGCTAAACACGCACTTAAACCGGCCGGCTCGCACCCTCGAAGCTAGATCAACGTTATTACCCCACGATCATCCGGTTCGCCACTCACCGCATCCGGGATCACGCGAATACCGAAAGGGAAGTAATTGCCGCGCCGTTCGCCTCGGCGTCGTTACCGACGTGCCCCGATATTGCCGCCACATTGTATAGGTTTATTCGACGCTACACGTCGCCACGGGAATTACATTGCCTCGAATTTTCGACCCTGCACGTGGCGGCGTCGATTGCCACGTTACTTTATAACCAGGACGAATCGTTTCTGTTCTTTCCCATTTCCGGCGGTTCAATATCGTTTGATTTTCGGTTATGGCGATTGGGAGGGGTTGTTTAGACGCGCGAGACTGTTTCGCGGGGCCAAATGTGAATATACGCGCTGAGAAAATTATTTTTTAAGGAGATATTGTTTTCTTTGCGGAGATAAAATAGAAAAACCTTCAGTTGAAATGATGTCCTCAAGTTCTTTTGCAATGGCAAATTTTTTAGTTGAAATATCTGGAATTTTTATTCTGCTCTGTGAAATAATAATTTAGTAAGAATTAAAAATGTATATATATATTATTTCATAATTAGTTTCAGCTCTTTTCTCGTTACAAATATGTGTATGATCCTTGATGTATGATATATAACATATTGTCTTTGTACGTGAAGTTTTACTTTTTTCAAACTTTGTTCTCTGTACCAGTGGAAAGTAGATTCTTGTTTAAGTATAATATACATGTTTGAAATTTAAATTATGCAGGATCAAGCCGACAATAATAAACGATTTTCACTACGGTTACACAATTGAACAGGAGGTATTAAATCTAGAGTGGAGAAAAATCGGCACTCGACAACTTGCTGTGTAATGGCATCTCGTAACGATTTAAATTCCTCTCGAAAACAAATTTCGCACAAATGTAGCATCGAATATTCGACGAGCCAGCGGGCGTGGCGCACAGAAAAGCGCGCCCCGAAGAATGCAGGCCGAACGCAACAATAATTCAATTTCTTTCAGGAGTCGGTCCGGGGCGGTTCGACGTATCACAAATGGCGCCAATAGCGCTTTAAGTGTCGCCGTAGAAATTCGCCGACATCTCGCCGCGGCGCAATCGATATCGCGTGCCAAGTATTTTGCGAAAATTCGTTTATTCGTTTCGAGGAGCCTGCGGTGAAAATCGCCGCCTCGAAAGGCATCTGGCGAGTCAAGGATACATCGAGCAAGAAAAATACCATTAAACACGAGATATTAAAATTCCTGGATCCTCGCTGCCGCCACCGTCCGAGTCAATACGAGGACGGCTGCGAGGAGAGTTGGTCGCGAAGGAATTTCCTTTAGCTTTATCGGCTCCCGTCGCGTGAAACGTCCGGGTGAACGTAATTTGAAAATTCTTCGCCTCTTTCGCGCGCTTCCTTCTTTTTTCTCCTGGTAATCCGCGGTTGATTAGCCATTTCCACACTTACTTATCCACTGACGATGAAGATAATGTTAAAAATCGGAAAATCCTCGTTTAGTATGGTCCTTTTTAATTCTAGAAATTAATGTGATTGTTTATTGCGTAATTAACGAAGCGAGGGACAGTAGTTTTATATTTTGTGCTTGCATAATTTTTTTTAATTAATAAGAATGATATGTAACTTTGGTTATATATTATGTTAGATGATTTGTAATTTGTTTGCAAGCACGTCAAAGGGTTAATTAACTTTCTGTGGCAAAATTTGTTTTCGTTTTGCCAGAAATATTATATTTGATTCCAATTTCTCATTTTTATTTGAAAACCAGGAAATATGCATATTCCATGTTTGGTACTGTGCTTACCCTACCCATTCACTCGTACAGCCACACACAAGTGTCTTATACATTCGACGTAGCGATAAAAATTATATAAAAATTATCTTACACACAAGTGTGTCCCTCGAGGAGACCTTTTGTTTAACAAACTCTCCGAAGAACAACTTCAAAGGAGGACATGAATTTTATTCGCGCATTATACGCGTGTACGATTTATGCGATCAAGCGACCCATATATCAGCACAAAAGCCAGGAAAACCGGAACTCTTTAAATATTTATCTCGGAGGGGGAGTAAAATCGATAAGTAACGTTAGGGGTGGAAAAAAGGAAAATCAGGTTGCTTGTACTACAAGATAGCCGTCGAAGTAGCTCGATGCGTATCAAGTCCTCGGCTAACAGGGGATCTCTCGACTTAATGATATTATTTTGCTATGGCCCCGGCCTATATGTGTGCCACCGGACCTTCTGCCGTGGGTAGATTGCCTGGAACGATCGGCGTTCCCACGGAAATGGGACCAGGAAGAAATGCCTGATAAGAAAATATATTTTTCGATCCTGACTTGGAACCATTTTTTCCGTCTGCTCCTTCGTTTTACGATTATAGAAGAAAATTGTCCGGGACAAGCTGGAGACGTTGAAACTGATGATTCGTAGACGCGCATTGCTTCTCCTATAAAAGATATTTAGACTTCTTCTTTAAGATATTTCCTATATTCTTTTACACATTCTCTTATATCTCGAATTTATTTCAAGATTCTTGTAATGGTGAGGTTAATCTACTAGACTTCAATTACTGTAATCAGTAACGCGTTAATAAGATGTACAAGTGTTTGCATATTTAAAGAAAAAAAAATTCTACGAAGGAGCGTAACCTTCGAAGTGTCGTTTACAGCTCCACTATAAAAAGGAGACATTTTTTTAGTTTATGAGCAGTGCTATAAACTTGAACACCGTCTCATTATTTATTCACCGGACCGTTTCACTCGCAGATATTCAGCGTGGCCGCAAAAAAATTTCCCACCGCGAACCGATCCACCCTTCGACGGTCTACCGATCCGGTTATATTAAGTTCCATTCAGATTATTCCTCAATTAATTAGCTCGAACGATTTTTCAATTGATCCTTGGCGGACGAGTCGGCGGCGGGGACGTCGCCGTCAACTTCCAAGAGGTTCGTTATCCTCGATTCCTTTCCACCCTCGGCCAGGAATGAGTAATGAACTGGAGGGTCGACAGTCGGTTGTATTATTAAGATGTTACCCTGGATGAGAGTCGAACGGACTGTTGCACAGCGATGGGAGCGAGTCAACCCCAAGTCGAAGTAATCCCGTGGCCGTGTTTTCGTTTCCAAACGCATCGAAACCGGAGCTCGTTCGATATTTGGTTATTATCGACGCTTCAATCTCGATTGCAGAGGTTATTTAAAATTTCGCACGCAGGATTCACCAATCAAACTTCACACATCAAAAAATCGTATCACCGTAAAGAACGCAGAGATGTCTGCGCTGTGAAAAGAAAAGGGGTGAATGCGAATGTCCACTAACCCTGTCAGAGAATAGAAGCGTTGATGCTCAGCGAGGGATAGACTTAATCAGTTGAACTTCAAAGAAAAGCTAGTTGAATTTTAAAAGCTCGATCGGTTAGTAAAATTTTATAGTCTATTAGTTAGTTATCGAGGAGAGTTACAGAGTTTGTACAGCCACTGAATCATTTCAATATTAACCGGTATCTTCGAATTCCTTGAACGCCCAACGCTACTCATGGATCGTCTTCCACGCGATTCGAATTATCTTGGAACAGTGTAAACCGCATTCGAAATTCTTCTCCGCCAAATTCGTCCCGTCAGCTCGCGTACTCGAGCGTCTATCGTTCTATCGATCGTCCCGCGTGCCCTGCTCGAACCTATCGGCCAGGACAGAGTGCACGGTCCGTGGGTGTACACACGTATACGAGTGGAGGACTACTCCGAAGCACCGACAGCAAAACCGCAAACACGCGGCTTGGCGCGACCAAACCTCAAACCAAAGCCAACACTATGGTTGCGAGGGTAAGTAGAGCTTATGTAGTTCGAATCGGCGGATCCTGAGCGCGGGTGGTGCGGAGTTGGTTGCGAGGGAACAACGAAGGAAACGCGGCGTGCCGTGCAATCGGAGGCGCGCAGACACTTTCTAATTGGATGCACGGGAGTCATTCGAGGAAGAACGTTTTCGGCATTCTCGTTAGAGACGTTGACGGATGCTGTTTTCTTGGGCGAACAGCTCGAGCCAACGCGCAGTCGTCGAGGTGCAGAGTAGTCGTAGAAGCGTTCCTCTTTTCGAAGAATTCATTTGAAGGATCATCGTGCGATTTTAACTACATGTATGTTTTTTATACAGTCATTTTATTTGTTCGTGAATCATTAATTATTGTATTATTTCTTATTGATACCGTATTTTATGGGCAAGTATTGACAAGTATTTTTTAATTGAATTATCTCAAACAAAAATTGCTTTCTCAACCCCTTTGCGATGCAAAGGTTTTTCAGAAGCGTTTTAGTAAATTCAAACCATTTCCAGCGAATTTATTGGTAATTACATTTCAAGGTAATTTAAGGTACAGCAAAGGTTTAATTAACGAGAGTTATTTAATGTGTACGTTAAACATTTATTTTATAAATTAAAATGTCGAGTTCACTTCGACGTAGGACTGCAGAAGTCTTTTACATTCGAACAGAGATAGCGATAATTGTGTAACGCTCGCTGAGCTTTGGAACCATCTTCGAAGCCTCGACGAGAAGGTCGAGAAGCTGGCTGCTCGCGCAGCGATGCGTTCTGGTTGGAAAAAGGAACGGGAACACACTCGATCAGCTAGAATTTACATTTAATTTGCATTCGCGCGGGTCCTGCGCCACGGGGCACGGATCGATAGTGTGCAAGAAATTGGCCAGTTAAGAACATTTTAAGTACTCGGAATACTCGCGAAGATTCCTGGGGGAGATTTATAGATTTCGGGTTAGGTGGATGGGGTGAATACTCGAGTCGATTTATTTTGTTGCTTTCCGGTTAAAGAGGAGAGGTGAAAGGTTTTCCAGCTGTTCGTAGAATTGCAAATCTGATTAATACAATTATAGAAAAAGTTCCTGCTGGTTTGATCGACAATTAAATTAGCGACACTACGAAGAAAGTGTAAAGGTTACAGAGCATGTGATCAATATTTTCTTTGGACTTGAATTTTTATGCGAAAGTTATCAAATCGTGCAATTAATTTCTGGTTTGTTTCATTGCAATATTGAAAAGCGTAGGATATAGCAAACACCAACTATGCTCGTATTAATGACGATCTGTTGTGGCAAACATTGCCGACAGAATACGCAAATACAAACGGTTCCTCGTTTTACGTTTTGCAACTCTCGTATGATAACAAAGCTCATCCATTTACGCAATATCCGTCGTGCAAGTAATTATAATTTTGTGCCACTTTGAACGAACAAACGTGTAGCACAACAGAATGAGAATTTAATCTGAAACTAATGAAAACAAGAGTCACGATGTACACATTTGAACGTGTCACTGGAGTTAGTTCATTTTTTACTTAAATCACAATATCACAAGAATACTTCACATTAATGCTAAAGAGAGCAAAACTAAATATGAACACTAAACGTAAACCACGACTTAATAGAAGGAGAACTGGACATAAACTCTAAAACTATCGCGTCTTTCGTTTCTACGTCTTCTCGTCTGCTTTTGTCTCGCGTAATTATCGCCAAGAACGTCTTCAACGAAATCGCGTCGACGCTCACCCCCTTCTGAAGAGACGCGACAGTTCAGCGTCGTGGAGATTATGGGTCCTATAATCGCATAAACTCGACTGGTAAAAATATCCTGCGCTACAATTTGCTATTAACGAAACAGCTGGAAACTATAATTAGTTTGGAAAATGTATCAGAATTCAATGATGGAATAATGGAAAGGTTACATTGGAACAGAAGTTTCAGAACATTGCGATTTTCAGAAGCCAGATCAATAACTTGCTAATCAAGAGTTAACGTTACGTCATTTTAATGCAGATCGGGGAGTGGTGTAACTATGCATACATTAGCTTGAACAGGAACAACAGGTTATCGTTCTAAATCCTGCTTTTCCACTAATAGACTTACGTGGAATACCTCGTTTAGCGCGAATCGATCGTAAGACGTTTTTTAAGTGAACCAGATCAATCAATTCTGTGACTCGAACCACGCGACGATGCCAGAGCAACACGATACGATATAAAATTTAATCTTACATCTTCAAATCGAGAATTTTTACGTATCATTTTCATACACACCGTATAATAATTGTATTTAAAGAATACGGGAGAAAGGTAACAGAAGTTTTGTTACTTAACAGATTTCATAAGTAGAAGAAAATAAAATTTGGATAAGAAGATTTTGTACGAAATAAAATTGATCTACACTGAAAGAGGCTGTTCTTTACGTATTTAAATTCAAATTATTTATTCAAAGTGACCTCTGTATCTCACAGAAATTAAATATCGACCAGTTACATCTCATCGTTTCCATTATTATGCACCATTGTGCACAGCATTAGAACGAAAATAGGAAGAAAAAGCAATACACATGCACACACGCATCAGATGCTCTCGAACGCGACAGAAATTTATTCCAGAATGCGAAACGAAACGAAACGAAAATGCCTCGGACGAAAACAGAAGCTTGCTCGATCGAAACCGAGCGCGAAACGTTATCCAAGAACCGCTGGTCAGCTGGCGAATCGAAACTAGCTTGGTGAACGGACTCGTTAATGCGTTTCTTTGCGCGCGAATTCATCTCGTGTTATTATTTCGCGATTTTCGCGGGCATACATTAAATCGCGCTTCGAGCACACGAGCTCGAAATTTCGTGGCTGCGCGTTTCTCCCGGCGAGGACGCCAGCCGATCGATCGATCCGCGAACCGATTAAATAAAAATGAATTTTCAATTTCGCGTGCGCGCCGCTTTTTCCACTCCCCCTCGATGATAATGGAATTCGTTGGACGACGAAACGGGCCATCGACGGTAGACATTTTCATTGGCGATTGGAATACAAGAGAAGAAGAGGCAAAAAAAAAAAGAGAGATAAAAATTAGTGTTTCTACGATACGCTCACTTTTTTCATTTTTGTAGACAGGTATTATTGTTACTTCTTTCGAGTGGAATGTTTGTGGTGTACTTCTTCACTTCGAATGGAATGTTTCGATCCGCGTTTTGATTATGGTAATGCATTCGGGTATCCGCTACCCTCGAAGCCAAGTCGCGCGAAGTAACTTGATTTGCACGAGGACAAACTTGAAATCAAGTTACGCGAATTTAAGCGACTTGAATTGAAGTAACTCGACTAATCTGGACGAGGTTTAAACATGGGTGAACGAGAGGTGGCCTTGAACAGTTTAAACCGATAAATCCTGTAACAATTGAGATTCTTTCGTATCTCTGCGAACTCTAGGAACAGTATTCAGATTCGTGTCGTGTTTTCAATTTTGCGAATCAAATTGCTTGTAAATCGATAAGTTTAGATTGCTTGTATGTTTCTTGCTCGCAAAGTGCTTTTGGTACCAAAAGGATGCATTGGATGCATTGAGTAGTTTCTAGCGAATGAACGGAGAAACAAGATTTGTTACGAGTGGTATTAAAAATGAATTGAGATTTCTTGTCTTCGAAGAAATATTTTGCATGTTACTAAATGGAGATTCATGGCTCAAGCTTTTTGAAGCTTTGTAATAGAAATGTAAGGATTTAGATGTGAGAAATAAGGATTGGAATAGGTGAAAGGGGTTGTAATAATGTAGCACGGTATGAATTTTTGTGGGAATACGTAATAAAGATATGTAGCGAAATATACACCCATAAAAAAAATTGTTATTAAGTTTTTGCATTTGAATTTGAAAATATGACACGTAAACATTCATTTCCTTTTGCAGATTCCTATTCGCATTTATAAAGGTTAACGTTAACTGCAATAAGCAAAGGAAAAAAAATATATATTTACACGGGAAAGTATTGATAATCTTGGAAATCTCGAAAAAAATCTTGAATCAAAAGTATCTTTTGTAGCATTAAAAAAAAATTGGAACATCGAATGATATATACAAATTAGAATCTATTTAATTCCTTCAACTCTCCAAGCCTCTTATACTTTAGACTAAACGCTATTTTCCTTTCAAAAATTAAGTCACTCTCACTAGTATCTAATTAGTAATTCCAAGTAAGTTCTAATTAGTGTCTCCTTTCATCTCTTATCATTGTTTCTTGCCCCCCTCTTATTACCGCGTTGCACAGTGAAATTAAATACTGTTGCACGCAATCTTGCCATTTAATTAGTTTTTTTTATTCATCAACTGCGTTAATAATATACATATATATGCGAAGCAAAGTTGTACCCTCCATTTTATTTAGCACGTCAGACATTAACGCATCGCGATTCAGTCTCTTTTTAGGTCGATAACGCGCGAGAGAATATCAGGCGTAGGGATAATCTCAGTTATTACATTTTCGTGCGCTCGTACGTTCTTGTGCGTTATTAATATATCGCTGGGATACGCGTGTACGGAGGTTTTGCATATTATTTAGCACGCCGTCGCATAAACGAAACGATCGATGCGGATAAACGAAATAAAATCGTGTTCCCGCGCGAAGATTATAGAGATGATTTCATTCCATTCTTTGATGTCGTTTCAGCGGACGGGGAACATAATGGACCACGGTAATAAAATTGCAATATTGCGGATGATGAATATTTCTCTCCTGTTGTCCGGCGATTTATGGTGTTCGCTAGTGTTTACGAATGATCGGAAATCGTGCGTTTACGTATATGATTAAATATCCGTTTTCGCGGAAAATTATCGGGAAACGTTCACCTGTAGGGAAAACGGCCGAATAATTTATTCAGGTATTCGATTCAGATTTTTGAAGAAGTTTTCCGGATAAATATTGCATTTCTTTGTACGCAATATTAATTGAAATCAGTGAATACAGTGGGTAATTTATCTGACAATATTTTATAGATCTACGTATAATTAAATGGATAAATAAATATTAAAATGCATATATATGTATAAGTTGGAATGATTAAATATTAATTATGATAAGAGTGATTACTAATTAAAATTTGGATATCATATGTACAGAGGCAGAAGGGAACGAAGTGATCTTAAAGAAGGAAACTTGGTGTTTGCTTACAAGAGAAATTCTATTTCTATTTCGATTTCTGTATTTCTATCGCAAGGTTAGACATCGCAATAAACTATTATTTATACGCTTATCGTATATTTGATAGTTTCGTTTGAATTAAACTTATACCAAACATTGCAATATGCAATACTTTATTGCAACACGTGCAACCATCGAGCGAAATAAATTCCTGAAAGTACTTCCTATCCGCTCTTCGAAATGGTATTCTACCGTGCGAAATCTAAACGCTCATTCTATTCTCGAAAATGCTCACCTTCCCAGACCCATTTCACGGTTTTCTATCCTAAATAATATATTACAAGAAACGTCGGCATTTTATTCTACTGATTCCCTAACGGCAACACAAACTTCCCTCTCTTCTATGCATTTTAATTTTGACGCAATTTCACGCATTAACTAGCCAAACTTAAATTATTTGAATAATCAATCTCCACAATCTTAAAAATATCACGTCACACGTCTCTTAATTAATGTAATGCAAACTATACAGTTTCGCGATTCCATATTTGCACTATGCAACAAAGTGTAGAGCATTGCACTATTTTTTAACTTTCTTCTTTGGATCTGATTGTTTCAAAAATACAATACTACTAAGTTACACGAAACACCTTGTCGAAACATAAATGTCGAATCGACTTATTTTTAATAATTTCCTGACAAAAAGATCAATTTCAACCCCCACGCGCTACACGTAAAAATGAACTCCAACCCCTTTAGCAGTGAAAGAAATCGCTGCTGCCAGGGGAAGCTCAAAAATCGCCGGGATTCTCGTCACATGGGCTATCGGGGCGACAAGTCTCCAGTCGGGAAAATGGCACGGAGGGAAAATTCGGGGCGAGCGCGAGCGGAGGCCGCTGGCTGGGTCCCATCGGTTTAAAGGGATGAAAGGCTCGACGCGGAGGAGCTTTTCGAATAATAAAAAGAACGCGGCCGGGCCGCGCACGCGGCGCCAAAGTGCCGAAGTGTGTTCCGCCTTGTTCGAACTAATCGATGCGTTAATCTCCTGGCCTTTTATCCCTCGCTCGCCACCCTCTCCCCGACCCGGTCCGTTCCAGGACCGACGGAATATTTTCTCGCCGCTGGAAGTCGAAGAACGGCGTCTGGATATATCGACGAATTCTTCGTCGACACGTTCTCACCCCGTCGCGGCCACTTTTATTACGCTTTTGCGTAACGTTAGCCGATAATCGTGGTGCCCAAGTGACCACTTGGGACGCACGCTGCTCTGGGAACATTGTAATTTCACATTTTACGGCCAGCTTTGGAGTTTTTTTTTTTGTGAAATCGAACGTTTTTAGTGAGAAGCAACGTGCGGAGATCGACAAAGAATTTTCTGAATTCTAATAATAAATATATAAGAGTAAGAAGCTTTTCTTTTTGAGAGAAACAGATTTTTGTTGAGTAGTATAACAGAATTGCAAAATATCTTCATGATTAGTTTTTTAAATAATTCATTTTCGCGTGGATAAGACTGTAACAATTGTATCTAAATATTATACTGCTTTATATTTCGTAAATCTATGAATCTGAAAAATTCTAAGAAAGTAGTAAGTTATTTTTCTACAAACGAACTAACAAGAAATGTAAGAAATTTTGTCGTAATTCTGTTTCCTATTCATATTAAACGTTAGTCCAGATGTATCCTTTCTGATGAAAATAAAATAAGTAGGTCAGACAGCTGACTGCTGGTACGATTTTGAATAATTGGTAAACTTCGCTCTTCTTTGGTCAGAAAGTAGCGGGTAATACGGCATGAAACATAATTTTACGATTAAGGGGAGCTGTTTCAGAGTGGAGATGTAAAACGGGGATCAAATGGGCGATATAAATGTATCACTTTTGCAACAGACATTATTCATTCGGAGAAAGCTTTCCATCGTCATGCAAACAAAAAAAAAAAAAGAAGTGGAACAGTTGTGCTCGTAAGAACTGATTCTAAATCAACGTGAACATCAAATCTAATCGAAACAACCGCTTTGAGCACGACATCGCGCTATATCAAACTCGAGCAAACATATCTCGGCTGCAATCGTGCATAATTAGGAGCAAATTTAACTCTGAACTAGTCGGTTAAAGCGTTTGGTACATAAACTGGTACTTTTGGTGAATTTAACTTCCTCGCGTAAAAACGAGTACAACTTTGCTTTATAGTTTATACACGTGCCGAAAAAATGTATCATCAACGTGCAAAGGATGAAATAAATATTCGAGGAGATGCGTCGACGTTTCATTTATGAACATTTGTTTGAAATTAATATTTCCATTAAATTATATCAATATTTTTATTTGACAACAATTAAATAAGCAGCTCGAGGAGGAATTCCCAGTCAATCTCTGTTCAATTGTTTGCAAACGATGGAACTCGATTGCAGCCTCGTTGGGACAGTGATTCAAATTGTCCATTACACTTTTACGGCGTTTCATTTCACGCTGAGAGATGTGTCGTTGTCAGTGGCGCCATTAAATTGACCATAAAAATGCCGATGTTGCGCGGTTATAACAGCGACGATAACCGGCCATCTCCAAGTCGACGATAAGGCGGACCGTGTAAAATTTACACCGACAAAGTGATTTAAATGTCGCGTTAAGGCTCGCCAATGGCGTGCTGAGTCGTGCGTGTGTTTCATTTCATGCACACGCGAGAAACAAGCGTTCGTCTGAAATCCACGTGGAATATCTTACGTGACAGGAGACATGATTGCATGAGTGCACAATTTTTCGTGATTCAACTTTTCAACTCCTCTACTTTACAATCTAACAAAATTGTAAGATAATTTTAATTGGAGTTCCGTTGATTTCGTTGAATTTACAACGATTTTCAAGAAGATTTTGAAGTTTGCTGTAGAAATAGTGTAGCGAAAAATGTTTGCCGACAGAAGATTTGTTTTTCCACGATCGAAAAGTTTAGTCGCGACAAACATGAACCAGATGACGAAGAACACGCTCGCGTAGGACATGCGAGACGTGGACTTGGCAGTTACGAAACTCTAATCGCAATTCGAAACGGATTCTGCTAATTGAACGAGCGTTCGCGGAATAAGCTTTAGCAAATTAAGCGTGCAAGTGCATTGAGAGCCCCGTACTGCGTCAGCCTTTCAATTAATGCCACCCGGTTAATCACATTCGTCCCTGTTCGTACGCGCGCTTACACCTGTACGAACACGTGGACGCACTCATGTCGAATTTCTTTCCGTCCCGTCGCGGCACGAACGCACGCGAAACATCTTTCTAATTAATTAGCGCGCATATTACGTAACCTCGCGGGGGCTTGTTAACGTTTCGATCGGTCGTAATTCGTTAGACGATTGCTTTTACCTCGAATCCAGTCTCGTTCACGTTGGATTGATCGTGTATTCTTCGACGAACACTTCCAGCGAACAAGAGGTTCAATTTTGTTACTATGTTAAACAAATAGCATTTGTTTTTGTCAAGTATAAATTCTTAAGCGCCATGTGATTCATTCGTATATCTTAACATATTTGTAGAGATTTTAAACATATAAAAGAGTACAGAATGCATATACATATATATATTCTAACTTTTGTATAGTTGCTATGTATTTATTAATTTGTATAGATTAATAAATGTGATTATATTGCTTTTAACATCTGCAGAAAAATTTATAAATACATAGACTGGTTTATGGATGACAGTAAATGAAACGAGATAAATTCGTATTCTCTAAATGGTCTTTAGTAATCATGGACGAAGTTCTTCGGTGTTCTGATCTCATAATTCATACAAAAGATCATCAAATCTTGCAATATCCCTCGAAGAGACTGTTTGGAGACCCAAGACGTTCCAGTTCCCAATGAAACTGGGATCTGTACACCTGGGTTCAGGACAGTTGAGTGATACAAGCAAGGTTTCATCATCCAGCACTGTTTCTCCGCTTATTACAAGTCCAGCATTATTTATCTAAAACATAGTACAACTTCTAATTACGATTTTTCTATATTGTTGTACTGTCAATTTGCATTTTTAATATTTTCCGTTGCATGAAAGTTTTCTGAAAGCTTCTCTAATAGAAAACTAAAATGTATTTTACAATAAGATAGCAGAGAAAAGAAAGAGAGAACCCAATTCATCGAGTTAATGAATAGAACTCAAATTATTATTTGCTTGAATGTAACGCAAATCCAAGTCAGACGAATGGCTCGAAGTGTAATTAATAATCGATCGTTCAAATGATGAAAGACTACCATTAATAATAGAAAAGTTCATGAACATTTCGCGTGCGAACTAACTTTCACAATCCTCCTTTAAGTAATCTTGTGCGTATAAATTCTGTCGACAGTGCTGGCAATAAATGCCGCATTAAGCTACCTTCGATGGCAATTACAAGATTCAACGAGGCAGCCACGTCTTAGCTGAAAAGAGTCTACCAACTCTAAAGCCCGGTTTCCACGTGCGAAAATTAGGTGTCATTCTATTGCTGAAAACCATTCATTCATCGATTGGTGCCATTAATCGCTGCACCAGCAAAGTAAAGGGCAAATGTGCTTTCTGGCACCAGTTGCTAAAAGCGTTCCTTTCAAACAATGGCGAAGATATCGGGAAAACCATCGCGAGATTTTACAATAAAGTCATATGCCACAAATTTTAACCAAATGGATAGTTTGAGAATTAGTAGCTGTAACTGTATTTCTCAAAGAAAATTGGTTACACTGTTTCCTTCTGAAACGCGTTGCTTTTGGTTTGCTGTGGAATGAAAGAGGAAAGATGGAAAGAAAAGAGATGGAAGAACGTTTCGTCCTGGGCCTGCTAGTGGACTTATTAGTAGGGCTACTTAGCAGGCCCTGCCTTTTAGACAGACGCTGGGTTGTCAGGGATAGGTCAAGAAGTAGTATATATTAAAACAGATGAGAAATCGTATGCCTTCGGGAAACTGTGAGTATTTCTGTCCCTTTAATAGCGAGTGTCGAAAGGTAAACTGATTCTAAACTCTATTGGAAACTTATTTACATAAATAACAACAAATTAATAATAGTCTGCTTAATTCCATGTCAGTAGAAAAGAAGTAAAATAACGAAACGAGAAATGTGACCACCAACAAATAGGTACTGCACGTTTGCAGCGATCTTTGCACGTGTAAATCCGACTTAAGCCACGGAATTTCGCCACCCCGAGCCGGATCCTACCGTGAATTCATCGCCCGCTCCGGAGGCTTCCGGGTGCGTGTTCCGGAAGAGATGGTACTCATTTTCCCGACCGTTGGTTCTCGATAGTCTCGCGAGACCTCTCGCCTGCTCTAAGACAACCGGCGGACAAGGACAAGCTGCAACCAACGCCGTCGATCAGCAGAAATTGCCCCGACGTAGTCGTGAAATTTTAGTGTCGCGAATCTCCGAATTGTTCCACCTCCCCCTCCCCCATGCCCTCTCCGTCTCTCGCCAGTTCGCATCGACATCTCGACTTTTTCACCCTACGCGCTCGCTGCTTCCTTTATCTTATGCACCCCTCGCATCATTGGTCCGCTTGTTCCTCGAAAACGATCCGAGAAGGCGCAAGCGCGAGCGAGCTCGTATTCTCAGCGGACGAACAGGTGTGGAATTTTCGATTTGAATTTGCTGTTGAGACCACTTGGAGAGTATCATTGAACTAGGGTCTTCTCCCTTGAAATTCTCAGATTTTGCGTGTTGGAGTTGGTTACATTTAAATATCTATGTTAGATTAAATGTCGTCTAATTTTTTAGGTTTGATTTACATTTTTTGTAGATGTAGACGCGTGCAACTGTTATGGAGAGAAAAATTCAAAGTATGAAATTATTGCGTTTAGCACGATGTACGAGTTTATAGAAAATGTATGATTTTAATGTGGATAATTTCAGCCAAGAGAAAGTCAATTCTCTTCTAGTTCCTTCGTACTTATCCAAATATGATATTTTGAAAGAATAATAAAGGTCGAAAAAATGAGTTATACTGCGATATAAGTACTCGACCAAAGACTTGGTTCTCCGTTTGTACGGTACGGCTGGTGACGACTACGTTTGTTTTGCAAAGGAGCAGAGCAGGCTCGTTTGCGCGGCTCCATCGATCGCCAGTCGCGAGGACTCACGATAATTGAATTGTGAATCTAATCAAGCGAAATGGCCTGTCGAGATTACGAAAGAGATCGCGACACGCGAGCTGCGATTCTGACTCCACGAAGAGCGTTACAGTATCGACACGCTCGTCGACGTCGCGTCAATGGCGTCCAATTGTGCGTCCACGCGAATAAGGTATCGCTATTGCGTTATATCTTCGCTAAAACGTTTAATTCTGTGATCGATGGATACTGTGTTTGTACATCCGACGACGAATACCGCGGGACGTTCGATTCGACGGAAATTAACCGGTTCGTGCAAAGATACGGTTATTAATGAAAGAGATTCGAGTAAATTAATTTTAGTAACTCGATTTTTATTGCACTCGCTTACTCTGGGTATGAAACTGCTTTGTTGTCTGATTTTAACGAGTATAATGGGTACACGCATGGTTTGATTGGATGAATTGTATGATTGGTTCCATTCACCTCGCCTAATCGAAAAATTTCAATGGAAGAAAGTGAGAACACTAGTCTAGAAGTAGAAGAATTTTTTAGTTATATTGTCGTATATCATTTACTCTTTTCGTAGCAGAAATAAATTACAAGAGTATAGAAATCTTACCTTCGTTTACTTCCGTTGGACACAAACAATGTGTGGGAAAACGAATGACTTCAAACGTTTCATTTTTCCAACAAAGATTCAGTATACACCCAAGTGCCAAGATCTGCAATTATTTTCAATTTTGTTTAATTTTACACATCGATGGCGTATTATGCGAATGCCAATATCAATGTGTATATAATAGTACTGGTTATATCAAATGTTTCGTCTGTTTCATATTTCACTAGACTTTATAACAAAAAAAAATCAGTACACATGCACTCGCAGCCATAAAACGCAATTTTCCCTAATGAATTGACGAACCGAGTAATTGATTCGAACTACCAAATTATTTTAACATCGATCTACTCTGCACTGTTTAAATCTTAAACAATATTTCCCTCGAATTTAAATCGAGGCGGACAGAAACGATTTTCAAATCAACACGAATATGGATTTAATAAAAAAAATCAGTCGAACAAGTGGAAAGCGATTTGCGCGACGGTTTTTGCGAAAAATATTTGTACACGAGATGTTCATCGAACACGAACTTTAACCAATGATATTATGTAATTTTTCAATCGTGCACTATACTGCTCGTTCCATTGAAATTTCTATTCGTTTGCAGGCAGTGATTATTCTCATTAAAAGTCGTTGTTCGTATTAATTTCGAGGAAAGACTACGGCGGTGAGGGTGTGCAGGGCGTAGATTCGTATCTCCATTGCAGCGTGGGATTAAATCAATCATAGCTCTCAAACGGGACGCGGCGCAATCATTTTGGATCGCGACACCTCAACATGATGTGTGTACAGCGTTTATATAGTGGGCGATACATTGTCCGCGCGCGGGTGTTCACCGCGGCGATATATCATTTCCATCGATTAATCGAGGCCGCTAGGAAATTTCTAAAAAATTCGCTGCAGAATCCGTGTCCCGTGAAATATACTACCGTGAATCGGGGATAGATGATATTTTTGATCGAAAGGCGGCCGTTATAAAAATGACGGAGTTTTCGCAATTTCGCGTCGCGCACGCGTCGAACGAAGTGATCGAAAGGCTGTATAAGCTTGTCTTTACCAGCGGATTATTTATGGTAATTAATTAATTAATTTTTAACGAATTTTGCTGGCGCATTTGTATTATTATTACACGTATCTGTCGTAGAATATTTATGGGAGAGCACGGTAGGAGATTGTTCTAATTAACTGCTGAAAGTTTATAGAATTCGATATTTCAACACGTATTGCATCGATTAGAAGAAAACCTTAAAGTATCATACTTGAACTTAAGTAAACGTTTGTTAAATAATAGTTTGATCGTGATTAACGACGTTCAAGTACTCGAGATCGATAAATGAATGGTTCAATCATTGAATATAATTATCACGAGAGTGCAAGATACGCATGACATATTTTAAGATTAAAAGATCCTTCATCCCCTCGTTAACGCGCACTGTTCTCTCGTTTCTCATTAAAGCTTAATAACATTAATCCGCGAGCTTTTAAATTCATTCTCGCGCGAGATAAATTTCGGAATAATCATCAACCGTATTAGCCCGCTATTACAAACCGGCGAGGTACGCGTATCCCATTTTCAGTGCTTGAAAAATTCCCAAAAGGAACTATCCGGGCTCTTTCAGTATAACCATCTCCCCAGAATTTAAAATTCATTTCCGCCGTTGGATCGCATTTTTCCGCTCCTAAAATCCCCCCTGGAGTAGTTTCAATCTTTCAGATCCATCGCTGGCCTCTCGTTAATTCTAAACGCGCTGTCGAACGCGTGCCGCGTTCAAAAAATGATCGCGTGGCCCGCTCGAAAAGCGGGAAACGATCGCGGCGATCGTGCGGGGCGACGATCGATCGATTCGCACGGATTGCCGGGTAACATATTCCCTTGTTAGGGACAAAGTCAAATCGTTCTCAGACGTCCATTGTTACGTTCAGCCCCCGATTGCGACGCTATAACATCGTGTACACCCGACGTGTGTACATTCCTGCCGATGTATTGTCCGGGGTCGAGTGTCGGCCACAATGGATCCCGGTTATAGAATCGATCGATCCTGTACAGGAGAGTGGAAAGGGAGAGTGGTTGAGTTTGGCGGGGGTTGAAGCGGTGGCAGCACCAGAGGCAGGAACAGGACGCGATACCGGGCGAGAGAGACGGAGGAAACGAGGGGGCGAGTGTTCGGAGGCAAATCAGCGGCTCCGTAGATGATCACTATAGATGGGATGAGAGCATATTAAGGAAAGAGGAGCAGCAGCCAGCTGTTGGAAGTTTTATTAAAAATCTGGCCTCGAGGATGATGGATATTTCTAGACACCAGTCGACTTTCCTCTCTAAGATAGTGGGAGGGAGAGGTGAAGGGATAAAAAATGGCACGAGAGACGAACGGGTGGAGCGGAAGTCGAGGCGGAGGGATGATTCTTCTTGCTGCGAGTGTTGCGTTCGAAATAATCGAGGGTATCGATGAGAATGGAGGAGGAGTATTTAGAAGAGAGGTCGCAGGGAGGAAGACAGAGGCGGCAGAAATGATAATATTAAAGTGCACGGCGGAAGAGAGGGGACGAGGGATGACGGAGGGATGGAAGTTCGTAACGAGGAACGGGGTCGAGCGTCAAAATCGTATGAACGCTCGAAAATTAAAGGGACCCGGCTGAAAGAGGACGAGGCACAAAGAGCGTCGCTTCGAAATTGGGAATGGAATCAGGCTACGTCGGTTTGTCATCTGTCGGGGACAAAGGTGGTCTTTCAATCGCCGGATGAGGGACGAAGATGACGGAAACGGAGGCGAAGAAAGCGATACAAACCCCGTGGAACGAGTCAACGTCAAGAGGACGATCACGGAAGATGATCGCGAAACTTGACACGAACGCTCTCTTGGTTTCTTCTTCTCGATGCTGCTACTTCCGTTGCGAAGATTTGTACAGGCGTTGTGCAAGATCCGTGCAGACGTTGAGTAATAAATTCGACGAAACCAGTTACGAATATAACAATAACCCCTGGCTAGAAGGCTCTCAAGAACGATGGAAATAATTAATTTGTATGAGACGTGAAATGAATGACAAACGAACGAGTAAACAGTGATGTTTAAAACAGCCCTTTTATCATGGGAGAGCAACGGAAGAAAAACGTAGAAGCCTTGCAAAACGGTGAAAAACGCTTTGTAGCTAGCAAACGGTCGCGAATTTACGTTTGGAGGCAATAAACAACAACGAGACGCATTCACAGTCGTCTACACTGTTGCGCGTACCAATGGATTTTTCGTGCTCGTTATAAGAACGATTACATTTGTCATTCGTATTTTATAAATCAGACAAAGTACTTCGTTACGTAAAATCGTCGAGAAGCGTTTTATTCGCGATAAAAATCGAAGAAAATCATAAAACTATGTCCTTCGATTTTGTATCGTCTTCGTTATGGCGCGATAAACCGTGCGTCGAGTCCAGATAAAGTAGGAGAATCCGATCCTCGAACAGATATCGTGCGGATACTACCAGAATCGACGAAAAGAGGATCCTTCCAGGGAGACAGAGGATTCAGGTGATGCACACGGGTGCCTTGGTGAGAGGAGAGAGAGTCTTAGAGTCTGAAGTGGTGATAGCAAGGGAGAAAGAAAGAGAGAGAGAGAGAGGCAGAATGACGATAAGGACAGAAGGGAGACGGGAGTTCGAGAGGGTAGTGAATTAAAGCGGCTCGTCCTTCCTAACGAAGTCAACACGCCGAGCGGACGGATGAGGCTGCCTTGTCGAGCGGAGACTGTCGTAACAAGCGTAATCTTATATAAGGCGGCGGGTCTGGGGCGTGGGTCAATTGTAGGCGGCTGGATGAGGACGAAGGCAGAAGGAATCTAAAGGGAAGTAAGGCTGGGAAGAAACCTCAGACCACACCGGCTCGAATTATGCCCCGTTCCCTTCGCGAACGAACGCGAAGCCTTCCTATCCGCGTCTCCTGCGATTTGACTCCTTCAGCTACTTTTACTTTTTTACGTTTCCTGTCTGGAGCTTCTTCGCTTCTCCCCCTTCCTCATCCTCGTCGTTTCGATTTCTCTCAGCCTGTTTGACGATCGATCCTGGTACCGTTGACCCTGTCGGATTTAATTATTTTGCGTGGACATGTTGGTTTGCTCGCGTTGGTTTGTGTTTGTTATTGATTTTCGATGGCGTTTTAACTGTTTCGATTGGTTCGGTTATATGATGGTACTCGACCGTAGATTCGCATACTTTAGACTTGTTGAATGAGAAATATTGCGAATAGGTTTCGTAACTTTTCGTTTTGTTTAAGGAAGATTAAAAAGTTTAGTTAGTATTGTTATTTTGAAATATTGGCTCATGTACGTGGATATATATGTATGCAGATGTTTCTTTGGAGACCTGGATCGTTTTATCACGTTCAGTTATGCTGATTGTTACTACTTACGTAGCTTTACTTCTTTCCGTCTGCCACTGTTACATAATTTTACGTAACAAGGTAGATTATACGTGGAACGTAAAGATAATTGTTCCTTATCCTGTACAATAATAATAATCTTATATCTGCTACATCTTATTCATGATTTATTCACAAGCAATCTGTAAGCACCAATTATCCGTTACAGATTTTTTATAGAAATGGGTGCTTCTTAACGTATGCCATTTCTGAGCGTTTTATAAGTAGAATCAGCTCGAATATAATCGTCGTCTGCGCATAATAAATTCAAAAGGAATTGTAGAAACTTTCAGCGTTGGATTTCATTGTTAACGTAAGATTTTAGCAAAGGGAAATTCCAAAATATATAAGCTAGGTAAATAGAAATTGCTTCAGCAGAACATTCGTCGAGCTTACATAAATTGTGCTACTTCTTTACTGGAAAATCCAGCGTCTCCTTCCGTTCTTTAAAAACGTAGATCCTTCTATCAACAAGCATCATCGATTCATTCAGTTCCCAGACTCCACCAAACGACTCCCCTTATGATTCACCGAAGAACGAATATTTCACTTCGTGGTGAATCCTCGTCGTCCATCGGGGTATCTAATTTGCCTATCATTGTATTCATCATGTTTCCGTATCCCCCGTCTTTCATTTCGTCTCCTCACCATCGTCTCGCAATCCTTACTTCTTCCCCTTCTCTTTCACTTCATCCACCATCTTTCTCTCTCGCACGCACCCACCCATACACACACACACACACACACACATACATCTTTTTTCTCTGTCGCAGAGCATTTTGTCTGCTCCGCACTTGCACAGCCTCGTCGGGCCACCCACTCCTTCGGTTGCCATTAAAATGATAAAATAATGTTTGCGATGGTAAGTGCCACTAAAGCCCGCCGCTTAACCACACCCGCCGGCTCACCCCTCGTAAAGAAGCCGACCCCTCGACTTTGTACCATCTTGTCGAACCACTTCTCGCTTACGCTCGTTCGCCCCGCTGCTAATTTACGAACGCCGGTGCTACTCGAGGCGGCGACGAGTAATCGATTTACGGGCACGGGGAACGAAAGCGGAAACAGCGCCGGGGCCTGGATGAACGCGAGGGTGGATACCGCCTCGACGGGAGTATTCGCGGCGGTTTACGCGCCTCGAAATGATGGCTATGCGCGAATCAGGTTACTGGAATTTCGATTGTCCATTCTGCGTGTATATTAGAGGTGCGCATGTTTGAAAATATTTTGTTTATTGTACCTTCTTTATGATTGACAGCGAATTATTATAATTGTTGGTACCTGCTCTGTCCTAGCTATTTGTTTTGGATGTCAATTCGCTATTTCGTGAACCATAGCTAGCGTCACTGTACTTTATAAATATCGATTCATCTCAAACAGTTATATATTCTAAATATTACTCATTCTTTGTGCCACTTTGAACTTATGTCTCGTCTTTGACCTTTGGCTACTCTCTGCAATCTATGAAATTGTCCCTTTCTAAGCTTTTTACAAAATTCTTTAATTACCAAGCCCAAAAAACCAGAGAAACTTTCATATTCATAATTCAATACTTCACGCTAAACTACATACCACCTACCCTGTGAACAAAACCTTAGCTTGGAATTTAAAAAAGTATCGTACTCGATTCCTTCGACACTGTTCAACACAGAATCCAACAAATAACGTTTAACGTATCTCTTTTATAAGTTGAAAATCTGTAATACGATACGATAGACGAATAATGCTTCTCGTGGTCCATAATACGATCGAAACTCCATCCAGAATACAGGAGAAGTTCATAATCTTAAACCTAATAAAAGGCAACACCGTCGCGGAGGTAATGAGAATTCGCAATGACTTTACGGCCGAGCTACAGTCCCGCGATTCCACTTTCACCCTCTTTATCCGTCACAACGCATTACACCCTAAAAACTTCGCCCCCTTCTAAAGCAATTACGAGGACAATAACTAGTCGCAGCCGGCTAACAACCATCGAAACTCCCGCCCCGTTTCTTCCAAATTCAATCTTAGCCAATGCTACACACGGCCTTCTCACCCCCTCGAGCTTCCTCGAGCGAGACGCTCGTTCGCAACTTTCTGTCTCTTCGATCGCTTTATCGCGCCCAGCAAAAACTACTCCTGCCACGTATCCAGCGCGATTCTACCCGCAACGCGTTACTACGATCGCCGTCGATCCCTCAATCATCCCCTGAGCCAGCTGACAACGCGACAACGTTAAACGATTAAGCTCAGTTCCGGTGAGCGGCGAATCCCGTTTCCTTCCGCCCCTTCGCAGTGCCGCGGAGATAGCTGGAAAGGCGGGAAACGGGGACGAGGGAGCTTTAACGGACCGATTACCTCGAGCACGTCGAAACACCTTTCAGCACTTTAACGGCGCAGATTTTCGCGAATTTTCTCGTTCTGTTCTGCGCTGGATCGAAGTTTAGGTTGGTATTCGGGATGCTTAAGATGCTCGTTCAGAGATAACTTGATTTTTTAATATTTTCGTAACGCATGCGAAGTATTCTTTATTGGTTTATAAGGTGTAGCATTTCTTACGCATATGAAAAGATATTTTGGTGTTTGACAATTTGATACGTCAAAAGGTATGCAATTCAGAATAACAATCGCAGCGATTTATTTATCCGAAACGTGTAGAAGAACGATCAAATTGAACAGAGCCAATTAAAGTCAGTTCATTTAACTCGATCCAGTCGAAGTTGGGTCAATCAACCTCTATCGAGTTAAAATCAGCAACTTAATTTAAAACTTCCAATTCGTGACAATTCATTTCGCTGGGCTCACAGGCACCGAGCTGATTAGTTAATAAATCTGTCTTAACAGCTTCCCATTGCGTCGTCATCCGAGGATAAATCAGCTGCTAACCGTTCGATATTAGCATAAAATTAAAACGAGAGACAGAAATCTAGTTTCTCGTCCTGTTAACACTAGAATGAATAAAACCGAATTAAATCGATAAACTTTCAAAATTCTTACTTTAAACATAATAGAATTGTGAAATTCTGTTCATCACAAATGAAGACGTATCTAGATGACGATCGCCAGAAATTGAAATCGCAAAGTATTCTTGGAACGCGAAGTAGAGAGGCGAAAACGTTTCGATACTTGGTCGCGAAAGAAGAAGCGAGGGCAGCGTGGAAAGTAGCAAAGGGGTGAGAGAAAGAGAGTTACCCCTTCTCTACATGATTCGGTCCATGGAGGGTCTCTCCGAGCGAGAAGGAGAGAAGGTGGATACGGGGCTCATTAAACCGGGAATGCTGATTGCGTTAGCCCTCGGCAAGTCATTCCGCCACCCCCTGGTTGCTAAATGACCGTGCATTTCGGTCGGTTTCGCACACATCGATCCACGGGCACGTGAATGTAAACACGCACGCACAGAGGGGATGTGCGGTTACATCTCGATCGTCCTTCGCGATCGAAAAGCCCTGACGATGTAACGGCCGTTTATTACTGCCCTTAATGAAAGCGAACGTTTCAATTAAGATTCATCAACAGCTTGCGCTGTAATATCGAAACGACGTTACTGTGATTCTGGGATCGTTAAATTTCAGAGAAGATTGCTTCTACAACTCTTTCTGACGCTTCAAGAATCACAGCAAGAATTCTCGCGTGACGATCTCGTTCCACAGCTGTTCGATTATCCAGAATATTTCGTTATTAAAACACCGCCAGTTATGGGTCGATTCGAATAGCCCAAGGTTCTATGGTACAGAAAAATCTGTTAGCCCAAAAGTATTTGTCTGCCATTAGTCAAGTCCACGTTCTATCCCTTAGTGTACGATCGAAACACGCTCGCCAAACGGCTCTCGTCCCATACACTCGATCCGTTCATCAACTCGAGAACGTCTCTCCACCGTTGCACAACACTTTTACGAGTCCAATTGAACGCTCGATGCTGTTGGAAAAAAAAAGAGTGTCCAGTCGAGATTAGCCGGGAGGTCAGAAAGGCTGGCGTCAAAAGTCGGGTGGATAGCACGGTCCCACTCCCATCAAGTTCGACCTGTCGTTTTGCTCGGTTATTAAAAAGCTTTCAACCGACGAACCGCGCCTCATTCCACGCGTCGACGCGCGTCCACGTCCATGGAAAAAAATGTTTCGCCGACCGCGAGAGCTTCCGGTGGTATGGTGGTGGGTGGAAAAAAAAACGAGGGTGGACTGGGGGGCAGGGGAAAAAAAAAAAGAATGGCCAGGAATGAGAAAGGGAAAGAGTCACGAGCGACGATTGAAAACCGCGTGCTCGGGCGCTGTGTGCTTTTTTACTGCCAATCGACAGTCGCACGGCCATTGTCACCTCATCGATTCCTAAAGATTTTTCCACCATTTTCCACGCCCAATATGCCCAATGGTTCGTTATCGATCGTTACGAACGCGCAATTTCACTCATTCGTCCATTTTTTCGTTGGAGTGCGACTGCGTAATAATATCGATACGAGATATATGTATATGTGTATATTTTTTTTTTATTTCAGGGTTGCGAATAACGTTTGTTCAATTTTTCAGTTTTAACGTTGGAAGGTATTCCTTTCTGAAGAGCAGTGCGAGATATTTTTTAATATATCGCCGCGAGTGATTGTGGTACATCTGGTTTTCTGTTTCACTTGCGTGGGAGTGTCTTTATTAACGTTAATCAGAACAATGTTATAGTACCATTTCGAATTCGTTTTCTACGAATTTTATAAATGTATTATACATTAAATCGTCCAAGCAAATTCATTTCATCGTTGAATGTTTCTTTCGTTTTTAAATATTATTCCATGTTTGAATTCAAATTCCAATTTAATAAACCAACGAAGCACACGTTTTCAATTAATTATTTCATATTTTTCCGTAGAGAAATAGGGAAAATTACGTGTCATATCTCACGTGACACATTATTATCGCGATATGAAAGCGCATTATCTAATTCCACCCTTCGATTATCGTTTCCAGCCCAAAAACAACACGGATCGGCCCTCGTTTCCGAGTTTTCATTTGATTCGAGGGCTGCATTAAAAAAACTTTCCATCCCTGGGATTTCGTGATCGGGTCTCCATAAATATGCATGACGGTAACAAGTCGTAAGAAACTAATGATATTCAAAAGCTGGATAACGCGACACGCGTGGAAATGCGCGTCGCTGCGCTGACGATCCGCTCAATCGTGCGCGCGCAAAAACAATTGGTATCGCGGGAACGAATACGAGCTAAAAAGGGGCCGATTTTTTGCCCGTAGCTGGGGCTAGTCGGATTTGTTCACGATAACTTAACAAAAAGATACTTTTCCCCTCCCTTTTTTCAGGTTTTTAACCTGGTGCGTTCATTTTCTTTTTTTTTTTCGTTCAGTTTCGATGACGCTCGTGTAATCTGATTTGATTCGATCGGTTCGTCGGGTTATCTCACGCGATTAAAATGCTTTCGACGTCCATATTTGATCCATTTTTGTTTGCTAGCAAGCGGATAGATCAACTTGCAGCGATTTCGTTCGAACGGACACTTTTGCTACGCTCGATAAGCTTCCCAGTGTTCTAATCCAATGAGAATTAACAAAAAATTGTTTTAATTAATACATTACAGTTTAAAAGTTACTTCAGATTTAAGGTGAATCCAATATCGAATACAATATTGAATATTTTCTCGTGATTAACGTTATTAAAGAATTTTGAATTAATACAGATTAGAAAGTTGTTATAGAGTATGTAGAGGGTGATTTCGAATAGAGAGGAGAGGAAAGTTATAGAGTTAGCTGGAAATTGGCGGACGTGGAGGTAGCAGTTATTTTTTTCGTCCGTTTATTATTAAAACAGTACTTATTATTTAATCCATTATATTCCCGTCTAGAAATAAAAGCCTACGTGAATGTACAACGCAGCAAACAGGTGCCCGTACAACTACATTACAGCAGGGACATCTATCAAAAGTATGCTTTTCACATAAACCGTCTGAAAAACGTACGAGCAGATTTCCCCATGTCGCTTTTGTCTGCAATAAAAATATCGTTGCGCAAAAGGAATGTTTGCAATACAATTTATCAGAACTTTTATCCGCGCGTGTAACGTTACAGAAAACAGAATATTAATCTCACTCGACTCTCCGAAGAGTGTCTATTATTATCAAATAAAACATCCACTCCGAAAACGATGTACGAATAAAATACCCGGAGACGAAAGAGTTGAATCAAACACGTGCCTCTATAATTCACGTGCAATCCTCTTACAGACGAAATTGCCACTTTATCCATGTATAAGTCACCACTGATTTCATTCATTAAC
Organism: Xylocopa sonorina; assembly: GCF_050948175.1. Classification (NCBI taxonomy): domain Eukaryota; kingdom Metazoa; phylum Arthropoda; class Insecta; order Hymenoptera; family Apidae; genus Xylocopa; species Xylocopa sonorina. The sequence goes on along the minus strand of NC_135196.1, from coordinate 4,905,019 downwards.
TCCACGGAATCTCTTCGTCTCGATTCAAAAGGATCAGCTTTCTAATCGATGCTTGGCAATTCACAACATCCACCATCGACCACCCTCATCTTTCATTCCTCGCTCCTAGCGTTACATTTCCCAGGCTACTCGTAGGATACCCATAACTATTGCCCTCCAGACGATGGTAAAATTTCAGGGCCCCATTTCCACGTTAAACGGCCCCGTCGAAATAATTAACACTCGCTGGCTCCAAGGAGGGCAGACGTCGCTCGATCATCGAATCGAACCACTGGAATTATCATCCAGCCAGGGTAAACGCCGCGCTAACGACACCCTCCTCTATTTCTCTCGCGTCTTTTCCATATTTTTCCTTTTTTTTTTTATCTCCTCCAACACCCTGGAGGAATTTTCGTTGTCGGTCCATTTCGCGCGACGGATTCGTGCCCGATATACGCGCCATCGCGCGTATTTTCCCGTTCACTTTTTCACCCCCTCGCCTCTTTTTTTTCTTCATCCCGCCGCCTCTTGCCGCTGATTCATTTCGCTGCGCGCGGTCCTCGTTTTTTATTTTATATTACGCGCACACGAGAAATATGAGTCGCATACGTACACGTGCACGCGAAATTGTAATACGTTGGTCACGTATTTATCTGCGGAAATTACCGAACCGCCGCGCCGAGACCAGTTCCCTATCTCGCGTCCGCCATGTTTCGCGTGATTTCCTCCGTTCCCTCCGACACGTGCTATTGGGATTGTCGGTGTGTATCGGTGGGATTTTTTTCCCTGGCCCGTAATACTTCCCCTGACTTTTGCGCGAGATACAGCTTGTATCGGTTTTTTTTCCCCGACCACCCTCACCCCTCGACTGTCGATTCGCGTCTCTCCGCTGCTATCCGCGTGATAGACTGGTAATGAATGTTCCAGTTTTTTTGAAACTATGATGGGTTTACTGGAGGAGTATCTGTACGCACGTATAGTGATTAAGGAAAGTATTCGTGTTCCATTGATACCCCGGTGATTAGTTCGTTTTGCACGGGATTCTGCGATAGACAGCAATTTATTGAATTGCGTGGGTGCATTGTCGATAGTGATTGGGGAACGTAGCGGTTATTTAGGGATTATTTTTTATTGCATTCTGATATTCGATATTTTAGGGGCGCGAAGTTAGGTCTTTTATATATTTCGTTTCTTAATTTTTGGCTGCGAATTATTGTAGTATATAGGTACTTGCATTGGTTGTAGAATCGTTCTTAAATGTGGATGGCATCCAGCTCTAATATAAATATTTGCAATCCACTTATGATACATTGTGAATAATATATTCAATAGAAATACATATTTTGGGGTATTTTTTTTATACAGTAAATTTTTATCAAATCAAATTCAAACGATTAGTGTAGCAATGGTATGTAGAAGGTGAGAAATAGAGCTTCAGAGAGTTAGAGACAAAAGTCGAGATAGTTTGAAAGGAATAAGACTGTTGGGTTAGAATTTGGCATAGTAAATTATAAAGGATTAGTATATTTATGTCGCACGATTTATCTCTCATTTATGTGCTAATAAATACAATTAATCAAATTTATTAGTTTCGATAGCAGATTCAATATTCGTAAGAGCTATGTTGATTTTGTAACAGTAGAACATCATTGACAGAAAGTAAAAAAATATTTCGGTTAATACTATTATTAAAAGTATTACGTTTCATTAACTAATTGTATGCTACCTTTTTGTGAAGTAGTTATTACATCCGTGATTTCATAACGCATACGTTCGCCGACTAACACTGTTAACCCAAGCTTTCAACGGAGCCGTTAGTAAATAATCCGCGTTTTTAAACACGAATTTTCATTCTCAATGACGGATATCAAGCGAGAAATTCGTTACCCCCAGCCTTTGTGCAATTGCACCCTTCTGTATCACTCAAAATCCCCATTACGCGCATTAAAAATATTATCAAAAGTAACGAATCCACGTTCGTCGAGAACCTTCTGTCAAATAGACCGTGGTCGGGTATTATAAAATTTTACGTTGTCGAACGAACTGCCAAAGAAGTGCAACTATAAGTAGAGTTCCCTCGGCTACGGTCTGGCTTTATACAGTCCCCGCAACATTTCCCAACAAACTTTCCCTTAAATTCCTTTCAGTTCTTGAAGCATTTCATCTAAAGGTGAAGTAAAATCTGGACACGAGGCAACAAACCGGACAGTCTACAGGGAATTAATGTCAAAAGCTTCTTTGTCGCAAACTCGGTTTCTTCAGTCTCGTAACACCGCGAAGAAAGCCAACTTATGCTGGATATAGAAATATTCCGCGTTTACTATTTACAAACGTTAAACAATCGTGAAGGCAACTCACGTTTTTGCCATTTAAAAATCGAATAATGGAACACTGTGCCTTTTTGTTACATTTTAACCATTGCGATAGTAAAAGAATTAATACCAAATAGATTAATCGTGTAATGAACTATCGTATTAATTATTTCTAAAATTGAGGGTAGATTTTGAAAGAAAATTTTAATATAATTCGACTATCTGTACGACACAAAGCTCTACGAAAACCAAAGGTTAGAAGAAAGAAATACAAAAATTTAGGGAACGAAAGTGAACGTGCACGAAGAATGATAAACGATAACGAAGAGAAATGAAAGCTGGATCGATGTAACTACGATCCTGCGAACCGCAGAACGTAGAATAACAAACGAATAAACTAAGAGCACCAGTGGACAAGATACGAAGATCGATAGCAAAAAGGCGCGAAGATACTGAAAAGGATAACGGATGGGGAGAGCCATGAAAGATGGAAAAGCCGTCATAAATTACCGCGAACGAGTCGTCATCGATCCTAAATACGTAAGCTTTCAGCTTTCACTTTGTTCCCATCCAGACGTGCTTTATCTAACGTGGCCAGATCCTCTCGCGTGGCTTCTCGACGTCTCCCACTTTCCGCGGTCAATCCTGCTGCTCGTCGTCTCGTGTTTCTCTTTTTCACTTTTACGCTTTTCGATGATTCGTTGCCATCGTTATTTATCTGAATTACGGAAGCGTTTGGGAAGGAACGATAAGGCTCTGGTTACGCGCGAGTATGTTTTCTTGTTACTGAGGTGAATTTAAAGTAAATTGTCGGCGATTGAGAATATAATTGCGACAATTGAAAGTGTTTATTTATCTTACAGGAAATAGAAATAAAATAAAAAAATCAGCAAGCCTCGCAGCCCTTGTATTAATATTAAAAACTATCGAGCATGTTCGGAGGCGAATCAAAACGGTCCGCAGAACGGAATCGAGCAAATGCCAGGATTCCCACGGGCGCGTTATTTACTCACGTCCTCGACGCAGTAGATCACGAGGTCTTAACAAGCACGATCTCGACGCTCCGGTACGAACGAGGAAGATTTACACGGACGCCTCCACGGAGGGCTCACGGCTTTATCCCGTCGAACAGGGGGTGGGGAAGCCCGGTTTCAGCTCCGACCGAGCTGCTAATTTTTCCAATACCCCGCTAGCCGGGAGTAAATTACGTTTTGGCGCGGCGCACACTGTTAAAACGTGAAACAGTCGGTACTCGGCGTGGGCCAAACCGCGGAAAGCATATATATCCGTGGATGGCCAGGATCTATGACGATGGGATAAAGTACCGTACTCGAACCGCGCCTCCTCGATTCCTTCGTCTCGATAATGTTTTCGTTTTCCATTCTTTCTTCTCTCTCTCTCTCTCTCAATTTTTCTTTTTTTTTTCTCTCTTTCTCTTTCTTCCTTTTTCCATCGTCGCAGTTCCCGTTCCAACGTTCTCGCTTCTCGAACGACGCTGGAAATCGGCCGCGCCATCGTATCTGTAGCGCGAGCAGAATTTATCGAATCCCCCTTTTTCGTTCGATGGAACGTAAAGTCGCGGGGGCGCTGCTCGTTCCCTACGGGAGAGACTTAAGGAACCGAGCCGCGGCGATGCGACTCTGTTAGTCGCGGCGAATCTCTCGTTCGAGGGAGGATTTTGCGGGCTTTGCACGGGATCACGAGGCGGCGGTGTTGGCTCTCCTGTTAATTTGCGGATTCGAAACGGCGCTCTCGACCCGTTGGACCCGCCGGTTTTAACCTCTTAAATGCCTGAATTATGGATCCGTAATACGAACGATAGAAATGTTACATATTTAAGACCAGTCCCGGTGGTCATGAATATGCGAACGAAAAGAAAATTCCGCGACGCTGGTGGAAGTACGCCGGTTAAAAATACGGATGGAGCGGGTGTTAATTCTCTGGTAGGCTTTTGAATCTCTCCTCGGGGCTGCGAAAGAGTTTAGAGGGTTTTAATCGTATAACGAATTCTTTGCACTGAAAATAAACGTGTCGTGTAATACGTTCGAGATTATTTTAGCAGCCATCGATACGCGAATTGAAACAAAAATATACTTTAAGATTCGTATAATTGATACAGTAAAATTCAGTTTATTTTAACAGCACAACTTCACTGTTCGCAGTAACAAAATTCTTCACGTCCGATTCATCTTCGACGTCGTTCCCTCGCCTCCTCGCGATTCCTTTTCTACCGGATTCTTCTGGATTATCGACGCAGTGTAACGAGGTATAAACGCAGCGCGAGGTTAAATCGCTCGTGTGTTTCAGTTTCGCGAACTCGTATCCACGACGGAGACGCTTCCGAGATTCGAATGTACGCGCTGGTAGCAGAAACGCACCCCATTTTCATGGCGCTGGTCGTACGCGGTCGAAGGGGTTGCGAGGCTCGTGAAATATACGGCGCAACTTTGTCGATACTCGATGCAAATCTGCGACGGTTTGGCCGAGGCCAGCAGGGGCTCGCGTGTCTCTCGCGTTTTCGGTTCAACATTTCTGGCCATTAAATTCGCGGCGTCCTGAGAGTCGAGCCGATCGTAAAGCGAGCCGTCATCGATCGCGAATGCAATTTAATTTCGATATCGGGAATCAGGAGACGTAGCGCTTGTGTTTTACAATTGTTCGCAAGTCTCGTCGAAGCTGGGGCGCGCGACAACATTTACACTGCGGTCCCGTATTGCACGCCAGGCGTAAATCTATGTTGCGGGCGTGTTAAGTACGCGGGCGGTTGTTTCGTTTCGCCGGAACAACGTTCAAAGTTTCCGCCGTCTGGAAAAGTAAACGTGTGACGTGTGTCGCGAGTGTTTTGCCCTAGCTGCCGAGTGGAGTTAACTGTTTTAGATTGTATTAGTTGTTCTGTTTAGATGAGGAGCCGGCGTGTGTTGCTTTTGCTGGAACGGTTGATTTAGTTATTAATTAGCTGGTCATAGTTCGTTACAGTGGCGACGGGCGAAGAGGAAAGGGGGTGTAATTGAAGGACCAGAACTCGATGGCATCGTCGATATACTTCGAAATATCGTACAATAGTTTGGATAATACGTGGACTGATTAAAAGTACATTGAACAGGATGAAAATTCTCTTATTATTTTTCATTTTGTATTACAGCAGTTTCTGGTATTAACGAGTAACATTGTACGATAGTGCAGTAAGGGATACAATTAATTAATTATGGTAGTCCTTGGTTATCCGCACTAATCGTGGCATATACCTATCGTTCGAATAATCGAATAACTCTATTCATACAGGATAATAGACCATTTAAAGTATGATAAGCCCCCTGTAACCCAGATCTGTGCCATGCGAAGCTTTCAATTATAAGTACTATTTACAATGAGGATTATTGGATTCCGATTCATCAGCATTGCAGCTGCTGTAATGATACACTAAAATTACACGTTTCTGGAAGAAGCTAAAAGATTTAAATGATCTAATAATATTTAATATTAAGTAAAAACAGGATGCTCTAAATAAGAAGTTCAACTTTCCCTACAGAAGTTGTGCTAGGAACATGACAAAATGTTGGAATACTAACTATAAAATATAATATATGAAAAGCTCTCTTTATAAACATATTCAATAAATATCAATGTTAAACAGAAATTTAAATAACTCAGTAGATCAGCATTCTAATTACTGAAATTCTACTGTAACTAATAGCAAGTAAACCTACCCGAACACTGTCTTAAAACGTTACTATCACGCGATAGTAAAACATAGAAAACGATCGCTAGAATACACAAAATCAATTCGATCCATCGTCGATTGATTTAAATCAATCCATCACCGCCAGCCGCTAATTATCAATCGGTTACACAGCTAGGCTCGTGAACGGCAAACAACTAATCCGATGGATCGCTTCGCTGTTTAAAACTCACCCTGTCGTTCCGTGGCTCGACGAGTCGCGCGATCAACACCGTCAGCACTTTTCGCGGGCCGATTCAAATTAATTAGTGCTAGTGATCGATGCCCACGCTCGAACGAATCCGTTATGGATAACGACTTCAACCGGTTACCAAAACACGGTTACCGCGTCGACGCTTCGTCCAGCGGACGAAACGACCCGGCGGAATTTCGTTTTCCGGCCGAGTGTCTCGCGCTTGTTCGTCTTTGTCCAGGCTCGCGTGAGGAACGAGTCGATCGAGTGGATCGGAACACACGGAATGGGAATTACGGGGATTCTATGGGACGTCGGTCCGTCTTTTTCTCTCTGGCTTCTTCGAAAAAAAGGAACTGCGCGAGGGAAAGTGTGAACCGTGCCTCGAGGACTGAGCGAAAAGAGGGTGCGTCGAAATAAGAATCGTGAAATTGTGGAATTCGTGTTCGTTTCTGTAAGAATCGTGATACACACGTGTGATTTAATGTTACACTGGCACTTGTATTGGTACAGTACTTAGTTACAAGGAATAGACTGAATAGAATCCGGCGGTAAACGCTGTTTAACGGTAGTAATTTGCAACGTACGATAAAGATTCATTAAAAATGGCAGGTATCCAATATTTTGACGCAGGGACGTACGTGCTCGCGCTGCGAAACACATTTAGAGCAATGTTAATTAACGAAAGTAACGATTTCAGGAGAGCAGAATTAGTCGGGTGCTAGCGAAGGTAACAAAGTAAGTAAATAAGAGAATTGGATCGCGTTGTTATAATCCAACGCGAATAATTAATTATGACCGTTCGAACGAAATTTTTCTTTACATGCTGCCTCGCGTTCTTATATTCCCTCGCTACAGAGAAATTAATTAAATTCTTCCAAGGAAACTTGCGTGTAAATTATGATTTTGCTACTCCGAACGGTATTGAGTTTTTTGGGGAACTGAGTATCGTGTTAAAATAAAGTTTACGTTTAATAATGACGGTAATCCGGTTTATTGAAAATGACGGTGAATAAAAGTGGTCACGGATTCAGGGATTACTGCAAATACGGGGATCGCGTGTACGCGGTGTATAATCATAGGTACAGTGTTCTCTAAATATTCATACCGCGTATTCCGAGCGAGAATACGCCGTTTCCAGCACACGGATCGCCGAACGAATATGACCGCGAGGCATAAAAACCATTAAATGCAGGACGAGCGCTATTTATTTGCAATTTAATCGTTCCCCCGCAAACGTGCCGGCGGTCCTTGAAACCTATGAATACTGGCCCGAATGGCTAAGACGAGCGTTTTCTGAACAACTCGTGCCTCTTTCGTACGACTTCAGGATAACGTTACACGACTCCCTTTTACATGTGAACGTCGCACGATTCCCTTTTACTACCTCGCTTAACGCTGTTCCTTGAATCTCATTGTTTGCTTTAAAATATCGTGCAATTCTCATTACGTCATACCCTTATCCTCTTCAACTAAAGTATATTTAATATCTACTACTTTTACAATATCAACTTCTGCAAACGCTTCTGCGAATCTATACTTTTATAAACGCGAAAGAGAAAAATGAAACGTTACGTACACTCGTTCTACATCCACTCGAGATATCTCACGGGAGAATAATTAAACGCAGTCGATAATGTACCACTTTACGTAACTGCGAGTAATATAACATTCGACATGTATCCTTCTCGGTTTCCTCGCGAGCGCTTCAGCAACTCTATCAACGGAGAATCGGAGAGTCGATTGAAATCATCGAATCAACCCTTTCACGAATCGTTTCCGTATGCCAATTTAACGCGATCGTCCAATTTCATCGGTCTAATTAATTGCGATGCATCATCGATGTAACCGCACGGTAGCCACCGGTCATATTTCTTTCCTGGTTATCCAGCCTGGTTATCCAGAAGAATAAATTGCTCGGATTCGCGAAGCGGGGAAGTCCGAATCCGTGAACGGTCCTGTCGAATCGGAAGCAATATGTTACCGTTAATGAAGCATCCCGCGGAACGCTCCGTCTCGTCGCGAACCGACTCGTCCCAGACTGAGAGTGCACGCGTCGTATTTTCGCTGACGAGATATTGGAAAAGTTGCACGCGACACTCCACCCAAGGAATCACCTTTGTCCTGTCTGACTCGACCGCCCCGCCCATCATGGAGAACCCCGTAACTTCCAGTTCTTCTCGTGATCGCCTCTCTGCCATGGTGTCCCCCGTTTATTCTATAATTTATGGTATCGCATCGCATTTTGGACGAGCGTTCTCCATATGCCAGTGTCCCGTTGCTGGGGAATTTGTGGGACGATTTGTTGGGGGTGAAAATAAAACTGAAACTTGTCGAGAGAATGTGGCGTGCTGAGGGTTTCTGTGGTTAGGGTTGATTATGAATATTCTGTGTAAGCGTGCGGGATAGTTATGGTGTATTTGCTATGATAATAGATACTATTTTGTAGTATTGAAGTTAAAATGTTACTTTAAGTATAATAGTTTGATGTTTTTTAGAGGAATGATAAGTATTATAATGTTTCTTATTATGTGTTTTTTGTATGTGATTGTTTATGAAAGAAATAATTTAAATTAAATTTTAACTAATTTCGTATACAAAATATTTTTTGATATCGTGGAATTCAAGACAGATGTTTATAAATTAGGAATCATTGTGCATTTGGAAAAAATTCTCTATATTATTTATAGGATTATCATGTTTATAGTATCTCTCATGTTTGGCTGACAGAGATATAAAAGTTTTTAATGCTACCTTTATGAAATGATTAAAACTTGTTTTGCATAGGAGCCATGTAGAGTGCTTGACGAAGGAAATTGCTTCTTCTGCGCGCCACAAGTCGCCATGGTAACCTTTGTAAAGTTCGTTCTATTAATTTTCCCTGGACGTATATCATTATATAAAACGCAATACAGGTCCGTATTAGAAGTAAATTTCGCGATTAATTATATTTTCCAACGATTCGTCGATACGTTCGACGTCTCGCGGATGTTTTACAGCGATAAGGTGTCCAAACTTTGGCTGGAACGATGGAGTATCGATATGGTACGTCGCGCGGCGTACACTTTTTCACTTTATTGAATTTCCCGTGCGCAAATTCGTATCTATTTTACACGACAAATATTCGACTCCACGGAGATGTATCTCTCCCCGTACGCTATCGCGACATGAAAGCCGCACACCGTTACGCGGGCTTCCGGGATATCTCGTCCGGGTTGTGTAAATTTATCGACCACTTGGACAAGAACAAGGTACTCGATACTGACACCGTCGACGTACATATGTTGTTCCACGGCAGTTTATCCATAAAATCGCGCACCAGGATTTCTAATCTGCGATACGACTTAATCACGGTCTTGCGCCACGTGTTGTAATTAAAAAACGTAACGAGATCTTAGACTGCGCCGAGAATTTAAAGCGTAACGCAAGCCAGACAAATTACTTGGAAAACTGGATGATTTTATCATGTTTAATTTAAAAAATGAACTCCCTTGATACTTCATTTTACACCCCTTCATTCATTGGACATTTACTGTTATATGTTTACGGACGGAGAATAAAGTATTAAAATATTATTAACCAATTTTTTTGTTTACATTCAGATGAAGCAATTTGAGAAAGTAGATTACTATAAGAATTTTTTTAATCCTTCCTGATCCAGGAAGAGTTTTGCGTAGATTGGAATTTATTTTCGCGAAGTAGGATGATGAAAGTTCCTCCGGAGTCTTATTCGCACGTTCGCAATTAAGCGTGGAATCTACGCGCGTGTACAACATGTGGTTCTTATCACGAGCTGCTCACGTGCAAGTATGCTGTGGATTAAGTGGCAATATTTTTTAAAATCGCGCAAGAGGCAGGGCCTTTTCGGATATAACGTCATGTCATAATAACGTTTGAATTAAAAATTTATTTGAATCTAGAAAATTTAGAACCTCCTTTAGAATTTGTAATTAATTACTAATCTCTCTGTCGAGTGTACATTTATTATGCCTTTTAACAGTTTGATCCATCTAACACATGAAAATTTTTGTAAACTTACTAGTCTGTTTATTAACTTATTCCAGTTTTAGTGAAGTTTCCTTAAAATACTTTCTACAACCAGCACAATTTCTTTTCTGTTTCCTGAAAATTCACAACGCGTCTTTGTATTCACTTCATAATTATTAGAACTCATCTGTTCTCCACTGTTGCTCTGCAAACAACCCAGCAACGTCTCAACCGAAGATATTTCCACGCTCGTCCCTTCATTTAAAGCACTGTTCATTTCCTATAAACAAACCCTCGCAGCCCATTGCGCCGCGGGATTTTAATTCGGCCCAGTTTAATTCATCGAAGATCCAATTTCCGTTTTGTGTCATTGCTAAAGCAACACCTCGGCCGATCTTGTCGGCAGTGTACATTCATCGACCGTCCTGGCGGCGAGCGAACGGTGGGACGCTCCGCACCCCCACGGACGCGCGCATTTCTACACACGTGTTATCCGCCACATGCTCGCCCCCGTGGCAACGTGTTGGATATTGGTAAAGTTGCACGCGACATCCTGCAACTCGAACAACCCCCTTCCAGCCCATCTACCAGAATTCCCAACCCCAGCTGCTGTTGCCTTTTCATTCCCACCCTCCCGCGTTCTATTTCACCCCCGTGCCGCCACGTCCTCCGCTTCTTCGGCTGCGACTCGACAGGGTCTCTCGAGTTTCCTCGAGGAGCTCGGCCAAGTCGAAAATAAAAAGGCCGAACACGGGGACAACTGCCAAAGGGTTGAGGCTGAAAGGCCGCGATGCGGTCCGATGCATCGCGATAAAGCGATACGATCGACCGCCATCGCTGCCTCGATTGGCGAGGATTCTCGCGGATCAGCATCGTTTCGAAGTGGTGAGAGGTTCAATCTCGTTGCGAGATTCTATTTATGGTCGTTTATTTGTCAGATTTGTCACGCGATTCGTCGTGGAGGAAACGAGGGGGTTGAATAATTCGAGGTATTTAACCTCTCAGACACTATGCGCCACTATTGTGGCTTTCGCAGATTTAAGACGTACCATGCTTAATTGTATTATTAATTATTAGAGTAAATTGTTACAGTTAAAATGCGTGTATCATGTCTTTAAGAAAAATTGTAATATAATCATCAAACACTTAATTCCAATGTACTCGCGTAAAGAACAGCATTATTCGTCACACAGTGCAGTGCTGTATCATTTACACGTAATTCGCGTTAAACTCTGCCGTACGGAGAAACTTAACCCTAAGAGGTTAATTGGATATCATGAGTGGTTATATTATAGTGGTTGATTTAATTAATGAATGGATATATTTTTGTATTAGTCTATTGGTAAATACCATTGATTCGATTTTTAATTCTTCCAGATTATAATTGGTGAAGTAGTCAAGCAGATACGAGTTAGTATCGCAATAAACTTGATTGCGCTGGACGACAAAAACACCGCCTCGTTCGAACAACGTTCAGCGTCCCCGTAGCGAAAACTGTATCGGAAAAGTCTCCGATTTCTAGTTAGATATCGAACATGATCTCGCTTCTAATTGGGTTAACTCAGGTCTGTTACCTGTAACAGAGAGCTCTGTACCATTCCGAACAATCTCGAATAACGTCTCGTCGGCGGATAACGATTCATCCCCAAGCGATACGCCGTCCCTCCAAGGTTTTCACTTCGCCAGTCGATCGATTCATTTTCCACGCGCGTGAGTCGCGCGTCGACGACTCGTCCGTTAATTTTAATCCCCGATTTACTTTCGCCCCGTCCGCTGTCGACTGGTCGTCGTTCAGCCGACTGGATTCTCCGCGTTCGAATCGATAACGTTTCCTGTTGCCTTCTTTTTCTTCCCCTGTTTTCTTTTTTTTTCCTTTTCGTTGCCCACGCCAGCTTTATAAGCTCCGATCGCGCGAACAGTTCCTCTGGTTTCCTCTCTCTCTCTCTCTCTCTCTCTCTTTCTCTCCCTCTCACTTTTACTGGCGTCATCTTTATTCAAGGGAATAACGAGCGCCCCGTTTCGTCGTCGAGAAGGCGAAACCGATCGCCTGCGACTAAGTGGACCGAATGAAGACTAATGGGAATGAAAAATGAGAAACGAGAGCGCGCGGGCTCCAGGCAGGGGTGGCGGGTCACGGGAGCCCTGTTAGTATTCATGGAATTCCATGCATTCGGATTATTATTGATTCGACAGGACGCGCCAAAGAAATTGGCCGTGCTGGATTCCGGATTGCGGTTCCCGCAACGAGCCTCCACGCTTTTCGAACCCGCGCTACATTTCGAGCCTGTCGGCGTCGATTCGATCGTGCCATCGAGGTGTCCCCGCTGACAAACATACTGTCCTGATTTACACTGTCAAACACGATCGAACTGCATCGCGAATAGGAACTATAAATTTCGTATTCGTCGAGAACCACTGCAACGATCATTGTCGCGAAATCATCGTCGCCTGTAACAGTAATAATTCACTTGCAGTCGCACAGCACGGACTAAGAATATCGATAAAAATGGCGAGGCAAAGGGTCGTAGGGAGGAAGGAAAAGGGGAACAAACAAAGGGAAAATTGCTCGATGACGTGGCCGGATAAACGAGAGACAAGTCCCGCTAATACCACCGATCCGTTGTGGGCGAAAAAACACGCGCAACGCGGCCTGCTGCCGGATATATACGCGCGGCAGTAATTTTTTAATTGCGTTTCCATCGGACATTTTTATGGTCGACTATTCCTCGCGGTGGTACAGCCGCGCATCCGGTCGCGAGCCCACCCCCATCGCCGAAAAACCATTTCGCGCAGCCACCGTAGGGTCCACGGTTTTGTCTGTGTACGCGGACACGTGCACGAGCGGGTGCTACGCGCTCTCGTTTCAAGCGGAACGCTGCGAAATTAAATGAATCCGGGCTGGTTCACGGGAGAACGAAAACACGCGGTAAATACAATTGCCGCGGTGTGCACGCGAGCGCGTGCTTCACTCGGAATCGGAGACGATCGGCTCTAAATGCCTTGAGGTTAAGCGAGACTGAGCGAGAGGTAGCTCGAGATGAGGTTCGTGGTTTGTAGCAGCTCGAGAATTAAAAGCGGAGCAATTTTCTTTCTTTTTTTTTTTTAGTGTATATCGTGGATATTGTGATGAGCAATATTTGGCGTTGCTGAAGTTAGACTGTCGTGAGGAAGTAGTTGGAACTTAAAATGGTGATTTACAATTTTTGTACACAGCAAGAGTAATTTTTCATATGTCAGTCTCATATGAGTTTGGTGTGTTATAGATATTTGTAAAATTAGATTTCCTCATTTTAGTACACAATTAGGGAGAGAACAGGGCAAGACATTTGATCCATTTCCTTGTTAAGAGAATAACAAATTTGATTATTACTAGTTTTATAAGGAAGACGATGTAAAACGTTAGAGTTAACTCTTTGCGCTCGAACGGCGACTCTCACTCGCCACGATGTTTCGCGTGGCAACTCGAGCGGCTGTATTTACGCTGAATTTCGTTATCTCCAGTTGATAGATGCGAAATATTGGTTCGTGAATAGGTCCCTTAGGCTGTTTATGTCTTCGGTTGGAGAGTGACATTGTGACGTAAAATTCGTCTACGACTGTGGTCCTGAATACGATGTGTCTAGCGTTAGTACAGTTTCGACGGTCGTAGCGAGCACATTCATCGTGAAATTGTGCACTACTCGTTTTAAACTTTTGAGGCGAGTTTGATTTTGAATTGATTATGATTAAATTGGTGGTGGAGCAAGTGTAAACAGTAATGACGTATCGGGTGTGAGAAATAGAAAAATTAGTGTAATAGACAGTGAATCCGGAAGTGGCAGCGAAGACCCACAAGATCCTGGCAACTCAGAATGTAAGTGTTTCGTATAATATCGCACCAAACACCACTACAGAACTGGAACTTCGATAATTATCTTTATTAAAACGTAAGCACAGATAATATATCAATATATAACATTTTCGTAGGTTAATTTTTATATAAATTCATTTACGAGTGAGATTGTCTCGAGTCGAGCGCAAAGGGTTAAGTATTAATTATTTAAAAAATCGGAGAAGTATTAGTTAACTTATTTAATCCACTCGTTTCTGAAATGTCCTGATTTGACAAATTAGATGTCATTATTCAAGCGACTTGTTGAAATTAACGTACCTGTCAATTAAACTAATCTTCCGTTGAATTTCGCTCTTAGATTTACACGCGACCCAATCCGTATAAATTGATCTTTTAAAAGCGAACGTACAACCTAAATCTCGATCTGTCTGCAGCATCATCGATCTCAATTAGCCGTGACTTCCTAGCAATCTTCATTAATCTCAGACCCACAGTTTAAAAGTATCGGCGCCGTTTCAAATGGAAGTCTACGCTCGCTCGTAACGTGAATTTGGCGTAACATTGTTCCGCTAATTTACTTCTTCTTCTGAACAATAAAAGATCAGCACACAGGATTTTCCACCTATGGAAAAAAAGGGAAAACGACACAGCGTGATATTATTTACTTAACAAAAGTAGCTTCCCCCTCTTAAAGTTGAAACAAGCAAAAAGACAAAGAGAACTTTCCTTTCTTTTGCGCAGTGCCTCGCGCAGATCAACATTTATTTTCTAAGAGAAAGTACCGCTTAAAATTCTAACATTTGAAGGATGTCAAGTTTTCTATCTCGAAAGACTCAAATTTAACAGATACCAAATTTAAAAATACATTTAAACACAAGTATAAGGTTAAACAAAATTGCAAAAGTTTGCGCGAGAAAACCCGCTGATAATATAGAGAAAAATGCGCAGTCGAGAACGCAATTTGTTCCAGATCGATATCTCGAGCGGTTCCCGAGATACAGGCGTTTGAAGCGTCGCAGCCGCAGCGCGAAGCGTGAATGAACTTAACGCGCAGCATGAATGAACTTAGCGCGCGCGATTCCGCCGTGACCCAGTTTTTTCCGTGGAAATGCGTACGTCTAGTAGTAGTAATAGTAAAAAGACGCTGATTCAGCGTCTCGCACTGACCGCCACGTGCTTGGGACCAGGTCAAGGGTGGCGGGCGAGTGAGAGGCCCGATCGCGAGCGAGCGAGAGCCAAACAGGGAAATATTAAATATTACGCGCGCGGCTACAAACGGCTGTATCTTGGAAACAGAACGTCGTATCGGGATGAAACGAAATGCGTTTTGAAGAGGAAGGTTTCCAGTTTCCGCTGATGGTAAAAATAAGATTCTTCTTTGATTATTTGATTATGGTAGGGAGCAAAATAGATGATGGTATATCAATTCGTACACTCTTGCTTGGGTTTGTAATTGTTATCTGTTATAGACGATGAAAATTTTTGATAACATATGTTTATTAGTCATTGTTATATATGATAAAATTATAGATCGTCTATGTAAAACGGTCATATTGTAGCAATTAGTTATTGAAGCAATTTGGAGAAGAACGTTGTAATTAATTGATATGGGGAATATTCAAACGTATAAAAATTATGATATATTATAATTTTTGATATGATAATATTACATACACAGATTAGTTATATATTTATGCAAATGCCCACAGTAAGTAATATGTGCTCATTTTTTCAAATGGAAAACTTAGCTACCCGTGGGTTATAAGTTGTCGACCAATGCAATACACCATACGTGATCCTACGATAATCTTACATCTGTATATACACATATATACGTACAATTGTGCGAGACAAGAAAAGTTGACAAATAACACCACTCGCCGCGCAATTTTCGATCAATCGACACGCTCTTCCGGTATCGTCTAATAGTCTGTCTCCACTTTCCTCCCACTCGACGCGTCACCCCTCTCGTTTATTTTCACCGTTTATTTTTCCCTTTTTTTGGACTCGGTCCGAGTTGGCCTGCCCTTTCCCGCGCATCGAGCACCTCGGATCAACGAAGCTTTTATTAGTTCGACGTGGGCGTGTGCGACGGCCGCGGAACGGGGGCGGCGTCGATGCACGGCGGAAAAGCGTCGGGGACAAAAGGACAGAGGAGGACAGCGGGTCGAATTCCCAGTAGATCACTGTCAGGCCTCGAGAAGCCAATATAAATACCTCAACGCCTCGCCAGCTTTGCTTCTCGCGTTGCTGTACGCCCGGCCCGTTGTAACCTGTCTGTCCCGTTTGTTTTCTCGTTGCACCCTCGAAGGGACCCCGGATGGGGTAAACGGGCCATCTGGAACGGGTTGGCGCTCCGTTCTTGGATGGAATACATTACACATATTCGCGAGGGGAAAGTGTTGCGCTACATGCTGTGGATGGGTTCGTAGTTTCTTTTGCAAATTCCTGATAAACGTAATCGCGAAATTTCGTATATCAGAGATGATCAGACAGTGGATCAAACGATCGATGCTTCGAATAACCATTAAAAAAATAAGTAATATAAATTTATTCATTTAGAAAATAGGGGTTATTTTGAGTCTAATAAACATCGACTAATGAAACCACTGATTGTGTAAGAATTTGAAACATTTATTCAACTTGACAGAGGCTCGATACTAAATATATTGCTTCTCTTTCCTCTTATTTGTTCCTTAATTTTTGCTTCGATTTTAAGGCTTGGCTAAACGTACCCTCGAGCAAACGATAACTATCATACGCCTCCGTCATCCGGGGGCAGATTATTCCACGTACGCCACACGGGTTTGTTTTGTTGCCTCTTATTCTCAAGCCATGGCATCTCCGACTTGCTATGCCGCCCGTGGCGTTAGCTTCCTTCCGGGGTGGTACGCGAATTCATATTTGACGGGAACTCGGAATATCACCGCGAGTTAGTTTAGTTGCGACGCAACGACACTGTTAGCGAGACGCAAGAAAATTCGCTCAGCCGCGGCTTATCCCGGAGAAACTTAATCGCGACTTACTACGTTATTACTTCCCCTCCTGGGAGGTGGCGCGATGTTGTTGCTCCGCGGGAATTGTTTGTTCGGCGCGTAGGAAAGTTTCCTCGCTCATTAGAAACGTTGAAAAGTCGTACGCGGTTGCTTTCACGGGCCGCGTTCTCGCTAGCCGACCTTTCATTCTCGCATGCTACAGAAACACGTGCAATAGATTTACTACGGTCCTTTGCTGTTAAATTAGGGCCACTCACGATTTTTAACGTTTCGCGTACTTAACAAAATATTCAAGGTTTGACTGTAACTTTATTCCAAATTTAATATTAATGTATTCATGATTTATATACCTTTCTTAATTTCAAGTAGCTTAGTTTGAAATCTAGAGAGTAGCTGGTGAGTAACTTTAAGTTTAATTTAAAAATTTTCACTGTTTGTCACTGTCGATTGATGAAGACATTCATAGAAACACGCTTAGCAAGAGAAAAGTGACAAAAGGCAGCTCTAAGCGTTGAGCCAAAGTAGAGGTGAATCCACGTGGGCATCATTCAGTGGCCGTAGAGCACGTATGTAGATGCAGGCGGCTGGAATGCGAAGAGCAATGATACGTTGCAAGTTATTCCGCGCGCAGTCGACTATTCCATTCGATATCCGGCAGCTTACTCTTCTCGATGGGTCAAGCACGCGGCAACCTCTGGCAGACGCTCGTTTTTCATCCGTCCCCAGAAGGACAGAGGCTTGACGGCGCGGGGAATTGCCGTTCCCTCTGGAAACAACCCCTAAGAGCGCGCAGAGGAATATCTCGTCACGTAGGTCCGCGACGCGACTCGAGGCCAGAATTAAGGGAGATCCGCGGCGATCGAAAGTTCGACCCCTTTCTTTCCTACGATTCCACGGTTTTTGCCAAACCGGGACAACCATCGACGCTGCGGTCTTCTTCAATATCCGGAAAGTTTCGCCCTGTTTCTTGCCGCCGCCGTCGAGCGACTGCTTCCGTATTTGCTTTTTCCTCGCTTTTGACTTCCCTCATTTCGGCTTCCAGGGAAGAGCGTTGATTAAGAGGACCTCGAGGGGTGGGATTTGTATTTCGAGCGAGAGATTTCGAATTTTGCTGATCACGTGGAATTTTTAAATGATTTTTATTCTTTGCGAATGGAAAGCTTGTTCTATTGACATTAGTGTTTTGTATTGTTCCTGTATGAGAATGCAGAGATTTTATGTTTTTCCACTTTGAAATTGAGAGAAGATAAAAATGCTATCAATGTTAAAATTTTGGTGGTTCTTTTAAGTATTTGTTTCACTTTTCATTCATGGAGAAATCTTTTCATTCAATTTTTGCAATCATCATATAAGTGTGATAAAATGAGGAATGACGATTAGGTAAAATTCGTGTATGTTGTTCTAAAGTGTGGAAAAGAATAAATGCGAGCATAGAGAGCCGTACGAATTTAGTTCAACAGAATTATTTAGATATTTTACGTGTGCGTTCGCAGATCCTCTGCGATTTTATTCGTCGCTCCAGTTTGCTCATTTTGCTATGTTTTGCAGGAATTACAGATTGCGTGTGATTTTTACTCGCTTACTTACTAACGTGTCTTGCACTCTATTCAAAGCACGTGTTATTTTCCGAAAAATTCAAGGAGGCCCACGAATTATTTTAATAATGGAAGGACCAAAGGATTTTAATAAAAAATCACAAGGGAAATTTGTTTGTTCTGCCTCGATATCCGGATAATGAATCCTTTGTTTCCCAGTTTTTGATTATATTTTCATCGCATTTTCAGGTACGAAAGAATGTTAACGTAAATTAATGTAACAAAATTACGGTGTATTTTCAAATTCAGACATTATTCGGGTAAAATTTTCGTGTAATATTCGCTTGATTTTACATATTCGCGAATTCAATGGAACTCGATATTGTCGAAACATTTCACAGTCAAACATTGGAAACGTTTACATCCTTAACGAAAATGTCGTTCCACGTTTGTCCAACAAGTAGAAATGCCACAGGTATGTACAATTGGCAATCTACACCGCGTATCTCCGTTTATCTTTCGCACAATAATTTCGCAATTTTATGGTAATTTCACAGTTGTACGAGTCCGAACTCGTTCGCGATTCAAATATCATTCTCGCGCAAGTATCGTTTCATCGTTGCACGTGCGCACTACAAAAAGTAATAAACGGTTTAATTCCAACAGGAACGATCGCGAAATAGATCACGATTTTCGTGTCGTTCCGGCTATTATTTGCTACAATTAAATACCAGTTACTCTTTTTTTTCCTCACAAATGAACAGAAAATTTGATGCCTGCATCGTTTAGGTAGTTTTAATCGCTTTCTTTATCTGCAATGTTACGTGACATTCGAAGCACGCAAAGCTTGAGAAACAAAATAAACGGAACATTAGTTTTGTAAATGGTGCAAAACGAAACGTGGTCTACAATTATTCAAAATCGTTCGAAACTACAATCTCTTAAAATAAAATAGAATAAAATAAATATTAGAACACAAGAAGACTGCTTCGAAGGCTACCAATAGTCATTAACGCACCTAAAATCAGACAAAAATTAAATTTTGTATATACGTACTTCAAGAATTAAGTTATTACAACTGTTACATTATAGAAAACTTCTTATTCATTTTACGATCCATTTTTCTGTTTCACCTAAAAACTAAAAGTTTACGTAGGTCCGTTACATCGCAGGAGTAATCGAGGGCGCAGAAATCCGTTGAATTCCACCCCACATTTGCCATGTTCGATACCTTTATCACCTTGCTGATCGGGGCATGATTTTACTTCCCATCCCGTATGCCACGTGGGCGCCAGAGTGGTTTAATGAGCCGTCCCCGTTCCTCCAGTCTTGTCTACAGCCGTTTCTCTCATCCTCCGCTGAGCGACCCAGGGATTTTCAGCTCCCTTCCACCCTTGAACGGCATCCACGCCTCGCAGCCCAACCTCCACCTACCCTTTCGTCGTTTCACGACACCTGTGCTTCCAGTCTTCTGTCCTGCGCACCCTTCGCCACCCTCACAATTACGTCGCGCGTGCTCTGACTAGGGAAACATACACCACAACTAGCATCCCTTCCAACAATCTTCAGCGGACAAAGACGAACGACGCGTTCTCTCGCTCTCCACCCTGCGAAACATCCCCTTCTATAACTGATTCCTCTTCCTCTTTGTCGTTCCTCCACATCCTCCCCCCATGTCTTCCTTTGCGATTTTATTTTCTGTTCTCTTGCTGCCCCACTGTATGCTTTTCTCGTTCCTCGCGACTCTTTCTCCCTCCGCGTGGCACGGCTTTTACTCACGGTCCATCCGTTTCTTCGTTTCTCTTCCGTTCGCATCTTCTCTGGAACGCCAGGCCTTCTATGATATTTCGACTGTTTTCTTAAGCATTGTTGCTTCTACTTTTCGGTGTCTCTGGTTTATTTTTAGTTCTGTTAGATTTAATTTGTTTTGTATCTGGTTCTCCTTGTCTTCTACGGTTTCTCGTTTTGGAATGTACAAAGGGTTTCCGCGTTTCAAAGTTGACTCCTTTTGTTGGTTTGTTATTATACATTTATCGATGCAAAGTTATTCTCTTTATTGATGTGACCAATGTGCCATTCTAGTGAATTTTTCTGTAGTGCTCTACGTGTATTTGTCTAATGAACTTTCAATTTTCATTTTCGTTCTAACTTCGTCGTTTCTAAACGTGACAGACTATGATGAGATCTCATACTATTAAAATTGCTGATATACAGCTTTTATCGTATGATAGCACGAGAATCGTAATTGTTAAGAAAAGTGACGTATTTCAACGTACTACAAATAGATAGTTTCACGATATCTGACGTACTGTTAAAAGTCAACGTAGTATTAAACGTGTCGAAAATGAAACGTATGATATCTTCGATTTCTTCTTCATATTTCTAAATACTAAAAGCAAGCATCTCGTAGTTCTATTTCTATTAATTCGTTTTGCGTTTCATCTGACATTTTCGATGTATACGCGTTTCATTTTGTAATACGATGAGTATATCTTTGACTTTTTTTAAGATTTGAAAAATGTTACAATGCGAGACAATATCAGCTATTGTCGTCGTGGATGATAATTATTCCAGTGACGCGTAAGTTTGGGTCATGCGAGATTTTCACTTTGTAAAATCCGTTTGAAGTCGAGGGGGTGAATCGATAATCCGTAAAGGAGTTAATCGGCGGAAACTTGCGCGGTAAGAGGGTCAGCGACAATCTGCGTCGAATCCCGGTATTTTGACTTAGTGACGCGGATGAAAACTTCGGATTTGACTTCCGACCGGCAAAGCCGTGGTTTGCGGAAGCTTAGCTTGTCCGCTGAAATTCGAAACTTCGCCTTTGAGGAAAGCATGAATCGGTATTAACTCGAGTGCACCGCGACTGTTTACCAAATATAAACTGGACGAGATTATAGCGTATGATAACGTTGCCGCGCAGTATTAACGATAATTACGGACGACTGACATCAATTTGTCAGCCATCGAGATGTTCGTTCTAATTGGAGTTACCAATAACACATTTTACACGCTAATTCCTCGCATAATTTCTTTTTCTATTTTAACACGATGCACGCAAAAGAAACGATATTAGTGTCAATAGCATGGCAGGAGATAAATTTGTTTAAGGAAGAATTTTTTAATTTACAAATTTGCGAATTCCAAGACATTCCAATTTCTTAGTTACTAAATCAAAAATATTTTTTAGACTTCCAAATTGCATACTGCAAAAATAATTGACTACAAGTTTCTTTAGAAAGTGGTGGTAGGGAAACGATTAAAGATCCACGCGTTGTTATATTATTCTCCTAGTGTTCCTTCTTCTGAGATGCGCTTACATAAAATTCAGTCGTCGAAGGATAAGCTAGGAATAGTAAAATTACTAACAAACTGCGCGTATCAAAATTCTTCTCCCATTTCTCACTATTCCTATGCCTCAAGTAAAACGCAATTAACTCATTCGTACGATTCTCCTTTAATAATTAGAGCGAGTTGAACTTCCATCTATAAATGCAGAAGAGGAGTACCGTTTGCTTGGCGCGAGGAACTTTTGTAATCGTTTTAAGTGCAGTCGCGTACGACTTGACGAGAATTCGAGCGAACGAAAATCCCTGCTAGTTTAAATAGTGGTGCGTCCGCTCGAAAATTGTCCCATTCTGGAAAATTGATATCGATTCTCTCGACGGAGATTTGTGAAAGACATAGAAATCTTGCGAACACTTGAGCAGAGAGTAATTCGTTGAACTAATAACTGTCTATCATTCTTACGGTGAAAACTTTATAAATGCGTCAAAATTGTCTCTTTATTAATTATTATATGGGTTAATGAGAGTAGAAAGTAAGCTTGTGCTACGTCCAACTGTTTTCGAAACGAACGATTGAGAAAGTAAACCGTGAAGTAATCGATTGGAGACAGGCTTTGCCAAAGTAAGCGCAAAGAATTTCCTTGGAAACACACGTCGCGCTAAAATTGCAAATGTCAGGCTACGTTTGCCATCTACGTTATTCAAAAGTTTCGCAGACTACAGGAAAGCGGGATTTATTCGAAATTACTCCGCCGACCGCGTAGCTTTCAATGCAGAGGAAAAACTAATAACACCGCAATTACAAAAAGTTTTTATCGTGTCGTCAAATATTCAATGCTCGCGTCCCGACGTAATGTTCGACACAATCAAACTTTCATCCGTACACTTGTTTTAGAGCCATTCTCCTCTGCCCACGCTATTTTTCAACCAACAGCACTCACCGCTCTCTGATTGGATTTCGCCTGGCTCCCGTATCGTATCGTTACATCAATTTTAATCCTTTTTACCGCGTCATTTATTTTTCCGCGTCCTTATCGTCGCACGCTTATGTTCTTTCGTCGCGATTTTCGTTCCAGAAAGAGGATTCATTGTCGTGGAAAATTATGCGAACACGTCTCGCTTCACGTCAGATCGCTCTTCTTTCTCTCTCTCGAAATCTCTGGTATTGTGCTCGAAAGCGAAAATGCGCTTTTATATAAATATTATGTTTGATTAATGTAGGCAAAAAGAGAGAAACGAGGGTTGTTAGGGTCCACATGTTCGATGTTTAAATTAGGATAGTGACGAACGGGGTCAGAATGAAGCAGGTACCATAAGCGTAGGATGAGGGAGTAAACGTTTTCTGGAAGCTCCTAATTGGCCAGCAATGTCAACGTTTGCTGGCTACTATATAAAATTAAAAGCGTAGGCAGAAGAAGAAGAAATTGAGATTAAAAAAAAAAAATATAAAAGAGAATAGAGTAGTAGTGTAGAGTTAGGAAAGTACCATTTATAGAAGAACACTGTGCACCATCTTGAAAGTGCCATTCTCCGAATTTCTGAGCCCAACCGACTCACCTGACAAATATCTTTCCTTTTCCATATTATCATCTACCCTAACTTTTTATTAGAACCAAGATGAGTCGATGCTTCAAGAATTCCCTACAAATTTGTAATCCATCGTGAATTATTCGCGTCAACGCGAAAATGGAACGAAATCACGTACGACGCGTCGCCTCGTCGTGCTGTCGCAAGAATCTGGATTCGATCGAAGATTCTCAGGGAATATGCAACGCGATCAATTTCTATCGCGGATGACCGCGTGGTTGATTGGTGCAACGGCGCGGAGAGGGTTCGTACGAGAGAGTTTGCATTACACTCGGACGGCGGACGAGCCTCGCTCGTCGACGCTGGTATCGTTCGTTTGTACACGTTCGCGAGACATAAGCGACGCGAGTACGCTGTTTAATATTAACGCTGGTTACGCGCACATTATGTCGCGGATATTTACGTCGCAGCGTGACGCGGGAGCGTTATATTCAGGGCGTACAAGGGGTTCAATATTTATAATGGACCGGTTATTCCGGCAAGAAACGCAAATATTTTGCCAGCGATTTCTGGAACTAATTTTAAGCGCGCTTTATACCTGGGGCCGGAAAGGAACGATGAGTAATTAATATGTTTTTTGAGCGAAGATAATAGAAATTTTTCCCATTTCATATTTGAGAATTGCCAGAAATCAACCTGCCTGTTTGTGAAAATATTCTGTGACGTCAGTTTTGTGGTAGAAATTAGTAGACTGTATAATAGTAGTACCAGAATAAGCAGATTAAATTGCATCTTTTAAATACGAATATACAATTACTAAAAGTCATGTGTCATTATAGAAAGCTAATGTAGTTAGAAATACTTTGTTCCCTATTTTAGTAGCAACTCTTCTTGTCTAATTCATTTTGGAAGGATAATTCGTAAATGAAGAAGACTCGATCGTCGATTTTCAAATTCTCAAATCAATCTAGTTCACTATTTAAGATAGCTTCTAATATGCAATTTTAGTTGATCGAACAAATGATGAATGATAACAGAACTGGTTAACATTAAACTAAAAAATATATCATACAATTTAACTAACAGGGAGATCTAAACAGGAACAAAGTTTACTTCCAAATTTTTAAATCACTCCACTTTCGTACGAACGAAATTTTAGTATCCCAGTTTTATATCTTCGCCAAACGACATAACCTTATTCAAATCGCGATTGTTCGCATACTCACATTAGCAAGGTAACGCGAGCCATGCGCAGAATCCGGAACCACCTTGCGTCCTCCGCGTCTCCGTCTCGAGGAACCGGCTCTCGCGGAAATCGAATAAAGAACTTCCAGTTCACCGGCGAGCCGGCCTTTGACGGGGCGAAACAGTTCTCGCCTGGTCCCCATTACCGTGGGCGGAAATTTATGGGCGGTTGTAGAAAGTTAGCCGGGCCGATTCGCCATCAGTCAACGAGCGTCGCGGGGGCGTCGCGCGAGAAAAGTGTGATCTCTCAACGGACAAATGGCCAACGCCATTTCAGCCGAGCCGGTTCTCCGCGGCAGTTTTCACTTCTCTCCACTTACCTTATTCGATTTCACTACCAAATGCGAGAAAATATACGTCCGCCGCGATAGCAGCCGGGGCACATATCATCCCCCCAGCCCAGGGACGCCGCGCTGGGATGTTTTTCCAGAGCCGCGGTGAGGAGACCGGCTCCGGATGTGGAACGCGCGGACCGAAGTTGGCCGAGGTAGGAAGATCGAAAGTCTTCAGAGGGAACAATGAATCCAGAAAGACGAATGAAACGGAGAAAGAGAGTGAACGAAAGAGAAATATTATTTAATTTATTATTACACCATTTCAAATGACGAAGATGGATAGAGTAAAGTACGATGAAATGGGATAAAGTAGAAGAAATTTTTGTATACATAAAAATTGAAATAAAATCGAAGATAAGTTAAAGAGGAGGATCTGTACAAAGTATAACTAATGCAATATAGTTTATATATAAAATGATTATTAAATTTTTGAATTCTCTAATATTAATGAATAAGAGAGTGAATATGGGATAAAATAGAAGATTTTTGTATAAACAAAAATTAAAATAAAATCAAAGGTAAGTTAAAGAGGAGGATCTGTACATAGTATAACTAATGCAATATAGTTCATATATAAAATGATTACTAAATTTTTCAATTCTGCAATATTAATGAATAAGACGGTAATGAACTATACATAAACTAAAATAAAATCATCCAAATTACGATATAAAAGTAAAATAATATTCGATAAAGAATCTAAGGTAAATTTTTGACCAGTCGACAGTAACGTAATCGTGAGATGAATAATAAAGCAGTAAAAGGGGCTAAGAAACTGAGAGGAGATCGGGAAAAAGTGTACGCGAGGGGAGGATGGTGGGTGGGCGAGGGAAACGCGAAAGGGAAAAGGCCGCGAGGCTTTTGAACCTCGATGGCGCACCATAATGTATCATTCCGATGATCCGATCGTGAGTTACGGAGTTTCGAAGTACAAGAGTGGATTTACGGCGGTGCGTGGAAGTTAGCCGCTGATCCGGCTCCAAGTGGCGGAATTCACTCTTGCACTTTCGAGCCCCCATAATTCACAAACCGGCGGAATGTCCGGGATTTCGGTCCGTTATGGAATAATCTAACGGATTCGGTTCGCGACCGGTTTCCCTTCGTTTTCGACGGCGTCAGAGGCGACGCGTGAGGCATTAAAAATCATCGTATTTCTCGCGTTGTCCTTTACATTTCGACGGGCCCTTTTGTTCCTGGCTCGAATCGAGAACGGTTCATCCGGCGAGCCGGATTATTTATTACCGCGACAATACGCGACGTGTCCGCTGCGCGAGAAGATTGCCGCTGAGTAATTTATACGCGATATGGTTAAACGGTGATTCATTTAATTACGTGCGAATTCCTGTTGCTAAAGGTTCCGAGTTCTAACTGAATGTTAATTGTTCGCTGCAGCTGCGATTCGCGCGTTGCACGATGAAAGGATCACTTTAACATTTTCTGTTTCTTATTTCTCAAACATTTTCATATTTAACGTAGAGATTGCAAATCCTATCTGTCTTCGATTGCTCGTTAATTATAACTGATTTTATTGTACGTTGTTATTAAATGTATTTGATTCGAGCAGACTTCATTATCTTCTGCTACTTTACTCATATAATAAATACTATTTGCAATTGAAACATATAAGTAACGTTCATGTAATCGAAGTTACTGCGTCGCCAAGTACATAGAAATAAATTAAACTTACATTTCTCAATGAACAGTAACACCTTAAATTCAGAACAAAATTATAACGAGCGCTCTCAACAATAGGAACAAAAAATTCAGTTGCGATACCTCAACTTACAATTCAATTAAATCACCAAAAGTCCTTTGACAGTAACACTACGTGGTTGAAACTAAAGAATGATCGTCCAGTATCACGAGATAAATAATTGATTTTAACAAATAACAAACTCAAACGTATCCTCGCTCTAGACTTGTGTTCACTCTACCGCTCGAAATTTAACTGCCACACTGAGGACTCCTTTCCCCCATATTGCGCCTATTCTCTCCCCCTTATTTCTGTGTCGAAAAAGAGGAGGCATGTTCGCGAAAAACGTCCTTCTTAACCCTCGAAAACGAAGCAAAAGTTTCTAGTCAGACATATGTTTAATGTCTCCAGTCTCTTCACGTCTGCAATCAAGTATCCTCTTCCACCCTGCGCCACGGGGTGCAAGGCGACAACGATGGTCGCCACGGTCCCAAGCGATCTACGTCAAGAATCAATCATTTGCCATTCAACGTATCCAACTTATCAACTACTTCTCCCGAAAAGCAACAAATCTCGCTACCCGTGCAACATACATCACGAGCTACAAACGAGGGCTCCCAAAACGTAATTCTCGGCAAGTTAGCAGCCCTCAGCGGTCTGACGTCGCCCTCGACGCTTGCTTTAAACCAATCACTCAACGATCGCGCGGGCCCTCGGACTCTCCGCGTTAAATTTCAGCTCGCGCAAATGGTAAACATTTTCCGTGGCGGTGCCACGGCGCTCGTAAACCCGATCGACCTCGTTACAAATCATCCCTCCGCCCCTCGCGAGCCCCTGGACGCGGTAAACGCGCAAACACTCGTGCGCCAGGTCCGTCGAGCACCCATCGGGTGGCCTCTCACCCCCTCGCCTAGCCGCTTCTTCTTTCTTCTTTCCCTGTCCTTTTTTCATCCCCCGCCGTTGCTGGTCGATTTTCCGCGGCCGAGGCGTTAAACTGGGCGACTATTAAAATCGCGCCGGTTGCCAGTTCCACGCGAACGGCCATATTTCGGTGTCGAAACGTCGAAAAGGGATTCATGGCCACGGCTGGCCAACCAGGACACCGTGAATTAAAGCATCGGGGCTCGGGTAAATGGACGAGCGGAAGAAGCGGCGTCGTCGGTGTTTTCCCGCTTCTAACCAAAATAAAAAAAAAGAAACAAAAAAAAAAGAAAGATAAAAAAGGAGAGGAGAGCGTTCGTTTCCGCAGGCCGCGAGCACTTAGCGAATGATTTTTAAATCGAATCACGCTTTTCCCTCCTGGCTAGATCGTCTGGACGCGATTTTGCTTCGCTGTCTCTTGTTATTGGTGGATGGTAGTTGCCCTTTTTTTTCTCTCTTTCTTTCGTCTTTTTGTTCGTTTCGTCAGATTCGCGGAAAGTAGCGCGAAGGGACGAATGGGAGAGGAAGTTACGTGTTGACAAGTGGCACGAAGAAGTGGAGCAACTCTTCCGGCGGTTTCCTTCGACGAGACGAGAGGCAGCGACCGGTTTTTCGCGAACTGGCAATTAGTCTCGATTGTTTGGCCTGCCCGTCTTTGTTTCGGTGTAAATACCACGATCGATGTATGCTTTTTCGTTCTTTTGCTGCGTGCTGTCCCTTTGTTCGCGGCCCTGCGCTTGTCGAGGGTGAGGTCCGACGACGACTTGCTGGGGGATGAACGCGGACACGTAGAGAAACGATTAGTTGGAAATGAGTTACGTATTGCGGACGATGATTCCTGTTATAAATACAATGACAGACGATCTTGTTGTTATCTTAAGATATTAAAATTTAATATTAAAGTTGTATACAACTTTATTACCGTCCTCTTTTCTTCACTTTTATATAGTAAACTCCAAGTGAGCTATAACAAATTATTTTTGTTTGAAACGTCAGAAAAGAAATCGCAAAAATCAGGTATCCGTGTTTTATATTAGAAAAAGGAACAATTTATCGACACAGCTAATAGAGTACACTAATAAATATTAAATTATTCGAATTATTGCTATAGATTTATTTTCGTACAATTTTACGTTCTTATCGCGTTAATTTTGTTGGTTCGAGTGACATGAAAAATACTACAGCCGCAAACAAAGCACGCATTATCAACGTACAATGTAAACGCTCGGCTCGAATTTCTTATCCGCGAATAATGTTAACTTCGTATCGCTTTTAAATAGGTTAAAGTTCGTTCCTTATTAGCTCGGGGCTAACTCGGTTTCTGACGCGCGCGAGATTCCCGAGAAATTTGACGCCGGCAAGTTTCACCGGCACTTGGTTTGTCAGACCGCAATTTAGATTAAAAGGAATAATTACAACGGCTATTTTGCACGAAAGTTCACGTGCTCGTAAATCTGCTCGCTCACTTCTCAACAACGAATATTCAAGGGAACTTTCGTACACCGATAACGAAAGCAAATTAAGACACCTCGCTTACCGCAATTGTGGAGTGGAAAATCAGATTGCCCGCGGAATGCTATCAGATTTCCGTGCACGTTATGAAACTATAGATTTCCTAATAAACAAATGATTCAAATAAAAATCGACAGTGACAAAAATCATTTAATTAAAATTCGTTAACACAAGCTCGCGAGAAACGCGAAAAGAAAAGTACAAGAGGATTAAAGATTGACGAATAAAAGATATCAATCTGATTAAAAATACCGTCGACAGTTTTATGAAACGTTCGTTTGAAGCTCTCTCGAGGAAGAAAGAATTGATTAATCTATTTGATCATCGGTTTATAATTAACGAACATTCAACGCTGGCGAAGTTTAAACGAGCCATAAGCGTTGGCTGGGTAAATCGGGGGCAATCTTATTTCCATCGTAGTCGAGGATAGTTCTGGTTGTACGTACGTCGATTTAGTGTCTTCGACGGGAAGTTTCCAGATGCTTTTAGCGGCCTTGGTTGCCGCGCATACTTCCGGCCTTCTGGCTGGCTTACGGGTCCCTTCCTATGCCAATTAAGCGGATGTCTTGGAGGTCGGAGGACTCGACAGCTTGCGGGCTAAGTGGTTGTAATACCTTTAACCAGAATATGTCCGAACTTCTGCGCGAGCATGGAATCGGAGATTGTATGAAGCTCCATGAAAATAAAGAACGTCGAGCATTATACCAGATCGCGAATGTTACATCGATATTTAGTTTAATCTTGAATAAAATAGGACTCTAGGACTCCAGAAATCGAATTCGAGAGTTAATTCCTTGGATCAAGTCTGCTTTTCAATCTTTTCGTTAACGATACGAATTTGTTTAATACACTATTAATATTTTTATTATAACTGGGATTTAATCGAGTCAAAAACCATACAACATGTGTGAAATCAATTATAATTAATAAGCTATTATATTTATATGTTGGAGACAGAGCACAGATGAAACTTTGAAATTAATAATATATTTTAAATACGTTTTCTTTGGTAGCGTACTTTTAATACTTTTTATCGTCGAGGCACTTGTTAGCTTTAATTGCAATTCGCTGTAGATTTCAGCTGTCCTGAAATCGATATACGAAATGGAACGGTGTGTAGCGAACGGTTAAGTTTGTTAAGCAAAAGATTCCGCGGTGTTAAGCGATTGTAGCCAAGTACTTAGCCAGAGTGTAATCCTACTTAGAGCGTAGCCGAGAAAACTCGTCTCGAGTTGCAGACACAGCAGTTTACAGCGGTACTTTGAAATTTTCTGACAGATCACGTCGAGTTTGCGAAGTAAATTGAAGCTAATTGTGTTCGTCGACATTGACGTTTACTTTTACCACTCTCGGCTTGACAAAACTGACGGAACGTTTCTGTTTATTCCAACAGCAATAGAACACGAATACTTTACACGGTTTCTAAATCAACATTATTATCTGCTGTTCTCTATGCGTAAATAACCTTTCGTTCCTAATTAAAAACGATGAAATTACTCTGCAGCTGTACAATTTCGAATGAATTTGTTTTGCGTCAGTTCTAAAGTGAAAAAATCTATTTAACTTGTTTAGTAAGAAATTCTGTGACCCCGTTTCTGCGAATGTCGCATGGACATTGAAAAATAATGCTTCTAGAGAAGCGTTATTTCTTTTTATTGCAGTTCGAATTTAATACACAGTTCGTTCAATTATTAAAATTATTATATTACTGTCTGAAGTAATTAAAAAACATGCAGCCGAGAGAATGCAGAGTGTGTTAGAAAAGAAAGTGTCAGTGTTTAACATTAAAAGCGTTTAATTACACAAATCCCTCATTAAATTACGGTTTTTAAAATGCGTGCGTATGAACGGGAACGCGAGTCGAGGCCCATTACAAATTTCATTTAAATATTTCAACCGGATTCATCCGTTAATCAAAAGAAATGTATAAAATTAATCCAGGAATTACATCGTCCCCGGCACAGGGGCCCCAGTGTTCCATAGAAATTTCTCGTTGATCGTAATTTCATAAACCAGAACACTGAAATCAGGGTAAAAGGTCAGTTGTACAAAACTAAACGAACCAGCAATTTCCAATCAAATGAATTCGAATACCAAGCGCTGACGTTCAATGATCCTACTTTTTAGTAAATTGCATAATTAAAACTGCACGAAATATAAAAGAGCGACTTTCCTTGTACGTACAATGCCGGCAAAAAGCATTCTCGTGTCGTTCTATTTATTTCAGCGTTTACGTACCGACAAAATTTCGTTAAAACGAATAAAGCAACTAATCCAAAAATACTTGAAACTACTAAAAATATTTTTGTCATTTCCATATGTATATTGAAAATTGTTTCGTGAAAATTCGAGTCTGTACGGTATTCATTTTCAACGAACAAAGCGAGTTGTCGTGTAAACTAATCAGTCAAAGATCATGTCGTTCATAGAAAAGATTTCTTCGATGAATTAACTTCAACTGCAGATATACTATAAGCATTCTTACGGGACATAGAATGCTCTCAACTAGCTATATGCTTGCTATATCATCGTGAAATTGTGGAAACAAGAATTGGAGAGAGCACAGAACTCGAAGAACGTGACTGCATACACAAGCCTTATTCGCAAGCCTAATATTCTTGCAATTCAAGAAAATGTTATTCCATTTCGTTTCACCGTATATGCAGATACGTTTTATCATATCTATTATTTAGATTTGTTCGATCTAATAGCTTGCAAAATATGTCTATCCTTCGTTCAACACAAATAAATACTGTAAATTAATTTATACGCAATATAAAAAAATAGCAATAGTTTCTTTTCACACTGTTACGAACAGTTGAAGGATCAGATAGCGAACACCCGTGTGCACGATACTTTATACACGACCTCGTAAAAATTCCATTTAGGTCGGTCTAACGTGTAACCGGAACTTCTGTATCGCGATAGTTCGAGAACGGTTTTAGGAATATCGCAATAAATTGGAGGAAATCTTTGGCGGAAGGGTGACGGGGTGGGTGGCACGGCGAATGTTCCAGTGGGAACCAATGATCCAACTTAAGTATCTGTTAAATCGTAAGACCAAGTGGTCGTACCATATATTTCGACGGTGTGCTCGAATATCCGCCCAAGTTCGCGCGCGCAGACAAGGATGTACAGATGAAGTTCGAGGAAGTTAACCGGTCCTCTTCATGGCTTTTCCTCTTTCCCGTGCTTTACTGCCGCCGCGCGAGTCCCAGACGTATTTACGCAAATGCGGTGAAGTGTTGCTTCCCCGGAAAACTCGATTTCTTCGATGAGAGAACAAAGAAACGAACCTGGATACCGCGAGCGTTACGTTTCCCTGTTTCACGAACTGCCGCGAGTTTTCGCGACTGAAAGCTTTGCCTCAAACACTGCGGATTTGTTAAAATTTTTAACGCTCAATGGAACGAACGCTTCTCACATTTTGATCCACTTCATTTTACGCGCAATCGTGATTTTCATCGTTAAAATTATGCGAAATGTTTATTGTAAGAATTAATTAAAAATTGACTGAAGCGACAAGGAAGTAAATTTTATATTCGACGAAGGTCAAAGTTTTACGACGAATATCGCTAATAACTGTGAGGTTCAGACAGTGCTGAAATAAAGTATTTAACGTTATTTCGCAGGTTTAATTGGGAATTTATTTTTTACCGATTTCATGCGACTCATCGAAACGAATATATTTTAGAATGGTAGATATATAATAAATTTGGGATAAAAGAAGTTTGTGTCTGAGTTAGACAAAGTATACGCATAAATCTGGTGAATTGCAATATCCTAATCACACATTTCTTGGACTGAGTGCAACACAGTCGGAGCACATTCCAGCAGGAACATCAAGAAGAAAGAATGGCTTTTCCAAGCTGTTTAACAGAATAAAAGAATAGCTGGAGCAAAAGAGCAATGTAATGCGAACGTAGATCCGAAAAATGAACAGCAACGACCGCAATAGATCTTAGCTCCGCGTCTAATAGACAAAATACATTAGCCTGAAAATGGAGCAATCATCCTAATTGAATTTTCTCAACTGTGTCACGTTTTCATCAATACAATATAATACAATTTTTGATCCTATAAAATCTCTCAAGTTAAAGATAACAATTTTACAATTTACCAATCAACAACTAATTTCTATATCTAGCAAAATAATACATAGAACGAGTTTAGTGGTCTCACGGTGGCGAATAAATATTTTATTATTGACGAAAATATTCGAGATCAGGTTCGCAAACAAGGGTGACAAATGGCGTCGGATTGAAACTCAGGCGTGACGATTCTTACGGCTGTTCCGGTTGAAAACGGTGGACGGTGCGCCGTATAACAATTAAACGGAGCATGGGGCACGTCATGGCGGAAGGGTGTTCGCCAAAGGGTCAGACAGCTTGCGGGTTAAGTGGTCGTATTACGCTCAAGCCTGGGACGTGGTGGAACTTTTCACATATGGCGGCGAAGAGGGACGATTTAGCTGTCTGCGAGAGGATGCTAGGGTCGTAAGGCTACTCTAAAGTTTGTTGTAACGTTGGCTATTGGGCAATACAATTTTTTCATTGAAATGTCCACCAAAATTGCGCTGGATAATTGATCGATTTCGCGATACACGGATATTGGAGCAAATTGGAAATACGGTGGTTATAATATTTAAGGCGTTGAAGAACACAATAAATGTACTAATTTATAATATAGAATGGTATGTAAGTGACTTTTCGTGATCATAATCACAATATATGCGAATGAATTACATCCCAATTTTCTTGATATAATCTTGAAACCACCCTCTTGACATGAACACCATATTCATTCAA
Source organism: Xylocopa sonorina (assembly GCF_050948175.1). Classification (NCBI taxonomy): domain Eukaryota; kingdom Metazoa; phylum Arthropoda; class Insecta; order Hymenoptera; family Apidae; genus Xylocopa; species Xylocopa sonorina. The sequence continues at coordinate 4,871,139 of NC_135196.1, read as the reverse complement.
ATTCTTTAATTTGTAACATTAAAAATAGAAAACGTAATGTTCGAATACTTTCGCGAGCAACTGTGCGCTTCGTTATAAAAAATTGATAAACGTATCAATAATTCATCAACATCCACGCATCGAAACAAATCTGTATACACGTCTCACACCTCGACAGCCACAAATCTTAAAATACGCGAGATCCATAGAGGAAGGAACACGATCTCTCCTATTTCTGATCGCCAGACTACCCCTCTGGATGTGTTTGCGTACTTCTCGCGCGAAAAAAGACGGGGAAGATCGATTCTGACGCGAACTGCAGTTCTCCGGTTCGGGCAGCCGGTCGAAGAGGGTTGGCGAAGAAGGAAACCGTTCGCTGAGAGAAAGAGGAGGGAAGGAGCTGGCGAAGGAGGAAGAAGAAGCTGGGTAGACAGTGGCAACACAAGCGAGCGGAGCTAGACTGGACGGCGCTGCCCTCGTCGTGGTAAACAAAGCTGTAACTCTCCTCTCGTGGCGAAGAATCAATGCCTGGTAGCGTGGCTCTCCGAGGTACAAACTCGCGGAGAAAGCCCACGCGGAGGGCATCCATCTTAGTTTCGGTGCGACGTGCATGTTAATGCACTCGTGGGGAATGTTGTTGCAGAACAGTGCCGTGTAACTATTTTCTTTTCTGCTCCCTTTTTTCGTTTCGAGACCCAGTTGGAACATCGCTCTCTCTCTTTTTGAGATACGACGCCGCTGGATACGTGGATCGAGGGGCGAGATCGAGGATCGTTGCAATTTTTAATGCAACAATTAAGTAGCTCTTTACGAAGTTCGGTTGATATTCGTATAGTTAAATAAAATTAATCAAATACGAGAATATACTGCGAGCTTACGACGTTTTGAATGATTGTATAGAAACGAATTTTTTTAAATATTTGCATTAGTAGAGTCAATTTATTTTCTACCAACTTTCATAAAATTAATATTACTAAATATTTTACGTGCAGTTTAATTGCATTAAGTGTATGCTTGTGGATACAAGTTTTTGTTTAAGTAACTAATAACGTTAGCAAATCTAAATATTAGTTTATCCTTTTAGACGATAAATACTTGGTTTGTGTAACGTTAGTTGAGGATTACGAGTGTAATTCGTATCCGACAGGAATAATTTCCCAACGTTTCGCAAGCACTGCAGTTAGTTTCATCAAGGGTCAAAGGACGCATCGATGCTTCTTCAACCCCTAATGATCCTAATTACAGTATTACACCTTTAGCAGCAGTAACATTTCGAGCCACGAAAGTCTGAAAAATTTGATTTTTAATTTAAACAATAATGGCACTAGCGAATTTAAATAATTACTTTCCTAGATAATAAGCTAGTATAATCACAATGTTACGTTTGGAACTTATGCAGTTCCAAAAAGCAATTGAAAACTCGAAATAATTTTATAATTAGTGATTATAATTCGTTTAAATAAGAACAGCTGAGGTAGAAGTCGTTAATGACTCGTTTCAAGGAGGGCATCGGGTTTTCTAAAATATATGCGACTTGCTGGAAAGTCAAGTAGCCGAATCGAGAGCAATGACTCACAGTACAGTGATTTTGCAGCGTGAAATTAATGATTCGTGGAAACTTTGACAAACGCCTTATCTGTCCTTTCGTGGATTGTCTGCAAATCTCTTCTGGGATATTTATCTTACTTGCGACGCGGAATAAAAGTAGGCACTTTTGATGCGCAAAGAATGGGCAAGGTGTCATGAGAAGTTATTCAAATTTTCGGTGGTTTCACTTGTTTCTTCTGTGATTAACGCTTTCACTGTGGCGAGCCTTAATTACCGATATTCACATGTCAATCACTGCATCTGGTTATCCCCTAATTACTGACCAGAACGGTGATTATTGACGCACTCTCGAGTGCAAGAAACACCAAGAAAGGACCACTCAAGGTTTCCATTTTTTAACAGTAAATGTGTTACGAGACATATCAACGTCATTTGTTGTATTCTCTTGGTAGCAAAGTGTTTTCCTTTTGTAAAATGTTTGGTGAAAGTTTTATATAAATTTGTTATTTCTTTCGAGTTTAAAAACAGAAATTAGTGACAAACTTGTTAAATATTCTTTGAAAACTTGATTAATAATTTTTCTTTCATCTCGGAAAATATAAAGAATGCATTGCAAACCAGTTATCCGTATTTAAAGAAAGAAATACGCAAAATTGTTATTAATCGTAAAATACTTAATTAAATTTCACTTACACGCGACGGTATTAATTACAGGATAAAACCCGCTGTTTGATTCACAAACGACCGTCGTGGTATTAATTTTACCAACACTTTTCGCGAATGTTAATAAACAACGCGCACCGCAAACGCGTGCAAGGGAATCAAGGTAGCTCCGACGCGATATTCGACAACAAACGATAAAAGAACGAAAGGTGTATAATTAACGTTGTAAACGGGGGAACGTTTCAAAGAATTACGTTCTCTATTATCGAATTTATCGCGGCTTCGACGGGCGAATCCGACGAATCAATACACGCTGCGATGTAAAAGCGTGGACGTCGAACGCGATTCGGCTGCGGCGCTCGATATCCGTTTTATATTCCATTCGGAGAGACAGAACGGCAACATCCGGTTTAACAAGTCGCGTGTCTCCCTCCGGCATTTTGCGGCCGTTTCAGCGACGACGTCGAGGTGAAAACCACCGAGGGAGAACCTGTGGAACACTTGGCAGCGTACACTGAGGTCAATCGCTTGTGACGAAGGTTTTACAAGGGTGGGAGACGAAGGTCGGCGGGGCGAGGCTACTGCCTGCGACCATGGTTAAGCCTTCAAAGGTGGTTAAGTCGAGCCTAACGTTGCGTTTAGCGGTTTTTCCATGATACGCTACGAGACTCGTTGTGTGACTTTAAACGGACATTTTCACTTGTCTTCAGAGTGAAACGGACCGCTATTCTTGCAGCCTATTCCACGTGTAAAGTGTTATTCTTTTACATAGAGTAAAATATTTTTAAAGAAACGAAAATTGTTAATTTTTGAATGGAACAAGTTAAGAATGAGAGAAACAATTTAAATATTTTATAATATAATTCAAGGATAAATTAAAGTATCAAATATCGGGGTTTTTCATTTTCAGTCGTACAAAAATATCTCTTCATCTGTTATAAAAAAATTCTTATTATCCTTTTGCATGAGACAGAAAATTTGTACGCGTTTCTAATTCTACCGCACGAACCTATCAACGAAAACACTGCGCCCATCGTTAAAACGCAAACGAAAGGGTTGAACAAATTCCGCTGATCGTATGGAGACGCACTGGTCGTCTCGATGTCGGACATGTGCGCGATGTTAGACAGCAGTGGGGCTGGATAAGTCGAGGTGAGAATTCCAGTGGGATTTCACGCGAGAAACGAAGAGGGGACGCGCTACTGTCGGGAGTCGTTGCATCTGGTTACGGTCGCTGAGACTTATGACAATGGAGCCGCGTCCACCCTCGTGTCTGCGGCCAGGGGTGGTTGTTTCCCGTCGAGGAACGCGGTAAATATCCGTGGAAAGTTTCTGGGTCAGGACGCTGGGAGAAATTGCAATTACATCGATGATTCTTGGAGGATGTTCAGAAATCTTTGTTGGAGGTGTTACGTGTTGTGAAAATTGGCTTGCTAAATATTTGATCGTTTTTAACTAGAAACTAGCATGCTAGAAAAATTATTTCATTGCAAAGTATATTTCTTAGATGCTCTAAAGGTTTTCTAAAATATTGCTCGGTAAAACTTGAATGTTAAACGCTGGTAGCCCACAAATATATTATTGCATAATTTGATACGCGGTTCCCGTTGTGGAATTCAACGGAACCCCATCGAAAGTTGGGGGAGAATGGAACTGTGGTTCTGTCTGCGTGCAAACGTAGCAACTTTTTACGAGATACGTGGTTCGAGGACCGAAAACGATTGGGGCTTTACACGGGCGAGGGAAAATTCCAGGAAATAGAAACTGGATAGATTTGAGGGCGCGTAATTGTCCGGCTGCTGACTGACTTGCCTCCAAAAAATATTAACAAAACTTGTATAAATTCAAAATAGGAAAATATAAAACGCCTAAGATTATACGAATACAATAAAGGAATATAAAAAAGTGCAGTGAGTTGAATAGTTAGTTGAATAGTAAATGAAAGGGAAATATAAATAGTTGAAGTTCTCAATTAAAAGAATCTAATTTTATATTTGCAAATCTCTGTGTTATAAAATGAAATTTAAATTATATATACAAATTGATTAATTGAACATTTTAGTGAAATTTTCAACAAGGTACATTGAAACAGATCCAGTGTATTTTACAACTCAAAGTTCCTAGAAATTATTCCAAGCTTCGTTAACTGATAAAAGATCATTTTAAAGTTAATCAAACTTTTCAACTTTATAGAATATTCGCCCGCATTCACTAAATATATCATGCTGACAAATTCCAAAATTTAAAAGCAGTGAATGAGCTTATTTAAACCGCTGGGGATAAGAGATCAACGTGAATTTTAAAATTTACATTTATAATGATCCCACTTGTTTAAATAATCTACCCAAAATTAACACATTTCCGCTAATATAATATTAATCATTCGACGTTGCAGAAATTCACTTGCACGAATTATTCTACAAAATTTTGATTCCTCTGCGGCTGAAGGAAGCAGAGGAGAAGCGACTTTAAAAGGTGAACAGAACGATTGCAAGAAGCGTCAGACATTCAGAGGGAAGATTAGACGAAGTTAAACGCGAACGTGGAACACCTCTAACATCCCTGAATGCATTCCACCTGCTTTCTTCCCTTCGCTCTTTTATTTCAGCTCGTAAACATTGGCCGCTTAGCGAGGAGCCGAGACTTGTCGCGAGCGTGCCGCGCATCGGCGCAGTTTCCCCGTAAAAAGCCGCGACTACGTCGCGACGAGCGCGCCGGAAGTTAACAACATCGTATACACGCGCGGAACGAGTCTCCTTATTTCTCCAGGGACGGTTGTTGCCGCGGAAACTCTCTTCTCTTCGCTCTGCACCCGCTGCCCGTTCGCCTTTCCCTCGTTCGCTCTGTGTATCGATCAGCCCCCGCGAATCGGTCCTCGTGATCGGAATTCAATCAGTTTCTTACGCCCGCCGCCTGGCGATAAATGAATCCCCATCAAATCCTGGCGAAATTTTGAGAACGTAACAGTTCCATCCTGTTCTCCTCGACTTCGCCTCCCCTTATCCTCCTCTTTCGTTTTTGTTACAAGCTTGCTACTGGTATATACATATTCATCTCTGTCTTCCTCTTCCTTGTCCTCAAGAAATTATTCAGACGGATATTTTTGATGTAAACAGATGGTACGCGGTTTGTACTCATAGAAAGATTCACAGCGTCTTTTAATTTTGAATTAGATTTAAAGAAATATTTGACAATGTTTAAGAATTTGACATTCCATTTTTATTTGCGAATTAATTAGACGGAATATTATTAGAAAGTCTACGAAATAAGTGTATCGTTTAGTTGCAATTATGAAACTATCGCTTCGAGTCTAAGGTACATATATAAAAAATAAAAAAACTCGACGAGTTAATAAGATATATATTCTTAGAAAAAAAAGAAAATTAATTTCATTTGAGTGGTTAATAAAATGTGTTTTATTGTGCGTGAAAAATACTTGTTTACATTGAAGAATTGTAGCTTTAAAAACATTCATTCAACTACTATATGTGATTTTCAACAGGAAATAATTTGTGTAATTGCCGGAGAGCAATGTACAGATTAATTATCGATAATTGGGATCGATGCGGCTGAATGGAGAGGAGTTGAGGTTTGGAAATTCCTCGTCGTTAGCAAAGTTACGTTTACGTTCGTGCATTAGACAGACATAGTTGTATGCGCTTTTCAGGAAACGCGCGCTGAAAGGGCGGTAAAACGAGAACCCAGGTGAATCTGGACGATCCAGATGGCAAATAAATGAACAATTGTTCGCTGTCCGGCATTAGTGAAGTATAAAGCACCTTGGAATCAATTGAGCTAGATTATCAGTTGTAGAAGCAATTAGGCACTCAATCACTCGAACGTCTTAGTGGATTATTAGTTGGTTGGTTAGTTTGAGAGCAATTAAGCTTATTCGCCATGAGAAATTTTAAGCCGAACTATACGCAACTATAGATGCTATTGTTGCTTAATTATTCTGTACTAAATGTGTACAAATATATGAAACTTTCTAAAATCAGTAAACCCAATGGTAGAACTTTTTCCAGAGTTTAGAAAATATTTTCATATTTATTTGAACAATTTGTAGAGAGCTAAACCGATTTCAAACTATTCAATTTATACTAGAAAATTGATAGCAGTTAATTCTTGAATATCCATTTGCATCCGTTTCAGTGGCTCTTCCGATGAATTCGGAAGTAATCGTTGTTGAACCTTATCGATTGTGGTACAGGGTTAAACATACTTCCTTCTCTAGCGAATCATTCAAACGTACTATTCCTTGCGATGGAAGATTATGGTACATGAAATACTTTTCGCGTTGAAAAGCGAAGCATCATATTTTTCGTGATAATGGAAATGAATGCGTTGCTTCTCGCGAAACAAACGAAATGGGGTGTCGATGTGAAGTTCAATTATATTTATCCATGCATCTTCATTCGCCTAATTATAATCTTTTTGCACGATATTATGTAATATTGTTATATACAATATCGTGGTATATATAACAGCGATATATACAAGACGATAATTATTTTGTAACAAATTGATTTCAGTCACTGGATATTCGTGACGTAATTTTAAAAAATTAATTTTCTTTCCCAGCACACATTTCTTAAGAGAATTGCAATACTTATTTGCCAATTGTTAACTAATCGAACTAAAATTTAATAACAAGTTCGTAGCGGTTGCGTGAGTGATACGATACGTAAGCAGCATCTACATATTTGGTTATGATACCAGATACGATATTTCGACAAATGAGCCTCGTGACATTAGCGACGTATCGATAGGAATTGCAATTTTATGGTAATCGATGGGTGGTCGTAAATCGTGTTTATGGCGTAACAAGATTCCCGTTTCGTTTCAGGTGGCCTGGATGCTTTTCGACAAGAGCGCCATCCTGACAGTACAAAATCACGTTATTACCAGGAACCCCAGGATATCCGTGACGCATGACAAACATAGGACCTGGTTCCTACATATCAAAGAAGTACAGGAGGACGACAAGGGAAAGTACATGTGTCAGATTAACACGGCAACGGCGAAAACACAGTACGGCTACCTGCACGTCGTAGGTGAGTCATTTTTCCCATACTATCGCAACGGTAATTAAATATTTGGCGAATGAAAATGATTCGAATTTCCTCTGGATCCTTGTTTTTTAATTTGCTTGAAATTCCATTGGAGTTGGTACAATTTATAGATGAAATAAATTCAATTTTATATCGATTTAAATGCAATATCGACAGTAGCAAGTTTGCAATTTGTCATTTTACGGTTTAGAGATTGCTATCCAATGCGCGAAAGTAATTGATAGAAGATATATTGCTGTTTTCTTATGATAGCATGAAATTAATTATAAAATTAGATTGGTCGTTAATATTACACACGTTATGCCTATACATAGCTTCATTACTATTCTATATACAAAGAGAATAATATACATAGTGTAATTCTTTCAAATTATCGCGTATGCTTCGATGTTCGAGGTCATACTAACTTATTATGCGTTAATGAGCTTTACCTTTTATTTTCGTCTTCGTGTCGAAATAACGAGCACGGTTCATCCGATTCAACTCTGTTCGCGTTACGTTCGACACGTTCGCGAATATGCCGGATGCATCGCGCGGCGTGTCCCGCAATCCACGATCTGACTTTCAACCCTTTGTGTCCCACGGCGCATTATAATTATCCTGTCTTCGTTCGCCTTCCATTTTTAGATTTAATTAGTGCTTCTATTATCGTACTTCTTTAATTATACACATGTAAACAAGCGACGCTCGAATCGCGTTCAAATGTTCCTTCGCGTCCCATTTTGAAATTCAAGCATATCTAAAACCATTTCGTTATTTCTGACGTGACGTATCGCGGTCCAATGGGTCGTTTAATGCCTCTATGAAATACTTGGAAATAAAAAATTAACTCCTCGCGCTAGAAAGGCGATTCTCAGTCATTATAACGTTGCATGCGGCAACTCGAGTTTTACGTTTCGAACCCCTATGAAAATAGATTTTGGAAATGATAGTAGCTCGAGTAAAAGTGAATTCGATTTCGAACTGTTGAAAAACGAGATCGATTGTATGTTTATGAAAAGATTAGTGACAGAGAAAATGGAAGCAGCAATGAAGATAGTGACGTAGTATTAGGTGACAGAAATCCAAATATTAGAATAGCAGACCTCGAATACGAAAGTAACAGCATGAATCTAGCGAAATACCACCGAGAATAACATTCATACCCGGCGAAATAAAACTAAAATATTACAATACTTTTGCAAGTTTACGTTTTAATTTATTTTAAGTTCTAGTAAATTAATTTATATAAAAAATCATTTTACGTCACCTGCAAGACACTCCCGTCACACAAGTGCAAAGTCACTCCAGTCGTCACTTCGCCAAACCGAAGAAGTTGTCCAGCGCGAAAGATTAACAAAAGCTGCTTCAGCCATATGGAAATTCACATTAGAAATCGGGATTAAACGTAATAAGCTAAACGAGAACCAAAAATAATGTTCTTCCATAACAATCAGAGAAACACAAAACCACCTCATCCGCGCCATAAACACGCTTCACCTCGACATTTCGCATCATCGAAATCCACCGAGTGAATTATTTATAAAAAATCTATCGCAAGCAACCCTCCGCGTTTCCACGAAACGATATAACTCTCTCGTGGAGGGGCTGACTGATTCCCGTGGACGCCATCCGTAGTCCCGGGTCAAAGGAAAAAGTATCCCAGCCTCTTTCGGGCTGGGCAGGGCAATAATAATTTAATCAGCAGAGGGTATCCGTTAGTCCGTGGGAGCGTCGTCCGGGGAGAGCCGGTCTCCGTTCTGCCATCCGGAGGAACATATTAATATCTCGAGTTTTGACGTCTGAAGTCGTCGGTGGAGCGAGAGCTCAGTCGTTTGCCGGTCGGATAGAGGGCAGGAGGGTGGTGGTAGAGGGGGATGTTGCAGTAGTCGGAGGAGTAATCAGAGGGCTAGATTAATTGTTTCCGCGGGACTCTTGGCCCGGCGTAGCACAAATACACGGAAGACTTCGAAGCGGCGCTTCGTGATAATGTCGACGGAACAGACACAATGCGATCCCCGCTATAACTCAGGCCCTTGGATCCCCTCTGCCTCTTTCCACGTCTCTCTCTCTCACTCTCTCTCTCTCTCTCGTTTCGAATCGTACCTCTCTTTCCGGCCACGCGCGAACCAGGGGAACCGCGTAACGTGTGTAAATATTCCATACGGGCTGAGTCACTTAAAGTTACCACCTGAGGCGTTTACCTAGCTGGCTGAGCTAATAATCGCTTTTCACGAGTTCGACGATTTCGACGAGCCGCGCCTCCGCGTCCCGGAACCAACTGTAAATTATCCCTGTAACCGCGCCGCGTTTCGATCCGCGTTGGCCCCCTCTTGTTTACTCGACGCTGAACGCATGGTTTATGGCGCGAAAGTACGCGTAATATGTGTTACGTGGGATGACACATGCACACCCCCGTGCAGTTTCGATAGATTTTATTTGCAATGATTTTCAGTGTTTCTCAGTCCTTGCTATTTATGATCGTAAACGAAAAGATTTGTAACGTGAAATTTTGCATAAGCTGAACGCTTATGAAATGAACTGTTTATCGAATAGCATCTGTTGATCGTTTCAGACACTTCCATTTTAAGTGCATATATTACAGACGTAGAAAGTGCATCGAAGAAGTATAAAATTAAAAACAAATTGCAATTAAATCAAGAAATAATTATGAATAGTAACTGAAGAATTCGATTGCAATTAGAAGGTACACGCGTATAATTTTATTTGGCTCTAGTCACAGCTGATAAAACGGATACGTTCCTCGCTCCTTACACGAATCGTCCCGTATAATACACGAGACTCTACACGATCGGACATCGAAAAACAGAGACAATTTCCACCAGTGTATACACGTTTCACCGCGTTACCCAGCCGGACGATACGCTGCGAAGATAGCTGGCCAATCAATTTTCCGACCAACCGATACACCATGAAAGATTTCCCCATCGGAACGCCTAACACGGCAGCTTCGAGAACTCGCGATTGAATTCCACGATGATCCATGAATCGAGGATAACGATAACTCAATGATCGCCCCGTTTTACTCGATACCGTGTACACACACCGTTGTAAATCCTCGCCGTCCCTTTCGATGAACGGTCGAGGCGTTCCGTCCCGCTTCGAGGCTTCCTCCCTCTCTCTCTCTCTCTCTCTCTCTCACCGCCTCTGTCCTCTCGTAAATAAGGCGGCAAGCCGGTTGACTATCTGACATTTATTCGATTTAGAGGCGAGTTGGCGAGCTTAGCCAGTAAAGAAGCTCGAGTGGAGCGCGCACTGCGGAACGTGACGCCGAGCTTTCGACCCTTGCCGTACATTTTTCGACGCCGCTCGACCCTCCGCCACCCCCTTCTGGATGTCGCCTCTCGAGAACGCCTCCGGATACGGGATTCCGTCGCGTTTTTACCGGTTATCGAGTTGCCGGCGCTGGGACGATTGGACGAATTGTTGTCGGTTCAATTGCCGTTCTTCCGTAACGAGGAAAAGGAGCGTGTTATGATACTCGCGAGCTTCTACGCAATTTCATATCCGTCCCCTCTCTGTCCCCCCTCGATCGTCCGCCTCACTCTCATCCACGTCGCTTCTCCTCGTCTGTTTCCTCGAGCCCTCTTTTATTGGAAAGTCGATAGCGGGGGCGAGGGGGTGCATCGTCGAGCACTGGGGGACGACGAAATTCAAGCGTTCACCCTTTGAATTACGACGACCAACGCGACGAGGGGCCTACGCCATTCAGATATTTATCTGGCGAAGAAAAAAAGTGTAAACTTGAGACGCGATGCACCTTCGGGTAACTTTGTTCCGCGGGAGCACTTTTTTACGCGCCCGTTAACGAGGGGACGCGTCTCGTTCTTCCGTGAAACGGTAGCTAAACCGTGTTCGAGCTTTTTGCAACAGCACGTCGGGTGTTTTCTTTATTTTTCTTTTTTTTTTTTTTTCGTCAGTGAACCTCGTCCCCTCTTCTTCTCCTGTTCCGGCAGCGACGCTGCTCCTCGCTTTCACGACCATCGAATTTCACGAGTCGAATTCAAGAATACTCAAAGGCCAGAGGCGTGTAACGTGGCACAAAGGGGTGGCTCGTCGCGTGCGCTCTCGTACACGTTACGTATTGTATCAGAGAGAACGCCCCGCGTGTCGTCTCGCGGCCGTACGTCATACGTTACGCGAGCTCGACACCGCATTCCCTAAGGGGTGCCGGTGTAATTAGTAATTTGTAGTTGCCGCGGTGGCTTCATTCACCGGGTTCCGCATAACAGTCATTTCGACGCGCAACCCTCTGACGCGACATTGTGTTTGCGAATCGCGCTCCGTTAAGTCGCAAAACGGGTCTGCTACGTCCTCTGCCACATCCCCTCTTCTCTATCTCTTTCTCTGTCTTTCTCTCTCTCTCTCTCTCTCTCTCTCTCTCTCTCTCTCTCTCTCTCTGGCCATGGGAAGAGCCACTTAATTTCCGAATGTCTGTCAAAGCGGACTCCTTTTTTACGCTGTAATTTCGACTTCCTTCGAGGCGCGAATTCGCTGCTAATTTCATCAGGATTTCAGTTTGCACCTCGCTTTGAGCAAGCGATGATGAGACTCGAAATACCTTTTAATGACGCTCTTACGTTTGTCGGCTTGGATTGTTAAATAACCGTACGGTAATAATGCAGTCTCGATGGGCTTCCAAGTTGTAAAATGGCCGAAAATGAGGATCGTTGTAACGTGCTTGCGATTATTGCGTGGAGTAAAGTTTTTATCCGCGTGGAAGATCATTGTATTTTTATATACATTTTTTTAATTCAGTTACAACACAGAAATTTTGAATACTTTTATCATATAGATTATGTACAAATAATAGAAATATATTGTGTTTAGTTAAAATAACAACGTTTCAAGGGATGAAATCTTCATTCGAATAAGAGGAACTGAGAGGAGGATTTGTTGTCGTAAAATGTATCGAAGCGAGTCAGGTGAGAGAAAAAGCTACCCCTGCAATCAGTTCTCGCGAACAAACGACAGAAACTTGACGTGTAAAGTATCAACTGTTTATTGTGTTGGTGTCGTTTCAACAGTCGATCGTGTTTCCGGTTCTGACGAGGATGCCGGTCCCGCTTGGTCTTTTTCTACTTGCAGTCTTTCACTCTGCCGAATAAATTCTTGTTTCGTCTTTTCTGAATTTCGCGAGTACACGGATGTTCAGTTTAGACGCGTCGATTCATCCTGTTTCACATCTTGTTTCAGCTCACTCTTTGCTTACAGTAAATGTTTGTCTCAACTGATGTATGTATGCTTGTATACCTCGATATCGATCGATGATTGGTTTTGTAAACATCGAAAATTTATTTGTATCGCCTCTGATACATTTTCAAACATGAATGCAGAAGTTCTAATACACAAACGAAATATTACTTAACATTTACAATTCTTTAGCATACTTATTGGTCCTCTCCAGAGTCACACGTGTCTAATGATCTAAACGATTAATCTTTTTGTACTTTTTCAAAGTTTTAAACGTGTCAAAGCAATATATAGAAATTTAGTTAATTGATAAAACTGCACATCTCTTTACAATTAAGAAAGTATATTTGTCTCAAATAAGACGGTCGATTGTTCTTCACGGATAGCACGACTGCTCTGCGTCAACTTGAATTAACAAACGGAAACCAAAATTTATAAGAAAATGGCTCAGAGAAAAATGTTATCTCGAAACTTTTGCGTTTTTCTCGAAACTATATTTCTCGCAGTGGTCGCTACGGAATCTCCGGAACTAGTCATCCAATTTTCTCCAAACTTTCTGGAAATATTCTACATAAAGTTTTGGTGTACAAACAAACTTTATTTGTCTAGCTGCGCTCATTTTCATAGTAGCAAACATTTCTGAGAAAATCGTACGTTAACACCGGGAAAAACAGCGTATAAAGGTTCTAACGATCATTGCTTGTAAAACCAAATACCGTTAGCGTAATTGGCAGAGTGGATTTCTGGATACTCCTGTTTTCAGCATAGGTACGAACCCCCCATTTCTACTCATTTGCAGGCGGTGTTTCTACTCCCATGCGACGCGTGGTTTCCGCCTACACAGATTGCCCTATAAAGGGACGACGAGTCGTGGTAGAAGTGGCCCGTACGGGCCAAGGTTACTTGATATAGAAGCTGCAAATTAGCAAACTTGCAAGATTTTGCTGTTAAATTGCGCGAGCTACAAATTAACATCTTAAATGCTACCAAATATCAGGCACAGAAAAAAAGCAATTACCATATACGCTTCCATCTTTCTTCATTCTAACAAATTCACGCGTCCATCAACTATTGAACCTTCTCTTCCATAGTAACTAAATAATATATTAATTTCTTGCGCGCAAATTGCTTAAAATATTTTGCCAATTATCCAATGAAACGTTTCACCTCTTGAAGCTTTACATTTCACATTCAGAGCGGTACTCTGGCCATTCTTCGTTCGCTGCAGCTACCTCTTTGTACGTAATTCATAGAGATCTCCTAATTGGAGAGTATTCGTCTTACAGAAAAGAAAGCGTCCGTGAACGCATTAACTATCGCGGGTCATTGAGTCTTGTGAAACATATTTCCGAGAAATTCGCGTTCCGTCTACAAAAGAATCCAATCGTGTTTGGCAGAGGAACAGGACGTACGGTAGCGAGGAGAATCTGTGCGAAGCCTGCAGCTTGTTTAAGTGGCTACATATTTACTCGATTTGTGGAACGACGGCTAGTATCTGGTAGGGTAGGTTGGTTCCTCTCCAGAATAGAGCCTCCCTTTCTCTTTCTTTCTTTTTTTTTTTTTTATTTCTCGAGTGGCCAATTACGAACAACGGGGATTTCACAGACTTCAGTGAAGGGCAAGCGAAGATTGCGACTCGTTATCGATCGAGAAACGAGATTCCATCCTCGTTCCATCGCGTTGATTATTTGTTTAGCCCTCGAATGTCGAATAAACCGAAACATTGATCCGCGAAGGAGTTAACAATCGATTTTTATGCTGTAACGTGTTAGAAAATCCATAATACAATTTTATTATATTTACCTTTGCTTGAAATTGTTGATTTCATAAATTCCGTCACTGGTTAACTTTGACCGATTATATTAGCGAGTAACAAATTTAATTGTAATCTACAATGAGAATTTAATTTTTAGAAAACTTAATTTTAGAAAACTGTACACTTTAGCAAAAAATCTGTGCTTCCAAAAATATTGTACATCCTACAAGTACAAAACTGGTACAACAGTTCTTCAGATAAATACAGACAACCACCACAACTAAAAAGAAAATATTAAAAACAAGAAACATCCCTAAACATGAATTCCCGAAGTGTTACCAAAAATCTCACCCAAAATCTGGCAAGAAACCAAACATCCCATTTACATCGAGTACAATCAGGAAACACACTTAAGCCATCGAGTTACACGAGCGTTCAGCAACCCTCAAACGTGGCGCGAAGAGAAAACGCTAATAATTCGATGCGCGAGGACGTTTTCGCGTCCATGGACGTCCCCAACCGGCTCGAAGCTGCCAGGCAACCCTCGACGCTCAGCGTCGCTGCGAACTCGTCTCCGTGAAGGGCGGCAGTGGGGCTGGTCGGAGTTTAGGGCGAGTTAAACGCGCAACAACGCTTAGGCGGCGTACACGTGGTGGCGTTTGCGCTTGAATAATGCATCGACGGTCCGGTACGCGGCTGCTGTATAACGGCCGCGCGCTGTTCAATCCGCGCTTGTTCAACAATTCGGTAACACCCCGCATTAGCATTAATGTAGCAGATCGTCGAACACCTGCGGTAATTCATACGATTGAGTGGAACCGGGCTCTTGGTTTTCGAGACGCCCTATTGACTGGTACCATCGCACTGTTGGATGGCAGGTTCGACTGTTTGTTTTCCTGCTCGTTTCGTCGACAGTTGTGTCGAGAAAAAATCGACGAGGTGAATTAACAATTTTTTGGGAAACCTACGTAGGAGAGATTGAATAATGATTGTTTGGAATACAAATAACTTATTTTAACAGGTAATAAACTCTATACTCGCTCTAGCTCTGGACGCTATACCATTCAAATCTTAACTAATTCTTGAGGGCTCCTTTCCCTCGCAGTATATCTATTTTCGCGCCCTCATTTCGGTGTCGAAAAGGAGGAGGCACGTAAAGGTCTTTAATCCTCGAAGACGAAGAGATAGTTTGGAGTTAAATATATGTTTAATGTCTCCAGTCTCTTCGCTTCAAGGGTCAAGTATTCTCTTCAGCCCTGCGCCACGGGGTGCAAAGGCGACTACGGTGGTCGCCATAATTTTCTATTCTTTTTTGTGGTGATGTATGTGAATCGCACAGAGCTTGCTTGTACTTATTTCTTACAAAATTATGAATAATAGGGTGTCTTAATGTCCTGTCCAGGAACATGTTTGCAATTGAAAGTCCTGAATTCAGTGGATGTACCGTCAAACTTATCGTTCTGGGTACTCGATAGCTATCGATTAAGATCAATTATCTGGTTTCTAGTTTTAGACTTATATTTCACGTTTAATTTACAATATATACAAGTATCTTAGGATTAAAATGGTACTGGGTTTGAAATGCGTTGTGGAAAGTGAGGAGATTTACGACACGGTGCATGCTATTGAGACAAGTTAAGGCCAGGAATTGCGAAGTATGCGTAAAGTCACGTACCATCTGAATTTGGCACCCAGATGGCAGAAAAAAAACTAAAGACCGTTCTCAAAAATAGCAGTCATTCCAACCGTGGCATAAATCTCGTAATGAAATATGGGATGAGCTTCGAATTCTATGGTTTTCGAAAACCGAACAGTGGAAAGTTTATCAGCCCATCGTTCACACCTCCGTAGAATGTCCGTGTATCCAGCTCAGCACAAAGTCAGACATCTGTTAATAAGATGTCTATTATTCTAGTCCAAGGAACTAAGTCGAAACGCTTAAATTCTTCATTAAGCTTTGGCGCTATCCCTAGTAATAACTCAAGTAACATGCTGTGACAAAAATATTTTACATTCCGAAAAGTAACAGATGCACTGTTCGTCCGTATCATAAACTTGGTGTACTCCCGTATCCCAACGATATCTCTATTTTTTCAGCGACCTGGTGTAATTTAATGCACACTGCCGGTCGAGAACAATATTTACGTAATTCGCTTTAATACCGTTAAATATACTTTCGCGCGTTAAATACGTGGTATCCTCCGTTTAACGGGAATGTCACGACGGCGGACACTCAAAGGGGGTTTACCTGATATTCGGGGCCGGTTTATACATGAATATGTAGGAACGACCCTCTTCATTTAGCGTTTCGCGCGGGAAACGAGCCATCTGAAAGGGCGGCCCCCTCGGTTGCTATTTCAACCGAGAGCTCTGCATCTTATCGGGATAACTCCGCGAATAAATTCCCGACCGCTCGAATAATTGCCCCCGCGGACTGCGTACGCTGATTATTTATGGTCACGATTACTCGCGGGCGATCGATAACGACGATGCGATGATTAATTGGCCCGATTCCCACGGCTTTCTACGGTTAATGAACGTTTCGATCGTTTTAATTATTCGACGAGTAGGAAACGATAAAAAGTTGAACGACAGGCTCGCAATTAGGTACCGTTTTAGATGAACGATACGGTCCGTTCGAGCTGCATTGCCAGTTAATTGTGCGCGCCTCCATTCAATGTTCGGTAGACCCAGATCGATGAATGATTATAAACGTGGAGTACTTATTATTAGTTGTTACACGTGCAGAACAGGTCCAATTATACAAATTGTTCGATTGCCTATTTTGGCCGACGTAGAAACCGCTTTAATTTTGATGAATGGCTGGACCGACAAGTGCACGCTTAAAATGACCAAATAATGAAGCACATTTACGGAAATCGTTTGTATTATTTTGGTAAACACATTTTCCAACTCGGATAACGAAATACAGACCAATATTTCGAACGTTAAACGCGTACAATCGTTGCAAAAGCCCAGCGATTATCCACCCCCGAATCCGTGCAAAAGTCAATTCGATAAGAAGTTCCACGCAACACTGATCATAAAATTATTATTCCACGCAGCGAAACCGGAGCAGAGCTTATTCCGTTCCAATATAATCAAACCGCGAACAGTTCGAGGGAGCGCAATACGAAAATTTCAGATACCAACAGCCGCGTCCTTATCGTCCGCCAGTAACAAACCAACCTCGCTTAACTATAACGTAATATTCGAACCGCGATCTTGTTTAAACTTTCCCTGTACGGATGTGTAAAAACTCTTGGAAGCTCCA
This sequence comes from Xylocopa sonorina, assembly GCF_050948175.1. Classification (NCBI taxonomy): domain Eukaryota; kingdom Metazoa; phylum Arthropoda; class Insecta; order Hymenoptera; family Apidae; genus Xylocopa; species Xylocopa sonorina. The sequence goes on along the minus strand of NC_135196.1, from coordinate 4,853,654 downwards.
CGCTTTCCCTTGTCCACGGAAAATAACGCGCGCGTTGCGAACGCGTCTCTCTGTTCGCGTTCGAAAGTGCATTAGTCGCGCGGATGGTAGCGGAAGCGAAGTGTAGCCTGGAGAACGCAATAACCATCGACGCGAGGCTCTCGCCGCTACACGAGGTGCAAAATTATTCGTAACGACGAAACGGACGCCATCCCTCGTGGTATATCGCTTCGATCCGTGATTATCGAGAGAAATGTATAAATCGTTGAGAGCTCGAGTATATTTTTTCGTACCCACCGCCCTACCGCTTCGTGTTTCCTTTTTTTTTCCACCCTTCGTTTTCACCACGTGGCGACGAGCCGCGACAAACGTGCCGCGTGGCCGACACGCGTCGCTGAACGCGTTAATGAGACGAGAACGGTTCTTTTGTTCGTATCGCGAAATGCAATAATCAGATTCGAATTCTTGGATGCGAACGAGGACGAAAGAGCGTTCTCCGCTCGATTATAACAGTCGCGGAAACGTGTAAATTGTTGGAACGACGCTCGCGTCGCTCGCTGCGGAAGAATTCGTTACACGGGGATTCGTCTAATTAGTTCTTTTAATTAAATCTGTGCTTAATATTTTTAGTGGATCAGTTTTTTAGGATACGACTATTGATTAATTTTAACTGCGAGCTTCATTATCTCTCGTATGTAAATCTTAGAGAATGGTGTCTGAAAGTTGTAATTAGTCTTTAAAAGACATTGAAAATTCTTTATCTATCTTTTCTCCATTTTCTTCTAGTATGATGATTCTATTATATAAAATGATTGTAACGTAATTTGGCCTCTAAAGGAATAGGTGTTACTTGCTGCGACGCATTTTTAACCAATTAATTGTGGCGCCCTCGTTTGAGAGTGTGCACTGTTTTGTGTCGCAAGAATCGAGCCACTGGTCATTACCATATACCCATGACGAGTATACTCGTCAATACGCAAAATCGTGCCACTTCTCCATGACGAGTATACTTGTCAAACATAGTTAACTGATTAAGGGTTGCACGTCAACCATAGTGCAAAGGCAAAGCAGCAATGCTAGAAGCACGCGTGTTTACTAGAAATACCTACAAGTTTCTTCTTAAATGTCGACCTTAATTCGTTAAATTCTGCAAGGGTCACTTGTTAAGAGGCCCTCGAAAATGGCGGATTATCATCGCTGGTAGCACGAAGCTGGCCTCAGGAATATCTTAATACAAATCGTCGCGAGAGTCACCGCATCACGGCGCCGCGAGATCGTCCAAAGACGATCATCAATTCGCGTCCGAGCGCCGAGAAGATTAAAAGCTGGCGCGCGTGGTTACATTAATTTCCGGGATGGCATTAATCAATTTTCCCGGGCGAGGTCAGCGAAACGCCGGGGGTACGTGCCGGTTACGCGGAATATTTTTCCCGAGTTGAAGCGCGTCCATGCGAATTTATTGGGACGCGAAACGCAGTGGCCCCATTCGCGTCAACGCTTAAGTTATTAATGAAACACTAATCATGTTTCGAGAAATGCAATATCGTTCTTACGTGCATAGATTCGTGTTGCGTAATCATCTAGTCCTTCGTAATAAAAATGATAATACTTGTCAATACTATGACAAAAGATCGTGTCATTTGTTACGTTTTGGCGAGGACCGTAGTCGTGTCACATCTGATGGTGCAGACCATCATTTTGAAAACACTCGACTCGTGAAGTAAAAAATGAGGAGACAGTAATCATAAATGTTGCACTTCGAACCTTCCTTCGTCTTCGAAAGTCAAGATAGACGCTCTCTAATTTCCCTCTACTTCTCGTCACCAATTTTAGAGGGTGTGATAGATAATCATCAGACAGATTTTCTACGAAAATTATAAATCGTCACGTACAATGAAACATAGAACTGATGTTGGGAAACCTACGTGGGTGAGGTTGAATAATGATTGTTTGGAATAACGAAACAAATAATTTATTTTAACAGATAACAAACTCTATATTCGCTCTAGCTCTGAACGCTATACCGCTAAAATCATAACTAACTCCTGAGCGCACCTTTCCCTCTCATTATATCTATTTTCATCCCCTCATTTCGATATCAAAAAGGAGGGGGCACGTTCGCGAAAAACGTCCTTAGTCTTCCCAAGTCTTCCCAACGTCCCAAGTCTTCTCTTTCACCCTGCGCCAGGGGGTGCAAAGGCGACTATGGTGGTCGCCACATGCTAAAAAAGTATTATAACACCACTTTTAAGTGATACTAATTATCGATAACTATTCTTTCTGCGACAGTAACTCAGACACAAGACAAAATGCATCGTACGTTGCATCACACGCATCTTAACGCATCCTACAACAACACGGATCCACGCGTGAATGGTCCAACGTAGGCAGGAGAAACCCACACGTTCGAATCCTGTTATACGACGCTGTATATTCCGTTGTATGTGTGCATGCGTCCTTAATGGTCGTTATCGCGACAGTAGGATCTACCATAAACAGAGGGCGGCTTCTTTATGGGGCGAAAGTGGGACGAGAACACGATTCCCGCGATTCCCGTTCATCGAACTCTTCCGATGTTTGCTCGCACAGGCACACGCACGGCTATCGACAGGGCTTGCCTACTGGTTGACGATTATCGTATATTTCACCCCGTTCGCTGCCAATCCTCCGTCCGCCGTCACATCGCGCGTCCCACGGGGGCAATTTTTCCCCTACGACTCCTAGACATGCCAGGGGTGCAGTCGCGACTGTTCCCCTTTTTTTTTCTGGAGATTCATTACGACCGTTCGGTCAATGGAGGATCGATTTACTGTTGTACGCGTTACGCGCGTTTGGGACCCCCGATGATGGCGTTCTTGATGGACAAACGAGCGTCTAGACGATAGCTATTGGCTGTATTTGGTTCGAGGACGAGTCTGGTTTTATTTGGGTTTTGTATTTTATTTAACAACGCATAAGAGTTTTCATGGGAATATCTGACGATGCGTTGTTAAATTTTTTTGTTACAAGTCGCTGTACGCTTTGAGTGAAAGATTTCGTACATTCTTGAAGTATTAATTAGTATAAATTTGAAGACAGAGAAGGGAGTTCCAAGTGGAACTATAATTTGGTAAATTATGAGTTGATTTAGATATCTAAGTTTATTTTCTACTGTAATAGTAAAAGCAGAAAAAGATTTTACGATGGATGCAGACTTGTTTTCGTATGGGAGAATACTGTTTGTTTAAGGACATTATACAAGAATTAATATTAGAGGAACAGAAGAATTTTTGCACATAAGAGGAACTTATTAGTATCACAGAACTAATTGACGTTCTGGTAAGAGAGATTCTATTGAACGATATAAACTCGTGGGACTCTAACGATATCTCTGTTAATTATCCTTCACATTGTCGATTAACATTAACACGCGAATAACGATGTATCGTAATTGACGATAACCAATAATTGCGGTCGATGTAGGAAGAAACAATTATTACTCGTCGGATATAAATATTTCGCTTTGATTAACACCGTTATCGAGATGAAATTGTCATATCCCACTATCACGGTATGAATTGTATTCTCGATTAATCTCCATGTCAATTTTTAATATCCTTTTTTCCTTATCCTCCTTTTATCCTCATTTCAATTCGTCTATTTGTGTCTTTCTTTTACACCTTTGATTTTTAAAGCTTGAAATCTCATTCACGGTTGATGGTTGCGCGTTTAACCGGGCAATTAATAAATACAACATTACGCACATATGCTATTCGAATTACGCGGATAGCTACGCGATAAAATCATCCCTCGTTTGGAAATTACAAGCCGAATGTAATATTCAGCGTTCTGATTATAGATGGATCAGTTCGGAAATTATAAACGACCGATGCGATGCTTTGTTCCGCGTGTTTGTTTAATTTGCTTGTTTGCCGCGCGCAGCGCGTGCTATTGAAACAGGATATTCGCTACACGCGTAATGATGTGCTGATTACAATTGATTCTGATATTCTGGGTGTCTTTGAGGATGTAACGAGCGTTTGGAATCAAAGTATTAACTTAGCAGAAGCACCTTTTGAAAATGAATACGATCAACAATAAATTCTCCAGTTATTCATTTTACTTATTCATTGAAATAGAAAATTAAAAAAAATTATTATGAAATGATTGCAACTTACTTATAACATACACAACCTCACAGTTCACACACACTTATTAAAACTAAACATCTCACACAAACTTACACTAGCGTCGCATCGTTCTCCACAGAATAAATCTGAAAAACACCATCAACAATCGATAATGAAAAATATAGTTCTACAGAAGCCTCACGCAGCGTTCACTAACTTTGCAAAATAATAGTTTCACGCGTATCATTCTCGTCTAATCACTAAACGAGCCAAAAGACCAACGCCAAAGTCAGCGCAGACCATTGCCAGATCCGTAATCAAGCGGCAGAAGAAAATAATAATAATTTGTCACGGCGCGTTACACGGAAGCGAAATTGCAACTGGTCCGGCGGAACATCCGCCGCTGGTCCGTCGCGCGTCCGCCAATCATGCGAGTCGCGGATGTCGGTTTCGATCAACGTCACAAATGGCAGTGCAGACGACAGATGTCTGTCCGGCTCTCCACCGACGCGATACGATATTTTTCCCCCGTAATATGACAGCGATATAATTGACTCAGAGTTCATCTCTGTTATTTATTTCCGGCGGGCCTCGTCGCGCTCGTTTTCCGACGCCTCTCGTTCGCGTAACGCGCGACGGCTGAAATTTACACACGAGCGCCAGGATACGTTCGGGGGGATCGTCAAGGCTTTACCCGGGCGAGCCCGGGGAACGCTTAGATGCTCGAATCGCATTTAGACTTTCAAATTAAGCCGCTTTTTCCTCCACCAGCTCTAACTGCGCCCTCGCGCTCGACGTATTAATGGAAGGACACTCATGGAGGATATTCGATCGGGGTGGAACAGCTTTTTATTTTTTTTTTTTTTCCCAACGATCGTAAAACACAGTCTGTCGAAGCTTCAGACGAAATAACGCCGGAAGTTGGACGGGGAATGGGCGCGCAGAGTTATGTGGATGTCGCGGGACGTATTTCGACTAATAGTTTCATATATTTTTTTGGCATTGAATACGATTTGACGCGTTTCTCGCGGGCTGATCGATGATTGTTCTGGTTTGGTATTAGTTCGAGGTAGTTCTATGTTATTAGTTATTTAACAGAGTTAAGATATTAAATTGTTTCAGTAATTAGTCTTATTTTCAGGTCTCAGTACATCTTCTAATAGATAATTGGAATTTTTAAATAGGATTCAATATAAAACTAAAGGTACATCGGTAAAAGCAGAAAGTTTCTAGACTTGCATTGAAGTTCTAGACTTTGCATTGAAGTTGCATTGTCTTATAATGCACTCATTTATAACAACGAAAGTGTAAACGACAATTCATTTCGTTGATTTTAAATCAACGTTCAATTGTGAGACAGAGATAATACAATTGCACAGTCGTCTCGTAAGAGAATACACGAAATAAAAGGAATAGCAGAGGAATGCGAATTAACCGCTCTATGAAATGATCCGCGCAATTCCATGTCTATAGTCCTTTGTATTTCGGTCATTGTTCTCGTTTCACAGTCGCTGCTGGTCTGATTCATTAACGTTTTCCCTTTTCGTCCGAGTAATGACTCGTAGGAAGTACGCAGGGTCTTTTTCCGCGCCCCCAATGTGCCATCGCCAATTTTACACTTTCCGCTTTAATAGCGAGCTATCAAAGCTCCTCGTTGATGGCCGTACACGCCACGTCCTCCCTGTCCTCCCGATGACATAACCGAATTAAACATTTCCGTGTACCTTTTCTCCTGTTAACGAAAAGTGTACGAGCTATGGTCAATATTAGCATACGTAAGCGAACATTTCATATCGAGCGTTCTTTAAATTTGATCCTTCTTTATAATCGCAGGATACATTTGCTACAGAAAATGATCTTTTTTCGATGAACGAAGTGGTATTTATTAATTAGAGAATCTGTGGAAATTTTTAGAAAAGCACGATGCATAGAGAAAGTAATTAGTGAACTGTCGATTTGAATTATAATCAATTGCGATTGTAGCTGTAAGCAGGACTAAAATAAAAATAATAGTTGGAATTAGTTTTCAGATTTCTCTTAAATTAACGTGCCATAGGTAGAGCATAATATTTTTTATTGACGAGAGATCATTCAATCAAGATAGTCAAACAAATATTTTCCGTTGAACGTAACGGACATGCAGAAACTTATTTCTCGCGTGTAACAAAAAATGTTATAAAATGCGTTCAAAGGCGGCGTCGCGGAGGAAAAAAGGTCCGGATAGGCGCGTCAGAGGAAGGATCCGTTTAGAACTCTTGCGAGCTCGTTTCATAAATACTCCGGGAATCGTCCGTTGATTAAAAGCGAATGAGAAGAATTAAGAACCAATGAAAGGAGAAAAATCAAAGGATCAAAAGGATCAAAGAACACAGTGTACCCCCTTTCCATTTTCTCGTTGTAGTCGGGGCGCACAAAAGCGGTCCCGGGCGAGCGTTCCTCTTTTTTTTTTTCTGCGCCGACTTTATATCGCTCCTGCCAGTTTGGCGGTGCAGTAATTTTTAATGGCGTATCCTTTTCCGAACGCGGCGGGCACTTCCCGGCAGGAGCTCGCGGCTCTAACGAGCCACCGATTTTCCACGGAAAATGGGTCTACGTAGATGCGATTTTAATAATGCCAAAGTGCTTTCTCTTACCTCCGATATGATCTGCTTACAGGCTCCGTTTTCGCGTCCATTCAGGAAAGAATTAATTATTTCTGATTGTTCTTTAAAAATTCATGAAATCAAACATGTTTCTCGTATAGAGGAGTGGTTAACAATTGATAAGTATATTTAATAAATTAATGTATTAGGAGGTAATTGCAATATTTGTCGATTGGTAAACCTAATAAAATAAGTTATAATCGTTGAATGTTATTGCTTGAACAATTAAATTACTAATGTAGTAGTTCTGAATGTAATTACTTTAGCGACTGACATTATTTGAATTTTTTCTAAATATTCTATTAATTAGTATGGTTGTAAATGTATATAATATCTTCATTAGTGATTCGTGCTACCAAACGAGATGAAACTATTCCAACTCACTGATGGCTGACGCCAGATTGTATTTAATCATTAATCACGCTAATCGTAAACTGATCAGTAATCATGGCACATAATATCGCGAGGCGAGAAAAGTTAATTTCATTTATCAGTTTTTGTGCATAAAATCTATCATTTACATATATTGTATAATTAAATATATTTTACGTATTAATAGAGAGTAACTTATGAAATGGCTTTCTCTAATCTATATTAAATTTTTTATTATCGAAAGTGCAAGGATTCGTAACAAGTCAAATATTTGAAGATCTAAATCTGTCGCGGGTTGATCAAGGCACGGGTGATGAATTAAAACGATTATGAAGTATTCGCGTGATTAAATCAAAATCTGACGTGATATCACGAGTCGGATGAGCATGTTTCCGGTTTAAATCGCTCAGCCGGTAATGAATCGGTCGCGTAATTGTTAATTGATCTGTGTTTATTCGTCAGCACGCGTCACGTTTATAAAACCTTCGACGGATAAATATTAATAGCCCGTGGACGGAGATTCATTGGATCGTGAGAATGTCCGCTATCAATAATTCATAAGAACGCGTACGTTTGCAAATTGCATTCTAAATCGAGTCTTCGTTCTTCGATTTGTTTACGGATCGAAGAAAATGGCATTCACTTAACATAACATCACGATAATCAGCATAACATTCGACGTCGCGCAGTTTTCTTCAAGCATTAATATCACGGATTCTTAGAATAATTAATTTGTATCTACTCAAGAGAAACGATATTAATACAGCCAGTCGTTCAAACGATATATCATTTTAACACGATATCGCAAACAATCTTCACTCTTTCAGATACGTAGAAATCAATTTTATCGCAATTCAATTAAAGTGAAACGTTTCTATTTCATTAACACAACTCTTCGTCTAGTTTGCGTGGTAATTTGAAAAACACACCCGGACACGCGTCTATTCCGGAATAGAATAACAAAAAATCGTCGATTGATTAATCTGGGCCAGCCAGATTTTTCGAAAAGGTATTACCATTTATATAGCTTACTTGTTCGTTATTGTTATTTCGAAGGCAATTAACAGAGGCACGCGTGGAAATTGGATTCGTTGGGGGTTTCATTACGGTCGTTCGCCTTATCGTATTTTGAATTATACGCGTTGGTCCCGTGGCCGCCCGTATCGATCCCACATTATCGCGTTCATCTCCGACAAATCGGTTCGCATCTTTCGTAACGAGCACTCGCAGGAACGCAGCCGGGGATTTTTGATCGGTTGCACACGGGATTCCGCGCGTAATCCACCGGCTCAGCCGGTTTGGTAATTATCGAAGAAGGGGCACGCGGTTGGGGATGAAACGGGCAGTCCTTATTATCCTCGCGAAACTATTGTCCGAGCCGCTCGTAAATTCCCATTAAGCACGAAAAATCCGCAGCCAGGTCGCGTTTTTTACGGATATCCATCCAATCCATACATCGCGAGTCTATGGACGAGAAGTGTACGTTGCTTGCATTCCAGTACCAACTTGTTGGTTTTTGTTCGTATGGAATGTTCCTTAATTACGGTTCTTTAATAACTATCTAACAAGAATAATTTCAGTTGGTTAGTTAGAATATTATAAAATATGTAGAGTATTGTAAAATGGTATGGAGTTTGTTAAAGGAAATTATGATATGTACTTTTAGTCTTCGAGTCATTCTTCAAGAATTTTTTCGTTTGTGCGTTTGATAGATACCTGTTGCATAGTAGGTAGTGTTAAGATGAATAATGTGTGGACAGATATTTAAGAATATTTCGAAGATCGTGCATATGAAAGAAGGTGATGTCGATATAAAAATATATAAAAATTAGAATAGAGTAGAACAGTGAAAATTGATACGTAAGATTGCTCTAAAACAAAAATTTAACCCTTTGAACTCGATACGTTTCCGGACGCTAGCGATAGTTTCTATTATTTTTATTATAAGTGAAAACTGTTTGGTAAGGTCTACCAGCAATAGAAAATTTCCATTTCATAGAAAACTTCAGGGCAACTTCTGGTGAAATAAGTTTAATTTTCCTAATTACTAATCAATTCTAATATCCTCTCAGAAGGGGCATTCGAGTGCAAAGGATTAGTATTGTTGAGTCGCGAACTACGATTGCAATCTAGAAAATATGCATTTTGTAATCTACAAGGTAACCATTCAAGGCAAATAGATATTTTCTCTAAATCTTTCACCATCCTAATACACAAAATGCTTCACACTCATGTGATAATATCACGCGTTCGTACAAAAATTAATTCTCTATAATAATAATTTGATTATTCAACACACAATGCACACAATCTTCTAATCGTGGATTCCTTTCTTTTTAATTTCAAATGATCGAATAGATTGAATCGCTATTGAGACATGTACCCCAAGGCGAGGTGAGTCTCTCCTTCAAGACGTTTCCTCCCCTTCTGAAAAGGCCTCTTATCGCTAGTGATTACGACTTTTTAACGGGGGTTTCCCTTCCTCGTCCTCTTATATGGCCGCATTTCTCGTTTCCTTTGCCCCTCTGGCAGCTCGTAGCAGCCCTGAAGGCCGCTTGCGAACCGTTTCCGCGGTTGTAACTAGATTCCCCTGAACGATCATCTTCAACCCCTTTGCAACATTGTCGAACCAGGCTGCTTCTTCTACTTCTTCTTCTTCTACTTCTTCTTCACCTGCCCCCACTCGACTCTTCTTTAACTTTGAATTCGATTTGCATGTGAAAGAATACCATCGAGTTTCTTCTTGTCCCTACCCTTTAGCCGGAAGCATCCCTCGAACCGTTTACTCGACCTAGGTCCACTCGAGGCCAGCCCTGTGTCATGCAAATTTTATTATTGCGACCGCTGTCGTATCTGACCGTCCTTTTCGACGTCGCTCTTTTGCACGATTGCGGCACCCTTGATCGCGATTGAAGCGTTCGCGATACGCCTCCCTGATTTACGTTGCTCGAACGGCTCCTAGCTGGACACTTCTTCGCGGATGAAAGACGAACGGATCTGATTTGCGTTGGAGATTACGGTGGCTAGTCGAGAGCTGGCTGTTCGATCGTGACGTTCAGCCGAGTCCTTTTGATTTCCATGAAAAGATTCGACTGAACGTTAATACGATAACCTTTCGAACGTCCTTTAAAGTATCTCTGCTAGGTACATATTAAACGAATATGTAAGAGACAAGATCGATGATGATTCAATAGTATCAGTATCGCTTCTGACGATATGCATTTACTTAAAAATTATACTTCAATTCGTTTTGTATAGAAATTTTTTTTTAAACAGAGTAGAAGTATACGAATGTCAGAATTTTTTATCAGAGTGAACTGTTATCGAAGAATTTAATCCAAGCGAGAATTTAACTGTTTCGACTAAGAACGAGACAGCCTACGTAATTGTATAGATGCTCGATTGTTGACGAAGCGTCTCATCGTCATTGTTGCCTAGGCAAACATAATACGCAAACGTGTTTTTGTTCGCAGTGCCTCCGAACATAGAGGACTACCAGACCTCGTCGGATGCCATTGTACGGGAAGGTGCGAACGTGAGTCTAACGTGCAAGGCGACTGGAAGTCCCAAGCCAAACATCAGCTGGAAAAGAGACGACGGCTCGAAGATCTCAATTAACAAAACGTTCTCTGGTGAGTACACGTCCTTGCTGCGTCCCTGGAATTAAGTATCGTCGCAGTAATACGCCGATGTCGCGTACGGTCGTTAAATACGATTGGCTGTTCTTTAATTCGATATTCAAATTGCTCGTTACAACTCGACGTTACGGTTTGATAACCTTTCTATTTGTCATGCATCGTTTTAATAGCTTCTCTCGATGAGATACACATCCTTCTCATCAATTTCTTTCTCCACTTCGTTTCCTGTTCCACTCGAGGCAGTATAATATGGAGAACGTACTCAGTTGATTTTCTTTTATTTGCAATAAATTGATAAATACTCGCGTGATATGTTCGATATTTTTCAGCAAATTTAATATTAATAATAGAAATACACAGAGGACCGAAATAAGCGAAAAATCGATTAATTTGAATGTCTTTGAAAAATCTGTGACGACCCTCTGACACTCCCCGTTAGAAAGACAACGACATCCATAATTTCCCGAAGGCACACAGTTTTCTATCCATTTCAATATATACTACTTCTTGGCCTGTCTAAGGCAGAGCCTGATAGGTAGCTTTATTAATGAGTCCACTAGCAGGACCAGGACGAAACATTCTTCCCTCTCATTTCCTTCCATCTCTTCTCTTTCACAGCAAACCGAAGCAATGCGCCTCAAATCATTTATTAGTGCATGATTTGAAACCTATCATACAAAATAATTTTGTTTTCTGATAATTGAAACAAAAGGAAGAATTAAAAAATCACACACAAAAATGATAAAGTACATACGTACTGTACAAGTACCAATTTTTATACTGTATGTCCAAAGAAAAAAAATAGAACATTCATAGCTATGTTACCTCTACATTACCACTGATGCTTCATCCACACATCAACAATGATTTTAACTAACATTCAGTGTTCACAATTACATCGAGGAGCAACATAGAAAATCGCGTAGCCATTTTCGAAGACACTGAACATCCGTCAACCCTTCCTCGATCTTTAAATAATCGAGCCGCCATCGTCTTTCCCGAGGCACCGTCGACGTCGAACCGTGGACGCGTTTTGATATATTTCGCGCACTCGAGGCGCGCGGCAATTAAAAATAATGACATTCGTCTGGCTTCTGTCCGAAGATCAAACGCGCGCCGGCTCGAAAACTGTGTTACCGCTGTCACAGAGAGGAAACCACGTACGAAGGGCTGGGGAGGGGACCAAAAAAAAAAAAAAAAAAAGAAGGAAGGAAATGTATATAAAAAGCTGTCGCACGACAGTGCATTTAATAGGAAAAAAACTCTAGGAAGGGTGAGGCGCGTTCCTCATTAACGCGTGACGCAGCCGCGAGGATTCGATGTCGTTAACGACCGCGATAAGAATTTTGTGACGCATAATTACGTTGCGTCCCGAAGAACGGCTCGGTTGAATTCTCACGCGTCGTTTCACGGGCCAAGGCGCGCTCTAATTTATAGGGGATGACGGAACGGATCTTTGAGGGCTGTAATTCGCTGGGATTTGACGCGTCGCAGGCGTCGGGGCGGCGGTCGCGTTGCCTTCTCGACGGATGAAAAATTTCACCGCGGCTGGAATTGGAGGATCAGTCGGAATCATTAACGTTACTGTGACGCACACTGAATTCCTGCGGTGAGTTTGACGCTGGAACGGGGGATGTGTAATTAATGCGGCCTCGAAGCGATGAAACTGTTCTCCACCTCGATGTTACGCACGACGCTAAATTATAAACGGAAAATTATAAATGGACACTAATTTACTCGCGTTTCAGTCTTCGCTTATTTATAATAAAATTCATAGGAACATTCAGTTCAATTATATTTTAAATAAGATACACATATGTGTATAATTTTATATATAACTTATTTCAACGTTAAAAACTAATGATCAGTTCGGAACGATCAATATTTAAGAGTGGTCAAAGGTATTGGATTAGAGCGGATGATACAGAGCCGATTAAGAAATATTTCAACGCGATAGATCAGAATTAAACGAATTTATCTCCTCTAAAATTCATTTCACATTCGTCTCTCAGAACGCGCCAATTTATTCACGATTAATGTCTTTTCACCTTTCATCGAGAAACGGTCCCTCAAGTATTAAAATACTTATGGTTTCATACATGACTCTCGTTGACGTTTCAAATCAAATTATGCTGAGGTATTGAAAATGTGAAAAAACGAGTATATAAGACTGTTCAGAATTCTCGTATTTTCGCGAGTAGAACGAATTTATACGCAGGCGAATTAATTTCAGACTTTTCTGCCATCCCCTTCGTCCTCGAGTGTCGGTTTGTCAATTAGCGAGGTCGGTTACGGTTCGTTCCGCCGCGTCCGATTGGCCGAATAATTAAAAAAAAGTAAGCGAAATTGTTTGCCACGCTAAAGTGACGCTCTTCATTTCCAGTGCCCGAGTGGAAAGGCGACACGTTGGAAATAACGCGCATCTCAAGACTGGACATGGGCGTTTATTTATGCATCGCGACGAACGGCGTCCCACCGACAGTGAGCAAGCAGATCAAAGTCTCCGTTGACTGTGAGTATTCCTTTTGAAATTCTTTGGAATTGTTGTTACAATACGTAATGACTATCGTTCGCATCCGTGGAAACTCTGACTTTTAGAATTTGCTGAAATCTTAATTACAGAATTGCACATGATATTTTGCACATGATATTTGAGTATAAACAATGAAGAACATCGGAAAAAGAGTTAATCGTATCATAAAGATCAGTACGTTAAAAAATTAACTTAGAACGAATTTCGTTAAAACTCTACAGTAATCAAAATATACCACTTAATTAATATTATTCGCAACACGTTTAAAACAGCGTGTGAATTTAATCAACGACAAATTCACTATTATTTTTAACCCCAAAGTACTCGCAAAAAGCGCGCCATCGTTCCCTTTTATGAACGGCAGCTACCGTGGCGAATCCCATTTGGTAAAACGGGTAACTGTAGACAAACGCGAGCATCTTCCGTCTCCGCGACACGCGTGGACGCGAAGGGCGAGGCGCGAGGGCGGTCGAAAGGGTTGAAGAACATACATACAATTTAATAACAGGGAGAGGTGTCCCGCGACAAAGCGGTTCTTTGCCACTTAGACCCATCTCGCGTCTCTACTTTCGTCCGTGGGGGCGAAACGGGCGACAGGATGAGAGAGGAAGAGAGACGCGCGGTGGTTGACTCGCGTGAAAGCGTGAAAGCGGACGGCGGCACAGAGGGTGGCGAAGCCAACGGTGGCGCTGGGACATAAAAGTAAGCTCGGGTGAACCGCGACACACCGTTACTCCGTTTCTGCCCCGTGTACTTGTCTATTGTTACGTTACTGCCTCTCCTAAATACTGAACGCGTGCCTTTACCACGGCTCAGATCCTCTCTGACACGTTGCCCAGTTTCCTGCAAGCTCGACTATTATCGAGTCGAGTGAAAGGCGAACCAGAGAAACCAATAGAATCCAGAAACTGAACGTTTAAAGAGGGAAGAAAGGAATCTTTGGAACAGTAGAAATAGGGGATGATAATTGTACATATGTTGTTTTCGAAGCAATTACTTTTGAAGTGTTGGTTTAAGGCTTCCTATTGGTTTCTCTTGCAATTGCTGATACTTTTAATTAATTTAAATTCGACGCGTGCAAGTTCGTTTGGAGTCAGTGTTCCGTTTACCTTTTAATTTTGAACAGCTTGAACTGTTAACAAACCGTTCGATGTATCGTCTACGAAAACGAGCACTGCTCATTCCATATGCGACACAACAGAATTATCAACGAACGAGTTATAAGAATGACCGTTAATATAAATTATTAATCGTCGTAGAATTAAGGCGCAAGATTGATTCACGGTGAAAGTCCGCGATGAAAGCGCGGATGGAAACGAACGTAAAAAGTTGACGAGGGTTCGCGCGGAATTACGTGCGACCGTGGTTACGCGTAAAGAAAACCGAGAGCCACGCGCTCGACGGGATACGAAAACCAAGGAGTTATCCCTTCGGTTAAAGCGAGACTAATTAATTTAGCGGCGCCGTAAAGAAGCGTCGAATTGTGATTCAGGGCCAGAGAGAGAGAGAGTGAGAGCAGATGGTCGTCGAGCGGGAGACGGAAGGGCTCGCGGGCTCGCTAAAAAGAGGGGATGTTTTTGCCCCTGGTCTCTCCGCGGATGCGCGCGCGGAGGATTATCCTTTTAGGGGTCCTTTAATTCCATTTGTAGCCGGGTACTCCTGGGCAAAAGCTTTTGTCAACGAGTACTACCCCGGAGCCCTTTGAAGTCAAATTGCCATCGAGTAATGTAATAGTTCTGTCCGCGATATGCATTACCGGGTGCGGATCGGAATTGAAAAGGAAGGGACTGGGATACTGGGGGTAAATAGAATTTTCTGCGCGAACCGTACAAAGACGCCAGGGACCTGGTGTCTGTAACGAGAAGATCATTCGATCGTTTTTCGTTTATCTGTTAATTACTATCATAGTATAATAGAAATAATTTATCTCAGTCTTCCAGCTATAAAAAGAAACTATCTCTTAGTGTTCTAACTCGCGCCCATACTGCCTGTACATACTTATTCGCTTCTACGTTCATTCTTCTTTCCTCTTTTCTTTTTACTCTACTAATTGTATATGGATATTTCTCTGTCCTCTTGCTATGTCTACTCTATCTATTTACACTTTGTTTTTCTTATTTTGTCTGTTGTCTTTGCTTACCCCTTTAATGCCTCCGCTTTTTTATTTCTTGTTCGCCATTCTTCTCGCCCATTCTACCGCCCTATCGCTTCCTTTCTCGTTCGCTATTTCTCCTATGCGAACACCCATTTCCAGAACGCTACACTTTCTTGTAAGTTGCTGTAGATTCTCAGATCTGTCCTAGCAGAACTCGCACTTCTTTTTTTCCTTCTTCTAATATTCATTCCGTCTACCATTTTTCTCGCTTAATTGCTACTATGTTATGTCACTTATGTTCTGTTAATTTTGTTATTGCACGAGTGAATGTAAACTGTTTTATTGGACAGTATCATGTCATTACACGCGTTGACAGCAAAAGAAGGAACGACTTCAATATGATATGATACAATCAAGGATTAGTGGGAAGAGGTACAGAGCTTTAATTGGTATTTCCTTATCGATGGCTAATTGATTAACGTGGAAAGTGATATACGGATAATCTGAAAACGAGGTACATGTAATTTACGCAAAATTGGGCAATTGTTATCTCTAATAGTTGAAGCAGATTGAATAGAGCGGACGATTAAATTATAATCGATACGTTATGAAAGCGAGCGTACCGTGGGGAAGAATGATCAAATTAAAAGCGATAATTTCAACTGGTCTCGTACGTTTTTGCACGCTTTAGCGAAAATTAATTAAACGGTTGGATAGATTACACCCATCTTCATCGTCCCAATGACGTTACAAGTTTACGAGCTGAAAAACCACTCTCTCCCCGTGTCCGATAATTGAACGTCTTCTTGTCATATATGATAGCACTGTTACAGCCTCCTAATTTATTTTACAGCGCATACCAAACAAAAATTCAAGTCATTTCTCAAATGACATTCGTTGGATTAATTTGCAAACATTTAAATTTATTTGGAAATAGATTTCGAAAATTCTTTTCAAAAGAAGGTCTTGAGTTTCAGTTTTACAAGCTCAATTTGTACATTAACGATTCATTCAACTTAAAAAGAATTAAAATAATAATTTTATAAGAAAAAAAATGGGACATGAATCGTAAAAATTGGAATATAAATATGCGTAGACGCGTTACATCGAATGCAATAAAGAGTGTAATTGCATTAAACAATAACTGCGATCAAAGTTTCGTCTAGCGCATTAACAGTTTGGTGAAACGCGTTGGTGTTGTTTCTTACATTAAATGCATTGTAGTCGATCCCTCGAGTCTCGTACAGACACAACTGAGTCGTCTCTGGCTCGTCAAAGGATCGCGTTGTTTCGTTGTTTAGTTAAACGGAAGTGGGAATGGTTAATTCGCCACATAGCTTGCGCATGTCGCGTGCCACCAAATCTATTCCCTTTGCCGTCGTGTTGTGTAGTTGTTTGAGATAGCTCTCGGAAATCGAATAACAGTAAAACCGTGTGTATAGTAATATCAGTTGAAATTGTTCGTTCTCCCACGAAACGCTCAAACATTAATCACGACCACTCAGACATATTCAATGTTTCACATTTACTTAACGATTTATTTTATATTGCGTTGCAAATCACTACTCTGACACGTGAGCAGGTTTAATGATAATCAAACTGTAACATCGCACAGCAAATATTTTTGCTCTACAATAAATAAAGAAAATAAGAAGAAATTATTTTTGCAAATAAAGATGGAACGTTTAGCATTAAATTTTAATAAAACAGTATCCAACTTGTCGTCAGATTGCATAGTATTCCATCCATACTAAACGTGGTTCGACAAACAGCACACCCATCAAATATTAAAGGACAAAACACGGTCGCGAAAAAAGTACATAAACCCAGTAACCGCAGCATGCATAGTTAAATAACACATATTTCCGTAGACTGTACACTCTCCTCTTAAACGTGCCCTTATCCAGCGTAAAGTAAAGTTTGCGTCCCTTCGAAGTGACACGGTTCACCTAAATTGCCAATTCTCTCACCCCACGCGGCCAATCTTCGCCCAACGAACGCCTCGCGTGTTCGCCTCTCAGCGCGGATTCTCAGATTCAGCCAGCTCGGGCGCCACAGTTTTACATGCGACCCTTTTTAATCAATCCTTCGCGCACCACGCTCGTTTATTCTCTTAAAATGGCTCCATTCATACTGTAAACGAACGCGTGTGTCGCGCGCGTGTCAAAACGTATGCAACGATACCAGTTTGCGTAGCGCTCGTTATCGATCGCGTGTAATCCACGAAGCGCGAGAGGAGCGAGAGAAGAGGAGGAAGAAAGTAGCGCGACGAGCAAGGCTAAGCCGCCGTTTTTTAATTTGGACACAGTCGCCACGGTTAATGGCCGTTGCACTCGGATTGGCGCAGGCAAATCTACCTGCGGGACGTGGTAATTTCTCGCGGAACAGAGAGCTCCGGGAAAGAAACGGGAAATCTGTTGGGAAAATGAGCCCGGCTCACGGACACGTTCCTCCTCCTGCGACCGACTCCTTGGTCAAAGGCCGCTTACGGATTTATACGAGACCGCGATATGCCTCTGTGCTTTCTCGCCGCTCGAGTTTTTAACCTCCCTCGACTGAAGTCCTCTTTTTCTCGACGAGAAACGTTGCCGCGGTTAATTGACTGCATATGAACGGGAATATGGATTTGTTTGATGCTCCAAGCGATGCAAGAATGCTCGTTGGTTCGTGTGGTTTGCGGATAAATATCAAAGTTGATAAAGATAATAATAGTAGTGATAAAAATTACATAAGTACGATAATCTTCGTTTGAAATCAATTTTGTGCACGTACTTTTGTCTTAAGAAAAGACACGAGGGTAGGAAAGTGAAGGAAAGAGATGTAGAGGATGGCCAGCAAGCGTATCGTGCAGATATGTGAAATATGAAAAGACGAAACATTGACAAGACTCGCGTGAAGCCGTGAGAAACGTATATAGAGTTAGAATGGAAAAGAGATTTCAGGGAAATATACGGGATAGTATAAACGACAAAGACGCGTGGTAAAAGTATATCGCAGTTGTTTTAGATCGCTGGAGAACGAAGTATTATTTTGGAGCTGCTTTATTCTGAAATTGTTTGTAACTTAGATTCTAGTATTTATTGCAATTTTATTCTTTTTATGGTGTATTGTCTAGAAATGATATAGTTTTGTTTTAAAATTATTTCGTCTTGCAGCAATTCTTTATAGAACTCCCTTAAATTTGTACAGTGAAGAACAAGTGAAATAGGTCCACGATTAGTCAGGCAAGGAAAGATCGAAAGCGTATAGTTCTTTCTAGAATTTTTAAAGCGGACAGTGTTTTAAATTGTCTATTATACTTTGTAAAATAACATAAATTACGTATGAAACTCACGTTAAAGATATAATAAATACAACAGATAAAAGTTGCCGATAAATTTTCATCAGTTATAGCGCAAGTAATGTACTTCTGTATGTTAAATGATTAATTTAAGTTTTAAATTTTAATAATTTTCTGGTTGGCCAAAGTCGTTTCCGGATTGTCGGAAAGTCTGGCAATTAAAAATTAAATAATGACACGGAGGAGCCGTTTTATTCTATTATTCAAAACTTCAGCGAACGTGTTAAAGAGACTTCTGCTTTAGAACATCTAACGGGAGCTCGCGCTTTTCTGCATTGCTTAAAATTTTAGTCAAACTCGTCATGGTAATCCGTAGATTTTACATCCCTCTGCTTCCTCATTTGTTATGTACCACGAAAAGGACAATAAATCCTACATGTACTTTGAATGTCTGAAAAATGAGAAAGTAAATAGGGATGATCACTTTTTATTCTTCGAAAGAGTAAGCTATTGCAGTCAATTATTTCTCCAAAAATATTTGGAACATTTTGAAACGATACTAAGTTGTATTGATTTTTTGGAACGAAGTCAAATTAAAGTTGGAATCTATTTAAAAAAATATTTAAAACTATGACCATTCGGATGCAAAATCTTGACAAATTCATTCGTGTTAGCAAAAAATATAAAATTTGCAATCTCCCAGATCCTCGTTACACTTCTCTATCTGCAAGTAAGCAAAACCTAGGTCGCTGTTTGCAAGAACCGCTCCAATTTAAAAACAAAATAGAAACCACAAATCTCTCTAACTCGACAACTCCAATCCCTCGCCTAGAAAATTGTGCTCGTAGTCCAGTTTTATCTTAACGAAAGTGGGACCATGGAAAGCAGCGAATCGATGCTTAATCTGTCCGAAGGAATTCATCGGCTGGCAAGTATCGAGGTCGGAGGTAACGAAACTGCAAGACACCGCGGTGAATCTAGAGGGGTTGAACCAGTGGATGGGAGAGTCGGGGGACGGTCGAACCGACGTAGTCACGTATAAGCAGTGAGTCAGCCGCCACCCTCCTCTCGTTCCCAGCGCCCTTCGCCCAGCCACCCCTGGGACCACCGTCGTCCTTCCTCCTGGCCGCGGCTCCAGTGGCAATCTGTTATTAAAATCAGCAACGAGAAAAATCCGTGCCGTATCTACGCGGGACGAGCCGCGTACCGACAGACGTGTTGTGGCAAAAATTAAGCCACCTGCAAACTCGGAAACAAAATTACCGCGGAGTGTGCATGGCCGTGCGATGGACGGAGACCCGGTTCTACCCTGCTGCCATTTTTATTCGCGTCCCCCGTGCGCATTTAAGCGATTTTAATGCCTAATTTTCCCTACCTTTTCCTTTTTCGCCATTCGAACGTTACAGCTGGTATAAAAATCGACGAACAGACATGTTCGCAACAGGATTCCTAGGTCGAAATCAAAGGGGAATCGTAATTTTATGGAGGTTTTAATTCTGTTTTGGAGCGAGTTTCAATCGTAAGCGGACTAGCGAATTTTTCTGCGAAATTTAATTCTACAAACGCCATTAAAGAAATGATATTTGTGAACGGGGATTTGCGCTCCGCGCTCGAAATTTTGCGACGTGTACCTTGCTGGGGACATTTTCCATATTTTTTTAGTATTATGGATTTCAGGCTGCTCTTGCAGATTTTAATTCTTTCGTCGATGCATAACCATCCACGGTTTGTTCACTTTTTTTCATATTGAATTTGTATGTAGATAAATATTTGAATTCTTATCTTTTTTCTCATCTCGAACTATTCCATTACATCGTGTCTACAGCCTTATTAAATTAAATTACGATTATTACTGTCCTCACGTATTTTCTTATTAAAGAAAGTAGATCACGTTAATGTTTTAAAACCGAGCCAAACATCTCTTTATTGAATCACTATATATATAATGAAAAACACACATTTATATGATAAATTAGTATGTCTTTCTCGCGATTTCAAAAGCTAGAATAAAATTTCAAATTAAAATTCAAGACAGAAAAAATGCTGTCATTGCATTCGTGTAAGTTTTCTATCCGTTTCATCTTCCATTAATCCATAAATATCAACAGCTCTCTAGATGGAATTTCATTTATCAGCTAAACGTCGACTGCACATTTTCGGTCGCCTTTTAGAATCCTAAATACGCCACTCGTATCGTTGCTCGAGTGGCATCGATGGCGCAACCGGGTCAAGAATCTTTTTCGATTTGAGCGACGCCACCTTGAAACATTCGTTATCCGCGCAAGAGTGCCGCGCGCTTATCGCGTCTCTCGATTGTAATTTAATTGTCCGGCGGTAGCGGCGGAAATTGGAAATCTGCACGGAAACGCGCATCGCGGCGTTCCCCGATATTACAGATCGCCGTTTGAATCCATCGATTTCAGTTTATCCGGCTAAAGACCACCCCTCCGCGTCCCGTACGCCTTCACGCAAAATCATGTGCTCCTCGAACCGACGAAAACGCGATTTCGCAGCGGAGCGCTAATCTACCGGCGAATTCGCGATCAATCGTCCTGTTGCGAATCACTTGGAACCAGATTCGCGATATTCGCGCGAGCGACTTTTCGCGCCGTCGAAGGATTTCCATTTTTTTTTTTTTTAGAAGCGTTTCCAGCATCTGTTCGCAGGAAATCTTTTTAAAACGCTTTCGTCGATGACTGGTATTCGAGGATTTTGGTGCAAGAATATATCTGAACAATTTCGTGGCAACGTTGTCTAAATAATAATAAAAAATAATCGAATTCTATATTATCTCGTCGATTTTGTTTTGCTCAAAACTATCCTTTTCTAATATGAAAATAACATTCTAATTAAAGAGAGTTCAAGTCTACAAATAAAATTGAATAATCGAAATTCCAATAAAATTTACCCAAAAAGCTACTCAAGTCGAGCTAACGAAATAAACTTAAAAACCCAGACTAACCAATTACCAACAGTAAAAGTAGCACAATACCGTGCCAATCGATAGGTACTAATCGAACGACCAACAGCGTCTGCCTCGAGTCGAAAAAAAAAGGGGAACGTAAGTACGTAAAATCCGCTTTACGCATGCAAATCATAATTCGCGGATGGCGGAGAGGAATCCTCGTTGCTTAAAGGATTCCATTATTCGTTCAAGCGCCAAGGAAGCCGAGTAGCAAAAAAAAAAAAGGGAAAAGAAAAAAAGAAGTAGAAAATAGGGCCTACGACGCAAGGCGGAACGAGAGAGGGGGGGTGCGCGAGGGTGCAGGGTTCTCTAAAAAAATTTCAATCAGTTCCACCGCTACGAAAGGAGCCCCCGTAGCTGCCGCGGAAACCTTTTAGGACTGTGAAAAGAAGCACAATAATGATCGGATTTTCTCTCGATATCGATCTGACGGTCGTGTTTCCACGTCTGTCGCGGCAGCCACCCGCTCACCTAGCTACCTAAGACCCCGTAGGAAGAAAGATTGCGACTGTGACTGCACCCCGTTGGGGCTGGAGGGAGGGGAGGCGGTTCGAGGCGCGTCTATTGCGAACACAAGGTCTTATCGGCCAAGAGCTGACGTTTATTTAAATTTAAAACTGGGAGATCGATCTCGAGCCACGGCCATAGCTTCGTGCTCCTTCGTCCCCTCTTGCTCCTCTCTCTTTTCTTCTGCTTTTTTCTTTTTTTTTTTTTACTCCAGAAGCCAGACGCGCGACCCTTTCCCTTCCGTGACTCGCGTAGCCTCTAATTCCCGACTCTTGTCGATCGTCTCCGCGCCCGGGCACGTCCCTCGAAAAACTCATTAACGTGTCTCGCTGACTCTCTCCGTCCCTTCGTCCTCTCTCCTCCAGCAGCCTTCTCCTAGCCCGTCCGACGCGAGGAAAGGAAACGACGACGCGCCACCATGTTGGAGAACGGAGTTGCGAGTCCGTGGTGGTAACTGGCGGTCTCGACGCTGGCGCCACGTGCTTGTCGCCGTTAGTTTTATGGTTATTCCTTCGAATGTTCTTGTTTATTCTGCGCTTTCGGTTGTTGATACATCTGCACTGCTGGTTTGTGCTTTTTTCAGGACGTTTCTTAGCGAAGCTTTTCTGTTCCGCTGAAGTTGAGATTTCTCGAGAAATTATATTTATTTGTCGTAAATGTGTGTAGTGTCACGTTTATCGACGTAAATATCGTTTTCTCTTTGGTTTTTATTATTCAATGGAGCTTTGTTTAATATTTTATGCCATTTAGAACTTTGATGAAACATCGTAAATTCGTATATTCAGCATTAGTGATACCATTAGTGACCAACAGCATAAACAATCGAACAGAAAGTTATTCTACATATAAAATGTACGAGAAAAGAAGCGTTAAAAATCTAGAATGAAAGTTTCTAATGTACAATTTGATTTTCAAATTTAATGTACTTATTTAACCGGTTAAGTCGTTGTACGTTTTTTCGTAGACAAGAACGTGCGTTCATGTTCGTCACGAAAGGGTGGCAGATATTAGTGCCTAAATCAACACGCGCAGACGCGAGGGGGGCAAGTCTGCAAGTTATGGAAGGAACACGCGTATTTTCGTCTGCTGGCTCGCATCATCATTTTTTCCACTATCGTTAGGACATCATGTCGGTCGTCTGCAATTAAACGAAAGGGCGTCCCTTTCTTTATCTGCGATGGCTGCCTCTCTGGCGCTGCTCGCGTGAAGAAACTTTGCTCTTTGACCCGCTGCGCTGGCACTACCGTGTACATGATTAAATAATATCAGGAGACAGAACTCCATCGCACCGGCTGGGTATTCCAGACGTCTCGTCAGACGTCTGAATTTAATTGGGAAAAATGAATTTTCCTGTGCTGTTAATATTTATGAATTTATCGAACTGTATTATTGATATTGGAAGTTGATTTTATTTATATACAACTGCAAATAATTCGAACATAATATACGATAGAACGATCGATGCACTGACTCGTTCGCATGATCATTCGTTATATTAGATATTTAATTATTGATTGATTAACGAAGCTGTACATCGTTGCGTATCGAGAATTTCTTTATAAATCGCAATCACTTCTTCGAACACTCGAAGATGGAAATATTCTTCAGTTAGCAATTTCTGTTAATTTGATAACAGCGCTGGACGGAAATTAAAAGCCGAGCATTTTACGAGAATTACATCGCAGCGAAATTCGCATCTGCTTTTCATATTTTTCTAAACGAAATTCCCATTTTCTTTATGCGAGCACGTAATGCTTCAAATAACTGAAGCGTTCAACGCAAACTGCAATGCGTCGCTCCGTATTAAGTTGAACGTTAAAGGGAACGGTAATTCGCCGAACGAACACGCTCCGCGCGATTTCATTCCACCAGTTTAACGAACCCAACGTCAGCGTACCTTCGATTTAATGATTGCCACGTAGATACACTCGATCGCCTAACTGGCCGCTCGAATTTTCCTAATTAATTCACGTTGCTCTTAATTCTCGTTGAGCTTAATCGCGAGAATTATTCAGCCTCTGGGACCGCGTCCTATTCACGGTAGACATAGGGAAGCGAAGAAAAGGCGTTCCGTCTTAATCCACGGGAACAAGAGTATCGTTGCCAGTGAAATTCAGCCGACGCGAGGAAATAGGGAGGGCGATTAAATAATAGATAGAAGCGAGGGAGAAAGTGAAGGAGGAAAGGGTGGAAATTGAGGAAAGCATGATTCTTACCTACGTTGTCGGTGATATATCTTATTAAAAAGTTGGTATCACATGCATAATTAATCATGAAAGACCTGCGAATGCGTTGAAATACAAAAACGTAATTTCTTCTGAATGTGTTACGTTTATTTATTCCTGTGTATTTTATTATATGCCTGTATAAAGGGTGGCTGCTGTATTGTGTGTATCTGCGAGGAAAGGAAGGAAAGAAAGGGAGAAAAAGGGGAAGGAAAAACGTTTCATTCTGGATCTGTTAATGGACTTATCAATGGTCGATATCTCTCTTAAATAGAAATTGAAAGCGGAAGTGAGAACTTGTGGAAGACGAAGTAAGTGTTGCTGGCCATTTAATGGCGTTGTAGGACCGCTACCTATATATAGTGCAACGTCCACTTAACTTATCATGGCTTCCGTCTTTGAAAGTTAATTCTACAATTGTCGGCAGAATTAAATTAGAAAAGTTCTATATGTATATATGTGATAGAAATCAAAGATAAATTTTCTTTTCTATCATTTCTATAAGGTGGAAAAACATTAGATTAGAAATTTCTCAGGCAACGAATAGATTCTTCTTGGATAACCATAGTGAATTGGTAAATCATGAGACACGTGTACACTACAAAGAGATTATCTCTCCTAGATTATCAGTTGACTTCAAACTGCCAACAGCTATTCGAAAGAAAAGTACAATTTCACGTGTTAAAACTGAAACCAACGCGCAGCTAGATGAGAATTGAATCAGTCGAGGGGTTAAATGGGCACGCCGGATTTCGTGAACGATGCTGGTTATACGTCGAGCAGAAGGAGGAGAAGTTTCATAAGCGAATGTCGCGCGATACGATGAAATATTGGCGCTCTTGCTGTCCTGCTCGGCCGAGAAACGTGTTTACACGGTGTCTACGCGAGCCGAGAATTATTTTTCCGTTGGAACATGCTGCTGCAAAGTTTTAACGGCGGCCCGGCCGTTCTCCTTTTCCTTTTTCCGTCCTTCCTTTTTTCAGGGAACCCAGTGTCCCATTTTTGCGGTGTTTAATGCGAATGAATCGCGTGTTTGCTTTTCGAGGTGCGTTAGTCTGCAAGGCTATCGTTTGCTGCTCGCGGAATTTGTTTTAGTCGCGGTGGTCGCCGCACGCAGGATGATTCATGGTAGTTGAGAATGCAAAAAGGTATTCCTTTTTGGGAACTTAGTTTGTGGTTGTCGCGAGCTGGAATAATTTCAGATTTATCGCGAATTAGACAGGGAACTGTAAAATAAATATTTATATCGAGTATTACACTGCTTTTGTGTTCATTTCTTTTTTACAGTATCAATTCTGGTATCTTGAGATACAATGCAAATGTTGATATTTTGTGAATTTGTTTAAACTATTATTTGATAGCATACGTTTTTATGTATGTTCTTACTAACACTTTTACTGTTGGCTATGTTTATTTTGTAGCTAAAAGTAGTTTTATAGTGCATACGAAATTTTATGAAGCAGCGCGAGAAATATTCTGTACGATCGTCAGGTTGGGCTGTTAGTCTAATTAATTTCTTTATTCGCTGCAGATGTTCAGAATTGAAACGAGAATTTTCCTCCAAAAGGACCTGGGATTTGTACAAATAACAATCCTGCTAATTAAAATTAAATACAGCTCTTAGGCAGTCGTACCAAAAAATGCAGCCATTCGTATGTCTTTTTAAATGAAACTAAAGAATAATTGACGCGCCTAAATTAAGAGAAATTTGTTCTAATCGAAGTATTCTTTCCAAGTGATTAAACGTAACTATGGCTTATCGTAGCGTTTTATTTAGATAAAAGAAATACGACATAATTATATAGTGCTACAAATATGATAAAATCTTGATCGTTCGAAATAATCACGGTGCACGTTTGAATAATTAAATATTCTGATTAATCGAATATTTTATAAAGAAGAACCTCTCGCCCTATTTATGATTTCTGGGTCAATTTCGATCCAATTGTGTCTTAATTTCTTCAAGAGATTTTCTATCTTAATTTCCAGACAATACACAAAAATATTGTACAAATCAGTTTGCATTTTTCTCAGAATTCCATTTAAATCGTAACAAATTCCCCAAACCGTGGCAACGTTGATACCAAAAAAGAGAACGGAACATTCTACGATTCACTCAAACGAGCATTATTTTTATGCGATCAAAAATTCTACTGTGTTCATTTTATGGCAATCAACGGTGATACAATCGTAAAAACACAATGGTGGCAACGACGCGTGAAAGGAATAAGATTCAGGGAATAATAGACAGGGACGTAGCAAGGATGAAGCAAAGCGCGTAAAGGGTTAAGCAGCACGCGGAACCGAGTAACGGGGCGAAAGGAAGCGAGCCTCGAGCGAGCCATTACATCGGCAACAGGCGACAATGAAAGCCAGCTCAGACATTTAACCCTGAAAGCACGAGGGTCGACGTGCCGTGATTTTGCGGCAACGTTTTTGATCTCCCGCGTCTGTTGTTCCGTTGAAAACGCGCGCGTGAACAGTGCATTCTGTGCCTCGTCCCCGTTCCTCGCGAACAGCACTGGGTACAACAGCGAAAGGGTAGAACGAGGACGAGAGAGAGAGAGTGAGAGAGAGAGAGGGAGGGAGAGAAAGAAAGACGGAGACGGGGTGAGTTGCCGTAGGAGCTTTTGTTTCCCCTTTTTTAAATACAGCTCGGCTGACGACGCGTATGAATTCTGAGAGGCGTTGAATTTTTACGGCTTTGCACGCCGCGAATTAGTTCGCGGCCTCTACACGAGCTTCTTGTCACCGTTGCTTTATTATTATTACCGTTCTTTCTTCGACAACGCCCTGGGGAAGTGGGATGTAATAACGTCGCGTCGAACACGTGAAACAGTTCGTTTTTTTGCTGGTCTTGCTCGCTTTTTGGGAACATTAAAGGATCGAATTTTGGGGTAAGCATTACTTGGATGACACGTGAAGCTATTGTTTTTTTTTTCGTATCATTTATACATTATATAAATTCGATCGAATCGTTTCTGGCGATTACGACAAATTCAATTCGATGGATCAAATATTTCGAGTTAAATCGAATTTTAGATTGCAGCGTAATAAAGATAGAAATGACAGTTGTCAGGAATAGATTTACGCGAGAACGATGTCCCTTCTTCGCGGGTCACTATAACCGACGAAAAGTGAGAGTTGGCCCCATATCCGGTCGCAGTAGGGGGTGTGTTCGAAATTTGAATATAAATCGAAAACCCGATCGCGATCAATCTCTTTTTTTCTTCCTGCCTTTTTGGGGAAATATCTGTGTCAGCCATCAGCTTTGACCTCCATATTAATTAATCCTTCTTGGTTAAGATTATATCTTTGCAGCAAGTCATTAATTATTAATACTATTTCATGCGACAAACATTTTGGAGTTGGATAACAAAAATGTATGACAGAAAGAGTCACGTGTCGAATATATGGAAGATTTCTTAAGATCGAGAACTAATTTTGCCATTTTCTTTTATTATCCAGCCAGCAAGGTTTCAAAATATTGTTAGCAGCAAAATTTTATAAGTTATGTTATAAAAGGTCGAAATATTCGTTGTTCTACAATTCTGCACGGCACCATTTTTTAAAATGTGATTTAATATAATTTATGCTAGCCCCTTAATCGCGACGCTTGAATATCATAATACTTTCGCTATATTATTGAAAAATGTAATAAAAACAGTGAAATTATCTGAATGAAACTACAGTTGTTAAAAATAACGCTTTTAGTAGATCAGATTTCGCGAGAAAGTTTTACTTAAATGAAGCGGACAATCGTGATAACTTTAGCGAAAATAACCGTCGCGATAAAATTTGTATCACAGATTTGACTTGGTCGCAGTAAAAGTTTATTATTTCAAACCCCCGCAATCAGGAAAAATTCGGATTCTAATTAGGACAAAGGGCGGAGAGACGTGCAATTATCCCTCTGTCCTTAATAGCGATCGAGATCATGGCCTCACGTGAGCTCGAAGAGGATTCCAGCGTATCTGATCAGAAGTGGAATTCAGTCTTAGTCTGATTTTCGATAATCGTGAGTATAGCAACTACGCGAATTAAGGGAAATCGCAGCTATTGTACCCACTTACGTGCTCTGCAATTGCAAAACTTGCAGTTTGTTATCGTTCAGCTGTTAATCACGCGAGTAGTATTATTCGTGCTATTTACCGCACGACTGCTCTAATTAATTGACTCGTTCAGTCTGTCTATTGATTCCGTCTTCGTAAGCCTAGTATTCCGAATGGTTTCACGTGTAACAGTTTGCGTAATAAGGTCGCCATTCGATCAAAATCTGTTTGATCATTCCTACAAATAGATAGTTAACATTGTATCAATGTAAAAGTACATTTCACTACCTAAATTTTCCAGTTCATTTTCATAAAATACCTACTCACAAAATTACATAAAAACATATGCGTTTTATGCTGTGCGAAATATATAAAAAAACAGAAGCTACCAAACTATTCGACAGTTGCAGAAAATACTCCCACAGAATTTAACAAATTTTTAAATTTATATTACCAGATGTATCACATGCAACGCTTCGTAATCGTTTCGAGTATCTGCAGACACTTATGAAGTCCCCAAAAAAATTGTTATGCACGCGTGAAATGAGAGAAGTACCGAACACCAGTCTGTCAGCTTAAAAAGCAAAGGAAGGTACTCCACAAAAATGTCCTCGAGGTCACGCGCCCCATATTTAACACCGTCCCCGTACCGTTTCCAAGGAGCCAAGAACCGGAAAAAGCAGGAAACGCGAGGGACAGAGCGAAATCTATCACGCTGCAGCACTCTGGAACACCGCGTAGCGAAAAGCGTGGCCGCGATATCTTCCGGTTCGTCAAGCAACGGCCCCATAAAAGCGCGGAATTCGGACAGGTTCTCGCGGGCAGCAGAGACGCGCTATCTCCTCCCAGCAGTCGCTGCGAGGCTTTTCGCTCGCGCGAGGATCCGGCCGCGAATAAATAAAGGAATAAATAAAAATGAGTAGACACGTGTCCCACAAATCACGCGGAGTCGCGCTGACGAGACCCAAGGGGACGCCGCGAACCGAGGATCGCCGCGAGGGATGGCTTTTCGGATTATTCCGCGCGTGTTCCGGCTTCGCGTGCCTCTCCTCGCGTCCTCGACACTGTCCTGCGTTGCTCCTCTTATTTTTTCGTCGCTACATTCTCACGATGCTTCTTCACTTCCTGCGATTCTTTTTTCTTCCTTCTATTCCTTTCTGATCTTCCGATTTTGCATGGTTTTTGGTATTGACGTGTTGCAAGGGGAATCTGTTTACTCACTCTCGCTTGTATTTGGCGAAATTCTATTAGTGTTTTATGAGGATCTCGTAATCTCGAGGATCGCGTAACACTGGAAATATTCATTACATCACTTCTGAGTTAGTATTTATAGTAATATATAAGCAATCGAGTAGTTCATAGCAAAGTTATTTTCACATGACAAGATATCGAGGTATTTCTTGAAACGATATTAATAATAATATCACTTAATTATACTGTTAAACGTATGCGATCAGTACGTACACTGCTGTATATTTTACGCTCGTAGCGTAGATGAAAGTCGCAAATAATTTCCAGGGGAGGAAAAAAAGTGCGAGCGCCAAGCTTACGTGGGCTGGTCGGAACGGAAATTGAATTCATGTTATATTCCGGAACACCGCGTTCTCCGTGCAATTCGCAAGAACACGGTTTACCGGCTAATGAAAAATAGTGAACCCTGTGACAATTTTTTCACCTTCCACTGACGGCGCCGCCGCGACGCCTTTTGCGTCACGTTCGCGTAGCAAGTATGATTTTTGAAATTATTTCACGCGTGTTCCTGGTTCGCGTACGCCCCTCAGGCTCTACTCGCTGTTATTTTAGCTCGGAGACGGGAAGAATTTCGTGTTGTTCCGCGCGGTGCACGCGCTTGTTCCGCTCCACGCCTGGGCCAACTACGCGTCCGCGTGATTATTATAAACAGTGACATCAGTTATTCATACGTACGAAACGCGGGAAGAGCTGATGAATTTTTAAGTACGCAGAAAGCTCGCTTTAACGAAGTTGTTGCTCGATTGTAAGGGAACAGTTGCAATTAGCGTATTTTTATCGCGATTGATAGGGAGAAATCGACTAATTTATTAGATTATATTGAAATTTGAACGTCAGATATCAACGCGATGCTAGAATTTAATGCTATACTAGTTCATTTACTGTAGTACTTTGTTACTGTTATATGAATCATGGTTTTCTCACTCCTCCATTTTCATTTAGATGTTTAATTACATGCCTTACTAATGGTTGTATTGTAAAGGATTCATATCTAAAATAATAAATTACAGAAATAAAAGATATCTGAGATATAAGTCAGTACGTAACTGCAAAGGCGTTAAGTAGTGTAGATCAATATATTGTCAGACGCAGTCATTAATAATGTAAAATAGCACAAACTATTAGTGGAAAAGTTATATAAATTGATGACTATAACGATAAATTGTAAAAGGAAAACGAGGAAGTATAAACTGATACATAATTGTATATACATCAAGTAGTGTAGGTCAACAGATAGTCAGACCTCAGAACCACGTAACAAAATAAGGCTTTAAATCCGTCGTAATTTCAAAAATCTGTATACACTCGGTGTAATAAATTATAGTATAGTATAAAATTATTAACAGTGCAATTTTTTATACACACTTGTTTAAAATTTAAACAGAAATAACTTGTTTACGACTCTCTTGGAGTTAATATAAAACAGTTCGCTCATACACATTATTGAGTCAATATTTAACACATACGGACAATAAAAAACGTTCAATTTAATAAAAAGCATAAATATTTCCAAAAACGCATCGAGTTACGGCCACTTGTCTGAAGAATTCGGAAATCTCGCGCTAAACTTTTCACTCCAATCTCCAGGATAAATATACACACGTTAGCCCCCGCGTAAAGAGGCATAATTCAATAAAATCTCTATCGCAGATGAAAGCGTATCGCTCGGTTTACAGGCGGCTGTCTCTCGAACAATGTAAACAAAGATCAGGGATTCGTTTCCTCTCTGAAAATATTTACGCGCGCGCCGGGCATAAAAGTATGCAGAGAATTCCCTCTCGCAGAATGAGAAAGCACGAGATGGGTAAGTAGGTATATACCTACAGGTTTCAGATTCAAACCCCCTGTTCACGGCCCGTAGTGACCCATGAAGAGGGGCGCACAAAGGTTCGGTATTATTCCGTGTGTATTCTGCCACTGTGCCTCCGTTCATCCCCTATTTCCTGCGTTCTTTCCCCGCCACCCTGTCTCTTTCTCCTCTTTCTTCGACCGTTCTGTGCGTCGACGAGCGAAGGCCTCGGCATTTGTACGCGCGCACAGCCAAAGGACGTATGAGCTTAACGTATTGCTTATACACGGTGCACCGTTGCGGTGTCATTGTAACTGGGTCACGAGCCAACCACGATACTCGTCACCGCAATACGTTCGCGTACACTCGTGATTATTGCCTGCTCTGCCCTCCTCCCTTTCTAATTCATCGACTTCTGTCCCGTAAATTGGAGGAGACTTGGTGTTCAACAGCTGATCTGTCAAATCGTATGCCAGTTATTTGATCGCACTTTTGGTGCAATAATTAGTTCGTCACGCGTGCGATTGTTCGTGCCTTAAAGAAATCTCACTGGTTTTAAAGTACAGGATAATTTATCATGGTATAAGTTACTTGTGATTGGTTAATTGCAGATGGATAATAAGTACTAATTTTATTTTGCAATTTATGAGTGTATGAAGTGTTCGATGATCTATTTTAATTAGTTAATTTCAATATTTATGAATTCTTAATATATCATTATCTGTGTACAAATGTTTGGCTTAGTTTATTATTTATGAAGACTTTGCAACTACAATATTCTTAACTGAAAAAGGCCCTCTTCACAAATTTGGAATACGTATCTACTCAAGGAATCAAAGACAATATTGTGCATGAAGTTAAACTTGCGAATTAATGACTGACAGTGAGTGGGAAGCGGCGTAAGAACACACTAACAACGTTTCAACGAGTCTTAGCGATCTAGAATCTCGATCGGTTAATTATTTAATAGCTGCACAATTATCACGCTAACGCGGGGAGCAATTTATTCTCGGGACGACTCCTATTCACGCGCTATCCGAGGTCAGAGCTTCAGGTATGAATGAATAAATTGCTTCCCCGTGCAATTACACGCTATGCAGAGACGTACGCGTATATCGCACGCATATAACTCGTTATTCGGGAATGAATTTTCAAAGTTTATCCGAAGGCACAAACACTCGAACATGGAATTCCACTGTCAATGGTATAAACTTACTTTCCAAACTGATGATAATATCTATTTTTCTTCCTAAAAAGAACGCATTGTTACTGAAACAAATAAGTAAATTAACAACTACAGTAGAATTCTGATAATCAGCAATGCTCGATTATCAAATATACTAGATTATTGGACTGTACTTTTAATAGAACGAAATCAAGAAAAATAGTACAGAAACCGACCATAATTTGTATATATACTATTGCAGCTTGTTAATAAAAATTATATATAATATTGGAATTTAATAAATTATTTTTCTACTCGTTCGAATATGATCACTAAATGACGTCAGTAATTAAAACACGATCAAGTTGGATGCTATGCGTACAAAATTATCAGCTATTCCCTGTTATCGAACACTGGATTATCAGAATTCACCTGCGCTAAATAACCGCAATTATCGCGACTATTTTCAAAGATAAATTAACGAACGTAATGGCTGTTACTAAACTCCAGAAACGACACTTGAAACGGGAAATCGCTGCGTGGTCTCGCGTCGTAAGTCGCGAGAACGAGAAAGTCTGGAGAAAGGAAGCGACTATGAAATTTGTGGCACGCTCGAGCGCATCCGTGACGATCAGCCGGTCGGATTCGAGCGGACAAATCGCGGGCATCGATGGTGGAAAATAAAGCGAGCCGCACTCGTGGTCGGTGTTGTCGCGTCATTTGAAACTGTTCGCAGGGAATTTCGGCTAAACGGAATAAAAAGCAATCTGCGAGCTGCGCGATTTCCATTTGCGTAGCCGTTCTATGCACTGTCGGCTCGGTTCTCGCTCGGATAGAACTGCAACGCTTCGTAATTGGCCGCGAGTGTTGCGCGCGACCTGTCATTTGAAAAAAGCACCGTCAGAATGGATCTGTTGTCGCGGCTGGCTTCTCTTTCCCCGAGACACTTTCTATATTAAATTTCTCATAATTGAGCTTCTTGTCATTTCCAATTGCGACTCGAATTAAATGGGAGAAAAGTGAGAGCGATCGATAGTTTTCCTATCGCTGGTTTCCGTTCATTTATCCGTAGGCATGAATCCACGGATCGTTGAACCGAACAGTGTAATAACCAATCCGGCCTAGAAGGTTGGATATAATTACCCTTGCCACTGGTAAATCCCACTGGATGGAGTAACTGATAGACTAGGACATCCTATTAATATCCCGCTGATTTCAATACGAATGTATAATATGTACATCGTGCAGATTGAAAATAATATTATGCGACCTATCGATTATCAGTAACCAAATGAAGATCTTCAGAAATTTATAAATATTAATCTGATATCGTATCTTCTCTAAGAAAGAAATAATTTAAACAAATATTCTCAGTGCTTTCCATGTTCCCATTTTCCACTACTCAAATGGATACTCTAAGTCACATATTAACGATCGCATCGTAATTTTACTTGTAACGATAGCGCTGACAGCTACGCCAAAAAACCACAGTACGATACAAAATACGTAAGATCGAGCAAGTACACTGAAAGAAGCGAATTCGTCCACTTGAATCACTGTTTAACAGCTAGCGAGCAGCTTCTACGCGCGGTTCATGAAAAATTCCCGAGCAGAGCACACCTACCGTTGGAGGTTTCCGGGGCGCGTGCAATCTCGTTGAACGTCCCCGCGTGGCCTTTATATGCACGGACGAAGTGTAACGCGCTGTAATTGCGTATGGAGTAGACAGACGGCGTGACGTATCGCTGGGGGCTGTATTGTCAGGATGTTACGGTGTATCGCCGCCCCCGGGCCGGGCAACAATAATCATGTCATAACGCAATCCACGCGTGCTTCCCGCGTGCGGACGCGGAGGCTCGCAATTATCGCGACGCACGAGGACTCGTTATAGCCTTTAACGTGGCGTGCATCGGCTTTCGATGCGCGCGTACGCACAAAGTGCTGGTACAATTGCATCAACCGGCCGCGTGTCACCGTCAGGGCGCAGCTTTCGACCGCGCGCAATGCGGGCCACTCGAAATTTCAATTGCCAACGGCGGACAATTCGCGATCGGCTTCGAACGGCGCACGTCGATCGGAAGATACCGCGCGTCGATGAGTTGCGGGTCGTGGTCTCGTTCCGTTGTTCTCGATTGGGTTATTCGAGAAGTTAAGATTGTGAATCGCGTCACTTAAGATTTGTTCCACAGAGATAATCGATTTGTCGATGGAAATGGAAATAAAAATGTAGATCTGTATGTAGGAATTGTATATATATATGTTTGTGTTGAAAATTTAAACGTCAGGTATTAATATTGGTAAAATTTAACAGTGAGTTAATATACGATTCAATATTGCAACGTAATGTTAATAGTGAATGATACAATATTGATACAGTCCAATTATTACTTCAATGGTAGTTCCCACTGTTTTCCATTTTTTATTTAGACATATGCGTAATTTTTCGTTCATTTAAACGTTTCATTGTATGCTCGATCAATGGTTGAAATATACAAAATTCATAATTGTAAGAATAAACGATAGAAATGAAGTGTATCTAGGGTATAAGTCAAGATGTAACTGGAGAGACGTCAAGTAATGTAGGTCAATATGTAGTCAGACGCTGTCATTAATGAAGTAAAATAGCATGAATTACTAATGGTAAATTTATATAGATTAGTGACTGTAACGGTAAATTATTAGACGAAAAACATGACGTATATGTTGATTCATAATTATATGTACATAAAGTGGTTTAGGTCAATATATAGTCAGACCTTATATCTATCTAGTGGAATAAAATCTTGAATTTGATGTGATTTCAAGAAGCTGTTTGAATTACATTTTTGATGTAATAAATTATAATATAAATAACAGTTTAATATATTATATAACAGTATAAAAAGTAAGTTGCAAGATAAATGATAAAATTAGATAATAAATTTTAATCTAAAATGCCTGAAAATCTTAAATAATTTTCTATTTCTCAGAATAGAAAAATTGCGTAGACAATTGTGAATTGCAGTACAAAATTGGCTATAATGTAAATCGTGTCGGGTAACCCAGTCACGTGTGTCCAACATCCTTCAGAAAGAAAAATGAACCGTCCGTTACCTTTGACTAGCTTTTCCGACAAGATTCCCAAATTACATTCGCGAGTACCATTATTCTCAACTTTATCGCGAATATCTTGAATTCTAATCCGGCAACAGTTTACAATACAGATTTCCATTAAAATTGAGCTGGTTAATCCTGCACGGTAATTTCGATTAAAGCAGCTAGATCCTTTCAAGAAGCTGAAGAACCATTTTTTAACGTTACTCTAGATTTTCCTAAACATGCATATCAAATTTCCATTAATTATTCTCGCATCATTTTAAAATTTCTTGCTTGACCATTATTCTAGAATTTTTAGATGTCAGGACACTTGTCATTCATTTCACACTAGCTTGATTGCTCCTCGCGTTTACGAATATTTATATTAATCCACGCGACGCAGCCACTTTTGCAGAACTCTCCCGCTGCAGTCGAGATTCCTCATCCTTCTTTCAATTAATTGAATTTTTTTAACCGACGATTAAAGAAAACTCTCGTAAAGCGAACTTCCGCAAACTTCTGTTGCGTCCAATTCCCCAGCTTGCAAGCTGTTCCCATTGCGTAATCGATTAAACTTTAATCTGTCCGGGAGATGAACGCAGAAATTGTCTATTACTTTTTGCCACCGTTCAAACAGAAGACGGATATTGCGACGCGAAAAGCCTGTACCTTTAAAGCGAATCAAGTTGTCGACGAACTTTTGGGCTCCTTCGATATTTCGAGATCGTGTGTCAGAAAATTATATCGCAGAACAATCAGGCTAATAATAATTAAAATTATTTTCTGTACGTGACACAAATTTTCATTGCAAAACGTCCTGTATATTGTTCGAATTTTTTTTATTATCGTTAAACAAATGCAAATTATTCCTATGCGTTGTTGTCTTTTTCTAAATTCATTAAGGAAATTGAATGTTCTTCAAAAATTTTCCTACCATAATACTTTATGCGATATTTATACGATGCCTTTTCGAGTCTTCAGTTCACACGTCGATAGCACCTCTCGAGTTCTCTCACGTTTCGATCCGACAGGAAGCTTGTGTTTTAGTTATTCAGCTACTTGTTAAAGCAAACGGCGTCGGTTGGCACATTTTTCCGCAATTGTTCGCCGTCTTATTCGTTGTCAAGTAGTTCCGACACGAAGAATGCTATTGAGACTTGAGAATTTTACAGATGTCGAAGGATAAAGGAGTTCGTGTCAGTAGGACACTTCGTTAACCCTTTTCTTTTCAGAATGTGGACATTCGATTATAAATAGATCATGAAAGTAATAATGTTTTATTCTCTTTCATAAAGTAATTTTTATTTTTTAGATTTGATGGAAATTGATTATTGCGATGGTACTTTTCTAAATGAAAATTTTTAAGTTGACGTAACACTTTTTGACGGCACAAAAGAATTTTATATTCGCATTGTTCGAGAAGTGTATGTGGGCTGCAATTTTTGGTGTCAATCACGTGCTTCTACAAATGGAATCACTTCAGGTACAGGTGAAAAGTAATTTCAATCGTAAACTCTTCCCATTGTTTCATTGAAAATCATTTCGTTGGGACGTTGTTTAAAATTTAACGTACGTGATTCACAATGACAGCCGTAGCCGTTGAAATTTATTTGTAATTAACGACACAGTACTTTTTAATATTTGTATAATTTAATAAACCAATTAGTAATTCTGATTTGTAGAGTCTAAAGAGAGAAAGTAAAGAGCAATTTGACGTGAGACACGCTTAAGTAGCATTAAACAAGAACTTTCTAATTGTCAGAATCGCATAATTAATTGATTCCCTTTATATATGCCTTCACTTAAAAGTTACGAAAGCTGAGAGAAGTATTTGCAGCTAACGAATCTGAGAAATTCGTACTCGTCAAGTTTTAAAAATCGCCAACTCTCATTTGAAGAGCAAACCGTGAAACATCCACGCTACTCTCTACCTGGAATTTTCATCAAATCTGTTGTCCCTATATTTAACAAATTAATATTTACAGAGAAAGCAATTAATTTCTGGTGAAATAATCTTTTGCTTCACCTCGCATACAAATTCTTTAATTTTGAAACAGAAAAATTCACCATTGCTTTATTGGATATGGGTGGAAGAAAATGAAATTTGTCTTATTTAAAAACTTAAAAGAACGTCTATACGCTTTGAACACTGTACGAATTGCAAGAACATTCAATAAAAAATCTAGTGTTCTCTCGTTTAAGAAAAAATGGCGACGCAATGTCTGCACGTGTGTTCTATCAGACCCTTAAGTACAAACAAGTGAAGGCCTGCTCGAACCAATAGCTCTCTTCCACTGCATACATACAAAATTCCATTTCTCAGCAAAAGATTCAATTTCGTATCTACGCTGACATATTTAAACAATCCAACAGTAGTTATCCTCTGAAATTCGCATTTGAATACAAAAGAACGTCTAACCTTAGCGCGACGTGACACCACAGAAGACCATCGTCGTGCAGACGGTTGACAATGGTCAAATGAAGTTTTTAACAATCAAAGACAGGCTGAGGTTCGAGCAACTGGCGACGAACGGTGTCGAACAGTGAGGGCGTAACGGGGGGTGAAAAGTTTTGTAGGGGTCGTCGAGGGGCGGGCGCAGGTGCGGCAGTCGAAGTCGTGGCGGCGTCACCGCGTAAGAATCGTGGAACAAAAGGAAAGTTTCGCATGCCCGGCACGTATCTATTGTCTCGCCTGGATGTCATCCGTCTCTGCAACGGACGTAGACGAATGAATCAAAAGAAAACACGGGGCTCGAATTATCGAGTCGGGTCCAGCCGAGTTGGGAAGATCTGGGAACAATTCTGCGAACGTCTGACGGTCCACGTATTATCATTGGCCCCGCCATGAACGGTATTTTAAATCGAATTATTGAAACGCTATTGGTAATTACTCGAATCGAGGTTCATTGACGATCTTAATTGCTGTTCTTAATACTTGTTGAAGTAGGAACCCTGCATTGTACTTGCAATCCTCATAATCAGTCTTAGTAATTAACGCTAAAATTATTAGCTACTACAGAAAATTCTTCTGAATAAACCATTATTGCTAAATTACGATTAGCTACAATTTGCATAATTTTTCTTAATTACGATCGTTTCGTCGATTTAAGATTGCGTCGAATCGCTTCGTCCTTTCCACGACCAACGAGACGATAAAAAAAAGAAAGAAATTCATTTAGACGAAATCAAACAGAAAATTGATTTACGTTTACACCACCTGAATTCTGTCCTCGACGACAAATGAAACTCGATAATCAGGACTCGACGCGTTCAATGGTAGCAACGGGCCATTTGGTAGTCGCGGCACGTCCTTTCCCCGCAAGAATATCCGGGAATCAAGTTTTTGCCAGCGAGCAGGGGAAGAAATAGACGAATGAATCAAGGAATACGCGTCGACGGTGGGCAAAGCGGCTCGTTCAGGGCCGAGCAATCGGGTTTTTATCGCGGTCCCGAGTGCAGTACATCCCCGTGGCTCGCGCTCACCGCGTAAGACACCATAAAATTACCATACACCCGCGGCGAAAGTCCTTGCTTTCCATTCGCGTACCAACGACGAGGGATCACGCGTCGCCCTTTTCTTCCCGCCTGGCCATTTCCTGCCGCGTCTACCCCTATTTACTTTTTACGCGCGCTTTTTATCACGCGGAAGTTTTCATTTGTTTCTTCGTACGCGCACGTCGAACCGCGTTCGCTTTTTAACCCTCTCCGTTCGTTTCGAGAACGCGTTCTCTGGCCATAGATCGCATCACGCATTTCTAAACTGACACTTCTTTTCGATATTAAACAATGAAATTTTCAATTTAAAAGAATCAGAAAGTAAAAATAATTTTTTCTCCAAGGTAAATCCATGGAAGTGAATCAGAAAGATGGGCATTGAAGATCTGCAAACGATCATAGAATGGTTTAGGTGCTCGCGATAAGAGACTCGAACGAAATGGCTGCCGTAGAATAATCCTCAGAGTTAAATAACGGAATAACTCGACGCGTGTCGCGGATAAGTTCGCGAAAAGAATATCGCGATTGCCCAGCTGGAAACGATACGACGTATGCGGGGAAAATTTCAGGAAACTTCCGTGACAGGACTCTGAGACTGTCTTCTCTCTGTCTTCGTCCCGCTGTCCTCCTTGATATATCCAATTTCATTCTGGATCTCTGAGAATAGCTTAGGATTTTGCTTTCCTCCGGCGCGGCGGTACGTTTCTCTTTGGCTTAGGTTATATTCTATGCGCTTTGCGTTTCACTGTGCATTTTTTTCCACCCCCCACCCCTCCTTTTTATTCACGCTGCGCCATTCAACTTTCATGTTTGCTAGCCGTGTTTTAAACTTATTTTAAGCATTCGAGCACGGATTCCCTCCACGCGAAACGCTGCGCAAGTTTTCTTTCCGTCTCGACCTCGTCCCTCTGTTCTCGCAAGGATTGTACTCGAAACATTTCTTACGATTCTACTCGAGCATTCTAATTCCCATTTCCGATACAATTTTTTCGCGTCGAACGACGCGCGCTTTTCGTCCGCCTCTTTTTGATTTTACGCGATATAACTCACGAATCTGCGCGTGAGACGCGTCGATTAAAATTTTCAGCCAAATAAATCGCAGCTGAGAGAGAGTAAGGTGGAAGGAAAAATACTTCCCGCAGAAAGTCTCGACGGTCTCGCTAAATTGGCTGCATTTAACGGCCGGTCTCCGAACCGTGTAACTCCCGAAAATACTTCTACGAGAGCGAATTTAACGGCCAGATAGCCGTAATACTTTCACACTGAATCAAGCAATGCCGCTTTTATCGCGCCACGAAGTCTCTAAAAGCGGCTTCGTGGGTGGAAAGGAGAGCCCCGTACGGTGGCAAATGGCCGCGCGAGAGGCGCGTGGCCGCGTAATCGCTTCGACGAATCGTAAAATAAACGGTCGATTAATTGTAAACGTTAATAATCGGATATTCGATGCGTGCGTCCCCTTCGTACGCGGCAGCTCGTGAATATACATGCGGTACACGCGCAATCGGAAGTCCTGAACACCTACGGCGGCGTCGTCTCTGTTTGGCCCGCCTGGCCTGCAATTAGAGCGCGTGAATCACGATGAAGGAGACTCGAGGGACATCGGCAAACATTTAAATACCCGCGCAAACGTTACGTTGTACTTCGGAGACCGGAGAACCTGTTCTTCGACGAAGTGGTGCGCGCTGACTCGATTTAATCAGCCGACTGAACACAATTTTCGAGTAACCCGTAAAGAACTGCTTGTCACTGGCCAAAATTTGTAGAGCTTGGAGTAAAAACAGGGATACTCTTTCGATCCGCAGAGAACAAACGCGTACGTAAATTCTGACTCGTAATTGGCGATATTTCCATTAGCAATCAGTCGTTTGAATAAGAAACGTAATAGTTTTATTTCGAAATTATTGTAATTTGATTGCTGAAGCTGATTCGATGAAAATGGCACGAAATTTGTCAGAATTTCATCTTATTATTGATGTTAATGGTATATAATTATCTTTATTAGCATAATTAATAGCACTCAGAAAGCTAAAGAAGATTTGACGTTTATTTTAGATGTTCAGATAAAGGATTCATCGTAGCTGAAGGCAGTTAAACGCTTGCATCTTTAATATCGGTTCTTCTTATTTTATGGAGTCTCGTATTGCAGAGTATTTTATGGTACAATTAATGCGGAACGTTGTTATAACCTACGACGCCATAGGCTAAATTAATATTGTATTTGTAATTAAGATTGTATCGATCTAATCTGGCACGTGCTAAATTAATTTTGTATGGCCAGCTATGTTTGCTGGCGTTAAATATGCGATTACAATGTTTAACTAGTCATGCACACTACCGCTGAAAGTGTGTGTTAATTGTAAATCTAGATTGCAATGGTTACTGGAATATGGGTTAGACGATACAAATCACCGCGAAGAAGCAATATTTTCAGTACTACAGCAGAACTGGTCGAATTATTGAAGCATATATTCGATTTTTACTTAAATTCAGAGGACGCGACATCCAATCAGAACGCTTGGCACTAAAACATAGGATACATGCTGTATGTTAATTACTTCGTTAACACTTTGATCGTCAAAGGCCAATATATACATATTTACACTTATACTTCAATTAATATATACATATGTATTAATATCCGTGGAAGATATATAAATTTACTCATCAATTACTGGTTAATCTACGCGTATATTTATATACAGTGTGTTGGGACAAGATCATCCAATGCTTAGCAAACAAAATGTTTATATCACAAATAGTTCATCTTTCGATCTATGTTTAGTGAGACTTTTTTTACTGTGCATATAAAATTTTACCTAATATATTAATTTATTAAACGTCCTACACTAAACGCAACGGTACCAATATCGAGTTGATATTGGTTTTTATTTACAATTAGTGTATTAGAATGCAAAAATTAAGCTACGATAATTAACCTATCATCAAATCTCAATAATGTGACACGTATGGTGTTAAAAGCATCGAATTTTTCGATACATCACTGCAAGAAGAGTAAAACCGCACATGTCGTGCCTGCACATTGGTACAATGTATACACAATCACCCTTTACCACCGTCTTCACGCACGATCGTCCATAGAGCCAATTTTTCCCCATGAATCCCAGTTTGCAACTCGCACAGGGCCATCAACCTTTAATCAGCGCCTAATTAAAACCCGCTTTCCCCCCTTTTACTCCTTCGATGTTAATTGGATTTTAATTCAATGAAGTTCTAACGTACCTTTGTCAATTTCCCTTTATTAATCATGGGAGGAGCCAATACTTTGCCAGCCGTTTCTTTCTGACAAGAAGAGGCGCTCTCTTCTCCCACGTGGTTTCGAAAATATCGCAAATATTTAAGCTCTGTTCTTTGGATCTCGATCAATCGTCACGTTTACTCTGATATCGTACGCTTTGATTATCTAGAAAATAATTTTTGTCAAAGTTTCGAATTGAAAAGATTTCGCGTGTATAATAGTGAAAGACTAACGCAGAAGCTTTTATGCAAAAAAGTGTCATTTTTGTAAATATTCAATTTTTTTAAAATTAAAAGGTCAATTAAGAACATGCATGAAGAATGCGTGAGACATAATTATTGAAAGTGTAACACGGTTAACTGTTTCACAAGAACGTAACAGCTACCCCTTGAACCGGATCGAAGAACAGCGCCGCGATTAGACGCGAACGCCGCGGGAGGACGCATAGATCAATCACTTAGCATAATTTCACAAGAACGTTCATTACTACCAACGAATAACCCTCCCCTATGCTGGCTTCGCCGCATAAATCTCGCCAGTGTCACGGCCAATTCTTTCACGAACGTTTCATCATCTTAGCACCGCGATCAATCGTATCTCCCTCGTTTCGTCCCCTCTCGCTTTGAACTGTCGCAACAATTCACGAGAAAATAACTGAGTTGCCTCGGACTTAGCAAGTACTATTTCCAGTAAAGACGAAAGATAATAATTTACTTTAATATTATAATAATTATTTCATTTCACATTTAAACTGTGTGAACTCGAATAATTAGAAACTAAAATAATTTCAAGATAAATAATGGATATATTATTCACATAATTATTCTCTAAATATTTTAGTTTTTTTTTATAGTTTTCATTGTACTGAAATAATGAGTGTGTGAATAATCGTTCGTAGAAACGGTTCGAATAACCATCCAACGTAGCTACTGCAAGTTTTCGTCCTGAAACCTATCCGAGAGGCTTCTTCTTCTTCTTCTCATGGCCCCATACAAATTTGACTCTGTCATTACACAGCTTCAGCGTCATCTATGGCTGCCAACTTCCTCCACGAGCCCTGAAACTTGCGTCCTCATCCCACTTTCGAGCAAGCTGTGCCTTCTCCGACAATCTCTAATTTGTGCAAGATGTTGCTGTTCTTCAACACTGTCCGCGTCCCTTCTCATCCCTTCCGCGTTTTAAGACGGCGAAAAGCCTGATCAGTGTTCGACAAAATTTAGAGGAAGTGTTTCCAAGTAACTTTCATTCATATGAACCCTTTATTTAAATAATTCTTTGTGCAAAAAGTTTATATTCTAATATGTGAAGTGTAGAGTTGATTATTTGTTTGGCAGTTTGATTATTTGTAAATCTCGTTGCGATATAAATTATATGTATGTTTAACGATTAACGGACAATAGTATTTTAGACAGGGTTGGACGTTTATTATGAACCTCGAGGGAAAACTTGCAAAATCCGTTGTCCGCGTTGCGTCACGAAAAGAATTGAATAAAATTCTAACGAGACAGCGATTGTATGCAAATTGAGAATTAACGAGAACATCATGGCTAGCGTTCCTAATAAATATTTAGAATAACGTCAGTTGCGAATTTGTGCAGGATGCGCATTAAGTATTCCGACAGAAAGTAATTACAACGCCACAGTCGTTCACGCGTGCGGATGTGCTGGAAAAAGTATTCAATTAAATTTAATAAACAATAGCAATATAAGAACATTAACCGTTGGTTATTAAAAGAGGGAAGCGTGATAATAACATCGTGGAACGTTCAACAACAATACCGCCGTAAGGCTGAGCAATAATTCTTTTGTCTACATACGAATTTCCAACGCATTGGTGTTGGCGTGTTCTCCACCCATTTTAATAAAATGTCGACAACCATGTCCACGTTCTGGCGAACTGATTTCTTTTCTCGTGCCTCCCCGTGCAGTAATTAAATCGACCAACAATACGCCGTTATCAGCGTCGAATAGTAAAGGGATTATTGTGAAATAATTAGAGAACTTGATTAATTTCTGTACAATGCGATTGCGACAAAATGCATAATAATATCGAAAGTAAGAAAATAATGGCAAATGAATGATTGTTCCCGTTAT
The DNA here is from genome assembly GCF_050948175.1 of Xylocopa sonorina. NCBI lineage: Eukaryota > Metazoa > Arthropoda > Insecta > Hymenoptera > Apidae > Xylocopa > Xylocopa sonorina. The sequence continues at coordinate 4,809,132 of NC_135196.1, read as the reverse complement.
TAAGGTGGAAATTGATTTTATTGTAGAAATAATCGTCATTTTATGTAATTCATATTTCATTCTGTTACACAATTTTTGCAAGATGAATTTAAAGAAAATATAAGTCCTGGAATTTGTCTGGGAATTAAAAGAATTTTAGAACAAAATTCCAAAATACACAAATTGAAGATTTTATAAAATGTAACATTCAAAGTCTTCCACCTTAAATGACTTAATCACGATCGTACTGCAAATTAGCCAAACGGAATTAACCCTGGATTACGGTAATCCTGTTCGTCTGAATAATGCAAGCATATTTAAGAAATTTCTCCTAATCTTTTAAATATCTTAAGAACAGTGAAATTTGTACCGTATTCTAGTTAATACGTTTCTTTCCATCTGAGTGTATAAGAAATGGAAAAATATTTAAAAATTAGTATAATATAAATTAAATACTATGATATAACAGAATGAAGATCAGTTTAATGCATTACGGAAGTACGTTAAAAAATGAATAATGCTCGAATTGACACCGTAATCGAATATTTTGCAAATTCTCAAAATGATCCAACATTCATCCACTATTTTCCCCTAGTCTTTGTGATTTCCGAAACGAACTCGGGGGTACGAAAGTTCTGCTGCCTTCGCGCGATCACTTTCTCGCCTCTATTTTCCTTCTTCTCAAAGAAGTCGCAAGGTGCATCGACGATATGCAAAATAAAAAGATAGACGAGAGACGCGTAGTTGACAAGGTGGTGTATTTCGTATTCGGGCATCGTCCTATCCGAACGACACGTAGCTGCGCCTCCTGTCTACCACATACGTCTGTACGTGTTTAAATACGTTCTGGTGAATGCTCGTGTGTGCCTCCTTGCGTCTATTTGAGGATATATTTGCGTGTAAACGATCCACGACAGACTGCAGTTTATCGACACTCCGTATTAATGCGCACAGAAATTAAGGAAATTAGCAATGAAGGTTTCAACGTGCAATCTAATTATTATATTTTAGACGATTCATCGAAGAAGTTTCAGAATTTTTATTGCCTACAATTTATTATCACTGAAAGTGGTATTAGTCCATTTGTAGCTACAAAAATCGTTTTCTTCTTTAACGCTTTTAAAGTGGATTCAAAGTTGATAGTGATTTAAAGTTGATAAACTGATTCAAACGTAAACCCTTAACGCGTTGACGCACATCTTTGACTTTACGATCGCCCTCAGAAACACTGTTTTTCGGGTGTAAGTTGTATGTTTGGAAGTGAAAATTATCACATTTGGCCACAGTTTTTCGTCTATAATCATCATTTGCTCAAAAAAACAACTAATATGCTGTCTAGCATGCTATCACTTTTTTTTCAAATGTGTTACTCAATAATTAACAAGTGTATGTGTTAGTGCACTTCGTACTAACGTTGTTCTTCTCTTATTGATTAAAATATGCACGACGGCTATAGCCGTCATTCGCCTGCATATCGCCAAGGATCAGACAGCTATAGATGTCATTTGCGTCAACGTGTTAATTATCTCAATATAAGAAAAAAATGGTTTTACATCACATTCGAAAAGAACGACTCGTATATTACCAGGCGTACATTTAAAACTGCTGTATTTCCATCAAAATTGCACGGGGAATGATATGAAACTTCTTTTTAGTGGAATTTCGTGCGTAACGTAATAGTATGTAGCGAAACAATATGCCGAAACTGTTAGCTTACAGGAATTACACGACTGCCCCGCCAATTTGTAGTCAATCCAAACTCCCATCCAAGGATTTAATAACGGGGCCAGGAAACTAACAATTTGCTCGGTTTAACGTGAGCGACAGCCATTTCGCGGTCGTACCAACGACGAGAATAGGTCAAAGTGGGACGATCGTATCCAAACCCTCGTTCAGATTAGTCAAGTTGGTTCGACTCAAGTTGCCTGGATTCAATTAACCTGACTTTTAGTTTCTCTACGAACGCATCAAGTTATTTAACTTGAAGTCGTTTCAGTCTGAACGACCTAACTTCCGCTAACGGATACCTGGAACAATTCACTTCTGTCCTCGCGACTCGTTCGTTCTAACGTGTCCTCAAGCTCGACATGGTTGGAGAAAAACGTTCCACCGTTTTGGAAACGCGCGAACGTCCATCGATTTTTTGAACGACTAGAAGTGTTTCGTATTCGAAGACACCGCTGGTATAAAGTCGTAAGGGTGTAGGGACACGAGTATAACTGTTTATATGCATATGCCTGAACCAGGCTCTCTTGTTACGTAAGCATATTGCGTAGCGACCGCAGCCCTTCGGATAAAAGGGAGCAGCGGAAGAGGAGACGGAACGACTTCCTTAAAATGAAGTACCCTCCTTCGAAGAAAAAGAGACGTATCGTCCGTCTACGAAAGCTCGGGAAATTGCGGTGTCCTTACTTGATCGTCTTGGAATCAGCCTTTTATAACTCAGTGCGTGGAGATCCTTTGATTTTCATTTGAAAAGGATGATTCTATATCGTGTACAAAAAATTGCTTGAATTTTCATATTTGTGAGTTCTGAAGATTTTAGAGAATTTCCTTAATCAAAATTTTGTGAGACTCTTCTGATCTCTATTAAATATCCATCATCAATTTCATTTACTTTGTAATATAAAAAAGTCTTCATGAAGAGAGTTGACTTCTGCAATTCGATTCGATTATCAAAATATATGCAACCCCTCGACAGATTATATTACAATATACAAAACGTTAAATTTACAATGGATCACGATAATATTGCACTGTCTGTGCAATATTATTGCGACGACACCATGCAAGAGTATTCTTCAAAAGTTCCTCAACCACCCCTATAACTCCAGTGCATAACAGAGATGGATCCAAGACTCACGGCACTGTACGTCTTAAACCAGCGCATATGAAATTCCTTGGTACTAAAAAACCAAGAAACAATACGGCATAAATATTTATACCCCTTATTCCGCTCGCGAGTTCATTCCTTTCGCGACACCGGCCCATGGCAACCAGCGTCCCTCGTGAAATAACCTAATGAAACTTTTTAATGTACCCACGCGAACTTGCCCCTCCGTACGATATCCTGTAGCTCGTGGTGGTGAACAAGGGGGTTGCGAAGGTGTTCGAACTTTTCCATTCCGCGTGCGTATCGGTATTCAGTTTCGCGGACCAGCCAAGAGGCTGCGACGCGAAAGTCGGCGATAGTGCGGTTCATGGGGGTTGCATTAATTCGGTGGCTTAAAGAAGGGAGCAGGATTACGCGAGATGGCTCGTAATCGTGGTATCTTCTGAAGTCATTTGTGTTTTACAAGTCTGTGCTGTATCTTGTCAGCTAAAACGCGTTTTCGGATCGACTTGTTGGTTTGAGAGTGAAGAGTGAAAAGAGGGTGTAGTTTGTAGTTTTAGGTCTTCTAATGTTGCGAGTGAGAGAGACTCTAATTTATTAATTATTGTATTTAGTCGCTATATAAGTTCAGCTTAACTTGTATTAATGACTGTACACTGTTCTTCATTTTTTAATTATATATATATCTCTAGATTAATATATCATACATAACATTACAGAAAGGAGATATTTTTGTGTAGAGAATATATAGAGAAATGAAATTAGAAAGATTTCGTTAGTGCAAGAGTGAGAAGGAAGATCGCAAAAGGGGTGGTGTCGATTTTGATGAAACTATTATATCTCCAAGTTTCATTCTTACATCGGAACCCTTGTCTTCGAGATTATTGGTGACAAACAATCTGAGGCAGAAGTTTTATCGTTCTCGACACGAGTTAACACGAAAGTTACGCGGTTGAAAAGAACCAATGAGAAGGGTAAAATAAAGCGTCACAGGCACAATTTAACAACGATAAAACATTTCGAAAAAGAAGACTGCGATGCTGATCGTTAATTTCGAAGAACGCTTCGTCCTGAGCCTGCTAGTCCTGTGGACTCTTTGGCAAGGGTACCAAAATGGCGGAGTCGCGCTACAGACGCAAGGATCTTAGAGACTATTCTATTATATAGAAACGAAAATGAGTATTTTCTGGAAACTGCATCGTGCGTGTTAACCCTTTGCACTCAAATGTCCCTTCTGAAACTACGTCACAAGTCTAGCATATCACTCTGATGTATCTTTCGATGAGACATCACAATTGGTTAGTGAACACGGGCTGAAATTTATTCTACCGCAACTTTTTGAGAAATACATGTTTCTCTGAAGTTTTCTATTTAAATGGAAATTCTCTATTGCTGATAACTAAGCTGGCAGCTGGAAGTACAGAGGGTTCAACTTGCTGTCCCTCTAGTGACATCACGAAACTATCAAAGCTGTAATATATTAAAACAAAAAATTAGAATACTTCTACATGCAAAGTTCAGAACTCAAAAGGCTCGACTATCTCTCATCTCCAAGCTCGAATAACATCAGAAACAGAAGCGGTTCGACTCTCTGGTCCGTGTTCGCACAGATCCCGTGTGTCTGATCACCAGGTTCGTGTTTCGACGCGTACCGTTCTGAATAGCTAATTTTTGGTCCGATACGCGTAATCCGAGCGTAGCTTCGAGTCGTTTGCTGGGCAACGCCAATACTCGCGGCATCGACTAATCGAGTCGCGATACGAGAATTATGCGACGAGTTGAACGCGTTTACCAGCGCGTCGCTGGCTTGATACGGGCTTCAACTAGTCTGCTCGGTACCGTATGATACGCGCGCGGCTATCGGTAGATGCGTGCGGTTAATGTTAACGACATTGTCGTGTTTTCAACCGCGAAGAGACAAACGGTATCGCCTTAATTAAACGGGCCCGTTCGACTCGATTATGCGGATACATATCTGCACCCATGCACCAGCGAACGACATACTCGAATACCACCGCTGCAATTTTTGCTTCTACTTTTTGTATGTACGTAACGAACAATAAACGTATATTACATATCGTATTACGCAAGCACATGGCCAGCTTTTACAGTATATGTATAATAACGTTCTTCACTCCACCTTCACATTTGGATTCTTCAAGTGTACAGTTTTGACATTCATTAAATTAAGCTTCTTTAAGATAAAAAAAGCTCTTAGTATTTCATTATAGAATCAGTGAGAAACCAGTAATAATTGCAGAAATAGAATTATTGAACCGCCTGTCACAACAAATCAATCTGTTAATCTGGTTTCAAAACGTGTTATCGAATAATCAAATATATTTATAGGTCCTCTCGTTCAACGAATTATCAAATTTACAATTCAGAATAGAAAATCAGAGATTCCCACCGAAGCAGGTCGACGGATTTGTACGATGAATCCTAAAAACGAAACGGGTCGCTACCTCGTCGAATCAATTCCTCTCACCGGGTGTAATGCAATCGTTCTGCGATCCCGTACGAACGAGACGGCGAACCAGAAACGCAGTCCACCGCCGATGCCCGCATAACTCGGAGCACGCGAAAAACCGGACGGTCGAAAATTCATTTCCGCGCGGAGAAAACGGATATTCGAGCGGGCGGCGCGCGCGGCGCGCTCGAGATTCCACCGCGTCGTTCGAAAACGCACGAGTCGCGGCTAACGAGCGACATCGTTTCGCCGATTCGTTGGAATCCGACCAATTCGAGGGCCACCAGAGCGACGGTGCGCTCTGCACGGGGCCCCGGGGGTTTCGTTTCGAAATGCAACGCCAGGCAGGCATCCGCGCGCGAGGCTATCGTCCGCAATTTCCGAAATGTATCGCGCGTCTCCGTCCCCGCGGATGATCGGCCCAATTTCGCCCCGTTTCCTGCGCCCAACGCTTTTGTACCCGACGCGGGTGGCCTCTCCCTCGATTTCGTCGATGATTAGGACCAATGAAAATCGTAATAGAGGGGAAGGTGCGCGCGGAGAACGGCGTAATCCGTTTAAATGGAAATTTTCTCGCCACTCGCGCGAACGATGATTGAGTAATTGCGGGGGATCGATGGGGTGTCGATGGGGTGCGTTCTTTTGGGTCGTTTTAGGATCGTTTGGGGACTGTAGCTTCGTAAAGTTTGTCGCGCGACAGAAATACTTGTTTGATGGCGAATACGATGTCAAAGAGTGGACAGTTTTATGGTTTGGTATCGTGGAATTATCTTTTTCTCAAATATAGGTTGCGTTAGTTAAAACTTTATGTCGGAACTAATTGAATTTATTACGAGCAGTTAAGTGTTCTGAATACTAGTCTCTCAATACTAGAAAAAATTTAAATGACGATGTTGTGTCGATCAAATCTATCAGAATTAAGGAAACTGTTATGAATATCTGTATATGCTCCATTCTATCTCAACCCTTTCTCAAATACGAACGTATCTCTAATTAAGGCTAAACTGCAACTAACTTCGAGGGCGCGTAAAAAGAGAAAGGATTTTGAGGAAGTTTCTCCCCTTTCACACGTGGACCAGTTTCCACGCGCTCTTGAGTCTAGCCCATGTCACCCATGTAGGAATTGCGAGCACAGACAGAAGCCAAGCCTCAAAATATAATATATTTTTCGCCAATGTAGACGTAAACCAAATGTCTGAAATTAAATGCAGACTTCAATAACAATTGCAACACTGCAGTAGTCATGAAAATGTACTTCATAACTTCTATCGCGCGATGATATTGTACGAACTATTTAATGGATACATTATGTTTCGTCTTAAAACGTTGATATGAAGTTATTGATCACATCTCGATGCAACTCAAACAGAGCGTGCAGCTGTATATGTTTGTTTTCCGGTACTGTTGCAAGGAATGGCGCGTATCGAATTCAGGGGAGAAAACAAAAGATAGAGCGACAGGATAGTTAAACTTTGCGGCAGGATTTATGGGCTTGGTTGACCGATTGAGTGTGGACATGGAGTAACATGTTTGCGCTAAACTGCGGCGAGTGTTTGTTCAATCTGCTGCTGCTTATTGACAAGTAGAGAGATACTAGAAACACGTATCTGTATAGTTGGACCATTTTAAATATTATCCAACCGCGCGCACGCTTGCAACAAATTTACAATTCATCATGCATTAATGTGGAGTATTATGATTGAACAGTGGAAGAAATTTAAGTGTGTAAAGAAGCCAGAAATGCACACCGTATATCCAAACTAGATAACAATGTTCAGAGAAATTTCAATAATTTCTTATTTACGTTCCATTCCTATTTTCTAGTTATATTACAAATATTGAATTATTTCGATATTGTTTAAGGCATCAGTTTTCATTATTATAGATGGAAGTTAGGAAGCTTTATTAAGAAATCGATGGAGCTAAAAGAAATAAAGGAAAGCTTCTATTTTTTATTCAAAACTTACGGAAGCAGGATTTTATAAGAAATATCGGATAATAGGGTGCGTGAGCAATTGAAGCGAGCCCCAAGTGCATTCTTTCGCTGCATCGTCCCCTTCTGAGGTCTTGCTTAAACATTCGAACTGGCTATGGTCTTGAGGATGTCCTCGAGGCTAATACGAACAACCTAAGAAGGCGTTATTGTATGAACCCTCGTGTAAGGACAACTTCAGCAAAGTACAGATTATTTAACCATCAATTTCGTTGAAATCTCTTTTGTGGCTTATTACAATTTAATAAATTATATCTTTAAGAGAAAATTGCCTAAATATTGAGGTGAAAGTTTACTGGTTGCACAGGTAAAAGCCAGAGAGAAAAAGATAGTTCAAGACGATTTGACCGAGCGTGACTCTGGAATATTTGCGCGTGGATCGAGACGAAACGTGGTCCGGATTTAGTCGTCTTATTTGTTAATACCGATCGCGCAAAGCCCTCGATATTTTCATTATAAACACGGTGAAGCGGGTCGATGTGAATTACGAGGCGAAGAGAAACACTGTCGAGCTGTTTGCGCGCGGGACTGGATTTATTTCAGTGTCGGTGGCAGAAGGAAAATTGCATTAATAGATGCGTACGATCGCAAGGAAAGTGCTGAACGCTGAAAAACGTAGCAACGTTCGCGAGCTATTCTCTCGTGAAAATAGTTCCATTTAGAATTTATCGAGAGCCACTCACGCCTCATGAACTATTAAACGTAGTTTGTGGAATATGGATCCGCTCTATTTCGAATCCCATCAACAAATCAATGATATACCCTATTTATCATATTCAATATCGTGTTTCATTTTATACCGCAACGTTAAATTATGACTATCGGGTAATCAGACGGATACATTAATATTATTATTCTGAGGTTTTGCCAACCTCAACACCAACCATTCCTTCGTTAACAATAATGACGAGAACCACATTTATAAGCCATACAATATGTCGTGCGGTAGGAATGTTTCTCCAATAGTGGGCAAAAGGGAATATACATCTACGATATCAAAATTCGAGAACTTCGTGCTTCGAAATTACAGAGTTATCTTTTTTTTCTTTTAATATGTATTGCGTTACTTAAATTTATGTGTACGTGTAAGAAGGAAAAGAGGAAAAAGAACGTTTCGTCCTGCAAGGCTCATAACTACTGCTACCAAAATGGCGGATTCGCGTCTCACACGCAGGGATATTAGGGACAGAAACTTTGTTATAAAGAAACGAATGCGGAAATTGAGTATTTCTGGAGACTGTATTATGTGTGAGGTTGCTGTCCCTTCAATGGCGAGTGCTGAAGAATCGTCACATCTTCTTCGTTCGATATCCGTTATTTCAATTCAACAGATCGACATTTTCTCTCCTAAACGACCCAAAGCACATAATTGATCAATATACATAACATTTGCGATATCACCGTGCGCTATAATTCACGGTACATTTCAAAACACGATTAACAATGCTGACCAAAATGACCAATAACGTGGCCCACAATATTGCACGCTTTAACAAACCACCTGTCCCTGTCCACGTTACGCTGCAAGGGCAAAGGGGGTATTAGTAACGTTTGACTGGTACCAACAAATGGAGTGCTTGAAAAGGCAGACGAAAAACGGTAAAAATCGTGCGCGTGTTTAACGATAATCCAATTAATTCGCGTGATAACGAATGAATACTCTGGCAGTGAGACCCTCGGATTTATCAGCGGCGAAGTGGCTCCCGGGCACGGTTTAATTCGCGAGCCATTTTAAGGCCGAAAATCCAATCGGCGCGTACAATGGCCACCGTCGACAGATGTCTATCTCTCAATTTCCTGAATGAAAGTTTGCGCGCATATGTAAGCTGGCGCCTCCGTATAAACTGTCGCTGATTTAACGTGTCCCTGACGCGATCGACAGAGTCGGACTGTTACGCTCGGACGTCATCGTGACAACGGGTTCTGATGGGAAAACGCGAGCAGAACACGGCGATTAGCTTTAACAACGGTAAAAGATTTTTATTACGCTCGTTCTGGGAGTATCTAACTCGTAATATTTCGAGAACGTGTATGAATGCGATATTAGACATCCTATATCTACGTTTTCTATGTCGCCAGTAAACTTTTTGGACATTGTATTGTAATATGCATGCCATTTAAATCGTTACGAGTTCATTAAAGTTTAAACAATTGTGTCGAAAATTAATATAAGGATATAAATGAGCAGTATAAAAAAATATATGATATCGATGTGAGATTCGAAGTTGGAAGTGGCATGTGAGAAAATTAATATAATAAAAGCTCGATGTAAACGAAGTGCGAATAATCAATGTTAAATTCTTACTGTCATTTATTCATAGTTCATAGATAAAATAGTTGCACGCACGTAATTTCGTAAAGAAAAATATGAATACAAGGAAAGAACTAAATATTCATCTACGAATTTAAGGCTGTAAGTAGAGAGACGCCGTATATGGTCAGATAGTCTCAACTGCACGTTCCCGTGCGAATTACTTCTCTTCGTCTCTAACACGGTCCCATTAATATTTTTAACAACGTTACATACTACTAAAGAGATAACAAATACATAATAATTTTTCTACATTTGACACACATTTTTCCCCATAAATTATCATCGTCCCATCGCGCAATTGTTAGGCAAGATGTCGTTGACTTCCATCGCGCTTCGTAAAGCGCGCCGTGCAGGATTTTTATCACGAAATGAGAGCGACATTTTCTACGTTAATCATAGTAAAAATAACAGAGACGCCGCCGGAGTGGTTTTCAGGCAACGTATCACGGGGTGCATTAGTATGCGCCGTAAGCAGAGATACTGAGCCTCGAAAAATGGGACATTAATCTGTTACATTACCTGCGACAGTGAGAAAGCATGCCTTTAAGTAGCCTCAAGCACACGGCAAACGGTGCTATTTATTACGTAGCTGATACTCCCATCTGAAAAATACAGTAATCCAGTGACACGACGGGAATAGGGTGCGCCGTTGTGCACTTTTCCTTGACCTGTACTACTTTCGACATTAGTCGACTCCTCGACAAATTCGCTGCAACTCTTGCTTTGGAACTCTGAACTCGAAATAATACTTTTTTACATTATTATAAATGTATTTCACTTAAACGAGAAGCAGTAAACAAATATTTACGCAAGCATCCATTTATGTAGTTTATACAGAATTAAATAAATGAACTACAGCAGATAAAATTAAATAGAGAACTTATGACTTAGTTGTATCAGTGAACAAGTAAATTATATAAAAATTGAAGAATATATTTTAATTAATTAAAGATGTTGGAAACCATATAAATAAGCTACAGCTTTTACTATCGAAATTATTCAAACTTGGAGATATATGCTAAATATTTTCTAATAAAAACAAGATAAAGTTTACACTAGAATGCGACTTATAAAAGGAAGAAAAGGACCTAATAAAAGTCCCCAATACATCCGCTATTATTTACCTAGTTTGAAGAGCGCAATAACAGTCACGCGTCACGATTTCAGTACGTCTCGTCCTGCTGCTCGCGAGGTCCTCGTTACGAGCGGCGATTCACCCCTTTTTTCCTGCCCGGCACTTACAAGCCGAAGGGAAGATCCAGTTTAATTCTCATATCCTTTCGCATCCACGGTTCTCTATTTCTATCTCTGCCGATTCCCTTTCCCCCCTAACAGCTCCCCTAATCCGGGCCCTCCCGGAGGACCACTAGCAACCCTCTATAATCAAATCCCACCCTAACCGTTCTCCTCCTCCCTCTGTGTACCCTCTTCACACGAAAGGAATGTTAATGCGACAATGCCTCTGTTCTGACTCACCTCGCTTTACAGCGAGCTGATTCTTCCCCTCTCTGTCTCCACCCCTTCCTCTCACCCAACCCCCTTTCCACTGTACATCCTCGCTTTCCTCCGTTACACTCCGCTCTTTTTCTCGTCCTTTTTCCTGCACACCCCACCCGCGCCTTTCTTCTTGTCTCTCGGATAGTCGTTTCTCCGCAGAAGCACCTTCCGTGTACCGAAACGGGAGTTCTTTTCTCGCTCGATGCCAACCTCCTACCTCGTCAACCCCCTAACCCGTCTCGCTCGCGCACCTTTCTCCGTTCTTATCGCTGCCTCTCGCTTGCAATTCTAACCACGCAACCCCCGTCCCGCTCGACGTTTTTCGGCCCCTGTCCCTCCGCGACTCGCGCACAGCCCCGATTTTTGTCCCCCTTTCCCTCGTTTCACGCAGCTAGTCCCACGTCCCGTCCTTTGTCCCGCGATTACTGGAATCTTCTCGCAGGCTCGACTGATTCTCCAGCTCGTCTTCATTCGCCATTCGTCCCAACCCACCATTTTTTTCGTCCGTCTCGCGCGTACAAACGTGATTGTACCACGACTTTTTTTGCCTGCGATCACGCGTTCGTATTTTTCTACTTTCCTTTTTGGGAATCGATGCTTCCATTATTTTCGATCGACTCGACGTTGCTTCCTTAAACACACGTTCCCTTCCTCTTGTCTCCTTTCATTTCCTTCTTCGCTATGCGAGCCAGCACATCCACGGCATTGGGTCTCAAGGAAATCCCACGAGGATTTACACTTTAGGTATACTTTCGTTAACTCTGTCAAGGTATTTCTATTTCCTTCTCTCTATCGTCGAGCCTCCTGTCTCTCGCGTTCAATTTTTCTTCCTCGTTCTTATGAAACTCCATCGCTGACATAACGGTCGAAGAACGAGAGGCAAGCGGCGGAATAATTGATCCACGCGTTGAAATCTCTTTCCCACCCTTGTCCTTCGTGGCCTTTTTTTTTCCTCTTCGCTTCCGCGACTCAGGTTCACCTGGTGACGTCTCGCTCGTAATATCGTTCCCAAGGATCTCGACGAACCTATCTCGCTCGCTTCAGTCTTCTTTGAACCGACAGGCGACGCGTCCTTTGATCCTTGCACGGCCTTAGGGCCACGAGGCTCCGTCAGGTTCAAACTGAAACGACGGGCTCGCGCGACGGACCATCCTATTTGTTCGGAGTGATTCGCGAGCGAAGGTAAAAGGAGTTGCCTTTTCAAGGACCCGCTGCGTTCTTGAGGAGCAGCGGAGGAAGGGGGAGTTTTTCTTAGGTTGATCGAAACGAGCGGATCGACGGGGTTTTGCTCGTTATTGTTTGGACGCGATGTTTTCTGTGGTTCAATACTAGTTGCAGTGACATTATGGCTGCAATTTTTTTATTGTACGTTGCGTGTTATTGTAATGGATATGTGGCTTGTATGCATGCACATGTTGAGATTCGTGTAATTAACGAGGGAAATAAGCGAATGGATGAGACCATTTATGTTTGAAGAATTAAAAGTGTAATACCCTTTGCACTTGTGTGTCGTGCACAAGTTGAGATGTAATATGTTTTCAGGAGAATGTTTAATCTAATATTTTATATTTCAAATGTACAATAACAATGATTTTTTGTGTTGAGAACGTTGAACTGTAAATTACAAGGTGTGGTATATTATAGATATTCAAGTGGATTTTCATGGAATCTAATCTCTTGAGTAAACTTGACAAATATTTGATCAGAAAAGAGAAGCACCCTGATGCTAGCTGCCTTGGCTGGAAGACGACATTATGACATCTTCTTTTATTATTTACTCGTAAAACTCGACGGGATTCTCTACGTTTGGTTCGCAACTGTACAAAGCCTCCTTCGATATCATAAAGCACAAACTTTTGTCAAAACTTTTAATATTGCACATCACAAATTCTAATCACACACACACATACTTTCTCTTTCTCTATCCTAACATCTTTCTTTTATTAGAATCTTGACAATTTCCATAATTTTTTTCTTGTGCCGTCTATGCTTCTTCTAATTAAAATAAAATTTCATAATATTAGGAAACATATCTTGGAGCCAGCAAGATAACGAAAATAATCTATCATATTTCATGTCGTTCAATTTTCTTCAGATATTATCCATGAAATATATCTTCATTATAAAGAAATTATATTTAGACAATATAATAAGAGGATCTCTCATATTATTCCCAGACTGCAAGTATTTGTGAATTTACCGAAAATTAAAGTATGCAAAACGCTTTGGAAGTATTTAAAGGGCATATTATAATATCCAGAAACTAAAGCAAATTCAAATCCAAATCCCGCTTTCTAATTGTTCATAAATAAATCCAACTTCACGCAAACATCAGCAGCTTTATGATGATAAACGAGGTTGAAAGGTTGACGTTTATCTTAAAGCAGACTATCGTTGAAACAAACATTTCGCGAACAAGCTCATCTCAATAAAATGAAATAAGAACTATCTAAAAAAATTAATTCTCACCTCGAACACTTTTCATTCGTCGATATCGACAGAAATACCTAGAGTCTCGCGAAATATCCAAACCACGGTCAACGTTTACTCCACCAAGCTCGCGCCCCGTTCGCTCGAATTGGTCGACGAGGCGAGTCGATCGATCGAAATAAATAACGCCGCGTTCTGGTCCCTCATTTTCATTCTCTCCGTAGCGAGAGGATCTCGATGCTTCCTGTATGTACCGTTCCGGCTGGCTCCGCGTGATTGATGCGTGGAGACGTACCAGCTACGAAACGCGAGTTCTCCGTACGATGCCGCTGCCAGCTGTCGTTACGAAGATAGTTTGTACCAGTCAAGTTTCATCGTGGCGCTAACTTAGTTTGGCCGGGTGCACGCCGTTGAAAATCGCGGCTGGGCCGTCTGTTTAGACGCGGGTACGTACGATGCGTCGTCGATCCCAGCGTTTCTGATACGGACCGTTTTGATTCGTGGCTGCATTCCCGCTCGTAAATCTCGAACAGTCCTGTCTCCTTCTCTTTTTTTTTAATACTGCAGGATAAGCAAGAGGGAAGAAGATAAATGGGACTGATTTATTAAGAGTTCACTGTTCGTTCTCGAAAAAGTAATAAGAGCTTGTTGAGAAATGGTGCTTTTCTAATAACGTTTTGAATTTGTAAAGTTTCGTCGCATTCTGGGTTTAGTGATTTTAGAATTCTATAATAATAGCTGAAGTGTTAATTTACATGTTTTCGTAATTTAGTTCAGGTTTTTATATATTATAAGACTAATAGATATGGTACGTAAAGATTTTAAGTATCGAAATATAGCAAATGCTAAAGAACTGAGTGTACAATTTGTAAATGTTCATGTTTAAAATCCAACTGAGGCACATCTACATACAGAATTCCATTTTAAAAAATAGACAAGCAATCTATATAACAGAAAATTATCGACTTTCCTCGTGTCCTACGATTTTTTCAATTGGAACGTCCATTAACACCGTATCAGGCAATACGCGTCCAGCAGAACTTCCGCTAACCGAGTATTCGATAAACTTCGTTGCAATAAATATCGTTCGATTAAATGGCTACCAACGATATTTCTAAATACAATGAAACAATTCTGCAGAAGGGTATCAATAAAAACTCTACTACGAAACCACTGTTTCTACCTGCAAAATGCTAACTACAATAACACCAATTCATACAATGCCCGCGAGAAACAATATGGAATCGAAAACAACACGATCGAGGATCGAAAACCAGCGGAATTTAAAACTCAATTATCCAGGAACACGAATCCCACGTTCCACCCACGTTAATTAATACCGCGGTAACGTTGTTAAACGGGACCAGGTGACCGTCAACTATGCAAAGCGTCGTCCCGTTTCTACATCTGCGGACGCCGCTGATTCTCCAATCGGAGAACCCTCGGATCTTTCGGCCCTGCAAACGAGCGTGTTCAGTTAGCGCGAGCGTCTCCTGGCCCATTCAACGACCGTTTGACATCCGAGCGAACAGAGACGGGGACCAGTCGCCGGATGCCAGTCGAATTACCGTAAATCGAACCAGCAGCCAGCCTTGAAAGGCACCCAGCAGACGGCTAAGCCCGGGTCTTAGCCGGCGCATTACCGGTTACTGAATTCCTGAGCCCTGAAAACGAGGATCACGCCGCGTCTCCGTCGCCCACTGGACTCGTGCGCCCCGTTCGAGGCTCAATTGTACCCGGAATGGTGTCTTCGGGACGAATACCGACCGGTACCACTGGCGACGGGGATCAAGGGCGCGCCGTGGAATAATCGAGCGCAGTCAGCCGGCGTTTCGGGTCGTGTGTCGCGATTCAAAGGAATTCCGTGCCACTGTAAATCTTCCCGGCGACCGTTGGGTATCGAGTTAATGAGGGACGAGGGTAATTTGGGGTCTTGGCTCGGATGTTTTGCGCATTAGGAATTCAGTAGCGGAATGCGGTTCGAGGTCCTGCTGGGATGCTCGCGTCGTTTTTGTACAGGGCGGCCTGCGGAGGGCTGATTAGTTGGCCTCGTACATTGTCGAGTGCGGCGTCCCCGGCTACTTAATAAGGGCAC
The DNA here is from genome assembly GCF_050948175.1 of Xylocopa sonorina. Taxonomy (NCBI): domain Eukaryota; kingdom Metazoa; phylum Arthropoda; class Insecta; order Hymenoptera; family Apidae; genus Xylocopa; species Xylocopa sonorina. The sequence continues at coordinate 4,793,521 of NC_135196.1, read as the reverse complement.
GCGTTTTGCGCTGTTTAGTTTAATTGGTCTAATTAACGTTTCGTGGATCCGATGCCGGGAATTTTAGAATGAGAACTGGTCGTGAGATTGTTAGAACGGATGAATCGAACTTGTGTTTGCTATCAGTTGTTGAAATTTGTATCTCTGTTCATCATTTTTCAGCTTCTCGTTTGATTGGTATTGATATAATTCTGCTGTTTGTGGTGCAGTTTGGAACAATAAGGAATTAAATTAGGGAATGCATGTACGTAACATGCGTACGTAATCGCAGTTTTAGAGCAGCTTTGAAATCATTTTTACGACGTCCAGATTTTTTTATGCCGTACTACACGTAAGTTATGAGTAGATTATGGATATTTATGCATCTCACACGCGCAGAAAGCATATTTGTACACGTAAAATATGTGAGTATACAAGAAAAATACGTAAAACGTGCGAAACAGTATATACCTGCGCGATGTGTCTTTAAAATATATTTTGAACACAGAGAAACTTGTATCACGAGTTACACGCAATATACTATAAAAGTGTCTTATCAATATGTGACACTTCTCATACTTATTTTATAATTTAATTACTTTAGAGTTACGTTAAGTCCTGCAAATCTCAATCACTTCTTATACCCTTTTCTTTTTACAATTTAAAAATGTTTAACACTAGAAAGTGAAATAAAACAAGTCACTTTGACGTCTTTGCTCGTACACGAATATTAATGATATAAGTCAACGAACCTCAGTTGCCTGTTCGCACAAGCTTTCGTTACGCGTCAATTGTCTTACATCCCTTTCCCCAAAACGAAGCTTTAGCACCTTCATACTTAATTCTTCTTTAAACATTATACATCTCAAAATTACCAGTACAACACATTTACGTCTATCGTTCGAGACGTATTCGCAGCGGGTTCACAGAAAACGCGAATTCAAAGAAAGTACAGCGAGAGATCATCTATCGATTATCTTGCATCCCTTTCCCAGAAACAAAGCTTTACTACCTTCATATTCTTAATTCTTCTTTAAATATTATACATCTCAAAATCCCTTGTACAACACATCCACATCCACTGTTCGAGACGTTTTCGCAACGGGTTCACAGAAAACGCGAACACGAAGAAAACACAGCGATAGATCACGCATCGACTATCTTACATCCCTTTCCCAGAAACAAAGCTTTATCACCTTCATACTCTCAATTCTTCTTTAAATATTACACGTCTGAAAATCCCCTGTACAACACATTTCGAGACGTATTCGCAACGAACTCAAAGAAAACGCGAGCTCGAGGAGAGCGCATCGAGAAGCGGCGCGCGATAAATTCGGCAATCCTCACGGAGAACGCACCCTTGACTCGAGTTCGGTCTGTGTCGGGGTGCAGCAATCAACAGAGCGTCGGATTTACGGGTGCATAGGGTCAACTGCATTAACCGGCGTCAACCAGCCCAGCAGAAGCGGGTGCGTGGAAAGCGCTATCAGCCGAAACACATTTTCCACGTGTGACTGCCCGCCATTTTTCACGGTTCGTTTGCCGCGAAATCGATTTATCACCGGGCGCACGCGGGCCCGGCTCGGTGCCGTTGCTTCTCTTCTCGGATGCCTGTTAGTCTCGCTCCTTTTCCGCTTTATTGGCCGTCCCTCAGCCGCCGCGCGCCGCTCGAATTACCCAGGCTCGTTGCCCGTGATTCCGGGACGTTTGACACTGATTAGGAAACACCTTCGAGTGCACAATAGGGAAACGGAATCAACGTCGCTCAGACACTCCGGCAATTCGCGTTGATTAGCTGTTTATAGTCCGACGAGGAAGTTTCGCGTTTTCTATTCTCTTCTCTGCTCGCGTTTCTCGATTAAAGATTAGTCTGATTCTGATCTGTGCTCTTTAGTTTTATTGTTAAGATGTACTTTCGACAATATTGATATTGAGTTGTTTTTCAATTGTAACGGACAACGAAGGAATTTTGGTGGTGATGGATCTTAAACTTTAGTTCAAGGATGCTTTCTTCTCAAAGTGGACTGTGCATTAATTCAATCGAGGAAGTGTTATAGTTTTATGTACGTTATTTTTTCGTTATACCTGCAATTAATAATCAATATCATGAACACAGTAGTTCGAATAAGTAAGGCTACCCTTGTGTTACTCAGTGATTTTATTGGAACTGAGTATACTTGTAGAGTAGTTGAAAATATTAGATATGCAATTTCTTTTTATTGGTAGTGGTCAACATTTAAGGGGTAAAATCGACTTCTAAAGTTGGAGGTATTATTATAGAGCCGTTATAGTATTTTACATGGAAGTAGTACACTGATTGGCATAAAATTAATTAAAAAATAAAGAAATATACAAGAAGTAAATAAATGTATTTAAAAAATGACAATGCAAAGTCCGCACGTGTTTTTCAATCACGAAACCACTCTGATCTCTCAGATATTCCACTGGCTCAACTTATTTTATGTCTAACTTTGCAGTTGAAATGAAAAGGTCACCCTGGTCGCTCTTAAATATATGCATAGAAAAATCAAATGATTGACACGTTGTCGATCACAAAAGTTAAACGACCTGGCATATCCCAGCCCTTTCTTAAATTCGCAGCATCCCCAGAATTTCCATCTATCGATGCGCCATATCGTTTCAAAGAGCTTGCGAAAGGCGAGCCCGCTTTGAGGGAACCCTAGAACAAGGTCATCGTGGTTTCTTTCCAGTTGGACCATTGGTAGCCGACAAAGGTATTAAGGAAGGGCAAGGTCAACCGTAATATCGCTATCGCGGTTGCCAAACAGCTGTTTGCTTATCGCGTCCCAACGTCCATCTCGTTAAACGTAATGGCCGCCGTTTCTGTTCGCGCCAGACAATCTGATCGAGGCAAATACCACCGATTTGCCATATATGCTCGTAACTGTCGCCCTCGGATTCTCGAAATAGCTACGTTTCCTAAAATCCGCGAATTATGACCGCCCAGGTCGCGCACGATTCCTGCCGGGAATACGTCACGCGTGATAATGCACTGTGCCTTTCATCCTCCGTTTCCGTTACCGATACCGTACCTCTTCTCTTTGTAGAGAAGAGCGTAATTTAGCGTAATTTATGTACCAACTACAACCTTTGAAAGTCGAGAGCAATAAGAAATGAAGCTAGAGTATCGGTTAGAACCAATCAATAAACTCGTCTTCCAAACCACCCCTTTGAATCGACGTCGAACCATCCGCGTCGCGACGAACCACCAGCTCGACGACAGATTGCAATTTCTATATGTACGCGAGCTGTACTTGTAACCAATAGAAACATTCGCAGGTAGTCAGGTCCTAATCCGTCCACGTGCACACGTTGCAAATAGTAGAAACATTCGTTAGCGCGATTCGCGATAAACGAAGATAGGAACGCGCCACCCTCGCGCCCTCGCCTGGCTCCGCTGTATGCATAACGTCGATGAAATTCTGGCTAATTACGTTGTTCAATTTGCCGCACGCACATGCCGGGGCGGAATCCAGGCCTGCTGACGGGAACAGTTTTGGAAAGCTGTTTAGGTCAGCGGGAGTTAAATGCTCGAAGGCCCCTCCGCGAGACTCCGAACGAACTTTCCGCGTAAACACAGTTTCCCGCCTTAAGTGAATTTGCCGTGGCCGTGCACGGGGATTCCACCGCGTCGTGTCTCGACGTAGTACAACTTCAATATTATCCGTACCGTGTACCATGTTTACCGTAGGCTGCTGCATTGTACACGGTGCGTGCTTCGGCCCGTTTCTTTGCTCTCCCTCGGCAGGATACCGTGGGAGATGCTGCCCGTCTCGTGTACGTTTGACCAGCGTCAGCGATATTTGAATATCTTATAAAAATACAGGCCACTCCGAGCTTCCTTTCATGCGGGACAATGTCGTGCCAGCCTGAACTAAATATGTACTCGAGGTATAATACGAAATTATTTTTGTTGCCTTATACATGTTGGACGGGGCGCAGGAATTATTTAAAAGGTACGGTTCTCTCCAGCTACAAGAGATTTGGAAGGGAAGATAAAAGGGTTTTTGTTTTTGTTTGAATTTGAAGAAGATAAAATTGATAAGCATGGTTAATTTTAATTATCGATAAATTTTATATTATGAAATCATTTAGTGAGTCAAAAATAATGTAATTTAAAATTGTATAAATTGAATTAAAGATATCTCGAAGTATGCTGTTTCAAGTTATTTCAGTTATTTCAATAACCAATATCGCCGGCGAGAAGCGAAATCGTTAACAACATTACCAGTGTTTTTTCGAACGTTTTAAAATGCATTTTATACACGATCCTTCCATTTTCTCCTGCTAAGTGACACGCTATCTATATAATTTATAGCACCCGATGCATAATGTTCCAGATCGTTGCTTTTATAAAACTGAAACCGTTACACATCCAGCCAGTGCACTCGCCTCTGCTGTATGTTTTACCATATCAAGATAAATGATTCCACTGCTGGTAACCCACATAAAACTTTTAATACTAACTGCAGACACGCGAGCCTGTCTTATTAGAGAACCACCGGCGTTCTTTATTCCGCTCTCTCGGTTTCCACTTTGCGCTTTTCAAAAAGTCAATTCGCGTTAGCCGCGTTCGAAGATACCGCCGCTTTTATTCCCTCCCCCGCTATTTAAAGCTGCAAACCTTTCGTCAAGCGTAGCCAGCAACGATATCCATAAAACAGTCGAGACGATGCATCATTCGAAACTAGGTTTCGAATAAAATTCGTCCAGCTCCGCGCCACGGCTGTCCGTTTCGTGTTACCCGCAAGTTGAAGACACTAATTAGCCCACTGGCGAACGGAAAGGCAAACGTCGCCGGGCGATGCATCAATTTATTCAGCCGCAGCATAAATTTGTTACAAATTTCGCATAGAGCGCGTAACGCCGTGCAACTGTTCCCCCCTGCTTAATTCAGTCGCGAACCGGAAGCCTCCAATCCATACATAATAACGTCGACGCTTATTAAATCCCGACGGCTGTCTACGAGGAGATTAAAATTCCGCGAGATTCCGACGCGAGGAAGGAAACGGCGAAACTTTCGACCAAGAAGACGAACCGCGGCACGAAGGATTCTGCGGCTTTCACGCTGCTTAATTCTCCCCGCAGCCGCGGACAGGTTTTCTTTAATCCCGAACGGCACCAGCTAGCTGCGCTTTGAATTTCAAGCAACACCCGTTGTTAACCGAGCCGACAAATTTAATGTAATTCAATTGCTATCGCCTCCCATAAAAATCCGTCGGGTTGGCTGCGGTTGGTACGCGTGGTGAGACCTTCGACCCCTGTAGAGACTCTTGATCGTCTTCTCGTTACTTTAGTGCTAATATTCTTCTCAGAGAGAATTTTTATTGCCAGAAATAAATACATCTCTTCAAAACAGTAGAAAAATACTATATTCTAACGATGAAAAATTATTCTCTCACCTTTATAATTGTAAATACAAGATTTTTAATCGTAACGTGACACCTATGGTATTAATTACCAACTATAAAACGTTCCGGTACCATTAATTGTTAGTTGTGTCGTTCGAAACGAAAGATTTTTCGTCGAGAAGACAAGCATCCGCTTGGCTCGGTCGCGATGAATTTAACACCAAGATCGACGAACCCAGATGCTAACCCGGGGCGACCCGAGCCATCAAACCCGCTGGTGTACCTATGACGTTGTTTAACTTCCGGCTGAATTAGCTTCCATCCACCTTACGGGCTTGTTCCCTCGCACATTGTACTCCACAATCTAACTCGACGTCGTTTACATTTCGCGGTGGGTACGGTTAATATTTAAACCATACGATGCTCAAGGTGAGTCATTTCACCCGTGAGGGTTGGAGACGTTAAAGGGTGCAACGAGGGTGCAGAGAGCGCTCGCGCGCGCGCGCGCGTGTTCCAGCACAGCAGACGGTGGAAAAATTTGCCGTCGATACGTGAGATATTCGGGCGATTTCTCTCTCATCCAATGGCATTCGAGATCGTTAGCGTTCACCGTGAAAGAAAGTAATACCATTCTCGCGTGTGACTCGTGGAACGCGGGCACAGGAGGGGTTGCCTGCCGCTGCGGTAAGTGGGTTTAACGCGGTAACTCGACTCAACTGCCCTTTATTGCGGGCTATTCGTCAAGGAGGGCAACTTACGAACCTCCTTTCTTCCCGTCCGTGAAAAGTGAATTATCCGTCTGAAACGGTTCCCCATTGTTTCGTTCGGTTTTTATCTCCGACGGCGGACTTTTCGCGTGCCACCGGGGGATGTGGGATAGTTCTTGATAAAGATGGGTAGGTTTTAAATGGCGTCTGTGTTTTGCAGCCCAGCCTGGATTACCGGGACGTGCGTTTGATTTATGTATACCGGGATTTCGAGGGAAGCTTTCTACCTCGTGTAAATGTACGTTTCCCGTTTCACTTTTTCTTGCCAATAATTTTTGAGAAATATAATTTTGCTAATTACCAGAGTTCTTGAAATTCGAGTTAATGCTTCTAATTTTGTTGTGAGATTGCAATAATCGCTATTATTACGAATTTCGTCGCGTTGTCGGTAATCTCGATTAGCTTTCTTTTGCTCTGTTCTCTTTGCCACCCCTCGCAGCCACCCCTCGCGCGACATATCCGCGCATATTCGCTTACAGATATCTGGCATTTTCATAAAATCCACAGCGAAATTTACGGGCATGTCGGATTGCATAGGCAGGAATTATACCGACCGCAAATTTTATGGGGGTCGCTGGCTTAGGGGTTAATTTCGTTGTGTAACGACTTGGCGGGAGATGTTGCGGTCCGCGTTGTTTCGAATGTTCCCCTTGGCACGCAGACCGTTTGGCAATTATTCTTTTTGTCGTCTACGCGATTAGTGTGCTGACAAGAAATATACTTTGCTTTATAGGCCGCGTAATTGTCCTCGGTTAATTATCGAGCCGCGTAAAAAGTTCCATGTATTCGAGTAATTTTATCGCGTCGTCCCATCTTCCCTTTTTAACTTTTGTCTCGTAACACAATTTAATTTTACCATGCAATCTCTAAATATAATTACTACAATTTATTAAATGAAGAAGAATAATTCTATTCAATCATATTCGTAATAAAATAACAACAATAAAATGTTCGCTCACGTTGAAAGCTTCATTTTAAACACACAAAAATTAACGAGTATCAGTCCATCGTTAATCGTTCGATGCACGAAAGACAGCAGAGAGAGAAAAAGAGGCAGAGAAGTGCGAGTGAGGTGGTGGGCGATGGAACATCGAACCGTAACACCCATGGAAAGGTTTCGCGTGGCAAGAGGGGCCCCGTGCTTGCAATAAGGATCCAAGGCGTCACGCCCGCCGCTCTGGCTCTCTACCCGTGGAACCTTTCCGCTCCCTTCTCACTCTCAGACGGAATGTTTTGCATTTTAAGAAGGTGTCGGATATCCTTTGCGCTACACGAAGACAGCGCTCCCTCGTCGGACAGCGTCGGGAGAACCGGTGGCAAGGGATGGAGAACCGACGCTGGTGGGGGTCGAACGGGGCGTGGGACGCCTCCGCTGAAATCCAAAGTAATTCACGGAGCTGTATTACGTGCTGGGACACTCTCGCTGAGATATCCGGGAAAATCGTGGAGCTTTCCACGTGATCGTGTGTCACCCGTGAACGACGATCGTGGCCGATGATGATTCGGCGAAGGTGGCGGGGCGAACGATCGCCGTGCAGATTTCGAGGGATTGCGATTGCTTTCGTTTCGTCGACGCGCTGGCTCATTTTCTCGTCTTCAGGGAAATTGGACTATTCTTATGCTTCGTTGTCTCATGACAGGGTTACAGTAGATGTCTGTTTCTGAGTGTCTTTTTGTTGCAGAAAAGGTATTTTTATGACGCATTCCGAATATCCTTGAAGTGACAGAAATATGGTAATAATTATGTCTGAGTGTGTCTTTTTATTGTAGAAAAGGTATTTTTATGTCGCATTTAGAATATTCTTGAAGTAACAGAGATATGTTATTAATTACTATATTTTCAACGTGATCAATTATTTTTTTTCAGTCTTGTTTTATTATGTGTATGATTAAGTAGGATTACTTTCTTTCGTTTTCTTGGATATTATTTTCTGAAACTTTCTTCTTCCAGAACAGTGATTGTATAATACGCATAGACTGTGGTACATAAATTTGAATAACGTATTTCGAATAATTTTACAAGTTTCTCGCGTTTTCTCCATTCACTTGCCTCATTTCGTACTATCTCTTTATGTACACGTATATGCTCCTCAAGTAGAACTTTCAGTATCCTCGTTATTCTTATCTAGTTTACCATTTCGTTTTATATATTTTGCATTTTATTCGTATGATTTTCGATATAATATTACACGTGTACTAATTTTTTTTCTAAGTTCGCTACGACTTTTAAAATGCTTAATTCCCGACTACTTTCTGATATCTGTAAATATGTTTAATCTCGCACAGTCCTCTGTCTCTTCGTTCTCTCCTCTTCTTTTCCCGAAAGCAGTAAAAAGCTCTTCAGACTGCAACATTTAGTTAATGGCTTGCCTTTCTGCGAATTGTTTTTCACTCTGTGAATCATTTCTTTTAGTCCGCGCTCGGTTCTACAATTAAAGCCACGTCGTCCGCGTATGCAACAGCCCAAATTCTTTTATCCCTTGCTACTGTATATTCCTCTTAATTGCCTTCTTCTTTTGCGTTCTTCTGATTGCATTAAAATCGACGTATCGTGCCAAAAAATTAACAGTCGATCAGTATCTGCTATTTTTCGCCGTTCGTCAACCTCGTTTGCACGTGAATTATGCTTGACTCTATATACTTCGCGCGTGCATAGAAAACACTACAAAACCAAGATAGAATCCCCATTACGATCCCCTCTCGCGCGATCAAATTTTTCACCCCAATGCATCGAAATAACGTTTGTTTCTATCCGTCAACGTCACTTCGTCCCCGCTATAAATACAGACTCCTCGACGAATGCTGGGGCAAACAAGCGGCTCGAAAAACAGAGGAAAAATCCTCTGAAAACAGCGGAAAGGAGAACGGTCATTCGACGGGAATGGCCGTGAGGAGAGTAGAATTTAATCGAGTCCTTATTTACCGGGGTCCCTCGCTCAAAGAAGCCACCAGATGAAGCCGATGTGGAGCAATTCGTTTCAATGTCCGCCGGTTGGTAAACTTTGCTTTCTCCGCCATTGAAAACCGGAACACCGGCTCCTTGGTGCTTGAACGTTATATCCGTCCGGTCCCTTGAATCATCCTGATCGTAGATTTTTTTTTTTATTGGATATCACGCTGCTCTGCGACCAGCTGCGAACCGTGATTATGTGTAGACTTTTCTCTTCGAGTAAACATCTTGTAGGTCAGCTGTGCAATTGGTGATTAGATCTTGAGTATTCGTGCTGTTTTATGGTAAATTTGGGGTTGCGAGAAATGCATGCGACACGAGATAGATGATATGGAATGGAATGTTTAAAAAATAACGTCATTTTCTGTATTTAAACACCGTTCGTTTATGAGAAATGAATTTGCGCGAATGATTTGCAGTTCAATGATACAATTGAAGGTGTTACGCTAAGGAATAGGGAATTTATACATTTTTATGTGGAAGATTCCTCGTGCTTAATATTTAAGAGCGAACTGAGGAGTTAATTAGATTTCAGAGAGATTTGGTTAGTTTGTATTTTAAGAGTTAGAGATTACATTTTAAGTGGTCGTTGTTTGAATCCCACTTAATTTATAATACGTCTTAACGTTTGGTACTAAAATGGAAACGAAGCAGTTAAATATTTTAGAGTTTGTCAGATGTAATATTTATGGTCAAATTTCGGATAATATGGAAGTAAAGTTTGCCAAATCTCTCTTATTGGTAAATAATTACACCAATATAAAAAAAGCTAATACATTTTCAATATTAGACTCGTTATATCATTTACGAACAAATAAATCTAATTTCTGCTTACTAGTTAAACTAGATTGTCTGATTTATATACATAACGAAACTACCCTTAACTATTAATTTCTGGAAATTATTTTACACTTAGGATCTTCCTTTCTTATTCAATAAATTACTCTTTGTTTCTCTCTTTCTCTCTCTCTCTCTCTCTCCTATCATAAGTTGCTCTCTCTCTTCTATTTATAATAATGCTAACATTATACATCTTTGATTCAAATTTTTAGCGCACAATCAAATATTTATATCGCCAACTTACAGAATTATCTTCTTGAAATTATACAAAAGGGAAGAGTCAATATCAAAGAGCCATCTAAGACCTGCTTTCTTTAAGAAAATCTCCTCGAGTACGGTCGATGGTCTCCGTGCATTAAATTCGAACTGATTTACGATTGGAAGACAGACAGACGCGACAAGGTCCGCGAAACAAAACTGCGTGTACAAGTTCCACGAACAAGATAAAAATCCGTGGCAGGAGAAATTCGAGGGAGGGAATCCACAAGAGGGGACTTTATCCAATTTATATCGGGTCAGGCGACGTTTGGATATTTCCATATTTCCCCGTAAAATATATGTGTAAACGTTTTGCTTCGCGCGTTTCCCTTTCTTGTGTTCACAGGACAAACGTACAGCGCGAGAGCTGCGAAAACAAATTCTCGCTACACGCCTTGGAATAAACATAACTTTCTTCGATCGATAAATTCATTGGCAGAAAGTTAAGCACGTGGAAGTTTGAAAAAGTACTTCAAATGTTCAGCCCTTTGACGATCAATTTCTCTCTCTATTGGTAGTAATGTTCATATGCTTCGCGAGTTTAACGATCAGTGTAACGATCGAGATTTATTTTGCGAGCCGAATTTAGAATGGTACACTTCTTTTTAACTTGACAAACATTAATTCAAGCTTTAATTCTTAACTTAACTATAGATAAAACCGCATAAAACTTAAGGCCATATTTAATAACTTATTCACTGATATAAATTAAATAGCAAGTAAGGTATCCGTAAAATTAAGTCATGACAATCGTCATTCGTGGCAGAAGCGTGCTCAAAAGGTCAAAGAGCCACGGTTTTCCAACCCTTGTTATAAGTTATTATATAGTGATTTTCTAGGGAAGAGAAAGTGTCCAAAAGACTCGTAAAAGTTTGATATTCGCTTTATTACACCGTCTGTCCGCTTCTTCTTCTTTAACGACCTAATCGTTGCACATCGCGTAACGTCGTTAAACATTTGACGATCGCTCCCGCGGCGCTTAGGCCAAAACAGCGCGCGAAGTTGAATCGACTCACCACAATTAATCTAACCACTTTGTCAAGCAATATTGCCAGTATAAATTGAAGGAAATTGAACAGTATTTATACAGATAAATCTTTTTATTCGATAATATATTGAAATAAAAATCTTTCTTGAAATCTCCCTTTCCATATTTTCTGTTCATCATTTTTTAATTCATTTCATATTAAAGTATCGTTTCAATTTTCATTTGTATTTCGTTCATTCAATTCTGTTAATTGTTTACGCGATCGTAGCATGCTGGACAGTATAATTATTAAACGTAAAATATCCACAGTATTCAAAATCCTGCGCATAATTTATAGAGATCTGCACTCTCAGTACTCTTTGATATTGGTGCTTTTTGCGATCGTCGAAGAATGATACGAGAAATAATTTTTTCACAACGCACGGGAGTATTATCGTATTTTTCCAACGATCCGGAAATAAAATATTCGATGCCATCAATCTCGCGCAAAAAGGGAAATTAATAAACAAACAAACAAACGAAAACACAGAAACGAGAACAATGGATTACTGTTTCGGATATTCCCACTCGTGTTTGTATAATACTTGACAGCTGAGCAGAGGGTGGACGAGTTTCGAATGTATCTCATGTTTTTATTAAACCCGCCGATGTGTCGGTTTCCTGGACACCAGGACGCATGCGAGGAGGCAGTAGAAAACGAAAGCAATTTGAACAGAGTGGGGAAAATCAATGAAAGTGGCGGGATAAAGGAAGGGGGTTCAAAGGAATGCACTTTGTTCTCCGAAGCAATTCAAGCAGGATGTTTATTTAAATTTTCTGGTAATTTACATCCACTTTCCGTGCCGCATCACCTTCCTCCGTTCCATCCGGATGCATTCTTATTTAAATTGCGATATTTGTTTTCGCGCCATCAAGATTTCCTGCCCGACACAAATGAATCACCCCCCCTAACTGCATATCGAAAGTAATCATTCAGACAAATGCAACGTACACACAAATCTGCGCTATTTTATTGTAAAAAAAAACCAAAAATTGCCAAATATTGCATTCAAATAAAGAAACATAGCTACTAATTTTTATTAATATAAATGGAAACACGCGAAGAGGACTCGATAAATTGATTAATTAAATTAACTGTTCAATTCATTTAAAATTGTAATCCATATTTTTCATGGCGAACAGGCGATTATAAATAGTGTACTGTCTAAATATTTTACTGAAAAAGTTACTGCAAAAATGATCGCCGCGGTGTGTGCGATGTAAATTAAAGAGGAACCCAAAAAATGACTATCCTTCCTCTGATGAATTTATTTAAAAGAGAAGTTGGCGAGATCGTTTCATTTTCCGTCGCGCGCAAGACACAGGCCAGATTGAATTAAAAAGCGACGTTCCATAAAAGTGAGATGCCGGTTATTAAAGGATGTCCAACCCGTTTAGCGGCATAAATAATTTATCGTGTATCCGCAGACATCAAAGATAAGCTTCCAGCGTGTTTTAAATAAAACATACCCCGAAGAATCTTAAAGGATTAAGAAAATCAAGCCTGCAGCGGCCGCTGTTAAAGGCAGCGAGATAGGGGAGCCATGTAATTCCCCGTGGAACGAGAAGGGGTGAAAGTTGCTTCCTGAAACCATTCGACGGAGGATCTTTATTTAAATTTTAAAGCTCTTTGCTATCCGCGCCCGCGCTTTTGTATCAGTCTTCGTCTTCGCGCCGGGACGCGGCCGGGTAAAATCAGATATTTTCCTGCACAATGTACGATGCCCGTTTCATTCTTTCCGAATAAAAATTAAACGATCCCCTTCGCAGGCACGTGGGAAATGGCCGCTCGTCCCGGCTACGAGAAACGAAATTTCCACCTATTCCTGATAGGACGTTGATCGCGAACGAAATAATGCAGGCGGTTCATTAGCGACTTCAATTTAAAATTCTACGTTCGAGAGGTTTTTCCGTTCTTGGATAAGCGCGCACCGTGGAACAATGTACTTAGTGTATATAGTGTACAGGAATTAAAAAGTGGACGGGGTGCATAAATTATCAGGCTGTAGATATAGTGTAATAAACTAAAAGTTTGTTTCTTTTTTTTAATGATATAGTAGATTTAAATTGCAGATATTGTTGATACTATATTTTAAAATTATGCTCATATTTATGATTTCGAATGGATTGTAAATGATAAAGTATATAGTGTATAATATTAATATTAGAAGAAGATTATAAATTTCATTTTGAATTGCAAGAATTTCTCAAGCGTCTAAATTATATCCAGTATATTACCAAAGGCCCATAGATCTTTGAAATATTGATAGAAAAAAAGAAGTATCGATAGCATTCGATTGTGTGACCAAATAATTGTTTCCCCCGCCTCTTCTTTGTATCGCAAACGATCCCGTGCGAATTGCGTATCCCCGAATCGTCTCGAGCTTCATGAAAAATGCGATGTCGGGGAAGTTGGAGGTCTCCAGGTATATTGTTACGAGGTCCAAGTTAAATTGAAGCACTCCCATCCCATGGAGACATTATCAGAAGCAGGGAGATTCCTATGGAAAACCATTCGTCGCGGCGGAATTACTTTTTTATTGAAGGAATTCTGGGGACGGCTGAGCGTGGTAAAGCCTGTATAACTTATTTTCGGAGGTTTAACGCGGTGAAAAAGAAAAGTGGTAGGATCAATCGCGGTGAATATATATGCCGTCGTATTATTTGCGATTCGACGTTGAATCGAGGTACGCTACCCTGTAATATTTTCAAATCCCTTTTTTTTTCATTGTATCATAAGAAATTTCTTTGCTTAAACAGGGTTCTCTCTCCCATACTCTGTTTTTCTTCCCCTTTCTTTGCTTGCCCCTCCTTCTCTTTTTGCCAATGTTTCTAGTTGGTTAAGGTCGTTATTATCGGTCCTAGAATTCTTGATGAATTCTTATGCATTCTCAATTGGTTTCTGTTGTCTAGGTTCGAGTTTACTTTCTTTAGGGTAGTTAAGGATAGTTTAGGGTTATTTCGTGCAAATAAAAATTATTTTATATTGAATTTTTGTTGATTTTTAAATTTCTGGCTTCTTTTCTCTGTGTATTTCCATAAAAATTTCTTTCTTTTTCTGCCATTTTACATTAATTCATTTAACTATTATTTGCTCGCGTATTGTCTATATTACACCATCCAGATAATTATTGATACTGATATAACAATTTGCACAAATTTGCAAATAACACACAGAGTAATGTAGAAAAATTTAATATACGCGAAAGGACATCGAAGTGAAGAGTAAGCTGGGATTTGGAATTGGAACTAACTTGCGTAACCTATGAAGTTCTTTCAAAAGCGGAACATTGATAATTATAGTAAAACGAACATCGCGCAGCGAGCACTTATTCATATTCAGAGCACTTCCATCGCTTTTCAATCAGCATCGATCCGTACCGCGAATGAATATACGCGAGTTCACCCTCGACCCCCGCGCAGCGTTTCAAAAAGACCCGATTAACCTAAATGCAACACTTCGCTCCGCGCGCAACTTACCAACTCGCAATTATCCTCAATCCCCACTAATTACGAGTTATATAAATCAATCTTCGCTCGTTCATCTCTAACCGGCTTCTCCTTCGTTTCTCTCCTTTTTATTTTCATTCGAGGGAACGACTTGACGGATCCCGTTCGAAACGATCTTTCATCGCAGCTGCGCGGCGTTCGACGGGGCGGCTCGCAAAGTATAAATGTTCGATTTCACGTCCATTAGGTTAATACACCGTTACGACACGTAACAGATTCCGTCATTAGAAACAACGGTCCATCACCCAGTCGCGAAGCAGCGGACGGGGGGGAAAAAAAAAAGAAAGGAGAGGAAGAAGGAAAAATGACCCGCCTCCCTTTTGTTCCCTTAATCCAAGGAACTTTATCGAATTTCCATAAAATATCGCCGGCATTCGTCTTCATTCTTTTTCCGCGGGAGGCTAGAACCGTTTTAACGGGAGAACGCCGCGAAAGCGTTGTAACGCGTTGGAACACGCGTCACGAGGGAGCAGAAGGGAGAGATCAGAGCGCGAGGGTGCGCGCTCCCCATTTTTGATTCGACGAGGCTCAGTATAATTTCACGCGAAACGTAACGCGGTGGAGAAAAATTTGATGAGCCCTTTAGAAGCCACGTATTTTTCATACCTTTCGTGCAATAATTAATGCGTTCGTTGTATTATTCTACGCGGGAGGATTGCGATGGTACACGCGAGAGTAGGAACGAGGCGGAGCAGGAATTGTACGACGTCGTTTGCGATGGTAATTAGAGTCGGAACAGTGGGTGTTAAATGACGAAGTATCTCGTCAAAAGCCGGTGTCAGATCGCGAGGGGGTATCTCGTGAAAAACCGTTCAACGACCGACACCAGATCGCGAGATATCTCGTCAGAAATAACGAAAGGGTTAATTGCTCGCGGCGCGTGAATCAAACCTCAACGAGAGAGCCGAGAGTGCTCGATGAAGGGGAAAAAAGGCGGTGGCAACTGGAGCAGCGAGAGCAAAAAGCAGCCGGAAAGAGTATGCTGACGGACAAAAGCGTGCTTCGTTACTCGAGGAACTTTAATTCCCTCCAGTTGTACTTTCGAGTGTCCAATTGTTTATATATCGTAATGTAAATCCTACGCGAAGGAAACGTTTCTATCTGGGAATTATCAATTTTCATGAAACTGTTCTGCACTGTGGATATATAAAAATATCTCTGACATGCATTTCATTTTTCCTCGTTATCTTCCATGTTAGTAGAATGATCAATTATTGCACTACACAATGAATTCCATCCTAAAAACTTGACCTATAGAATTTTCTAAATTTTCTGAAAAGTGTGCGTTAAATTAGACCTCTAGCAACATTATCAGTAATTAGATTCTATAATAATTAGATTCTATAATAATAGCAAAATATGAACATCCACTTCTTCTATAATTATTAAATAATCGATAAGAATTATCGACAGTGACGTCTGCACGTGTCAAAGAACCAGTTACTCTTCATCGAGCCAATCCAATGAAATTAGCCCACATCCAGAAATCCGTCAGCGAACGAAATCGAAAGAGCGATTCCCGCCTCGTAAAACTGCTCGTGAGCCGGTTGGTACACGTACAAAAGATCTCCGTAACACCGGTCCGCTCATTAAAGAGACGTTTCGTTGATCACGTCACCGCTTTGTTCTCGTCACCCGTAAGAGCGTGATCGAGCCGGGAAACGGCGAGCGAGGAGGACGCTCGTTCGTCGCGCCACGGGGGTGCGAGATTTATAGACGCGGAACGGTTATCGATCGCCAGCCAGGCGCTTGTATGGCTAGTAATTGGAACATTTATGAGCTAATCAATCACTTTTCTCGTTGCAGTCCCCCCGATGCTCTGGATACCCCACCAATTGGTCGGGGCGCCGCTCGGCTACACCGTCACCCTGGAATGCCACACGGAGGCTCATCCGACTTCTTTGAATTACTGGACCAGGGAGGACGGCGTGATGATTCACGAGAGCAAGAAGTACAAGGCTACATCGACTCCGGAGAAACCACCCTACAAGACGCACATGACGCTCACGATACACGAGCTGCAGGTGGGTGAAACATGTTTATCTCGTTATTGCCCTCGTGCACCAGGGTTTCTTCTTCTGTTCGCCAGAGATGCGTTTCTTGCGGTTGGTTATGGCGAATGTATAGAGGGGATGAAAATGTTCGACGTTTGGATTTTTCGATCACGGAGAAAGTTAGTTTCAATTCTTTGACCATGGCAGACTTTGAAACGTGCCATGTGTATTTTTTTTTGTCTCTTTTTTGGGGAAATATTTAAGCGTTTTTCGCAGACGTTGATTTTGTTATTTTGATAAATTCAGTAAATAGATTTCAAATCACCAGAGAAGAAAAGATACCGTAACGAGCACCGTATCAGATCAATTCAACACGAGGAGAGTAGAATTTAGCCGACCATTGTTACCAGTAATATTACCTAGACGCAACTCGGCGACGAAGTAATTTTCCCTGCTAATTCTGCATTTTTTATTTCGCTCCCAGTGCATGTATCTCGCAGCAGGTTGGCTCTGTTTTTTGGTCGTTCGTTTGTTTGCGATGCAAATATTCTTCCACTCTCCGGCGCTCCCTGAATTAAGAATTCCTTTTTCCTCCTTTTTTCTTAAGTGGCGCGAGGTAGGAGAAGATCGCGTGTTCTTTTTGCCCCTTTCCGGTAGTTTGCTGCCACGTATTCCTTTCCTCCCCCACGGTGATTCGTTTGGTTAATTCACGTATAATTAACATCCGATAAAGAACCGACGAATGAACGCCTCTTACGAAATTATTTATAACGCCATTTATCATAGTTCGGTTATTTTATTAACAAGTTAATTTCTCGCGTATCTCTGATACACTTGTTCAAGAAAAATATGTGTAGGTTCATTGTTAAGGTGGTGTTCCACGTCCTCTGCAACAACTCACGGGGAGAAAGAAACTGGAGAAAGATAACTTCCTGCGCTGTTTAACTTTGTTCTCCACTTCCTTGCTTCCTACTGTACGCTCTGCCCTTTATGCATTATATGCCACCAGATTTTTTATAAAAGGACACGTGTTAATTTATATGATCCACGTGCAAGTTTTATCTTCCATTGTATAATATTAAATAGATGTAATGAAATAATTAAACGTTTTGCTGATTGTGTCACTTCTTTTTAGTATCGAGTGAACACGATTAAACTTTTTTAAGTTTATTACTAAACTAATTACCGAGTGCACGCATAATTATTTTGTAAATAACGTATTTTAGTCTACACTAGAAACACTGCAATTGTTTGAACAACATGAACGTAAAAAGTGTGTATAACTTAGTTTTGAAAAGTGGATTAGGATTATATTCATTCTGAGATGCATACCATATACTTGAGCATAATTGAAAGAAAATGAAAATGCAAAATTTTCCTTTGTCTTTTGACTATCTCGAGACGTCAGTTCTAAATCGACGAGAAAATTCTGACCCACTAACCCTAACTTTACCCGGCGTCAAGCACCACGAAGCCAACAGGTGATATTTGAAAAGTTTCGCGACATCTCACGAGATTTATTCGCAGATTATTTTCGCGTATGGAAAGGATATCCTTAAAATGTCCGTGTAAAAGAGGAACTTCCTCGTGTCGTCGACTCGAGGGAAATATATCGTTCCTTTCTGTCTTTCCCTTCCGCTTTCGCTTCTTTTGCACTACACGTACAACAAATGGGTTCGAAATCGAGTGAATCTGGAAATTATTTTCACGGTACTTTGCGTTGCACCTCGCACCTAAACAACACCTTATTGGATCGTTGTATCTCTTTACACATTTAACAATTTATTTTTATCTCTCTTTCATATCTGAATATCAATTTGAACACAATTTTCGTAAAACCATACACAAGTTAAAAATATCGACGATATTCTTTGCTTTCAACCAGATTGCTCTATTCCTTCACTTTATCCTTACATAGTTACGTACACGCGAACTTACATAATTCATACGCAGTAACATGAACGACGATAATTGCGGGGTTACTTATCAAGTGTTAATCATGTACGTTTAATTGAGATAATATTAGTCCTTAATGTGTACGTTCCAGTTAGATAACAAGGGAATTCCATTTGCAACGTACGAGACAACAAGAAAACAAGAGTAACCCAATTACGTGTACGTGCGAGCAAAAAGAATCGAACGAATCGATACACGTGTGTGTATACATTGCGTTCGACCTGAATACCCAGGGCACGGGCACCTATTTTTCACGCAGAATCGTTTCGTTAAATAACCAACCACTCGATACGCGAAACTTTGGTTTGAAAGCAAACCTCGATTTCGACACTTGTGTCTGACGTCGTTGCGATTCTGTTTTCCAGGAGGAGGACTACGGCAGTTACAAGTGCGTGGCGAAGAATCCGCGTGGCGAGACGGATGGCACCATTCGCCTGTACAGTAAGTGTCGTTTGTTTGCTCATACTTTTCAAATATCACGCTTGAAACGTTTGTCGAACTAATGACGGATCATCACACTGCTATATATAAAAGAATTGAGAAATTAGTTCGATTGGACTATGGATGTGTACCAACAGCGATTCGCGAACGTGGCACGCACTTCGTCGCCTCGTCGACAATTTTCAGGCTGCGTCCATCGTTTTCATTAAATCCTCTACCTTTCTTTTTACTCTCTTCTATTTTATTCTTCTCATTTTCTTCGTTTTGTAATTAATGCGCGTTCGTTCGCGACACGGTCATTTCAACGGTTTCCATGTACCATGTGCAATGTAGGTTATTTGAGAATTGAAATGATAATGTCGCGTATTAAATTTCGAAATACGGAATTTAAAATATTGCGAAACTTACGAACATTAGAACTTAAAGCTTGCGAACTAAAAATATGTACAAAACTAATTATTAAACGTGCAAAGAACAGGCGTAATAATTAATACACCGTCGCGACCATTTAAGTAATATTCGAACACAATGAATTTCAGTCATAAATATCTTTAATCAGCTAATATTTTGGAATGCAGACAGATTAAAGAATTGAGAAGCACTGAGACGTTCCAGAAGACGTTCGCAAAGTAGACATAGACGAGTTATCGGCGAGGGATGCTGAATGATCGGGTAGAGAGAGTGTTCCTCGGTCAACGCGCTCGGTTTCAGATCGGTTCCTCTACGGATTCCACTAATTCCGGTTCCCACGGCAAATATATACGCGCAATTAATTAACCACCGTGGAAGCCTCGGGGATCGCTTTTGCGGCGATCTATTAATTCGTGATTAAATCGTTCGCGAAATCGCGCTGCCATCCTTAGCTATCGTACCATTTCGTTTCAGATACCAGGTAATTACAACCGACTCTCCCGTGTCCGTGGTAAACGCTCTTTCTTTTTGTTCAATAGGGAAATCAATTTCTTAATAGAAGTTCGCCAAGTTAAATCTCTCGCTGTCTGATTTTCGAGTACGAAGTTATCGGTATGCAGACGAATCGTTTGCAGAGATTGATTAAAAATTTTACGCGAGATATGTAGACCTTCATTTTATTGTGTTTTTCCAATTATTTTTCGAAAGTTCATAGATTTCAATTTAATTTAACGAAAAATGTTAGCAAAAATTATTTTTACTAGTATTTTAAATTTCACTGGACTAATATATATATATATATATATATATGTGATCAAATACTAGAATCCCAAAATCTGTCGGAAAATACAGAAGCACGTTCATTTTTTCTATCTACCACTTCACTTCATATCTAAAAATATTTGAATTAAATTTATAAAATACCTTTCTCTATCTGTATTAAAATTGCATTTTTCTATTTTTATATCGTACCAAACGTTTCGCTAATTAAAAAGATAATACCTTCGATGATTATAATTATTACTCTATTTTTTTTTATAATCTTAATCATTTTAATACTTTTGGTGTCCACCAAAAGACCACGCAATTACTTCGATACCATTGTCGATAGTTTCAATTTCAACATCTTCGATGTTCAGAAGATGGCGCAACCATTTTGGTACCATTTTCCAATCTCACACTTCTGACACTGTACACAAATATTAATTTGGTCAATCGAAACTGATAATTTCTCTACCGTGAAACAAGTTCAACATTTCTACCGCAAAGCCAATCAGAACTCGCAAGCGAAATTTCCACGCATCCGCGCGGCTGATGTGCAAACGCGCGTGCACCACGAACGCGGCAGACGAACGGGCGCGTCGCGAAGGGTGATTTCGGTGTGTTCAGCTGGCACTCGCGACGAGGGCGAGAAAGACCGTCCCTTCATTAGTATGCATCGGTTTTTCGCATTAGCGACATTCAAATGAAGCGAGCGTTTAGCATAAAAGGCCGGCGGCAAGAAGGAGACTGGCTGGTGATATCCTGCTGACGATTACCCTCGTGAAACCGGCGGAAAACGATCCAGATTCATGGTAGCGGGCGAGGAGGGTCGCGTGCTGTCGCAAAGACATGTCAGTCTTCGAGATCGCAGTCTAACGCGTAAATAAATGAACGATATTATTCGAAGTTCACGTTTCTTGCGATATTCAAATCGTTTAGCTGAAAATTACTAGCAACAAGTAATTTCAAGTATCCCATTGGCTAGAAAGTATTTTCAGCTTCGTAATGCGAAGTAAAACTCATTTCTTTATACACAAAGAATAAAACTGATTCGAATTATCAATCTGAAGTTAAACTGACAGCATAGAATCCTCACTAAAATAAATGTATAATGCGAGTACAATAAATTGCAATAAGTGCTATTGAGATTCACACGTTTCTGCCAACAACGAACATATCAATTACGAAATCGCGTGAAAGTTTCCAAGTAACAGAAGTATTAATATCAGTTTTACCCCGACGAGGCGTCGTTCGCATTCGAATGCCGTTTCCCGCGGTCTCTCGTTACAGAACCGAGCCCAGCTCGCCTTTTCCGTACAATTGAAGGCTAATTATCGCGACAACCGGAGGCGCACGCAGTATGCAAAGGTCGATACGAAACTGATCAATGCATCGGGTGCGACAATAGCCCGTCTGGCGAACCGGCGGACGTTTATTCGTGCCGGGAACAACAGCGACATTAAGCGTCGTTCGCGTCGATGGAAGGCGCGGCGGTACGTGTTCAATCTTTGCCCATAGATCCCGATGTTAGCAGCGGCGTGATGCGACTGTATTCCAAGTGGCCGTCCCGGCCATTGGCGCGTCGGTAATTTTGAATTATTACGCGATGGAACGGGCCGGTGAAATTAGCCGGCCGCTGAAAGCCACGTTCGAATAATCGAATGCGTTATGGGGCCGCGTTTGAGAATCGTAGCTAATTTCCACTGGTAAAGCAGGGCTAATAACTTTTATCGTCGTTGATTATTATCAGTTATTGGACGCTCGAGCTTACTCGATTAAACCGCGCGGGGAAACGGTCGTTATGGCCGTTCGTGTCCCGCGATTTAATAATCTAGACATCTGCGAAGAATAACACCGATTTCTCTGTAATATGTGATGTGTCATTGTCGATCGATCGATCGTCTGTTCGAATAATACAGATTTTTCAATTTGTTCGTTGCTAGTCGCAAAATGGCAAGGGAAATAACTAAGACATCTGGTTACGCCTTGAATACAGAGTTCATAGCTATTTCTGGCATTAATCGCACAGAGTTTCACAAATAGTCGTCGAGAAGTGTATATAATTCGATAGAAACTGAAATATATACACAGATACATAATCTCGATAAAATACAGTCCACTAACAATAATAGTAGCACTTTTTACAACTTTTTTGAATTAAAAATCCTTACTACTTGTGCCACAATATTATTAGATGTAATTTATATCAGATGCGTTCAGTCAAATGCTGTAAAAACTTCACAAAAGATACTTGACGATTCCGTGGAACGCGTGTATTAAAAACAGAATCGGGGAACGAAGTTGAATGAATAAAGACGCGGGCACCGGCAGAACTTTAGTTTCGTGCAAGTCGATTATGAATGCATACGTAAAAACAGCATGGAAAACAGAGAAAAGGGAAGGAGAAAGAGGCAAAGAGAGACGGAGTTAAACGGATGTAAATATACGGTACACCAGAGGGAAATTCTCGGCGTTTTCCGAGGAAATTGCTTTCTAATTGGCGAGATTTTTAGGAGTCACACAATAGCTCAAAGGGTTTTTGCCGCCGCGCGCGAATATTACTTACTACTCGCTCACTTTTATAAAGCAAATGGGTTATAAAGGTATTGTTCAACGGGAATCACGATCCTTGCAACCTATTCGCAATTATTCAGATCTGGTTTTCTGAATTCTATCGACTGCATTTTCATTCGACCTATTCGAAACAATTCATGGAACTTATCGCATAACGATATTTTTACGAGCTTTATGACCCACTATTTAAAAAATTATTATCAATTATTGGTCAACATAATACTTCTAAAAACTGTAACTTTGTATTCTAATCGTAGAAATTTATGCGTGCACAGAAATTCTACTTCAATAGAATAATATATCTTCTCAACATACCAATGGATTCAGTTCCAGATCACAAATTTGTATAGTCAACCGATTTTCAGAGGACTTTGAAGAGCACATTTGAATAGAAATTAACCAAATTTAGAAACGGAAATTCGCAACAGTAATCATACTCTAAACGACGAGGAGGCTAAGAATTATAACGGAAAATACGTTTCCTCTCCCAGCATCGCTCTCCATCTATTCCCCCTTCAGTACCCCCCCGTCCTCCTCTCGCGCGGAGATCGATCTTCCTCCTCGAAACATCGGCTACAAAGAGATACCAGGACTCGAAAGGAATTCGAATTCATTCCGTCTGCGTAGTGGAGGGAGTAAAATAACCTCGCCGCGGTCCAGGAGGGTCCCAAAAGGGATGCTCGGTGCCCCGCGAGCGTCGAAGCGGGACGGATAGAGGTTTCAAACGCCCTGAACGAAGACCGAACCAGCGGACAAACACCGGCACGTACGATGAACACGTAAAAAGAGAAAGGAACTGTAAAATGGATAGAAACGGTGGAAAAGAAACGGCCAGGAACGTAAAGGGAGCCAGCGGGACGAGAAACGTTGGAGGGGGGAGAGGAAAAAGAGAGAAAAATTGTAGGAAAAGGGTCGATGGACAGAGGGAGTCGAAATTAAGTGGTAGAAGTCAGAGATATGTCAGACCAGTTTTATTAAGCGGCATAAAAACGAGATTTGTAGTAGTCTGACTGAGGAAGAGAGTAAGAGAGAGAGTTCCTACTTTACGTGGCTAAGGGGTGGTTACGAGACTTGCCCTCGCTGGTGACTGGTAAGGGGATGAACAGCAGGAGCGAATGGAGGGGACTGGACGAAGAGTAGTAGAGCTCGTACAGATATGAATTTATTATTAAGGACTGCCTAAGGGACAAAGTACACCCCTGTTTCTTGATAAGCAACCATCCCATCCACGCTACTCCGTCTCCTCCGCTATTCCCTTTTGCTCCTCAGCAGCGATCCTCTCCTACGGGACAGGAGATCCCTCGCGCTCCTCGTCTCCTTTTTTTCCTTCTTGACGCGCAACCCCTACCTTTACCACCGTGCACTGGAAATGCCCGAGCACGGCTAATTTATTCCATAGCGGAGTCAAACTGCTATTTGCGAGGGTGGAAGGAAGAAGTGGAAGTAGGGTGAAGGATGCTGCAGGCTGTTGCGGCGGACAAAACTTGCGGCCGTTCACCAGCGGATAGCAACAATATGGTATTCATTCGGCTGCTCGCCACTTCTTCTTCTTCTTCTTCTTCTTCTTTCTTGTTCTTGCCATCTCTGCCTTCCCCTCTTCCGTCACCGTCTTAGACTCAAAGCTTCGTATACATAATGCAACGCCTCTTCCTCTTTGGCCCCCGACCGAGACGAGGATTTAATTGTCGGTCGTTAGACGGCCTTCCTATAACCATTTATGATGTTCGTTACTTTCCACCTTTGCGTCTTTTCCTCCGCAGCCATTCCGTCTTATTAATTTGCGCAAAGCCGTGTTTTACCCTCGAAACGTCTCGGGGATTGGTCCTGGCGACGGTTTGAAATTTTTTAATCCGATTCCACTCGCGAAACTTTCGTCCAGCTCGTATTTGTTCCCGGGGGTGCGCGTCGCGAAGATACCAACCCCCTCGATAGGCTGCCCTCGCGACGACTTCCTCGCTTCGAGCATGGATATTTTCTTCCGCGAGCGGTGAACTTCTTAATTAATTATGCACAACCGAGTTTCAGATTTGAGAGGGGGGCTGAAAAATGAACTTCGAGCACGCGGAGATTTGTAGTTCCTTCGAAGTCGCGGGACATCTTTCGAACGTAATTACAGTTACGTTTTGTCGTCCGGAAGAAAGGAAGTTCTCTGATACGTCTTTTTAGTTTCTAGACCTGACAAATTGTATTTGCGTTTGGATCGATGCGACTGATTTAAAGTTTTGGTTAACAATGGGGGATAGCTGGCAAATTTTTGGTTACCGTTTCGCATTTTCTTTTCAAATCGGAATGAACATTCAGGAGATCGACTGAAATGTAAACTTCTTCGAAAATCGGGGAAAAATATCTTCTGTTTTAATTTCTTAGATGTATACAATTTTACGAAGAGCGTTTCAGATTATGTGTTTTATTGCAAATATCATAATTTCTTTGAATTTCAGTGTATTAAGTATCCTACGATTATGTTATTGTAATCATTTATAAAATTAAAAATTTGAACGTATTGTATTGTTGCAAATTTCGTAAAAACAGGATCGTCATGAACGAATTAAATCGCGTCAGTTTATTGAACAAAAATTCGAGCGAAAATTCCCATACTGGTGTTTTAGCTGAATTTTAGTAACTAGTACACAGAATATTAAAAAACAGTACGCATTCAAACAACCTGCATCAACTTCGAATCCCGTCATATGTACAACCCTTTGTCTCTACATCCTCACCCCCTCCCCCCTACCCCCCTGGGGGACAGGATATTAATTCCGGCCTGAGCAGCAACGAATTAAAATTGGCTCCTACGTGAACGCATACCACGCACGTTTGCGGCTTTAATCTCACGTGTGATATTAAATCTTTCTTCCCGGCCTGCTTTTCTGGCTGCTACCATTTTTGCCCTCTATCTATTTACTCGGCGCGAAATTAGCTGTTCGTTTAGTAAATTATGAAAGCAAGTTACCAGGCTGATGAAGTATTTGCGCACAATTTTTGCCACCGTATCGCGCGGCAGGGCGAGAAAAAAATGTTCCCCGGGTTGTGTCCGTTTCGGGGGTTGGCTCGCGAGAAATGGCGACATGCGTGGCTGGTGCTCTCGTTTCGAAAATTTCCCCCGCTAATTAGGTTTCTCTAGTATTATGCAAGATGTCCCTGTAGGCCTGTGTAAAAATTTGTTCAGACTTGCCAAACATTCGCGAACCAACGTCACAGAGTTATCGTTATTTTCGTACTCGAATTAATTTCAGTTCTGTTTCGTGTACTTCCATTACATGAAACGATTCATCGGTATTGGGATAGCAAATTAATGCCACGGTTCATAGTGAAATCGAATGAGAACGATACATGATCAGACGAAATCGAGACCCATCGACGAGCGCCAAGAAGTGTTTCGCTTGATGCGTTCCTGTAATAACCATACTCATAAGCTCTGTAATAGATGCATCCACCATGCATAGTAGCTATTAATTACGCTTATTAATTATGCTAATCAAGATACGCCATCGTACAGCGCACATTGCGTTGCCTGTACACATCGTAACCTAACGTCGGTGCAAAATTTCTTATCGTCATGATAAAATGCAAAACATTTATTAATCTTTCAAATTTTATATAAATAAATGAAATGACGTATTACTCCTTCAATTTAAAAATCCTTTCTCGTTCTTTAACACACATTTATTATTTTCTGAAATACCTATTATTACGATTCCCAATTTCATTATTTAAACCACCCAAAAAGACAGAGACAGAGCAAAGAATTTTAAATTAAAAAAGAATGCTCAAATATTTAAAACTTCTTTTTTTCTTGTACAATTAATTAAAAATCCTCGCATATAAACGCTGTTACAACACGATCTTAATTATAATTACGATACGAAAACTTAAAGTCGAAGACTACAATTCGCGCAAAGACAGAAAGTATAAATCATGGACGCAAATTAACGATATTATTGTCAAATTGGACAGATCGACATCGATCGTGCAGGGTGCGACATCGAGCCACTGTGTACGAACGCGATCCCCCTTAAATAATTTATCGAAACGGAGCGTACCGGTCAAGTTAGAAGTTTCCAAGTTACTCCGGCAAAGTTCTCCGCTACGTGTAGCAGGGCGAATTTTTCTACCCCCGCGGAGATCGGGTGCACAAAAGGTTCCCGGGCGTTGTCGTCTTTGCGGCTGTCTGGCAAGTTCGCGAAAGTGTCCGATCAATTCGTAATTAAATCGACGGTGCGCGGAAGAGCGTTCGCGCTTGGGGGTTGGTGTCCGCCGCGCGTATCGCGGCTAAGAATTTATTAACGGGATGAAAACGGGGCGAGAATCCCGGCGAGGCAGCCGGTTAAATTTTTAAACGCCCGATAACCGTGCCGTGTTTTCCTTCAATTAATCGAAACCGGCCGCGCGAGCCACCCTGAATAATTGATCGCGACGCATTAACTGCACGCTCGACGATTTTCTTTGCTTAAACAGGGTTCTCTCTCCCATACTCTGTTTTTCTTCCCCTTTCTTTGCTTGTCCCTCCTCTTTTTGCCAATGTTTCTAGTTGGTTAAGGTCGTTATTATCGGTCCTAGAATTCTTGATGAATTCTTATGCATTCTCAATTGGTTTCTGTTGCCTAGGTTTGAGTTTACCTTCTTTAGGGTAGTTAAGGCTAGTTTAGGGTTATTTCGTGCAAATAAAAATTATTTTATATTGAATTTTTGTTGATTTTTAAATTTCTGGCTTCTTTTCTCTGTGTATAGACTGAAGAGGTGCGTCTAATATACTTCTTAACCATCGTAATGAATAGAAATTTATAATCTTTAAATTTGTTCAGATATAAAATAAATTAATATATTCCTTTGCTTCGTATTTGGGAAATATACCACTTACTAAAACTATGAAAATTTAAATAAAAAATTGACTTAGTACTAATTAAAAACATATAAAGAATTATGCAAAGAATATTAAGAAACATTTAATAAATAACTTTGAAATTATTAATTTCCAAAACAAAGGAAAAATAATAATAAAATATCCAAATATGCGTGAGATTGATAAATTATTTCATTATATGTAACACACTATTGCTTCCCTTCTTAAAACTAAACTCGCGCTCCACCCACACATCTCTTTATACATTCACTCATCGAATTCTCGATTCTTTTACCCGAATTTCCATGCATTCCCTTGTTTACCCAAGCGTTCACATACGCGCGCGCACATACTCGATCGCATAAAGTTGGGATATCCTCGATTATTGATTTTTCAAGAATATTCACAATTATATCCAAACTTTTCGCACATCCACGCACATAACGAAATCGTTCACACCCTGCGATATATCCTGTCTCGCATTCCAAATTCTGATACTACGTACGTTTTAAGGAGAACAAGACGCGGAAGTAACTCTGCTCCTTCTCTCGTCGAGGGATTGGACGTTCATTAGCTAAATTATTAGAGGCGACGAGACATTTTCTCGGAGTTCGTCTCGCAGCGACGACTCGAGCGGGCAATTCCACAGGCGGCGAGTAACATTCTGTTTGCACGGAAAGTAGTTTAACGTGGAAATTATGATGATGGACATATTACCGACAGGGAATGAAATTGGTCCAGGAGTTTGTTGGCCGAATTAAGAAATCACTCCGTGGTATCGCGATCTCGCGATCGTCGTGTGTTGGGACTGTAAGTGCGACTGAATTTAAAACTTTCTCCAATAACTCGAACAAGTTCGCTTCTGCGATTATCTTACGACCTGTTGTCGAAGGATTTTATTAATTTAAACATTTCTGTTACTCGTTCGCAGCAGCATTTTCATTTTTGCACGACAGAATTTCTAGTTTCTTTAATCGTATGCTATACAAACTCAACTTATTGTTGTCAATCGTTGTTAATTGTTATATTTGGACCTGATTCTATTACCAAGTATTGAATATCCTGAGTATTTAATTGCAAAACGGTGTCCATTTACATGCGTTAATCACCTCATTATTTAACGTTCTGTTCGCAAGTTTCTGTTTCGTGCATCAATATTTTATTTGTCTGAAATACCGTGTACAATTCGAACTGTATTCTATGGAAGAATGTTAACAGAAACCTAAATTACGATAAAAGATGCAAATTCACTTCTCAGGATTTCTATGAGAACTGAACATCCTTCATCGTGTCGAAATTGGTGAACATTTGTCTCGTAAAATTGCCAGTAACTGTTGGATTATTTCAACGTGTCAGCGTAGAAATAAAAATAAATCATGTGCAAAGAAATAGATTCCTAAAAATAAACAATCGAAGAAATCTATCTATTCAAGCGAGTCTCCAAAAGTTGATATACCTAAGAGCCTGAAAGAAAAGTACGTAAAAGACTTTGCGTCATTCTCTTTATGCGAGAGGATTTTCTGTCGAGTGTCCTCACTTTTCGAATAACTTTCGCAGCGTATAGACTTCTAAGCCTGACGAATAAAGAATACTATCGAGGTTTCAATTCTCAAACCCCTTTCCAGCAACAATTCTCATCTCTAAATGTACACATGCACCTTCAACTTCATTTTGCATTGGTGAAATAACGCGTATTAATTTTCATAACTGTATAATTAAGATCAGACGTCCCATAAATACAATTCCTCGAAGCTATGATGCTCGACGAAGCTTCAAACTAGCTTCACTTATTTCTCAGATCGATCAACGAAAAATCACGGTTAAATATTTTGGGTCAACAAAGCTTCAGACTAGCTTTACTCATTTCTCAGATCGATCAATGAAGAATCATTAAATATTTAGCGTCAACGAAGAAGCTCTTGCATAAACCGTAATCGATCGCGTCTCACGTTTAATTAAAGAAACGAGCGACCAAAAAAGTAGCGACGAGAGCGCTGAACAGCTGAATACACGCGACGATTCCCGCGTAGACACGGAAGCGCCGCGAAACTTCTTCAATTGTCCGGTAATCGCGCGATTACCCCGTCGAGCAATATCAGCGAAAGTCCCGGGGAAAGTTCTCTGTTATCGTCACTCGGTGGGAAGGCGCCGCAATTTAGTGTCACTGTTGCTTTCTTCCGGAAGACAGACACCAAGTTTCTCCTCCACCCTCCGTGGCCGAGGACGCACTGGGACAGGCCGATCCGCGGCACAAAGGGGTTGCAACGATCAAGAAAAAGAGCACGGGTGAAGAGGACGCGGAACGGCTTTTTAATTTACCTAAAATCTCTCGAGACCCATGGTCGACCGTTCTCCAGTATCGAATGTACAAGTCCTTGGGGGGATAATGGATCGAAATCGCATTTCGCGATGAGAGGGTTCGAACGCACTTCAACGATCGTGATCGACGAGTAACGAATTTTTCAGACGCTTTTCAAATTATTTTTCTATGTGCCAATCGCTTCGCAATTATTGCTTATTTATATTCTTATCATACAACAGTTTGAAATAATTTCAAAGGAAATATTTATTTTCTATTTCTCGAAAGGAAATAAAAATTTCATTGTTGATTTTTGGCGTTAACGGTGATCTTGAATATTTTTAATGGCGTTTGAATATCATTCTACGCGTGAAATCTTTCTGTAAGGTTTCGACTTCCGTCAAAAGGCAAACGTTTCTAACTCTGACTGTTCAAAGTTCGAATGTTCCCAGCAGTTGGAGTACGTTCAAGCACGTTCGAACACCGCGTCTTCCACTCGCGGAAGTTAGACGGTATTCGAACAAAGAACAGCCCCCATCGCAGACTGCAATGAACGAAGAAGGGGGAGATCGTAATAACGAGGGCCTCTCATTAAATCGAGGCTGTGCCATCGTCGCGCCCTTCCACCAACAGACTTGTCCACGGTTTTTAATTCGTTCCTCCTTCGTTACAATCAACCTCTTCATTTTTTCCGCGGCGAATCTTCGACCTCCTCCTCGCGAATCGATCAATTAAGAATAATAAAGAGGATTGCTTGGTAAATTAATTACTCTCCTCTGTTGGGGATCGCAGCAGTTTTGGTAATCGAGGAGTTCCGAACTTTTCGATGGGGATCGTTTATCGAGTGCCGCCTGTCGTTAATTGAGGGAGATACCGTTTAAATGCAACTTTGTTGGTTGCGTTTCAACGCCTCACGTTCCATCGTCTTTCAAAACGATCTCGTTCGAAGTTGACAAAAATTTGTATCTCTTAGTCTCTAATATGAATTCAATTCTTTTATCTAAGATTTAGGCGAGAGAATTTTATAGTTTTTTTTTTTAAATCTTGCTATTATGAGAAACATGGAGGTTTTCTGAAAGCTTGGAAATGATAACTTTAACTTTCAGTCCAAATAATTACTTCATATAATTCTAAAGCTATGATTGCTAAATAATAACGCAGGATGTACGATTATATTTGACACTTTTCTGCGTTATTTCGAAGGCAAAAACCCATTGTTCGCACCCAGTATTAAATAACAACACGCACGAGCAACCAAAGATCGATTCACGCGCCACGTTGTCAACTAGACAGTTGATCTTAAATAAAAAGTGACGCAGCGTCAGGGAAACGTCGATTAAAGCGAGCAGCAAAAAGGGAAATCGGTATATCCCGTTAGCTTCTCAATTTCCCAGCATAATGTAATCGCGATTCGGGCAGGGTTTTTCAGTAAACCGTCCGCCATCCAGCGACGGTGGTTTTATTTGAAAGTTTTAATCCGACCGGCCGGCATGATGAATTTTTCATCCTCGATTTACGGATCCTCCTCTTTTTCTTCAATTAATCACCACCAGGAACGAATATGGCCGTGTGCGCAACCCACGCCATAAAAAGAAGAACAGTTTCCCGCCCCCTCCAAGTCTCGATTGAATTTTTAATTTTCCGGTTCCCTATCGCAGGATAGATTTTTACATCCCATCCCATTTCACTCGACCGACTGGATGCGTTCCCCTCGATTTTTTCTTCTTCTGAAACGTTCGTCGCGCTCGTCGTAGAACGCACGAAATTATCACGCGCGCACGCTTGGAAGTTTTAACCATTTCGAGACGCGAAACTGTTCCAAGTATCGAGGCGTATTTTAACAGAGACGATTTAGGAATGCATGGAGATGTTCAGCGAGAACCTGCACCTTTCTTTCGCCGGTTTTTGCCTCTTTACCGTGCGAATTACACCGGCTACTTTTCCGTCTTTTTCTTTTTAATGGGTCCGCGCGCCCTCTCGGTTGAATTAATTTGCGGCCCGCGGACGCTGCTTCGTTAGTGCTTCGTGGAAAGTAAATTCGTTAAATATCTCGTTCTCGTGACGGTGTTGTTGCCTCGCCGCAAAATACGCGGATACACGGGTATCACGTCCCTGTATTTTTGCTTCGACAAAAACGTTGGATCGTGCTCCTTTCCTTTTTCGAGAAACGAGAAAACTGCCGTCGCGAATGACACTTGAACCTCGTGGATTATCCGTTTTCTATTAACGATTATAGCACTTTTTTTTTGGTAATGCTACGAAATCTGGATGTCGATTTTTATTTTGGAATTTTTTAATCTCTCGAATACACGCCTTGGCGGAATCTGATTGATAGCATGACAAAACGAAAAAAGCTAAATTTTAAGAACCATGGAATTGCCATGATCTCGAAAAGTTATCGCTGTTTCGAATTGAAGTAAACTAAGGATTTATTGTCCAATTTACGCATGAACAAGAGCCAAGAGGGCGCCAAGATGGGAAGCGTGCCCATTTTAACGAGAACATTGATACTGATTGTCGTATCAACATATCTCGAAGACGATACATCTTTCTAGAAATATGTACTCGATATATATTGCAGTTAAAGAATCATATTTTAAGTTGGTATTATTACTGTCCCGAGGAAACAAGTTTGAAGGCTGTAAACGATGCTCGAAGTTGGCCCTAATTCAGGCAAGTTTTTCCTTTAAAAAATTTCTGGGTCAAAGCGATCTGATGCACAAATTACACTTTAATACGCGATACGCATAAACTTTTCGTAAGTTCGTACTAAACTCGACGAGATTATTAAGTATTTGCGCAAGTGGTGCAAGGTGGATTTTAAAGATGGTATTTTGAAACGATCCACCCTTCAGACGTTTAAAACAGTTTTAATTAATTACATGAATTGCTTATATGTATTTGAAACTGGAGTTTAAAAATATTTTAGTACCCTTGAATTATTTTTTCTTTTTTTTCTCTGACGAGCAATGCAAAGTGTTGAGATAGAAATCGAATTTTATGTAAAATACATCGAAATGAACTGTTGTTTTGGAAACTGTTAACAAAGCAATAATTTGATACGGTCTGAATGAACTCGAGCGCATTTATTGTATTCGCCAGGGAGTTTGCATCCAACCAGCTTAGCTGTTTCTGTAATACAACGTGTTCATTAATATTCATACGTTCCCGTGCAACCGTAGATCTGTGTTTGCGATCGAATTTTGTTTGCATTAATAATGTAGGACGGCGTCAATAATTATTAAACGATGAATTGGTTAAATGATACCCATTATGAGTCTAATTATACCATGGTTTATTAGGTCAGTCGATAATTAACCCAATATTTTCTATTAAATCTAGGGTTAATTGTGATACCCATTTAAAGGCCACAAAAAGATATAAATATTTTAATATTTCTCGGCACAAATATTTTGTTATACAATAATCTAAATAAGATATGCGATCAATAAAATATTCGTACAGTTTTAATATTGAAACAATCTATTATTTGCATAATATTCATAATTATACGATCACCTCTATAATTGAACGCTTATATATTTATCTATAATTAAACGTTCGTATTTATTAATAAACAAAACAATATAATTATCATCAATTCCATTAATAACCATTTCTACTACTCACTTGAAAAATTCGTTAAAAAATCACGAATCAGAATATTACATTAATATCAATAACCCATGAGAAACAAAATCTACTCTATTAAGACAAAAATTCGCGAACAAATTAGCAAGTTGAATATTCAACTGATAAACAGCTGAAAATTCCATAAAGTGTTTTCCAACGCGAGCGTGTACAAACGGAATACAAACACGAGCCCAGGTAAACCTCGAAAGAAGGGACGTAATCATAAAAGTGCGAGGCTGACAGGCAGAAGTAAAGAGAACGACAAAAGGAAGCTGGGCTACGCTCGTCCGACCCGCTCAATAAAGATCAATCCAAGCAAAACCCGAAGAGACTATCGGTGTATCGTCGAAACAGCCGTTCCAGAAAGCGGTTTCGATTTACAACCACGGGACTCCGTGCATCGCTACTACCCGATAAACCAGCCCCGAAACGTACATGGCCCGTAAATCCACTAGTCGACTATTGTCTCGAATTCGTTCTCGAATTCGAGCGGCCAAGGAGGGAGCGACGAGGAAACGGAAACCACGAAGAAATCGTCGCAAGTATAGCGCGGCGGTATCGATGCATCGCGAACACGGAAATTCCGCCTCGTTTCGTTATTAACACAAAACTATTACCCGCCTTCCCCGCTACTTGAATCCGCTTATAAATCTGATCTAAATATTTCAATTAACATTTACAAATTTCTATTTCAATTCTGAAATACATCGACACGTCGATGCCTGCTGCCTTCGAACTGAAACGCTTTCTCGTAACAACCAAGGATATTCCAAACGCCAAACTGGTCACAAAGTATACAAAACCGCAAGAAAAAAAAAAATGAAGAAACTTCGCGGATAGAATAAGAGCAACGAGGGTTGATAGTCGAACGAGGGAGAAAGGGATCGTTTCGTGGCGCATTAATTTAAGAGACAATTTCTGGTGTTCCATCGCGGGGCCGGGTTGAGGCAGAGCAGAACTGAAAGTCTGCGGAGGAACGGTTGAGGAACGACTTTTGGGATCGACTTTTCTACCGGGGCTAGGGGAGAAGTTTGGCAATTTCCTGGGGCTAATCTGCCGGTCGGTCAGCATTGTGATGCTGCGGGGGCCACGGGACGGCCTGGCGGAAGCCAGAGGGGGCACCTACTGAAACGTGGCTGGACCCGTGGATCACCGACCACTCGGGGTGGTACCATGAATTATACAAGCGACTCGTCGCCTTTCTGTCGCTTTCTGTACTCTCGTCTCTGTCCGCTTCCACCTAACTTCGACTGCTCTGCTCGCTTCCATCCCTCCGTCTTACTCCTGGCAACCCTTTCTCGCTCTTCCACCGTCTTTTACTCCCCCCCCCCCCCCTCCGTTTTCTCGACCACCACCCTGTCTTTCGCCTCGTCCTTTCCCATCTTCAATCTTGGTAACTCTTGGTCTGGTAACGCTGGCCTTCTTTCGCGCCAGCTACCTTCGTCCCCGCTGGTTAAGGGTGGAAAAGACAGAGGAGGTGGTGTACAGAGAGAGAAAGAGAGAGAGAAAGAGGGAGAGAGAGAGAGAGAGAGAGAGAGAGAGAGAGAGGGAGGGATCGAAGGCGGTCTCACTGGGACACAGAAAA
Source organism: Xylocopa sonorina (assembly GCF_050948175.1). NCBI lineage: Eukaryota > Metazoa > Arthropoda > Insecta > Hymenoptera > Apidae > Xylocopa > Xylocopa sonorina. Next base: position 4,758,320 of record NC_135196.1, on the reverse strand, counting down.
GAGACTCGGATGCGTGCCAGAAGCGACTCGGGTCTCATCCGTCGCCGACGACCCCTTTCGTGATTGAGCTCTCGCACCAATAAACGTCGCGGTTGATCGGCTCTCGTGTTTGAGTGGCTTTTAATTAGACCGGATAGCTCGGCTCTTCTGGCTTTAATGAGCTGCTCGCTCCGTGTCTCGTCCGGGGGAGACGGAGACGGGGGTGCAACGGGGGTGGTTTTGCGCGCGACCAGAGCAACAGACGCGCGCTCACGTTTCTCATTCGCTTGGCTTCGCCGTTGTTTTCTTTTCTTGTAAATAAGGCGCTCTTTCATTTCGCCGCAGCGATGGAAGTAGTGCTCTCTTGCGCTTGAAAAAAAGTCGCTAATGTTTTAAGTAAGGTTAAAAGTGTGCCTTTAAAATGATGTATCAGGTCTGTTTGTATTTAAAATCTGTTGCATTATTGTTCTTTCAATTTTCTATTCTTCTTACACTTCCAGTAGTTCGTTTGTATGAATTTCTTATTCCAATCAATTTAATCGGAGAGATCTGCTTCGTATACACTTTGACGAGTATCTGCTACACTTGTGAAACGAGACGACGCAAGTGATAAGAATTGTTCGTAGAAGTATTGAGAATCGGTTATCACGGAAAGAAGTCGAAGAAATTACTTAAACTCAATTCGGATTCGGGGAAATTGAAATGTGAAGATAAGGGAAACGACGGGAGGAAAGTTTTCTTAGTATGAGTAAAGCGAGTTTTAATTAGAGTAGAATGTAGCAGCGGAACGAAAACGATGATTTTATTGAATACTTTGATATTTTACGCAGAAGCCAGTTTCGATTTCTTTGCTCCTCTCTGCCAATTAATCAGATTGATAAAGCTTAAGGTTCTTTTGAAATGATGGAAGCTGGACGAATGAGAATTATCATTGTTGTTTCATCATTTACCATGATTAACATATATGATAAAAAATAATTGGTTCACGTGTGGTTCTCTTTGCTCACGATTCGATTTTTACGAGCGAAAAATCTCCCTTTAAAAGATTTCATTCAATATTTAAACGCTACAATTCCTATATAATACTACAATGTTAATTTTACTTCTTCTGTATTTATTAAAAAAAATATATAGTTACTCAGAAAGTAATATTCGGACATTTCTGTAGCCAATTTCAAAAGCAAATACGTGCATCGATGAATCGATAGACGTGGAGATTCCTAATTTTTAACGAGAACCTCGGCTTCTTATTAAAAATGGAACCCCAACTCGCCTCAGAATTCGGGGCGAGCAAACAAAAACGGATTTTGAATTGCATCGGATCCATTGAATCGAAGGCTCCATTGTCGTTCCCTCCAAGGCGCCGTCGCCGGGGATCTTATGGAAATATTTTCTCCTCCCATCCCAGGGAGAATCTTCTTTTTAACGGGTACCGCTTCTGCGCCCCCTTTAATCGTATTACCGAACGTACAGACATATTTCCATTCGTCGAGCCGTTCGGTGCCAATTGGAAGAGCCGCTGCTTCACCCAACCTTTTTTTTTTTCTTCTTCTCCCACACCAATCCCATCTATCTCGGCCCCGTCGTCTTTTGCTATTCGCCGCGGTGCTGCAATTTTAGTCGAACCTCGCTGAAATTTCGCCGGATTAGAAGTGACAATCGTTGGAAATTGAATTGTGACGCGCGAAATATTTATTCTGTTTCTGCTTGGATAAGGGATGGACTCTTATGACGTTAAATATTGTGAAATATATATATATTTTTTTTATTAGAACAGATGAAAGTGTTTTTGTTTTAATAGCATAACAAATTTTTAAAAGAATAAAAAATTCTTATGACTCGTATAACATTTAGAATATGTTTTACTGCAGTAAATAAAAAGAAGGCTTGCTTTCTTTATAAATGAATATATTTTCGCTTTTTTAGAATATTAGGAATTATTCACAAGTGTCCAGCAATGGCAACTACCTATGATACGATTACAAAGCGTAATTATTTTTCAGTTATAGAATATTTTTATTTGTCACAGTAAAATGTATCTTTGAATCCACGTAAAAACTCTTCTAATATTCCTTCTATGCAGTAAACAATTTTTAAATAATATATATAATAATTTAAATAGCTGGAGACACTGTAGATTTATTATATTAATTGTTGGATACGTTCTGATGTAATAAAACGAAAGAACAAGATAAGGAATAAGAAAATATCCGCGTTGAAAAGTGGACGCGTGAAGATTAAGCGAAACAAGTTTCTACGGAAGACGCGATCGATGCAATTACGCAACTTTCTGGAACGTAATTAATTTTCTTGCCGTGCTCCACTCTTCCCTATTTCATTGTCCTTAAAATCCCCGGATCAAAAGGTCCGCGATTATTTTCGCTCCCTGGATTCAATTGCTCGTCTAGCCGTTATAAATGAGGGAGGAAATTAATATGTAGTCGTAACAAAAATACGGAATCGATCCAACAGCTGTTTGGAAATTTAATCGCCGATATTCACTGTAGCTGAAATAAACGAACCATTTGGGGGATGTTAAATTTCTGTACCCCTAAGAAACGTTATTAAGCTTTTAATTCCATTATTTATTCATTTATTTAAAGCTATGTACACATCCCACTAAGTCATTATAATATTTTATCGCACGGTACCTGCTGTTTTAATTTTAGCTCTCTTCATATTAATATTTATATGTAAATTTCAGAAACCAGTTTAATACGAACAAAAATAAACTTTAAAATTATTTTAAGCTATATTATCTTTAAAAAATCTCTAAACAATATATGTTCAGTAAATAATGTAAAATACATATCATTTACGATTGATATGTGTTATTTTATAACGACAAAATCCTACAAAAAAGGAAGAGGAACAAAACTGTGACGAAATATAAGATCGCGTGGATTATATCTCAGCCTGGAATATGAATGCTCCACTTAGATACGCGCAGGTGATTAAGGCTTAGTTACACATTCATCAGAGAGCACTTTGCAACCGCTAGAAGCGAGTCGAAGTGAAAGAAAGAATCGTCGAATTCAGACGCGATCGACTTCGCGTTCGATCCTCGCAGTTAGCGATCGGTGGAATAAAAATTCTCGCTCAAGTGGCACTTTCCCTCGACGCGGATGATAAAAGGGAACGCGGCCAGCCTCTTCAACGTGCACGCACGCACGGGGTGTTCGAACGCGAGGGGTGCTCCTGCCACGATTCGACCCAAGGCGTACAGGAAGCCAAACAACCAGCCGCTTACCCTCGACGTGGCGGGTTTCCTGTAGCGCCGCAAAATTCAGACCCCAACTACTACAACGCGCAAACTTGGCCACGCCAGAACATCGTTTCCACGCGGCTGTGCGTGGAACTTTGTACCATTTATGCTGATGTCTGCGAAGATCTTGCGACGCTCGAGGTCGATTTTCGCGTCGATTCGAGTTCGCCAAGATTCCTCAATTTTTCATCATTTGTACCACTTTTCTGTATTTCTCTTGAACTTGTGTTTCTTATACGTGTCTCTGTTGTATCTTCTGCATATTTTACTGCCACTACCTCTGCTCGTTGTATTTATGTATACAGATTTCTTTACTTGGTAGTTCAAGAGAGAAATGTTGAGAAACAAAACGATTTTAAGAATATATATTGAATGTTCGTACATATTAAACAATTGAAAATATTGACAAAAATATGATGTGTAACAGGAAGGACATATTTTTATTCAATTCGTAGTGAATCCTTGCGAGGAAGGCAAAGAGGTGAAAAAGAAAAAGGAAGCTACAGACACCCTTATGCGATCGTCGAAATTACGAAACAGGATCGTTAAGGACTATTACGAGGACAAACGCGACACACGTTGACAACGGAACGACGCAATTATAAGAGTTTCTGCAAAGGTTAATCCAAGCGAGCGGGGCAACTAAATTTCCTCGTCTCGCGATGTGAAACGAAGGAAAGTCGTGAGTTAACGCACGAACAACCATGACGCTGGTCGTCTGCGATCGTTTGAACCCGTTCAGAACCACAATTACGGAAGGCATCGTAGTTAGGGCTGATTTTGTCTGAGCTTATGATCGTTACTCGATGTCTTCTCTGTGGAATTTTATCACTCGTCGATGCGAGACACCAAGGTTCTATCAATTTCCTTCGTTCCGTTTCTTTTTATGGTTGAAAATTCAGTTCTCTATCGCATCTACATGTGTCTATCCAAAGAACGAACCGTTTGTTGTGGGAGTAAACTCAAAATTGTGACTCTCTACTTGAAACTATGCATTTAAATAAGCAACTATGTTGCTTTTTAACTGTTTGATCAATTGTTTCTGTGGGTCTTTAATTTTTGCCTTTTGAAATACTAATGCTAATCTTGAAAACACTTTGCCATCTTTTCTAGTACTAATAACACATTTGTAACGAAAGGATAATGAAATGCATGATACCAGGTGATGGCAACACTCTGGTTAACCCCAAAAACGCCAAGAACGAACGTATAATGTTATATATTGATCAAAACTCTACTTTCTCAAAAACATATTTTGGTTGTTGCGATTTCTAATACATTGTTTGTCGCGAGTTGTATGCTCAACTTGACTAACTATCGATCTATATTGAAATACGGCTGGTAGGATTTAAAAGGAAACACCTTGGATGAAATCAAAGAGGCATGAACTTAAACGAGCAATCATTGATGGAATTATAGGCCTTTTCGCGTTCTCATTAAAATTCTCGTCCCGTTTGAAAATTCTTTATGTACTCAAACGGATTAATTTCATCCGTCTGCTTCTTTGCGCTCGCTCACTCCATTTCCCCCGAGATGCTTCGTTACTTTCTTGTTTAAAATTGCTGATATCTCGTGAGAAGTTTCGAGAGACTCGAGTGCGTGTTTTGAGATCAGTAGAAACTCTGAACCAGTTATATCGGAAATAAAAATTCGTTCTGTACTCAGAATAAATGACGGCTACGACGCGTCGCGAAGTCTATAGCAGATGTTTATTTTTCAAGTTCAATAATTGTTCTCATAAACAAGGGAGAGTTACAGTAATCGCGAGTTTAAGGAAAGTAACTATTTAATACTTTTTATTTCAATGCTGAATTCTATTCTGACATATAATTATGACATATAATTATATATATCTCTTACAAAAATTGAACTAATCTAACTTTGTTTAAGCAACTTCAAACTTGGCGCTTAGAAATATATAATTTTCTATTTCAATAGCGATGTAGTACTTGGAAACATATACACAGAGCAAATTTATAGAGCAAACATTTAGAAGGCAAACTTCAAATTATAATACCATGCTCGTTAAGTGTTGCATTTTCAAAATGTAATTCATTATACCCAATGTTGTAATTAATGTAATTGATTACATCCAATTTTAACACAAAATAGAATACATAAAAAAATGAGAAAGGTGTAAATTCTTTATGTTTAAATGTTGCTCAGTAGCTGCATAAGGAGAATAGGAAAATGGATTGTGCAACATATCAGACACCTGGAGTCCTTCCAGTTATACAATAAAATCAAAAATAAAACTCTACTTTTACTCTTGTTTTCCATTTTGCTGACAGAATGTGACAAACAAGGTTCACGTGCAAATACTTAAACTTGCAATTATGAAGTCTACTGTGCTGACAAAATTTTTCGCACTCAACAATTTTGTTCGTACCAATCGCCACGGTTAATCGCTGATTAATATCGCGAATCTTCACTCATCTCGCGCACGATAAAATTAGGTGAAACCTTGACGCGAGTCCTCGACGAAGTTACCCCTTTCTCGACTTTTCCGTGAATTATCTTCGCGTGTCCCGCGATATTCAAGACCGAACTTGGCGAAGTTGAAGCGACTCTTTCGACCGCCCTTGCCCCTTTGCATACTTGCGAGATTGGATAGTAATTACCCTCGAGATAGAAGGCCATTCGGAACAATTTCATAATAGCCCACCGTTCCACGGTCGGTCTTACCTATGTTATTAATTTTCCATTTATTAGCGAGCAGATTTCGCGGAGAACGCGAGTAATCAGAGGATTATAAAAGTTAGCGTCGAAAGATGCTTAACAGCTCTCCGCTTAGCCCTTGTTGGGATCGCTCGAGTCACTTGAATCGAATTAACTGCTGTGAACTTCAACTTTGTGGCCCTACACGTCGAATCGATCGACATTCGAAGTTTGTTTCGTTCAAATAATCAGATTTTAAATTATGGAATTTTTACCTACTTTTCTGTGCGGTTAAAATACGTCACTTTTCTCGCAGTGTACGTAATTATGTCAGTCTGAATGAAGTTCACGTTTAAAGAGAAGTTGACGGAATTCAAAATTCGTTTGGAACTTGCGAGAATATTTGAAAACTTGTTAAAAGGACAGATTCACGTGGGTCGCGTAATTTCAAATTACTTCAGTTCAAGAAACTAAGATCCAAGTGACTTGTTAAACTTGAGAAAAGCTTTAGAGACTGTTACTTAAGCTGGCGCTCCTTTTTAAACATTTTAAAGTGTTTAGAATTTTATTGTTCCTCGTGTTATCCCTTTTATTACTCTATTATTGCACTGTTGAAAATGAGTTCAAGAAAAGATGGTATTCTTTCGAAACAAAAATATCTTTATCACTTAAGCTTGGAAGAATGTCTAAACGCTACGAGAGCTGTACGAACGATGAAAACACTCGACAAAAATCTAGAGTTCCCGCTTAAAGAAAATGACGACGCGAAGTCTGCACGTGCTGTTTTTCAGAGGATTCACGAGATTCATTTGTGTTTCTACGTTGACACGTTTAAAATAATCCAACAATTTTACTCTATTATGAACGTGAAAAGATGTGAAAATTTTCATTGAATGCGATACAAACGAATCGAAAATAATGATACCAGTTCAATTTTGTCAGCAGTTGATAATGATTGTTACGTAGGACAGAAATTTGAGATTTATTATTTTGATTCAGAATCGGATATCGTTGTTTGGATTCTCGTAGCCAGTTACACAGGAATCGTGTTCCAGCGGATTTTCTACGAGAGAGGGTGCACTTAGTAAGTTGCAACGGAACGTAGCAAGGGTGCAAGAGCGGCAGTGAAAGTTGCAGTTCGTGAAACGCTTTGTAATATGCATAAGTAGTTGAGGAATTCCATGACTGCCCCCCCCCCCCCCAAGAGCGTTAAAAATGCATAAAGGAGGGGAAGGTTATCAAATTTCGGGGAATTTTCATTTACACGGAGTAAACGTAAAAGTTAGCGCGGCCCCTGTTAGCTCTGGGATGAGCTTAGAAAAAGGGATGCGAGGTTTGAATTGTGAATGAAATGTATTTTACAACAGCTTCTTGCTGCAACGTGGAGTGCGAGGCTTCTTGAGTGTTTGGCCTACAGTGCCGCGGACACGATGATTCCGGATAAGTGAATTAAATTTTGTTGAAACTTTCAGCTTGAAATCAGACACTTTCGAAACCTAATCTTGTTACCGCAATGCTTTTAATTCACCACGCATTGACCCGTGTGTTCCCTGTGCGAATTCTATAAGTTATGTTTTTACGTTACATCCAAGAAGCTTTTGCTGAAATTGAACTGGTCATTCCATCGCAATATCTGTCACATTAATCATAATATAAAATTATGTAACGATGACGATTGTTGTATAATTCAACAATTAATTGAGAAATAATAAATAAATAATATTCTTTTCTGTTAGATGTTTAATTTCTCTACAATTACTCAGCTTGATTTCTATTTGGTTTGACAGTCTGACTAGTTCTATTTTTCAGCTAACTGACTGATTAATATCTAGCAAAGTACTTCGTTCCATCTACAACTAATATTTCAATGCATCCACTCTTTTTTATAAATAATAATTATTTTGCGATCAAGCATTTATTCTAGAAATAATTATTGAGTAAAAGAACTTTACTGGTCTTCTTATTATTGATTCAGTTATTCTAAAATTCTGAGTACACGAAAAACGGGATGCTATAAACTAATAATACCATTTGCAACAGAATTCGAACAATCGAATTAATTGCTTTATGGATGCAAATGAAACAAAGGGTTGTAGCAACAATGCTCAGTTTGAAAAATCTTCCAACCACTATCCATCACAAACGCCACTATTCACGACGCGCTTAAACGAAAAGGAAGAAAAACATAAATAAATTACAAAACCGTTACAGAGAAATGAATGTTCGCGAAACAGTAATGGTGGAGAAGGTTCCATTTGAAACTCATTATTGTCGATTATCGGTGACGCATTGTTCCGAAAACCGGCGGGAGGGCTCGAGCGGCTTGTCGAACCTTTCGCGTTGTTAATTGGATTTCAGGAAACGTAGGCAAACAACTTGACAGAGTACGTTTAACGCTTCATCGGCGGGCGCGTTCGCGCTTCCGTGAAACCGGCGGGAACATGACCGAAATCGAGATCATAGGTCGTAAACGGGTGACTTATCGGGGTCGGGCGTGAGACGCGGAAAAGCCAGGTGCCGTGCGGCCATCGGGTTAGACGATGTACGAGCTACAGGATCGATCGTAGATTAAGCTGAAGAATTAACGGGGCGACACGCTAATTGACAAGCTGTTTCTGTACGCGCGGATGTATTGGTACGCCGTCGGCGGGGTAACAAAACGGGGCCGGAACGAGCTACGTGTAACGCGTTGCGGAAAATAACTTGGCCGGCGTGGAATGACGAAAAGCTTTTAAAAATAACAGAGAAATCGATTCAGCGACGGAATAATGGAAACACTTTTCATCCTTCTGTTGCATTAGCCTTTTTAATCGATTTATTTCCGGCTCGAGCAATTATTCCGGCCAACTGTTTTTTAACCGAATAAAATATTCAATTTTGCGCAACGCTCCGAGCGTAATTCATTCATTGTAATCTGAATTTAACGTTTTTGTAAATGGCCTCGCACTCTGGCCAAATTTGCGATTTAAACGATTGGTAACGTGCAACATATCTCTCAAACATGTATACGGAAACTGAAAAGCTTTTATTTGCAACTGAACAAGGTACACTCTTCGTTGCTCTTCTTAAACTCGCGCTTAGCACACACATCATTTTATAAATTCATTCGTCGAACAATCTAAATTCTTCTCGGATTTTCATGTTTTCCCAGACACTCGCATACACGCACGCACACGCTCTTACGCATACAGTTTGAAATATTCTCGAATATTGATTATTCGAGGACACTCACAATTACATCGTCACAATTATAAACGTTCGCACCTCATTCATTTTTCGCATCCCACATATATCTATATCCACACATACAAAAAAAAAAGGAACCCACAATCCAAAGAAATGTAACGTTCCACGTGACCCTCTAACAAAACTGAAAACTTCTAACTATTCTTATTACAAACACCCGAACGAGTACCACCTTAAACTCTTCAACGACGACGCAAACATCCACAGTCCATTAATTGGTCAGTGAAGCAGCGAACAGTCGCAAACTTCCATACAGTGCTCGGTCCGTTTCCCGTCCTTATCTTTCTTCCACGCCCTCGATAAGGCCACGGTCCGACAATGAACGTCAGGGGATGACGACGGACCAGACACGAGGTGGGGTGACCGTCCGAAATCCGTTTCCGTGGACGCGTCACCACGGACAAACGGCACGTCCTCGGGTATTTAGCGGATTCTCCGTCAGCCGGTGTCAGAAATCGTGGCGGAAATGACAGGAATACGGAACGGCTGGAAGGCGATGACGTATCAAAGCCGGAGGTGAGACACCAGGAGTCGAGGGCACCGCCGTAAGGGAGAGCCGGTGACGGGCCGTAAGATTGATTGGAGTCACGGGATGGAAAATTAACGGTCTAGTCTGGGGCTGGTCCACGGGCACGGGCGAAAGGTGCAGAAAGCCGGGCGTCGCCGTCCTCGTCGAGGGGCGCCGTGACACCCGCCGCATACTAATTCCCCCGGCCACGGGAGTGCGTCTCCTTTTTCCTGCTTGCGACTATTTTAACCCCCCTTAACCATCTATCTCGCGCGTCTTTGCTCCGTCGAGCGACGCCTTTCCGTGGAAAACTGACCGTAATCGTGAGCCGACGCTGGTTGGGCGCGATCGTTGCTTCTCAACGACTCTTCTTCGACGGTATTGAGATGTACGCTGGGTTTTTAACGAGACGCCTTTCAAGGCTGTCCTTTTTTTATGGCACTCGTGCGAACGTGCAATATTGGGATTCTGATTATTTGAACCGAATGTAGCATACGTTACTGAATATTATTTTAGTAATAACAAAATATCGGTAAAAAGTTTCGATATTTTTTCGTACAATGGAATTCCCCGTATTTTAATTAATGGGGATGTATATGTTCCATTTTGGGGTGATTAAACTGAATTATTTTAGTTCGTTCAAATACCCATAAATTCTACATTCTTTCGACTTTTATGCTATAAAAATCTTTCGAGACAAATCATTGAATTTAATCAAAAACAATATCAATTTAATTGCAAATATCATTTCGACTTTTGATTAATTTTTCCACGTAAAAAAACCCCTATCGATCGTATCTCCCCTATTCAATCGCTAGTTAGTCAAATGCTCTCGTATTCATGAACTTTTCGAGCTCGATTCTCTGGCAAACAAAGCCTGTGATAGAAAAATATAACTATATATATATTCATCTCATTTCTTCCATGTAGATACCCTGCACTTCCATCCGCACCATCACTGCTCGCGTCGTTTCAATTAACGTCTGAAAAACTTCCCTCCAATCTACACCCATTAAACGACGCGAGCAAACCACAATATCGCATTCGGCAATTTCCAAAAGCAATACCCCGCCGTACGTAGATCACAATTCCTCCGAACATTCCCGTCCAATCTCCATTACGGTGCTGTAGCGACGCGAGTTAGGGCGTCGATCGAACGCCCTCCGCAAATCCTGCTATCTGTCCCCGACTTCTCCGTGCGCTCGCGTACCATCTTCGCCAACGACCGCTAATAATCAGCTCGCGCGAGCAACACGAGCTCGCAGCTTCCGTTCGCCCCCCTGTCACCTTCGATCAGAGACACCGGATGACACGTTAATAGATCGATGCACCGCGAGGCGCGTGAATGGAGAGCCGCGTCGGTAATTATCAAAGAGGGTGGGAGTCGCGTCGCGAGCGAGGGATGTTGAGGGGGTGGCTGCGATGGTGGGTGCAACGACAGCCACAGGGTCGTGTCAGCGACGGTGTCTATCCTTAATTGGATCAAACGGCCGACTATCTTCCCTCGATACGTCGCAGGAGAGATTCCGTAACGAGTAATTATAGGCGCGGCCGGAAGGCGTCTGCGAAAGCCAACGGGAGCCCCGGCATTGTCGCCAAATATTCGATCGACGATCTCGCGAGCAACGAGACTGGCAATTTCCCGGTTGTCCTGCCGTTCATTCGATGATGATCGAACCGCTAAACTATTTCCTGCCGATACGAACCGATCGCGTTAACGACCGCGCTGCATTGCGCCCTCGCAAGGGAATTATGCCGGGCAATTGGTTGATGACTTCGGGGAAACGTTGGCGCTCTCGATTAAAGGCGTGGATAAAGGTCGAGATTGGTAATCAAAGCCGTGGAAATTAATTTGAATGCGTGCAATGATGACGCGCGGATTTCACTTTGTGGAAACGCTGGCAAACGTTCGTATAGAGTTTTACTGTGCTTTTTTTAATCTACTTGTTTGTGGCGAATGGTAATAGAAGAAATGATAATGAAAATCAAATTCATGCGAAGTAAATCGGTGTATTACGTTTTCGATTTCCATTTGAAAATTTTAATAGCATCATCTCAGTATCTTCCCTCCAAGAGAAGGTTGTAATAATAAATGCAAAATTTTTCACCCTTTTACGCTACATTTTTCACATAGCATAAAATATGTGTTCTAATTTTCTTATGGAATTGAGCAAGTACCACAATTAATACTCCCTACGAAACGGCGGGTTATCGAAAGCGAATAGGAATTAGAACGAAACGAGCTTTTTCACGGATCGCTCGCAATTGGCATTTTTCGACTACCGTCTCTCCATAGACGGCTGACGCTAATAAATTGAATTGTTTTTCGTTGGCGCGTTAAACGATCGTAATTGGTCTCCGAAGCGTGTCATTTCGAATTGGTTTCAATAGCGCCTCGTCAGCATTCTCCGATTAATACACTCGTCCTGATTGATACAACATTCAGCCGCGCAAATAGAGCGGCCGAATAAAATACTGATATAAAATGAATTCGATACGAGACCCATTAAACGCTGGGTTATGTAATAGGATATCAGACTGAAATTCCGCGTTAACACGAACATTGCGCATATCCATTTCTGTGTACGCGTGTACACAAAAATCGTAGTTCATCGAGAGAAGTAGTCGTAAATGACAATTTAGAAGTGAATCATCTCTACGTGAATGCTGGAACATTATAAGTCACGCGACATATTTTACAATTAATAAATCAACAACCTTTACCAACATTGCTGGTCACTAAGTTCCAGGTGAAATTTAAACAAATCTTTTGATCTCTTTATCGACCAAATAAAATTAATTTCAACTCCTTAAGTTGCGTGAAAAATAACCACTATGGACACTTCTGTACCCAATTAGCTTCAGAACATCATCTAACGAAGAAATAGTCGCGAACACGCATTAATCGCGACTGAAAGGAACGATCGTGCGAAGGAAAAAGTAGATTCGAAACATCGTTTCGCGAAACTTCCTCGTAATCTGACTCGCGTGAACACGGAAATTTGTGTCACGGTGCGCAAGACGGAACCAAAGTGGCTATTAACGCCGAACAGGGAAGCGGACGAGCCAGAAACGAAGGGGACAGAGGAAAGGGGGTTGAATTTCATCGGCCTTACCGATAAAAACCGGGTTCCAGCACACGTACGGGGATAATGCAGTTTTATGAGCCCGCGCCGGTTCGTATGATAAAGCGCGGATAAAAGTGATAAATGTATGGCTTTTCATTAATGGACCCGTCCGCCAGTTCGCAGGATGATACAGTTCCACATCGTGGCCTGGATATTTATCGTACTTATTGAAATGTTTACCAAGCCTCGCACCTTGTGCTGCCCACAGCGAGCAACACGAGGGTTGAACGGTCTTCTCGATCGTACGTCAAAATTAAATTGACATCAACGCGACTGTGACCTGGAGAACAATTTGCGAACGAAACTTCGAGGAGATAGAAGCAGATTTCAGCAGAGATTTCTAACAGAGATTTCTAAACTGTTGAAGAAACAAAAAATGTGTAACGATCAAGAGAACGTTGGAAAAGATCAACTTTTAATTAGAAACTGTGTCCTCTTTTCAACTGCCTTCTCCGAACTCCCACAGAAGCCCAAAATCTCCGACAATCCATACATATTTAATATTGAATACATACAAACTACCACCTGAAGATACCCAAGAATTTCAAGCATCCACAAATAGTCTCGCAACTCTCAAGAGAAAGACGCGAAGAGCGCGCATCGCTCACCCAAAATTGAAAATCAGGGGCTGGTCGCCCCTCCCAAGGGCCTCACACATTTTTCGTCGTTCAGCTGATCACGGCGCGATTTAATTCCCAATTTATATTCACTTAGCACGCGTGAAGGTAACGTCGAGGCCCCATCGCCCACTCTGGTGCCCACCGTTCACCGTGTCCAGGAAAACATTCCTGCCTCTTACCCCGGAAAAGAACCGAGGGAAGTCACGGCGAGGTGCGCGAGGGGGCGAGAGAGAGAGAGAGAGCACGGTGGCCCGTTACAGGCAAAATGCACTAATTGGAATTAGTACACCGGGCAATATTTGAACAGCTTCCAAGTCCGCCGCGAGGCAACGCGAGGAAGAAATTGGATGGAGCGATGGACGGGAGGGTCGCTGATGGACCGGCGAAAAAGGATGATGCTATTAGGCTAATTAAGGCGCCTTAAGATTTTAACGAGTTCACTTACCCTACCTCGGCTGCGGAACTTCGAGACGGTCGCGTGTGGCGTGTAAACTTTACTGCCAGCGAATTGTCCTCGGCTGGTCGAGAATCTGGCGCTCCGCCACCCTCTTTGCGTCCTTGCATGAACGATCGGGTACCAAAATCCTTTTCTGAGTCGTTGAAAGCGTGTGCAATGATTACTATCGATTTTTCAATTAAATTTTCGTCTGAAGACTAGAGAGGATCGTGAATGAATAATTATTCTGCGATATTCTAATCTCTTTCTAAAGAGATAAGTATTGGACCAGTGAATTGCAAGAAAAAATGGAGGATAGAAGTTTTTTTACTTTGTAGATTTTGTTTATCTTGGTGTATCTTATTTCACTTTATTTCTGGTTTGAAAATAATTGAAAATTCCGCGACTAGAGCCAATTAGCATGTTACAAGACGCCACAGCGAATGCTTCGTGTGAAACGCTTTTATCCCCGTTCGAAGAGCTCCGGTTTCTGTTTTCATTTGTAGAAAGTCACGGAGGTGGTTAATTGCGCCTAATGAGCGATCCAACGCATCGAAAGGGGCGAACGTATCGGTCGTTGCGATCATCAATCAAGCGAGCGCGAAGTTAAATGGCCGGGACAACGGGTTTTAATATCTCCCGTGAGAAATAAAAGTTGGCGCGATAAATCAAAAGTGAAAAGTCTCTGCCCCCGGACTGTATATATTTCTCTGTCTGTCTCTCCTCCTTTCCATCTCCTCTTCTTCCCTGTCTTTTTTCCGCTTCCTTCCGTCTGCCACTCAGCCACGTACAAAATGGGAAGTCTTCACTCTATTTCTCTTAGCTCGCTGCCTCTTTCACCCCCTCGTTCTCTCTCTTTCTCTCTCTCTTTCTGTCCTTGTCCGTTCCTCCTCTGATATCTGCTCACCGCGTCACTCCTTCCTCGCCGTTTTCTCGCGGAGGCTAATGCCTCTTCTTTCCATCGACGACTCGCAAAAATGATAAATGAATTCCTCCCCCCTCGCCTATTTATATCTGTGCGTCGAAACGTGCTCCAGCTACCCTTGAAATTGCATAATCCGCCGCGTGATAATGGAGAACGTAACTCTCGCGGAGGACACGCTACCGATATGTCTTCGACTCGACGCGTTGATTTTAATAACACTCGCAAATCGTACACGCGTTACGTTTTTTTATCGTGCGACGGGACACGCGAGGATTTTCATTGTTTTACGACAGGCTCGCGAAGAAAACCGCTGTTTTCCAGCGGGGACGTTCGAATTTCGTATCGCTGGTGGTATTACAAATTAAGTCGAGATAGCAACCGCAAGCGTCTGATATTTATTTAGCGGTTAATAGCGGGGTTAACATCATTTGTCAAAGGATTACGTCGAGATTTTCTACGCTGACAAGCAGACACTCGCGATGCGGTCGAGTCGCGATGCGAATGGACGAAGTAATTGCAGATTTGTCACTTTCGTGAAACTTGTGCTCGAATTTATTTGCTTACAGAATTATCAATTACGCTGCACGAAAGAGAAATTTCTATTTAGTCACGTGTTATTAAGAGAGAATATGAAAGTAATGGAAAGATGCGAGTTTGTTGTGCTGATTAATGGAATTGCCAGGGCACGCTATCACCTGCCGCGATTAGAACTTTTCCTCATTTTTATTACGAACTTCAGCAGAGAAGAGATTGTACTCGTAGAGATCTCGCGTGACCCTTCGTATAATATCTCGCACATATGACTCGAATCTAGGTTACATACAAGGTATCTATTACGTACAGAAGTAATTCTGTCTCGATATATTTTCGAAATAATTAATAAAACAATTTAAGAACGATTAACTTCAGACTTTCTGTACGATTATAATGAGAAACGTCGTTCAAAGATGCATACGTTCTACATTTTACTGATCTCGGAGTAATAAGAACGTAAAGATTCGTCTCGATGAGGATTCTACTCTCGTTCGAAAGATCTCAGATTCGTTACTTAACAGAAGAACCTCCATTATCGGAATACTCATTATCCAAATACCCTGTTGCTGGAACATTCCGCGATTCGAACACTCTGTTTCGTATAAGAAGGGACGCAGCTATGATCTTGAATGAAACTGTTACTCGCAATGTTGCGATGCAATTAAGAAGCTAAACGAGAAAACTTCGATTTAAGATAAAATTTGTAAAGTAGACGACGCGTTGATTAAAATTGTAAGAGAACTTAGAAATCCCTTCTTCGTTCTACAATGCCTAATTAAATTCTACTTCGACTCGAAATGTGATCGCAGACTGCCAAATAAAATTCATACATCGTGTGCTTTAAACTTGATACAGTCACTGAAAAATTCTTAAAATAAAGGATAAACATAACCTCATAATTTCTCGAACTTCGAAGAAACCATCTGTGAGATGTTTTACGTAATTATGAAGCTTGTGAATGTACGAACGACGCGCAAGTCCACAAGTAAATTTGTGTTGCGCGTCGAACAAATCTAATATTCAATCCCTCGTTCTCGACGAGTGCGTTTCTCGCGTAATTGACAGTGTTATCTTGCAAAATGTCCTTCCACGTCGACTTCTTTCTTTTCAGAAAGAAAGCAGCAGGAACTCCTCGCGATCGGGTCAAGCGCGAAATCTAAGTTACAATCGTTCGGCGTGCCGTTTAATCACGCTAATGCATCTTAAAACAAGACTGCGTAAAAACCCGCGCAATCCATTTCACGGCACGTAGGCTCGCCTAAACGAAGCAATCTGTGCTTCAAAACAGCAATTAACCCGTAAGCACACAGAAACGGAACGAGCGAACGAGATAGGAAGTTGGCTCGTTCGACCGCGAACTTACAATCAGTTTCACTCGAATCAAACGGTTCCGCGAATTAGCGACGGTAGTTGGGTGCATTGTCTGTTAAATGCGAAGAAAGTGATTGCGAACAAATATGAACCAAATAAAAAAAGGGGAAAGAAATTATTAGAAATAGAAGTAACTGTTAGAATTCTTAAATAAGGATATGTAAATTTTTTAGTCTTTTGTTACCACTGCGAACTTTCTGAAACTTCTTTTTACTGACATTGTATGGAATTAGAAAAAATATCAGTTCACCTGAATTTTCAAGTAAGAAAGAAAATAAATGCTATTATGTATAGAATAAGTCATCCATGAGTAAGGACTATTCGTTTTATAAGAAGTTTAAAAGGAAATATTTCATCAAACAAGATATTTCTTTCAAGCTTACATTTTCCAAGATTTCAGCATAGCGTTGATACTAGAAAGCATAAGTTCTAACAAAACAGTCTTTCAAAACCACAAAGACCACTACGTTCGGTGAGAAGTGAATACAGACAGATATCAGGATTTATTTTCTAAAGATGAATTGTCAGAGAAGTGGTCGATGGTATTACATATGGCGTCGTATAAGTTGAGAAACCCAGAATGTCAGCTGCTGTATGAAATCTGTCGGTAGGATAATCTTATATAAGGATCATCCAAGGTAACTCTTAAAAAGTAGTTTCGAGTTCTCAAGGCTTTTAAAAGACGTGCTTTACGAGCCGCGCGCGCACACACACGTGGATGGAAAAGTCGAGTCAAAAAGTAGTAAGTAAGACTAGTTGGGTAGAATTCTTCCAACGTGAATTTTCTGACAGCAAGAGTAATAAGCCCAACATAGAACCTCTCTTTTATTATCTAATGAACCACTCTAATTTCTTATAACACCTCAACAATTCATTTATAAGAAAATATTTTATAGTATACTTAGAACACCATTACTCTTTCCTTTATTAATTCTACCCTAAATACATTGCAATATAAGATGTCTACTTAACAAAAAACAAATGAACACTGTTACATATATCGAGGATCTCATTTAACAACGAAAACCACCATATTCATTTAAAGAGCGCGCTTCGCGATGTGCCAGCGGGGGTGGCCAAGGTCTGGATCGTAAAGTTCGCTCCAGTGTCGCCTCCCTTAGGCTTATCACCAAGTGGCACGCGTTCGCGCGATTATCTGCAATGGCTACCGAAAACGAACCATAGACCACGTTCGATGTGGTTCCTGTAATTTTCGCGGACTGGTTAACAAACTGGGTCTAACGTAGCAGCTTTACGAGTGATTCTGGCGCGATAAAAGGACGCCGTCAGCCGAGCAGCTCGAGCGACGACAAAGACACGGGGGTGATACGCGACGGCGATGGTATCGCCGCGTGCTCGTGTCCCGAACGGTCCGACATTATGGGTAATAGGTGTATGCATATTCCGCTGTAACGACGATAGACGACGTGTCCTACGAAAATATTCTTCTAACCCGACCATGGCGCGCGGCCCCCTCCTCGAGGGACTCGTTAATTTGCCCGCGCGAACGGTGTCTGAATAATAAAAGCGACGCCTTCCGAAAACGGGGGAAGGATCGATAATCGCGACAGCCAGCGATGAAAATTAATTGAAAGACCCGAACGGGATTTAAATAATTTCCCTCGCCGCTCGTGCCTGTCTTCGGCTCCGGCTCGTTTTGTTGCCCTCCCCTCCAGCGCTTCTGTTCCAGGATTAATGGAGAGTTCCGTTTTTCGTCTGATCTGATTATTCTTTGCCGGGACGTTGCTGGTTTAGGAGAACGATCGCGGACGATTGAGAAATTATAGGGCAAGAAATTGTTAATGCTCGACGGGAGACATTTTGCTTTGGTTCTCGGGTGATTGATGGGGTGGTTTACGTGGTTCACGTGGTTTACGTGGTTTACGTTAGACTTCTCGTGCTTAAATAATTTTTTATTCGTGCGTAATGGGAGCTAGTACTAATGAAATATGCGTTCATTCTGTTTTAAGGAAATGTTGAAGTTTTGAAGTTAAACAAGATGTTAAATGAATCGTAGGAGGAGATTGACCGTAATAAAGAGAAGTAGGGCACGTATTAAGGTACTCTTAATTCTTAACAAGAATTCAACGCCAAAATTCGCCGAGCAACTATTTACATTTCGTCGAGAAACACTTCAAGTAAAACAAAACGTTCAACTCCACTTTAACCATACCGCCTATTTCCAACCGTAGACCCATTGTATTAATGAAGGTCCCCTAAAGTTTGAACCTTAGATAGCGCCAGCCTTCGAGTAATTTAACGTCAACAACTAATTCAACGTTAACTCAACAAGTTTAATAAAGTTCGACGTTAAATGCGATAGCCGATGTACCCACTTAACGTGTCATCAAAGTACAAGCACCAGAAAATTATTAGTCACGGCCTTATTATTGAACGACTTAATTTCCTGCTTCAGAATATTAAGAGTATTTGAATTTCCAAAACTAATTTCACAGTAAACGGAATATTGCAACTTTGCAACTTTCACTTCTGAGACGGATTGCACACCGATAGTGTACGCAGCGGTGATGAATTCTGAAATAGTTTCAAAAATCTTTCGTCCCTAACGAAGATCTTCCATATTAATCACTTTGAAAGCTACTTGCGAAATTGTAGCAAGTAATGATTCTAAAAAAATAAATTTAAAGCGCATCTACTGAAACATCACACTTTACGCTGTAAAAATCAGTACGAAAGAGAACATCAATAGCTAATGAGTTCAAGCATAAAAGTGCGAATCTTTAAAAATTCTAAAGCGATCTCTAAGACCCTAATTTCTATAATTAGAAAAAAGAAAAGGTAAATAATAATTGGGTATTCTCAAAAATAGCTATTTATATGCGTTCGTACCTTATAAACTTGCTTTTAAGACCATTAAGACACTATAACTATGTTTTTATTATACAAAGTAACAGATATGAACAGTAAAAAAAATGGTAACACGTGTATTAATATTCGAATATCACGCAAGAATATTTAACCATTTCTCAGAAAGTTGTAAACGGAAAAATCGCCACACTATGGAATACTAAAACAATTCAACAAAATAGAGGAGCGCGGAAGCCTGATTCCGGGATGGAGGGAGTGGTCACATATTTGCATTACGTCCAGACGCGTAAACACGTCTGGCAAGAGGCACACTTTGTCATCCCATCCTATTTACCTTGAGTAACGTGCAAGTATCTCGGTGGCATGTAACTTCCACATACGGGCGATCGCTCAGCCGTCCGTGACAAATAACGATGAGTTTTTCGCGGTGAACGCGTCGCAGCGGCGGCGGGTTAGTTTGTCCGTGTCTGGCGCGGAATTCCGCGCGAGTAATTTTCACGATTTCCTTCCACGGTGTTTGGTCGTCTCAGTTGGTATTGCAACGATGTTCGATCAAGTGTTTGCCTCGAGATCGGAGCTTATTATTCTCGGAGGACTCGTGAGAGTCACGCGTGCGGTTCGTTGCTGTTAATTGCAGAACCCTGCGAGTTCCTCTAATCAATTTATTAAGAAAGGTATAGTTAGGTAGTATGTCGAATGAAAGTTAAAATATTTTATCGTACAAAGAAGCTTTTCAGGTTAGAAATGTCAGCAAGTAATAGAGATAGGAAAGAAATATAAAAGGAATAGAAGCTGGGAATATTTCATTAATTAGGAATACGTGAAGTTCACTTTCAGAGTTCATCTACAATGTTTTGTGCGACTGATAATAGTAATAACATAGTTTCGCGTGCGAAAAACTGATAAAAACCTTTTATATGTCGCACAGAATAAGAATGCTTTATATCTGGAACGGTGCAACGAAAAATCGATTTTATTTAAGAATAATAAGAATAAAACTACCATAACGGAAATGGCTCATCCAGCGCCTTGCTTCTATTAAAAAATTCGTTCAACTTCTGACGTGACACTTTAAAGCGATTGCAGTTAACTTTATTCGTCTCTTTAAATACATGTTATACTTTTTCACGCTGTGTCAATCAGTCGAGAATGGTAACGAAGATCGACAGTAGATGAACCAATAATTTTGTAACCAATATAGAGGCTCCATACTTAAATCTACCCTGTCTAAATCCCACTTTCTATGATCCAATAGCATCCACGTCGCCACTCAACCCCTCTGCCCCTAAAATAAAATCAGCTAGAGACCCTGCCCCCCTAATCCACCATCCAAAATTGACACCAGACAATATTCTAATCGATACGGTAACGGGTGACGCGAAAGCCATCGTAACCTGCAGTCAGCTGCAGCCTCCACTAAATCCACGTGGGCCACTCGCGACAGCCACGAAGACGACGAGTACGCGGAACGAATGACGATATTAAGAATAATTATTCGACTATATTCACCCGGGACGACAGGATTGGCGGACGGGGACGGCGGTGGTTGAAAGGGGGACGAGAGTAGGTAGCGCGTAAAATATGATCCGGGGCTTGGGCAGGCTAGTCGTCGCGGCGCCACGGTGGCTAATACGTTCGAGGGCGAAGTTAGTAACAGGTGGCGCGATCCATAACGGTCCGTGCAGCTTTCGAGGCAACCCTCTGGACCCGCAGCTCTGTCTCCGACGCGGTGCCATCGCCGGTTGGTGACCAACCACCCTCCGCGAGCGGCGCCCACCCCCGCTAAACGGGCCACGCGCCTACGTACCGCGCGCAGCCAACTTTAATTAAAAATAAAAACTTGTTCCTTTCGTTGCAGAGTCGACGCCGCCGAGCACCAGCCCCAGCCCGTCTACCACGGAGATCCCGAAGAAAGGTAAGCTCGTAAACCTGCCTTAATCGCGGAGAAAATAATATTTTATCCCCGCGGACGCACCTCTGTTCTACTCGACGCGCACGGGATGCTTCGAGTCATCTTGATCGGGCTGGGAGCCGCTACTTTTTCTACCTTTTTACTCGTCGCTCTTCTCTTCTTATTAGAGGAGTATTTCGAACGAGAGTCATTAGAGTGGATTCTTGTACTTTATGTTCTTATTGGCTTCGATAGTCGATTGGTTGTTAGATTTTTGTGGAATCGATGCGTTTTTTCACCCTTTGCGATTTAAAGGATTAATCGATTAACGATAGGATAAAGGTGATAGAAATTTTTGTTCGTTTAATTGTTGCTGTTAGACTGCTAGTCATATATAATTGAAAAGTAACCAAATAAATTAAACTCTGCTGTTTAAATGCAAAAAAGAGGGAACGTAATTTGAAATCAGAGGTATGAAATTTTCTCAAACGATGTATTTTAAGACTTTAAATAAATTTCGAAAGCTGATGAGCTCAAACCGTCAACAAATATATCTGCTAAAAATGAACAAAGTAAACGCATCATCTTTTCAAATATCTAAAATCTCTGAAGAAACTACCATAAAATTTCATTTTTTGCATAGATTGGGAAGCGATGGCCGAAATGAACAATTCCGTTTACGGAAACCCAAGTTCGCTGACGATTCAAAACGACAGAAATATAAGAGCAGGTAAGTCTGTTCTTAAATTATTTAAAAATATATTTGCACTGAGAATAAATTTGAAATTAAATAACATTACGCTAGTGTTTAGTTGTAACACTCAATTTAAACAATTCTAACCTCGACACCAGGACTAATGAGTCCGCAATGGTGTCAATTGCTTACCATGTCGCGCAGTTTCACACTCCGTGATAATAGTCTTTCAGACGATAGTATCGCCATATGGTAGTCACGCGACACCGTATATAAGCTTAGTAGAGTCGAGCGCCTTTTTGATGTGCGATTGCACATGTTTTTTTTTCTCAGTTTAAAAAAGGAAAAGAAAGCCACGACGCGTCATGGTTCACGGTTTATTATTCTCTACTGGTTTGATAAATTAGTCTTTTATAGCCAGTAGATGGCATTTACGTACTCCTACATACATAATTTTCGCATTTAATATTTTTGTATAGATTGTTCTCTTCCTTAACTAAAATTCGTTAAACTTCTCTACATCTTCGTTAGCCCTTTCTTCCCCTTTTTAGTCGTCTCTTACGACAAGCAGGGGATACTGTGAGTGTATTTTGACCCCCACCGTACAGGGATAACAACACGTCGATATATCTATAGTTTGGGAACTAGCAGCATGGAACTGCTCTAACTGTTAGTTTTTATTGTAGGTGTTAATAATTATTAAACTTCTGGCATTATTTTGAAAATAATTTGAACCAGCATCAGTGTTAAAATTGATTCAATTCTTCGAAGGGTGAATTATGTCTGGAGAACTACCAGTCTCGTAATTTATGAATTAGATATAAAAATTTGCAAATGCTACTTTCGTTATTCTATATTTATAATACGTCAATAACTATCGAATTAAGCCATTAACAATGCGAATTTCTACAAATTCTGCGGCAATCTTTAAGACTTTAATTCACACGTCAATAATCGCGAAACGAATCCTACAAAAGATAAATAATAATTAGGGGTTTTAAAAAATAGCTAATTATAAGTTAATTCAAATCGTAAACTTGGTTTTAATTATATTAGCTTCCGACGAGACGGAATTGTGAAACTGTTCTCTATCGTATTCCACGTTAGCCCCACGTGTATAATCTACGAAACGAAGATAATTAATAATAGCATATTTAATGTATTTTTATCGCGATGTAGAACGACTTCGCACATAGAGACGCGTGTGCTTAACGAATGGTAAAACGTGACCTTTCTAACCGAGTGTATGTTCAAGAGCGTGACAAACGGAATATCGGATTAGCAGATCAGACACGTGGAAATTCCGCGCGAGTTGGAGAAAAGTAAATGCAAATGACAAAAAAGTTCCTCCCGTTCAAGTCCACCGGCTGAACGTATTCTCTTCAATCTTGATCTTTTTTCGAAGAACGCATCGATCACTCAGACACGTCCCGTGGGAAACTCCGCGGAAAGGAGGGAACGGGTGCAGCGAAACGGAAACGCAACAAAAATGTAATAACCTGATAAAGTTACCGGCGAAATAAAACGAAATCCACCGGATAGCATATTCGATACACCGAGTGAAATTATTTCTGCAAAACGCGCTTCGAAAGGCATTCGAAGCTACCCAACGTTTCTCGCTCAGTATTGAATGCCTACATCGCAACGAGGTTAGCAGTAACAGCGAATGGATCGGTGTGAAATTTCGATGAAATAATCTAATCGAATAATCTAATCTTTCGTTTCATTGTTCGTTCGTTTTTTCGTACGATAAAATTATCTAAATGGCTCGTAAGATTTGTGTAGACGAAATGCAAACTACTTGTTACGAAACAAAATTGACACCTTTCACGTTTGAAATATTAATATTAAGGCCTGATTAGTAACATCGAAAATATCTGAAATTTTAATGTACTAAAAAATTACATTTAAAATAGCATTTATGTAAATGCAATTTAAAAAAGGAATAGTAACCGAGATGAATTTGTTGAATCTGTGACGAGATTAATGAGTACTGTAAAAACATCGATTGCAGGGATTTGTTTAATTATACGGGTTTCTCTCGTGAGAAGTTCTAAATTTCCAGTAATTAACCCGGCTGTTAACCAACGTAACCGAGTCCGAAGTTCATTGAAATCGATCGCGGCTTCAAGGGTGGCTTCAAGGAATTAGGACGCTTCGAGAATCGCGGTATTAAGATAAATCTAATGAACGGGACAATGTATCTTAAACGGGAGAAATAGCGTTGAAAATTAACTCTGCAATTAGTGTAGTTTTTCTACGATTTTATCGTCCAATTTTATTTTTCTTTAGTTGCACTATGTTTTCACGTTCTACGTGCATTTTTCTCTGTGCTTCTGGTTCACTATTTTTCAATATTTTTTCACATACCGTACTATTCTATTACCTCTTTCTAAATTCAGCGAGCAACGCAGAATTCGAATATTCAACCTGCACGATCAACACAAACAACTAACAAGTATAATACATAGGGGGCAGCAATATGGACGAAAACCAGGTAGACGGAATTCTACATGTGAATATAAAACGGGAACGTAGAATGAAATTTTTTCAAAATAAGCCCAGTTTTCGAGAAAATGAAATTTAAATATTCATGAAGCACGCACGCAATTGCTTATTTCCGAGATTTACGTATCTAGTAAATAAGAAACAATTCCATTTCCCGTGGAAAAATTTCATTTTAAATATTTTCTATTTTATATACACATAGAAATAATGCAAAATATGATCCAGAAGGTCCGATCTAAACGATCTTCTGCTTATATCCCACAGAAACTAAAGACGACCCAAAAACAAAATATCAAAACACAGAAATATTAAAAAGCACACGATAATCATCTTAAAAAATTCCTCGAACCACCTACGCGCATTAAAAATAAAATTCCATCAGTCCAGCAGCGGCGAGACAATATAAGCTGATCACAATAAACGGCTCACCCTGCACTTACGGTCAACTTCTACACGTAGAATCACTCCGACCAGCTGTGCCGCCCATTCCACCGCGTCCCGTGCTCTAAGTACGAAAGTTCGAGCAACAACCTTCCATAAAATACCAAAACCAAGGAATCCAATCCTTTCGTCCGTGTCGCGGCGAGAGCGCGCGTAAAACGATCAAGAAACGGATTAGAGGCGAGGCGTGTGGCGGGGGAATGGGTTAAAAGCCGTAAAAATCGTCGACGGGGATTCCCGGTGGAAAGAAACGGGCTCGAACGCGAGGACAACGAGCGAGTAGGACGTCGCTGGGTTACAAGCGGATGCTCGTATACGTATAAAATCTAAAGAGACGAGGGACAAGAGAATCATAAGCGGGGGAGGGCGCGAGGGGTGCTCGGATACGTGGGTGAGGCGGAAGGAAAGGCTGGGCTCTCTGTAACATCAATATTTCATGTATGCTAACACGCCAGAACTAATAATGCCCCAGCGAGGAAGACCCAAGAATAATATCAGCTACCAGCGTACTATTCCTCCCCTCCTCTCTGTCCCTCTCCCTTGATCTCGCCCCCTCGTTTACCCCAAGCACTTATCCTTGTCTGGCCTCGATCGCTGTTCTTTCCTGCTCGAGGCTTGGTCGTGGGGCGACCCGTCGAAACCGCCCAACCCTTTCTTCTCCAGTCGCAACATCGTCGACGGACCTCGAAAGGGGCGTCGAGGAGCAGAGAGAAAGAGAGAGAGAGAGAGAGAGACACAGGCGAGCTTTCGCGCGTTGCGCTAAATTTAATCTAACAAAGTGCGAGAGCCTTTTCGAAAATTCGTGTCTCGTTGTTGAGCCGCGATGGTGAACGCGCCCTGGGCGCTGCTGCATCTTGGCTGCGCGCACCAAGTCGTAGACGAGTCAGCGAAGGGCGGAGGGCAAAGACAAAGAGCCGGAGGCAGGAAGATATGCGACATCGGGGTGGTAAGTCGGAAGACACCGTATTCCTCCTTGTTTCACCCCAGTTTTCCGACTGCCACGGAGTATGGTTCGCCCCTGGAGAACGAGCTGGCGAGAGGGAGAGGGGCTCGTAGACGGGGGTGAGGCTTGTAATTGGCGCAACATCTGCGGTCTGCGGGATGGCATTAATGTTTGCTCCCCTCGACGCTTCTCCGCTCGGGCTCTCTTCGTTCAGCGGCGTCTCTTTGTTCGCTTCGTGGTCGTCCTCGTAGTCTTTCTTCGTGCGCGTTGCTCTTCTTCGTTTAGTCCGTGTGGTCTTCTTTTTAATCTTTTTCCTATTTTTCCCTTTTTCGTTTCTGACTCCGGCTGGGTTTTCCTTCTTATGTCCTTTTCGTTTCTTTCTTTTTGCTTTGTTTTCATGCCCGCGCAGGTGAATTGAGTCGTAAATAATTTTTGCCAAGAGAAAAGCTGCGTCTAAGGAAAAGCCAGCCGAGCGGAATGTATGTCGCGTTTTTAATTAAGGAACGATTAGGAGCCTCTTGGGGATGTTCGTTCCGGGATTGCTGCAGTTGCGTTCAAGGGTGAGGGTTATTGATTATTTTCGTGGGTTAAGGGAAGAAATTGCGCCAAGTGCTATCTTATCAATCGAGGGACCATCGAACTTACTATTTTCGTTCAGTGACGAGTGATACTCACTGTTGTAAAATAATTAAAATATTCTATTGATCAAGTGCTGCCCTAGTTTATAAAATATCGTAAATGTGTTTCTCTGAAACCTTCTTCTCTTTTTTTACCTATATTTTAGCTTCGCCTATATTTTTTCTCGTATATTCCAAATCATTCGAAGATGTCAACGAACGTTGGACGATTATTGAAATCCATCTTATACTAATCAAAGTCGAAACTATGAAAATATTTTCTACCTGCTTCGTTATCATCTTCAGTTTTTAAAATGCAGCAATAGAATTTCCTCTGAATTTTTTCTAGGAAACGACTAGCGAATTTTCACCGTACAGTGGAAAATATCAGTTTAAACTCTGATACGGAACGCAGAACAGTTTACATTTTCGAGCGAACCACGCGAGCACTTCGTCAAAACGAAGTAGCAGTAATCTTGGCAATTTACATCGCCCCAATTATTCGCACGAGGTTAATTCGACGTATGAAGTATCCACGCGTAGTATCAGTTTAAAAAATGAACGAACACCGCAAATTGCAATGAAACTTGCTATTCGGACAACAAATTGAGACACATTGCTTACAGTTACACGATCCCATCCACAATTTTGCTAAAAGTGCGTTTTCAAGCAAGTTTTTCTTATTTTGTCGTTAAAATCGAACCGTATAACTTATTTCTGCGCGAGTAAATAGCAATTTCTTATTTACCCTTCGACTTTCCTCTCGTTCTGCTCCTTGCCTCTTTCATTATGTCTCCCCATTTTAATCCCGTCGCTCTTCGAGCATTCGATTTTTTTCTTTTCTCGTTCGACCGTATATTTCTACGTTTTCTGTTCCGCCACTGCTCCTCCAGCTTCTTATTCCCTTTTTACCTATTACTTGTCGCTAATTTTTTTTATTTAATCTTTTAAACACGCAACGCTATCTCTTTCATTACTTTATACGCGACATATTTGCATTTTAAGCTAAAACGATTGCTCTTGTTTAGATTAAATTGGATACAAACATATTATTCATCCGTTTCTGTTACAATTTGCTAGAAGAAACTGTGCAGCGTGTTGCAAGAATCGATTGCCACTTTTCCATCTCAACGTGAAAATTGATAATTTTATTTTTTGCAATGTTAATATCGTTAAAAACGAGCATTTTAATAAAAAGAACGCGTATCTACTGTTATTTTAAAGCAGACAGCTGTCACGTTGCTCTTTTTCACGTGTACTATAAAATATATTCTGATCGAAGCATTCTTTATCGTGAATCCTAAAAAGGAATCCTTCGTTCAATTAAATTATTATAATCTGCTCTGTCCTCTGATAAGACATAAAAGTAAATCCTCTTTTCCAATTACGACGTGCTGTGTTTTCCTTCCATCTGTCTAAACAAGATTGTTCCAACAAAGTAAGCAAAAAAATCGATAGATCAAATAGAAAATGAATATCGCGAATGAATTAACGAGCAGAGGAGTTGGAACCTTGGAATCCATTTATTATTTTTTTCTGTTTGTCAAGGAGCAATAAAAATTTACAAAAGCCAACAGAATCGAATGGAGTCTGAACGAATCGGATTGGTTCGCGAATCCCGTCGGTGAAAAAGATTTATCGCAAGCTGTTCCTCGTTGCAATTGGCGCAGAAATAAGGGGACAATTAACGATTGTCCGGATGCGAATCGGGTAACCGATTGGTTGTACGTTTCATCTATTACGTTCGACTGGTATTAACCAACAGATCGTTGCATAATAACGAAATTATACACCGCCGCATTAATTACCCCTCTATGACCGTTTATCGACGCAGCGATTGTTTAATCGAATAATTTGGCGAATGAAAACTTAATTAGCTACAATTTCTCTGCACGCTCGGTTACGCTCTGCTGAAAGTTGGCTACTCGGCTAGATTATCAACATTTTTAATTGATCTACTGTTTTGTACTGGAATTAATTAAAATTCAACAAATGCTTCGAACATTGCGAAGCAAGTGCGGAAAGACTTAATGAAATTTAACTGCGCAAATTAGTTATTAACGAACGAGCAGACTTTTTGGAAAATATCGTTCTATTTTTAATCGAGTTTGTTACGGTGGATCGTAAATGAATTATTTAGTGCAACTTATGGATTTGTAGAAATAAGTAACGACGAGACCAAAAGTTGGAGCAAACGTTTGCATTGAACTCAATTTCATTCGTTCAACTCCTCAGTTCAACTCATCAGTTACAATTTTTTCTATGTTCAAGGGGGAGAAAAGGAGAATCCTTCCTTTGCAATTTTCATTCCTTAACCAACTCTGTACCCCAGAATTATAATCAGAACAAGCAACAAAGAAATTGGTGCAGAGCGTGATTCAACTAACTGTAAGTAGATCCAACGAGATCAGACGCTCTGCCCCAGATTTTTCGCATCCATCGTTCCACCAAGCGACATACCACCAACAGAATCTACTTACTTAATTAACTCTGACGAATCTCAGAATTCCTATGCATCAATCTCACTTGGTTCCACCTTAATGAACGCAAGAACAATTTTAAATAATTACAAACACTCGATTCCTAATTTTTATATATTGCTCTTTAAATCAAGATTCGAGGCTCGATTAATACCTCGTACACCACATACTCTTTCGTTCTGACGAAACGTTTCGTACGAACGTAACGCGCGTATGTATGCATTAGACGCTAATGGATCTGGACAAAGTAACAATGGGAGATGTACCCAGCTATGGTCGCGGTATCGTGACATCTTGCGGACCACACACGCCCTTAGGTGTCCCTTAATTCCCCGGGGAACCGTTGTTCGCCTGTAATTCTGCGGGAGAACGTGCAGAGATTGGCTTAGTCGCATGCTTGCATATAGATAAAGCGACTGCTATCCTATCGTAGGCTCGCACATACGATGGGGTTGGTGGCGAGCCGTGGGGTAACGTGGCTGAAATGCCTCGAATGCATCAACGGCATCAACACCAGGCTGATTAAATCTCCGCCAGGAAATGATCGCCGCTGCCTCACCTTTGCGCGTTCGCCTCCAATCATAATAAACGCCGGCTACGTTCAATGCTGATCAAGCGATTTTGATTCTACCGGGTGTAATAATACGGATGCACGGTATAATGGACGAGGAGGAATTAAGTGGTTCCTGCTTGCTGTTCGACATTGTCATCCCTTGTTTCGTGCGAGGCACACGATCGATCTACAGGTGCCACTCTAGTTTTTTCAACACTAAGTCTACCGATACTTCGTGTCTGCTTATTCTTACTACAGCGGATTAAACGACCCTTCTTTAAACAGTTATGTATCTCGCGATGTATAAAACATATGTTATTTAGTAAAATTTGCTGAGTGAATGGAACAATTTTTATCTTATTTTTTATTATTGGAAATAACAGAGTTACAGGTATTAACGTATACAGGATAAACCTTGTTTTTTAAAAAAAGATTTTTAAATCTATCAATCTACAAATCTATAAAATGAACTTTAAATATAAAGTCTCGTAGCTTTTCCACAATCATTTAACAGGAAAATTCTTCAACAGGAATTAAAAATATTTAAAATATTAAAAAGAGACTTTATATTTAAAGTTCATAGATTGATAGATTTAAAAATGTTTGTTTAAATATACAAAATTTATCCTGTATAAATTGATGTTGTAATTAAAAATGTTTCCATAAGAACAGAGTACGAACGAAAGCGTGAAAGATTGAGTACGAAACACATTACACGGCAACGATTTAAGGAAAGTAGCCAGGATCGAGAGGAATGTAACGTTCACGATGCGGGACACCGTAAAATACACGCTCGATCGAGGGAGCACCGTGAAATTCCGGCTCAGAAGCTGGCGCGTCCCGCTGACAACCTAATTTCGTCGATGCTCTCTCTGTTATCTTCGATTGGCCGGATTTCGCGAACGGTACATATCTAGATTGACTTAACCGCGCGTATACGCACTGTCAACATGTTCCACATAGTATTGCGCGCGTATGTGCGTGCCGGGCAGCTTAATATTCGCTAAACGGGGGTTGAACTGGGTCAATTCTGCCACGAAGTCGATCATGGCGAGCGTTGCAAAATCACGTGTCCGAAATACGACGTGGGAATTACTCCTGCAGGCAGCGCGGTGTTTGCGTTCACAGATGTATTAACATTCCACGTTCCGCCGGCATAATTCACCCTGACGTTTTATGCTTCAATAAGGGAATAAATTGTTTGTTACGAAATTACCTTCGACCGATACCGTTAAGGACGGCGCGTGAAATGTTCGCGTTAAACTCGTATTTTAAACTATGTGGAGTATGGAAATTTTCGAAAACAAATTATGCTGTCGATATTTTAATCAAATATACATACGGAACATAAAACCTCTGATTACACGTACAATAAATACTTATTTCTTGTCGAAGGATCCTCTCGTATCTCTCATCGTCGAGCTATCGCGGAATATTCGCAAATATACACGCACCACTGTTTTATCGTAAATGGAAATTCTCGAAATTCTTCGTTCAACGTATTCTGCTTTTGACAAAAATTTTTTAAGCAAATTTGAGGAGAATCGATCCAATTCCTACCACGTATATTAATCAATTACTTTAACATTTTACAAAATAAATTTAAAAAAAATTAAATACCTAGGACGAATTTTCATTTCAATTTTAATAATTATATTATTAAAGCTACGAATATTACAAGTGCTACGTGCAAATTTATTGAAGGTAATAACAGAAATAAAATGAAGAGCAATAAAGTAAAATCACGTGCACGCATAACGAAACGTCGTAGCGAAAGGAAAGGTTTTCAGAACGATAGAATGCGCACAAAAGACGTGTGTGAACACCGGGGGTGGCAGCCAATAAACAGCGGTAGACAAAAGATTCGTCACAGAGAGCACTTTCAATTCTCGTGCCGCGGTGCATTCTGGCTGGTCATTCCGAAGAGCTCGAGCATCGAGTTCGAGTGAATCGCGAGCATGTCTATTGTTAACTGGCGCCACATATTATTGCGTAGAACGGTTTAATATTCGCTGAATAGAACGTTGCTGGCGGTTGAAATACGAGCTTCATGACATGCCTAAATTCGACAACGATTCGTAACGCGAATCATCCACGCCAGGCACGCGACGTACGCATTCGAACGAGATGCTTCGAGGATTCTTTCGCTTCATTTCGAGTTTCACGGAAACGGTCGAATAATTACAGAAAAACCGAGTTCGCGTTCTGCTTCGAATTCATTTTTACTTGATACATTTAAAAAATTTTTTTATGATTTTTTCGAATTAAAACCTACGTGTAGTCGATTATGAAATATTGTCACTGAAGTTACTCATATATCAATGTGACCAATCTTAATTATAAACAAGTTATTACTGTATAATTGAAAATTTGATCAATTCCATTTCAGCAAGTGGCTCAAAAGAACTATAGTATTCCCAAGACTATTAATACTCGAAAGCCAAAATTAATATATATTATCGTTCGAAATATATAGAACCAAACACGTGATCAATGGTGTAACCTATCAGATGAAATTCGTCTTCTTCATAATAAACAACGGACGTTTGCACGCTCGCCTGCCTATTTGTCCATCATATGATATTAAGCCAGCTGCCTATACACGGCCGTTGTGTGCCTTGCGTACGCAATGATGACGCCATGAGCAGCGCTAGGGAAATAGGGTGACAGACGTCTAAATGATATGTTTCTATCGCATTCAACGCGTCGTTCGAGGAGGAAATGCGGCCATAAATATTAGCGGTGGTCCCGTTCTAATTTGCAATCTTGGAAATTCGTTGCATCTGAAATTTCACGCGTACCGCCGCTGACGAACAGGCTGCTTTGCAAGGCAGAACAAATGGAAATGAAAGTGTAAAGCTGCCCGCTAATGATCCCGGGAAATGCGCACCGTCCGAACGCTCGTCTTGCGCGCCCCTGCGTTTCGCCTCGCGAAACGTCTCGCGGATTTCTGCATTTTCGAATCCATTCGCAAATTAAAAACGTGGTTAACTTTTTTGTGACAAGAGAGTCCATCATTTTTCATCATTTTTTTCATTTTTAAATACATCTTTTCCGCGGTTAGCCTTCGTGAGCTCATTAGTCTCTTCTACAATAACTTTCAAATTGCTTTGTTACATTCCGTCAACGTACGTTACGCGTATAAAGGGTTGCTTATTAACGAGTGAATACAACGAAAAGTTGTCAGTAGAGAGAAGCCTGTCTCTTGCGATTGATTGGTTGCCTCGTTAAAATGTTTCTTTCCATCATTTTTTCGTTCGCATCTTCACTCTCGTTTCGTGCGACTATCGAGTTTCTGTTGTACCTAATTTCATTCAGGCTGTTTTGCCCCTCTAGAGCGGAAAATGCAATACGTGCATAAAGGACCCTATTCAAAAACCATATGTTTTCGCCACCAATCGATTTTGTTTAAACTTTGCATATTTGTAGATCTATATGTGTCTCATCAACTGCCAGAGTCTCTATCTGCTGGGCCTTTTAATAAGGGAGGGGGAGAGGGTCAAAGTACGCATTTGTCGAAATATTTCGGAGGTTATAACATTTGACTGAAAAAAGATATCGGTTTGAATTTTGCCTCAAAAAATCACAAAGAAATCAAGCTTTCGAATGCTATATAATTTTTTCTTTTCGCGAAATTTTTAAGTCACTTTTTATGCATTTTCCTAGTTTTCGAGTTAGTGAAAAATTGCGGAAAATTGCTATACCCAAAAAAAGTTATCCCCAGATTTTAACAAAAAACTCAGTATAGGAGGCTCACTTTATGCTCTTTAAAGGGTATAAATCTTACCCTGGGAAAACTTTCTGTTTAAAAGTTATAACATAATATTCGTGTCGATGCACAAGCTGTGGACGCAAAATTCCAGCAAAACAGCTGTTTTTCTTAACATTTATGACTTATTACTAAAATTATTATCATCGGAGACTGGAATTATTATTGTACTAAGAAGAATTTGTTTTTGAAAATACTATTTAATGATCTGTATATTCCGAATTCACTATATATTCCTTTAATGTTACTTAGACTATTCTTCTTTTTCTGTACGTTATTCTTCTTTCCGTCTTTCTTTCAATGTTTCAAATATGTCGAACGAGCAGTTGTCATTGACATTTTAACTGTTATAAATAGTTTTAACAGTTTCTATTGTCCGACAGTTGATCACGTCTTTCATGCGACGCTAATCTCTTTACACAGGATAAATTTCAAACTAAAAAAAAAGTACCTTCCCGTGCAGCTAGATTACAAATTCCAACGGCATTTTAAAGAGCGTTCGGGAAAAGCGGAAACGGGAAAAGATATCGACGTGAAACAAAAACCATTTTACAGGGGAAGATTCTGCGCTTCCAACAACCCTGGTTTGTTTAAAAAATAGTTTGAAACATAGGAACAGTGGCTCTCTAAAGTTTCGTTGAATTTAATCCATATTATTAGCATGTTTCGAAATGTATTAATGAAAAAGTCGTGTAGTTTTAGGCAAATATATTTTATAATAATTATGTTAGCTAATATTAACGTTGAACAAGAGAATAACAACTATAAAACGTTTTCCATGTTTGAAGGTGATTAGCATTAATCATCTGATATCCCTTCGATCTTCTGTGTAATTTGAATAGTTTCAAAATTAAATAAAATACTTATGATTTGGTATGATGAAACAAGTAAAATGAAAGTAAGTTACTGCAGTTATTTTTGTCGTTGCTAATGACTAATAGAATTTGATCACCCGAATACGTTTTCATTGTATCCTTATTACACGACAGTGTGCCACCTTAGTACAGCTACTGTCTAACAATCCTCGAATATAGAACAAGTTATGGCGCCACGTCTGACCCGTACTTTACACATTCGGCTATGCTATACAGATTGTTTCCTGTTTCGAAATTTAACACGGCCTGACGAGAGAGCTTATTGAAATTCTGGCCGGAACATTTCCCGCGTTCACTGATAAACTTCACACAGTCCCGTATTTTGCATCGCTGAACACCGTGTGGACGTAGTTTAAATAACAAATTTGTCCAGAACTTAAACAAATACTTTTCCCCGTTACACGTTACAGTAAAAATAGGCTATCGCGTCGATTAATCGAAGATCAAGTTTCTTTGCTCTACGCATAATAATCTTTAATGTCTTGAACACCTTCAACCCTTTCTGTAATGATAAGATATTAAATTTTAGATTCTCAGGTTAGTTTTACCCAATTCAAACGACACATTGCAACTGACAGAACACCAACTATTGTACGACGAATATCGCAGCAGACATAGTTAACGCAATACCCGATACTTTAGCGTTTCCATTAAAGAGAAAAATTCAAACAAGAAGAAATGTCATATCTAATTGAAATACATGTAAGGGGTATCCTAAAAACACAGCACACGACTCGATACCACCAACAAATCAAATTCAGAGACTCTGCAACGCAGCTATCCGAGCATTCCACGCACCGAACGAGCGCGCTTCGCAGTTACTAAAACATGCCCCGGAAAACGAGCGTCGACAGGGGCGGCCCCCATAGGCGTCCCGTGTATACGGTGCACCGACACGATATACTGTCACCGCTAATGTTTGGTCGAGATTTGCATACGTCTGACTGGCCTATCCATTCCTCCGTGTGCCTCGCCGTGTTGTCCCCCTGGACGTGTATACGACGACGGGTCAGTTCGAGCCCCTGCGCCTCCGCGTCGAGGGTAGCCACCCGCTATTATACACACAGCCGGCGAACAAGTGACTCACGGCGCACGCGTGTGTACCAGGATGATCGCCCATTACCTCGCACGGAATAGGGTATTGTGCTGCGAGCCTGTTCCCCGTGGCAAGGCTCTCACTGGCCTCTTCCTCCTCCTCATCGAGGATCGCGTTCCTTCGGCCCGTGCAACTTACGGAATCTAATCACCAGGATTGCCAAAGACAAAGCGGTCGCGTACGATAGGGTCGCAGCGGCGAATTAAGTCCCAGCTCCCGGCGCTGGCAGGGTTCGTCGACGAGGACGATTCCTCGGGGCCCGCAAGTTTCGACCACCGGCTCTGGCTTACTGGTATTTCAATGGAGTCGAGGTCCAACGTAGACGGTGGCTACGGCGTCTTGTCGAGATTCGAGCGGGAGTTTCTTTTGACGGGACGGAGATGATTCGCGGGGATCGCTCGAGGGTTGCGCTTCGTTTCTATGGGTCTCGAAAGCGACGAGGAGAATAGCCTGGCCAGTGGCGATTGTGTTGGTAGTAGTTTGCGATCCGGGCATTCGAGGTTTTCGATGGTTAGGAATGATGATGAGGGTTGAGTGGCGGTTTGTTTGATGGTTCTGACAGGTAGGAGAAGAAGGTACGCGGTGGAAGAGAAGTCTTCTTGTGCGATTATAATATATTGTATCATTGTTCTACAAGGTAGCAATTCGGTTGTGAATAGTTCAAAGAATGTTAACTTTCAACAAACATCCATACCTTTATTTTTATTCATCTGCACGTACAAAAATCGTAATCGTAATGGCTCGGCAATCCTCTATGCTCGCACCCTTAAAGTCTTCTTGTGTTCACTCGAAAAACGTGTAAAAAATGAGATGACTAACAGTAAAGAACGAACTCAGTGTAACAGACAGCTTCTCAATGAAAAACTCCTCAAATTCATTCATTATCGCAGCAAAGAATCTCGTCGAACGCGCGACAAGTCGACTATAGTTGCGATTCGCGTAAAATCTTCCCTCCATCGAGCACCATCGACAAAAGCAATTAAACTGACCCAGGAATTCCGATCGTAAATGCGGGGGTTGCGTTCCAGGCGAAGAACGTGATCGCCAAACGTGGACGCGGTTTTGTTTTCCGCGCAGAAAACCCGGTCGAAGCCGAAATCGGTAACGAGAAACGCAGAGGCCCGTGAATGGATTCTGTTGACGTCTGTGACTTGCTCGTGGCCACGCTGAGAGGCTTCCAACGTGAAATTCGGTTCTCCATCGTGGGCAGAGTTGATTTATGCAAATGGAGACAACGTTGTAACTACAAAATTTCTAGTCTCCGCAGAGTCCAGCCGGCCGCGAGGTTGCACGCGGGTCACGAAGATTCTGACCAACGAAAAAGCTGCTGGTATCGTCCTTCGTCTCTCGCGAAGCGTGGCCAACGTGTGCCACGCGAGTGTGGTTTCATTACTTGATTTGATCCAGCAGACTGGACCGTGACAAACGCGTGGGACGCGAGATGGCTCCAGGACGACACCACGGATAAGAGAATTGTGTTTACTCGTACTTTGCATACTAGTTACCGCGTTTGTCACCCATTTTACGCGTAACAGCCTCGTAAACATCTTCAGCAGAGGAGCACTCGAGAGTGGCAACCCCTTTGTACCTTGTTTCCTTTTGCAGCGTCGGCCACTTCTCTCTATTCTTTAACTCGCGGCGTGACCCGACCCAACGTCCACTCAGCTGGTTTAGCTTTCCCTTCTTTTGCCGCCTGGCATTGTTTCGAGATGTTCTTTGTGGCCGTTCGCAGTCACGCGACTGCGAACATTCATTGGCGAGTTGGGAGACCAGCTGGGTTTCGTTTGTGATTGTCGTGGAAATGGGAGTTGGACGATAGGGGGTTAGGAGTGGTGTGTGAACTGTGTGGTTGTGTTAGTGGGTTGATTGCATGGTGTGGATAACAAGTATCGAATTGGGAGAATGTGATTAAATGTTTAATTTGAAATATCGATGTCAGTGCTGAAAAGTCTATGGGTAGTGTCGAGAGGGATGTGAAGCATTATGGGTTCTGGGAACATGTGTGTGTGTCAGGGTGGCTTTTGAGAGAGGCCTTAGTGTCGTTAGTATTGTGTGTTTTATTTTTATCACTTAATTTTACCACGTTTAAATCAATTCTGTGCTAAACTGTGAACTTTTATCCTGCAGATAGTTGACGCGAACGTTGAGATATCGGTTCATATCTATTTGTCAATCGCGGAGAATTGTTATGATAGTTCGTGACAAATTTGATGTTCGTGGAGTGTATCTAGAAAATAAGTTAAGAATATTCTTTCAGAATAAGTTGACTTTGTTATTTTAAAAATGCGTCGTTTAAGATTCCTTTAGAAATTTATTTTGTGCTATATTTTGTCTCTCGAAAAATCGACCCACCTGTTTCGTATAGAATTGTATATTTATTTCATTACTATATATTTCTATTGAAAATTGTGTGTTTTTTTTTAGTAATTGAGAGTTTATGAGAAGTTTTCATGTTACATTCATAGATAATTCCTTTTTTAAATGACTAAATCTATAGTAAATTGGGTAATTACATCCTGCTTCATTTCCGAAACGTCAGATGAAGAAGTTGACAAGCATTTAATTATTGCAAATCTATATAAATAGAATTGATGCAACTATTCAAGACCTATAAACTAATTCATAAATTTCACAGGATCGTGAACACTGATGAAATAGATATTATTTTAAGGTTTGTCTGAAATAATATCGAAAAACGAGTTCCAGGTGCAACTGAATTTCAGTGGCATTTCCTGTACCTTAAAACAGGCAGAATTGAACTAAATTAAAGATGTCGAACAAACATAAGGCTATATATAGTGTTACAATAGACTCTCGATAATTTTTAGTGCTGATTGAGAAAATGTATTGCACAGTATTCACCGAAAACAATTTGATAACTGTAAGCAAAACATCGACAAATTCAATTCAGGAAATAAAAGTTAATTCAAACGCTAACAAATAAAAATGAAATTTCCACGATAGAAATTTAATTCTCATCGCTTAATAACCCCTTTCATGCCAGTTGGCAACGTTAATACCCTCCAGTAAAAAAAGAATATAAAAAAAAAACGAATTCGATGTTTCACTGAATTTAATACGATTACAAAAAATATTCTCCAATTTCGAACTGAAACAATGCTAACGATAACGACAGACATCAATAAAAAAAACAGAACGATTCACAGTCTGCCCAAATCAACGAAATACCTATTCATTTGTCACCCTTACGGTTCACAGCGGCGTTCACGCGTAATTCGTTTTCCACGATGGATAACAGTTTAACGTTTCGTCTCATTTCGCGACTCGTCGTCGCTATTCGATGATCTCTCGTGTTTCACCGACAACTGTTCTTTTTCCCTGTGAATTTGTTCAAAAATGGTTCGCGAAGGGAATCGTCGTCGCGGACAAACGTTGAAAGGGTCAGCTTTAGTTCGCCGCATCCGTTCAAACTTTCAAGACGTTTGCATTTAATCTAGCAGCTGTCACATTTTCATTTAAAGCAGACACGATTCCGTGTTCGATTCCACTGCGCCAAGCTTCATTTAGAAACGGTCTTGCTACTTTTGTTCGCAGGTAATAAATTCCAGTCGAACCTCAACGAGATCGGCAAGTCTGAGCAAAAGTCGAGCGACCCGGATAGAAAAAGAAACTACAATTGGACCCCAGACAGCGGTAAGCTCCCTGTTGTTACGTGCGAACGTGGACTAATTTTACGCGAGGCAAACCCAGCTTGGTTCACGCCCTCTACTTCCGTATTTCCTGAGATCTCTTCGTCCGGAAGAGTAGTCGATAGAGATGCGCTCTGTCCGCGAGATGCTTCGTTCGTTGCTACTCGGTGGAAATCAGGAAGTGGACGACAGTGTATGCATATATAGCGTTTTCATCTGATTAATTTTGTGGGGGTCGCTTGTGATCAGATTTCAGTTCCGTAGCTCGAATTTGTAGCGAAGATTGAGCTTTTGACGAGTTTCTGTTGCACGACGAGAATACTTTCTTTTTTATCGTTGCGACACTTAGATTCAGCATTGAAAATACTTCTGCGAAGAGGAAAGCTAGCAGTAAGCTAAATATTTGATTTTGAAAACCAGTCGTGAAATACATATACGTTTTATTGATTAATTATAGCCTTATTGATTATTTTTTATAATAAATTATATTATTCAGTTGAAGATATAATTCTCCGAATATATACATCGCTATGCATTATTCTATTTTAGAATTATTTATAATTGTTCTTAACATAAGATACAAGAAACTCAGTTACAATTCGAAATGAACTCTCTAAACAATTATAAGAAATATTCAACAATCTCTCAAGACTCGAGAAACATATTCTTCAATCGTTAAGCGTCCAAAGCACTACAAATTCG
The DNA here is from genome assembly GCF_050948175.1 of Xylocopa sonorina. Classification (NCBI taxonomy): domain Eukaryota; kingdom Metazoa; phylum Arthropoda; class Insecta; order Hymenoptera; family Apidae; genus Xylocopa; species Xylocopa sonorina. The sequence continues at coordinate 4,718,602 of NC_135196.1, read as the reverse complement.
CTCACTTTTTACCAGACTTCTCTTTTACAACCGATCATAAAAAAAAGAACAGAACAAAGCCTACCCGCGAGTAATTGCAAGAGAAGAAGCCCGTTGCAGCCATCACCGACCACGCTCTCCCAGACTCCCCGAAGAATCCATCCGTTAAAACTATTCGATGCCCAGTGAATGGACACGGCTAATTTCGCCCAAGGCAATCGTCGAGTTTCCCGATACCGACGATGCCCGGCCAAACAACGCTTACAATGGGAACGACAAACAGTGTCTGGCCGATCAGGAGTTCCTCCGTGGCCGCTCATTAATCGACGGCCGTCTTCGTACAGAAAAATGAATAACAGCAGCAGAAGGACACCGATATCGACGGCTGGCCGTGTCAGATAGCCCGGCAGTCTGAGCCATTGAAACCCCCGGTTGAATAGGGGCGACGGGTGGCAAATGAGCGGAGCAAGAGGAAACAAAACCCCACCGCGGGTCCGCCCGTGGAACTTGCGGTTTATCCGGCATTTCGTGGCAGCGGCGGTGGCATTTAAATGACAGAGGCTCGACCCGCTCGGCCGCGGGTCAGGCTTAACACCCGGCAGAATTCCTTCAGGCCTGCGGCATTATCGGAATACTTCTTTCTTCCCATCCCGTGCTGTCTTTTCATCACGGTCCAACCTGGTCCTCTTTCAGAATCAACGAAGAGAGAGAGAGAGAGAGAGAGAGAGAGAGGGAGAGAGAAAGGAGAGAACCAACGAGCGAGAGCGGGGGTTGAAACGAACGAACCCTTCCACCGTCGATACAGCGGGTCTGTTCGCTCTCCGAGGCGGTGGTTTCTTTTTAAAAGGAATTTGCATAATGGGAAAGTGTGAAAATCCATTTTCTCCGCGGGCTCGATCTCGATAGTCCTTTGGAAGTAGGTAATTTCGCTGGAGGACGGAAAAGAAGGAAAAAAGGGGCCGTGGAAGGGGAAGGGCGGCAGGAACGCGGGCCGTGGAATCGCGTCGCGAGCTTCCACAACTTGATAAGTACTTCCCAGCTCTTTGGTAGCTGGGGAACCTCGTTGTATCGAAGGTCGAACGCCTACCTCTTGCTCCTCCTCATCTGGTGGCACCACCTTTGGGTTAAATTCGTTCTCGAACCCGCGAGCCCGCAGGATGCTCGCCATCGCTGTCGAGCCTTGGGTAACTGTCTGCGGCAATCGTCGAAGCTTATGCATCGAGCGCGAGTTTTCCAAGAAGAGGAAGAGAGGAGAGCTTCGTTGCGATGCTTTTGTTCGCCACTCTGTTCGATTCGGTTCGACGAGTGCTTTAATGTGTTGCTTGATGAGAGAATTCTTTTGTTCGATTATGATTTTTAATAGAGATAGCCTTCTTTGTTTGTCGAATTGAATGGGAGGCTGTAGTGGATTGTTCTTTCATGGCAGAGGCCCTCTTCGTACACCCTGATTTGCGAACCATGATTACGCTTCTATTGGAAACAAGCTTCAGCGAAAATGAAACGGTTTGTTTAATTTCGTGTACCACAGAATTTGATCGCGACGTTTAATTAAAAGACTGAGAACAAATTTTGGTAAGGTATTTTCTTTGGAAAGTGTACAGGAAAAAATTGCGTTCTGATGGAAGTAAGAGAGAAATATAGCGTTCTGCATACGCTTGTGACACGTGCAAATATTTCATTATCCAGAGAGTAGAATAATTCATTAAAAAAGAAGGATTACGTGAAAATACACGAGAGTCCTTTAACTGAAAAGTAAAAATTGGTAATATTCTCAATACACTTTGGAAAATCCACATAGCTTCAACATACATTACAAAATTAACCAGTAGTATGTTTAAAATGACCAAATGGTAACACTTTTTGTTTAGATTCGAGCGTAAAAATAAAAGAATTTAAACGTTTCGTGAATTATGTACGTATCGTTCGTTGCTGTTTGTAGAGACAAGCTGTATCTACAACAAGCTGTATCTAGACAGGAATTCGAGTTTCGAATGAAATGGTTAGCGACACATGAAAAAACACAGCGAATAGGCAGAACGGGAACGTAGAATGGGTACGCGTTTGGAGCGAAATGTACAAAATCAACATCGTCCCGTTTGTTGACAGTAGCTGTCGAGCTCATTGTCGGCCAACCCTTTTTCGCTCGGTGGTATTAAATACATTGCTTGTACTATTTCACGCAAAATCATCGTGCTGCTCTCAAACGCATACGAATCGAAAATCCACGAAGACACGACAAGTAATTCCACTTCCAAAATGAAAAATTCGTCCAATACGAAAAACTAAACTCATTCCGTACATTCAGTTTACAATATTAATACAATCCAAAAGATTCGGAAGAATTACCAATTCTACAAAGTCCACTCGACAACAACAGCACCAAAGACGCACAACCAACCAGATCCAACGAAGATTTGGCTTCTAATTAATTACATCCCTCGATACAACGCAACTCGCAACGAAACGAGATATCCTCGGAAGATTTAAAGAGAACAGAGAGAGAGAGAGAAAAAAGGAAACGAAAGGATGAAACGTCTGCGCGACTGATCCGCGTTCGTAGACCGAGAAACGAACGGGAAATGAGCAGGGGAGAGGCGCGCAGGGAGGGGTTCGCGATTGGTGCGAGGGCCTACTGGGTTGTTTCTGATTTGTAATTAGAGATGAGTGGGGCCAGCAGAATACATCTCCCCCGAAGCGAGTAATGGCTGAAAGTATGGGCCAGGCCAGCCGGAAGAATAACCGACTTCCCGTTCCTCCTTCGCAACCCCGCCTCGTCCGCCGCGCGCTTTTTCCTCCCCGTTTGAGGCGGCTCTCTCATCCCTCGGCGTCTCGTCTCGCCCTCGGGAGGAGACGATCCGTCGCGGGCCGTCTTTCCGGTGGAACAACGGCCGGATATTTTCAGCTGCAACTTCTTGATTGCCGGAGGAACTCTTTCGGGGTAACTCGCGCGATTTTTACGGTTCCCGTCTGCCACGCGATTCCTTGTTCCCGTGCGTTTAATGCGCCGAGAGAGGGACCCGTCGAGGGGTGATTTTCTACGTATTTTTACGTGGACGTTCCTCTAGCCAGCGACGAGCAACGTTCTTTTTTTTTCTAACGACAGTGCTCAACGAAATTTCGCTTGTCTTATTATCAGTCGATCTGATAAACTGTTGCTTAGATATTTTGTATATTTCTTATCCACGGTGATTGATTTTGTAATTGTTTCTCATGGAGAGATACTTGACGAATACTTGGAATAGAGATTTTGTGCAACTTAAATAGATTTGTCTAGAATCTAGGCGACTGGTTACACGATTTCTAAATCTGTTCTCTATTTCCAGACTCCGCTGGAAGCGTCGCAACGACAGGACTGCTGCTGATGATCGCCCTAACTGTGACGTCGGTCATTCGATAAGCACGAATAGGAATAGACGTCCTGGATGTTAATCACCTGTAATTAGACCGGCTGGATTTAAATTCGCGAACCGCAAGAGAAGCTGAACACCGAATCGAGGGATTACATAGACCACACGTAAAACACATTGACACACGCATACATACGTATACACGTAAGGTAAACGTAAAAAAGAAACGAAGGAAGATCGACTGAGTAGTTAGTGTCGTACTAAAAAGAAAAAAAAAAGATAAGAATGGAAGAAAACGCGGAAGAGGTGGATGATGATAATAATAATAATTACGCGTGCCAAGTCAGTGTAGCGCAGTGTCCAAGAAGAAAGAACGTGATGAGAGGGTCGTGGCAATAGGAAACGAATTTCTGCCATAACGAACCGGGTACGCGCGAGGCGTGGGAGGTAAGAAACAGGAGAGCAAATCACAAAGTGCAACGACTATCGCTTTCAGTGTAACATATTGTATAACGCCGTAATGTCGCCGCAGAGACCGCGCCAACGATCTCGAGTTCCGCTGAAAAAACTTTCAGCCTGTTCGAGTTCGAAAGACCTGTTCTACCATCGCCAAATACGAGCTAATTTCAATTCATCGTACGCTGTTGGTTCAGTCGATTACAGAAATTAATTCGAAGGCACATTTTGCTAGAGTAAGATCAAAGTCGACAGAGTGCACGCGTTTCTCGATCTACCGCCAGTCAATTCGTGATTTTTCCAGCAAAAGTAGCAGAATAGCAATCGTTCTTTAGAAAATGGGAATACGTGAAATATTCTACTTTAGTGTCTCTCCATACGCGATACATATTTCTCTTTCATCGATGGTTCTCTTAGACTTTTTATTTTCTCCCAACGTGAGAGAAATTATAAGCAATCTATAATCGGAAAATACTGCCAGAAAATACTGCCTGATTCTTTGAGAAGTTGGAGAGAGGATCACTCTGATCGACTCGATAGCGTGGGTACTCAAGGGATGCGATCGAGTCGAGGGAGGATCGTGAATAGATCGACAGTGTGCATCGAGCTTAACTCTTATCCGTCAGTTGCTTTATTTTGTATTCAATTTTTGTTCTTCAAATTGTGCAAGGATCTTTAATTATTCTTGAATTTTATTACAAATTTATTCTATCGAGATAATTCATTATAGTTGATCCGTTCAGAGAAAATCTTGTGGAAATTGAATTTTGTTAATGAATGTTTAAAGGTCTTTCCATCGACTGCTTTTGTGAACAAGAATCAAGACAAATATTGGAATATATAAATAAAAAATAGCAATATTTCTGAATTGAAAAGAGTATTTCTGCGCAATGAATCCAATGTATCAGAGATTTAATTTCAACGAGGAGAATAGTCGATTTAATATTTGTAATTCGAAGAATCTAATAATACAAAAAAATTTGCCAAATTATAAGAATAAAATGAAATTGTGTCGCGATAGAGAAGACAGATATAAAATCTCCCCATTTACGCTTACAGTCCCAACAGTTTTAGATTTTTATCGAATAATCAAATTAATAGCAACCGGTCCAATAAATCAGTAACGAAGTCATCGATTTTGTGCTTGGCTGTTTTTTTTCCATCCCTCTCAGACGGCTATCTTCTTTTTTTTATTCTGTCTGCGATGTGTTCCTCTCCTTTCCACGGTCTACTTTTTCTCTTTCTACTAGACGCTCCGTTTCTTATACGAAATCGCGGATCCCATTTGGGTGCTTGAGATTAAAACGTCAGATTCGGTACAGGAGATGCTCTTGCATGAAGAGACTCACCAAGGAGGAAAGCAAAAAAAAGAAAAAAAAGAGAATAAGAGAGGCTGAGGGCACATGGACGTCAAGGGTGGAGAGAGATATTAAAGGTCGGAATATTATTATTTGCAAACGTCTTCAAGTTCGAAGGGTGGGCTTTCCAATCGAGATTTTCTCGTTATATCCTTACCACATCTTATTCTTCTTTGTACAACGCTGTATTCTTCTCTTTTCTTTTTATAAATAAGAAAACACTGTAAACGCTCTTCTTTTAGATGAGTAAATATACCTTTATTTAATTGTATTGAATAATTTAAGAATTGAATTCAGTTGGTCGAATTTATAATTTAATTTTCTCCTCTTAACTTTTCTATACCGTTCAGGGTATTTAAAAAGATCGAAAGAGAACCGTGAATTCGATTTTCGACATGAACTCCAATCTTTTTGCAATTACTTCTCGCCAACGTTTTTATTGCGCTGCTGTTTCATAATTTCGACTTTACTGGCAACTCTGTTCGCGATTAATGAATCAACAGCAATGATTCGCGTTCAGCGTCGAAACCGCGCGTACGTAAATGAATTTCTCCCGGAAGAATCAGAAGGCAAAACGAATCGGCGTCCTTTTGTGGGGCTCGCGATGGCCGTGAAAACGAACTTGCACCTTTCGCGAGAGTGCCAATTACACGGGGCTCTTTCCGCTTTTGTCTCGCCTCGGGAGAGTTCTCGCGGGATACTACTGCAAAATGAACCACGACCGTGTGTGTTAGGGGTTGAAACGCGCGTCGTTCGTGACTCGTTGCGCGCACTTTTGTCGCGCTCTTTATCGCGTTATTTAGCTGGGACAGCTCTCACTGTCGTTGCCCGGGACACGAGGAAAAATTCCGACGCCTCTGTAAAAATTTCTTTTCACGCAACGCGGCTCATCCCTTCTTTAGATAACGCGTCGCAATTAATGCTGCGTTCTTAGATTTGTCGAAAGATGTAGATGGTTTCTGGTGCGATCAAAAATGTCTAGATGGAAAGTCTTTTAAATAATTTTTCTGCACTTTTCTTGGAGTTTGTTTCGAGTATTGTAAATTCCTGTGAAACGCGAGTTCGTGGAACGCCAATTTTTATAAATACAACACAGATATTTCGATTAATGGTTTCATGTCAATAATAATAACTAAGTCTTCCGTAATTTAGAATGACATTGTTTCCTTGATAATTACTGATTTCTGTTACTTTCTTCACGCGATCATTATTAATACAGCGATATGAGGACGCGTTATGCGAGAAAAATTCCCGTGCACAACAATTTTCTATAACACGACGTGTGTTACCTATATTAGGCGGAAGTTTGTTGTATTATTAGTTTGTTTTAGTAAGTAATATTTTATCTACAATTGAACAATCATTGACACGATTTAATTTAATTATTCTCTATCATTCGTAAACTATGAGCTTTGGAAAGCAATCGTAGATGTGCATAACATTATAAAGAATATAATTTGATATCTCAAATAGTCTGCGATGTACTCGTATACATATAAATGAGACACAAATTTCGCACTCGAACAGGCTCGACAACGTATATCCTAGAATAACTTAAACCAGGGATCCGCGATTACAAAGGATTTAATTAAAACTGATAAGAACAAAAAGGAGAAAAAGCGACGCACCGAGGCAATTTTTGTTACGATTAAAAATATTCCTTGTAGAGTGTCTACGTCGACTAGACGGCTGCTCAAATCGTGTGTACGTATAATATCGAAAACGGAAGGAATATATCGAAACGCTTAAGAGAAACACATAAAACGAGACGTAACGATAAAAAGAAAAATCACACAGAGAATGTATAAATAACGTGTAGGTATCGATTTTTAAGTGGCGACGGGAACGTTTAGAAATAAAGGAATTTTATTCTTATTATAGTCGGCATTTCATTAGTTTCGCACTAGGTAGCCGAGTAAAGCGTTTTTATCAAGTTCTAAAAACAGCGAAACCCTTTCACGAATAATTTTCCAGGTTTATCGACGACGCGAAATACCACTCACAAATTTTCGGTTTCCAACCAGCCTCGACTGTTGCTCGTAATCACGAACGTCAATTTCGATGATTTACACTTGCAGAATAAAAGAAGGGAAAAGAACAGATGGGGTGGGGCGGGGAGAAATCAAAAATAAAGCGCAATACATTTCGCCGGTTTGTGAAGCAATTTGTACAATGGAAATCAATAACGCGAAATATCAAACGCAGCTTTTCAATCGATTTTAATCCATCAAGGGTGCCGCAGCCCCGCGAATCGCTCGTAAATACAAATTAATTATAAAACCGCGGGTATTAAAACGCTCGTGGAAAGTATGTTCCCTGTGGTGATCAGCTTCCGTGTATTATTTTCATATAAAAAAAAAAATAACCCTGCGTTCGAATGGAAATTTCACCGAGAGAAAAGTTGCGCAAATGTGCGCAATCGCACCTTTGTTATTGGCAGATTGTGCATTTCCCCTTTTATGCGTTACTGAAAACACGAAACAGATGTTGGCAAAATTGATGTTCAGTTTTATCGAGTAGAAAATAATCAGCGTACAGGATATTACATTCTAGCGTTTTAACAGATTTTTAATTATGTAAATCAAGAAAATATATTTATCGAGATTTACAACCAATATTTAAATGAAACTCATGGATATCTGTATATCAAAAATAAAAATCATCATTTAGTTCTTCCATAATTTTGTTCTCTAATAACACCATATATCTTGTGCCAATTATGAATGAGAAATTGATTAAATTCACAATACTTTGAATGCTAATAAAAGAGGAAGGACCACATCATCGAGCAACTAAAAATCTCCATTACTATAATTAAAATTAGAAGCAATATTCGTCTATCATTCGAAATTCACTTTAGAAATTCGTACTATTCTATTCACATGTATCCAACACAAATTCGAACGCAGTTACTAAAACCCTTAATTAATCAAAATTGTATACCAAAGTAAAACAAGCATGTATGTACAACAATCAACCCTCTGTTCCGCAACGCAGCAATAATAATCAACCAAATGAACCCAGCAGTTGTTCAAAAATCCTCGCACGTTACAAATCACAGGCAACGTTGACAAACTTGCAGGGGACCGACGCCAGCCCTTCGTTACCGCGTCTCACGACTAATTTATTCGCGTGTTAATTAACGGTGTTCGGAATTTCTCCGTGAACGCGCAAACACCGCGGCAAGGTTGCGCCGGTTTAAAGCGGACTTCGAACTACTTAGGAATATCCATTATTCAGCGTACATCTTGTTTAAAGCAACAGGTTCGAGAGTCCCGGTGCTCCTCGCGAACGGGTTAAAGCCCATGATGGATTAAAGAAGGGTGGCTCGAGGATTACGCCAACTTACCACCTGGATGGATCTTCGATCTCGCCATCGATCGTATCAACCGTTTCGCGTCTACGAATGAAATCGATTTCCCTGTTTTTATTTTCGATTTCGCCCACCCCACCACCCTTGACCATCCAGGAAATCGAACAATTTGCCAATTTTTTTTCCGGTGGATACTGCACGCGTGTAAATGGATAGGAAAACTCTTTGTACATAACTGACTTTCCAACGATTGGGCTGGATTTTGCAGAGAAGGGCCTCTCTGTTGAGAAACGAAACTGGGAAACGACTTTAAGGGTTGATGGGTCTCTCCAACTGTCAACTTTTGCGTGCTGTAAATAGAAATACTGCAATATCAATGGTTGCATAGTATTTTACTATCTTTGACTGAAACGTTCTGGCAGGTTTCCATTTTTTGGAATATCTCGAAATATTTTCAACTTCAATCTATTGTATATTTCGATTTTCTGCTTTTATGGAGAGTTTTGCAGTTATTTCTCTTGAACGATTGGGATGGTAAATTAATTGACTTAAAAGGGATGGTATTGTTTCCAATCGTGAACTAGAATACTATTCTTTTCAAATAAAAATGTAATATTAAAAAAGCTCGAAATGAAAAGTAATGATAATTACAATTATCTCTGACACTTGTTATTATAGATGGGTTCCTCTCTGCAAGATGCGAATCCAACTAGAAAAAGTGCGGCTCGACTATTTTCCGTTGATACGAAAGACGCATCAGAGCGAAAAGAAATATTTTTGAGGAAAATTTGAACTGATTGTTCTGAGGGAAAACGATTCTCGTTTTTGTAATAAATAAATAAACGTAGGTGTCACTTGCATACAATCCTCATTTCGGAGCTTTCTATTAACGTGTGAACTTGCGCGTGACAACGTTGCTCTTGTCGCGGACATCTTTTAGTCGTAGTGGAGCGTTGTGTAATATCCTGATTGATTTCGACTGATCCTAGAAGCCTCCGTGTGTCGATAAATAATCGAGGAGAAAAAACGACACCCCTATTGGAGATTACGAAATCTCGCCTAATGTATCACGCGAAATAACCATTGTGGACGTCGAATAGAATATGTGCAATAAATACTGAATCGTGCTAATCCTGCAGTGTACTCTGAGCATTGTTGATTAACGATATTTACAAATTTACGTTACGTAGATCACGTGTAATTATCGATTAGAAGCGCCATAAAACACCAAAAATAGGTCACAGATGAGATCCATCATTTTTCGAATTTTCTCATCTCGAACAATTTCAAAGCAATACAATTAAGTCCCATCGCTCAATGTGGCTCAAGCGAAACCAACATGGCGACAGGAGGAGCTCATCTGTAGTTTGCATTCTGCGTAGCTAACTCTTTTACATAAACTTTGTTCTTCATTTTCGTTTAATCGATACGCGGACTCTTTTATTCTCATCATCACACAGCATTCGATAAAATAAACTATCAATACACTGTATACAACTTTACTTTGCTACGCTTCTTCCAACGCCATATTGATTTCTCTAGAAACACTTCTCGATCGTAAGTACTCAAATTTCTTCATGAAACTCCTATCTCCTACGTTAATTCTTTATTTCTACTGGTTCATTTTTAAATCGACCATAGAAAACTCAGCGAACGCTTCACGATTAACGCACGATTCAGTTGGCACGCGGCGAGAAATTAGAGGCGTGGTGATCTAGCGTAATTTCGCGCCCTGTATTACTCTCGAGCTAATTTCTACAGACACAGAGAACGATGGCGCACACTATACACTATACGAATATCGGCCTGAGTATAATAACGTTCGACTCGTCAGCTGGCGGATCCTGTAAATACGAGTAAATAGACTAAAATAAATAAATATAGACACCGGGGTGAAAAAAAAAGTCCAGACGGACGGGCTCTCGCGATGGCGGTTCGATTCGTGGCCGGTTTCTTTCGACGCCTCCAGGCGTTCTTCCATCGCAGGAGAAAGGGAAGATCGTTGGGAATTTTCTTTCATCGCGAGAACGTGTTCGTCTGGTGCGCATTATTGAATTTAGAATAAGTACACCGAGGCGTCCGGTTAGGGAGCGAGTTATGGCTGCTGTCTGATACGCGAAATGATCCGAGCGGCTGAAATCGAATCCTTTTTCTCAATCGAATGCGTCGCTCGGTTAAACAAAATCTGGCTGACATGGCAATCTTCTTTATTTATATCTTAACTAAAGTTTAAGGGATGAAACAGTCATCTCAGCAATGAAGTTTATTTTTTATGTTCTTATTAATATTTTTTAAATGATTAAACGCCTTGTATTTCGATAATGATACACATGGACTCATAAATCATCGAGAATACGTGGAGTTAATGTAGATATAATATAAAGTAGCGAACGTGGATATTTTCAATTCATATCTCTCAGATTTCCACCGCATTCAGCAAGATATTTCACTAAAGAATAACTCGATTCCAGACGCTTGAATCGTTGAACAATTTTGGCAACAAGTTTCCTTTCTTTGTCGTCTGATTGATTTTCCAGGTTTTTGTACGGCAATTGTAAACAAGCGAGGAGTGGCGCAGGAAAAAAAAAGAGGAAGAAAACTTAAATAATACCATAGGGAGGATATTTTGACCTTAGCGTGTAACGGGTGTAACGAATCGACGCGAGGAACGGTCGTCTTAGCGGTTAAGTGATTTTTAAGTGATCGGCTGCATCGTTTTCGCTCGAAGCTCGACGAGAAGGGGACGGGACTCGGTATTTCGAAAGTTTGTACATTGCATTTCGCCCCTTTCGCCTGGACATACGCTATATAAGTATATTAATTAGTCCGCGCGACGACATTAAATGTCGCTAAAAGAGCCAGCGGAATTGAAGGAAACTGTACTACTTTGTAATCAATGGGTTCTACCAAATCACAACGTTTGGAGTAACAAAACAGTTAATTCATCGAGAAAAGTGGAAATAAAGAGAGCTTTTTTATTGTCCTGTTATCATTTAATAGTATTAGATAATTTTTAAATGTTATTTATTTTAGAAGCAAAGAAGTGTACTGAGAAAATTTGGAAATTGTTAGTTTATTACACTTTTTTCCTGTGCAATAGTAAATTCTCTTCAATAATCAACGAAATTACATGCAATGGTACTTGCGAAGTCATAGTACTACCTGTTTTCAGAATTTGGCACTTGCAACGTTGTGATATGATACCCTCCATTTGACATTTGGTAATAAAAAATTGGAAGCGTGAAAATCTTTTTATTGAACACCTGGTATTCCACGCGATGTAGAAATATTCTGAACGATAGAAGAAAAAAAAGGAAAGGAATATTCTCAAAGTGTGGATTATTTTTTTATAGAAAATCAAAAAGGAACGCATTTATATAATTGTTTAATTATGACTTTCGATTTCATAGGACGAGTGAATAACGACGTAGAGTAATTTACTGTCTAGGACGTTAGATAGCCGATCGAATAAATTTTCAAGCGAACGATTGAAAATTAATTGCCGTGTAGAATTTTTAAAACGCACTTCCTTCGAATTTCAAGGGAAAACGCTACCGTCGAAACTTGGGAATAAAACGAATTAAACGCGAAGGTATATATGTATACATAACACAGAATATAAATATATAAATATATAAATATAAATATACAAATTAAGAGGGACTATTGAGTAATGATATATCATATAAATATATAAATATATATATTATATGTTACGATATGATATATTATTATAATATTATTATGCTTTGCGCCGTTGAGTTGGATGTTGTTATTTACATGAGAAAATAAATGAGAGAGATTCTTATGGATACACTCGACATATGTAATAAAATGTGGGCGAAGTAATTGCCTTGGAAAAAACCAACACATGTGTCCCTTTATTTCGATTATACTCAACCCTGTAATACTTTCAGAATGGTATTCATAAATATTAATGTAATATTTTCAGAATGGAACTCATAAATATTAATACGTTAACTTTAGTATTGTTTTAAATTAATCATTTTCAATTACACCACCGTGTGCATATTTAAATAGCCAAATTAATTGTTCGAAATAATTTTCACATCGTTAAAAAAGTACAACGACCGATTAATGTACAATGAAACATTTACCATTATTTATGGCTAGAGTGATTCTTCCGTTTTTTTATAATTCTATGATTTCAAATACAAGAATATTATCAGTTTTACCAAAAACATTTTACAGGAATTTAACAAAAAATCCAACAATTTATCCCACAATCACTTCCCAACATAAAATCCCAATTCTACAGCTCTCTCTTTTAAAAAATTCCAAAGTCTATTTCCCAATTTCCCCATCACCCGTTCCAATACAGCATCGAAAGAAAAGAGCACCCTTCTCTCTCCCCAGCCATTCGATCCCCCAGCCACTCCATCTAATTCGGGAACGAGCGGGAAAACTCGAAGAATTCACGGACGCGCGGCACCCTGCGCGCCCACCCGTCGACGAATCGCGATAACGGGTAAAATCGGGGCGAATCCAGGGACGAGTCGAGTCTCTATCTAAGATCGGCAGATTAAAAGGCGGGGGTGGCGTGTGTTTGCCGTTGCTCGTGAATGGCCGCGTGGAAGTTCAACAACGGGCACACGTCTGGCCCGATAGCGTCGCCCCCGCGGGCGTATCGGCCCGTTACATAATATTTCGCGGGGTTATTGCATGGGGATGTTGTAACAGCCGGTTCACCAGCCGCATACTAACCGGGGGATTAATTCACGCCGGATCCAAAGTCGGCTTACGGGGGGCCGCGTGACTTTTCTCGAACAGCCGCCGCGGCTTTCGACTCTTCGTGGTTAACCCCGGCGGGGTCGCAATTATGAGCCGAGGCTTGATGAAACGGGACGCCGCCAAGTTTCGACGTGTCTCGTCGCTTGTACTCCGATATCAGCATCTCGTGGCGCGCGTCGAGATGAATTTCAGACGCGAAAGCTGTTTAATGTACGCGGATGGAATCCTTGGGCGAAAAATGTTTGACAGCCTAATACGTTCCATTGAAACTTCGTATACACGGATGTTTCTAAGATGTGTATTCTTGATTTTCGTCAAAGGTTGGGCAATAAGTTAATTGCACAGAGCGATGATTCTTATTTTTATCTAGAAAATTAATTTTTATAGCTTCTTGAGAGAGATCAAATGGTTTGATCCGATTTTAGGAAAGTTTCTCTGTTTTAAAGGATGTAGGAACGCTCTTGAAACTTACTATATATCTTTCTTCCCTTTTCCCCCAAAATAACTATTAAATCGTATGTACAATAAAAATAATTCGACAAACAGAGCGGTGCTTTGAACCATCGCCTCCCTTTTTTCATCGCGTTCATTAAATCACCATACGCGTCACGTGGCAATTATTTTTATCGCTAAAGAAGCTCCAATTAACCCGCGAACGTGGTTCGAGCTCGTTTCGAAGGAAAAATCGATGGCCGAGCTCGCGAAACCGCGGTATCCACTATTCGAGCGGGCGACAGCTGGAAAAATCGGAGACGCTCGCGTTCAACGAAGCGCAGTCGGCGTTTACGCGGAAACTGTCATGTCGCGTGACATTATGTGGCCGTGATGAAATTAAAAAATGATGACGGGGCTCGTTTCGCTCGGAACCGCGTGGTTTCGCGATTAAACCGGTACGCGTTAGTCTATCGCGTTCAAATTTCAGCCAACAGCTGAAAATACAAACGATTATCGTAGAGAGTCCATTAATCAAGCAGAGCAATATCTGATCGAGCGTTTTAATCGGATTTATACCTCGTACGGAAGGAATGGTACATTAACTTCGTTTAAATAATACGAGAGTTACTTTCTATGAAAATATCTGATAATATTCTTAATACACTCCAGATAAACGATTTGCTAATTTAGATAAATTAGATACATCTGGATCAAATCGATTCACAAGGTAAGAAGAAATAAGGGATGAAGTTGATCGAAGTGTGAAGAACGAATAAACTTTCGTTACACCTTCTAACAGAGAAAATGAAAATGTCCTCCAACTTTTACAAATGTGTCACATCTATAAACCAATTCTTTCACTGTAAATCTTCAGATACAAATCAGATACTCTTCAAATCAACATTCCTTGCTCTGTAAGTACATTTAAAGTAAAGAAAAGAAAGCGTACGAAGCATCGTCTGTAATGCGCGCCTGGCGAACGCGTGTATATACAAACCAGTGATTAAAATCGGTCTTTTTACTCGAGCGAAGTGAATTCGAAACGAAATGACGGTCGCAAATTCCGAACGACGCGAGCCAGACGGACGGGTACGGTACATCGGTCGATTTCAGACAGAAATTGCTTTATTTTCCCGAGTGCGATTCATTCGAGTGGTCCCAGTTCGAATGGCTCGAGCGGCGAGGACAATGCGAATCGAGAAAAGATGATTCCACGTAACCATTGTACCCGCGGTTCCGACGATTATCCGCTGTTTCACATTGTGCGAAATCGTCGAACGCCCTCGGCTGGTCCATTTAATGAAAAATCGGCCGGCCACGCGACCAATTCTGATTGCGTGCCGTCATCCCGTCGCTGGATTCGCTCGAGATGAAAGGGCGAATTAATTCGATTATACGCCGTGGCGTGTTTCACGTGACGATCGCGCTAGAATTCGTAGGCTCGGCTCCTTTAACGACGCGAGCGAGGAAATTTGCGGATCTGAGTGGAACCACGAGCCACCCTTACAGCGAATGGGGTACGTCGTCTGAACTTTTGCGGTGTTCCGTTTCTTAAATTGGATGCTGAGGTTTTAGGGTATTACCATGAATCGTTAATGCTCGTCGATTCTCTCATGCGAGGCATAACAATTTCTTAATCAACGTAAGGCAATAGCTTCCTTTTTTCTTATTGGAAATTTGTATATTAGTGACCACAGTTTATTTGGAATGGTTGCACGTAGGTTTCACGTTTGACGATACGACATCTGAAACTCTTATGAACTAATTAACTTTCTCTGATATATTGTACATAATCCCAACACTTTATTACCAGACGATTTCAAAAATTATTTTCGTCAACAGTTTCAGCGCTGAATCAGCGTCACTCATTTAATCCGAATAATTCCACGGTGAGCACGCAACGACATCGCATGGAAACATGAGAACGTACCTACGAGTACTTCGCACGACGGCGTAACTATTACATTTCTTTTTACCGTCGATTTATCAGTACGATTCAGGCGTTGGCACAGGCTGGCCCCGCTGCTACTTCGATCGTTCGACGGGGTTCTTAAATTTGCGTATGGCTCGTAAACGAAGCCGTTCGCCAAGCGGCTGGGACTCGATTTTATGGATTGTAACACGGTGCTTCGAGTACATTATCCTCTTACCCTTTCGCTAACTCGTTTCACCTTCGACGGAAAGGGAAACGTAAAAACTGGCAAGAACAAAGGGAGATCGATAGGTTGGAAACGTTCGACCATCTCAGCGGAAAAAATTTAGGACAGGGGTAAAAAAGGGGTGGATGGAACGTCGCGAATGGTGTATCGCGTAATATCCAGAATGTTTGGCGCCTACATGTGACATAGTTGATGATTTTTGTTTCAGAAAAGTTTATGAACTATTGATTTTAATAATTTCCATGAACATGTATTTTTTTTTTTGTATAGTTACAAGTGCGGATACGTTTGGGCCTTCATTTTGTTAGAGGTACTTGTGTCGTTAATTGTCTTTGCGTTATTGGAAAATCGGTGGTGACTCGGTTTTACTCCCACTTTGTTTAGTACAATGCGCAATTTATTGTACCAGAATTTCTGCAAATTACTGAGCAGGGTTATCAATTTTGGTTTCAGTGTTTGCTGAAATTTTTTTTCTAATTTGCGAAGCACGCGATTTGTGAAGAGTGAATAATAATGTAAAATAAGAACTTCAAAAATAAAATTCACTCTTTTCGCGGTCACGTTGCAAGGGCGCGATTAATGTCCAAGTAAGACCTGCGGGCATACAAGTCTTTCTCCGAACGAAGTCAATTTTTTCGACGTCTCTTTCGTATCCGCAGGTGTTTTTAGAATCGTGTCTGGTAGCCCCTGTTTTATTACCTCCAAAGTTTCCGATGTCGTTAAGAAGTCGTTTCTTGGTAAACTTTTCGATTCTATCGCGCGAAAAATTGCTGCACGATTGGACAATAGGGAGGAACGCATGATTCTTTGCTACTTTATTTAGTCTCATTGTAGTTGAAAATATGCAAAAGCTGAAGGTTAAATTTAAATAAAAAAATATATATATAAACTAAGCATTCAATGTGCACCCAATGAAAACTGTAAGGTGCAACCACGTTATTCTATTTTTTCACATAAACTTAAACACAAGTCTAAACAAAATGAAAGATACAAATTTAATAAACCCTTTAAATAATATTATGCCTCTTTTATTTTGGATATTTTTTGTATCTAATGTACAGAAATACGCGCGATCATATTCGTGGTACAACAGAAGATAACTAATTAAAAATTCTGAATCCACGCGTAATCGGAATCACGAACAACATCCCCTATCCACAGAGATTCGCAACCCCGAAAGCTGGCTGTGATTAACCACTCGAATCGAAAGCAACGCAACAGCGCGATATTCCCCGGCGAAATACCAGAAGGGTTAAATCGATCCATCAGTTATTAATGGGCCAGGGATCGGGCACGCGATACGACAATGAAATATCAATCGCCCAATCTCGAACCTCTTCTATCTCGTAATCGAAACGTGTTTACACAACAAACCATCAACTAGCCCCTTTGCTCTCTGTTCTGGCCCGCATTCAACCGTATCGTACGTACGTACGGATCCTCTCTCCCTCTCTCTCTTCCTCCAGGTTCGTCGCCGAGCACGGAGAACAAAAGGGGCGAGTTCACGGCCGGCGATGGCCAAAGAAAAAGGCCTCGTGAAACCTTGATGAGCCGAGCTGCCGGCAAGTAGGCATTGTGGCGGATTATGAATTAAATTCACCCTCGACTAGCTCCGTGCCAGCACTTGCTTCCCTTTACTCTACTCCATAATACGGTCCATAGCCCGCGGCCACCCCTTTCGGCTCTTTCGCTCGACCATTCAGTCCTGCCTCGCCCCGTCCTTCTTCGATATTACGCGCCCCTCTCTCTCTCTCTCTCTCTCTCTCTCTCTCTCTCTCTCTCGCTCCAGCTTTGTAGCGAGAGCTGTACATCCCTCTCTCCGCCTGAGGGGGTGCCACGAGCTCTCTTCTATCTTGATTCTCCTCAGCTTCTTCTTCGCTCTCGAGAGACTTCACCGAAAGTGGCCGCTACGAGCGGCATTAACCAGTGTCTGTATACGGTAGTCCGCGTTATTAGCTCCTTTTTCCAGTTAACTTCGTGTTTTTCCTCCTTCCGTTTCCACCCCGTCCGCCCACCCTTTCACCGTCTCACGGGCAAGTCTGACGGCACGATAACGCGTGCCGGTTAATAGAACCGTCTACGTTTTACAAACTTACTACTTCTCCCTGTTCCCTATCCTTCTTTACCACCCTCCCCCCTGTTTTCAACCCCTTCCGCGTTTAATATCGCTTGTGACTCGTACGAAGATTACATTAAACGCGTTTGTGTTTGAGCGAGGCTCGTACCAGCTCGCGGAAGGATTTTCGAGGCTGGTTTCGTAGAGCTTTATGAACAGCGATTCTCTCTCGATGGGAAATATTTGTTGCTTCCTGCTTATTGCGTGATATTTTGAAACTTGACGCGAGATACGTTTCCTTTTTGTCTTAGCATAAATTGTTCTAGCGAAAAAGCAACGATATCTTTTGGAGAGGATAACAGATACGAGAAGAAAAAAGCGCGGGAGAAAATTAAATGACGCTACGAGCTCTAACCTTTTATGCCGCTATAACGATATGCATTTATGCATGCGCGTGTATAGGTGGCAAGTACAGTCTCGTTTTTTTCTTCCAACTGCTCGATATCAGATGTTGTTGAAGAAAATCGTTTACTTAATCGCTTTGCTTTGCTTTGATATCGCGGATCTATGCAAATCGAGCTGCTTTCATCTTTGAAAATCGCAGGGGGTGTTCCCAAACGAATGAGTTTTTATGGACTATTATCTGCTAAATTTAAATAATGAAATTTGTGTTTGTCGGCGTTAATTTATGCGTTATTATTCATGATTTGTAATTAACAACGTTTGTAACGAAAATTCAAAAAGCAATCGTGTTGGTGTCTGATGAAATGTTTAAAAGATACCTCTGACGACGAAAATATTTTCAAAATGATAGTAAAAGATCTGAGCACTACGCTACTGTCGCTACATACTTTTAAAAGTGTGTCATTTTCTACTCTTAACGACGAATATAATGAACGATAATTAAAAATCTGAAAAACTTGTAAAAATAATTGCGTTCTTAAATTTCAAAACGCTGATACTTCGATTCATTCGCAACTGGATTGCAAACGACGGTAGATCATTTGTAACACTGCTAAGTAAATCGAAACTGCGATATATCCAAAATTACAAGGATTAGCAATAATTTTATGGGGCAGAGAACGTAATATCATTCTGACTGCTGCACAAACAAGATCGCAACGACAAAGTAGTAATAATAAACAGCTGTACGTATCTGGTTCATTGCACAGCAGAAGATATATCGTAATTTATGTAAAACTTAAGAGAAACTATTTAAATTTCTGAAGTAATTAAAAAATTCTATTACTAAGATCTCTATACCCTTTTAAAATAATTTAATAATGATAGAAACCTGTACCATTAATGTTTAATTTCAAATAAACCGCAATGTTTCTGGATTTGCACGAGCTCCCATAATCGAACGTTCGTTTGCCGTGGAATGACACCAATGGTCACGAGTCAACAGTTAATAAACCAACCGAGAGCAACGAACAATATTATTCTTTCCTTGACCAGCCGTCACTTATACGTTCCAATAAAGAAGTTGCGGATCAAAACTAATCAAGCTCGCCGACGAGAACTCAATTTCGCGAAGCTCCGCCGTTTTATCAAACTTGAGAAGCGGGGGCGGCTTCCGCGCGAGGCAACCTGGCAACTTCCCACCGAAATGCACCGTAAAAATAACGAAGGATAGGTACCGTGTAACACGTTCTCAATCACGACGGTGGTGGGTTCGCGGCGTGTTTTCGTTGCACGCGCCCGCCGGCTAAGGGCGAGAAGGAAGAGACGGGAGTTTTTCCAATAAAAAGGACACCGCGAGCCCCGACGGGGGATGGGCGCCTCGAAGAGGATACAAAGTTACTGGACGTCACGTACGCGCGGATGAAACGATCGATATAATTGCGCTACCCCGAGCGGAGGATTCGTTATCTCGATTGTGGCGAAAGGGGGACCGAAATCTCTTCGCCCGGAGATGGACGGAACTTCGACAGGACGATGGGTTTAGGATTTGATGAGGGAAGAAGTTAGCACTCCCGAATGTAGTTACTCCGCCAAGTTTATTCGCGGCGCGTTGCTGGTCGAACTCGACCCGCGGAAAGAACGCGGACGTGGTGCGGATGAAACGCGTACAGAACGTTCGCTATCGACGTAATAGTTCACTTCTTACCGCGAAGAATACAAGAGAATACACCTGTGCCCTCTGCTTTCTCAGAAAATAAATAAACAATAACACATTTTAGTAAATATCAAAAGTTTAATCGCTACTGTTCATCTACTCTACTAAAGACTATTAAAAATGTACCTGAGTTAATCTATATCTCCATAAAAAATCATTCATAATCAAAAATATATTTCTAATATTCACAGACCAATTTCTCACAGCGGAACGCGTTCCAGTTACCCTGAAATACAACCAGCACCGTAGATTCCCTTCCACAGAGTCGATCATTCCTCCATTCAAGAATTCCAGCGATCACCCTCGGTTCGTTTCGATCGTACCGCTTCGAAACTTCGTTATGACACCAATCGTGCATGCATACACCGCGACAACAAAGGTAGCCGCAGGAATCTACGATCGTTTTATGAATCTCGAACGAGGAGGCGAGCTGATGTCCCGTACGGAGACGCGCGCGGTTAGAAATCACGATTCGAGTTCGAAAGCCGTGGGCTGGCGTGAGGGACGCGATCTCACCGCTGGGAGAAAGGTGGCTGGACAGGGTGTGGGGGTGATATACCCGGGGTCGAGCTGCCAGTTGACCCCCGCGCGGATATCACGGGCTTTCGACCCGTTCGGCATTCTGGAATTGTAATCGCTGTTCCATTGGACCCCGGACACACGACCAACCGTTTGTCTCTCCCTCCATGTCTCTTTGGGGTGCACGCGCTGGACGAACGGTCCTCCTGTCTCTGTGAGCGTCTGCACGCACGTGAACCGTTGCGAACGGAGAATTCCGTTTTAATTAATTCCCTGGGACCACGTTCTTGAGGTCAGTCGAGACGGCGGTGGGGAAAGTTTTTATTGTAAGGAGCTTATTGGCGTTGTTTCATGCGCGATCAGAGGGGTAGTTTTGTATTGGACGAGTGGAATTTTGGTTGGAGTGGTTATTTCGTCTCTGATTTCTAGAAGTGTTTCGGTCGTTATTATTGTCACGAAGGAATTCAGCGATGCATCATCAGTGCATTATTAAATTTTATCATATAAAATTGCTATGCTTCGAGTCTTTAAAACACTGTGCAACAAAAATTAGCAAATCTCTGAATAATAAGTACCTGTTTAAAAACAGCCGTCCATTTAATTTAAATTGTTAAATGATATGCTTGAATGCTTCACGATTTTACAAGCTATCGAACATTTGTAAAAGAAAAAGCTGTTTCGATATCAAAATTTTGAAGTGGATGAAATATATGGGTACAAAAAAAAAAAAGAGAAAAAAGAGAGATCGCGAATGCAGCTCCGATACGTGTTCAATCAACAACGCACGTATCCCTAGCCAGCGAGTAAAACCGAAAAATGGACTTCCTCTGCGATAGACACGTTTTCGACCGGAAGAGACTCGTCGTCCCGCAAAACGTCCACTTGATTTCCCGCGCAGTTGGGTGCAAATGTTTCCAGAAGTCGGGGTGAAAGTCCCACGGAGTTGTTACGCCGAAATTGCTGCTATTTGTATACCAGGCCGGTGGATTCCGTTCGCGAAACGAGGGAACGAGGGAATGCTCGTGTTAACGCGCGCACATGTGCGGCAAGAAGTGTTATAGCCGCGATGGAAGAACCGATTAATTCTTCGCCCGTACAAATTATCGCGCTTGATAAGCGCGTTGAAACCATCGCCAAGTTTTTGCAATTCTCTGTGCCCAAAACGGATTTTTAGACAAGACAAGGCACGAATCGCTATCAAAATCATCTAAACTAACAAATACATAGTCAAGATATTTGTAACTCCACAGCTGTCCTCTATATAAAACATATTAGTTTTCCTGTTACCATCAAACTTATAAAATTAACATTAAAAGCACACTATTACAATTTCTACCAAAAAATGCAAATGTAAGGCACAGCAAATTTTCAAAAGTAAATTAAAAAATTGTAATCCTATCATTTGATAGTTCTACTATTAATACAGTTACAAATAAATCCCCATTTCGATCGTGAAAATATAAATCACTGCAACTGTTTTAAAATCCCTAGCAAACTAACCAACAGAATCAACCAATTTACTTATTGAGTCCGTATGCGTCCAACGACAGGGCTGTTTCCTCACTCGTTACGTATACAACGTCGATACAATCGAAGCGCAAACTGCCTAGCGCTTGCTCGTGCTAAGGGTTAAATCGTCGTCGAAACAGGGGGAAGACGCCGGTCCATTCACCGCCGCTAATTCAATTTTTCTTTTTTTTTTTTTCTCGAGCGGAAAAATTTCAATTCATCCCGTGCAGCCGTCCCCGGTTCCTTTTAATCCTGTATCCTGATTACTGTTATTGCTGGCTGGCGGAAGGGCCAGGCATAGAGCTGAGGGGCGGCGAGAGGGGAGCGAAATAGTTGGTCGGGTTTAAACTCCGGGAATTGCATCTTCCGGAGGAAAGCCCGTAGGCTGTGGACGTTGGGCAATTACTCGTGACCGAGCAAAGTAAACTGACGAGCGTAGAAATAGATTTGCATTTTTACCAGGCCGCCCTCGGGGGAGTTGCGCCTTACGTGTACCTCGAGGTTTCGTAGTTCTCGCTTCGTTAGGTAAATTCCTAATGACTAGAGGCTCCTGAAACTTGACAGTGAGCCCCTGAATATTTTAGTGCCGGCGTTTAACGTGCGCGTTGGCCTCGTTGCGTCGAACTGGATCGAGGGTCGCGAATCTTTTCAACGAAATCGGTGCGTTTCGTGTGCCCTTACCATAGAAAGGGGTAAGCGTAGGGTTCGCGATGCGTGTGAATATCTTTTTTCTTTTTTCAATTTAATAATCGTTTGTGGCGACTCTCTGGATTTGAAACTCTATGGTATTATTAATTGTAACGTCGTAGGTAGTGGCCCTATTACACTTAGTAAGTATTAATATGAAACGAAATTTGTAATATTGAAAAATAATTATGAAATTGTAGGAATATTCCGACTTTTTGTAAAATATGTTGTAACGCTATATAAAAGAACTTGCGATGGAAATGCGAACTTTCACAAAGTATATTTAATTTTTATACTTAATAGTATAATACACCCTCTATCACCCCTTTATCTCCTACTCAATAACAGCCATCATCATCTTCTAATCACTCGTTCTCTTGAAAATATTCCATTATATTACCTCAAATGTATTAGCTTTGATTATTTTAATATAAAAATTAGTATCATCATCTTCTATTTGAAAAAAGAAAATGATTGTAGAAAGCTACGACTGCAGACATTCTTCAAAACAGTTACAAATGCTTCTACGCATAAATTCCCTATCCTAGCATCAGCCAAACGCCACTAAATCGCGAACAACGAATATCGCGACAAAGTTTTACGAGTGAAGAACAAAACGCGAGGTTACCAGATAAACGAAGGTACATTTTACGTAAGCGATACGTGCAAGTCGGTGATGTACTATGCAGAGAGCACGCAAATCTGCACAACTTTCGTCTCGATGAAAATAAAGCGTTGTTTTTACACCGGATTAGCCAGCTGATACGAGCTCTCAAACTACGTTAAAAATTTAATGGGAGGGAGGAAGAAAAAAATAAAGGGAGAGAGAGAGAGAGAGAGAGACAGAGAGAGACAGAGAGAGAAATACGCGGAAACACGCATATACACGTGCGTGCAAAATGGAATGAAAAATTCACAGTGATGTCTCTGGCCCGGTTTTACCGGATATCACTTGCCATAATATCAGTGATTGCGTGGGAACATTGCAATATGGAAAATTCATGAAAATCGCGAGCGAGCATTCCCCGTGTGTGTGACATTTCGCAAAAATTTCGCCGGATACTTTCAACGGGTTGTACAGCGTATTTTATACGCGCGGAACCATTTTGCCGGCCGCATACGAGCGATTTCAATTAAATTAAATTCCAATTAAATTAAATTTCAATTAAATTATAGGTTGACCCAGGCACGACGTCGGCCGGCAGAACATATGTATAATATTTCCACGTGTATTTCGAATGCTCCCCTCGACCAACGGAACAGAATTTAAAAGGCCTCGAATATAAATAACACCGCTCGCGGCTAACTCCATAAATTTCCGAATACTTCCTTCTGGATTTCCTTTATATCCTTCTGATTAATTCCAAGCGAAATATGCGGCTCGAAACGTACTGATAAATAATAAAACGATAAGACTGTGAACTACGAACAATTTCGTTCTTCAGCCGTCAAATCGAGGAAAAATCGTGTCGCATGCAGATGAACAAAATTTGTCTACTGAGTTAAAAATATGTGTAAATTAAATAGTTTTAGTAAACTCTTTACTGCCCAAAATAACCATAAAATTATATACCGAAAATACAATTAGAAATCAAAAATCTATTTAAAGAAAGAAGAAATACCACACTCGAGAACAGAGATGAAACCGAAAGAAGATTTTCATTCAATTTTTTCGCAAATTTCCATTTTCAAATACTGAATTCTTCTCTCCCGATTTGAACGTCCCTTTCTTCCATTCGCAGTCCACGCGTCCACGTAGCTGGCATGATTTTACGAGGATCGATCGATGGTAGGTGCGTAAAAATCTCAACGACGCAAGAAAAGAAAAGAAAGAGAGAAAGAAAAGAGAAAGAGAAGAAAAAGATAAAAAGATAGGATTTCCTGCTTTCGTTTCGCAGCTACCAATCGGCAGGCAATTGATTGCCATCGAGAACGGGGCGAATCTGCAAGTCGAAATAGACTTGCGTGTTTATCCGGGACTTGGTAAGCTACGAATAGTAAATACAGGCTTGTGTACCCAGTGTTTTCGGCAAGGCGGTGCCTGTTTCAATTTGCCAAGAAACTATTTTGCTTTGGCAGTGCCGCTGCTACCTGGTCGAGGCAACGGAAAACAGGAAATGAAGCGCAAATTACTCGCGAACATTTGACGCAGCCGGAACTGTTTTTCCACGGAGGGACGAATTTCGATGCTTGACACCGCAGTAACGTAAATTGCCACGTAATATTTTACAGAGCTGTCTCGATAATTACGGTACACTTTTCCTCCTGTATACGAACTTTTAAATATTCATAACTACTACGTATTGCAATTAGAAAATCGATATTTATCAATTCAGTCAAATGTCCATGAAGTATTCTGTATTTTTTATAGATATAATTAATAAAACTAACTTTGAGTATTTATGGTACTTAATAAAATGTTATGCTTTGAAATTAGGAAGGGTGGTTCATTTCTGGAATTATTCAAGTATGATATCTTTGGTAATATTACCTCGTTGCTATCTTGTTCTATGTACATTATGGATCTTCTTGTACATAAACATAGAATGTTAAATTTCAATGAAAGATTTTAGCTATTTAACTACATATACCTTTCATTATTTAAATGATTAAATAACTTCAAAATCCTCTACTTAAATTTTTGTTACTTTCGCATTTTTCGTATCTACGCTATGAAATAATTATTTCACAAATTCTCGGAATTACTGTTTTATGAAAACTGATAAATATTCAGAAGCATAATCGGCCAGCAGTGTATCAAGATTCGCTCAGCTATTCATACGTACAAAAATATTGATGTATGCGTCGCAAACGCTGAAGAAGCCGTAGCATTCGGTAGAAAAAAACCCTCTCGTGTCCTACATGCATAAGCAGCTTATCCAGTGTTCACACTTCACCGATAACGCCTAAACGCCGAAAATAACTATCTTCGAGAGATTGATGTTGGGCTAATCCCGTTCACGACGCATTCAAAATTCCGTACACTTCATCGATGCGACAAGATCTACGCGGAGAAAATCGTTTCCCTGGTAAGATTGATGTCGTGGTGATACATCTTTTACACGAATAATGGGGACAAATATAAATCAGTATTGTTACCCTTCGCTAATTACTTCATGTACATACTTCGATGTAACATCATCGCTTTTGCCTTTCAGATAATTGATGTTACGATAGAATTTATATCGTCGTTCGATAAAGAAAAAAGTGTAGCTTCGTACAGCATCCTCTCAACACGGTTTTAATAATCTGAGATGATAAAGAAAAATTGTAACTCGCTTTAACATACTAAGTTAACGATTTGCATGCGTACGATAACAAACTTTCAACAGAGAGTCCAATGAAAAAGGAAACGCAGCACGGATAAAATTAATTGTTATTGAGTAAAGCAGCACGAATGGTATTAGGGCGCAAAAGACGACGCGATTCCTAATCAAATTTATCGTTATCGATTAATTCCATTGAATTACACCCAGGCCAAAGTAATTGTGCATTAAAACATTAACAACATGTACAGTAACAGCCATCGACTAGTTATTATTTTAAGAACCCATTTACGTGCGCCAAGCCGAAACCTATTTCCATAAGCCGATCAACATCCAGCCAGTTTTTCGTTGCTTGGAAAGGAACGGGAGGGACGTGTACGAGTTGGCAACTCAAATATTGCGGGAATCAGACACGATTATTTTTATAAAGGAAAATAATAAAGATGTTCGATACATTTGTGGTTGAGTGAAAGTTAATTTGCTGGATTCGATTTTTATTTTTAAATCGATATGTTCTTATTCAGAATCAGAGCAAAGAACGTTACGAAAATTAATTGCTAGGCAATTTTATATTATTTAGTTAATTTATTAAGTTAATTTTAAATCTTCTAATTTCAGAATATAACGATACATTCGTGTGCTATTGCGAAGCGACGAACAGGTTCCAAGCAAACATAACATTAAATCATATTTACTGAATTAATTACTAGGTTAATATTCGTTTAGTCCAATAAACTTTGTTATTTGAAAAAGGCTGAACCGTTTATTCTGTACCAAATTCTGCGCAAAGGAAGAATATAAAATCGATTGACATTTTAAAGCGATATTTAATAAAATTTGCAACAGTTCCGAAATTAATTAAATCGCGAAATCGAATGTATGCTGCAGTAAAAGGACAGTGTAAAATAAATTTTGAAAACAGAGCGGTATTACCGCGGGGACAAAGAAATCTGCATTAAGTGTAATAAAAATTTTATATTACTCTGCAAGCAATCTCACAAGGATCTTGATTAAGCGCGCGTTTCTTATTAAAGAAGAACTACAGCTAATCTGTCAACTGTCTTTGAATCCTTGGATAATCCCTTCGGTGGAAAGAAATTTTTTAATCTTCACCTTCCACTTCAAATTTAAGTGCCTGTTGGAACTTGTTCCGTGATTAATTTTTCAAATGATCTTTACTTAGCTTACGAATGTAAATTCGATTAAAACAAAAGTAAGAAAAAATATGTATAGATTAATATTAAAGTCCGACGAAGTAGGCGAAAAAGGATGACAAATTATTATTAATATATTTCTATTTTTATCAATGAAAATATTCTTTAATTCAACTGAAACTCGTCGTTCTTGTATTCGATACAGAGACGAAAAGAGAATAAAGCATTCTATAAAAAACCACCTGATCCTAATTTCAATAATTACAATTTTAAAAGAATATTAAACGATACTTTCATGCCATTAAAAATCTTTAAAATGATAACCTTTCGATTACTAGTTCTGAAAAACCAGAGATCAATCTCAACAAATCTCAAGCACCACAGATCCTCAAATGAAAAATCCCCTAAAAGCTAATTAAACATTCGAAAACCTGGAAAAGCCCCAACTTGACAACCTCGTGCTTAAAAACTTCGCGCAAGAAACTCCAAAGCTTACCGCCAAAATTTTACAGCGACAGGGAGGAACTTCCCGATACGTAGCCCGACGAAACGAGCAAACCCGTGGACGAACTTCGATCGAAGTCATCCAAGCATCGACTGGAACCAAGAAAGATTTCGTTGTTGCATCGATTCGACGGGGTCGTTTCGTTTATTAAAGATTATCTACGAGCACGCCCGCGTCACTCTCGATCACGGGTAAGACACGGTAAAACAGTGGAGGGCCCTGGTTTCGAAAAGCAGATGCCCATACGATCCGGAAAGTTAAGTTCGTTAAGTATCCCCGGCGGTCGTGTCTTATCGGGTGGACGTGGCTCTGATCCTCCACCTACCGTGCCGTGGCATAACAATTACCCTATTATTTCGCACACACCCCATGCCAGCTCGCGGCCTTACATGCCTCGCGTCTCCACAAGCTTCTCCTCCACTTCTCGTTCCCCGCCCTTCGACATTTTTACCATTCCGTGCGCCCTTAAACTTCCTGGTAATTAACGGTACAACGGTTAATCGCACTGCTTGGTTGGTTATCTTCTAATTGGCTGCGCTGTTTCGAGTCATTTCAAGGCTGTTAAGAGTCGAACGTCTTTGCATCGGAAATGATAATTTAAGTGCGATTTTTGTGATTGACCAGATAGGGTAGGAGTACGAAAGTTGGGCTATTGAATCAGATTTAATGAACAAATTTAGTCGGATGAGCAGGATTTTTTTTTTGGAATATTCAAGGTAAATGTTGTGAATTTTATTTTCTCTGGGCTGGACAGTTTTTGAAAATATTCGAAGCTCTGTTTAATTACACGTAGTTACATATTTCACAGCCTTTGATTACTATTATCTATTTCAATAATATTGCAGAAACTAATTACTGTTCGTAATAATTACCGACTATTTATGAAAATCAATAACTTCTAATAACTTCTTTTTAATACATTTTATAATTACATGTATTTACAATTCTACAATCTGCCCCCTCAAATCGAATGACTGAGCGAAAGATTAAGTAAATATAAAAAAAGTGCCATATGGACTGCCATAAACAGTGCTTACATTAAAATTAATCCCTAGACTGTCTTAAAAATATAATTATGCAATCGTTGCCACGAAATGATTCGAGCAAGCCCAAGTCTCGATACAACGCGAGATTGGGAAATTATCTCCCCGTTTGAAACAATATTTTTATTAAACGTAAAAACGCGAGATGATCGTACGATTTACGGGACGAAGCCATGCGAATGAAGCTAACGGAAATCTCTAAAACAACAACGTTGATTCTATCGTGGCCATTTTCGTAGGGTATTCGTCGCCGTTCTGCGGGTAGTTACGATTTCCATGGCCATTTTATTGCTTACCCTAACTGTTATCTTATTTAGCGAAGCGGTTGACGACATAACATTTGCATTCGCGTGGTAATTTTGTGGCCCCTGGCTGAGATACTGTTACAACGAACGTTAAATTCACCAGCCTCGCTGACGAGGGTGCTTATTTTTAATTTCCAATAAACCTTCGAACCGTCCGTCAACCCTGCTCGTCACACAGAGTTACGCTAACCCAGTTCGATAAAATTTCGAAATATTTTAAATATTGAGAGTGCTTCATAACATTCCTTTATCGAGGTATTTTTCTCTCCGCTGTTTGATGTATCAGTAAAAGGGGAAATATTTCAAAGATAAATGATAATGTTGAACGTTTATCCCTCAACCGCCTATTTTCATAATTTTTAATATACATGTGTGTGCAAATAATTGAAGAACAAATAGTTTTGTCAACTATAAAATGCGTATCGCACAGATTACAGGAATACTTGTTTAATTTCAGTTATGCATCCCCTTGATCGAGATGTACCTAAGTTTAGAGAATACTTTCGGTATTGTAATATTTCACAATTTTTCACAATCGTTGAAACTATAAATATGCATAAAAATGAACTTATAAATTTTGAGAAAATAAAAAGTGACATATCACTCGAAAGCTTGAATTTTTTCTGATTTTCTGACACAAAATTCAAGCAAATAAAAGCTCCTCCCAACCTTTGTCGCTGTTCTACATTTCGTCTAATAATAATTACACACGAATCGCATTTTAAGCTGTTCCATAACGACCTACGAACTTGCATGCCATCTCTCCTCTGTCAAAAAGTTACATTGGCAATTGATGACCCATGCATAGATCTACAAATACGCAAAGTTTGAACAAAATCGTTTGAAAGCGAAAATATGTGGTTTTCGAGTAAGGTGCTTTTGTTCAATTGCATTCGTGGCTAGATCGAGACATTGAATAGTCTGTCAAATCATTGAATACGAGTTTCCATTAGATTTCGAGGGGAAACCATTCATCGCGGAAACTTAACTCTTTATTCAGCATGGAATAACTATAAAGTCACACGGCAGTATCGCAACAGCCACGTCTACGCGACGGTTCGTTCGTTCTCGCGTTATTTGCTGCGAACCGCAGTTGCAATTAGGACGAATCGGGCCCTTAAAAGGCGAGTTTAATTCGTCGGAATTAGGAGCACGGAACCGACTCACCCCCGTGCGGGAAACTCCGGAAATTTCGAGAGTTCGCTCTCCAACCGCCTTGAAGGGTGGAAAAAAAGGAATCTGACGGAGGAAAGAAGGAGAGAACGAGACAAACGTCGAACTTCGAGAGAATCAACGGAAGGGCGAGTCCTTCGAGGAATCGCTATAGTCGAACCCCTCGCGTTTGCGAATTCCAAGGTCGAGGGGGTTCGCGTAATCCTTTTGTGGAATAACCAGAAAAGAACGACTGTGAAACATTTGCAAGACAGTGAAATTATGAAAGAATGTGTATTTCTTTTCAAGTGAAAACAAGAATTAGATGAATCGCATACCAAAATGGCGTTCTTGGGATGTAACACGATTAATACTGCATACTGGTAAGAACTGATAATTGTTGAGACCTGATCAACGCAAGTAATTCATTTAATTACTTAGAAAAAATGAATATGGAAGTCTTCATAATAAATATTGGATGATGACGGATTTTTCAAATTTGCTTCAATGCATGAATCAAAGAAACTGTTTAAAAGTTACCATTCAATTCTTATTTAGTCTAAGAAGTATAACTAGCTTTAAAAATTAATTTACAGGATATTTAATAATGTATGTGGCTCATAGATTAATCAAGGACCACGACTAATTCAAAGTGATCACATATATCGTGCATACTGCAAAACATACAGAAATACAAACATTAATCGAACGTCTCTCCCATATAAATTCCTGTCCCCGTAAAAGGCCGTAAGTAATTAATGGTCCGTCGTATTGTTTTAAGGGAAGTAATTTTTCCCGTTTAAATAGCAGCAAAAAAGTTAACGCTGGTTCTTCCACGGCTAAAAGGCAACGTTGATTATGTTTCTTCTTACGGCAAGTTTGTTTCAATCTTGCGATATTCTCAAGTTTTCCGATTGTGGAAGATTGAAAGTTTCCGAGAGATGTGGGCAGAAGGAAAAAGTGGAAAGGCAAAGGCAGCGGCCGGTCATCGTTAACAATTTCAACGTGCAAGTTATCGAGGGAAATGAAAATATTCCGGGAAAGTTAAATTTATTTCTTAACCAACACGGTCCGCTCGAAAATCCTTTGATGCGCTCCGTATTATTAGATTTGTATTTCAATGAAAGAACCACCGGTTTTCACGTGAAAACTTGTGGAAAAATCCAACATATCTTCTAGGTTAATAAAAAAAATTATATTGCTGGTCCAATGATAAAAATAATAAACGATATTTAATGTATTGGATAAAATAACTTTGTTATTGCGATTTTTTAGCTTAACGCTGATCCGTTTTTCTTTATACTTTCATGCTGAGTCTTACGATTAGATCTATATTTGAAAATAGAAAATAACCTCAAACTATTCACGCTATTAACGTAATACTGATCTAATCCACATCTTTGGTGAAGTCACATTGCAACTTAATTCATTTTTAACATTCATACAATCACAATAAATTATAATATATTACAACAGTTACACACACTAAGAAATACAACGTGTTCTATAATTCATACGTATGTATCTCTCAAAAGAAAATATTTTAAATCGTCAAGAATTAATTAACACTCTATACCACCAGTTATTAGCACTGTATATTACATCATATCAATACGTCGACATTTATTATATTTTGTTCTTAAAAGTAAGTAGAACTCTTGATAACATCGCACTTAAACAATTTCAATTATACTTTCCAATTTTATATAATATGTACCAACCAATGGTGTGTCACTCGTCACTAATAAACTGTGCCATCTCTTCAGAAACTCCTTACACGATGTAAACAAGTTTTACACTAGAGGACCAGACAAGTTACGTAAAAAGCGAGGAGTCTAATAAACGTAATAACCAACGAAACAACCGATTTGTCGCGTAACCGGTAACTACGTGTAAAGCTCCCTTCCTTCGCCCCTTTCTTCAGCGCGCGGTACTGATTAATGTAGTAGGACGTCGTGGCTAATGTCACTGCCGGGACACCGTAAATACGCGGGCCAGATGGCTGGCAGTAACTTCGGAAATGAACAGTGGAAAACGTCGAGGATAATCGCGTTAGGACACGGACAGGCGGTCAGTTAGCGAAGCCCTTCATATCTCGCGGTTACGCGCGATGCCGAGCAACCGAGGACTCGAAATTTTATGACCGTGCACCACTCGCGAAAAACAAATACCATTCTATTCGAGCGAAATAATTTCCTACTTCCTGCTCCGTCGTCGCGTCCACGTAACTGGAGGGGACATTTGTTGCATCCCTCGAATACCATCCCTTTGTCGGTGTACTTTCGTGGGAACGTGTGGAGTGCACACCGTTAATTAATTAAATTGATAGTTGGACGAATGTGGATAGCTTCTAAATTGAGATGACTATTGAATCGTGCGTTTTCTGGAAACTGTGGACGAACAGATTTTCTTCTCGGATGGAGAGTCATATTTCATGAACGATAGACATTCATTTCTGCAGATTTCTATAACTTTTTCTAAAATATTTTCTTATTTGTAACGCTAGATTGAAACCTTCTTGTATCTGGTTATTTTCTACAAATAAATCCAAAACAAAAAAAAGTAACAGAATCTGAAATATGCTATCGTTGGAAATAATACGCTACAGGAATGGAAATATAGGAAGAAAGTGATATTCGTTTTATCATTTTTATTCTATAAAACTACATTGAATATTATACTGATGTCTTTACTGCCCTTTTACTGACTCAAAACTGTGATACATTTTCGATATTTAACCACGATAAATATTATAAAATAATAATTACATATAGAATCATATTTCTATGGTCTTTGATTAAATTTCTGCTACACCTAAAAATGTTCGAAATGCAATTAGAACTGGAAGCATTTCGAGTTCCTCCCTGTAGTACAATAGCAATCGACGTATCGTGCAACCGCAAGAACACCAGATTTCAAAGAGGTACTACAGAATTACGGGCCAGTTTCCCAAGTGAAGAACGTGAGCAACATCCCCGCGTGGAGAATATCCATCGACCTTACATCGTGGTGCTCCGTAGTATGCATGCAAAATTCGTGGCAACCGCTAAAAAAATTCTCATTGACCTCGTTGTCACAACTCGGCGTCCATTCTCCAACCACCCCTCGCAACAACCCTCGCAACGTATATTGGAAACAACTTCAGATCGGTTTCTAGAATCGCACGCATTTTGGATAGGAATGCTCCAACTTTGTGAACTTTCAAACTAATCGAACCTCGAAACGTCAAAAGTGCTTGCTATGAGCTTCCACGAGCTAACCGTGAAAATCTCTGAATAGAATTTAGAAGGTATTGCTTGTTGCAAAAGGAACAAACAATTGCGCCGAACGAACAAAAATTCTCGTAATATAATCGAACCTCGAAATTCGTTTAAATAATTAAGAACAATTAACGAAATGGAGAGAGAGATTACGATTAATACCACTTAATCGGTTGTTCGATGTGAAAAGCTAGCATTTGCGGAAATGAATCGCGGTAGTCGAACCGGGGAAGAGTCCGAGAAGTTATACCACGCTCGAATAACATACTAATTAATTTAACCAAGTTCTTTGACGTTTCCTCGGAACAGCATTGCGATTAGGCTGAAACTCGGACCGGGGGAATAAGAGAATGTAAATGATAGGAGCTGCAAGTTCATTAGAACACCGTGGTGGGGGCTGGAAAATTGTTCGAGGGAACTTTCGTGAATGGCAGTTAATTATAATTAATTCCATATTGTCTGGTCGACAGCTCGTGCTGATTCTTCGCCCGGGTTGAATTATTCGGAGCGTGGCCGCCAAGTTTTCGTTATTACCGGAATTAATATGAATACGAAATTAGCATATACGTTCCGCCGGGTAGACTCTAACTCTTCGCGGCTATTTTTCTCCATTCCCTCGTTAAACATTATGTCCGCGTAACGTCCAAATCAATTTGTCATCCCTTGCGCTTAACTTTCATTTTGGAATTGCTAATTGGTGCGTTCCTATGCTCCACTACCTGGATTGTACCAATTAAGCGACTGGAATGATTTAACTATGAAATTCCTTTTATTAGCATATGAACGGAATGATGGACGAATAATTATTCAAACTTTCATACGATAGAGAATTGGTCCATATATTTGCTTTAGTAGTGTATTAAGTCGCCATATAAAATAAGAAATACTTAATGCTTTGCTGTAAAACAGATAATCATAATAAAATGTAACCAAATGTACTCAACAATTTTGAAATTACTCAGTTTCCTTTAAAAATTTCTTTCCAATACTTTATAATCCATACAAAGATCACTACAATACTAGAAGAAAATATAGAATAACTCCTCACTGAATCCAGGATGAACACTAAATACACACAAAAACCCATTAATTTCCAATTACGCTCTAATAAGCCAGACATGATTCATTTCAAACGCACAAATACCAATAGAAGATATCAATCATAAAAAATAAAAAAACCTAAAACTAACATTATCATTCACCGCACCCCTAAATCGAAAATCCAATACACATGTACACATACATATTGTTGGATTATTTCCACATGCCAACGGAGAAATAAAAATGAATCTTGTGTCAGCAAATAGAATCCAGTATATAAACTGTGAAATAGTTCTATCGGTTCAAGTAGGGTCCTCGATTGCTTATAACTAGGGGCCTGAAAGAAAAACGCGTGCAGACTCTGCGTCATCAATATTCTTTAAGAAAAAGGACCCCAAATTTCCTATGCGATGTCCTTACAATTAATAAAACTTTGAAAGCTTGCAGACGTTCCTTCAAACCTTAAGAATAAAGTTAAAGAGTATAAAGAACATTGGACAATTTTTCATGTATTCTTACGTTCTTTCAAACCTTAAGAATAAAGTTAAAGAATATAAAGAACATTAAACAGTTTTTCATTTATTATTACCCATTTCCAACACGAATCCTAGTCAGAAATGATCTAGCAAGCCACGATCACGAGACACCCCCATTGCTCGCCACTGAAACGAAATGAAAGTCGATGCAGAGCAATAACCAGCCTGCCCGCGTCGGAATCGGACGAATTTAGGTTCGCACATACTCGAACGAGGATTTTAACCGGGACCAGGTCCGGGAATGCAAGATGGACCGCCAGGAACCGCTCAGGAGAGCATTATCAGTTCGTTCTACGCTCATAGGAAACCGCAATTTCCACGGATTACACGGACGAAAACTGACTCCAGCGACTGTACAACGGCGGGCAGGCTGGTGGAATTCATGGGTCGCGGGTTATGCCGCGTTCGGCGGTATGTAGTAATTAGCAACATTGCTTCCAGAGCCCGAAGGTGGAAGGAGGATCGGGGCAGATTTCATTCGAAGTGGTAGAACGCGCGGACGCGACGACGTCTTGCAAATTATTGTTAGTATGCGGTCCGCGGATCGTCCTAACCGGAATCGACCATCGCGTTACCAAATTCTTCCGTCGAAACTTCCTGCGGCGTAATAAACAGTAACATACTTGTAGCGGCTAGCATCGAGGTATAATAGGAGACTTTTTTCGCTACAAGCAGCTAGCACGATTTATGGTATGCGCACAAATAAGTTACTTTTGAGAAGACGTCCTTAATGAACTTTCTCCGCATGTTAGCTGTAAATCTTAGTCGAAGACCTCAGTAACACGCGTGGATGCCATAAATCGAGGGTTTCCAAAAAGGGGTCTAGGCCTACGGTCAAGAGGCTACAGCCTTGACGTGAGAGGAACCAGACCCAGCGGAAACCCCGCTACATTGCCAAATGTTAACATAACAAAACACCCCCACTATACCTGCTGCCGCCCATCCAAGTAAACGTGCTAAGGGCGCAAGAAGAGGCGGCACCTAGATATAAACAAAATAAAGAATTAGAAAAGTAAAGAATTTGTACAGACGCGGCTGCACACGAGAGAACTGAGAAAGTCAGTTGATCTCGAGAACTAGCCGAGTGCAGACGCTCTAGGAGAATAAAGACAAAAGTGAACATCCTACGAACTCAGTCTGATCAGTCTAATAACGAACCCCTCCACATACTTCTGGTGGTAGCGATTAAAAAGGGGAGAGTTCGAGAACTTCTTTCGACTATTGGAGATTTTATGAATCTTGTCGTGTGCAATTGTTCAGCAGATAATTAGATGCAAATGTTAGTTTTTAGTTGGTGAATGATCGTCGTTTCGAATAGCTGGAAGTTTGTAGGGTTTTTTGCAACGTTATAAGATGAACGTAGGTAACTTGAGCTAGTTGAGAAACGAACGCGACTCTCTCTTCTCTGACTGTCTTCTTATTAATGGTAAATTTAATAAAGCCTGAAACACCTGTAGCTGAATTATCGTTCTTAGTTTGCTGTTGCTTGTTCTAAATGCGAGCAAAAACCGAAGCGACCGCGAGGGGACGAAATAATTTCGAGCCTCTTCGTTCGCGTGTTTTTTGCCGTCAATTTCTACCTGACGACTGAACTTCGACAAAACTGCGGGAACAACTGACGCTGATGCAAGTTCGTAGGTCGTTATGGAACAGCTTAAAATGCAGATTCGGGTGTAATTATTATTAGACGGGATGTAGAACTGCGACAAAGGTAGGGATTAGCTTCTTGTAGAAAAGTTCGACAAGCACGGTTGAAGATACAATTTTTTCCTATTTAGATGATCGGCGTAAAAGTATATCAACGACTCGAAAGATAACTTTGCAAACGTATGATGTACTTTAATTATTTTGCAGAATGTAACAATTTCTTATAATATAGAACATTTTTTCCATGTTTTATTATTTATTTAGTTTACTATTCATTTGGTATATTAACTGATATTCAAACATGACTCTATTGCAGCATAATATCAATTAGTCAAATAATAATGGACACGTACTTTGATTATTACAACGGAAGATACAGCAAAGTAAAAGGGAATATTTTTACTTATTGCAACTCTATGATATTCAAAATAATTAAATAACGGGACAGATTTGTTTTATATGAACAGAATGCAGAACTGATTAACGCGCGCAATCTTGCGTAGATTTCTGTAGCAAATCGGAGACCTGACGGTCCATAACTGATAACGATTTCAATGCTGAAAAAAAAAATAGTATGTGTACACATACAGATATGTATTTAAATGGTAAATCAGTTCGAAGTTGAAAAATCATCCAGGGTCTCTATCAATCGGAAATGAAAGTTAGTATGTAGCGAACATCGATGGAACGCCTGAAATTCCCGATAAGATTGCATATTTACACATGCATCACATCGATACGCTATCTTATCACTCTTCGTTTCTACATTTCGCGCTGATAAATCCGCGTACCGATGCAAAACGACGGGGAATACATTTATTCATGGATTCCAAAAGTGTAATTTATATTCCGTCGCTTTTCATTTCGTATACGGGATATATAATATATACATGTCAGACAGTACTTATCAACTGTTGCACGTTGCACGAATCAAAGAACTTAGTAAGGTACCAAGACAACACACGGCAAGATGATGTCGATACGATATTGGCACTGTATTGCCACTTTCAAAGAGTGTCAGCAGATTCGTACCCATTTATAACCAGAATCGTTAGCTAAAATGCGGACACACGTTATCAGCATGTTCTAAACAACAGTGTAACATGCTGTGCGAATCGCACAATGCCAGTACCATCATGACACACGTGTCTACGTTCCGTAAATAATAAAAGACTTATCAGAAAATAAATGTGAAAATAATTCTACACAATCATTAAGAACAATATTATTTAAAATTTTCTATTATTCTACTACCTATGTAATTATCTCTGAAACTTGCTATTTTAGATCGATTTAAAACAAACTAACCTATGGCAGCCATTGGCTTCTAAATATTTACAATATCATTTTTAATTGAATCATAACACTATATGATGCAATTAATAATTATATCGTAAATATTTAGAACCCGGGTCTCACCACGTGGAGGTTGCTGCGAGTGGAGACCCACCCTAACAACGTCCTATCCACCCTCTTTTTATACAAGATATTATTAAATGAAACCTCCTTTCAATGTACATTTGCAACAAGTTCGATGTTTGATCCCTATGCAAACGCACAATGAATAGAGTTACGTAAAGAATTCTCGCAAGAAAAATTGTCATAAATGAAAGGAAATACCCTGTAAATACCCTGCCTAGTCAATAATTGCTTTAATTTTAAATCGATCAACCTAACTAGGAATATATATTGTAAGTGATAATAAGCATAAAAGGAAAGGATAGTGTCAGGTACTATAAATGCTGTACTGCTAACCCTACAGTTCTACTTTCTTTAGTACCTTTCGTTAATAAATGTGTCTCTTTTCCTTTCATCTACGCTTTTAATTCTATACTAGTCAGTAGGCGTTGACTTTTCCAGCCAATTAGCTGCTCCCAGAAAACGCCTACTCCCTTATCCCCGTCAAGGTGCTCTCGCCCCTTAATGGGAATTTCCCGGCTCTTTGACGATGTTCCGGTACTTGCTTCATCCAGACCCGTCTGGGTCCTTTTCCAGCAGGTCAAGTCTGTACCATACAACCTGTCCCAAACCCAATCGACGCGGCTATCGAACAAGTGGGCCCCAACATTCCTCATTTTTCTCTTTTTGTCTACGATTGTAACATAAAGGAGAAGTGATTCCTACGTATCAATAGGTCTGAAAATGTTTCACCCTACGTATGCACAGATCTAAGAGAACAGAGCACATGAAGTACTTTGTATTCATGAATTCGAAGTGTTTGTAAAAATAAACTACAGAAAAGAAGCTCGGATGCAACAAAGGAAGAATATAACAGGATATTTTGCATAGATGAACAGAGGCCATCGGATTTCTAAGATGCAAGATAACACATGAGTGACGACAGAATTCAGAGCACTGGACACTTAAAACAACACTGGAACATCTAAAATAAAATCGTAAACAGTGCAATATCTAAAACAGAACTGTATAATAAGCGAAATAGTACGACACAGGATAACAAATTTCACAAAAATATACATATACCTAAGAACAGAAACACATGTACACATTCGAATATAAAAAATCACATAGAAAAATATAAGCATAATTGAAAATATACGTATCATTTTATGTACACTAATTTTGTGTCGGTCTTCATTATTTTTAAGGGAATGATATATTTATTTTTAAGGGAATTGATATATTTTTTATGTAAATATACCTCAGATTATTTACTTGCATCGATAGATACAGAAATATTATATTATAACTACTTGTATTACATAAAACTTAAGTTTTATTATAATTTCTCGTATGTGTCAGTAGTTTTATTTTAATTTATTGTATATTTCCCGCTTTAGATGTAAGAGAGAGAAAGATATATAAAAAAGCTATAGGAAAGAGTGAGATAGATGTTGCCGACCCTACTCTTGAACCCCTGGCGCCATCCCTGTGAAAAGTGCTCAAACTGGTCGCACATAATTATCGACAGCGAAGTAAACTACTCAAAAACTACTGGCGCCATCTCCGCAGAAAGTACTAAAACTAATGAACAACTAGATTGAGCGCTTCTGCAAGAAATGGCACTAGTAGTTTTTCAGTAAACCACTTCGCTGTCGATAATTATGTGCGAATAGTTTAAGCACTTTTTACAGAGATGGTGCCAGGGGTTGTAGATCAGAGTGGGCAGCATCTGTCTCACTCTTTCCTATTGCTTTCTTATAAATCTTTCTCTTTTACCTTTAAAGCGGGAAATATACAAAAAATTACAATAAATCTATTGAAATATACAATAAATACGTTATTGAAATATATAGAATTAACGTAATCTTTTGTTTTATCATTTTATTATAATAAGAACTGTGTTTTTTTTTTATTAGAATATTTTATTACTAAAAATTAAAATATTTTATTAATAGAAATTAAAATATTTTGTGGATAGCATGCTATTTTTATTCTGTTAATCAATGTTCATTCTGAAATGTAATTTAAACAGCCATGCAACTAATTAAAAAAGATATACTGTGTACTCGGTATGCTAATTATTATTTATTTATTTTCGTATATGATAAATACTTAATTCATTTGATACGAATAGTGGAAATATTCTGTATCGAAATGAAAGTATCTAATTTGTATTCTTTCTCTTTTAATCTAACTCGAGTGTACACAGCTACACTGCGGGCGTCTAGCGTCTAGCGCATATAATAGTATAGCGCATATACTAGCACCTATTATACTAATTAATCTAATTAATCTCGCGATCGCCAGGTGGCTAAAACAATTGATCTTTCTCGCAATAATAGTTGACACCACAGTGCTTATAAGGGAAACGTTCGCAAATAAAATTTGACGATACTCCTTGTAGGAGCGAGGAACTATCGTCTCGTCTCCTTTTTGGCGTCTATGAGAGGTTGATTTCGTTCTGTCGAAATCCTTTGATTAGATGTTTGTAATCCAATTTTAAACACCCTGCTCAAGCCCTTTGCCCATGGCTGTGATTCCCAGCCTATGCTTCCGACCCCCTGGAGACCCAACCGTAGCGATACCCTAGCCCTGAAAATTTCTTCATCTAGGGACTCCAGTGAAGAATCTACAGCTCCACAAGGAAGATTTACACCGAGGGATGCATCGTAGCGAAGAAGTGGAGTGAAGTGCAGTGAAAATACATCATAGCGAAGAAGTGAAGTGCAGTGAAAATACATCATAGCGAAGAAGTGAAGTGAAGTGAAAATACATCATAGCGAAGACATCATAGCGAAGAAATGAAATGAAGTGTAGTGAAAATACATCATAACGAAGATATATCGTAGCGAAGAACATCACAACGAAGATGCATCGTAGTGAAGAACATCATAGCGAAGATACATCGTAGCGAAGAACATCACAACGAAGATACATCGTAGCGAAGAACATCACAAAGAAGATGCATCGTAGCGAAGAACATCATAGCGTAGAACATCACAACGAAGATGCATCGTAGCGAAGAACATCACAATGAAGATGCATCGTAGCGAAGATACAATTTAAATAAATCTATCCTATGGCAGCCATTGGCTTCTAATTATTTATTCAATAACTTTTAATTGTATCGTATCACTATATGACGCAATTAATAATTATTCATTAAATAAATAGAACCCGGGTCTCACCACGTGGAGGTTGCTGCGAATGGAGACCCACCCTAACCACGTCCCATCCACCCTCCTTTTATACAAGATATTATTTAATAAAACCTCCTTCCAATGTACATTTGCAACAAGTTCGATGTTTGATCCCTATGCAAACGCACAATGGAAGGAGTTTTGTAAAGAATTTTCGCGGCAAAGGATTGTTACAAATGAAAGGAAGCACGAATACCCTGCCTAGCCAATAATTGATTTTAATTTCAAACCAATCAACCTAACTAGAAATGTATATCAACTTAAAAGAAGCAATTCCTACCTATCAATAACTCTGAAAATGTTTGACCCTACATATCCAAAGATTGAAGAGAACACAGTATATGAAGTACCTTGTATTCATGCACTCGAAGTGTTTGCAAATGCGAAGAACAGAAAAGAAGCTCTGAAGCAACCCAGAAAGAATATAATAGAAGATTTTTCGATCGAATTTACAAATTGCAAAACAACGAAATATGAGAGACAACAAGAGACAACAGAATTAAAAGCACTGGAACATTTAAAACAGCACTGGAAACACTGGAACACCTAAAAAAAAACTGGAAACACTGGAATATCTAGAAGAAGACATGTACAACATGTGAAACCATAACATAGATTAATAGATTACACAAGAAATATATCCAAAAAGCGATACAATACATATAAATATAAATACAAGGTAAATATAATGAAAAGTACACATAGCAATAATAATAAAATAATAAACAGGGCAGGAAATGCTGCAATATCTAAAACAGAAATGTACAACAAGCAAAATAATAGCATACAGATTAAAAAATTTCACAAAAATATATATCCAAAAACAGAAGCACACACACACACACATATTCGCATATAAAAAGTGACATAGAAGAATAGAAGAATATCAATTAGTATTATATGTATATGCATGATCATACCTTCATCTTCGCAGCATCATTAAGATATACGTAGTACATTATTATACCTCCATAACATAGTTTCATCTTGATGTTGTATTAGTTTAATCAAATGGACCTCGTCTCTGCAAAGCTACAAGCTGCAACACAAACTTATACAATGGATTAGTAATACTGTACAAAAATTTGACGAGCAAACAGTATAAATCAGATATAAAAAAAATCATTTTACCGAAATAGCATAATAAAAATGATGTATGTAACATGTAATAAAAACAATACGTTTGGTTATAATGTACATTGGTAATAAAATAAAAAGTTACATTCTATTCGCTCTCTTTTCTTATTACTTTTCGTTAATTTAATCAAATTTCGATTCACTTTCAAAGAATCATTCCAAATGTGAAATATTACTAATTTAATAATACTTGTTAAAAATATCATCAAACTATACTGACTTTCACTTTACAAGTAACTGTATTGTAATATAATTTTCAATTTTTAATGCTTATGCATTCTGATACGCAAAACACATAATGGAACGTTAAAACATCAATCAGAAATCGACATTAAATGAAAGATTGTAAGAACCAGAGAGTATCTATTCGTAAAAAATAACTATATTAATTATTTTGTAATATTTTAAGACAAACGCTCGATCAGTAGAGATAGGAAATAGGGAATTGAAGAAATGAAACCAATCCATCGTCTCTCATTATTACAATTATTAAATATCGTGAATGAGGTATTCTTTCTTTCCGGTATCAGTTTATTAAACACGAAACAAAGAATACCTCAAAAATCAATCGCGATAAACATTTCAATGTACTTGGAATAAAAATTTATTGAAACGCAAACTAGCAAAATTAACCGCGACAGCAGCCATCTTGTCGCAACACTACTTCGCGGGGTGTGTCAAGAAAAAGCAATGGCGCGAGCAGCCATCTCAGGGCGCTTTACTTAATTCGCAACGCTAATTTATACATCCATGTAATTTTAAGTACGCAACACTAATAAAAGGGATTTTTAAACAGTGATCTGCATAAGTGCAATGTCACCACGGTGCAATGTAGCCCTTTGGCTACTGTGGTGACTCTATATGCAAGATCACACTTCACAGAGCAAGTGAAAGAATTCAGAGATGCGATATCGCATCCTGGTGCGACGTACAGTTTCCACAGAATAAGTGGAAGGTTTGGGCACTTCATTA
Organism: Xylocopa sonorina; assembly: GCF_050948175.1. NCBI lineage: Eukaryota > Metazoa > Arthropoda > Insecta > Hymenoptera > Apidae > Xylocopa > Xylocopa sonorina. The sequence goes on along the minus strand of NC_135196.1, from coordinate 4,675,291 downwards.
AACGCAACACTAACATAAGAAACGCGTCATTAACTGTCGCAACACTAAATGGAATCAGCAACTTAACAACTGAAAACTATTATTTCTACAAGAAGAACAAGATGCAATTACTCGCGATATATATAAATCGCAACACTATAAAACGAATTAAAAACTATTAGTACATATTAAAATAGCAAATACAATTTAACATTATTCGCGAAACAAATGTTAGCAAATAATAATTAAATGTTCAGCAAACAATCGCGATCTCATGGTTCGCAACGCTAAAAGAGCAATCACGATTGTCATTTTTACGCAACTCTAACTCAAAACGCGATATATTAATTAATACGCAACTCTAATAAAACTCGCGATCTGGATGAATACGCAACTCTAATACAAATCGCGATCTGGAGTTAAACGCAACTCTAATAAAACCGCGATTTAGATTTATTCGCAACTCTAATTGGAACCGTAATTAATCTATCGCAACGCTACAATTGAAATCGCGATTTGCCCAGCATTTGATGAGCCAGCATCCTGCTGGCTAAAATATACTACTACTACAAAAATATGAGCATAGTGACAAAGTAGTAACAAAGAATGACTTTGCATCGAGAGGGTTGCCTGCCTCTGAATGCATAGTCATTAGTAGTTGCCCTCTTCTCCGGGCCTCTTCAGCATATAGCCTCTTCTTTCTTCGGGCATGAAGCCCAGGACCCTGAAACTTATATCTAAGCTCGAGATTCCCTAATCGCAAACCAACAAGTGACTCAAAAAGTGAATCAAAACATGAAACGAGACTTCTAAAAACACGCAAGACGAGCAACGATTTAAAAAATCGTTGCCCGTGCAAACGTGCTAAATCTCGAGCAGAAAACGTTCGTTTCGTGCAAATCGCGACCGCGACCGCGGGTCGATTCGAAAAATCGATCGAGTAAAGCCAGTGGCGAACGGCATCCCCCGTTCGCGCCAGCTATACCGTCGATCTTTCAAATCTAATTCCCTGAAACAGGTTGAACCACGCGAGAAACGCGCCTGCCCGATCGGTGACTGTGGTCAACCTGCCCGGCCCTACCTACTTATTATTAACAAACAAACATACCAGAAGTAAACTACCTGCCTACCTAGCCCTATATTTAAAATAGCAAAAGATTCGCACCAACACATTCGTTCAACCCCCGGAAATTTCTCATTCAAACACTCGGGCGCAAAAATCCTACACTAGAGAGAACGTCCCGGGACGCCTCCGACACCCGAGCTTGGCATACACCTCGCACACTCTAATGGTACGTACCAATGCTGTAATCAACTGACGAAATTAGTGACCATTGCGTACAACGCTTGTAAAGCGTTTCTATCTACATTTGGAAGTCTAACGTGAAATTTGAAACACTGAAAAAATCTGTATTTTTCACAAAACACAAAAGTTATATTAGCAGTTATATTAGAGGATGTTATTGGAATTGGTACCATTATTGTAATTAAGAATAAATCTGGTACCATTTGTAGGCAATAGTAAATTGTTTCTATGGAAACGACGCACTTCCACGGCCTAACCACACACACTCACACAACGTGGAAGATACGTCGTGCACGATACACTAGCACGTCAGTCGCGAAAAAACACACATAATTAGTTATTATACAATCATCGTGCTCATCGTCTTTTCCCCATCCAAGTAGCACCTGGGCACGTGAATGGGGTCCTGGCAATGAACACGGAAGGGATTAAACCTGAAAATCCTGATCTAAATATACTAATTAGTGCTTCGTGAAAAGTTATTCATTGATAGTTATTACGCTGCACAGAGTTTTATCAATTTAACAGACATACTCAACTGCTATAGCCACCAGCGTGGTTGACGCATTTTCGCGTCCGCGAAAATGGTTAACGTGACCAGAATGTAATCGAGTAACATTCCACACACGGCCTCCCTTGAGGCAGGAATTGAGATACGCTCAATCAGCGCGCCATGAACCCCTAAGCGAGATCCGCAGCTACCAATACCCTTGGTGAGGGTGGCGGGCTCCCCCGTCTGCCCTTCGGAATAGCCGAGGGCCTTACGGACGGGGCAGGGCGCCCATACTGGGACGCTATAGCGACAATTAACAAGCTAATCGAACGCGAAACTAGAAATGCTCTGTGCAGTGGAGTAACTAACTATCAATTATTAAATACTGATCGAGAAATGAGAAAGAAACTTGACAATCCATTATAACATTATAATGTATAGAATAGAGTTAAAGGCGCGGCGCGACGCGAACAAAATGAAGGATTATTCATTTTAAGATATGGTCGACATCCTTTGGAATGTATCCCTTCCTTCGAAGCGAACCCTCCCTCAATCTAATCGCAAAAATAATCAAAGCAAACCCATAGGTTACTACTACAGCCACCAGTACCAGTTGACGTATTTTCACGTCCGCGAAATGTTTAACGTGACCAGGTGCCTACGGTGACACCCAGGCACGACCTCTCCTTGAGGCAGGGATTGGGATACGCCCAATCAGCCGGCAGTGAACCCAGTGCAGTAATCTAAGTACGCAGTCCACCACTACCGATGCCCTCGGTGGGGGTGACGGACTACCCCGTCTGCCTTTTGGAATAACCAAGGGCCTTACGCAACGGGGTAGAGGCCAATACTGGGACGCTATAGTGGTAACACAACGCTACTCGACAATGAACTCAAGTTCATTTATTGACTGACAAGAATAATTAAATTTAAATTCAATGTTATATTTCAGATTATAGTTAAATTTTAAATTAAAAGTAAATTTAAAGTTAAAGTTAAACTTTAAATTGCAATTAAATTTAAAATCAAAGTTCAATTCGAAATTAACATTAAATTTAATATCAATTATTTTACATTCTGTACATTGTAATGATAGAAGGAATTGGTAAGCGTCTCTATCATTGCGTCGATCAGTATTCAATGTAATATAACTATAGAATTGAATTTAATTCTACAAGAAATGTACTAATTTCGAGCGATCTCGTCATCAAAGCAATCATTCTAAAATATGAAAATAAAGTTCAAGCTCAATGCTTTGATTTCAAAATCTACTCGACGCAAAATGTCCTCTTGCACATTTAATACAACATTGTTTCGGCAATCAAGCAAATAAGCTTTAATTACAACGAAAGCTATACTATACATTAACAATATATTCCATATATATGATATTCATCATATATATGATATACTTTATACATTCAATTTGCAACATCCACACCAACATTATTACACAATGATTATAATTATTGTAGACACGAAGTCGGAGGGTATCCGACTTCACCACTATGCACTACTACAACAAAGCAGTTGTAATATATTTTACTTATTTATTCATAAGAATAAATTGTATCTATATACATTCATACATGTACATAATTATTAATATTCATAAGAATATATCAATTTTATACATATTCGTATCTAATATACTACTTCGTTTTAAACTTTCTAAATATACTGATTATCTGTGGATGAATCATAATTATTATAATACTCGTACTTAATTATTTAATAATTATCAGTATTTCTACTATTATGACAATTAAAAACGCGAAGTGCAAGAAGACCTAGCCTGATCTAATAAATAACACACATAAAATATATATTACTACTCATGGATATAATTATATATCCATGGTCACTATGCTCATCAAAGAAATTCTACGTAATTACAACCAGTCACTCGTGCCGATTTGGACCATTTGTCCTACGACATGATTGAGTGACCAGAGGAACTTAAAGGCATGCGACTCACCGACTGCATGTGTCTGGAAGAAGTCATCGGGGATGCTATTGGTGTTTGAAGGAACTGCTGCTGCTGCTGCTGCCTCAGTAAAGTTGTCGAAGATATGGCAAATGCCTGAAGAAAGACATATTATGAATTAAAATTCATGTTACCACACAATCAATCAGTTAAGAAAAAATATTAAGCAATGTTGCTTACCTCTAGGAGGACATCATGAACGTTGTCATCGGGGTAGAAGTGGTGAATGAATTCATCATAGAAGTAGCTGAAAATTTTAAACAGAAATCATATTATTATAATTTGGTCTTTTAAAGTTCTTGTTGAAATACTTTCAATTATTAATAAATTTGGAATTGTAAATAAAGTACAAGAGATACTTACATTTTTGGCTTTTGAAGCGTAGCTAGATCCTTTAGGTAGGCAGCAATTTGACGCTAATACCGTGGCAGCAGATATTTAAAAAAAAAATGAAGAATAAAAAAATATATAAATAAAAGGCTATTATACTATTGCCTTTTTACGAAACAAACACTGACTCTACTCTTTCGCGTATGATTATTATAAAAAAAAATTAATGCAATTATAATTAAAACTGCTGTGCTCTAAGAGATACTAAAACTATTTATCGCAACAAACACTGACTCTACCGACCGCATTGCGCGCGGTCATTAAAATATTCTGAAAGAAAAACATTGTTAGAGGGAGAGGACAAGGGGTAAATAAAAACAACACACAAGTTATTTTCGTATTATTCTTCATCTTTTCCTGATCGAGCGTTTGTTCAATAGAATATTACTTTCCTTTTAAATTATTCAACCATGCAAAAAAAAAAAAAATATATATATAAAATAGATTATAAAGTTTGAATATATTATAAAATATATCCAAATATTATGAACTATTTATGAACACATTAAGAATTCATAATTGATCTATAAAAATTCTATTATGATTATTTGGTATCAGAATTTCAAGCATAATCAATATTCCAAATTAGTGAGCTATATTAAATGTTATAAATATTGTAAATTGCTTGCAAGAGTAATCATTAAACAAATAAATCATTACTTGTTACATACATCATGTTCATCATGAATTATATATCAAATGTTACCAAATAATCGATGAAAAGGTAATATAAATTTATACGATACGTTCTTACGGTCTTTGGGTCACACCTCTCAGTAATAAATGCAATATTACCCACTCATCATAAAAGACATCATTCGCTGTAGTTGTACCATTAATTATGATGTTCTTTACTCCTTATATTCATCAGTTGCAAGATGTAACTGATTGCAAATCTATAACAGAACGAAACAAAACAATTAGAATAAATATACAGAGGTAAAATTAGTTATATTAACATTTTATAATAAACAAGTTCATAAATGATATTTTTAAAGTTCAAACAAAGTCTATGGACAACTATGAATAACGAAACGTATAATAAAAGAAAAAACAGAAGGAAAATTCAAAGATAAATTCATATTTATAATGATAATGTTTAATAAATAATTAATCAAGTGTGTAATAATTAAACAACGTTTATAATGGAACAAAAGGGTAATAGAATATTAATTAAGAATACTACGTAGTCGATAAGCAAGCTTGTGAACGTACCTCGAAAAGTTATATCGACAGCAGCGAACGACACACGTCTTACCGCCAATAGAGGACGACACGAACTGACTGTCGATGCTACGCTTCGCATGCCCCGGAAGCGACCGAACGACCGCGAAGACGTTCGAACGAGGTCGAAGACGCTCGAACGTAATTTTCCAACTACGCTTTTACGTTTCATTCCGTGGCCTTGGTATTTCGCTATCAGCTTCAACTGTAAACAAATCAGCTAATTGAAAATCTACTACCAAAGACACGTCTCGGAAATACGAATTCCAGGAAAATTCTCATGCGTGTTCTTCTGAGAAAAGTACGCACTGTTATGTTATGGTATACATTGTCCTAGATAATTTGCACAGAAAAATTTCTACTGTCCTATATGTATATATCTACGTGTAGAACACGTATAATGTATATAATATTTCATTCTACAAATTATTTTATTATCTATATAATGTTAATTGCGAATATTACAGTATATTGAATACTGAAATATTCGAATTCTTGTCGTAAGAACGAAATTATTGCAATAAATCCCATTCTTTCGAGGCAAAATTCAACTATTAGAAGTATTTCTCCGTATTTTGTTACAAATTTAGATTACGAACTAGCACAACACGTTCTTCAAACTATATTTTCGCACCTTTTCAACAATTTAACTATTCGAACGCGAGTGATTTTCACAAACAACCCTTATAGTTTTTTGCAAATATCTTGAAACCTCTAAGAAACTGTTGATTAATTTATAAAGAAAAGTTACTCAGAATCATGTCCTTAATAACATATGTAAAAATCAATTTAGAATTGACTACCTCATACGAAATAATTACTTAAAAACGATAACAGTAGCGTTCTACAATAGGCGGGTTAAGGAATTACATCTCATTTCTCAACTGTATTGGAAATTTAAAACGCTACGAATCAAAGTACACATGTTTTGAGTCTATAAATGGTATAATATCAAACAAATTGAAAAAGTTAGGCATTTTCTATTTTGTAAAATGCGTGTGTAGAATACACAAGATGAAATTGGCTGCCCTCCACGTCTAAAATTAATTACCTAAATAGGAGATAAGTTTAAACTTTTATTACTCCACTTGGTTTCGAGTTTCAGGATAAAATAGGGACTATTATGGTCGCAAATTTATTGCTCTTTTCAATATTGTTTGTCACTTTCTTGTAGGACTAACGATTTGGAAGATACAATCAATAATATGAGTGAAACTACTGTTTCTCTGAAAAAAACTAAAATCCCAATTTTCTCTGCTATTTTTGTAAATCGGATCTAGGTTTATATGAACTTTTTTGTTGCTTTTCGGGTGTAGTATCAGCTATAAAAAATCACACGAGTAGTGAATCACATTGCATAAACAAATATGAGTATTAAAATAAATGTATTTTTTTCTCTATTCAAAAGAAAGATTTATTATTATTGTGCGGTTTTAGTATTCATATATTTATCCATCTTGGGTAGAAATTTTTGTATTTGCTAGCGTAAAACTAAATGGTTCTTGTCTATGCTGAAATTAAACCAAACGTGGTAGATACCTACTAAATAGGTTTTTGTAGATGCTAAAATGGGAAACCAAATAGGGCTCTACTTTTAGTTACATATAACAGCTGGGTGCAGCACTAGGTGCTTCGAGATAACGAAATTCCTAACGTGAGCACTCTCATTTGTACTAGCTATTTTCTGACAGTAATATAGATATGTGTGTTACACTGTGAAGACTCAAATACACTCGAGCACACACGTGCATGTAACCATATGCCAAATACAAGTACATAGTAATGCCTCGCTTATCCTTTGCTAATCGTAGTTTAGTCTCTGCGGAATATCTTAAAAAAGCAACAGAGTCAACACGATTAAAAAGATTTTGAAACACGCGGTAAATGGGAATTTTCATTCGGTTACGTAAGTAAAATTCATGAACGAATATGAGATACTGTCAACGCCTATTCATTCCAGGTTTCACGTTGTACGCACAGCTAATTCTGATCTATTGTAGTTTAGTAGTAGCGAATTTGAAAACTGATAACATGACACAAAAGTCAAATTCGATAGACATTCGGGACCTGCAAGATATACGAACACCCTTTGGAGAACCATTATCAGGGATCTACAAACAGTATATAAAATTTATTATTATAACATTTAGTGATCTATTTGTAATAATCAACAGTAACACTATTATAAGAGCTCTGTACGTTAAAGTCAAGCTTAATCCTGGTGTAATAATGAAGAGAAAAAGAAAGAATACATCCTTAAATAAATTCAATACTGTAAATATTTGTACCAAACTACAAAATTACAATACAGGATTTTAGTTAATCTGACTTTGATGTATAGAATTGTTGACAGAATTATATTTCAATTTTCATTTATTATTGTGTAAGTAAAGACATTAAATTTATACATCATTACTCATAATTACTTCCAATGTTTTTTATAGGAGCTTTGCTTACATTACAATCAAGGATAGATTACCAGTAATTTTAACTAAAATAATTGATACTCTTAGTCGTAATAAGGAGAACATTGCTCAGAAATACGGAGAGGTAATACATATCTAATACAAAGATATCTGATTCAATACATCTAAACTGTTGATTTATATTTTAGAATGCCACAGAAGAAGTTAAGCAAATGACAGGGTTCCTGAGTAAACTGAAGAATGAGATAACAACGAATAAAATTATGAAACCTTTAAGGTTACTACCTGATGCTGTGGACAATGATGCCGAAGAATGGAATAAATATCTAACAAAAAGGACTGAAATAGAAAATGGAACACCAATGTGGTTTAATACTGCTTGGTTGTATTGCGAGTGCTACATGTATCGAGTCATTGCACAAGAATTTGCTCTCATGTGAGTTTTGAAAACAATGAAATAATTAATGCGATACAAAAAGATGTACCTAATTACACAAAAATTATATCTGTTTTCATTTTCAGGAAGTATATGAAGAACTATGATCCTTTTGAGGAACAAAAGCAGACTGCGTTCACAAATTCTTTGACTAGTATACAAGCACTTTCCACTTATACCATGAACCTCATACAAAGAGTAGAGAATTTGTCGATAGTTGAAACTAAGGAAGAACTGTTTAAACTTTTTAAGACTAATCTTTGGGGTAACAAGTATGTTTTACAGTTCACCCTGTACAAACAATATTATACCAATTACTTAGTGTCACTGCACACTGGTTAATTTTACCCAGAATTTACTAGAATATATTTCTTGTAGATGTGACTTATCTTTGAGTGCAGGAGCAGAAGTTAGTCAGAGTAGTAATCCTATAGAAGTGTTAAAGTCATTAGATAAAGACATTCTTGTAGATAACTCGGAATTCGTTTGGAATTTACTAAGAAAGAAAGACAGTAATAGTACACATATCATAGATATAATACTCGATAATGCAGGTTATGAATTTTTTACTGATTTGTGCTTGGCTGCGTTTTTAACATCGTCTAAACTCGCTGAAAAAATACGAATTTATGTAAAACGTTATCCATGGTATATCAGTGATATGACAAAGAACGATTTCCACTGGACTCTAGAGTATATGAAGAATTCATCAATTAAAAGTGTACAAGAACTAGCTACATTATCACAAAATAACTTGAAAAATAATGTGTGGACTATTGAGGTATTTTTAATTTTTTTTCTTATAATTGCAGCAAAAATAGTTATGGCATATATGTGTGTTTAATTTTTATATGTACATGTTATTTAGGAAGAATCATACTGGACTGGACCTTATGACTTTGCAGAAATGAAAGAACATGATCCAGTGCTATATGCAAAATTATCAGAAGCTAAATTGGCAATATTTAAAGGCGATTTAAATTATAGAAAATTAATGGGTGATATAAATTGGGAATATACAACAGAATTTAAAAAATCATTAAGAGGCTTTCAACCAACAAATATTCTAGCTTTGAGAACAGTAAAATCGGATGTTTGTGTTGGTTTATTACCTGGTGTGGCAGAAGAATTATTTAACAAAGATGAAAAGTGGATGTTTACAGGACAGTATGGTCTTATTCAGTCAACTATACCTGGAGTTTGTCAGTGTCCTAATGTAACATGTTAAAGTTTTAGGAATATAATTCTATGAAAATATCGAAAATACTGTACTATAAATTAATTGTCATGATACTGTTACATATATTTTGTATCAAGGATTTTTCTGCATTTTAGTTATTGTCTGTTTTAGTGTACATAATTAATTGTATGTATATAACTTAGCAATTTGTCATTCTAAATATTATATGTACCTTGTATACCTTAACTGTTACAATAGCTCATGTACTCATATTTAATGAGTGAGTTTTCTTCACTTTTGTTTGAATTGTATAGTATATAACTTAAGATACAAAAATAATTATCAAATATTCTATTTCCTCATAAAATTTTAGAAATTCCTGTTTTAAATTTTTTGAACAATTTTTCATCTACTTATATATATTCTATTATAATACTGTGGTCTTTATAATTAATATTTTCATATTACAAACTACTTTTTGAAAACTATTAATTCTATTATATATGTAATATTATATGTACAGATATAGAACAATACAACATAAAATTTTACAGATTCTACATGAAAAGTCGAAATGCGTACTTTCTGTGAAACTATAATTCGTAAATAAATTGTATACATATAATTTATATTAAAACCTCTTCAACAGGAGAAACCAAGTTCTAATAGCCAAACTTTGTAAGCATATTTTATGGATCTCATAAGAAAAAATGTTACATAAACATATGAAATACAAAGAGGACAGTTAACACAACAATTAATTACTCCACTACAACTTAGAAAAAGATCAGCCATATTTATAGTTCTTCTGTTTATTACCTCAAATTAATACTTCATCTCAGAATATCCGTGGTTCTTAATACTTTGTGAAATGCACTTCTTTTCTTTATTATAATAAATGCATTATTACTGCAACACAACTCATATCAATAGACTAAATGTAAACATTAATCTATTTCTATATTGTATTGTAACATTTTTTCCTATTTAGGCTCACAAAAAATGTAAGCAAAGTTTAAGCATTAAAAGATGGAACACCCTGTATACATTGTATAAATTCATGTACTTAAATATAATGTTCATGTTTGTTATATTTTGAGTTACATTTTCACATGATTGTGAATTTCACTGTTACAAATATCTCAATAATAAATTTTTCTATTATTGTTTCAAATGTATATATTATCTCTAATAACATTTTACAATTAATATTTATCATTTAATATAATCGAACATATATGTTTTAATATACCAATTCATGTTGTGAACTTGCTTCAGCATACATTTTTACACTAATTTAGTATAAAACTAAGCAAATTAATCAATAATAATAATTTGATAAACAAATGCACTAGAAAGTGAACTGATGTAGAATTAATATCGTTTATTAAACTAAATCTACTTTAAAAGTATTTTTTTAATATAATGTACATAATTTAATTAATAATATTCTTTAATTCTAAAAGTATACTTTAAGTGGAAAATATGCTGATCTTTCTCTAAAAAATTGTTTTACAATTATGTGATATGAAAACTGTTTGGTAAGGTATACTTATTGATACATAACTTATTTATATACAATAAAAGTAAACTAAAAAATTAAAGATATATATAATTTCTACAAAAATAATTTTCATACAATATTGATGTATTAATATGTAATAGCATTTGAATAAAATGTTGGCCCTTAGCAGTTTAAACAGATATTTTGTTGTTATTAATTATAACTAATTTTCTTATATTATAGTACAGAATTATTACAACTAATTTCTAGATGTTCAAAAAAATATCAATTATAACGTACACTTTCAAAATGAAATAATCTTATATTACTTCACTTTAGTACAATTACTCTTTTCATATTTTAAAAAATATTTCTGTAGCAAAGACTTGGAACTCAAATTTTATACTGCAGAATACTGTCAAATCACTACATACAGAATAACAAAATGTTAAATTTGAAATCTATAATGAATAATGCGAAATAATACATTTGTGTCTAGCACCTCAACCAAAATTGAAAAGAATTTCTAAAGATCCTACCAAGTGGCAGTAGAGTCCTTAATAATTAAAGAGTAAGTATTTCAATTTACATTTACCTATTAATATATAATATTTATAAGTGAAATAAACTTGCATTTATGGAAGCATTCGTTACTAATTGTCGTACTGTAGTGATAAATATTAAAACTCCTTAATATTTACGAACATGCTTGTCCAGCAAGCTATTTTTTGGGATAATAGTTTGTATCATATTTTGAAGCAAATTGTTCAATAATGTGCAAGTATAAAATTATGATGTTTATTAACTGTTTATCATATTACAAGGAATTTAACAATAGCTCATCATTTTTAAACTCTTCTGGTAAATTTTTATGCTATTGCTCCATTTGTGTTATAATACTATTTCAATATTGTAATAACATAATAAAATAATCTAATTGTTTATTCTGTCTACAATTTTATAATGCTAAGGCAGCAATATTAAGAGACTCCAGAATAGATATTTTTGTCTCTTCTTTACTATTCTTGAGATGCTTATATACACATATATGTATATATATAGGTAAAAATAAATTTAATGTTTTATGATACATAATCATTTAAACACATAAAATAATTTTAACATGTTATACATAAATATTATGAATATTATAGTAATTGGAACATTTTTAAGTGATTGGACATAGAAATATTACGAACAGATCCAGGATGTTGCAAGAAATATTAATCGAATTGGAATTAGACAATATAATATTTTAAATTAAAGAAAAATTCATAGTAATAAATTAATTAAATTAACGATTAAAGATTTAATCCTATGAATACAAAACGTTCAGCTAATATTGTATAGCAGCAAAATATGTCATTGAAGCTTTCCAACTGTTTCTGATTTAAATACTAAACACAATTTTTAAGAATATATAAAGCATATAAACATAATATTCATTATTTAAATAAAAAGTAATAATACACTTGAATCAATATGATCAGCACAAAAATCGTCGAAAATAACGATATATCTTTCTAATGAAGATAAATTATACATACGTAAGTATAATTTTCTAAATACACAAAAATGCTACTGTTAATTACATGTTAAAAATTATACAAGTGTTCAATGTTTATAACGAACACTACAGTTTAGCATTTATTTGTTTTATTATCTTGTTGAAAGAGAAGTTGTTTAATATTAACAAATATATTTAATGAATAAATTATTTAATCCAGCTATAGATACCAACACATCAAAGAAAGATTAAATATTTCTTGATCATCCTACACACATCCGAAAATTTGTAAAAGATGAATATATATTAATGATATTTACTTACATTTCTTCATTTTTCTAAAAGTGTAACGACAATTCCCCTCGAAAAGTACCGCATCCATTTTTGACACCGTTCGTCCTCGTTAACCTTCCAAATTGTTTCACTAATTGTAACAATCACCACCTTGTATTTCTTCTACTTATATATCACATCGTATAATATTAATAATACCAACGTATGTGCGATAAGTTAATAACAATATTACTCGGAAATACGTCACGTACCACGTATTAATTAAAAACTTATCAACTTTGACATTCGCTTGCCACGTCCAACTGTTCCCGCGTTACACTTAAATCATAGATCATGATACATCGAGAAAGATTTAAATGCCATAGAAATTACATTCCTAAAGTAATTCTATTTTTTTGACATCTGAGTACTTTACTGCCACCTAGAGAAGCTACGAATGTACACTCGTTTAAAAAAAAAAATATTTTAAGAGTAATAAATCTATTAAAAATCCAGTTAAATCTATTAAAAGTCGAGTTTGTTTGTTTTTTTTTCTTTTATATAAAGAGGAGACAGACATAAAGAAACGGTAGAAATTTCGTCATTTTCACACAACTGTGCAAAGAATTACTTTCATTGCTTTAACATTCAGACAGCTAGCAAAAATGTGGCACTTCTTCTGACATTGAATGTCGGCCACACGATTACCACGTCTATGAACATATTTGTAGTCACTATGTGCAGACATGATGGACACTGAGAAGATACGAGGCAAAACTCAGCACAGTGCAATCTTTCGTTCCTGAGCTGACATGGCACTACCCCACACGCAAAGTACTCATTCACACTTTTAAGTATTCATAACGCTTCTTTTTTTTTTTCTTTTCTTTCGTAATATTTAAATATGAATAGTCATAATTCAGCTATCAAATGTATTAAATAACAATAATGGAAATGACTAATATTCTAAGATCTGCCTTACACAGTCGGGTTCAAGGTATTTGGTCTGAATTGTATGATCGTTAACAATGATTGCAGCTAGTTCCATTTCTGATTGCAACTAAAATTCATGCAAAATTGACAGTCCCAGGTATTATTCACGCTAGTATCCAGCTATTTACTTTATACACTTGTAGTTTGTGAAAGGGCTGTTACTTAGTGAATGCAGCAAATACTGCCCAGAGTACTGGATTAGCATTAGGTTTAGCAGCTTCTGTTTCAAAGTCAAGGTCCAATAATGTCCGTACTCGTCGCATCGCTACATCGTAATCATCATCGCAGAGTGGTGCGAACGCATTTTCTAAGACATCAGCCGCATGAGCTAGAATAACTAAAGCTAGTGTTCGCCTATCCATACGACCAGCATCGTTGACCCACCGGCTTAACACAGCTTCTTGTATCTAAAAAGGTAAATTTTCTTTGATTGCACAAAGTTAAAAGATTATAAAATTTGTTAGGCTGAACATTCCTTATGAACAAAGTTTACCTTTTTTACAAGACGACTTTTGGCAAGGTTATCAGTAAGAGGGTGAGTAGTCATATCGAAGAGTAAGAAATTTTGTTTCTCAGTTGTTAGAACTCCTTTTTCGACAAGATTTTTAGCTAATCTTTCTCTGACATTCTTTAATTGATATCTCAATTTGAGTGGATTCCATGTTTCCCCTAAGCGAGAAGAGATATTTCAAATAATGTATTTTATGACAATATAGATATATTCTCAAATAATGCACAGATAAACTAACCACTGAGGTATTCGATCCAACTAGGAACAGTTTCAGGCGGATCTGTTTCTTTTAAATGTTTCAGAGCTTCGTCTAACAAAACGTCTCCAGTGGGAGCATCATTCTTCAGCAGAAGTTTCCTTACTAACAATCCCTTCTTACGCATACCAGCTTTCTCTAATTCGACGCGACCACGGAATCCAAGTTCGGCCAGAATGCAACCACGTAAACCGGAACTTATACAATCATTCCAAAACGATGTGTAACCCTGGAAATGAAAGATGCAATTGAAAACTCATGTACAGAGCCCCGCGATTCTTGGTAAATACGATGCTAAAAGAATTCAACAAAGATTGTAGACAACAACAACAACACACCTCCTTGTCCTTGAGGCCAAGCAGCAAAACTTCCTCCATAAGCGTTAATCTCGTTTCCTTATCAGAATCATCGTCGACCGTGGGATTCGAGTTGAGATCTTTCTGCATGGAACAGTCCGTGTCCGTGCCATGGCCAGACAGTTTATCGTTTTGACCAACATCATTGGAGCCGTCCTGGCCTAGACTACTGCCACTACTACTGTTAACCACACGTCGTCGTTGTACCAATCCGTCAGTGCGATTCATCATTTAACGAAGCTGTGCTTCTTATGCGATTACGTCCGCGTGTCAAATACGCCACCGTGTCGCCTTTACTTCCGATGATTAGGTGTATAGTCAACCGTAGTTAAAGCAAGCTGGCGGCATGTATCGAACAATGCACACTATATTGTTGACGTTTTAACCGATACGACATATCTTTCCAAGATGGCCAATCTCTGCGAACGTCGTTATTTTGTTCCGTTAAGTATTGCACGGTTTTATCGCACTCGTATTATATACGATTAAGGACAAGCCTGGTATACGTTGTACGTAACACTCTCGTCTTGCACGTAGTTCGTCGTTTCAGCGACACATTTACCTCGGCGCTAATGTTTTCAGGGAGAAATCTATCGCGGCTGAATCGAGGCTCCCGCAACACTCGGGACTGGAACACGGATCGCGAACCGTGCGTAACAGTTGTTTAGAACGTGTACTCCATCCAAAAAATGAAGCTACTCCGCTCGGTCGGTAGTTTTTCTTACGATCGACGCGCCAGCTTTCATGGGAGAGCCGCGCCAACGTTTCGAAAACATCAGGTAAGCGTCGCTTTATTTTATATTCGGTTGTTCTCTATTTCTATGAACGCTGTTAAGTCGTTGTTTTGAACATTGTGCCAACTCGCGTCAATTAGTTGTTAAATATCTTACTTGCAATGTCTGCGAAAGCTGTAAGGTGTCATCAATTGACAGTGATCATAGTTCTGATAATTCAACAGCTTGATCAGATCAGCAATTCAATTAGAAGAATCGTAAGTTCTGTAACTTTTGATTATTTTGTATATATTTATTCCTCTTTAGATGGTGAAAGTAGATTATGTTACGGATATGTAGTTTCGAATAAATTAAATTTAAAATACTCGACTCCATTTAAGTTAATAACCTCGTTATTTTTTCTGCATTCACTTTGTTACTCAGAATAATGTAAAATGGAATAGATCGTAGAATAATTTTCAATACATTTATAGCTTCACTCAAAGTAATACAATTTTCAAAATAATGTTACACAATATTCGTTACAAAGAAACAACATAGTACTTTTACCTGGAAACTAACACATTTAAATAAATATTATAAAGTAATCTATTATTGAAGCTACTATACGTCTTACAATAGAGAGGAATGTATGTATGTACATGATGTAGGGCATTCAAAACCCGTTTCATTTCTAACAATAACTTCGCACAATAAGCCCTCTCACGAACTTGATTTTTCTGTGTTTTGCATGAAGAACGAAAACGTAATGAATATGTAACATTGACCAAATAACGGAATAACGTAACTGGGATGATATTATGGGTATCTTTTCTTATTACAATCATTGTAAAAGAGAGAGAGAGAAAGAGTACTGAAATCATGCTTTTGATTTTATCAAATTGGAATATTTATGTTTCTGATTATTACGTGATTATGTACCGTGAAAAGAAAAGAAATTCATACGATGTAAATTACGAATATCTGCACGAGGGGCATTTCAACGCTGTAATTATAAATTATAACTCAGCAATAACTTTACACTTTAGTTCGTAGCAGGCTTTCTAACAGGAAATAGCTGAATCGCTGTAGTACATCATTGTCTTATCAGACACGTGTTTCCCCTAATCATGGTGAAAACCATAGTTATCCGTTGTAGCTGATATTCTTCCTAGTTTATGATAACGTGGACAAAATTAATAATAGAAGATTAGGCGATTTTTACGTGCATTATTGTATGTATTATCAATTCGTCTTACTAAAGAAAAAAGAAATAGTTACATGCTCATGTAGTAGAGGCAGTAGAGTGATGTAGAAGAATATATTCTTCCTGGTATTTATTTGCATATACAACTATCTCATATTTGCATTTGCTATAAGTCATTAATTTGGCGATATAATAATTGCCTCTATGACTTTAAACTATGGCTTCCATGTGACTATATTTTAAAATTTTTTAATTTAGAATCAGCGAAATAAGGTCAGATAAAATACATTTTTGTGTTAGGATTTAGAAAAAATTCGTTCGTTTTCTTTCTATTTTCTTCTATTTTGACACAATATTTATTCCAAATTGTATTTAGTAACATCACCATAACTTGGATTTTCTGTGAATTATTGAGGAAAAATAGGTTTTAATTGAGTTCATAAAAAACGGAATTACGCGATCTGTACGATGAAGAAAAATATACACGGCACCCCTTGGTCTCGTAAACTTTCATATGAACCCAGTAACGCGGGACATGAGTAACGATCAATTTTTATTGCTCGCGAACAATGGAGCGAAACGAAAATTACAGCCCAGTCACGAGGTTTGGCCTGTCGTTTCGCAGTGAAACATTAAGTTTTACAGTTAAACCACGCACGTGTCCTCGAAAGTGCCAATAAAATAATACGTGTACTCGTGCATGCGATATGCGGCTGCATCGCTCCATGATGCGTGACACTTTGAAACCGTAATACTCTGAAAAAATTGGTATCTTGGCGTAGATTCGAAATACTAACGCGAGACATATTATATGGAAATACTTCGTACAAATATTTTCCCGTTCATTCATCGAACAATAAAGATGATGAATGAATATTTGAAGTAGCTGTTAAAGTTATACGATACTCATTATAAAAATGAACGTCAAATAACCATAAACATATAAATATGAATGTGTTCAAATATGTACGTACGGTTAAATTATCCTCAAATTATTTCAATTGTAAAAATGTTTCAGTATTGAGATACAAACGTCCGAATAGTTACATACATTTACAGACGTGTCCCTTTATACTCGTACCAGCATGTTTAAACATTTATCGCGTTACAAAAATGTAAAATATTTTGTATTCAAACAAGGTGAAAGAGGGTAGACACTGTTTTATCAGGGTTAGTGACACTACGGTCAATCGTGGTGTGCATTGATATTGAGCTTAATGGCTGCTTCCCGGCACTCAATGTCAACTGTTCAATGTCGGTGCCCCTATTTGCACGAAGTAGAAGTAACAAAATCGTGGTTGTAATGACGTATAATCATACTAATAATATATGTAAAGAAGTACATTTTTCTTCATTAAAAATAAACGTATTCAATATTCATCTTTTTAACAACTATATCTTTATACATATATATTCTATACATTCACATGTAGCACTCTAATTGATACTCCATTAAAAAAAAAAATATAATTGCACTTTACAATGTAATCGAATTTCTGTGACTGTCGTTTATGAATAATGCCCTATTGTTGGCTTTAGTATCATATTAATGACTGGGTGTCCTGTTATTGACCGTTCGTATTAATTCAAATGTCGTGCGCTTAATGCGCCAAGTCGAACATTCAAATGTCACAGATTTTATTTTCTCACGCGCCTTTCTCCGCGCTAACTCGAATAAGGATAATTCTTCTACTCCGTTCAATGTCAATTCCACGCCCATACGGCATCGCGCTACATAACTTTGATCTAGAAAATGACATAAGTAGAGGAATGAGTAACAGAGACGGGAGTAAGTTACATTCGAAGCCACGAATATAGCCATCGAAAGTACGCGACATTAATGAGAACATATCTATGTTTTATGGACAACTAAGATCGATTGTTCATACTTAGTTGCGACAGCAATGATTTAATCTAAATTTGCGATTGTACGTTCGAAGATACTTTAAAAATTAATATCCAACGATAAATACTTGAAGCTTTGAATATAAAAAAACATCTTCAGACAGGAACGTTTAGTAAATCGAGGTTGTACAAGTTTAGTCGAAGTGTAGATCCTGTTCGAGTTAATTAAAAGGTGTAGACGCAGAAACACGGATAAGTTGGTGCAATTATCGCAATTATCATAATAAGAAACATATGTCCATCAATGAAAACCTAATGGATGCTATCATTTGAAACAGCACAACTATTCCAAGCAAAAACTAGCACAACTTTAAAAACATTTGTTAACCATACAGTTTATTAATAAATAACACAATATCCATATATATCTGGATACACGTTTATCTGCAGAAGTTACAAAATTTGAAACATCGATATCGATATCGTTATTTACGATTAATTCATTAGAAAATATACTTGGAAGCGCAAAACTTTAAACGAAGTCGACGCGCGGTTCCGAAAATTCGTGCAAGTAAATTACTGACGGGCGCACGTCGATTTAGCCGATCGCCGTGAAAAGATCGCGTGCCAGAACCGATTGTCACTGTACAATTTTCTATTTGCATAGGGAGAAAGGGAGAGACAGCAGGCGACGGAGAGGGAGCGGAAAAGAGAAAGAGAGAAGGCAGGAATCGAGGCTGTCGGTGAAGGCGCAACGAGAACCACGTTCAGTCGCACGGACCCGCTCGGCCGGTCTAAACAGACGGTGTTTGACCGTGTGTACCTCGCGGTCGCCAGTAGCTCTGTCAGGTCTTCGATCGTGTATCGCGAAACTTCTCTCCCGTAATTGTGCGCTCTTCGAGGAAACGCAAGCATACCAACGGACGGATACGCCGTTAGGAGCAGGACCAAGGATGATTCACTGGGACCACTGTTGAACGCGTCGATCTTCAACGAGGGCAGGTATCAGGTATGTTCACAGAATTCGTTAACTCCTTAAGGGTGATAACGAGCGTGTAACGCGCCCTAACCTGGATAACGCGAGAGATAATGATCCTAATTAAACAGCGGTGGTTGTATCCATTTTCACGTATTGATTCGTGGGAAAATCGAGAAACTGTTTGCTCTTCTTCTGGGAGCCGTCGCGTCTCGCGATGACAATGGAACGGTAGACACATGGAGCTGGACAGCTGTTAAAATATTTTACGAACGATCCGCTCGCGAGAATCGATACGAATCGAATTAGAGGCTTCCTTGCGAAATGTATTTGAAATTTTTTCTATCACATACGTAATCTTCTTTTTTTTACACCTTGATACTGCATGTGAAGGCTCTTTAATATTTTCAATATGTTTTCATTAAATGTTTCAAAATGAAATTCTGAAGAGGAGAAGTTCTTTCGTGTAGTCTCCTTTTGCCCTTTAACAAATACCCTTAAATTAACTTTTTTCTTTGACGAGGTTTGAAAATTATACTTTAAAGACAAAAACGAATAATTATCAATAATTACATCATTCAGATCTTATTCTTAATAACGATTCGCAACGATATCGTGCATGCGATTATTCGTCAGTTTATCGGAACGTATCAATCCGATCGATACGCGAAGTATCTGATGTTGTTGCCCCGCGCGCACGTGTTAAAATTTCAACCACCGGAATTTCATTCTGGCGCTTCTTCAGCTCTGTGTGAATCACCGTCGAGTTCCCTGTTGCGCGTGTTCGTTGCTGTCTGGTCTCACAAAAGGGAAACCATGGGAAGAATCGCGTAATCATATTATTCGTAATTAACGAGAACGCTTTACGACGCTCTGAAGACGCCACATTCTAAACATGTGAACGACCGTATTACCACGGATACAATTTTGGGGACGCTAGGTTAATTTGCCTAAAAATTTTCAGGAAGCTTTCACATTCTTTCTCGTTTCCTTCTTCTCCCACTTCGCATTCATCCGGGAGATGAATTTTTAAGACTCTCACGCGGATGTCTCAGACTTTTGCGTAATAAACA
The DNA here is from genome assembly GCF_050948175.1 of Xylocopa sonorina. Taxonomy (NCBI): domain Eukaryota; kingdom Metazoa; phylum Arthropoda; class Insecta; order Hymenoptera; family Apidae; genus Xylocopa; species Xylocopa sonorina. Next base: position 4,654,656 of record NC_135196.1, on the reverse strand, counting down.
ATCGCCACGAGCGGTAAACAATTACTTGCACTTCTCTGAATTTCTTCTGCGTTGAATGACTCGATGGGATTGCACAGTCGACTGACAACGGTCAATGAAAACATTACGATAAATCGTGTAATGGTTTTTATCATATTTTTTAACTATAAGTTAATTTTTATGCCGCTAAAAACGAGTGAAAGCATGTTCATAGCGGTACCAAGTAAAACACTCTTAGTTTTATTGACTTTTTGTTGTTATCGGACACTTCAATCATCGAATTGAGTAATAACTCGTATTGTCTGATAAAGAAGGTGATAGATTTAAAAAGGAGACGGCAACGAGGTGGTGCAAGATTTATAATGCTTTTTAGGGTTTCGATAGGATTTTTTCTGAGAACGCATACTGATCTCATCGTTATGACTAACATCTCAAAGAATACGGAGATTGCACATATATATTGACTGTAGAGGATGGTAAGTTTAGCGTTCTTTAGTGTAGTGTCATTGAATGTGGATTAGAGTGACCTAATTACTTTTTGATTGAGCTACGTTTCTAAATGCATTTATATATTGCGAAACGTAGTTTGCATGCTGTGTTAAGAATTACGACTTTCTCTTTTGCGTTATTGCATAATTGAGACTAAAATTACCAAATCTGTAAATCACCACACATTTACATTCGTTCAATTTTACTTATTGTATGTAACATCAATTTATGTTACAATTATTGTTTTAATTTATGTTAATTGTTTTATTGATTAATTGAAATATTGGACGCAGTTCCAATTTCCAAAAATGGTCTGTTGCAAAAATCGAAGTCAATATCGACCTGATAACATTTGTGTGTGTATTTCTAGACAATCTTTTATTTGTTCTGCACAAAGTGTCATGCGTCATTTTTGATCGAGCTATCGATAACAATGTTTGTTATCATCTGCGTTATATCTGAAGTATCACTCAGGAAACTTTGAAGGTATATTTCGAAAATATTTATTTTATATGTACAGTACACAAAATCTTCTGCAAGAAGACAAATATTAAATATAAATTGTTAATTAATTGATGATATTTATTTGGAATTCAGTACATTAAAATCATATTTTCTTCGTGCGTCGTAATTAATTATTTAAGATTCTATTATTCCTCGCGTGGAAATTAGACAACTGAAGATTTATTAAATTCTTTTGCATTCATTAATTGCGCGAGTGTGGATTATTCAAAGTTTCTAAATTATATATTCCTTTTCGGAGTAAAGGAAACATCAGAGAAGAGAATAAATTAATCAAACAATGTAGTAGTTAGGAAATTTGTTAAAGAACGATATGAAACTACTACAGTGTTATATCCTCGTGAGTTAATTCGTTAATCACTTTTCCAACAAATTGCCAATTCGGCGTTAATTGGCATTTTGCAATTTTGAGAGGCGTTGAATAAAAAGCACACGACTGTACGCACTTCGTGTAAAATCGGAGTACACGCAGCTGGTCTACGATACGATCTATGTATAATATCCACTTCCTCGTATAATTCATCACCCATGTACAAATTAACATACGTTAGATCGCCAGAAAACTCTCGATATTACTGCAAACGAGCGGCACCTAATTACAAGGAATTTAATTAGCTGATCAGCCAAGGCTTGATGGGCATGTTTTGAGTTATCCATCTTAGTCGACCAACTCGGAAGCTTCGCGAATTGATTCGTCCACGTAAAATTATTTGGAGAACCGTACAACTGCTGTCAAAACGATTACTCTTTTCTCTCATGAACTAGTCATAGACAGATCTCTTTGGGACGATCATCGCAAGTGACTGAATAAGCATATAGAATTAAATTAAACAAATATAAATATGTGGGTAGATAATTGTTACATTAAGTCAGAGAAGATTAATTATTCCATATAAATTTTAAATCTTCTTTTTATTCTATTCTATTTAAGTAACAATTATTAAATATGCTATAACTTAGTATTGCATCATTTTTTTCATCATTACTGACTTCATTTACTTTTTCACGCGTCCGCTTCTAATGCAGCGTTGCGAGTACGCGTTACGCGAGAAAAATTCCCGTACACCACGATTACCTATAACGCGGATCCACGTGAAGCACAACATAACCACTTTACGAGCGTCTACTGTGCACACAACAAATACAATTCGTTAAGCGTATACATTCACGTCCATCGGAACAATGAAAAAAAGCTGACAGCGCGGTAACGACTGCTGGTAGCAGAGCGGTTGCTCCGTTTTAATGATTCCCGCGTGATCTCCCCGATGTTTTCGTCCAAGCATCTTGCGTAACGGCAGTTCTCGATCTCGAAACCAGTAGCACGAAATTGGTAATGAAAACGAAAGTTGATCGAATACGTTAATTACGCGAGATTTGTAACGCAGACGTGGCGCAATAAGAGAAAAATCGATGTAACAACATACCGATCCGTTTTTTTTACTCCGCCACGCAACTAGGTGCTATTATGCCAATATGTATATACATATATATATCGACAGCTTATCGCCGTCCTTTGCTGCGTTATTCTTTTCATCGAGCGCGCACGCTGGATGCTCGTGTCCGTAAGTCTGTAACGGGGAATCTAGAGATAACTGGTTAATTGAAACGTGCTTATAAATTACGCAGGGAACGCGTCCGCAAACGGAGTTTCGTACGCGTCGTTACTGGTTTATTATTCTCTTATTGGTCGTGGCCGGCGATATCGGCTATTCACCGTGCTATTCATCCATTTTCAACACGCTTCCGTTTCGCCGCTACAATGGCCGCTCGTAGGGAATCGTATAGCAATTGAATTCCGAGCCTGCTCTGACTGATTGCGAGCAAGCTTCGGTGGTACGTAAGGAATTGGTCGAGAGAAAAATTGCGAGAGTAAAACGGGCTTTAAATATTTTACTTTCAGTCGAGACTGATTTTTTCAAGCACGATATACATTTGTGGTTGTCCATCTTCTCTGGATCAGAATAATTCTTGAAAAGGGAACAATGCTTTTTATTTTGTTACTTTGTTAATTTTTAAGTGATAGTTGCTTTTAATCTACAGGATGGTATATATACGAGAAACCTCTCGAGAATGAGAATAATTTCCAACGATTACACTAATCGAATACAAGATACAAATTGAAATCGAATTATTTCCGAGAACTGGTCTAGAAAGTAGAACGAATTCCGTTGCAAGTTGTTAGGCACGTGGTGTATTTTTTCCAGTGATTTATCACGAAAACAGCGCACCGCAAAAAGCGTATCCAACGAGCCGCCGCAACCGTGATACTCGACGCTAAAGGAATGCAATAAAATTATGTCATTGCTCGCAGACAACGGAATAGACGGAATTGGTTCGTCGCCAGTTCCACTGATCTATCAGATTCTTCGCTGAGATACGATATACCGCTTGAATCCTTCCATTCGAACAATCGAATCGTTCGAGCGTCGCAGCAGCGAGAGCAGCATCGCGTTTCACGCGGAAGAGTTTGCAGTGACCGAAATCGTCTCGCGGTTATTGGAGTGCACGCGGTCGTTTATCGCGGCGGGCGCGGTTCATCGCGAAACGAAAGCCCTCGAGTGAAAGTTCGCTCGTGGTGTTTCTTCCCTCGTAAAATCGTTGGTAATACGCACAGTGGACGCGTCGTGATTCGACGCCGCGATACTTAACGTACGATCGGCCGCGCCGCGTTCCAATCGCCGGAAGGAATGTAAAAGGAGTAACTTGTCTTCGCTTTGTCCACGGATACTTACGCGCGTTTAAACGGGGGTCAGCAGGGAAACGGAGGGAGGGTGCCCGTTTAAGTGGCGCATGGAGTGAAAGTCCGAATATAACGAGCACACGGGCCCTGCCAATACTTGTTTCGCGTGCCGCATAATTATTGGTGTCGTTCCATAAGTAACAGCGGATATTGTACCCGTGTCGGTTTTTTTCCACCTATTTTTTGCCCTCCGTTCTGAGCGCGGTTCGACGCGAAAAACCGCACGCGATCGATCTTGGTAACCGTTAATTCGTTGGACCATGTTAAAACGCGGCGATAACTTCGCGGGTAACGCTGCTCGTTCGATTTTCCGGCTGTTGGATCAAGAGTCGTTCGAGGATTTGTCACGGAGAGTTGATTTGACATGCTACGAAGTTTTTAGCCAGCGATATTGCTTTCTAAGCTACCTTTGATCTCTGTGCATCGTGTTGAGAGCTGTGACTCGTGGTTCAGTCTCTCAGAGATCGTTAAGTATTACAAAAATGTAATAAAATTTAATATTCATAACGGAATAAGAGATTGTGACCCATTTTCTTCTCTAAGATGTTCTCATTTGCACGTGTCGATGTATCCAACCTCTTCGATCGTAATTCGAGGCACGCAGCCGTGCTGAAGGAGCAACGATAAAAAAGGGAACGTACAGGAACATTTAGAAGACAATTTGGAATGGCACGCGATTGCACAAACTCTCGAATTGTATCGCGGGGTGCGCATAACTCAGCCCGTGCGCGCACTCATTTTTCCGCGGCGAACGGAGCGTAGTAACAGCGGTTTCACACCGGAGGTTTCCAGGGCATTTAGGCGAGCGACAGTCGCGTCGCTTCATTTCACATTGCGAGCGGTTTTACTCGGTCGATTTTGTCCGGTACACGATGAAATAATTGTATTTTATCCGTTGATCTTCATCGCACGTCTTGTAACGGTCCACGTGACGAAATAACCGTCAATTGTTTTTATTATCTCGCTCTTTCGGTGGGGATTTTACGTGTTGCGTCACATCTATTGAGCTGTCAGTTAAAAATCATTAGACTACTTGATGTACTTGAGAAAAGTTTTTATTTTTAATTACAAGTTTAACTTCGTGCGATGCAACTTTGCAGTTGTTCTTAATTAATTGATTAATTAACCCGTATATGTAATTGTGTAACAAGCTTTTGTCTCTATTCCACACAATGAAAAATGAGTACAAAAAGCTACTGCAAAACTATAAGAAAAATCCAACTATCTACATAAAAATCGCTGCAAAACAATGATTGCATTTTATGGTTGCAATCATGTTACATTCCTTTTCCTTTTACTTTCTTACTTGTAGACAACGTTTACAAAAACGGCAACTCTTAACATACGCATACAAGCTTCTACTTCCATGTCACGTTGAAAATTCATTCTCCCAATGATCCAATAAATTTTTCTACAGATACAGTAACAGTATTAACAAAATATTTCGAGAGCTGGTAGCAGCGTTGAAACAGCCGCACCCTTCGATACGAACCCGGTGAATTGCAATATCGTTTCGCTAACCGGCGCGTTAGCCGGGCATTTTTCGCGGGGCAAATGAACCGCCTGGAAATCGTACTAAAATCGCGGTTCTCCGGATGGCTGCGCGCGAGCCTCGCATTCCACGGTTTAGCGTGTTACCGCTTAAATTATCGCGTCCGCGGATAGGGACGGTGGACCAGTTTAATATCTCGGGCTTAAATCGGGCACCGTCACGGTAGAACAAGCCCGTACGCGCGTATCGCGCGTGTCACGGCGCCTCACCGTCTCTACGCCCGAGCGTACCCTTTCCGCTCCTTACGCTCTGATAGTAATCCGGTCGACAGATATCAGAACAGCCTCGAGCCGACAACCGGGAAGGCCGTCTACGCCTGGCCATATCGTCGGATTATTATTATGCATGAATTTTTGTTCAACCGGTCGGCCGTGTTTGCTAACGCCCTGAGTTTACGTAACCGGCTGAGAAAGTCTAAAAAGAAGCGAGCGTTTGCCCTCTGCCAACCCCCGAAACTGAATGTAATGCCAGACGCTTCGAGCGACCATAACTGCTTTTTTTGTTGCTTCCTCTGTGGTTTTTTGGGGTACGACACATTTGTCTCTTCTCGATGGAGTGAAATGTTTATTGTTGCAGGTATGTATGTATTTAAATGTGGGAATTTATTTTAGGAAATTAACTCTTTGAACATAGAATGTTTTGTGTTGTGGTTATTGAGTGGGTAGAATTGTTTTGTCGGAGCAATTGAATTGGAAATTAATGTAAAGTGCTTTAGCATTGGTTGCTGGTGACAATATGAATATTGATTGGAATGAAATAAATTTTAGATGATGGGTATAGTTTTGTTTCGAACGAAAGAAGGAACTAAATCGATGAACTAAGCGACGATAAACTAGAGTTTGTAAAATGCCGCGTCACTCCGCCCAGTTGGAAGGAAATTATACTCGTCGTTCTTTTAACCCTTTTTCTCTACGACACGTCTTCGTAATTACTGTTACGCAGGTGCAGGACGCGAAATTACATACTAGACGTAGAACAGTTTAGTTGACTTGTAATTTTTTGCGCCAATATGTCTTACAGTTAAGTTGGAGAGCGGAGTTAACAAATTTTACGAAGATTAATGTTTCACGCATTTCCTTTAATTATTAGTTATTCAATAACACTCATCATTTGTGTGGAAAAAGTATAATATATGAGCTGCAAAGTTTTCGCCCCGTGTTCCTGTTTTAATGAACATAACTAGAACCTAACTCGAAGCTAGCTTCAGTGGATACAAATTACATGTATGAGGTTTATCATCTTCGCTTATCATATCTATTAGAAGTTAAAATGCGGGTGCGTGGACTCCGCCTCACCCCTTATACCCTCGACCCTAAAAAATAACCCAAACTTAATTAAAGAACGACCTATTTTACTTTCGCGAGGAAGAATTAATAAGTAAAGCAAATTATTGATGTTAGTAAAAAATAACCACGCTTTCTGCCTTGAAAATATTTCTGAAATGATGAACAACCGACAATTTTGTTGCTTATGAACTATATCGCAAGCTTTGTACGTAATTAATTTACATATAGATGTGTTAGCTGATTTTGTTTTGAAATAAAAATAAAAATAATATGAGTTTACTAAAAATTATGCTAGAGCTGATGTTTCGTTTTCCGGATTAACTTGCTTAAACGGATATTTCGTATTCCACTCGTACATGGCTTTCAAAAGAGAGGTTGTCCTTGTCCTTGAACAGGTATGTGATACGACGTGACAGCTTTGAGTTCAAGAAACGATGGCACACGTGTTTTTAGAGAACCTCACGTAACGTGTTAATCGTTTTGTGATTTCCCTTGTATTTTGATCGAAATCTGTCCGCTTTAAACTTCAAAAGAGCACCACCTCTAAGAAATACGAATATAATATAGCATATTAAAATGCAAAACTGTATATCTGTAATAATAACCAGCAGAGATCTCACAATTAAACCTATTTGCTCTCAAATAACATTCTACAAGAAGCACTTAATTTTAAAATCAATATTGACTTTAAACGCAAACATTGTACCTCAAATCCAGTCTCTACAAATCTCTAATCTCAAATTTAATTTTACCTCCATCTATTCATAAAGAAATGATACATTTATTAATACAAATTACGTTTCAATCATTCGACCACAGATTCCGACTGGGTATTCATCATTGCCACGGAATGGCAATCTTCGCGTACCTTACGTAACATTCACTTTCCGTATACCCATATACCATCGAATACTAATTTATATTCCACGTCACTCTGTTCAAACAATCCACTTAACTGTGCACTTTGCACAGCCAGCTGCGGTTAGGGTTTAACCGGGTAACCATTCAATTTTCACGATCTCCTTTACGATCCTCGTACGCGGCCCCAATCGCTATCACCCATTGGCGTTGCACGATCGTTTCTACGGCCGACATTCGGCACCATTTAGAATTCAACGTTGTCGCAACAACCTGGAAAATCTTGTTTCGTATTCACCTTGAACGGCCACCTCAGGGCCCCGGAATACATCGCGACGCCTCGATGAAGAGTCGACGCACGGTCGCGAGCACGTCCTACACCCCTTTTGCATTTCGTTCTGAATAGGACAATTTGGCGCGCGGGCTCGCGCTCTAATTAAAGCGACAAAAGGAACGAAACTTCGCGTTCCTCGTCGGCGGGAAACGGTTTCAGAATAGACGCCAGACGTGCTCGCCAGTCGTGACGGCCGCGGACGTGCTCGCACCACGAAATTCGTTCCTTTCCGCCTCGCCCTTTATTGGCGCACGTCACTTTTGTGATCGTGGATAAATGGAGAGTGCTCACTTTGTGTGATTTCTGTGGTGCGCGACTTACAAAGTGTCACGCAGCTGTTATTTACTCTGGTTTGAATATATCTTTCAATTATTTATTCAGGTTGAATGATCGTGTGGAATATTCAGTTTGTTTTTTATTTAGGGTGGCTCAGAGTGGATGTGTATGAAAGGTCTTTCGCGGATATTATTAATGTATTAAAAATGAAATTGTGGCATTTCATATTTTCACCTTCTTCTTTGGTTTACCATTTTTTCTATTCTTCGTTTCGTTTTAACAAATTGAGCTTCTGAAACGCTTTTCTTAATCACTAATAATGTTTCATTTTTTTAGCGATGTGGTTGCATGATTTGTCGCAAAGTATGATCCCAATGTTAGGAGACATATCTTACATCAATGTGCAAAATACTTATCATTGGATGGGTTAGTCGATATGATTTAAATTTATCCCAAGTATTGTAAATTGAACAGACTCAAGTCTGCAAACTTCTCGTTTGACAGACTTAATGAACACGAAACGAAACTTTCTCGACTCAGTAGGATTCACAACAGGTTCGCATATGATGGTTTTCCATTGTAACAGATTTCCTCGGATTGTACGCGTTCCCAAGATTGAGTCATGCTAGCTGCGTTATGTAAGGATGAGATTACCACCGTTTCAGAATGGAAAATATATTAGAGACATCGACCGCGTGTTCAGACCGAGGACAGGTCTGAAATTTCATATGAGATAATGCCAATTAGTTTTACCTGTCCGATTGTAAATCTTCACAGTTGCTGCTTTACAAATTAAAATTAAATCCAGCTAATTATATCTTTCTGCTCCTCAGCGTACAAGAGACCAACTGTCGCCAAATAGAAAAAGAATTTAATTTACATTTTATATTTTTACAAAATACGCTTGAACACTTTTTCCAAATTTCGAAGTAAAAATTGTCAAGAAGCGAGTCGACAAGGATGTTCCAATAAGATATGCATAAAAGTTGCACAGGATGTACCTAACGCGTAAAAAATGTAAAACAACCAAAGTAAAACATGACGATGCTTGAAGGGTGAGACAGATCACCCTTAGATAGAACGTCTTTAATTGCACGTCTAAAAATATGAATTTGCATATACATCCGCCGTCTAATGATAACAGCGGCAAACCTGTAACTGTGAGAAAGTAAAAAGTAAAATAAATGCGTGTTGCGTGTGAATTAAGGTCTGGTTCTCTGACTCAACGCAGCGGAGCGAAAGATTTATCCACGTGAAAGTTTAGGGTTAACAAACGACGGTGACTTTTCGGGTGTTCGGCGGTATCGGACCGCGCGAGAGGCCAGTGACTCAGAGCAAAGGATTCCCCTGGGTCATTCAGAAAAATTCCCGTCCCGATTCTCACAATCAGAGTCGGATGAATGAAACTAGACACCGTTCAACGATCGACACCTTCGAAGGTTCTCTTTCCATCCCGTTTCTGGCTCGCCGATAGTACATTCGATATATCGGGATGACCGCGAGAAAAATCGTCCGCCTCTTTTGCTCGTTTCATCCGTTACGCATCGGATGTGTACCATCCGCTGATGTAACTGTCTCCTACACGTGGGAAAGTAGGAACAGCGATTGCGAAGTTAGTGAACCGTTGGATGGCGTTTCCAGTGCGTGCGAGAAGCTTATGTGGAGCGTCGAGTGCATAGTAAACGATTTCAATTATATACAAAGGAGAATCTTCCCCCTTTGTTTGCAAATGTCCCGTCTTTGGTTCGTACAGGTCTTTTTTTTCTGGGAATAATCACCTGTTCGGTGGTATCGTGAACTACATGCTGCGATATATCAATTCTAGTGACACTGTGACACATTTATTGAACCGGTTCAATTAAATTTCGGGTGAACAGGTTTAGAGAAAACGAAAATTCGTTCATTTACGTCGGAAGATTGTCAAATTAAACAGGTAGGAGTGAATGTTTTGCTCGAATTTTTCTTAATTTCAAAATATATGTGTGTTCGCGAAAAAAATTCGTTTTTCCATTAGCTTTCTCATGAATTTACGTGCACAGAGGGACAGAGGGAGGGAGAGATCCATGATTAAAGATAGAATCGATAAGTATCGCTACATCATTCGACGCTGGGAAGTGACGAAGCTGAGAATCGGTTGTATAGGACTTTTCAACTAGCTGAAGCGCGTGGAAAAGATCAAGGACGGGGAGAGATCATTCGGCAGGAAGAGGAGCGATTAGAAGAAGGAGCGGTTAAACCGGAAAGTCGAGCGTGGCCGCAGGGACCCCGAAGCAAAACGATCCTTGAACAAGGCACGCAGCCAGTTCTCTGACCAACCGTGATTACCCCCGTAATTGCTCGCGTCGTACGTATCGGACTTCCGGTCGTGGGCTCTGAAGAAGGACGCGTGGTTCAGGGATGGCGCGTGTCCTTGCGCGTGCCTTCAAACTAACGTCATATTAAGGCGCCCCCTTGGCTTCGATCTGTCTGAGGGCGTCACTGCTTCACCGCAAGTGGTTGGCAAATTGTCCTTTCGAGAAATCGGGAAAATTATAATTCATAATTGACAAATTCTTAAATGTCAACCACTCTTATGATTTCCAATTGCTTGAATTGGATTTGGGAGAAAGTTGAGGAACGTAACACGAAGTTTCCAGCTTTCAAGGCGTATCTCTATTGTTTTAAGCTGTGTAGAGATGAAATGTTCTTTACTGAGTTCACGTTGTGAATTATATATAAAATAAGTTCATGTTAATCATCTAAAATTGACTAATATTTAATCTTTAAATGTTTAGTTCATCAACATCTTGACTTTCCTAAATTCTCGATTACTTCAAAGAAATTTCAGTTATCACCCGTCAGCTATACCTCTTTTTCGCAAATCATGTCGTCTTCCACATATGTAACTTAAACAGCGTACGTAATTGTCAAGATATTTCCAAATAGTTTCCAGGTCTCAAATCTCCGCTTTCACATTGTTTAGTAACAGTTCCTAGGCTTGCATCAGGCTCGACGAGGAATACTTTTACGTCCATCAAAAAAAAAGAACGACGGTATTTAACATTGTAAATGAGTTGTCGAACACGAAGAGAAGGATGTTCGATTAACTATGTTTCTAGTACTAGGCCGTTCCTTCAATTTTGATATTCAAGCGAGGCGTTTGAGTCCTCATTGAGATTCCCAAGTAGTTTCGGTCGATGCAAGTCAGCCTTCCAGGGAATTACATTCTACTAACTTCACAGGGTCTAAGTACGTGTAACGTAACTCATAACCGTTCGAAATTTATTTCACACCCTACAGGGCTGGAATTCAAATGATATATTTAAAAAAACATTCAGGTAGGATATAACGTTTAACCGTAATACGATAAATAACTGGATATTAGTAGCAGTGCTACGCGCTTGTTCATTATCATCTACGTTTTCTTAACGGATAATACAAATATGGTTCGGAAATAAGTACTCGGGACAGCTTTCAGATACCAACAATCTCTTATAACCAGTTCTCTGGGAAGATGCGATCGTTACACGCTGGATATCCGGTCGCTCTCCATGAACTCTCGGGAAAGTCAAGTATCAAAGGGAATATGTCCTTGCACGTCTTCCACACGCGATACCAAGTACTTTTTCTATTCTCAAATTGCTGCAGTTGCAGCTAAAAGCCTTTTTAAACGAACGATAACCACGTGCATCATATATCTATAACAGAATCACTAGGATACGTGCCTCTATCCACTTTTCATTCACTTCTATCTCTTCTATATCCTTCTCCAATGTTCTCAGTCGATTATCGAGAACTTACATACGAACTACAATTACATAGTTGCTACTATTATTAGAAATTCATCTTGATACCAGTGCTTCGTAGTTTTCAATAAGAATTAATCTTCGATTGCACAATTTTTTCACGGTATCGCATTCTTCCTGTTGTTTCGTGGTCTCATCGATGGTTTTTCTCGAAAATAATCAGTGGACCAATCGTTCATGCGGCAGAAAAGTGGAGGAAACAAAGGTGGCCGCGCGTAGCGCAACTTCGTCCGTTCACAGGCGGTCTCTTCTGGTTAATTCGTTTTGAAAGCCCATCAATATTCCCGCGGCACTTGCACAACGTGTACGCACGAGGTGAAACGGGTATCGATGCGTAGAAAGCATTAAAACGAAAAGTCACGTAGCGCGTAAACATGTTCGGCGATCGAGCGTACGTTTTCGATTCCCAGCGCGATGCGATCGGCGGTTCCGCCACGGCCTTTCGTCTCCTGACACTCGAACGGAAATCGACCAACGCGAATCGATCTTATCCTACGAGCGCCGCTACGTCAACGGGATGAAAGGATCAACCCTTCGAGCCTCGATAGAGCCGTGTTGCTGTGTTCAGTAATTTTTCACTTCCGCTGCGAACTATGACGACTGTGTCCGACACGTATTATTATGCATTTTTATGCCTAGAAAATCTGCAGTAATAATAGTGGCGGAATTATATGTTAAACAACGGGAGCGAGAACGTTGCGACCGCAAATTGGCATCGAGTTTTTATTAAATTACAGCTGGATTGATGCGCAAACAAGTTTATATGCTCTGAATTCTGTTTTAAATAACTTGAAATGCGTATTGCGGTGTTGATAACACTATATTTCGGGAACTTTAGTTAATTATTAGTTTACTAATTTAGTTTCGAATCAAAATAAAGTTAGAGCTGATTGAACAGAGAAAGTATCAAGTTACTAGGAATTAACAGTTCATGTTGAGAATAAAGATTAGTTGTATACTTAACTCAAGAAAGTTCACTTTGACAATTTTGTGTTTGTTAACTTAATTAATTGTTGCGAGCCAAGTCTCATACGGGTTGATAGCAACTGAGTATTGAATAGTAGCTCGTAGTACCATTAATGGATTTGTAGCGTACAGTGAACTGAAACTCATGCATTCATTACGTCCATTCATAACGCTCGAGAGGTTAAACGAAATCTTGACACGATCGTTTTTCCGATCGGTGAGTTTGAAAGTGCTTGCTCGATAGAAAGTGAAACGTAGGGAAATTCTTTCGATCGAAATGAATTAACTTTTAAAGGTAGAACGAATGCGGAAGCAGCTGACGCACCGACGGCTCGAATAAAATCTCCTAACGGGGAATCTTAATGTACGAAAGCGGCCATTAATTGAGCGCGTTAGACTTTTCTTGTTGCAAGTGTTTTCGTGAAATTACTGCGAAGAAATTCACAATTTTCTACCGTTTTCCCTGGTACTTTCGTGGATTTCCACTTTCTTTTCTTAAACTATTGTATTACAGCGTCATGGACCATTTTAACGTACAATTAGCACAAAAAGTAAAATAATTTACTTTTGAAGTTACGAAGCATTTAAAATTTTGTGTACTTGCAGTTGATTTAAGCCTCGTATTTAAGCTTCCCTTATCCAAATAGCCGGATACCCGATCATGCTATCGAACAGTTTGCCTTTTAGCACAACTTTCTCCTGTTGTAAACCTGTACTTTCCTCCTCCATTGAATTTCTAATTCTAACCAAACGTAGGTACTTGAGCTGAAAAATTTATGTGACGTCGTTTACAGAAGGTCAAGAGAAATCTATGAATGTTCAAACAATCTATCAATTTTATTAATTTCCATTGAGATAAACATAGTTTAGTGTTTCTTTTCGGAAAACCAATTATCAGAAACTTCCTTCCTACAAGTACTTAAACCATTTATTAGTTACTGGAACGATTAACCACAATATCGTCACTATTTGTACAAATTCATATCTCTGCAGATACAGTAAAAAAAATGATACATTTTTTGCCACTTAGTCATATCAGCAGACCATTAACCAGAAACTTTCGATAAAAGATAGACGTCCGCAGAAATTCTACAGCCCTTTTCCGCGTTCTCTCGCGTATGACTCAATCCGAACGGCCAATTGTATCGAAAGGACGAGTCGCGAAACGTGCCAATTCAAGGACGAGATTTGACGGCAATTAGTTTCGTGGAAACACGCTTACCTAACGCAGGAAGGCACTCGTCAACGCCTTCGACAAAACAGTTACGTGTCGCCGGTGGAATTCACTTATTTAAACGGCCACACGTTATCCTTCGTTCCCTGTTGCAGCGTGCGTTGATAAAGATATGCCGCGTTCGCGGTAACTGCAATGGCGTCGAATTGTCTTTCTTGGGGCCGTGTACAGAATGGAGAAAGGGTTGGCCGGCGATCGGCCTTGAGTCCCCGTCCTTTACGCGCACGCACACGGGCCCGCCTTCGTGTCGCGCCTCTGTGCATGCACACGTGTAACCAGACGCATAAATGTCAACCGAGGGCTCCGTTTTAATATCGCATCCACGCTCGCCTCTCGTTTCGAGTAGTAAAATTCGAGGGAAAATGGGAATTGCAAAAATGATTTACAACTTGATCGAGCCGTTCGCCACGTGGGTGATTAGCGCCTCGTAAAACGGGACCAACGGGCTACTCTTCGCTCTTTGGTTAATTGTCGCTGGGACAATAGCTTGGAAAAGTACTCCTCTTGCGTTTTGCTGATGAAAATATATTATTTCTGTGCACATGCTCGTTCGAAAGTGCTAATTTTAGTAAGGAATGTATAATATGAATGAAACTCGTGATCGAACCTGCAACTATTTTCGAACATTAACTACAATTAAGCGAGGCGTCTCGATACTTTCGAACGGCAGTGTATTTACGTCAGCCAGGTCTGTACGAACGGAAATAGCGAACAGGAGAAAGCGAATAGACCGATTCTGTGCCAAAATATTTCAGATACCAGCACGTCCGCGATGTTGAACGTGGCAATTAGCATAATGACTCGAACGTATTTAGAGTGAACCGCAAAAGGTTAGTTTAACAGCCCCGCGCCGCGAGCCCCTACCATGAATATGCATACACCTCTATCGAAAATGGATGAAAGCGGGATAAAAAGAGCACGGCTCGTTAAGCCTGAATCTTTCAATCCCGATCGGTACCCCGCGCCAACGAAATTAATAACACGCGCCTGGTTTATCGCGAACAAAGTGCGCCGGGGAAACCACCACACAGTCGCACGCGAATCATTCCAAACGCACAGGCCAACTGCACAATAATCCCTCGTTAGAATCGCATCAGGTTGCGTTTTTCCGAACGGAACCGTGAAACGATTCTGTTCCACTAGGAACGTACGGAAAATCAGGGTGTAACGGCGACGCGTAACAATACCATCGCAGACCGTTCGCAAGTTCCACGGGCGGTCGTGAAATTTCCATTAAACGGTTTCACGCGGCAGAAAATCGGCACGGTCGTTTTTCCGCGGCTCACCCTGTAGAATGGTACGAACGCACACGGGCGAGGAAGCTGGCGCACACGCGCGCACGTACAAGCATGCACGCAGGCCATGCCGAGGGCATAGTTACACGGCTATTCCACCGTGGAATGCCTGGCATGTCGCTCTCGTCAAATGGCCAGAAAATAAAAGGACTAGCTCGGCCGCGGCCTTGATAGAACGTTTCCCCCGGGTACCCCCGCGATCGTTGGCCACCACGATCGCGAGGGGTCAGTTTCCTCGAGGATGACGCGGACGCGGCAGCCGCCCTCTTTCCTGCCAGCTCGACGGAGGCGAAACAACGACTCGTCGATGTGCCGAACCGATCGATTATTCACGACGTGGAGAGAGGGAGAGAGAGAGAAACCGGCTGCCCGATGCTGAGGCCACGTTTGATCGATGAAAATCATTTTTTCGACCGGCCACATGGAAATTAGGCTCCACCGTGACGGAGACGGGATTGGAGTTCTGAAGTAACGACTAACTGCAACTATCGAGAGGAGGAGTCGGGATGTGTCGTTACTGTGATGTATTTAGGATGGTTTCCGTGAGGAATCGGTGTAGACGTTGAATCTGGACGATGTGGATGAAGCTTTTCGATAATTTAAAAAATATAGCACCTGGAAATAGTTTGCAACGTAATTTCAATTGAAATGATGCTTTTTTTAACAAATTATATAATAAACTTTTCTGGAATTGATTTGTTAGTGTACAACATATAGTTTTATTCAGTTACGTGCGATACCTTTTTTAATTTCTTCGTTCAGAATATTAGTAATTGGATTAATTAAACTAGTGAATTTTCCGTTGCGCAAGTTCTTATCTAAAAGATTATACCACCAGTGAAACAGCAGTTAATTTATAGACCAGTGTGCCTCTAATGCATAATTTATCCATCGCATGAATTTTTCGATCGCCATTTTCTCCACGCCGCACTACTAACAGAAGGAACCCTCTGTACAAACATGTCTGCGCATGCATATGCATGCTTCTAATTTTCATTAAAACTACAGGGAAAACAACGGATGAATGTGTGTGTACTTAGCGAGAGTACAGTGGCTACAAAAAGTTTTTGTACGTCATTTGTTTAACGACAATAAACTGCATGCCTTCAACATTTTATAAATTAAAAAACCCCATTTAGCTATCCGTAAAACAGCTGACAAATTTCCATACAACAAAATTACCACCCGTGTCTGTTCATAAACCTCAAAGCTTTGAAACAACATATTACAACAAACTTCACTTACATACATCGATGCTACTTATTTATAGTTAAATATCAGCGTGAACATTTGCCACAAAGTACTCCTACGCACCAGCTGAACTCCCTAATCTCGATATCTCCACCAATTCATTAATCTCTACAAAAAAAATCGTTAGAATTCTCTACTCTCTCAGTAATGATCGTACATACTCCTGGTGGCCACTGTACGCGTACCGTTTCACGCCTCGTTTCCCCTAGCGATCGAATTTTCGCTGCATCCGCGAGCGCTAATTGCTCGAAGGAAGTCCGCGGCTCGTTCGAGGCGCGTCCAGTTCACCTTGCGACACGACACTGGTGCCTACGACCCTGGCCTTGATAGCGCTTCCGACGGAACGTAGGACTGCGACTGGCGCGGGGTCAGCTTTCACGTGACACGGGGAATCGTGCGGCCACGCTGGAAAGCGTCGGGTGAAAATCGTTCCTTCTCTCTGTGTACACCTTTGCACCTGCGCGGGCCTTATCCGGTATCGGCGCCTCGGGGTCTCCCCGCGATCAGAAACGGACGTGGAATCGACGCGAGATTCCCGCCGCGCGCCGCGAAGAGGAGGTCGGTGTACCCTGCGAACAACACGGCATAGAACTGGTACGCGCCGGTGGGCGACCGATAGAAATCGTTTGGTACACCGCGAGCGTGCCCGTGCCCAGCTTCCTTGTTTGGATAACGAGAAAAGCGCTACGCTTGAATGGGGCATCGGCTCGCAGCTTCGAACTTCCCGAGTATCGTTTAGCTAGCTTATTATTGCTGCGTACCGCGACAAAGAATTATCTGCCAGTTATTATACGCGTGGCAAGAAATCGGATGGGTAATTGGAATTTCTTCATTCAACGACGAATTCAGTGATGTCAGGTAGCAGTAATGGCTTTAATTTCTGGAGGCAAGTTGAGAGAACAAGTTAGGTTACCTTCGATGCGAACGACTCGTATCCCGGATCTATCGATCTTTTAATTCCGCTACCGAAACCATATCGCAGATACGTTTCTGACTGTGTCATTAGCTTAGCAGAAACTCGAAACAAACGGCAGACAATGATCGCCATTTGTATCCGAGACATGGTTTCACTTCTGGAGAGCGCAAGCTCGTGGCAAGTACCCTCTGCGGTATGCCAAGATCGATTGTATCCATCTAACTTCGAATTCCTTGAATTAACTGTGCTCAGGTGAACTCACGCGCGAAAACGCTCAAGCTAGATCAAAGAGTCCCGAGGAATGCTGTTGGCTCTATAGCCGGGCCCGTTCGTTAAGTGTAATTACCGATATCATTGAACCGAGCCCAGAGGCAAATGGTATCGGGGTTGTTCGCGAGCGTACGATATAAATTAGGCATTCAGTTGTTCCGTGTACACATAATCATGCGCGTTACATAACAATCGGGCTGCGCCACGATCTGATCGTTGCGTTCCAGTACGCTTTAAGTACTGGCCTTCCACATATCTAATCTCTAATTGAATTCGAGAAGGGGTTAACTTTATTTCTGTCACTTCCACGGCCGAATGATTCCAATTATGCATTTTTCGTGTTCCACGGTTGTATTTACGCGCGCTTCTGAACTGCGGAGGATTACTGGGAGCAGTAATGCGTTGGGCATATTAAAACGGAAACGTTTGAAATATTAAAATGTGAATTTAAGTTGTTTATACTACTCTTCGATGTTGTTTTTGATTAATCTATAAGGGGCAACGTCTCTTATCGTAAATTTCGCGAGAACGATGCTAATGTTTGTCTTATTAAATGCATGCCGAGTTTCACTTATGCTTATAAGCATACCTACGTATGTGCACACGTGAAAGTGATTAATTTCTGGCAGTACATTGCGGCACGTACCGTACTCAATTGTCTGCCGTTTATATAATTCGTTTAATGAACTGTCAATTTAAAAATATTAATAGTTTCGTATGTTCTTTTCCGGATTTGTTAATATTCCATAAATGTCTAAGTGTGTAATAAGTTAACAACGCAACATCTCCATTTCTATATTTACTTACTTATTTAAAAATCACATATTTCAATTATTAATTTGTTTCATTCAATTTTCATTCTGACAGTGTTCTCATCTAGTGCCTATAGTTATTTGATCGAAATTAAAACAAATATTCTTGTACATAAACGTCATAAGTACTTTTCTTTAAATGATTCTCCCAATAAATCATCTTCAAGCAAGAAAGAAAGAAATATTATTCAATAGAAAACAATGAAATCGAGTCTTTGCAGTTTCCGCAAGATATAAATAACTATTACATATACAATAGTCATTTAAAAAGCTGAATATTTAAAGGACAGAATGGCAGAATGCTCGCGAAGTTGAGCAATAACCGACACCCGCCATCTGTACGGATAGGTTCGATGTCTCCGGGAGGATACCGCTTGTGCAGGTATCGCCCGTTGAAATCACCAGGGATACGGGTGCCTCCGTAACGCTGAACAGCGTAGCGGCCGTGCACGCACGAGTCATTGTAAATTTCCACCGGCTCTCGTTTCGTTCGTTTTAATCGTTTCCCCTCATTTCTGGAATCAGAACAGAAGCAAAAAGCGAAAGGCGTGCAGCCTCGGCTCGCAGGATCGTTCCTCTTAAAGTGACGTCCTTAAAGCGCGGAGTGTTAAGAGGAGATAAAATCATGGGTATGAGTTTTCGCGTGGCTATATCCTTCTGCTTTGAGTCGGTTCGTGGAAAACATTCTGACTCCTGGTGTAACGACGGAACGTAACGAAACGTTCGTAATTATAGAACGTCCATGAACGCGATGCCTCGACGGAATTTCTGATGAACAGTAAGGAAGTTTTTAATCCTTGACGAGCCGGGACATCGATGTCTTAAGTTACCCTTCAGGATACCTCTATCTTTTAACTGTATTCAATTATTTTTCTTATAATCCCTTTTACGATTCACCTGGAATATTTTCTCTTTTATATAGGACGTTCTTAGTTTTGGATAAAAATTTTTTTTTATAGTATTTTAACGATTACAAATTTTAAAATTGCACAAGAGAAATAAAATTGTGAGGAACAACATTTAATGTTGTATTACTTTTTAAGCAATAAATAAATAATTAATATTTCTAATAGTAATTTTGTATTTATAAGAAAGTTAGAAAATCTAAAAGAATCGTTCCACGTGCCGTATAATGTTTGCAATTTTTAAAATGACACGATAGCTTTGTTCTTTAAAATATATTCCTGGTCAGAACAAGATCTTCATTCGTTCCGCGTCCATGCAAGGCATTATTCGCTCGTTGATTCTACGGAATGATTCATCGGATATTTTTATCCAGGAAACTGGTAAAAATACGAGTATCAATGCCTTGAAATGGTCAACGCGATTGTTCCTGCTCGCTTCCTGGCCGAGTATAGAAAATATTTTTAACCGGTGACTAAAACGGTCATTTGGTTCGCGAGCGTCTACCTCGTTTTAAAGTACCATTAAGAGATCCTCGTAAAATTTGCGATGCCGTTGCTCGCGCTAAACTATCGAGGTAACGTTATTCCGTACCAACGAACCGGCGAGCTTTTATTGCAAACCAATTTTCTTAAATAGCCGGCGTAAAATAATTCATTTGTTAATGAGCGATCGGTGTAATCTTTCACTTGGCACGGTCTATTATGACGTTGCAAACGCGATCTGGTACACGTCGAATGTTATTGTTAGAGGTTTAATAACGGTAGACACCGAGGCAAGAAACGGCAGTAAGCGATATTAATGATGCATGGCAATGCTCTTTGATTTCCTTCTCATGTAACGTGCTCTTAATTCTATGTTGTACGTGGAAACGGAAACTGTTTGACTTGCAACTAGAGACTGTAAAAAAATCCGTGTTATAATAAGCGCGACCAGGTGAGCGTCATGCATTATGCAAACGCGTCCTCGATTTTAACTTCGTCAGACTTTTAGTTTAATTTAATATTGGATTTACGAATTTTCTTTGAATCAAAGAATTTCTTAATGAGATAAAATTGTTGGTTAAATTTCTTGGTTATTCTTGATGGTAATCTTGTTAAGAGTTAGGTTTGATATTTAACTCATTTGCATCATAATCTGATATATGTCTACAAAAACGTGTTAGCCAATTTTCCACTTTTTCGAATGATGCAAATGAGTTAATTATATATAGCGATGTGGATCTAACAAAATAAATTTTGTGTGGCTTAATATAAAATTTAAAATTATTTGAAGCTTCCTTCAAATATTAAAATGGTTTATCAATTTCAAGTGCAGTTGTTGCACATAAAAAATCTATTTATATTTGCAATTTGGTTCGTTTCCTCGCATTTCATTAATATTTTATATACTTTCAATACATAAATTAAATCTACACATAAAAAAATGTAAAATCATTTATACATACGGACGAAGGCAATCTGCAAAAATTAATTAATTTTCATAACTCACTAAACACAAATGAAATAATTTCTAAAATGTGTTCTGTTTCAATACAATACTATATTATCCTTACCACGAATTAATTGATTTCACCTATTAAATACATGCAAATGTATGCAAATAAAAAACCATTACACATGCGTTACACAACGATATCACAAACTCGTTTATATCAAAAATACCGCGCGCCACTTAATTAATTCTGTAGAAATTCAACGCAAACGATTTTTCTAACAGCGTCTGTTATGCCCCGCGATTTTCGAAGAAATCCAGGAACCCGCGAGCGGTAATTCCATCCGCGTCGACCGCGAGTGCATCGTCGACCGCAGCAAATTGCACCGATCGCGTTTTCCGGGCGAAAAAAAGGCCGCGGCAGAACCGCGAGTCCGGCAATCGACTGTCCCCATGACAAGCCGATCGTGAAAGGTGGTTCGTGCGCGCGACGTTAATTGCTGACAGCGTGCATTTCCGAGTTTTAATAAAGCGGCGCTCGTTAAGATCGCGGGGCCAGTTAACTTCTTGGCCCCGTCAACCGGTCTCGTTACGTCGCGATGCTACGTGAATTCTGGCGTGCCTAGAGAGGAGCCCAGGAACGAGATCGGCTAATCCACTTCGGAAACCGACACCGTTCAGCCTACCTACTTTTTCTCCGCTCGCTCCGGAATCTACGCGGCTGGAAACCGTCGCTCGCCGCTGGTAAAATGTCCTACACGCCGAGTCTGTGAGTTCAATTTTGTCCCGTCTCATCTGCATCCACGATTATTTCGTATCCGTGGAGAGGAATTTTATTGGTTAGCAGAGAGCTTTCCTTGGAAACGTAATCCTATAGAATTCCTGTTTTTCTATTGTGATAGCTGGTATTAGATCTATGTATTTAACGATAACACGAGTTTTGTGCTATTTTCGATGACGTGGGATACTCTGATAGCCATGGAAATAAATATTTTCTTTTCTGATAGCAAGTTGGCGATATTCTTGATTGTGTGTGTTGAACATGTGTCTCATATTGGTGAAATTACAGTGACGGTCTGTGGAATTTATGATTGAATGTGTGTTTATATAAATTCAAGATTTTGTAGATACAGATTTGTTTAATTATCTAAATACTGCAAGGTATTTAGTTTACTTGTTTTATATATTCCTTTTATTTCTTCTATAATTTCTATAAATTCTTAAACGTCCGCATTGCATTTATAATATATGCATATAGTAATGATAAACGATATGGATTTATTAACTTTCGAAAAATGCAGTTGACATCGTTCAACGAACATATCGTCAATGAAAAAAGTTAAGTAACGTGGCGTAGTGAAATTAATATAAAAATTCTATGCAAGATGAGTTGATAAACGGCATAAAAAAGTTCCTGTCCGCGCTTTCTTCGTCTCTTCACAGTTCTCGTTAGGCTGTACGCGACCATCTTTGGCGTACAGCTGCACACAAGATGACAAGCAATTTTCATTAACGCGCACACCGTGTAAAAATAGAATCTTCACTGTGTCCTACAAGTCTATTCGATTAGCGTCTCTTTTGATTCGATTTAAGCACGGCATACGGCCGTGGACAAGCGACAAGCCTTGATCACGCGTGGCTTCTAATCAAATTCGATTCGATCGTAGATACAGATAAAAATGAAAATATAAAATTTGCTTTAAATGCACGATTCATTCTAGAAATCTTGAAAATGAAGGGAACGGTGTGAATTATATTGAAATGTAATTATAATTTGCAGAGTTTCATTCGGTTTCGATTCTGCTGGGTCAAACGCGTTATTCAAAGTGTACACGAGAAACTTTCGAAACTCTGGCGAAAAAATGTGCCTCGAGCGAATTTCGCCGATTAATCGTACAGCTGGTTTCCATTTAGGAATTAGCAGAGTTTTTGGTGGTATTTTTATCCTTCGGTAACTTCGAATCAGAATGTATCGCTTAGCAGGTGTAAAGAAATAATTTAGAAAATAAATATCTCTGTTAACAGAAGTGAAAGGTACGATTCGAAATATTTTTCTAGTAATTTGGTAGGAATTATGAATAATTAAATGCACAATTTATGATGTAAAAGAAAAGATTTTTGCGCTCGTAGATATTCTTTGAAAATTTTTCAAAATTTTGATTCAACATCACGAAATTATATGTATACACAGAAACAATTACATATATTTTCTATTATACATTATCGTTTCTGATATATTAAGCACATTATTATTCCATTAATTAACCTCGTTTAATATTTAGAAAATCGTACACCTGATTTCATTTAACGAAAACCTGTAAACTACGGTTGCTATCAAATCTAGAAACTGATTACCTCAATTAAAGTATTTTTTCGAGTTTCAGGTAGTCCGTGTCGTACTTTACCCGATATAATGAAATCGTACAGCTCATATATTCTTCGATAAAGACGGCGATTATTTAAAATCGAATGCGGGTAGACGATGAAATCGTTCGCTTAACGAATATTCGTTCCGACTCCCAGCGCCATTCCGTTAATTCCAGAGATTTGTAAATATTGCTTTGGCCTTAATTAATTTGGGAATTTTTCCCGAGAAACTAAGCACGATGATTTAAGCGTCTTATTAGCGTTTCCAGCGCGTAACGCTTTGAGTCGCGGAATAATCTTCGTTTATGGTTGAAGAGCCACGGTATTTTTATGCGCTAATATTTTACGTCGCCCAGAATTCTTTTACAGCATCACTGTCCGTAGTCCCACTTGTACCCTCGACGACGTCTCCTCGCGTACTTAAAAACGTTTTAAACTGCAGTTTAATTTTAATTGCGTCAAATAAATTCCCGGGACTTTACGAGCTGTCTTTAAGTTACTGTTAATTTCGCATAATTCCGGAAGTGGGGGTTCGAACGATTTCAGGCGGTTTGACGCTATATTTCCATCGTCCGCTTCGCCTTTCGTGATTATCCAGTAATTTGTAACGTAACTTGTTGCATTAACGAACCAATTAATTCGAAAACGTTAATTATAATAAATTTCCTTCTAATTAAGTCCTCGCTTAAGGATTATCGAATATTCTTGAATGATGCAACGTGGTGGCTACTTTTCAGTGTTTATATGCAACAGAAATACAATTTTATAACAACGTTAATTAAATGAATTATGTACGATTATTGTGAATTTTTTTAATTGAATTTCACAGCAAACAAATTTCACGCATTTTATTTTCTAAGGTGTTTAATCTGCCATTTATTCTTTACTAATTATTTTAATTTTGACAAACTTATGGAATGTCGTAAAATATCGTATATAAAATGAACGGTCTGAAATTCGATTAAATTGTAAATTGAATCGACCGACTCTTGTAAGGAATTCCATTACGTTCATAACGTGTCAACGTCACTGAACAATTTGAATGGGAAAATAAAACGGGCGACAGGCCGTGGTAGCATTCCTTTCTCGTGTGAAGAATTATCTCACGCTGGAATTTCCTTCTCGAAACGAACGTCGAATGCTAAACGGAAGGCGACAGTGGAGAGGTTCTGGTGCACCTTAATTAGCTACATTATGCTACGACGCCGCTACTAACAAATCTCGACAAAGCGAGCGTAACATAGAAGCCACGTAACCCTCTCACCTGTTCATGGTCAAATACTTTCGATTTGTACTTCCACTTGTCCGCAGTAAACGTCTATTAGATACTCTCGTGTATCTCCATTATTCTTAACGAAAGGACGCTTCTTTCTTCTCTCGATTGAAACCTGACACGCCTTATGATTCTATTTGTGCATGAAATTTTCATTTATTTTGTCCAATCGAGTTTTAAGAAAAACTGTCCCATTACTTCCTGCAGATGAAATAGAATTTTGAAGTAAAGTAGAAGAATATTTTATGCTGCACAGAATGGTTCATCCAATTTGATGATCAAGTGAAGTGTATGAAGCAAAAATTGAAATTTCAATGAATTTCTTCAAATTTTAATGTCCAAGCATTTCACTGATGCTTAATAATTGTAGTTTTTCCGATTTTGTGCACTTTTCAATTAACCAGTTGATCACTTTAAGGACTGAGTGATAATTTTATGTTTCACTTGTTATGTAAAAAATTTCAAAAGTCATCTTTTGTATCATCATCTTGAAAATGATTAGAAACCGTGTAAATGTATATTAAACCGTGACGAATCTAAAGCGAGTAATTTCAAATCGTCATGTTGGATCAATTACTCAATTAATAACAGACATAGAAAGCGATTATTCCACTTGGATCAAACTTTCATCCTCGGTGACCAACTTCTCCAAAAAAGGGGTCTCCTTTCGTTACGCTGAAGGAATAAATCGCGAGCAGGAACTCGATCCAAAAGGTCGCTCGCCGTCAGCTGGTGGAGAAGCCATACTTCACAGCGATTCACGTATCCCAGCTTTATGAGACGGTTATGGACCGTTGGTTCACGGAATATTTAGAGTATCTGCTATCTCGCGAGCAGGATACCCTGGATTTTCACCGACGAGAGCCTCGTTGTCGTCCATACTCGTGATAGATGCTCCAATTCTATATTCTTCACCTTTGAAGTTGAACCTCCAACTCTGTCTCTTCTTGTTAATTACTTATTAGTTATTTGCAGATTTCTGGGCACTGTTGTCTCTTTTAAAACGAAGTAGCATTCTCTATATATTTTTCAATATCTATAAAACTACCCAAAAAACACTTTACCATGTAAGGACGAGACTGAAGTATTTTTTTTAAATTAGAAGACGATTCGTAATCAACATTAAACAGATGAGCCTGCGTGTTTATTTAAATGTTGCCTGATTGAGCGTTCAACAAACTGAATTCCAATATCTTTCAAGATGTTTCACGTAGAATACGGTGAAGATCATCCAAACTTGAGGAATTTGAAATTGTACGAAAAATTGTTTGCTCTGTCAAGAATTTTTGAACGATTATGCTATGATGGCCTAGCATCGAGCATACCCTTTTGCTTCGTCTGTGGCAGAAGTGGTGCGCAAGAACTTGTCTGGAATGTTTCTTCCTTAGCCGCTCTGCGCAACGGGCTGGGATTCAAGAATCCTTCGGTAGGGCAACAATAGCTAGGAAGCGGAGCGAGTTACGATGCGGTAGCCACACGATGGACAATGGTTTATGAGCACTCGAAGAATGTCATGCACACGAGTCACGTTCCATCTTGCATTTCGGCTGTGCATGCATCTCGCGTGGATCCTTGAAATTCGACTCGGATTTGCTCGGGTTATTCATCGAATTTTAGAAATTGGATACGCTGATGGACTTCGCTGCATTTTGATTGAGTAATTTGCACGCGCAGGCAAACATTGCAATTCTTTAAGCTGTAGAATCAAAATCCGTAATATTCTTTCGTCTCTTTGGATTTGATTTCATCTCTTTGGATGTAATGATTCTTTCTTTTACACAAGATAACATTATTTTTATGATGAAAGCAAAGTAGTAATTGAGTGCGAATTATTTTCTATTAATTTCAAATAAAATTATGTTCACAAACACTCGCGTACAAATTTCTAATTTTATTTGCTGTCAAAAGATAATTTTGAAACAGTAGAACAAGAGCAGATCGCATTTTATATTCAATATTAACGAATTATAATTCTAATCCAATTACAAGTTTTAACCATTACGAAAAGTAGATGCACAATCCACAGTTTCCCCATTTCTTGCGACATTTTTGCACTTTCGTTATCCTAATTTCCATTTCACCTCTTCGATCGAGATCCGTTATGCTCGCCCACGCAGTGTCCCTCTTTCGTCGCAAACTCTTCTATCCTAAAGAGATAAATGCGCCTGGTATCCGGTAAAGGCCACGCCGGTAGAATGATGAATATCTTTCTGGGAGATGAACTCGTGGTGCGCGAGTATTCCGGATGCTTACGCTCCTCGCGAGATCACGGGATGCACCGGAATGAAAATAAAGCATTCGACGATCAACGATAACGCGTACAACATTTTATCACTCCTGCGCGATTTATCTATCGATGTTTTCAATAACCACGATAGAAAGTACTGTTACAACGTGCACTCGAGGATATCGCTCGTATTGTTTTCTTTGCGATTCGCTGATGATACGTGTAACTCGGAGTTGTCTCGAAATCTCCTTCCTTTAGAAGAAGGAAGCTATTAAGATGGACATTTTAGATTGCATAACATTTAAGATGGAAGTAGAGTTACGTAAGAAGAAACTTAAGTGATGTTTTTTTTTTTTTTGTGAAAGTGTAATTATTGTATAATGATGTTTCAATATCGTTTATTTTGAGTGCAAACTTGTGCTCTGCTCTTATTTTGCTTTTTCTTAGAAGTATGCACTGATCATTTTTCATGTGATTTTTTTTGATAGCAAACTTCTTCGAAAAATGTCTTTTACCGCTAACTTTGTTGCAGCAATTTTGCTCGACTCACTTTTTAATATAATTCGCCACTGAATTTTTTTGTAGGACTCCTGTATGAGATTTTTAATTAAATTCTTCTGCATAATGTCTCCTCATTTCTGTAATGTATCTCGTCGATTTGAATCTTCCAATTTTCGTAAACTCTCAACGAATTGCCGTAACTCTTGACAAATGTACCGCTTTCTCGAATTGCAACACGTCTGTCGTGTCATGGGATACGCGGTTTCACGCAGCAGTATGAAAAGAAAAAAAATCGAGTATCGTTTCGTCGAAAGCAGAAACCTGCAATGTCACTAAAATTAAAGCACATACTTTCTATGCCTGCTACCATTTCGTGTGTCACGGTTGCCGATCGTTTCTTTTTTCATTGCAAAACGACTCGACGAGCTGCAGTTTAATCAGCGAAATATTTATTCAGTTTCGTCATCGAGAACCAGTATTTTCATCGTGCGATGAATTATTTGGAATGCTGCACGTCGAACGATTTCAGCCGACACGTTGAGAGTGAGTTAACGGTGGATCCACAAATTAACACCAAAACATCGATCCATTCTACTTGTCGGAATTAATTGTCCATTATCTACGACACGTCCTGGCAATGATTAACCGGCTGGATTTACCTGTCGCGCTAACATTGTTGCGTGTTTTACGTTATCAGTTCCGCGTGAATCATCGAGCTGAGCAAACTATCGCGTAACAACGTTGCATGTCCGCACACCTTTCTACTCCAACGCGAGAACAGCTGATTTTTACCAAATTAAATAATTTATCCAGCTATAATATATCTCGTATAGAATCCATTTGGAAAGACACGTTCACTTTTTTGAGAAAGGTTAACCTTCGTTATTGCGAAACACTTACTTGTTACGAGAAAGAAAGTCGCTAATGCTGGCAAATTATAAAAAATGATCAACGAATTTTAATGCGAGAGAGAACTGTTACAGAAGCACTCTGTAAACACATTAAAGCAATTACTTGGAACTGTTAATCGTATTAACATTGCATAATGAATCGCGTCGTCAGTCATCTCGAGTGTTGTTACAGACACCAACACAGCAGCTTCATTTACGTCTATATTCCAGTTAATTATAAAATTTAGTTTGTAAAATCCCTGCGAAATGCATAATCAAAGCAATGACGAATCTACACGTCGTCAAACACAGAGAAGATGCATCTATTACAAATTTGGCGAAAAAAGTGAAGCAAAACGAGGAAGAATGACATTTTGTCAAGTTTTGGATCAACGCGTAAGATCGTCGAACGCAGTTAACTGGTTAAATTTCTACGGGGGTAGATCTCGTGGATTTACTTGGCGGAACGCGAAACGCGGGTCATTCCTGCTTTTCATTCCTCACGCATCGAGTCGTAGGCGTTTAGTTTTCAATGAGTTTACATTATGCGATGAGGAGGGCTATTTGTAGCCGCGCGTTAGTTATACGTGGGCAAGTTGCACTCGCCAGAATTGGAGAATGTAACCGTTCCGCGGCGAGACGCATTGCTCGTGTTCCACAGGGGTGGAACACCGTTTATTTTCAAGCCGAGCGAATTAATCAACCCGATCTTATTTCGGGACAGCCGGCTGGACGTTGCTTTCGGTTTACATTCGAAACAAGCTCATTCGAGGCCCTAGAACGCTACATTTTAACGGCTGCAAACACGAGGGAGGCGTCGTTGCTTTCAAATCGCAGGCGTCGAGCGGGAAATTACGATTTCGCGTCCTTTCGCGAACACAGCTCGAGAAACAAAATCTAGAGACTTAGATGGAACGCAAAATGTACACGTGAGGAATGGAAAAAGTTTCGTGAAAAAAAAGAACCATGTAATTTAATACGAACGCTGGTTTCGCCATGAAAGTGAAAGAAAAGTGGTAGAAAGTGACGCGCGCGGTTTCGCGAAGGTACGTTAATTGTATTTGAAATTTTAACGAGCTGGCGGGGAACGCGTTCATGGAAAATTTATATCTCGCCACGTCCAGCTGAAACGTACGTCCGGACGTCGACTGCTCGTTCCGTATTATTTCTTATTACACGGCATTGTGGCCGTTTGTAAAATCTATCCGAGTGAGATGTATCCTGGAAACGGTGAAACTTGAAACTGGGATATCCTGCAGCGTGGCTTGTTTCTGCGTTAACTAAAACGCCGCGTGCTTGTTCTATCGGAATTACACTCTATTCTCCGCCAGAGAAACGCCTGTCCGCGCTAATGGAAAGCTGTTTCAATCTTCCAGCCGTAGGATCTGCTTTGTACGCGCGTGCGACTCTTTTCGGCTTACGATCTTCCTCGTAACGAAAGTATCTCGGCTTTCGAGTTATTCCTACGAACCGACTATTTTCTATCGCCAGACCATTGCGTAACAGGCAACATTTACAGATGTTTATCGCGAATTGCAATGTTATGCAACAACTAGTAAATCAGCTCGTAGATTTTTATAAGATTGATGCAATCATTGGGATACGAATTATGTAACGTTTAGGCGGATTCAAGCGTTACCTTCGCATATGCGATTTCTAGTTTCCACATTTACACAAGTTTTTTTTTTTAACGACGAACCCATTTATCACGTTTAACGTTGGGTTAAATCGATAATTTGAATTTAGTACGACGATAATTTCTTTTTTCTGCCCGTTCATGGCTTGAATAAATATTATATGTATTTTTTCAATAACCTCGATAGCTGAAAATAAAAAAAAAAAATTGACCAATGCAGCGTAATGCGAATCCCTGCCCATCAAGGTCTAATTGGCAACGAAGAAATGGACGTTGCTGTAAAAAAAGATTTAATAATGTAGGAAGATTTCATACTGTATTGGAATTCTAAAATAAGACTGCGAATAAAAACGTGGCTAGAAGAACTAAGATAGCTTGGTACAGGATTTCTTCATCAATAAATACTACGCTGCACATTACTGACGCGAATGAAAAACAGGATATTTAAAAAACTAGCCATTTAAAAAGGATACATGAATATCTAATCGAGGAAGTAAAACCGCATCGGTGCTATTTATGCTACGAGCTGCAATCAAATATTACCACTGTACTACATGCCACATGAGTGCACAAGATTTGTGCTACGCAGGTGAACACAGATATCGCTGTTACATTCCGAAACCGCACAAGAAGCACAACTACATACCTCAAAGATATCAATTTCTGCATGATGAAACACAGGCCGGACCTTGTTGCTATTGACCCACTAAGCGACGCGTCGTAAAATTCTCATTTGGAAAAGAAATAACTGCTATATAACCCGTTCTACGTGCTAATTAACCCTTTAACTGCGAGTGTCGTTTAAACCACAAAAAAAAAAGAAATAAACACGCAGTCAAAGTACCACAAAGTATACAAATTTGTTGCACAATTCAAAAATGATGTATCACTCGTAACACGTTAAGAAGTCACGTTCTAAATTTAAATTATACAATTCTCAGCCAACATTTCATACCATTGGACCCTCGTGCATAACCGTTCACCAAAAGATGTCCTCTTCGCGCGTTCTCCAGTACCAAACGGCAACCTACTGGACATAAATATGTTCCATCGCGTTGCAACCCACAACCCCCGTTCTCCGTGCAAATCACCAGCCAGGCAGCGTGTCGCTGGAGAACGGGAATCGATTAAAAGCATTTCGAAAGCCGCGTACGAGGAACAGCGTCGCGACGCGAAGGTGGTGGGCCCCCGCGAGACGAAGCTCGCAGTCTCGTTACCTCGAGCCGCCCCCACGTTCTCGTAAATAGTCCGCGGTGCGAGCTGGCGAATCGTAATTTCCGCGTGCAGAAAAAACCGCGGCCGATATCGAGGCGGAGTGGCGCGTCCGCTGGACAGCGGCAGCCACGCCGCTGGACGCGAATACCGAATGCATCACGCGGCGTTGCACCTCGCCGCTCATAAATTCCGGGGCCCCTTTTCGTTCTTTTGCAACAATAGGAGGCGAACGTTCAACTGAAACGTAGACATTGATCGCGTGTTCGCGAGCGATGGCCAAGCGTTGCTGCTCTCCGATGGAATGTGCACTCGAAGTTTCTTCATATATTTTCAAGTATGCGAGGAATCGCGCGCGTGCAACTGTGGACGTAGGTTAATTTTCTTGTACATTCTGCTGGTATCGAATTTAATTTATACATCGTCAGTTGTTTGGATAGCCGTCTGAACATCGCAAGACAACGAGGACAAACCGTCGTGAACCCATTTTACATAGAACGCACTCCATGCTCTCCTTAAACGCGTATTTCACATGCTGCGAGTCTCACGAGACGACGAATGACAAATCACCGCGACCAGCCTGCTGGAACAAACTTTAATCGCTCGTGTCGTATACCGAAGTCAGCGTGACGTTGCCGCGCGTTACAGAAACAGTGAGATTTGCATCGCGACCAGCGTGGTATTCATCTAGGGATGGGATCAACCTCGGTGCGTATTCAGGGAGTACGAGTCGATTGTCGTGCAAAAATCTTCCACTTTGTGGAATGTGAATACTAAGTTGGAAGATTGATTGACTTATTTACGCGTTGGTTGAGTATTCGCATAGTGGATGTCGATCTCTAACGACAGTAAATACTTAAAGAGTAGTAAAAAAGTGGAAGAAAGAGTAAGTTAATAAGTAAATACTTAAAGAGTAGTAAAGAAGTGGAAGAAAGAGTTAGTTTAGATAAACTTTTATACTTTTCTGTACTTCGTTTGCGTGTTTATTTTCATTTAGCTATTTTATATTGTTTGTGCAGGATTTGTCGAATGAATTTTATAAGAGATTATCGGTTTAACCCTTTCGCTACTAGCGTTATATATATGTCACGCTTAGATTATCTTTCCCGAGCTTGGCGTATAAATGTGTGACAAGTGTATATTATCAGTTTGCGATAATTACTTGTACTAAATTGTGTCGCCCACAGATGGATTATGTCATAAAGCAATAAAATAGATACAGGATGTTATTGGTCTGGCGATAATGGTGTTTCCCCTGAGGCCCTGATAAGCGAAATGGTCAATTAGCACGTTGAATTATATGGCCATTATTTCTTTCTTTTTACGTTGTTCTCGATAAACGCGTAATTTGAAGTTAAGGTAAAAGAAATAAAATTAGCAAACGAATTTTTAATATAAAAGAAAATCGCGTTGAAGTAATTCAGATGATCGTACTCCACCTGTTCTGTCTACAAATGGGTAGAAAACGAAAAGCAAAATCCCATTGCCATTAGCTTCTGATTTTATCGTAAGAGTTCGTTAACACACCTCGCTCAACTTTATCGTTGCAATTTTATCGACTTTATCGTTTTTATTTCTGCTCAGTATCACCACTTTGCCCCAGTCTTCGAGTACATTTATTTCGTACACCTAGTTTCGCGATTCCATTTGAATACAGATGCCTGTGAGAATTTTTACGAAAGTCCAATACATATTCCATGAAGAGACGATATTACTTCGATACTTCCTGTTTCCACGTGCGCTCGTAAAAGGTCCGATACCGCTTGGTACACGGTTGATCCCATTCCTATGCGCATCGCTCGCGGAACACCGTTTTTCCGACCGCTTTCATGGCGCACAGAACATAGCGTAATCTGTGGATGGATGCGGTGTGCCGTTCCGGTGATTTCGTTGGCCTCGTTCGTGGTTCTGATAGATCGTTTTTGAGATACAGGCTGCGGTGCCACGATCGTGATACCATTTTGATGCGGTGCGAACGCGGCCCGCGTACGCCGGAAAAAAGCGGCCGCGCGTGAGGGATTTGAATCATTAAAGGGTTTTTTAAACGGATAAATTGGAGCCAGATGTGATTGGTCTGCGTGATTGATGTTGGAGTGCCCGACAGGTTTGTTGGTTCTTTTCGCGTAATAAACCGGGTTGCTGATCGTTCTGTACTTACTATTGCAACACTGATGTGTTGAGCGTGTCGATATTTCTTCTTTTCTGTAGAAGCAAATTCATGGTTGAAGTTTGAATGGATTTGGCGATTAGTAATTGAGGTAATAA
Source organism: Xylocopa sonorina (assembly GCF_050948175.1). NCBI lineage: Eukaryota > Metazoa > Arthropoda > Insecta > Hymenoptera > Apidae > Xylocopa > Xylocopa sonorina. The sequence continues at coordinate 4,621,383 of NC_135196.1, read as the reverse complement.
AAATGAATTTCCTTCTAGGCGTCGTATTGTGTATTAATTAATGATTTATATTGTTATTTCTATGTAATTTTTGTATTGCTTTTTAATATTTTAATATTCTTGGTTCTTTAATACAAGTTTCAATTGAATTAATTAAAAGTTCAAAATCTTCATATAAAATTTGGGAAAAATATCTAAATTACTATTAGTTATCTAACAATTAGTTGCTTATATAAATGGTCCTACTTTACAATAGTAATTTGATCTAACAATATCGTTTTGGCATTGGTTCTGATTACAGCTGTTGCGGTTTTAATGCGATCGTAGCGAATGAAAGCGAACACCTAGAACATCGTGGAATAATTACGAACACGGGCGATCGTCTAATAATTAATCAAAAGTAACGATACGAACTCGGTCATTCGTAAACGCGTACTTAATTTATTTCCACCGGGGGGAGACGAAAAAATCGGACGTTGCTTAATTAAGAATATCTGTTTTAATAAATGCCTACCACACGAAGCGAACTTACATAATTAACATAAACTTGCATAAATAACTACAGCAATTTCGTAATCAGCTGGCAGCGAGCCAAACAAATTAAACAGTCGCCAACTGTCGGGTCTCTCGTTCGCGATCGCTAGGGAATAATTAATTACGACCTCGTTGCTACCTTCTTACATGGATTCGTCGTCACACCCAGAACCAATTAACCGAGCGTTGCGGATCGTTAAATCAGGCGGCTCCCGCGGTCGTTGCGCGTTCCTTCCACCAACGATATCATCTTTCGAGTAATTAGACCCGCGAAAACGCGAATAATTTCGCGATCCTGGTGAAACGTGCGACACCCAGAAATGTCATTGCCAACCTGATCCCGCGATGTCCCACGGGGAATGGTTTTATCGTACGTGCGAGAATCTGCAAAATTTAATTACGAGATCGCGCTTACAAATTGCGTTACACGCTTGCTCTAACAGGATAGACTTTTTTTCGTGGAAGATAAAATTAATTGGAGATTGCGGTTTAAATTAATCGTCGGTAGAAAAATAACAGATGGACAATTACATTAGAAACTTAGTATCATTTTTTAATTACATAGTTGAAAATTTATATTTGCAAGTGCAAATTGTAAATATTTGTTATCTATTTGTTAACTCACACGGAATCTTTAGAAAATATCGCACATGTAATTCAAATACATTACTTAAATGAAAGGTGTGAAGTAAAAGAAAGCAACAAATTTTATTCTACAATTATGATAAAAATGTAATTCCTGAACGAACTTAAAATTAGGTAAAAATTTTATGAAGAATGTACATATTACGGATGTATATATCCATCAGAGACTTTTAACTTTAACTCGAAAAAGATTGTAGCATTGCATGTAAGACTTTGAACGTAAGCTTAGAGAGGACGTAGTTACACGTCACCGGTAAAGAAGGTGTTAAATCTCAGATGTCGGAGCCGTGAAGTCCCCGAGATAATTATCTGCAAGATGGTTCTCTAACAACACGGTGCTTTATTGCCATTAGCGATTGAAACGCTACAAATAATCGCTCTTATCGTTCGCCATAAAATCAGGAACTGGCATATTGCCAGTAGATAGTCCGCTATTATTTGACCCACTTTCTCATTCTCTATGACTAATCGTTTAATACTTCGGCCTTATAACTGTGAGTTTGCTGAAAATTTGCTACCAACCGATGCTCATTAACCAATTCGTTCCCTCTCACATTTTCAAAAGCCCTAAGCAGATTGCAGTTTCTGTCTGGTTGTCTGTCATTTCGCAGGCAGAACTCGACTAAATCGAGTATTCCAAGCGATGTATCGAAAATAATTAAAGGAAAAATAGTTTAAAATATTTATAATTTGGATTATAGTTCGACTATAATTCTTAAACTGCGATCGTACGCGTTTACAATTTATATTGGGAATATTTATGCCGCGGTATATAAAAAAATTATAGTTTACAAGTAACGATCGTACGAGGATGGAGCAAAAAGTTCGTGGTCTAACTGTGAAGGACCATTGCTGGCTGTTTCTAATATTTATAGCATAAAGTAGGGTAGTCGTTCAGACTTTCGTAACTCTATGGCGATCGTGCAAGTAGATCCAGACATCACGGTCAAACACGCTACGGAAGCATGCACTTAGGCCATGAACTGTTCAATCCATTCGCGTGTTACATAAATGTTTGCTACGTGAAAAGCGATTGTGGAAGACAAAACCTGATTTGTCAATTACAAATATCAAGCACGTATTATCAGTACAAAGATTACAAATCCTAGAAATGCTATAACGCAACGTATGTCGTCAAGTATACTTTTTCATATCGAAACCTTACAAGAAATTGCATCTATCTTGCACACATAAACTTAAGGAGTACCATCAGATTTTTGCAACATTTTATCACGCAATATAAAAATAAAATAGTCCACGTTCGTTCCAATTACCCCATCGCATACAATTACAAATATAAAAATACACATTAATAATTAGATATTAATCACCAGCAGCAACAACCTGGCTCACAAATTAATTTCCACAGCTGCGATATAACAATCTCTATCACAAATTAATTTCCACTACACTTCCTCTTTCACACTTAAATCTTTTTACGAGTCACACGATTACCACCTACTACGACTACTATTTTTCTGTTTCGAAAAATCGGGAGAGAAATGATGGATCGAGCCGCGATCGACTCGTGTCCAGGCGTTCGCGGCCGCGAAGGCTGGAGAGCGTAGAGAGCATCGCATCGGTGCGAATTTATGGGTCACGGTCGAACGGAAGGTAGGCACCGCTCGTATTTTCCGTCGTCCTCATAATTCCCGCGATTCGTGCACCCGCGAACTTGGCTGGCGCGCATAATTCCGCGCGCGGCGATCCCTTCGACCGGTGCACGTGCGGTCGTAATAAGATAGGCCGTCGTGGCGCGCGAAAACCGGAAAAATCCCGGCCAATTTAACCGGCGAGCGATAATTCGCACCTTGCGCCAGCCTTGAGGTGAACAGGAGGTTTACGACCACGGCCGCGCCATGGAAATGCACTTCGCGCCGGTGATCCGCGACGCGTATGCGATTTCCGTGAGCGGGAAACGCGTAAAACGTGTCCTCGGATACGACTTTCCGCTTTCACCCACGCGTTCTACGTGATTTTTAATTACTCGCGCGTATTGTTCGTCGGATAATCTGTCGCGCGTAATTTCGAGCCGGATGCGTGAGTACAGAGGAAGGTTTGTCGTGCGACGATCCGCTCTTTAATCGAAGTATCAGAATCATTTGTAATTTAGCAGTGGCGATAATGAAAGGGAAATAGAGTTTCGTATTATAAATTATTCATTTCTCTGATCATAAATGTTTCTCTAATTTTTATAGGCAGAGGGTTAAAAATAAAAAGTGTTATCATTGCATTAGTATTTGTACGTTGATTTAACTGGTTCGTGTTACATTACACACTCGACTGACTCGAAGAATGAGCCCTCTCCGGTAGTGGAAATTAACCGGGTTGCAATTAAAGCGTGTCTCGTATGTTGCAGTTATTGAGAATTTATGATAGAGCAAACGAAGCCGATTGCGCGTCCACTTACACCGTATCAATCAATTTCTCGACTATCCCGAGAAAACGCGTTACTCGTCATTTTGGCATTAATTCCTTTGGCATTTAAACGAACAAAACTGAAATTTATGCCTTTCAATTATAATCATTTTACGTGTTTCATTATCACTTCGCGCTGCTAAATATTTCATAGACCGAGCGTGTTCAATTCCTGAACCGGAATTCTGAACAAAGACACCTTAACAGCTTCTTAATCTAATTGCTTCATTGTTACGGATAATGGTAAATTGTTAATTGACACGGTTCATTTCAATCGAACGTTGCAGGAAGTCGAGATTGAAAAGAAATCTCGACTGATTGAGTAGGAAACCGAAGAAAAGTAATTTCCATTGTCGGGAAACCAGTCGAATTTGTGGTCGTCGAGAAAGTTTCGTGGTTGCACCGGAAATCGATAAACGCGGTACGTATGTACTTGCGTTCAGGTATTTCCTGGTGGTGTCGCGTATCGATTGTCTTTGCCTACGAACTCAAGTGTGTTTGGTTTTAATTCCGAATAAAATATGGTTGAATTTACAGCTTAGTTTATTACACTGACGCTCTCAAGCACCGCGTATAAAATGTCCAAAAGTGTTAATAAAATTAACCGACACTGATACCAACCAACCATAACGGCCAACCGCGTACACTTCCAACTTCCTCGAACAATATGTCGTACGTAGCCCCAGTCAACAGTGTACTAAACAGTGTACTAAAATTTGCACACAATATTCTCTCTCCCCCTCTCAATCTATAACAACAAATATTTCCGTAGCGATCGCGAGGGAAGCGCTGAGCGTAGCGGGAAAATTCCGGGACGCGTCGTGCGAGCATCGCGCGATCCATACCGGTGTCCACGAACTTTCTATCGCACGGTCTGCCACCGATCGCGAGCGTTCATGAATTTTAATCGAATTTCGAATCGGTAAATACGGAGATATCGCGCGGACACAATCGGAATGCCAGTCGAATACGACCTATTCCGCATTGCAGGCGAACGCGAACGACGAGCATCCTCTTTGGCGGCTCGCGCGCCCATCTTTCCCTCCCTAACATTCGGTTCAGAGGTGAGCAACCTTCTCCCGTCAATGCTCAACGTTCCAAACAGATTTTAAACTCCGCTGTGACACTTTTGCCATCGTCAGTTTCGAGTTCCATTTGGATTTATAAAGATCTGAAGATTTAGATGAGAATAGTGAATGTCTATTAAAATTGCATTTTAAGTATATTCGACGTGAAAATATTAGTGCACACCTTTCTTTGAATTTTATTTCGTTGGAGTTTCATCTATTAATGCAGGTCTAGGCGAAATAAAAGCATTGAGAAGATCACAAAGCTGAGTCTGTGCTCGTTAAAATTGCAAGATCTTCTTCCACATATTATTTTATTAAATCAATTTTTGCATTGCACTTTATGACTTCGTATTTTCTCAAAAAAACTCTCAACGATCTCTAACATCCATTAACATTTCAGTAACATTCACACATATATGTACATTTATAACTTCTTATAAACAAGAACTGATGCTGTAAATTACGTTTTTAAACTGATATGATCATTAAAACCGCCAATATTTTATTAACGATATTTTTCGAATAATCAAAAGAATTTTAACACATGCATCAATGTCTCTGAAGATGTTCAGTCATCGTTTAAACTACCCCTCGACGAGGCAGTGCGCATCTGAACGCTATGGAGGTCTCAATGATATACGTCACGAACCTGTCAAACGATTATCCTCGAGGAACCTATTTGGTTAATTCTGGTGATTCGACGAAGATTTACTTGACGCGTGAACGAGTGGTCGCTAGTCTAGTAATTGCATAATTGTTCCTCGACGAGGTTGCCTTTCGAGTGGTCCCATTTTCATCCTTCTTTCGAAACGCGCTCGCACGACGGTAGCCGTCGCGCGGGAGTCGATTGCACGTGTAAATGGAACGTGTCCGAGGAATTTCTGGCTCGGCTATTCTCGTATTCTCGTGGTTAGCGGTAGTTGGGCACCCGAGGAGCTTAAACGGCACCCATTTGTTGCTCGATGGCCCGTGATGTGTTGAAATTAAGTCGGTTTCTGGAATTCACTCGATGGTATCGTAGACGATTCGAACAGTTTTTCGATCGTTGACGTTTTACGTAATTACGGGTACAGTTAGGGCTTCGTGTAATTTCGTGTTCACTTATAAGTTGAAACAATGCGAATCAATTGATATTAATTTGTATTTCGTATCTCGTTGTAATTTTATTTGAAGCTGAATTGATTGAATGACAGACACCTTGCAGACAATTTATGTATTTCGCGTTACAAAGCACTTTGCATTTTTAATTAATAGCACCACATTCCCTATTACTCGTTAATTATCTTTCTCCACAATATCATAACTCATTATAATATTCTACTGAATAATACTTACATGAATTAATTAGTTCTTAATAATTATATTCTTTTGATAATATCATCTGATTTTGAAGTACCAAGACTTCTACGACACGTCGTCGTAAACTATCGTGTCTTTCATCGTGGATTTCCGGCTGCGACCATCACCAGATAAATTCCTCTCGGCGTGAAAGTAGTTTACGAGCAGCATTACCCAGACGCGCGTCCCAAAAGAGTCGAGTTGTACGCAATTCGCGGGGAACGCGTGTACCCCGGTGGTACCTCGTGCCAGCAGCCGCGTCTGCGACATCGCGCGGCCGTGCAACGAGTGCTGTCGCGTGTAAGTGGGTCACTTTGTGGTACCAAACCGAAAGGAACCGTGGATACCGGTGTTAGACGTCGCACGACCCGGAAAAGGTCTCAATTTTAACCGAACCCGCGTCGAAATTACGAGTTTCCAATTTTCTTTTTTTTTTTAACGGTGTATCTGCTTTAAGAATTTCCTTGAAAATTCCTTGGAATTTTCCTCTTTTACCTTAGGAAAAATGTTTGCGTACCATGGAACATTTACGCATTAAACACAGCTGGACGAAATTAGAATGGCAGCATTTAAGCTTTGTGTGCACAGTGAAATAAAAGAGATCGTATCTGAAAAGCTGCGCAACAGAAATTCATGAAACAAAAATCTAGGCTGCTCAATCTCTAATTTTGCGATGACTTGAGGCATCTCTCCCAGACGCAGACTCTAAGCAGGTCTTATGGAGCAATAAAGCTTATTGATGTGTAGCTTTAAAAAGAAGACGAACGATTCGCCGTTATTTATTTGTATTCCGTAACCAAAGAAGGCTGTCATTGAACGATATCTCATTTTTCCTCGGATACATCGAAATTCTTGGTAGAATATGAGGAGTGATAATGGTTTGAGAACTCCTTGTCGATACGACTCCATCGTCAGCTGTTTGATGGTGTCACAGCGAAAAGTATCCGGAATTTTCATAGCCCAGCCATTAGGTGCGCGTGATGTGTATTAAAGTTTACAGGCGCGTTTTATATTTGCTGTCGCAAGGAAACAGCTTCAACAAATAGCTGTGTGTAAATCATCTGTTTTTAAGAGGCAGCCACGTGAAGTTACAGCGCGAATTATACGGCGCGTAGTTTCGGAATTAATGTACGCACCGAATAAATATGGACGAATGTTATCTACAACTTTATCCCGGGCTCCTTCAGTTTATTCAATTTTTATTTCGTTTACTTTAGTTGTTTCCACGTAATAAATTTGAAATCTCGCGAGTGTTATCTCCACGACTATTTTCATGTTGCATTTTCGCCAAGTGTCTTCACTTTTTCAAGGAACTGTATATACTTTCGATTCTCGTGAAAATATTGATAGCTCGTAAATGTTATTTTCAAATGAAACTTAGAATAAATCATCCAGCACGATATTTAAATTTTTTCAATGTATAATTTTTAATATATTTCTCGATACAACACCCGATTTCACACAGGAAACGACATTGCTCTTATTCTATCGTATATCGTCTACAACATGAAACGTTTAAACATATTCCTGCTAATAAAGTTCGCTGAAGGGAAAATGATGAAAAAACGCCAAATACCTCTCGAAGCGTTAATTTCTAGAGAGCTCGTTCATTAACTAAACGAGATTCCATACTTTCAATTAAATAGATACTTTTATTAGCCTCTACTCATATTTAAATGAAACGTAGCTGAATTTATTAAGAACCGTTCCCTGGTGCCCAGAACCATGTATTTACACTTATTATTAGTTGCGAAAGAATTCGCTTAATGATCGTTCGCTAAAACCCCGCACGAGCATGCGTTTAAGGAACAGGAAAATGTAACAGTTCGCTTTGCAGGTCTCGAGTCTGATGAAACAGCGTCTGGCTAATAAGAATGCAGTCGTGGTTACGGTCGTTCGAGCCGCGTAAGATCGGTAGATCGAGGCCAATTACCCGGTAGTACGATTCACTTTGCCAAAGGAAAGTCTCTCTCGCAACGATACTTGGTACTACCACCCTCGAGTCCCTTCGGAGACTTTCTACTTTCATCGGCCACGTTATCGATGACTCATAGGGAGCATTTGACTTCGATCCTGTCGCGATCTCCTCGAGAGAATACCGCCAGAACGACGAGATTCGCGCGACGAACTTGCAGATCGAACAATTTTCTGGCGAATGCCTCCGCTTTTTTCTGTTCGATCTTGATTCGTTTGGATCCTCTTGCGGAGTTTCGTGAATTCTCGCGTACTTTACATTGGATTCTTGCAATTTACGGAATATTAGTGACTTTTCAAGATTTTTTTTCAATTGGATTGGGTTAAATTAGATTTTAGTTTGGTTCGATGGTTTTTAAATTTTTATTAGAACATTGCATATTTCATTTAGGATTAATTTTGTTTACTAAACTATTAATACAACTTCCTGAAACAACATTTAAAATATATTTATGTTATATACTGTTGTAATTAGAAGATGATACAATTGTTTTGAAAAATTGTATAAATTGCATACCGATAATATGTGATGGATTGATCTCGTTTAAAAATCTCTGGCAATTTAATTTTTCGAAAAATAATCCCCTTTTTTGCGTGACTGTGTTTTATCTTCGCTTTCTGTCAATCTTGCTACGCGTCATCGCGTTTTATTTAACTTGTGAGGCGATCAGTGAAAGCGGCGGGTAAATGGATGCATTCCGACGCTCGGTATGGATATGCACAATTTCGATTACACGCGTGAAGCTTTTTGCCGTTTAAACAGACAGGGCATCGTGTGTTTTAGAATATAAGAGTACCGTAAAATCGATTTTACGTCTGATTTATCTGCGTTCCTGCATCGCTAGCGTTCCTATCCTTAAAAATACGATAGTATCCTTCAAAGTTTTACGTGAAGTAACATGAAAAATATTTATAATCAGCCTAAGCGTAATTATTCAAACTATTTCTTACCAAATAATGAATTAAAATTCAGTGCTCTCAAGATTATATATGATACCTTACTTATTTCTATAGTATATTATTTTTGGAACTAAACAATTCTTTGTCAACGATTTTATTAATTACTTTTCATTATTTAATTGCGTATTTGAATTTTTTAAAATGATTTTCGAAATGCCATAATTCCATCCAATTACTATTTAAAACCATTAAGCTTTTTACTCAATGGATGCATTATGTATAATATCTAGCTTTCTGAAATGACTATGACGTACGCGTAACACGTGAACACGGATCTGACATTTTAAGGATCGCTGGGAATTCTCAGTTGCGTAATATTTGCCATCACCTTTCAAAGTAAAAAACAGAACTTAAAGAAGTATCTGAAGAACGTATATGTCTTAATAGACTTCTTCGCGTAAAATGACAAGCGTGCTTCAACGAAAATTAATTTTTTAGTATAATAAGTCGTTCAATTTCTGAACTGTAGATGCTGGTAACGTGATATTTCGGTGCATGCAGGGAACACTCATGAAACACTCTCGAAGTGTCTTCATTGACTGATAATGTGGTGACTGATTAAGTACTGTACTTAAGATTTGAATTAATTAGTTGATTTGACGCAAATATACGTGAAATATTCTTAGAAGCTTCTCAACAAAATGAACGCAACACTATACTTGTAACTTCGAAGACACATATCCGTACATCCAACTTCTAAAATTTCTTTCTTTACTAAACTCTAGAAGAAATGTACTATAGTATAACATCTGCAGCAGCCATTAATCTCCAAATACTAAATATAAAATAAGAAATAATTAATTACAACCATCACCGTCGTCCACAAAACAAAAATGCCAATCTCAGCCACGTGAACAACCCGCAGCGATGAAAAAGAAACGCTGACAGACAAAGGTGTTTTCAGTAGCCTTTTCGCCAGCTGACCTTCGCCAGCTTTTGCGAATCATCGTCGACCAATATCTCACGTCCACACGTCCACTTACCTATACCACAAACACGCACCGCATCGCATCGCGCGACTAGCAATTTATAGCGGGCTCTTCCACGAAATGAAAAATCGCGTTAAAAATTGGCCTCTCTCGGATCAAGGTCGAGGTTGCGCGCGTAATTAATCGCTCGAAGTTCATTTGGCTCGCGTTTAATCGCGATCGTCGACGGATACCGCGGAAATCCGCGGCTAAGTGCTGCCGGTGTTCGCGATCCGCGATAACAGCCGAGGCCAGCCCAGGATTTACAATCCGGAACGTCGAAGAGACTTTAACGCCCGGGGGTGGAACGAATCGGCAGCCACGAAAGCGGAACGATAAATCCGCGCGCGGATAACTGGACGTTTAGCTTCCAGATTCTTCAAAGACCTAACGAATCGACCCGCGATTTATTACGGGACACCCGTGTCCAAGTACGTTAGTCTGCCCGTTTACGCGTTCACCGTGATCAAGCTTAACCCGTTGCAGCGGACGACGTGGCCACAGTCGTCCTATTTTTGGCGATATGCAGGCGAATTACGGTTAGAGTTGCCCTGCGTACTTTCGTTAAACTTCCGGCTGCTGTAACCGTTTTTATGTTTACAACAGCTCTCCAAGTGTACGCCATGGCGAACTGGCGCGCCCTGGGAGATTTCCGGGTGCGTCTTAGAAGATTTCCGGCTGCGCCTTACGATACTCCAGAGAAATGTGTGTTCAGATAGCTGAAAATAAATATAGTTACTCTGTTATATCAATTTATTAAAGAAATACCGTTTCGTTTGTTAACACATCGTTATTATATAATTAATCGTGTTTTTTGTTGTTGTTGTAAAGAGCAATGATTTGCTGGCCAACACCATAGTGCTGTAATCGCTTTATTGATTGTAAAAAAGCCTATCGTCAGTATATTTCAACGTGAATAGTGGATTCGAATTGCACGGATGCAATTAATTACTTCCTCCAGTGCTAAGAATACGCAAGTGACATTAAATTTTCCCCTTTTACGACGACTCGAGCGGTTTTATCACAAGTATCTGATTATATTGTGATGCTGTGAAAGTGGAAACGCGAATCATTTTCATTTTTTAATGTAGAAAGTCTGGCACTGTTGCTCCTGTAACAAGCTTTATCTGAATATTTATAGGTTGTATGTATCTCTCTTGAAGCAAACGATGTTATCTCCAAAGTCGCGGAATTAATAGGTAAATTAGCAGAGAGAAGACAGCTTTATTATTCGAACAGCTTTCTACGTCCTGTAATTAGTATTCGGTTATCTTTGTTTTATACTGTGCAATTTGTTGTTGTTTTACGTTTGCAAATGGTAACTTGAAGATTGTATTCAAATTCAAGAGTTTTCTTTGATTTACACATCAAATAATGGCTTCTTACATTTTGCTCGCCAAGTTTTTATTGTTCTACGATGGTGAAACTTTTTGTCATTTCCACTGTCCTTCGACGCCAGTGCTACAATGCAATTTTCTTTGAACACCTGAAATTTTCCAATCCTTCCGCGAATTATTCACCCGTGGCGACGCTTAGCCAGCAAAATTATTGAGCAACAAGCTGAATCAAGATACCGCAGCTGCCTAACAAGACGCAAAACGTGTCTACTTAAGTTTCTCCAGAATAACAATCGAAATCATCGCGAATCGGTGCATGAAGCTCGTTCGTGTACCATATCGCGATTGTACAATAAGAATTCGTCATGATTGCAGAATTAAACGTTATTTTCCATTTTGATTCGTACTTTTCTCGCGTCAATCCAACCTGTTCATTACGATTTCTTTTTTCCTTTTTACGATCTTGGAACACTTTTTATCTAACGAAGAGAATAATTGTGCTGGTTTCAGATCTTTTAATGAATGGAAATCTTTGTAAATGGTCCACGAGTATGCATTTAAATCATTAAACATGAGATATAAGCGATTAATTGTCAGCACTCTGAATATGGAAATAGAGCCAATGTTTTATCTTCTGCAAAATACTAATCCCTGTTGGGTTCAATAAAATTGAAAACATTAATCGTAAAAAACCTATTTTTTAGATATATTAAACAATCCACATTGTAGTAAAAGGAAGTAATAACAAGAGGCGAATGAATAATTTCTATTGATAAATATAAAACAACTAAGTATTTCTTGATAACTTTTCCAAGACAGGAGTTAAATAAAACTACATAACCAAATCACTTTGTTCAAATAAAATTACACGATCGAATCAGTTTTTATTCGACAGACTTTGCAATTTTCCATCGTCGAAGACTAATTTCCCTCTTACCTCCAGCTCGATCAACAACACAGCTCACCAAAACATAACTACCTCTATTTCCTGTTTCAAACCATCGATTTTCAATTCTCCAACAAAATGATAAAAGTGATCAACAGCAGTGTCACGAACCGCGTGCTCTCTAAGACAGCTCGAGTTCACGACCGTGAACTTCCTGGCGACGACGAGCATCCTTGATCGTGGTCCCCGATTCGTCGTCGATGGCCGCCGGTCGCCTGAATGAAAAGTGAAAAGCGGACGTCGTGGGAGCAACGGAAAGGTGCCACTGGCACACATATTTGCATCGGAGAAAGTCGCCGATTTCTCTCTCTCTCTCTCTCTCTCTCTCTCCCTCTCTCTCTCTTTCTCTCTCTTCGTTCTTTCTCCCACGATTCCCTGGTAGCTGCGTGCGCATAATCGATGCATTAACACCTTGCATAACTCTGGCTCGCGGTATTAATCATCCCATTATGCGACCGCCTCGTGGAAACGGGATCCCCCCGTGTTACAGCCCGGTGCTTTCCACGTTTCACACGTAACGCGACGGTGAAAATCTCGCGGTGGGAAATCGAGAGATGGTGGGCAGATTGTGGGAGTCGTAATGGACTGTTTGGAACGCGCGGTCGATACAGTGTGGGATCGATCGGGTCTTTTCAGTAAATCGTTGAGACGATTTAATGGCTCCTTCTTTTTCAAATTTCTTGGGATATTGATGCATCGCTTGTTTCGTTTCGTTTCATTGATGTAATCGTCGAAGTACATGTGTTTAATAGTGTGTAACAATGTGTTTAATATATACCCTTGGTTATTAAAGATGTATCTATATATTTGCGTATAGGCACTCAAAATCGTTTTCATTTTTATTTTCATATGTTATTTCATGATTAATTATAAGGGGTATCTACTTATTCGTATAATAATTTTTGAAAAAAATGTATCTATTTTTAATGTTAAGATTGATTTTATTATTCAGAAAATTTTAATTGAAAGGATTAATAGATATTATCCGTTGTTGATATTTAATTTATGCTAGTGTTAGTAAGTGAGTACATGGTATTTCTATCGTGAAGATTGTTCTTAATCAGATTTCATGCATTGTCATTGTATTTTTCTTGAAATTAGGTAAATGTGCTTGTTCTCCAGTGATCGTAAGGTAGAGATATATCACATTCGATTTCTCTTAACTGGCAACATACACATTCATCATTTTGCCGGTACAAAATTTTTTAACGCAAGACTCTACAGAGATTTATTATCTTACTATCTCCACGTTACGAAAGCGAAAAGTTCTAATTGCATTGGTAAAACTATTTCTTTGTTTATGGGAGCCCACGCATTTGTACCGCAGAGATTAGACGGTCCGATTAGGCTACACTGTTCTGTATTTTTGCAAATTCCACGAAAGCAACGAATCGTTTCAGTTTTGCTCAGAATTTTATAGATTATTGTATTACATTCTGAACTTAACGTGAAATCATAAGGCAAACATAGTAAATTGTGCAGAAAAATGTTTACAGAAGAGGATAGAAGAGGTTTCTATATTTCAGAATTATTTAATCCAATCTATACTATATCCTTCTATTCAGTTAAATGGTAAACATCAATATTAAAATAACCATGATTACTATTTTATATTACTTTACTTAATATTATTTATGCTTACTAATCTATATTATTTTACTGAATTTTTTAATTACATCTATTATTCCCTTCATATAAACATACACAGAAATTTGTATTCCACTAACTTCCAATTGATTTAACTTCAAACTCAACCCAACAAAGTGATCAAACTTAACAATATAATAATATAAAAATACAGGGAATTGATTGTATTTCTATTTCGAGGCACGTCCGCCAGCCATTCGACGAGCACAATAAAAACCGACACTCCGCTTTCTCTCTGACAACATAATCACGTTCAAAATCCGCTGTCCCGTTGGGACACGAACCATCACGCGGGAAATGCATGATTTGCGATGGAGGACTCTACGGGGACCGTTAAAGCAGAAGCTATTATATTATACTTGCGAGTCCAGGGGTTTCGAGGAGCGCGAGCTGGCTAAATTACGGTTTCTATGCGGAGAAGATGAACGGTAACGCCTCCGTGAGGATCTGACGGAGAGTCGCCGCAGGATTCAGCGATGATTCCGTTGACGAGAAAAGGACGGACTTATCGTCGACAGTTGCTTACAACGGTACCTACACTGGCAACGGAAAATTTCCTCGAGATGGCTCGCCTTCTTTTCCCTTTTTTTCCCTTCGTCGCTGATTCGAGACGACTCCCGCGCTTAACGTCGCTGGCGGAGACTTCGACGCACGCATCGCGCGGTCTTTAACGTCGCTGGCGCGAGAATAGCCGCGCGGAGACTTCAACGCCCGCATCGCGCGGTCTTTAACGTCGCTGGCGCGAGAATAGCCGAGCGGAGACTTCGACGCACGCAATACGAGGTGTTCCAGGAGTGACTCGTGCGTCGCTACGCGGAGCATTGTGTTAGCAATGTTTGTTGTCGTACAGCTTCTTGGAGGTTTACACGTACACGTGTGTACTTGTGTGTATATATATCAATTGATGATCGTAAGTGAGAATGGGAATAGAAATTTTAGTTTTAGATAGTTATTTCTAAAATTAGTTAAAATATAAATGGGTCTTTGTGCATATGTTTTTATTTGAGAATAATTATTGTTATTGATTAATAGTGATATAAGATATTTTAATTCTATAAAAATAATAGAAATTAGTAATTTGTGCATTATAAAGAATTAGTGTATTGTACAAGATGAGCAGAAACACGTAAAGATTGTTTTCTAGATACATTTTTACGATATTTATATCTAATGAATTGCTTGGTAATCTAGAGTGTCTTGTAATTCTGTGTCTTGTAATTAGAGTGAATTTGTAATTCATTTTATTTTGTTATTCCTTTAATAATACTTAATTTTGTCGTATAGCTTTGATATTACAATTAATATCTGTTGATTAACTTTCATGTTGCTCACGTATTACATTTATTCGTATTATCGCAACATTTGTTAAACTCGTATATGTCTATTTCAAATATTAGATACGTACTTTACTTTATAACATCTCCATTAAATATCCTTCGAGTTAAACAAGCTACTTGACTTTAAGTAATTAATGATATTAATCTTTAAAATTGCGTATAGTTATTTTTGTCATAAATCAATGCAACAGCCAAGGCTACACGTTTCATTCATCGTCCTTGATATTTATTATGGCACATCCGCATTCAAGAATAAGAGACGTGTAATTAATACGCACAGATTAATCTTTTAATATTATGTACAAGAAGACAACAAGGAGACACATGTCGACAGAAATAAAATAAGAAGCTAATAAACGATTCAAGATTATACACCAATAATTCTTCATCTCTTATATTATACTTTACTACCATGTAAAAAATTAAGTTTTATATATTTTTTACAACAAAGCAAGGAAACAAAATTTTACGAACATTCGACTAAATTAAATAATGTATGAAAATAATCAAAGTATCAATATCTTCATATGTCTTAATTCCTAAATAATTTTATTAATTTTCAACGAATTTAAAAAAATCATTTTTTCCACGCCCACTTTCTCACACTCGTCGCTAAGTATTATTTCACAAATAGCAGAAAATATTCGTACCAAACCCACGCTTGTGTTCTCACCTTTCCCCACGTGAGTTACAAATCGCAAATTTTTCAACGTTAACAGCCAACGTTTCAAGCCAACAGAAGATCCGTGTCACTCTGAAATTCATCGATCTTCACGTAAGCGCAACGAAAACGATCACTGGATCCCTTCTCGATGATCGAGCGCAACAGCAAACCCGTTAAACGACAAGCTAGCAGTTTACAACATCCTCCATTCTTCGTCAAGGTTTATACGTTGTTCGATTACACGAGTTGCTCGTTTTTTTTTTCCTTTTTTATACCGTGCACAGTATCAGGAACAAGTGCAATCGCGAGGTAGAAGGGAAGGGCCTCGGTTCACCGATCGCAGCGGAAACTGTCGCCGTTCGTTCGCGCGAAATCCATTCACCGTAAGTGGAACCGTTTCACTTTTATGGATTTTATGAATTTCCTATCGCGATCGACCGTGGTTTGTCGTCGACTCGCATTTTTTTACCTTGTTTCTCTTTTTTTTTCGTAAGAGGCCCAGTTCGCGACAATTAAAGTCGATTTTGTAACAGCAATTTCACCTTAATTCAATGTGAACTTTTTGCGCGACAGATACCCAGCTGTGACAGAGTCGTTTCTTCTTATCGACATTGCGTCTGTAAATTTATAAAGTGTGTCGATAGGAAAATCGAATAAGTTTCATTATAGTTAATTAAGAAACTCTCAGGTAGCAAAAATAGAAAAGTGGAACACGAGGATGTATGTATACAAGTGTAAAAATAGTAGCGTTAATTGAATGTTAATCTTATAATGATTGTGTTAATTTGGGGTTCGAAAGAGAAATACTTCCTAGTTGTACCCTCGCAAGTAGTTCTAATTAGGATTCATACTTGGTCCATAAAAGTTGTTCGACTTTCAATGTTCTGTAAAAAAACACAGCAAAAGGTATTCACCATTCTAAATAATCCCATAGGATTAGAACTCTCGATTTCAATTGCGATATTCTAAATATTTAAAATTGCAAAACTTTCGCGCTACATTTAAGTTCTATAGTCTTTGTGCTTTTACAGAGCTACGATAAGCGTATTTAAAAAATTATATTTTGTTTGTAATAGCGAAAAATGACGAACAATGTGATAATTAGGTACATAATAGGGGTTTCATTGACTGTTTCAGAAATGCGTTGGTTTCGTGGCCACGCCGAGGCGCCGAGACTTTTGAGCCTGAGTCCTCTTCAAGCCGATGAAGACCTTGACGGAGCATCTTACCACTTTCATGCTGCGTCTCAATACAGAGGTAAGAATCGTGAGAAACCACTGATACGATTACGGTACTGTTAAAAAGCCAGGATGTGACGCGAACTTTCGTAACCCAAATTGTAATTATCCAGACGCTAATTAGCGGCTGATTATACATATTCCGAAATCGAACTTTCCTCAAATACGAGTATAATTCGTCGAATCAATTACAATATCCAGTTCGTATAGCACAATAATCGAGAGCAATATCGATTATTTCTATTAAATTAATTTCCTTTGTTTTCTTCAATTAGTTCTCATGAGTAACATCTTAGTTTATACTCTATAACTTCAAAGTTCTGGGATATAAAGATATATGCCACGTGTCGATTGATCGACAAGTGTTCGATCTCCAAAATCATTGACTTCAAGGCTCACCTCATATTTCACCACAAAATTTATGTTACTGTCGAATATCTATTTTATTTTGCAATTCATTTCATATCGTTCGATGCACTGCTTTCCATGTAAGTCACTATATCAGCTCCTTAATATTTCCAACATTGAGGGTCAATTTCACCCTTTAAATCTTGACCGTTGACAATAAAAAAACACATGTTTAACATTTTCAATTACTCTACTAAATTTCAATACAATAGCTATTAAGTAACACAAAAGTTGATTTATCAGTAAATTCTATCTGTGAGATTAAAATTTTAATGAACGCTTGATTAATTGAACTTTTACTAAATCCTTGTGCTCAAGCTTGTGTCCTGATAAACTCGTTCACTATCATTTATTCATTTACCATTTGTCATATCGTCTTCTGACATTGTACGGCAATATTCACTATCTAACACACGATTGTGCAACACCATTGGCGCATTCCGCACAAATTACATTCACTCCATCGAGATTTCATCGCAACCACGATTACTACCACTCAAGGTTGTACCACGCGAACATTCGTGCAGCTGATTAAAAAAAGAGAAGTCTCGTTGTTTCATAAATTTACCTCGTTTAGTCCACTGAATGATGCTAGCAGTCGCGCTCCCGCGGCGATTCTTCCCGAAATTTCTCCGTCGATGCTCGTCTCGCGTGTCGTTTCGTTAAAGTCGCGTTTCGAAAGCGAGGAAACTTTGCACAGCCTCGTTGCCTCCGTGAGAGCCTCTTTAGAATCTTTTTATGAACGTAGCTCCTCCGCTCGTTTATGAAAGAGGAGAGATTCTCATCGTTCGCCACGATCAACAGCGGTAACGCGCGTTAAACTCGCATGCCACGCACCGGAACACGCGTTAGCTCGCTTCATAATCAGATTCTTGTTGGAAAATGATCGTGTCGCACGAATGTTCAGGCTTGTTAATATTTACACATATTACGTTGCAGTTTTTGCACATTAAAACGGCTAATTGAGATTAATTGGTTCGTTCTAACAAATTCCTGAGAAATTGCTAATTTTATTAGATTTACTACTGACAAGTATATATGACTGATCGCAATTTTTTAACTGAACGATATTACGATATTCAAAAGAAGCACATCGATAATTTAACAATTCTTTAATAAAAGTAGAGATATTTTTTGAATGAAACACTTCTAAAATCATTCCTTAATATTAAAAATCTATGTAAATCTAGTGGACGTTGCATAGTGATCTTAAGCATAAAATTTGCTACGTTTGACGTGAAAAAATGTCAAGTATTTTTCTATTAACGTCTGAATTTTTCTCGAATAAAACCGAGCTGTGGTTATCGAAGGCGCGGCGTACTTAGCGAAATTAGAGAAACCACGTTGTTAACAATGCGCGACAAATATTGCAAAATAACGACGGGATTAGTAGATGCGTTCCCTCGGGACAGACGAGCCTAGTGTTCTTCCGGCGAGCGACGGCGGAGCTGCTAATTCGAGTGTATATTTACGTAGCCGACGAATGGACACCCTCGCAGGAAAACCGCGGCGTTAGTCAGCGCGCTTCTATGAACGACTGTGACAACATCAGCGTTGCGGTTTTTTGGCGCGAAACACAGCGTTAAATGGCAGGAAGCGTTGACCCGCCGCTATTTTTTCACCGATTCCACTAAATGCTCTAATTCCTGTGTAATCGCTCAGCCGCATTAACGATAACGACAGTAACGGGGGATTTGCTCAGAAAATTCTCTTCCACTTGCGATATTTGTATTACGTTCCGTGTTAGAACGAAAGCGAAATAACGATGCGCAATAAAACGTCTCATTTACGCCGTTAACATTTTTTACGATAAGACAAACTTTACTCCGCAGCTGAGATTTTGTGGATCAGTTGCATTTTGGGATTATTACAAAAGAACAGGAATTGCCTTCTGCTGCGGTGAGGAAGAATAGTTAAACCTACTATTAAAAAGGAAATAAATATGTGTACATGCTGAATATTGAAATACAATAAAATTATGTAGAGTAATATATAAATACGTGAAGTGAATAATAATGAAGTATAATATTTCATTTAACATAGTATTTCAAAAGTCAAATAAAAGTAGAGACATATAGAATGTACAATTAATGAAATTTATCTTGCACACGATGAATAGAAATTACTTTTGTAGTCTATAGAATAGTATTTCTGCAATTTATGTAATTGCGAGATAAATAACATTTTTTTTTTTTTGCTCGAGCAAATTGTCTCGTTTTCACGTCGTTTCGTGTATCGACGCAGCTTTCTACGGCGTTACAACTTTTTCTTGGCTGAACACAAGAAACGAAACGATCGTATCTTGCGAAGTCACCTCGCATACATTAGGCAAAAAGTTCGTGGCATTACTGACCAACATCAACTCTGCGACGTTACGTAGATAGACGTTAACGGGTTTCTCGGTGGCAAAAACCTGCGGTGGTTAAAGATTTCATAATAGCGCGTCGTTAACGGGCGAGGAAACGGCGAATCATTTAAAATACTGTTTGAAAAGACGCTGGAAAAATGCTGCGGTGCGGAGTCACGCTCCTCTAGCGTTGTGCAACGCGAAATACGGATGATTACGGTCGTGTTTGTCGTCATTTGCGTTCATTTTCCATGAAAAGCGTGGCTCTCGATTGCGCGTGAAGCAATTAATATTTCTGACCTATTTTAGTCACGTTAAACGCTGCTCTTATAAATTCTCAATTAAGTTATTTATAGGATACTACTCTTTCTTGAAATATCTTTTACAGGTATATTAATTTCTCTTCCTGTTTGTTCAAGTAATTGTTATGAATTATTATATTAAATATAGAGTTTCTTACTCTGATATTTTTCTATAAGAATATAAAATTCAGTTAAGTATCCAGTTATCTTAAATATATGCGTGTATAATTAAAATTCGAATTAACCATTAAATTTCATGCTCGTGTTATAATTTCGTAGCTTGAATTGCATCGAGTTATTACGTATCAGGAAATGAAGTTACAAATAATGCAAAAATTAGAATAAAAGCGTGAATTATTTCGTTTTAACTCTTGTTCTAACGTTTCATTTTCCGCCATTATTACTGCATTGGCGAAGGATTAACATGCTCTATAAAATTTCATATTTTATCGTCTATAATTTCTGCGTTATCATTTCTCATTTTGCAATCATTATGCATCCTCGATGTTGCCAAATAGGAAGTAAGTCTCGTTCTAATAAAATCAGCGTCGAGTGAAATCGTCCTTCTTCACCGACTCTTACCTTTTCTGACAGTTCGTCATGTTACATTTACCGCAAAATCGATCCTTTCTTCTTTACCGCGAAACGCTTTCTTCAATCCCCCTTCAAAGGTCTATTTACCGTGCAACTTCTGGCTCCACTCTCTATCATTATCGTCGATACTCGAGAAATATATAGACATCCCGTAGAGCAATGCTTCCTGCAATTCGTTAAACTCGCTCCGACATTTCATTACGACGGAGGAGTTTACTGCTTCGAGTATTCGTGCAATTAAATTCATATCGCCAAATTATTCCTTGCTGCCTGCGCCGCGATTATGCTATTTTTTGCTAAAACTTTTATCTTAAATTCTTTCTTCTGTGGATATGAAAATTCGAAGCGCGTTAGATTGTATAATCTCTTAATTTTTTTTGAGTGAAAATGAACATAAGTTTGTTTGCATGCCTCCAGATTTGAAAATTTAATTACTTGATGCTCCTCAAACCCTTGATACTTCTTAATAATTTTATTTTTATGACTCTGTACTTGAAAATTTCCTTATTTGACTGTCTTCATAATTTCGATACTCTGAAGTTATTATTAAATACTCTGCACTAAAGAAATCTTTCTAGATATTTCTATAAATATTCTCTAAACACTATAACGTGTACTTTTCTTCACAAAATTCTGCACATTCTACGCATTACAACTTTCCATAAAAATACAAGTATAATCATAATCCATTCGTTCCACAAGACATAGCTCGATACTTAAGTTCTTCTCACGAAAGGTACGCCTGCAATTAAGCAAGGAACACCTCGTTCCTCTTATCTCAAAGCAATTCACACACCAAAAAGCAACCACCACTTCCGATTCGCTTAACTCTCAGTCACTACTTCCGCGATCACCGCACCGTTCCTTCGCTTCGCGCTCCCATCTATCGCTCGAGAGAACCGCTCATGCGAATTGCTCATACGGGATGTCCTTCCTGCCTTCCACGTATCCTGCGCCAACACCACCATCTCGAGCCTCCGCTGTAACTCATATAATGTCGTGCCCCGCGGAAGACGATCATTTTCCTCGCGGCTGTCACTGCCAGACAAAGTCTCGACCCGAGACGCGTCTCGTGCTCGTCGTGTGAAGACCGATCGTCCCATTCGCGTGATGACCAACGATTTGCGCGACAGGCTGCTCTACGAGGACCGCGTCGGCCTCCACCATTTGTTAAAATGTAATTTGCGTTTATTTCTCGTTTCTTCGGGGTTCGCCGGTTTTTCTCTGCTGACTTCTTTCTTCCAAGCGTGTTTCTCGGTTTTTTTTCTTCGAGTGAGAATGTAAATCATTGGTGGAAGGGATGTGAAGTTCTGTACTTGTGTAATGTTTCATTACTTTGAGTTTAATTTGTTATGCTCAGTGTTAGTGTTGCTTGACAGTGTTGATGGTTCTTGTTACGCGACAGACGAGTGGATAAAAATAATTGAATAATTATAAATAATATAGTTGGTTTGACAAATTTTTTGCATTAATTCTTTTGTGGTTTCTGTAGAAACATTCATTCAGTTATTGCAATGAAATCATGGTGTTTAGTAAATATGTCTTCTTTTTTCGATAAGTATGTTCATTCGTTCAACAGTCACATGTGTTCTGCACGTGCAAATACACTCATCGTACAAAGTCGAAAGATCAGAAGTTTTAGAAGAAAATTAGCCAAGTAGTGACGAAATGGAAGTGTAAACAGCATTGATAATTATTTCAGTGCATATTGTGAATATAGTAAAAACAAAAGAAGCAATTCTGAACAATTTTGTTTGACAAGACTGTCCATCATCTATCGTAATCATTACAGATTAATTGAAGGCTGACTGATTATTCGTTCGTGCTTCCAATTTTTAAATAAAAATGAGAATCACGCTAACATTTACAAATTCATTATTTTCAATCTAATTGAGATAAAATTTTGTAGAAATATAAATTAGTCAAGATAGGGCAATTTATATTTTACAAAAACGATTAGTAATTGTAAAATATTAAATATGAAGAAATTACTATCCAAGACTCACTTCAATGGTAAAGAAATTAATGACGAACAAGAAAAACGATGAGAATCCACTTTCTGTCATTACAAAGTTCCCAAGCCAACGCTATCATTAACTCGAAAGAAACACGCGCTACGTGATATTAATCCCTCAGAACCAAACTTAAAAAACATGACACGAGAAGAAAAAATAGATTTTGAAGATTCTCACTCGAATTATTTGAAACTACAGAATATTAAAAACTTGGTTCCATTTTCTACTTTCTAACACCTAAACTACACTCTCGACCATCTCTTCCTCGACGTGAAAATGTCGATCTCTAGCCAAACACTTGCTACATACGTTCGTACCTTCGCAGACATGTCTCCAGTTCGATGGGCTCGCCGGAAGTCGTCGAGCTCCGAGTCGGAACGTAACTGTTACAACGTGCAGACGTCGCAAGTGACCACCGAGCGGAGTTCCACCAAGAAGAACAAGAAGAGGATCCAAGAGGAGCGTCGCAGGATCTGCGAGAAGCGGAACCCTCTGCTGGACCGCGTGAAAAACACCAGACTGAGCTTCTTCAAGGACCGCGATTCGGACGACGAGGACCAGGAGGAGGAGGAAGACCCAGAGAAGCTGCAGTTCCATTCCATGTGCGAGTTGAACCAGCGCGGCCTGACGAGGAACGAGTTCCGCAGGTCTGTCTGCGAGACAGATTTAAAGGAGATCATCGAAGAGCAGAAGATCCAAGCGAGAAGAAAAAGGCGTTCAAAATCGCAGAGCAGATTGCCTCACAGAAAAAATCACGAGGAACGCTTCTCTTTTCTGGGCTTTCGACCAACGAGCGAGCAAAAGGCAGCGACATTGCCCAAGGACATCATCGAGGAAAGCGGAAGCCAGCAAAATCGTAGGTGGAAGAAGAGCAAGGAGTTCGTTCGAGACCATCAAACCTCCACGAAACGACCAGTAGACAACGACTTGGACGTTTCCACCAGCGCTGAGGACCCATCGTTCAAAGATGGCTCTCAGTTCGACAGTATAACACCATCCAGCTGTTTGGCTGCGAAATTCAGAGCAATGCAGGACAGGTACCTGAAGAGCTCCACCAGCAAGCTGATCGCGAAGATATACAAGAAGGAGGGCAAGGACAAGGAAAGGAAACGACTGAGGAGCTTCTCGTATGGAACTCTGCCTGGTCTCGAGGAGCTCAGAACGAACCCACTGTACGAGGAACAGGATCAGGACGACAACGATTCTGGGATCCTGGACAACGACTCCGCAACCAGCTCTCTGCTCGACGACAGATGCAGCAGCAGTGCTTCTGGTTTATTGAACGGACCCAGCGACTCGTCCTTGCACTCTCCCCCTCAGCTACCACCAAGGAAGCCTTCCTCTACTATCGTGGACGTGGAGAGGACCGTCAGGCTGTTCTCCAGTCTGGACATCTACTGCGGAAGGAACGAGGGCAAAGGATGCAGGAAGGACGTGGCCAGACTGAACGCTCTCGAGGATACTTCAAGCCAGATCTGTCAGGCGGCGAACAGCGAGCTGATCGATCGACAGGATCACGAGAGTTCCAAGTCTCCTGAGGGGAAGGACGCCATCGAGAGGTTCGATAGTAAAGACTCGCCAGAGAGTTACCAAGGCAACAAGCTACCTGTCATCAGAAATAGATCGTACGCCACGGAAACCATGGTCGTGAAGCTTCCCAGGAAGAGTTCCGACCAGTGTCTGGGGATCTTCATCGCGAAAACAGCTGAGTCTAGTCCAGGATATCTGGTAGCGCACGTGGTACCCAATGGTTTGGCTGATAAAGAAGGCACCTTGAGGATAGGCGATGAGATTTTGATAGTTAATGGGAAGAGACTGCGAGGTCTGAGCATGGCGGAGGCTAGGAAGATTCTTGGAAGCGGAAGTGGGCCTGGAGACGTTGACATCGTAGTCTCCAGGTACTCTGCTTTGGACCAATCACCGAAAAAGCTGCGGGAGAGCAGCGTCGATTATGAGAACGTTCATATGGAGAACGGCCATGGCGTTATCACTGACAACTCGCCTAGATCGCACTTCAGGAAACATCACACTAAGCATCATCGCGACAGGAAGAGCGAGTGCAACAGGTCTACTGGCTCGGACAAAACGATCGTCAGCGTGGATAATAGTGGATCGCAAAACGTTTCGAATTTCTGCACGTTACCCAGAAGGCCTAGGAGCACCGTTTCGACCTTTATGACGGTCGTCTTTCAGAAAGGTCCTGGGAAGAAATCGCTAGGGTTCACCATCGTGGGTGGAAGCGACAGTCCTAAAGGAAGCATCGGTGAGTAATTTTTTTTTTCGTTCTAATTTGTGCAAAGATTATTTGCAACACATATGTGTTCCTTTACGTTGCATCGTTCTTATGTGATTTGGAGGCTTTGCGTTTGGATTTTGCTTTTTTATCGTTATCGAAGGAAGTACAGTGTCATTTATTCTTCAGTCATTTCGATATATTAGAAAATGAATCGTTGGTTAAACTTCCGTTTTATCAAATTATGCGTTTCCAATTTTATATTAATTTACGTTGGCTTTTTCAATAAATTCGCGAAGGCGTTTGCATATGCAACAATACAAGGAACCTTAAAAATTACACAAAAGAAATGTTCACTGCTCAAAGTAGTCCTTTCTATGCATAATGGGATAGAAAAGGAAATAACACGAAAATTCCTGCATTTAGAAGGGGTGAGGGGAACAAATAATGTATTCAAAAGGGTTTACGGTACAAAAAAGTTCAGAAACATCAATATTTTTACTACGTAAATAGTTAACGTTATCAAGGAGCTGGCAAGGGTTAATCTATCTAAGATTTATACACACTAACGAAAATGGTAGCTACGAGATGAGAACGTTTGGATTTGTCGAGAGTTTCTATTGGTTAGGTAATATGGATAATTATAACTGTATTTCTTGTTTATGTTTCCACTTACGTGTTTCACAGTAATTATAAAAGTGTTTACATTGTTATCTAGTTTAAATAAATTAATCTATGGTACGGTACGTGTTGGTTATAAAATGGTTAACAGTCATAGATGTGTTCTTTTGGTACAAATGGTTATAATTATATAAACTTGATATACTAATATGTGTGTCTGGTATGTGGCATTTGTTTGTGTAAATTCATGCTCGATAGAGGCTAATTATAATATCGACTGTACGACTATTTTCGTTGATACACTATCTTAAAATTCGAAAGCAGCAATGATGCTTAGAAATTGTTATCTATTATGCAAGGCAACGTTGTTACTACTCGTTGTTTAATACTATCTCACGAACGATAAAATTAATTAACGATTAATCGAAAACTATATATGGAGTAATATCTCTATTCTAATATTCTATCAGAAATTAAGATTGCTACATAAATAGTTGGCTTACAATTGTTTGTTTAAAAATGTCTCAGTTTTAACGTTGTAAATATTATAAAAGCGTTATAAATTCTGCTTTGTTTTTAACGTGATTAAATTGTTCGAAGACTCCCTTAAAATCAGCACTTGCTAAAAATGTCAGAAACTCTTACTGGTATTATTTTAACTACGTTAAAAATGTTTGAGTTTTAATATTTCTAATCTATCATATAACATCGGTATAAACTGGCAGTGTGTAATCGGTTGAAACTTAAAACTTCGAGTGTGTCTCGAACTTCAGATGCAATTAAATATATAAAAACTTTCTAGTTTTCGATTATTAACTTCAGATTTCTAACTAAATATTCTGAATGTCGCGATTAAGCTTTTTAAATATTTGAAAACTTTAATATACGTTTATTTTCTACGATCGTCAAAAATTTCAAAAAGTAAGTAACGCTTTAAACCTCCAATTTTTAACAACACCATATGATTCATATTAAATCATTCTCTAACTCTTTAAAACATCCCATATATTGTTAACACTTGTTTTTATCACTTGCCAACATTTTCTCCTAACAAATTCGTCCCTGTAGCAAGAAATTACTAACAATCACTTATTTTAACCCTTTCGTATGACCTCATATGTGAATCACATTAGATTTATTATTTATTAGTACAACACTTTAAGAATCAATCTATGAAACACAAATGATTATCCAACAGTAGCACAAAAAAAACTTTCAATGCTACAAAAACTATATTAATATCTATTAAAATTAAGTAAAAATTAAAAAAGATGAAAAATACACAATTAGCTTCCCAGTAGTCCATTTTCTTTAATCGAAAGGGTTAAAAACTCTACTTTCTTGCCTTTAACACGTTGACTACCACACCGAAATCACACGTTTCACTCAGAACGCCACGAATAAAAATGAATCTTTCATTCTCAATCTAATAAAAATCATAACTGTTCAACAATGCACATTTTACTTTAAAGCAATTTCTAATTAGCTATAATGTTGAAAATCCATTAACTGTTAATTTTCATTCAACATTTACAATTATAAGTAGTTGATGCGATCACTGACGACCACCATAGCGTCCAACGTGTTAACAAATGCCTCAATCTTTAATCACTACCCAATTAACTACCAAACAAAGCCAACGCTTCAAAAATCCACCTCTCTCCTAACATCTCTTCAAAAGCTAATAAACTTTCCAATAACAATCGAGTATTCTCCACTAAAATAGTTGTAATATGATACAACAACCTTTTCAATAAGAATCAAAAATTCTTCACTAAAACTGTTGCGTCTAACGTAATAATATATATAAAATGGCCTCGTAAAAACCACGAAGAGCATCTGCTGCGATTCTCTTCGAACTCATTCCCCAAGTTTAGCGACGAAAATATTCGTAGGACGATCGCGAACGATCGAGGTCTCGCGATGGCCGCTTAGCGTCCGATCTGGACGCGCAGCTCCAGCTCTCGGGGTGGCTCGTTCGAGCGAACCAGCAGAAATAGCCGCGGATCGGCCGCTACTTAGAAATACCGTCGATTTCCTGCCATAACGTTTACGCGGCCCCTCGACCGACATACGCGTCCGCTCGTCGATAAATTGCCTCCGCGTGTATACAAGCGGTCCGCAGTTTTACGCGGTCGTTACATGGCGGACGCGGTCCATCCAGCTCGTGGTACCAGCGGTCGGAAGTGTCGAGGGGTGCAGGCGGGTGCTCGCGCGAGCTTCGAGTTGTTTTACATTCGTGTAAAATGAGCCGCGTACAGGGTACCGCGGTTCGCTTCTCGAACGAGCAAGAAAATTGCCGAGCTGCGAGCTGCCTCGAGGTAGTCCCACTTGGGGAGGTTTTGGATCAAGCGGTTCGAAACGTTCCACCCTGTATCTGGGTGTTCTGACGTTCGAAGAGAAATTGTGGACGTTGCCAGTGCCACTGAATCAATAGTATTTCTACCTAGTATATGTTTTGGAAAAGATACTAGATAATTAATCTGAGAGCCATTATAAGTAAATGAAGGACGATTAAGTAATGACAGTAATTTGATTGGATGATTTAACACTTTTTGAGTTATATTCGTGGATAGATGAATGTTTCGTAGAATATTTTTATGGATATAGACATCGAAAAGATATTTATAATACGTGTTATAGTTGTGTTGGAATTGAATTGAAAATGGATAAAACAGTAATGTTGAAATTTTTGTTTAGTACAATATAATTCTTTATGAATCTTGTCACAGTGGTTTTAATATAAAAGACAGCAAAGCATCGCAATGTAAACTGTTTCTTTTTATTTGCTTAAGAAGAAGTAACTAAACTTTTTCAAGTGAAGAACAATTGTACTTTTAACAACGCAAGTCGCGTATTTAATATGAACAAATGAGACAGTGGCACTTGCAACAAACTTTCTTTTAACCATCGTATAGATTTACCAATTCGATAACTGATTAGCTGAATTAATTCGATTAATCGCGTGGCAATATGGGACAGGATGTATACTTCCTGAAACATGATTTTTAGAAGGTGTTGGATGAAAATGCAGAATTTCGTTGCTCAAATTTGTATTCAATAGAGTATATAGCAAAAGGAAACGGGGATACCTTTCCCTTTTAAAATACAATCTTCGTTCAAGAGTATCAAATGCGGTAATTGGTTGCTCAAATTTGTACTCAATAGGATTTATAATGCGAAAGGGTGAGTTAGCGATCCCAACGGCAACGAGTGCTCGCGAGTACTCCACTGAGTTCAAGAGAGTTCAAGTCGCGACCGCTTTGAGCAAGTTTTGGACTCTTCTTACGTGCGCGAAATCTAAATTTCTCCGTTCGAAATCAAACCCTAGACGTTCTTTACGGGCTAAAGATTGTTTTCGTTGGTACTACATCGCAATGGCTAGTTCAGATCTAGAAACATACCTTCAGAAATAATTTGAAACCAATTTTCTAAGCGATTTTAATTTCTAAATAAAATTCCTAGGCTTGGTTTCCAAAATATTTCGAAACAGTTCGAGGATCGTCTCAAAAATAATTGCTTCGAGACTATTCAGAAACAATACGCAAGAAAAACCTTTCACTGGACGCTTGTCACTTCCGCTAACGTAATTTAAATTTCGTACGTCTACGTAAAAAGTATTGTTTTAGAAATATTTCGAAACAATTCCTCCAAGAAAGTGTTTCTAGATCGAGACACCGAGTTTTCGAACTTTCGTCTGTAAAACCTACTTCTTAAGATTATTGAATTTCATTCAATCGTCCATGTTTGTCCAGAAACATTCTATCGTCTGCGAGCGAACAATTCAAAAGGTGATCGCGTTCGAAGGATCTTTCTTGAGAATAGCTGTTTTTTTTTTCGTTTCATTTAATCGTTGTTTGTTTCTTAACGGATCGCGTATGTCTTTTTGCAGGTATCTTTATAAAATCGGTGTTGCCAGGAGGGCAAGCCGCGGAAGATGGCCGTTTGCGCGCAGGCGACGAGATTTTGGCGGTGAATGGCCACGTCTGTCACGACTTGACCCATAGAAAGGCCGTTCAGCTATTCCGCAATATAAAAACTGGACCGGTTGCCTTGCACCTTTGTAGACGCGTCAAAAATAAGGAACTACAGTGAGTACGGCAGTGTTGCACTGTTAACTATAGCTTACTACGATTATTATCGGTATTTGTTAGAGTTAACATTAGTTGATCCTGTTAAAGTGGAGAAAAGAAAGGGTACATTGAGAGGATACCCGTTCGAAGGGTTCAAAAATGGTAATCGTTTGGAATTTTTTTCTTCTACGTTCGAAATTTTCATGACTGAGATCGTATCGGTACAATTTCCATACTTAAATATTCTCAGAAGTTGTTTCAAGAGTGTACTCAATACATATTCATATTAATAATAAATAAAAAATGGCGGAATCTTTTTTTAATTCCATTCGAACGCTTACCCTCTCTTTAACACGGCTCGTTGTTAACACATTTTATGGTTTAGTGTAAATTGTGCCGATTGTGTAAAAGAAGGGATCTTTTGGAGAAATTGATACTTTTAATTTTCAAGTATATAATGATTTATCGATGAAGCACTAACTTTGAAACTATGTTTTAGTATTGAATACAAAGATTTTCAGATTGCATTATTGAATACAAAGATTTCTAGATTGCATTTTGCAGAATGCAATCTGGAACGTCCTGTTATTCTTCAGTTTCAATTCATGCCGATTTTTCTACAAGTATTACAATTTAATTTTTGACTTGAAGTGCAACCTAATTTTCAGATAAGGAACACGTAACATTTAAATTATGCCTTTTGGAGCACAATCTTTAAAATTAAGGTTTTACGTACACTTTCAAAATACTTCAGTTTCTTTTTTAAATATGTGCTTCGATAAATATTTTAATAATACGTGACTGTACTGCGACCCTTCCTTTGGACAACCAGCACGATATGCACTGTCTACAAAGTTACTTAAAAAAGTTACAATGTACAAGATTAAAAATAGAATTTTAAATAATTTCTGGCGTTACATTTCAGATCGACGAAGGCTAAGTCGTGCGCAGACCTCCTGCTCGTCGACGCGTGAAGAGAGACTGTACAAGAAGTTTGTAAAAAAAGAAAAGAAAAGACAACGAAGAGAACGCTTCGTGAATCGCTGTAAAAATAACTTCATGACACTGTACATATTGTAAATTTGTAAAATTTCTTGGAAATAAAATTATTAATTTAATAATCGCCCTGCAAAAATCGCGCCATCGGTCGTTGCACACCGTCGTTTCGCAGAAACCGATCGTTAAGCACCTTAAAATTACGACCTCTTTATTGTCCTCTATAATAATAATATTAATAATAATAATTAAAGAAAGAAAGATGAAACTGCATACAATGAATTCACGCCTCTATAATGAATCTATATAAAATCTTATACTCATAATAATATAATATAATAAAATAAAAATAATATAATAATAGTCAATAATATTAATAATAATAACCATTTCGTGAGAGATAAAATTTCATTGCTACGTCAGTGCGACGTCACCGCGGTGATAATAAATTAGTTAAAACAAACATCTCAAAGATCAAAGATTCGTTCTGATAGACTAGAATCCTAAAACTTCGTATGCAACGATTGGTTAGGTCGCTTAGAATTGAATCGAGAAGAGCACTTCCGGTGGGCAGACTCGTCCACGTTGCCTCCTTCTCAGCATGGCGCGGATTTTTGCGTGCTTTTCGGGTACCTGTAACAAACAGAACGTACTCTTATTCAAATTATACAATAAAAATGAATATTTTTACATATTTCTATGGTTCGTTTGAGCAATTCTTTAACACGTTGACGCTCACTTTGAATTCGATGATGGACGACAAAAGTAAATTTTTTTAATTAATTCATTCTTGGGAAGTTCGATGAACATTTCAAATTTACAGAATAAAATTACTATTTTTTCTAACAAATTTTTATAAAAATTGCCCGACGTTCCTGGCCGTCATTTGCGTCTGCAGTCTTAAGCATGAACGTCTATAGACGGCATTTACGTCAACGTGTTAATATCAGTATTCTCTTTGACACGATTTATTAACCCTTTGCACTCGAAAAAAAAATGTAACAGATTTTTTACAGTTACATAAACAAAGCTTTCCTAAATAGATTTAATTTGAAATTTGCTAACAGAATAAATGAAGTCATTACGATTTCTTCTTCTCTTTATGTTCTGAAATGAAAATTATTTGCATTGTCTGTATATATGAGTTTCCTACTGCAAAGGGTTAATATTACATGTAGTATTATAATAATACGAAGTACAAAATAAAATTATAAAAATTCGACTTCAAAGGTTTTAAATAATTTAATAAACAATATGCTATTGCCTTTGAATATATGAAAATACTATTATGCATTAATTTTGTGTTGAAAGTGATTCGATCTATTAATCTCATTAATGCTATATCTGTTTGGTATCGCAATTAACAATTTCAACGAGTGAAAAACAAATGAATAAAAATTAACTCACATTCTTCGCTGGGAAACAATTCCTAACCGTGATTACTAGTTTCGGTAGTATTACTTTTTGAAAATACCTGTGTCTCCTTGTGATTTCTAACTCAACAGGACCTTCCCTCACTGCTTTAAACAGTTCGATCACCTCTTGGTGTGTGTAACCACGCAGCACTTTTCCGTTCAAACTTAAAATTTCGTCGCCTGTAACAAAAATCGCAAGCATTCGGTGTTACTCGAGTATTTACAGCTAAAAACAAGCTATCCTGCAATTTCTTAAAATTTAAGCTTTCTCGTTGCAATAACTACCTAAGTCAACGGCAATACATTTAACTTACATAGGAAAAAAAGAGAAAAGACTTTCGATATACTTGATTACTAAATCAAGACAGACCTTTGCAACAATAGTTAAATTGTATTCGGTTTTAAACTTTTTCTGGTTTAAAGAAACCAATCCAGAGATTAGACCATCTTCAAATTCGTTTAACAATCGATAAATCGTTGTTGGAGGAAGGAAAGAAGAAAGAATGAATTTATTTCAGCTCGAATTCGAAACCGTTCGAACGTTTCTCGTCCTGGAACCGTTCAGAAGATGTATAGCCTTTTGGCAACAGCAGGAGGCGCATCGATCCTGTACTTATGCAACCGAAACGACCGGCGGCCCGTTATGCAAGCATGCGGCAGGGTGCAGTGGCACGAGGAAACCACGGACGTTCCCGTGCTCGTAAAAACCGTCCGGATCGGCTGAAACTCGAAACGTGTTGCGTGAAACCTGCCTGCACAACGTGTTGCCGCCTACCGCGGCCAAGAGCCTGGCAAAAATCGCGTAGGAGACGAGACGACGCGCGAAATTCGACTCGATTCCTCCTCTGAGAAGTCCTCGCTGCCATTTTTCATCGATCGAACGCTGATTTTCTTCCGTCTATCGAGAATATTCCTTTACGAGCGAATAATATGCACCGTTTACGATTTTTAACATGCTTTCGAGTTGTTTATAATATTTGAAGTTAATTAATTTGTAAAGTGATTTTCTTTGATATCGAGAGGCAGAACTTTTGATTTTTCGAAGCGGATTTTTATTAGATCTAAGTTAAAAATTTTTGTGGACTGTTTATCGATATTTGTTATACTTATTCTGTCTGTATCAGTAGGAAATAGAATATCTACGCGTTTTTCTTTTCTTTTGGTATTCATATCCAGGATACTCGCGAGGAATAACCACAATGACAGTAAGAAACGCAGAAAGACATCTAATACGTTCTACCTTCACCGCTTCACACTTTTCATTTACTATCTAATAATACATATGGTACTTTTACAATATCGTACAAATTCTTGGCAAAAAAATAAAGAAAATTAATTCAGAATTGACCAATTTGATGAAACACAATGTAATCCCTATCCAAACAGAATAGAAGCACAAAGGTAATCTGAGATAGAAACAAAATGGACCCTCGAATCCTAAATACAAACCAGCGAAGGACGAAGAGAAACAAAATCGCGGAGATCAAAATTATCCGCGGGACTGAATTATTCAGCATCGAGATCCCCGCGCGAAAGATCATTAAAACCACCGACAGAATCGGATCTCTGCTCGCGCGTAGCCACAAAACGAACGCGAACGCGGTACCCATTTAGCGGCCGCCATTGGCACCGAAGAAAGCGGGGAGAAAAGATCGCGTTGACAAAGCTGACGAGTTGGTCGTGGCAAGTCCAGTGGCATGCGAGGCGGTCACAAAGGAGCGGGAGAAGAAAGAGCGAGGGGACGCGGAGCGGACGCGGCGGTGGAAACGTGAAAGGGGGTGAGAGATGGGGATGTTTAGAAATGCGCGCTACGTCACTCGTTCGGATTAAAGATTCGAGATGTGTACGAGGCGTCCACGGCGTGAATGCACGAACCGGCCAGCAAGACGGCCGCGCTCTCGCGTACGTGACGCATCGACACGCTCGATCCGACGCCGTGATCCTGAAATAGCGAACTATGCCGATCCTTGCGCGAGGAATCCGCGATCGATTGCGTCACGCCATGCGGAGGAATGGTAACGCGGGAGATCGCGCGCCCGTAAAAGGGATAGAGAAACCCACCGTGGAGTCCTCCGGGAGAGATCGGGCCGAGAGAGGGCCAGCTCTCGCGCACGAACGATCGATCGACGCGTTCGAATCGGGCCGCTTTTTCTTACGATTTTAGAACTGGCCGTACGCTGGACGAGTCACTCGGGCTTTTTGCCCGGCGAAGATATATGGGGTGCGAAGATTCGTTGTCGTGTAACTTTCTTTTGGATTCTCCGAGGTTCAGCCGTGGACGGTGTTTCGAGGATGTAGAGTGTCAATTTTCGTCTTATTTCTGTAGATCCTGTTGCACGTTATGTTCTTACGGTTTTGTACGTTTCTATGTGTATATATGTGTGTGTGTAGTGGGATTTTGTATCCATTGGAACAAAATTGAGAAGAGTATTGAATTAATATATAATTAAAATATGGTCGTTATTACTGCTTTCTCAAATTAATTAAAGTATTTATTGCCAAAGGAACTATATCCCATCATCATTTTCCAAGAAGAATTATTTAAGCTATTCAAATTAATATCCATTATAACCATAAGTAAATATGATACTAATATTTTCCACGAATAGCTTCCAACAAATGAAAATTCGTACAGAAAACTTTTACTGACTTAACGAACTGAAACGAACCGCGGCTACATTCGATTCAGACCGGCAAAACAAACAGCAAAGTGGCACTGATTCAATCAGCGAGCAGGAACTTTTGAAATTAGTTCAGCCTACCTTGGAAGAGAGACTTGGAGACGTCAGCTTGGCCGCCAGGGAACACCCTCCTCACGAAGATGCCCATTTCACCGCGGGGGCTGTCTCTACCGCCCACGACGCTGAACCCGAGGCTGGGCTTGCCGTAGCCCTTCTCGAATTTGGCAACGTGCCTCGTCAAATAGTGCTGGGGCTCCGTGGTCGATTCCAGATTGCTCTCCGCGCCCTTCCGTCCCTTGGACAAACAGGAGAGCGGCAGAAAGTCCGGCCTCTTCGTCGACTGGACGCCGTCGTCCGCGTTCGGTTTGCTCGGCTGCTCCAATTGGACGCTCTGCTTCATCTCGCCGTCGATCAACGACAAATTGGAGAGATTGTTCGCGTTTTCCAGGTACTCGTACTCGCCGGCCAGGGTCGGCGGACTGACGTACACCTGCGGCACTGTCTCCTCGTAGGCGGTCATCAGCCGTATCTTGTTGCCCGTGAAGGACCTCAGGAACTCCTGCACCTCCTCCAGGCTCTCTAGCGTCTTCAAATCTTTGCCCTCGACCTCGACGATCTCGTCGCCAAGCCTTAGTCTTCCGTCTCTGTTGGCATTGCATTATTTCTTACTCGTTTGCTTTTATGCTGAATTGTACTGATTCGAGGAATTGATTTGGGTAGTTGTATAGTAAGATGATGTGAAATTTTGCTGGATTTTACAGAAGACTTTATAGAAAATTCCACGTGGAATAGAATGAAAGATTATAGATATATGAAAATTGTTTTGCGTATATTTAATAATAGTTTATCGAATTATTAAAATGAAAAAAAAAGAAACAAGAAGCAAGATAATCATTTGCTATAAACAATATTGACTGATATGCCACGAGCCAAGTGAAGTATACGTAAAGTTCCAAAATCCCCAAACGAGGACCACGTCAGTTAATGACTTAATTCATAGCTTGCTATCATCACCCCATATCTAAACTTCTACTCTACAACCCAGTGCTCTTTAACGAAGCTCACTTCCAACAAACTACACCCTATCACGTTTCATTTAAACTTCTCCAACTCTACGCAGTGCTGTGCAACTCCTCAGAACTCTGGCATTACACGAAAACGTACCTGTGCGCTATTCCATCGCTCTCCAGTTGAACGACGATGTACCGCAGCTCCCCCAGCCGTTGCTGCGCCAGTCTGATACCCAAACTCTCCTTAGGGTCCCTCTTGTGCAGCTGCACCAGCCGACACCTCCTCACTCTCTTCGGTGGCTGAATAATGTCGCTGAGGAACCTGGTCTTGTCCTGTTGCAGTCGCATCCGATGCGGCGAAATATCGAGCGACTTTGGCGAGGCCTGCAACCCGTTCAGCCCGTTCCCGCAAACCGGGAACTGGGAGTTCATCGCTGCGTCGTCGTACGTCTGATGAATGCTAGGCAGCAACCTGCCAGAGTTGCTCTGGTGCCACCTGAGTCCGTCGATGCCGTCGTTCAACTCGGAACTGCCAGCCCTGACCGCGTCCGTCTCGCAATTCTTCCTCATCCTCGACTCGTTCTCTTGCTCCTGGCACTCGCTGGGCGTGGAACTCCTGATGGGCTTCTCCAATTCCGAGTCGACCACGCTGCTAGTGTCTGAACTGTCCGTGCACTTCAAACTGAGGCCCTCGTTTTCTGACGCAGCTGCTGACTCTCCTCTGGGCCCGTCGCTGTCGTACCCAGACTCATTGGAGCTGACATAGTGAGACGAGAGCCTCTGCTCGCCACTTGGCGCTGAATTCCGCCTGTGGTTCCTCAGCGTGGCCACCATGTCTAGGTCGACGTTCAACGAGGACGTCTCAGAGTACCTGGACTCGTTGATCCTCCCAGCAAAGTCCACTCTATCCTGGCCAGCCTCTGGATGTTGGACATTGTTGTTACCACGAAGAGACATGGGGCTGCTGTCGTACGAGCTGTAGCAGCCAGTGTCCTCCTGTTGAAAATTATCGTCGATCCTCTCCAGGTGACTGGGGTTCAAACTGTACCTGTCCTCGCACCTGCTCGAGCTCTTACGAAACTCAGTATAAGGGGTACGCGTGGTTTTCGAGGCGGATGGCGGTTCTTGGGACTTGTTGGGACTCCCTCTGGCCAGGTTCCCGTTCCTGGCGCGGCGTCGACCAAGCGTCGTGGTCCCAGTGTACGTGTCCTCGATCTTCAACGCGGGGAAGTGCTCCTCGGAGGCGGTCTTGAACAGCCGCTCGTCTTTAGACGCGAACGTGCTGTGACGCTCCTCAGGCAGGACGGAGAGTTTCGATCGCAGGAACGCGTACGGGAAACTCGACTTCTTCGCCTCCTTGAAGTCGCAGCTGTTGCTCTTGCGCATTGGCGAATCGTTTCGCGACTGGTTAAAGTCGCAGGGGCTGAAACTGGTCACGGATAGGTTCCCAAGGGGGTACAAAGGGGCGGATGGATCGGTGATGTGCTCGTCGAACGCGTCGTCGCTTTGACGACCAGTCAGATTGTCGCAGGACACAGTCTTGTCCTTGCGACTCGCGATCTGCAGGTCGATCCCTTCCGAAGGGTCGTCGCCCTTCACGTAAGTTGGGCTGGTGTTCAGCTGGCTGGTGCTGCAGCTACGGAATAGGTTCTCCTTCTCCGGTGTTTTCAGTCTGTCCTCGATGTTCTGGGAACGCCTGTTGCCTCGAGCGGAGTTCAGCATCCCCGTGGAGCCCATGCGGATGAAGAACGATTTGAAGGGGGAGGGTGATCTGTGGCACGTTCCCGGTATTCTCTTTTCCAGCTTGCTGTCCAACTTCAAGTCTGACAGCGGTTTCTCTGGCTTCGAGTTGATATTGTTGTTCGTCGTGGCGCAGTTGTTGTTATTACTGGCACTTTCGCTGTCAGATCTTTCGGATATCGAGCAGATCGTTTCGCGGGAGCCAGCCCGACGGAACGAGTCTATCTTCTTGCTCATTCTGCGACCCCAGACTCCGAAACTCGAGCCTGAAAGTAACCACAGTGTTATACACGAACCTTTCTAAATAACAAAATTTTGTACAACCTAATGTAGGTTTTAGTTTAAGGACAGAACTATCTGAACCTGACAAGAACCGCCATAAGTTACAGAACACGATCTAAGCCAAGCAACGAATCATCTCTCGTACGGAGAAACGAAGGATTTCCAAGAATCCGTCCGCGGGGTATTCAGCTGCGCGAGCGTTCAGCAGAGAGGCAGAAGAAGAGATACCGGGCCCGTCCCACGGGGACGAAAAACCACCCGTCGGCATCCTTATTCGCGGTCGACATATGGTCGCCCCCGAGTACGCGCAAGAGGAAGCCCGGGAGCGCGTGACAGCGGCGAGAGCAGGTCGGGCCGATGGTTCCGCGTATTTTGGGACTACTTTTTCGAGGTGTCGGGCCGGTTAACGGGGCCTGCCCGCTCGCTCCTATGCGATGGCGAACGATTGTCAGGCCGCTCAGGTATCGGGTACACGTGTTTTGCGATAACACGGGCGAGCAACAGACGGAGTGCCCGATACCGGCTCGTTAATCCGTTGCCCCCGCGGTTTCTTTAATGGCGTACAAGCGGACGCCCATCCGCTTGGTTATTCGAACCGCGTGATGGATACGTCGGCTCCTCGCGCGGTACGGAAAATGATGGAATGCGTGCTAACGATCGCAGCCACGTACCTGCCGGGGTTCTGGGTCAAGGATCAATTGGTTAATGGGAACTTGTGGATTTGAAAGTCGCCGGTTTGATAAACCACGGGTGGACTCTGGCTAATCATTTCTTCTGCGGCGATGTTTGGGTATGGGAAAATTGGGAGAAAGGAATCTTCGAATCGAGTGATAGAAATAGTGAACACTGCATTGGTGTTTATTAATGAATATGATTTAATATAAACCACGGGTGGACTCTGGCTAATCATTTCTTCTGCGGCGATGTTTGGGTACGGGAAAATTGGGAGGAAGGAAATCTTCGAATCGAGTGATAGAAATAATGAACACTTCGTTGGTGTTGAATTATGAATAGTATTTAATGTATTATTGGGAAATGTATTTCTTTGAGAGGACATTTTTTGATAGGTAGAATTTAGGTTCTCGTGAGGATTAGGGAGAAAGATGTTAAGTTGAAGACACGTGGGTGTTGGATATTTTTTATTTCAATCGTGAAACGTATTAATTGAAATTTAGACTCAGGTTTATGTTTGTTTGTCACGGGTATTCTAATGATTACTATTACGTAGTATCGCATCGTGATTCTTAAGGTATAACTACTGCAATGATCACGTAGAACAGTACGTACGATACGACTTCTTGAATTAAGAAGAAAGGCAGTAGAAGAATTCGGGTAACTGAAGTTCAGAGCTCATTAACGAGACGAGCTTTGCATTTCTTGACACGATGGGACGCCTTTGTAGGTTGTAACGAGGAATATTCATGAATTGAGAAATGGGTCAGGATTAAGTAACGCTTTACCGTATCAAAGAATGGTTGTAACGAATACAATCTCGCTCCATAATTCATTAGTTACGCGCGTGCATGTAACGCGAAATTAATTTGCTAATCATATTAAGAAGAATGAGAAATAAATTTTCATTTTCAAGTGCTGAATAATTATAAGTATCTGTCTTTCGATACTGTTCCTTCTAATGCTTTGAAATTGATTTTATTTAAAACAAAAAACTTTAATTAATTTTAATTTCCAATCTACGACGACATGAATGCAGTTTCTACTTTTATTCTTGTTCGAAAGGGAAAAGAAGAATAAAATCAAAATTAATACAGACGATAATTGTTTTCAAGCAGACTCGCGATGCATCATTACTTACTCTCATTGTATTGACGCCTGTATCAATATCAAAGCCTCCAATTTCGACGATATCAGCTGGCATACGCGTACCGCCATTGTGTCTTAATACAAATTGAAAGATAAAAGAGCGAGAATAAATGGCGGAATGGGACCGCGGCTAGTAATTCCTCGAATCAATCACACGGTATAAAACGAGAGAATTCGTGATAAATCGAACGCGTCGTGACAAGTGCGATGACTTACACTCTCATTAAGATAACGAGTTGCATCCGTGCATCGCGGCGCACAATTAAAGCACGCGCGTGTTTCCATGCGAGCGCAATCAGCGTCATATACAGTTCGACCGCGATGACGCCGGAGCGTCATCGCTTTATCCTTGATTAATTAGCCTCTTAATTAATCAACCCCGGAACGTCGCTCGACGCGGCGATAATTATCTTGGGCAACGTGGCGAAAATGATTACAGTTACTTTCGACCGTGCTTTTAGCTACAGGCGCTTTAAGTGACATCCATTTTTCTGCCCAATACGGGTAAAACCGTGGGAAAGATTTTGACTAATTAAAAACGCTCAGAAAGTAGTATCGCGTACATCGAAAATAATATTTCAGGTTAATCTCATCGGCTTTCAAATAGCGCATCTTTTGCATAAATTGTAAAATGTAATTTTTGATAATATTGAGGGAGAGAGAGAGAAAGAGAGAGAGAGAGAGAGATACGACATAATTATAAAGGAATGTGGATGAGATGATAAATGAAGTGTATAACTGTCGTAGATTTCTAATGAATAAATATCTAATATTTTCTCAAATGCAAATCAATTAAAATATTAAAATTCTATTTCTAAGTAATATTCTATCATATACTATATGGTTTGTGCTTTTAATACATAAAAGATTTCTGAAAGATTATCGCACGTTTATATATTTTTTCTTAAATAAGATATTTTATGTTGAAATAAATCTTTTATTTTATTGCAACGAATATTTAAGTGATTCAGGATTGTCAGTGATTCAATTAGAGGCGAACTTTCGTTCAAAGTTAGCGTTCCTATATCATTTTCCACGTCGCATAGCAGAATGTCATCTGTTTCTACGTAATAGTAGTCACATGTCTGCAAATCGCTTCCTCAGCTCGTCAAGACGAGTGATTAATCTTCCTATTTCACTCGATGCTTCTTATTTCAACGCAGAAGTCACTATAATATATCTCATTTCGCGTGAGAGACATTTTTTATGACATCCTGTAAGCGTTAGGTGTCTAAATAAATTTATAACACACTACATGTGTACGTTGATACATGTTAGTTTGTAAAATGTTGCATAATATGACACTTTATGAAATTTGAATTATATGATATTAATAATAATTAGTAACTTATATATGATATGGAAACTGGACATTGGAACTCTATTTTTTATTGCAGACTATCTGCATATTTTAATTATACAATAATTGAATTCATCTACTATCTATTTTTGTTTCAAACCTTATTTATTATAGTAATATTTTATCAAACAAAGATTATGAATCAGCTGTAAATTATTGTCATATACAATTACCATAGTCGACCATAAGTTTATATGTAACTCTACATAAACTTAAAAGTAAAAGCCACTCTTTTCAATTTCACGAAGTATAATTTTGAGCGTGATAATTTCTACCAGATATCAATTAATCTGTAGCAAG
Organism: Xylocopa sonorina; assembly: GCF_050948175.1. Lineage (NCBI taxonomy): Eukaryota > Metazoa > Arthropoda > Insecta > Hymenoptera > Apidae > Xylocopa > Xylocopa sonorina. Next base: position 4,580,130 of record NC_135196.1, on the reverse strand, counting down.
AAAGAGACGATTGTAGAAGATTTTTCTCACAACTCAAACTTAACTTACCCCTTACTTTGTCACTCGAAATCAATCATAAAAATGTCTCCCATGGAATAACGAAACATCAGCCTGACCTCGAGTAAACAATTCCCAATCAATTTCCTAATAGACAGAAGCTCGAATCAGTATTAAAAATACGACATCCACCACAGGAGAGTAATCCACGAACAGAGAGAAGTAAATTCTCTTCATAATTAAAATAAACGTTACTAATGATCCCTCGCGCGACCTTATTGACCCAGCTACGTGGATCTCGGCTACAGAAACCAGGCGAGATTTTTACGAGGCGAAACGTATTGCATCGCAAACTTGTTAGACGCGATTTACACACGCGCTAGAGAACTGGTGTTCTCCCTTGGCTACCCCCTCGCGGCAGCGCGCAGGTCGTGTAATGACAGCGCGTTAACGTTTTAATTAATTAATCGTATCATGCGTAACCTAGCGTATCGCGATAATGGCGAACAGCCCGGCCCCGTTAAGTCGACGAGTACTCAACAGCCGTTTCCGCAAAAAAGCAAACTGACTATCAACCGGACAATTTGTTGCCCCTGTTCTTGGTCGTTCGAACGTGTGATTAAATTAGACGGCCGATCGATCGTTCGTCGTCGAGTCTGTTCGAATTTAGTGGACGTAAGAATTAACCTCTGATTAATCGATGCATTTTAATTAGGCGGAAACATCGGTGGCCGTGATTGAGGAGCATGTTTTCCGTTCGAATTTATTGCAGTGTATTTTTGAAACTATTTAGTTTGTAATTACGTAGAAAATATTAATCTTCTTGAAGATTGAAGATGGCAGTCCTCGAAAAGAGTTCAATCAAAATCCCCTCGAATCCAATAGCAACTAACTTTGACAAACACTGAATTTTATACTTTGTTCAAATGTTAGAGTCATGATATCACAAAATTTGAATTCGAATAAAGACACGATTACCAAACATACAAATTTCGCCATTTTTATCACTTTAATAAAGTTCTCAATTTTAACTCACCGCCTTCGTTTGCCTCAAACAGCTTCCTCCCTTACACACACTGATTTCTAACAGTAGAAACTGTAATTACAGTACTTTCAACGACCATCACAATCATCTAAATTCCAATTCACAATTTTAATAAACCCTGAAATAGTTGGAAACCACTAACAATACTCATTGTGAAGCACCAAAAGAACATTCGTCGCTTCCAAAAAATCCCACTGTCCACCAGACAGTCCATCGACTCGGCTGTAATTCAAGGTTGTCACACACCATCGGCCATCCGGTAATGGTTCACGCGAATCACGAGACGAATTCGCGAGTCAGTCGCGCGGAATCGCGGCCTCGAATCACCTCTCCGTGCGAGCAGAATCGCCAGCCTGTCGATTCAGTTCCACGGTCGCACCCGATGAATTACCGCGGTCGTAGCACCCTTTGCACCGCCGCGACGGGGTGGCTGCGCTCAGCCCTTCGAACGAGACAGAAGCGGGGCGAATCTCGCGTCGAGGAAAAGGCACACGACGAAACGCGTCGCCACTTCACGCAGACTGTTCCCAGCGAGTAAAGACGACGCGAACAGGCACGCGCGTCATAATTCGCGGTTTAATTCCTCCGGGAGAAGCCACCGTGACACGGACGGAAACGCGCGGGCTGTTGTGGAACCGCGAGCAAGAGGCCGCGCCGCGAAACTGTTCCGCGACGCTTTTCAAAAGCTAGACGAGGATTTCTGCCAGACGCTTTGCTCGCTTCACGAAATGTGGAGAAGCTTCAATGCTAAGCTCGCGCCTGCTAATTTCGTGTGGGAATATCGTTGTCGGATCCGCGTGCTGGGTTCTGGTTGCATTCTGCACGAGGGTGAGAATAATGGGGACTCAAGGATTTGTCAGGATTGGTTTTGTTTAATTTATTTCTGCCTCTGTTTATTTTTTATGCCGATGAAGGTGATTGCGAAATTATTTATCTTCAATTGTCGAATTCTAATTGATGGAGCTTTATTGATGAGACTTGATACGATTGTAATTGAGATTGGAAACTGAAGGAAGTTTGATGGAAACCGCTTGGGTATAGGAAATTATGTTATTTGCTTTGGAGTTTGCAATAGCGAATCACAAGATTTTTAAATTTCGTATTCAAAAATTAAGAAATATAATGAAAGATAATTCTCATAATTAATTAATTAATAATTGATAAATGATTTAATATATTAATTCGTTAGTTTTCTTTAAGAAATAAAAGGGTAAAAACTCTTTCAACTCGCATAATAGAATCGACAGACTCTTTAATTATAAAAAAAGGAACAGTTGCTTTTAACCTTTATATTATTTGCTTTTACCTCGTTCGAGTATTTTTATTAGCTGATGAGAGTTTTATTGTACACTAATTATCTCGTAACCAACCATTCAATTCGTAAAAACTCGAGGTGTTAATGGAGGATGCGAAAGGTCGTGTTAAGTACCATTGATAATTATTTGGAAAGTGCGAAGTAGCATGCGGTACGAAAAAATCCTTCAAGCTAACAAACGTTAACGAGAAGACTGGCCAAGTATTACAGTTTAAATCGACAATTGAGTTACTCTGCAGCTGTAGAACTTATCTGAAATTTTACTAAATAAATAACAGATGCATCAAACTTCCACATTTTTCACTCTTTACTTTTATTACCAAATGCATACTTCATTTATTTCGACGCAACTACGAATTTCCATAAATGTGCGCATTCTATTAACGAAAGAGCAACTGTTACCCCAAATTGGACAGAACAAACAGATCCATCGACACGAGTAAACCTCGATCCAATCGCCATCCCTTTCACCATCGCTATAAAGCGATACGATAAAACAAGTGCCGCTAATTACGTTTCGCAATCGGTGGAAAAATACGTAAAAGACCGATCGCGTTCCAGATCGAGGAACGGTGCACCTGCGATGGCGTCCAGCTGCGCTCACCCGAGTTCTAACGAAGCGAATCACTCGCGTCGCGGTTAGTAAGAGGATGCGAAGTTCGAGCGTTAGCGCGGCGTGTCGTTAGGTTGGCAGAGAGGAAGGTTAAGGTACCGAAAACATCGGGAGCAACAGTACTTCGTGATCCGTTGCCACGAAGCGAAGGACAGTGAAGCCATCAGAGCGTGCAGCTCTCTATACGAGAGGCATTTAGAGTCGCCACATCAGGAAGCGGTTTCCACCGCGTGTTCCTCGCAAAGAAAGGGGCAACGTGACTCCGATGCTATCGTTTCTTTTAGAAAATTCGTCTCGCGCAGGTGATTTTTAAGACTCTACCGACCAACGATTTTCAGAGACCTCGCAGGACACTTTCACCGAGTGATTTCAATTTTTCGACATTTTTATTTCCCCGCGGAGATCGTCCTCGTTGAGATACTAAACCGAGTGGATTCACTTCAGGCAGTGATAACGGTCAGAGAAGCTTCGAAATTGTTATGACAAGAAATTTATCGCTTCAGGAAATGTCTCTGAATGAAGCGTATTTTTAATATGGAGCAGAAGTTTGATCTGGCTAATGAATCTTTAAGACTTTAATGAAAGTTAAAGATATTTTCGCGACAACTTCAAAGGGTGAGATGGGGCCTTTCATGTACTGATTCAGTCACGATTTTTCTGTTTATTTGAAAATTATGTTAACGATACGTCTTCGTGCTTTGGTAAACTTGATCCATATGTAACAAATAGTAATTCTTTAGAACTATGCGGAAGATTTTTTGATTAACCATTTATAATAATTGTTATTTCTTTTGTGATATTTAATTGAATTAAAATCACGTTTTCCTGTTTAATTTCTGTATCCTCCCTGTTGCATTAATTTTGTAACAACTAACTAATTAAAATTGTGTTTTTTTTATAAGTTTCGCGCCCCTCCCTTGCGTCAATTTGAACCTTTTCATAATTGTTAATTTTTAGAGTATTCTACTATAATCGAGACTCTATTGCACACATATATTACCTCACTCTTTGCAATATATGTGTTCAACAGTCAACAGAATCCGAGTTTGTCGCGTGAGAGTTTCTCATTCGCTCGCGACTATACTTAATCCCGTCCATTTCTGACCATTCGAAGGTACACTAGGCATTATTCTATGCGCAAAACCAACAGTTCGGGAAAGCGACAATAAAGAGGGCAACAAAAGTATTGGCGCAAACTGAAGATAGTATAACTCTGGTTAATAGCTACTTTACTTTTCTGGTCTATGATTACTCTAGCAGAAAGCAGTAATCTATCCACGATATTGATGTAAAGTAGCTAGAATCAAGGTTACCACTAACCGTACGCGTATGAAAAACGAGTGATCAAGATAACCGCTGTTTTCTAATGGTTCGCATCCGTTTTGTTTACATAATAATTATGAAAAACCGATCGATCTCTTGGTTTCGTAATAACAGGATCGAACTCGGTGCACTCGAGTTATTAACCTTGGTGCTCCGATCAAATGCGTTTGACCGTAGACAAGTTTCGTTTCGCGTTTATATGCATGCGTTCTATGAATAATTTATGCATTGTACAATTTTATTACATATTGGACAGCTTGTTTTATTTCTAAAAATTAGTCTACGCGTGTTACTTCATATTGTACCGTGTACCAACTGTCAATATTTATTTATTCTTGCACTGCGGTTCTATTCAAAACAAATTCGTTATATGCAGTTTTATTTCTAAAAATTAGTCTACATGTATTACTGTATCGTGTCAATATTTATTTATTCTTGCACTGCAATTCTACTCAAAACAAATTCGTTATATGCAGTTTTATTTCTAAAAATTAGTCTACGCGTGTTACTTCATATTATATCGTGTACCAAACGTAAATTTTTATTTATTCTTGCACTGCAATTCTGTTTAAAATAAATTCGTTATTATATTTTTCAGCATTCCACGGTTTTGTCACAATTTTCCAATAAATCAAATTTCTTTTCTGTAAAGGTTTAATTTTTATTTTCATCAAGATCTGTGCTGATGCGCTTTACAGACCTGAAATAAAATTTAAAGAGTTACGTAAAAAGAATTTTATTTATCAGAAAATTGTGATAAAGCTGTGAAATCTGGATAAATTCTAATAGATTTATTTGATTCTTATTTTAGCTCTGTAGAATGCATCAGGATTTGTGCTGATGCACTCTGCAGACCTGAAATAGTAATTAAAGAGCTACGTAAAAAGAATTTCATTTATCAGAAAATTGTAATAAAGCTGTGAAATGTGAATAAATTCCGATAAATGTATTCGATTTTTATTTCAGCTATGTGGAGTGCATCAGGATTTATGTCGATGCACTCTACAGAGCTAAAGTTTGAAATTTGCGTTGAAACCAAAAGTGACGCATTGAAAATGGTAAGACATTTCAAGAAATTGTTCAGAGGAACGAATTTAGAGAAAACGTCCACCACGCAACCAGTTGAACTTTGGATAATTTCACGTATCGCGTGATCGCGCTTGCGATAATTCGCAGATTGCACAACAGTTGCACGTAGCGATGCAACCAAGTCCGCATTCCTCTATGAACCACTAACGTCTCGTTCCTTCGATGCGTACAAGGCTGCGTGAGATAATTCAAAGAAACCGCAGATGTCCCCCAGAGATAAACTTCCAATCGATGTCAATCCAGAGATTTTCCACTGATCCCTCGGGAATTCGCGAGAATTCCGCTTCCATTGCCTCGATGGACGTGCTCTAACCTAATCTAACTAAATTAAACCGGACAAATTGCCTATCATTCAATCGACGCGCTCGAGCAAATTTAATCTTCAATTATGTTAATCGAGTATCAATCGCGTTAGTTCAATTCGATTGAATCTATCATATTCCTCGATCGAATCGAGGATCTTCCTTTCGAGATGATGACTCGAAGCATTCCAATTGGTCACGAGTTTAGAAAGTCGATGAGTGATGCCGATTTTCTGTAACCGGAACACGTGAACATCGATTTGGAACGGTATCATTGTTTGTGACAGCGGATATGAATTAGTATTCTTTATGCCAGTGGAAAGGAGAAAGAAATGGTGATTTAGAGGTTTCGTAATACTTGGTGGACTGATTTTAAGGCTGAACAACGTGCTGGTAAGAAACGGGCTTGAATAATGGCAAGTCTGTTGTGATAGGTTGGAAAATAAATTGCGATAAGATTAGAAAATCTTTTACTGTTCCACGGTTTCAAAAGTAACACCTGTTGATTTCAGATAATTAAGAGGTACGAATCGATCAACGTCCGTCCGATTCTCAATGATTCTCTGTGCATTGTGAAAGCAATGGAACGTAATTAGAAAATTTTGTAATCAGAATTCCCGAATTTTTCAAAATGCCGTTACAAACCATTTCTGCGACACGGTTTTGGAAATACTTTTTATCAAAGACGAGCAACTTTCGCCAACGAACCAAAAACACGACTTGGCTCCGTAAACTTTTCGTCGCAGGCATAAAAACCTGATTTACTACATTTTATTGAAACTTCACTGAAACATAAATAATAGCCAGCAATAAATGGCTTTCGAGCGTTTCGCTCGTCCCGTTTTTTTTTTCTTCTTCCAGCCGCGGTGTTTGCTAACTACGAGAAAACATAAAACAGTCATTAAACGTGTCCTCGACAGTTAAACGTCCATTAGCACGAGAAAACTGACGGCGTTTATTTGTCCCTACGGATAATTATGGACTCCTAACTTCGCTAGGTGTATTACGAATCGCGTCATCGGCTACTTGTATCCCACTCGATCTTCGCATGAGCCATAATTTGTTTGATTGCTGACAACGAACATTACGACGTCTCTTTCAGCTCTTTTTCTACAGGTTCGTGCGTGTAACGCCGCCCGTTCGCATTTCTGTGTCATCGGGCCCGCGTACGAGACGAGCGGAATGGTTGCTCGTGTAATAATTGCGATGCCGAAAAAATTAGTCGAATCCGTCGATCCCTTCAGCGATATACTAAATTGCGACTGGACAAGGCAAAAACCGGCGAGACGTGCTATTAAGAATCGTCGACCTTGCTTCTTATGCATCATTTTTCGACTTGACAATTTTTACAGCCGTGTTTTACATGCCGTCGCACGTTTCGCGAGAAGCAAATCAACATTTCTTGACACACGTGTATCTACGAAAGTGTATCTACGTGTTTGCGACAAGTGAAAGCAAAATTGAATTCGAATATTGATTTCTGTCGTAAATTTTTGTTTGAATGCACTGATTTTCATTTTGCGTTTGAAATCAAAGAGTTAGAAATCCGATGCTAAATTTAAAAATTGCATTTCGTGGATTTATGATTCGAACGTTTAATGAGTTGAGAAATGTAAAAGCGTTGCAGTATATCTAAAAGTTATTTAATTAGAAACCTAACAGTAGAGCAGATCGTTCTTCTAGATTAATCGAAAACGGGAAGCATTGGTTAATAGCAGAAGCTATAAACGGGCTGGCTATAATTATTTACATATTAATTAACATTTTCGAAAGCTAGTTTCGATTAGAGTCAGTCAGTCATTATTAGCTTATCCATTAATAGTCATAACGTGTAGAAACGAATGAAATTTAATTTGGCGTGCATTAACCCCGGGGCAGACGTACTAATTTCAAGCCCGACAAGCTGTCACACGGACATTTAAAATGTGCCATTCTGAATCGTCTACGATTTGATTTAAACAGAGAAGACGAATCTGATAGACAGAAATAAAAACAGTGAAAACTTACTGAAAACTATAATACTTTAATTAAAATAATTGCTTGCAAATAAATCCTGAATGCATCAATTTTTTTGTTGATACTAAATATTCAATTATTAGGTTATATTAATGTTTAGATAATTCTATTTATATTAATATTCTATTCATATTAATATGTTATGTTATGCGAGGAATAATTTACTGTTCTCCAAGATATACGACTTTGATTTTTCCACGTGATTGCAACTGTTATAGTATGAAAACATCGAGTGATATAGTACTGCTCTATACGTATATCGAATCATACACGAGATAGAGTATATTATCTCATATTCAGTGTCAATTGCTCGTTTAAAGTAATTTTGCTTCAAATATATAACAACCCTTTATGTTACGATTTCAAATCTATTGAAAGTGTTACTGAATAGACTTGAAATTGGATGCAATCTAAATCCAATACCACTACTTTAACCTTATCCTTCATAACCCTGTTCATATTTCGTAAATATAAAGCAATGTAACTTTTAGTGTATTTGCACAACTATTTTTCTACAAATAAGAAACATATCTTCCACATTCTTCTTCTCACAATGATCCTACACTTATGTTTCCTTCTTTACAACAACTTGCTACCAAAAGTAATTATCAAATAACTGAACTGTAATCTTACAACTCAGACAAATTTTACACATTCTTCTGAGATAATCAAACAAAAAATAATTAGCTATTTCCTCGCGTTATATTTCACTCAATTCTTCATTCGCAACGATCCAATAACTACCAAAATCGAATTCATTTTACTCTCGTTTTCATCAACTATCATCAACCCTTTGCATCCAAACGAAAAAGTGACAGTTTAAATAAACGAAACATTCATCGACAGATTTAACTAGCAATTCGTTAACAGAATAAATGCAAGTCGTCGCGATTTTCTTTCATTCTTACTATATTTACATTGTTTTTATAAAGCAGCCCTCGATGTTTGAAGAGATTTATTTTAAATGGCTCCGCTGAGGACACCTCGAGTGCAAAGGGTTAAAAGACAGACAACTCACCACGCTGCTTCTCCGGCTCGTGCTCGACGATGAACGCAGGCACGGCCGTGACCATTTGGTAATCGGCCTCGACTGCGTCCTGCTCCTGTTCCTGTTTGCTAGCGAGCAACGCCTGCATGGCGCTCGCGCCCCCGCAGCTCCTCCTGGTGTACTTCGTCCTCGAAACCCTCAGCAGGGCGGCTGGGCTGACGCTCTGACAGTTGTCCCGCGGTGTCCCAGCGGACGTCCCAGGCGGCTCGTCCAGGGTCGCCGGGCTCGACAACGAAAGGGCGACGTCGTCGGCGCTGTGGCGCCTCGACTTCGACAGTCGCTTAAACATCCTTCCACCTGCGGACAAATCGATCATTTCTTGATGTTAGCGTCCGTGTTTCAGGTTTACGCTGATTACAGTTCAGAAATACTTAGAACATCACGCGTGAACGAGAAGATCATTTGATATGGCTAGGTTCCATTCAGATTGGTCGAGTTATTGTATATAAATGAAAATTTCATAGTTCGTGAAATCGTTTTTTGGGTTTATGGAAATCGAGTTGATTCAGGTGAATCGAGTTTATGTTCGTTTCAATTGTAATCCGATATCAAGTTCACTCGACTTCGACAGTCGCTTAAACATCCTTCCACTTGCGGACAAATCGATCGTTTCTTGATGTTAGCGTCTGTGTTTCAGGTTTACCGCGACTACAGTTCAGAAACACTTAGAACATCACGCGTGAACGAGAAGATCATTTGATATGGCTAAGTTCCATTCAGATTGGTCGTGATATTGTATATAAATGTAAATTTCTTAATTCGTAAAATTGTTCTTTGGGTTTATGGAAATCGAGTTGGTTCGCGTGAATCGACTTTATGCTCGTTTCAATTGTAATCAATGATTTCAAGTTGTTTCGAGTCAAGTTTGGGTAGTCTAATTTTAAATAGCGAAGAATAATTGTTACCGTGTCTGATGCAAGCTTAATTAAGATATATTCAAAAATACATTCCTACAAATTATTTACTTTTTTATACTTGTAAATTGTTTGTAATGGTAAAAAGTAGTGACAGTGAGACGTTAATGGTAATAAAAGTATTTGCAGGAAGTGAAGTACGCTGTCGATAATAGCGCAGATGAAAAAGTACACCGCGGGTTCTGTTCAGCGGGTTTTCAACCGCGTTTCCTAGAGCCACTCTCATCAATCCTTCAGATTTTACGACGCAACGCCAAATACACCGATTTATGTGTGCGTTGCATTCGATTCGCGTCGACTTCGCGTAACGGTCGCGCGTAACGCTTGGCGCCAATTGCGGGTCAGATTCTTGTCCGCGTGGCCACCTTGAAATGTAACCTTCCCTCTAAAAACCGTGGCGCGCGGTAAAAACCGCCAACAGAGAGGAGGTCGTACACGCAGCGACGTAACAGACGGTCCGTTTCGATCCGCGGCTTTCCAAGCACGATTTACCGTTCAATCCATCTGGGCGCAGTCGATACCACGTTCGTTTTTGCGATTCGATCGGGGCCAACGATGAACTCGACATACATCACCGACCAACCACCGATCAAATCCATTCGAAAGGACAATAACGCGTGGAACACCGTTCCCATGCCTCGATTCACCGTTTCGTTTAATAATCCAGCTGGAAAATCGGCTACACGCGTCTGTGGAAAATTGGAAAAACTGTCTGCAAATCCGGTGATCGTTGTCTGGTTGGAATAAATCATTTTTATTCGATATGTGTAAAAATGCAGACTCCATTTATTTTTTTTTTTTTTGCAACGTTTAAGCATAAGGTTTCTCTAGTTGTTTTTTGTTTTAATTAATTGTAGTTACTAAAAATATTGTTATGTGAAAGAAATAAGTCGAGTTCCTGTAACGTTACTTTTCGATTTGCAGGGATTTTAAAATTGTGGTCAGTGCAGGTCGACAAAAGTCATAGCATATGTCAGACCACCTAAGTGTAAGTAGATTCAGCTGGCTGACTTACGGACTCTTCGAATCTATCAGTAGACCATGCGACGCGCCTAGCTGAATCTACTTACAATTGGCTGAATCGCCGTACGTTTACGGTCTTTCTTGATCTGACTGCCATTTTAAAGAGGCAAGTGAGAGAGGAACGGAAGTCGAAGAGAAAGATCCATGGAATATACACATTTGTTACATTTTTTCTTATGCACATTACCAAGTTACAAATTATATATAAAGAACGATATCTTTTCTTCTCGCAGGTTTCAGAATGTAGAGAATCTTTTTGTATATTTTTCTGCAGTAATTAGATAAATAATTGCCGCAATTGTTCTCTGTTTACACGAACTGAAGCTACTCTTAATTTTCAATTTAACGAAATGACGCGGCCAACCAGACTGAAACCCTTTCCTCGATCGTTCACTTGTTCCGCACTGTTCGTTTCTCTTCTTGGTGCGTGCACCCGTGCAAGCTCCGCCATAAAGCTAAGGGAGCAAGAACCTATTCGATGAACTTCGAAGGTCGTGTCGAATAGCAACGACGCAAACGCGAGGCCGACGCGGACCGTCTGCGACGTCCTAGAAATATTAGTGTTTCGCCGTTGCACGCCACTCTAATTAGAGTACTGTAAACGAACGAATCAAAGGGGGAATACCCACCGAGTTCACGGTTTCTGGCCGTCCCGTTCGTTTCAATTAACATTTTCACTTTCGATCTTTTTGCTAATCGTCTGGACGGCTCATAGTTACTAATTTGCACTGATGTTTCAGACTGCCTTTTGGTTTTAGAATAAGTGTTAATAGAGGGCTAGTAATGTAATAAAATGAGTGATTTCTTGAGTATTATATTATAGAACTTGAAATTAAACAATTGGAATAATTGAAAATTGTATAACGAATGAATAGAGGACTTTTGAAATTGGTTTTTGATAGCATTTCGAATTTTATACATCTTCTTTAGGACAACGGAACGTCATCGCGTCACTTGTACTACATTGCGTATCTTCCTTGGCGAGCATTAGTGTCACTAATGGTTCGATTTCTCAATCGTCGAGCCGTAGTACCACGAAATGCCATGTGAAAACTGAAATTACGCTTTCAACGTAAAAGCAGGATGCCTCGGAGTATCCGATAAGCGACATTCAGCTTCAAATATTGAGAAGCAAGTATGTGGAGCGTCACGTTTATGGTGTCGCGAGATATTTCGTCCTTAGTTACGAAGCGGTTAATCATTTCCATTTTCATTCCCTCCAAGTGATGCATGAACAGAAAAAGATTCAAACTAATGAAAGATAAAAACATTGTTGCTAAACTTGGAAATAATTGTCCAAGTAAAATTTCGTATAAGAACGAGACACATTGTAATCTAAAAAATATTTTTAATTACCATTTTGTTAATTTTTTTAGCAGTGTTCGACGAAAAGCTGGCGAATAACTATTGTTGCGTCGTACGAGTGATTGCATGCAAGGAATTTCATGGGAATAGCAGAGTGAACGTGACTTTTTGCGAATCGCAGCAAAGGGAACGACTGTTCGACGCTGCGAGGTTTTTCGATATTAAAAATGTTTTACAGATTTCAGTCGTTACTGAAAGTCTTCCGTTTCGTGGTAAGAACGAATCGATACGTTCGCCACAAATTGCGACTAACGACCGAGAAAAATGAAAGAGGCTACAGAAAGAAACCATCGGGCGTTCACCGCATTCTTTCGCTATCAGATTCAATGATTTTTACTTATTTCATCGTTATTCAGCGGGTTCGGTACTCTTCGAGCAGCAACGCGTTGATATGTAAATATCACATTTAATATATCACCAGTAGATACATTTTTATGACGCAGATCGATTTCTCTTTTAATCCGATAAGAATTCTAATTTGAATATGGCTCAATGGAAAAGTGCAAGTATTTAGTAGCCAATTAAGAAAGATTTCAAATTGTATCAGCTAATTTTGCAGAATACGTTTGAAAAATATATCGTATAATATTTTCTTCGAATTATGAACTCTTTTTCTACATATTTAAGGAAACGCTATTTGAAATCGAATCACAGGTATTTCAATTAATTAATGATAGCTAACGTTTAACTATTTTACGTAAATACTTTCTCTAAACGACTAATTGAATTTCTGCAATTTTACATGCTGTACATAGAGCGCTTAGATAAATTTTTATATGTGAATCATTACTTTCGAGGAGTATAATTTTAAAAACCCCTCATGCATACGTATAGTAATTATAAATCTCAAATTGATTGATTTTTCAAGTCTTCACTGCAAATATACACCCACAAACCTCTGCTTGCAACTGAAATACCAAATCAGAGCATTCAAAATCCACTAGGTCCCTACGTAAATTCGCTCTCCTTTCCATTGGTACCACAACTTTCGAAACCACCTCGCACAACTTAAACAGATCACGATCGAAATCACTCCAAAACAAAACAAAAACGCTAAAAAGCTCCTAAATTCGACACTCTGTCAAAATCTACGCATTCCTCAGCAAATTTTCATCAACAAACACTTCAACGTCCCAAATAACAATTACCAAACACTCGCGAACCTTTCTCAATCGACGAGAAAACTCGACTCGATGGTATCACGTTGCTCACACGTTTCCTCCATCGTCCACGGGCAGCTGCCTCCCTGGCGAGGTCGCGCGGGACGAAAACGAGGGAAAACCGGCGGTCAAGAACACGAGGTCGCGGCCGACGAAACGTCCCGTGTAACAGTGCCATTACGCGGCGATCGCGGGATACTATTTTCGAACGGCGGTAGCACGGCCGCCACGGCGAGCAATTAACTTCTCTCCCGCGGCCGACTACGAAGGCCGCTCGCCATTATTTATTTTCCCTGGCCAAGGTCCTCTGGCAACGCGGGACGGAGGGGCCTGGTGCACGCGAGCGACGGAAGGCAACGTCGTCGAACAGGACGCCTGAAGAACCCAACCGGAACGTCTTCCTCGGTGTGAACGTACCCCGTTCGCGCCACCCTCCTACGCACCCCACGCGCCATCCAGTCGTCCTCTGCTCGCTTCCGCTCCTCCGCAACCGCTCCACTGCTGCTCCAGTTTCGAGCGTTGCCATGTGCAGCTGTTACGACTTGCTTACGCGTTTCAAGCTTGGCGATCTTTTTTCTGTGCCTTTTTTTCTTTTGGGAGACACGTGCGTTTCGGTTGGCGCGAGATGTATGATCTTGTGATTAGCTTGTCTTCTTTGAGTGTTCATTTTTTAGTTGTAATGGATGTAACATAATTAGTGAAATAAGGCAATTCTCTAATTTCTATTGCAAATTAAGATTGCGTTTTGATTAATCGAATAGTTCGAATTGTGCAGGGAGGATCGCTTATTTTTTTGAAGTAATTTATAAATATTGAACGAAATTAAAAATCTTTGAAATCACGATGTTTATTTACAGTAAATTTTCTTATTCTTCGTAAGAAAGTAAAATGATTATACATAACGCATTCTTATTCCTGGTGAACGCTACTTGGTAATTCATCAAGATCCTCCTCCTCGCGAACCAGCACTTAACACGGGAGCATAACCTCGTGACCCCTTTCTTGCTGTTAGAAGATCCACGTATCAAGGGAGCGTCTTTGTCGCCGACACGCCGCTCGTAACGTTCGTATTTCGACGCGGTCAATTAGCCCGATGAGCGAGAAGAAAGCGAACGCCCGACCTCCTCGCGCTCTTCCACCCTGCCTCGTCCTCCTTTCCAGTTGTTCCCGTCGCCGTTCTCTTATTGCTGGCCACGGTCTTACTCGTAAATTAACCGTTTTCCAGTGAAAGTGGCCTGATTTTATCAACGAAACGGTCGTCCAGGAAGAGGCTCCTTTAACTAGACGCGTACGCACCGAGAGAGGGATTGTACGCGACCACCGGATATCCCGTCAAGCGTCCCGTTTCTTACGGGACGTCGTCGCTACGCGAATCGCGATGCTTCAGCCTCGCAACCAACGAGCGAATCGGTACTTTCAGGAAAAGGATGAAGTTTAATTAAACTTTTTGGTAAATTTCTGTGTCACGCTCAGTCACGATCTGGAGATATATATCTTCGATAATGAGAAATGATGCTCTCGATTTTAGTAGACAGGATGAAGAGTAATGCAGAGTGCGTTCTTTAATAATCTCTGATAAAATTACCAGCAATGCTGACTTGGAATATTAACCCTTCTCTTCACATCTACGCTTGAAATTCTAGATTTGTGCTAACATTGGCTAAGTTTATTCTTCGACTCTCACAAGATCAACTAAAATGTAATTAATGCAGATATCATGTACTATTGATGATGGCTTATAGGTGTACTTTCTGTGGCTATTGCAAATGGCTTCTGTATTAATATCATTTTTTAAAATTTAGCAAAATATGTAATATATATATATAAAAGCTTTAAGAATAATTATGCAACATTGCGAAAGACTCAGTTTAACGAAAAATAATGGAGTTGCACTAAACAGTTTCTAATGTTCCGGAAAAGCGTTTTGGGCTCGACACATTTTCAGTTTCAAGCCGTCTTCCAATTCGGAGAATCTAGGGTCCATCATCGACAGGAACGGATGCGAAATTGCGCGCGAACAGTCATCGAGAGTAATACCATCCGAGGGAAGGTATCGATCCACCGGTTGGATAACAGCTCGATTGATTGGACCGACCGTTCCGATAAATGAATGATCCTTGGCTCGCTCGATCGAAAGTATTCCATCGATTCAGTCGTTTCGCCTTGAGAAATGGCTTCCAAGAAATGCTGAGTCCTTGGTCCAAATAAGTACTCGATTTATCTATTTTTTCAAATCATAAATCGCCACGAAGAACGAGATACGCGTACATTGGAACCTGATAAGCGATATTAAAGAGTTAAACATAATAGAGAATGGTCACACTATTTGCTTCCGTTTTAACGTTCTAAACACAACGTTATTCTCAGCAAAATGTACACATTTACGACAGCTCGTTTTAAGTTTACACTGTCCAGTGCAATTCACACTTCGTGTCGTTCGAAGTGCAAAGCGAGGAAAAAGTTGAACGAACCTTGTCTTCTCATACCTACAGTTTGAGAAACTGTTTCAAACTAACCGAATGAGCAAATTTGTTAGTCGACTTAGTTCAGATTAAGTCGAATAATTGGAGAGAACTAGCTCGAAGAAAAAATTCTAGCGACGTGAGAATTCAAGCTTTTTAATCCGAACTAACCTTTGAGAGGCCCACAGAAAAGACAGGCAGCACAGTTCCTCGTTGAAAAAGTACGCATGCATATTCGTAGTTAACATAAAGAAGATGGTATTCTTCGAATACAAAAGGCACCTCTGTACTTTAATCTTGCCTATAAGTAGATTCATAAGATTGGCCACTGTCTCATTAAGGAACGCATTACCGATCGTAATGAAGATTGCGTTGGTTGAACCATTGCCAAGTCTGAAGAGAAAATTCCGAAGAACCAGCCACGCGGTTCACTTCGCTCCCCTAATGGGCTGGCACTTTCAATTTCCATTTTTCTGCTTTTCAATTACGAACAACGCTCGCGTGGCACCCGCTGACGGCTTCGATCCGCCCTTCGTTGGGGTGTTTCCGTCGCGGCGATTTCGCGAGGCACCAACGCGTCGCGCGCATTGAAAACTCTTGCAGACTCTTGACTCGAAATTCGTTCCCAGAGTTGTTCAGTTTTTTTGTTTATTTTCTGTCTTTCTCGTCTCGTCTTCGCGTCTTCGACGTGTGAACGTTGAAACTCGAGTCGCAAAATGGGACCGGTTGGGTCGCTTTTTCGAGAATCGACGAGTTTTTAGCGACGCGCGAATTGCATTACAAAATATTGTCGGCGAGGTGAAAAAGCTTGCGAAAAATTGAAGTTGATTGTTTGTGATTTTTGTTCATTTCATTGCTATTTTCGAATTTTCTGGAGGTACGTAAAAATTTTTTTGTACATGATTATTACTTAATTGCAAATATTTCGTACTATAATTAATATTTGATTATAGTGTTTTAAAAATCATGGGAATAGAGATTAAAAAATTATTTTCAGATGGTTCTTTTCGTAGTAAAGCTACTACAATGTCGATATCTTCAATTATAGTACTATGCAGTTTTATTTTGATTAAAGATTTCTCATTTCAATTTAATTACTCGTTTAACTGGAAGTAAATTTTTTTGCAGTTATTATGGTAACAGTAATTAAACATTTCTCTTGATTTGTAAGCTACAGCCTGTATATTTCACATGCAAATGGACACAACGATCACGATAACAGAAGCAAGTGTTTTCCTTCCATTTGGTTTTCCATTATTTCTAATTAACTACGTTAATACGAAACAACAGCCTCGCACATTGGTAGTAAAAGTATTCATACAATTAAATCGTGTAACAGTTTTCTGTGTCAAAATGAAAAATCGAAAGCAGAAGTATTGTATAATCAAACTAATCGTAGGTACCACTTTCGATCATAATAATTACTATTTGTTAAATTTGTAATAGTCTCTTACACATTTCTACTTAAAATTAACAAGGAAAAACAAAAGTTATATCGTCTGAAATTTCAGAAAAAAAGAACCATACTTCATATGCAAATAATTACATGTACAAATGTACTTTTTATAAATTTTTTAATCTGTTATTAAAAATAATTAATAGTTACGGAATCTGTACACACTCTTATTGATTTCTGAATTTATAGCTGTCGAAAAATTTCAAAGACCAAGTAAATGAATTTTCAAAGTCTTGATGACCCGGGACAGTCGTATCGATTAAGAACCTTCTCTTTGTCTGTAAGAAATCTCTCTTGAGACTGATTCTTCTTGTTACGAGCTGCCAAGAATCCTCTCATTGTTCCCTTTTACATCAGAGAGTTCGTCGATATCATCGAGAATAGTCGCGAACTTCTAAATTTCAACTCGAATTGGAAAAACTGATGTCTCAAGTGAACGTCAATTATTTTTCGAGGGTAGTTTATTGAGATTTCTCAGGGTAGCTCGTTTAGAACTCTGTTATCGCGTATTGTTTTCAATGGCCGTTTCGTTTGTGCGACTGTCGCTAGAACGCCAATAATCGAAGCAACTTTTAACAAAGTTAACCAGTCAACAATGAAGCATTGTTTCCACGGTGTGTATAGCATAAAACTGCATACAATTTGTGAATGCAACATTGCTGAATTCCACAAGCAATTAAGGAACGAATGGATGCTTGTTATTAATAATTGCATTGCAATCAAAATTGCGTATGGAATTAATATTTGTTTGAATGTAACCTAGTTTTAAATTCAATAAAAGTTTCCCAGTTTTCAATAGAAAATTTTAATGAACGTTTCAATCTACGTTCAAACTGAATGTGTTACATTTTTTTCTATTTGAAGGAATCGTATAGTATTCAATGAAACGTGTCTTTCATTTATACATTAATGTAAAAGTGAATTATATATTTTCTTATGCAAGAAAATTATACTGTAATGCAATCTTTTTTTAAGTATTTTATTGGTCTAGGAAAATGAAGAAAATAATATTAGTTTCAGAATTATTTATCAGCATTTTATGCTTGAAAGTTTGATATTTTCCTTTACTACCCTGAGAAATGATGAATACATCTCTCTGTCATTTTCATAAATATATATTATTTTCTCCATCACAGTATTTTGTACTTCATCATTTGCATACAATCATTGGTTACAATCCTCTGCTATTCGTCTTTTTCACGGCATGGCGAATAGCAAAATGGTACGGTCGTTCGCAACGATCTACTAGACATTTCGAAACGAAATTATCGACGAGGAAAACTACGGATTCGCGAGCAATTTTCCATGTTTCTCGTACTGTTTTCCGCACCATGCCAGTACATATGCCTTCTCCAGTTAATACGTATCATTTTGTTACTTTATCGATTCCTGCTCTATCACGTATCGTCCCGCTGAAGTGGCCAATGCACAAATTGTTACACTGATTTTCGTAATCCGATTTCACGTGTAGTGGCATAATTTTCTGTACTATTTCTGAAAATCGTTCCAACAAAGCTCGAAATTTGTTGAGGTATTATGCGAATTATTCTACATTCACACGTTCCATTTTATTTTCGATTTAAATTTGTCATTACTTGTCACAACTAAAATTGTCATTTTAGATTTCCGTGATAGTAGTTAGAGAACCCTATCAAGTAATTAAATAGACCCACCATAAAACTCACAGAAAGTCCAATTAATCCAGATAGACTAATTAATAACGTCAGTAGGGACAAATGCTGTCAAAACACGGACAAAAAGCTGTCGATACGGACAATCATTATCTCGTGTGTGTATCGAAGTTGAAGCGTGAAACCAGATCGATCGAAAGATTATCCTAAACTCGATCAGTCAATATCGTCAAACTGGTTCGATCGACGTTTACTTCGCGCCTCTCGAGCGCCAAAGAGAAACGCTCTCTCAGCAACTTTCATGTCAGGCATCCTCCGCGTTACGCGAAGGGTGGGCACCCTCGCGTACCCGTGCAAATTGCAACAGCCGTGATGATTGTTTTTTATCGAAGTGATCACGTACTAGATTATTTCCGCCAGATGCGAGTCGCGCTAATTAACACGTGCAACAGATAATCGCAGGAGTCGTTGATTCGCGTGGAAACCACCTGTCCATTGGACAATCTGCGACTGGTACCAATCGCGTGGTCGCGAGAGGCATGGGACCAGCAGTCGGACCCGGAAATCGACGCTGCAGATCTTTGAACAGGGCCTTTTTTTGTCTGCGTACGATGGCAAGCTTTGTTCGATCGACATACGTTGTTGTTACCTGTTTACTGTTACCATTTTCACTTCTTTGCTTTCAATTAATTGGTTTGGTAGTGGTTATTGGAAAATGTAGCGAGACAGTTGTCTCTTTGGTTTTTTTTAATGATGATATGCTGTGTTGATTATTTTGAGTTTGTTGTTGGTGCTTTGAGAGTTATTGGTGTTTTATAGATAATTTTGTTTTGAATTATTTTTTATTTTATATACGAAATTATTTCAGTTCTGAATCTTTTAATGAGATATATGTAAAATAGAAATGTAGAAATACACATACGCATTATTAATTTCAATTTTTTATACTTAGAAGTTATAGATTTTGCACAACTGTCTACTGAATTTTTTACGATATACTCGTTCGTTGCAAGCGTTTTGATTTAATAAGAAAGATTGAACATTAAAGCGTTCCACAAAAATAAATGAATAAACGTTACATATTACAGTTAGATTGCGGTTCAACACGTGCCTGCAAGAATTTAAATATGTAAAAAGTGCAAGAGAATGCACATGGTATGCAAAAATAAAAAAATATCCAGAATAACGGACATCGTGTAGTATGTAGAGCGTGATGCACATCTCTAGCCAGTCAACCAGCCAAATGAATGGTCAGAATGTCTTGAACCGATTTCCTGTGAACATCCGCCGCAAACTTTGCAAAATACTGTCGATCCTTCGCGTAAATTACCCTCCTTGTTTTAATAAATTAACATAAACTTCGATTAGCAACATCGAGTTCCTTTTACTTTCCAAAAAGAGCACTCGGAGGAACGGAAGAATGTCTATCGCATGAATGTATCTTTCATTCACCGTAGGTTTAGAAATCGTAGTTACACGCGGGAGAAAGCACGAACAATTAACTGATTGTTGACAGAAACCATGACGGGGAAAGAAGGAAGCTGTATCCTTCGAAAACTGTACAAAAAGTCATTTAAAAACAAAAAATACACTTATAACAAAAATAAAATTGCATTTCCAAATACAGTAATTATGCTTTTTCAACTACGATATTTTGTAATCAGATAAAGATTAAACATACATCGTTTGTCAAAGCTTTGCTTTCAACAAATTTATTTTGTCCAACAAAATTAATTTCTTCAAGAAAAAAAGAATACATCGATTTCAGGAAGGAATTAATTATGTTAACCAAAGCATTCGAATCTCACCAGTCGAAGCGAAACACCCAACGCTCTCGAGCCCATCCCAGGGAATCGCCGTTTAGCTAGAAGACCATTTAACGACAATGGAACCTGCGAACGAGCATTATTCGTACGTTTATAAAGTGTCGTTCTGTCGTAAAAGTCAGGAAAACTGGCCGTTCGAACGACTCCACGGCTCGTACACCTGTCGCCCGGACAAGACGATAATGAACCCTGAAGCCTTAAGTTTGCCCTACCCTGGGTTCCTTATTGGTCGTGGCGAATGCGTTTCGCGCGTGCGGTAGCCATTATACGCGGTACCAGAATCCGGCTTCAAATATATTGCCCGTGTAGCTATTGCGAAACTAAGTGAATTCTGATTGTTGTTCCGCTGTTCCTGACAACTATATGCAATTAATCAATCACGCATGGGCGTTTTCTGCAAGCGTACAGCGAGTAAATATCGTCTCTCTGTTCTTCCATTTTTATTTTCAAACTATACTGTAATTCAACCAAATGAAACGTCATTATTTATTAACACAAAAAGACATATCCTAAACGTACAGACAGTACGATTTTGTAATTTTGTATAGCTAAAGAACCATGAAATCAAGACCATCGAATGGTACCAAAATGGTGTTAAACAACACTTGCCTTCTTAAACTGAAATTAAAAGTGAAAGTGGAGAGAAACGTGAAATTTCTTCAAATTTTAATTTTTTTATAATTGATTATACTGTATATGCAATGTTTCGTCTAAAAGAAAAGAATTGACGATGGAGTTTAACGATTTCTATAATTTAAAATCCATCATCCTGGCAAGCTTCGATTATTCCACTGTTAGAGGACGAGTGGAATCCTTTTTCACAAATTTTTGGGATGCGAAAGAGAAACGCAACGATCGTCTGGCTACGATGAAAGGATAAACCGAATCGGTGCGAGAAACGTTTTGTTAAATATTCATATACGCGAACGAATGGAACTATGACCAGGAATGATGAATGATGAGGCGCGTTGCGAAATGGAAAATTAAAATTTCTCGACCATCCATCCCTTCCACTACTCCTCGAAAGTGTTCTGGAGCCTGGTTTCCTTTGGGTGGAATCGAATCGTTTTGATTCGACACAGAACGATACCAAGTGAGTAATCAAGTATCTGAAAGTAGTGGGTGTTCTAGGAATCGATTTTATTATTTTATACTTCAGTTACTTGCAGAGGAAATAACATAGTGCTCAGTTCTATGTTATACTGATGCATAGATATCTGTTGAGAGACACTATCGAGTTCTGCGAATTCAGAACGCGAACTTAATGAATCGTTGATCAATTTCAACGCGAGATCGCGTAGAAGTTGATACGAAGGGAATTGAATTAAGATTTATCGTTATAGCTTTCATGTTTGTTAAAGTCTTTGCGCATACATATTCTAGTTTCTTAATCATTTAGGTGCGCGAGTAATCATTTAATTTGCATCTTGAACTCGTGCGGGTTACAGTGTTTAATTACTCGAACAATTTCTAAAATTGTATGGCTACTGTTCAATAATTTAGACTTGAAATTTGCAAAATTAAAAATCAGTTATTTATTATTGTTCAACATTGACTTTTCAGATTGATACAATATTATGGATGAAATGCAATTTCCAGAAATGTAGTAATTCACATTTTAAAATAATCTTTTGTACGTCAGAACACGAAATTGAGATTCTTCATTCAGAAACTAGAATTTTATTTGCATATAATGCGTATTCTTCAATTGTATATTTTGTTCATCAGACTACATATTTTACATTTCACACTGTTTTAATGTATAGACGGATGGACAAGGGTTTGATCAAAATCCTGTCTCGAATTTCACACGAAATATTCGTGTCGCAGGTGTACACTTTCCACTAAAGCAAGAACCAATATCGAGAAAGATGTCACGAAACCAATCCCTGCTGTTTTATTATTTCCTCTCTATAAAATACGACGCTACCAGTTGACGATAAAATTTCTTCGAGTGAAACATCCATCGAAAATCTTTTATATTCGAGCGTTTTACGACGCATTTGTTCGTGACGGAAACATAAAAAAATGGCCAAAAGCGTCGTTTCGTCGAGCTAATTAAACAGAAATCCTTTCACACGCGTGTCAGCCTCGTTTCCTCTTCCACTTTCTATAAACGGAAGCAGTTTTCTCGGTACGAGCGAAACTCGTCATCAATTTAACCTACGCAGCAATGTTCTCGATTAGACCACTGTTTCCATTTGAAAATGAACTTTCACGAGAATGAAATCGCAGTAGCAACGTAATTTGTAATAATAGCGGCGAATTATGCTCGAATTTAATCGCATTGAAATATCTAATACCGTTCTCGAACACGCAACACATTTTCGTGGGAATGTTTATGTCCATCAAGATTCCAACACATTAAACTTCAAGCCAGACATTCCTTCCCTCGAAAAATCTAACGTTAAACGCTTCCCCTCTCAATTTGTAATGATAAATTGTTTCGTATCGCCGAGGAAGACCGCAGACGAGAATCCATGGAAGCGTCGATCGATTAATAGGGAGAAAAATCACTTTTTCCGAGTTCCTAGCCATTAAGAACCCCATCAATCAACGTATCCGTGAAAAAAGATTTTTTCTAACGAGTTACGTAAACGAGGAATTCTCTTCTCGGTTTCTGTTGATTACTTCGTGAACTGTTGTACAGTAATATTACCTGCGAACCATTTGTTACGTACATATGTACAGAGTGTTCGAAAAGACGATCATTCGATATTTCTATGGTACGTAGAAGACACTGTGTCAAATAAAACATGCTTTGTAAGCACAAAGTGGACCGTTTACGAGATATAAACATTTTTGTCTACTTTCGTTGCGATTAATTTACTTGGTTTCTTCGATTAGAAAACTTGTCAATGTAAAGACGACGTGCAGTTGAAGCACGACTATATACAAAATGTATATCTGGCATTTCTTCGTTAAACATTTTGTAACTGTGTAGTATTAATAAGATACACAACTGACTTGGGATAAAATCTACTATTTAAAGGTTTAAACTTTTTTTTTTAATATCTTATATATAAGATATTAAAACTTCAATTTTGCAACTGACTGATTTGAGATAAAATCTACTTTTTGAAGGTTTAAACGTTTTTTTGTTAAATATAAGGTACTAAAAAAAAACATTTGAACCTTTAAATAGCAGATTTTATCCTAAATAAGTCAGTTGTGTATCTTATTAATAGGATATAATACATAATGATATAATAAGAGAATAAAATGGTGTTACATGACAAATGGATAAAGTGAAGTTCGATTACGTAGATGAGCACACGAGCACGTGATTTTCACGTCTGACGGGGTTACAAAGGGTCGACGTAATAATTTAACAGATCAAACCAACGGTAAACCGTTAATCGGAGTATTACCTTAGATCGAGTTACATCGAACCGCAGAGCAGCCTCGAGTTTCCAATTTAACCCTTTGCGAGCTACTGACGGATATATCCGCGAGCAAGGGAAAGCTCATCGGGCTATTAACGGATATTTCCGTGACCGTTTTATACCCATCGCGAACGAGCTGGTGACAAGTACGTCCGCGTAAAATTGCATTTATGTAATAATAAACAAACGTCGTTTAATACAACAAACTGTTGCTATTATTATTTTCTGTTCATTCTTACTCGTAGTCGCAGTCGCAGTGATACTTAAATAATCTAATATTGTTACATACTAATGACAAGTATAACAGAATCTCTCGTTAAACTCTGTGCAACTCTACTAATTTATATCGTACAATTAAAACTCATGTAAAATTAATTATTCACTGAACTAAAATGCGAGCTAGACTTCACCAAAAGTACGCACCGCATCTCTTCATTTGATACAAAAATTGACACCACGAATTTAACTTCTGATTGCGAAGCGAAGGGTTAATCGAGGTGCAGCGATAAAATTGGAGGTATCGTCCGTAATGATCGATATTTATCAACTTTCAAGGCACACGAGGAAGAAGATGCACGCGTGTAGAGGCAGGTGAGTAAGCAAACTTACGAGAGGAAGCGTACTGTGCACGCGTAGTACGCCTCGGGCTGGAGAAAGTCCACGCTCCGTCTGTCGCGCGGCTGTAATGCATCTTTATGCCATCGGTGGAATATTGCACGGTTTCACGTAACGCACGTGCCAAGCGAAGTGACGCGAGGACACGCGTTGACGAGCAACGATCGAGGCCATCGTTTTCAGCCGCGTTCCAAGCGAAATCCGAAGGGTAACAGCCGTTTTCAAGTTCGAACGCTCGATCTGTCGCCTCGAAGGACCTCTTGGCGTCGCGTCCGCTCCGCCATCGAGCAGCATCACTTCCGGGGTGACGCTACGGATGGCGTAGACGCTGGTTTCATGATGCGACTAATTTTTGCAATTAGATGTAGGCAGTTTATGGATGAGCCTTTCGTGAGTTTGCAATAATTTCATTCGAGACGATTAATCACTTTGTTAGAATGATGAGGTAAGTCAAGATCGAGTAAATCATTGAAATGATTCGCGGAAAAATTGTTTCATTCTTGAAATAGAATTTCTAATGTATAAAGATGGTTATTTAAACGAGTTTTAAAAATGGTTTTATGGATTTTGAGTAATTAATATTTTGAAAATATATTTATTTGAGAGCACTTGGAGAAGAGATTTAATCGTTTTCTTATATCATAGAAATTTCTTAAGCTTACATTTAAAGCTTCAACAAAATTACCAAATAGAATGAGATTTTCTTTAAACCTTTTATTAAATTGCAAACATTTTAATTCTATATCCTCATCAGTTGAATATCATTCCTTTTATCCTAATACAGCCTTCGAATAAACCTCCAAGTTTTGTACTTTATATTTCTATATAATAATTACATTCGATCAAAAATTTGTATCAACGACAGTAAAGAAGTATATCGACGTCACGATGGCGTGTTCGACTCGACGGAAATTTCTAATTAAGAGAAATCTCGCGATCACGGAAGTTCGTTCAGTTTTCCTATTTTTGCATAAGAGGCATCCAGCGATGATTGCGCCGAAAATTTCACTTGCCTCTAAATTGCCGACATAATAACGGGCATCTCGCAGACATGCAGATGCTGTGCGCCGCGGTTGACCCCAAGACCGCGAGATTTCTAAACAGAGGAGAAATCTAACGAGATTTTATCGCGGAAGTTCAGTCCTTTATTCCGAGTGGATGTTAGAAATAGAACGTCATCGAATTTCTATCTCTCATATATTCTTCGTCTAACAATATATATCAGTCATCAGCTTTTTCATCAATATTTCTATCAATAATGTCGAATGTAATCGACATGATTTAACGCAATTCGTAACTAACTGAACGTTTTAAATATTATAATAAACATGATTTCAAAAGATTAATGATTTAATAAAATGAAGAAAGTGTTTCTCGAACGTCTATTCGTTTATCGTAAATATTGCTCGCACTTTCAATGCTGAATGTAGAACATACCCGATTCGATACACTGTAAAGTACACAAATTGCAATATCTTGTTTGATAACTTTCTCGTGCCTGAAGTATTACGCTGTGAAAGGATTAGATAGAACTATGTTACGTTGTAGCACAAATTACGCGTGAAAGAAAGTCTGACGACAAACTTCGATGTAATATTTCCAAGCCAAAAACAAAATACACGAGAGTTTTAATATCTCAATCAACGAAATGTATTTGCATATAAATTATTGAAACGTGTATCACCTAAATAATTATTTGAAAAAATATAAAGCGAGTTACAGATAAATCTCTTTGACAATTCACTTGTATCTTCATTCAACACAATAATTAGCTATTAATAAAATTTGAAATAGTATAAAAACAGAGCATACAAAAATTAGTTCACAGTACGATCAGGTGAATAACAAAAAAGAAAAAAAAAATGAAAGAACATTTTAATTCGCTCTTAAACGAGCGAGAACTTTAATTGCTGCAATACTGGCGCTCATACGAATTCGAGTCGATAAAGATTTGAGAAATGCGCGGTGCTATTTGAATGGAATAATTAAGAGAGCACGAACGGTTGTCCGTGACTCACCGTGGCGATGTATAATTCGATTCGAAATTTTTCTGCGTTTCAATTCACCCCGCATACCGCGCCGCTCGCGTTCCTTTTAACATTTTCGAGCCGATTACGTGTGTTTGCAATAACTCGTTACACAACGCGATCTAAAAAGGCCTATCGACTTTCCGCGCGTTGCTTTTAACTATCATTAACAGATACGCCGGTGCTTTATTCGCGGCGGGCGTAGAAATTTGTATCGCGGCTCGCGCCGCCTCGGTTAATCGAACTTTCCATTCGTCGGATCGATAAGAACGCCAGAGAAGGAGCGAATAATATTTATTTCGTCGCGGGCTAATCGGCAATTTCCCTTATCGAGGCTAGGAAAAACTCACCGCTGAAAGACACGTCGGTTAATTACCTTTAATCGATCGAATCTCTTTTTCCTTTTCAGCATGCACGAGGAAGTCTGGCGGATGTCGAAATACGCGCGCCGCGAGCGGAACGCGAATCAGACGAGCTGCGCATTTCTATTTTCACCATTTTCCTCTTTTGGATCGCATTTAAATTTGTTTCGCCAGCTCTTTTTCCGAGCGTTCTCATAATTACCTGCTTTACTGCTGTTTTGTTACTCTTTAGCGGCAAATAAAAGGAAATTGTAGTATTCTCTATGCTAATGCGAGAAACAGGTAGTTTTATACTGAAAATATACATGTCTGCATATTTATTTAATGGTATCAGGAGATCTAATTAATTAGAATAAATGTTTGAGACAGAATAAGATAGCAGACTGAGTTTCGTTAACTGTTATGTTCTCCATTTGGTACCATAATGGAGAACATGTTTGACCATAGTAATTCAACAAATAGTTGTTTAATTTGATGACACTATGCTGCTAAATGTTTCAGTAGGATTAACTCTGACACAATTTAAGTTCGCTGCATATTCGTGCAGTTATTTTCCAGATTTAAATAACAAAAGAGAATCTTTTAGAATCTTTTCTGCAATAAAATAGTCTTCCTTAGCTATCCATACACTTTTTTCATACAATAATCTAAGAATATTTATTATGCAGTAATACTTAAAATTAAATAAAGGTAGTTATTTTTTAATTCCACAATTTAAGAATTGCAAAGTGTCACAAGACTAATTTTTATTAGAACCGCGAAAAATCGTTCTATTAAAATAGGTACTACAATTTTCAACTAAAATAATACTTTTTGAAAAAGAGGAAATGACGGAAAATAAGAGAGAAAATAAGCCTGCGAGATGATAGGCAAACAACGATTAATGCAGAGGATGCACTCGACGAATTCAAGCGCACGCGACCAGCATTTTTCCAGGGACAGCGACGACGCGAGGTATTAATCAGCCATCGAGTAATAATCTGAATAAAAGCACGCGGCAGCTGGTTTACTTACGGTCATTATTTTTCTACGGCGATGACGCGTGCCAGACACGTTCATCAGCCTTTCACTCGTTTAGATCGATCGGCTGCATTCTCGATAGATCTCACGGGACCTGCGCGCCGTGTAAAATCGCTACGACCTTGCATTTTTGCACCACTTGTTCTCTTGTTAAACTTTCAAAGTCCCCGGCGAATGCGTGCCTCTCGCGTGAAACGTGTGCAACACAGGCTGAGAAGGCGAAACGAAATGAATTTAGAATATTTGCAATTAATTCTGACAATGGATGCATACGTACATTCCTCTTTGTTATTAATTTGGTAGATTTCTGAAAAGACGTTCAATCACAGAGATTTATGGACTGGTAAAGATGGACAATTTGAAATATTCTGTAGTGCTTTCAAAATGTTCCATTCTAATATGCAAGACATACAATATCTCAGAAAATTCTACTCTGTGGATGTCTGAGAATAATTTTATTTTATTAGAAAAATGTTTCCATTTTCTTTTTTTATTTAAATTTCTAATGGAAAATAACAACTGCATAAATATATCGCCATCTCTCATTGCCTACTGTCAGAAAAATTATTATTACTTACAAAAAGCTTCTATTATTTCATGATTTATTGTACAATTTAATTCATAATACGCCATATGCAATATTTAAAAATATATATACATATTTATTATTTTTTTAAATTCAGAATTTGGCTAAAGAAAATTTGAAAACACACCAGCTACTGTTAAACGCCCTTCCGCTGTTCACTTTATCAGATCCATCGCGAAACGCAAGAACGACACGACGAAAATCGAAAGCAAAAAACGGCTGAGATCGCTGAATCGAACGAAAGCTCGATGAAAAAAAAGAAAAGACTGAAGAAACTCGATTTCAGAGACGCGATCCAAGATGAAAGCCCGCGATACGCACAGGCGAACAGCCTCTAGCCCCCATTATCCCGGGCATTAACTCGAACCGAATATTCGCATCAGAACCTACGATAATGGCCCCGATAGCGGTCGTATCCACAATGGTACACCGCGATTATACGCAACGGACGCGCATCAATTATCGTCAGAAGTTAATTCGAAATTAACGCCTAACCGGCTGACAGAGAAAATAATCGCGGCGATAAATAACGGGCGTTACGAATTCGGGGCCTCGATACGCTGGCCCCTCGACGCGGTCCAAGTGATACGGCCACCGTGAACGCCCCTTTACGTTCAATTACTCGTTAACACGAATTCCACCGCGGCTGAGAAATGAAATGCCTTTGGTCACGGTGTTTCTAATCGGTCTTCGCTCGCGCGAATGTTTGCCAGCGCTGCTTTGTACCTGTTTCATCGATTATATACCGGTTGCCCATTGCTCCCATCGATTTTGCGTGCACGTGCTTTCTTTGAATCCCTTTCTCGAGAGTAGATTAATCACGTTGATAGATCTTCTGCGTTGAATGGCTACAATGGCCCGTGGAGATAAGGCTCCTTGCTTGTTCCTGCTTTTCATTCATATTCTCTTCCTACTCTCCTTAATTTCGTTTTGCATTAGAAATGTGTTTATTGTAGAGGTGCACGCGATGGAAGTAGAATGTAGATTTTATTGCAGCCTGTGTTTGAAAGGGATCGTGGCTCGCGGTTCAATTTCGACGGGATAGTGATGGAATTTAGGGAGAAGGATAGCAAGTGGGTGCGACCAGTGACTTCAATTTTACATGGACTTGATGTGTGAAGTGATACTTGTTATTGGAGCACATCGTTTTATAGATAACTGGTGTTTCTTACAGTAAATCATCGAGAAATGAAAAATTCAGTTTCTTTAACTGTTTTTTCATTTTTATAAAAAGACTACCAATTGGTGGAATTGTCCTAATGCAAATGCGTTTACGTACAATCTAAATCGAATTATTCTAGATTTTATGACTGTTGTATCTCCTTCTTTAGTACTACAATGCTAAATTATATAGCAACAAAAAAGTTTTAACTCCTTACACTCAACGACTTTTTATACAAATTAACAATTCAATGCAAATTAACATACGAAAGTGTTATATTTTAATATATTAACTGTGTTTACATTTTGACAAACATAATTATCGTAGTTCAAGTTCTGTAGCTGCATTTAGTGTGATATTTTACAAAACATTTACCAAGGTATTCTCAGTTGCTGGAATCTTGTGGATCATCGCTGCTACTTCCGGATTCACTGTCTATTACTTCAATTTCTCTACTTCTCACACCCGATACGTCATCACTGTTTACATTTGCTCTACCACCAATTTCTTCATGAATAAATAAGTTCCCGATCAATTCAAAATCAAATTCGCCTTGAAACTTTAAAAGCGAATGGCGCAAAATTTCGCGATACGCGTGCTTGCTACAATTGTCGAAACTGTACTAACGCTAGACACATCGCATTCAGGACTACAGTCCTAGACGAATTTTATCTTAATTCCATTCTACGTCACAATGTCACTTCCTAAGCGAAAAAATAAACAGCCTAAGCGATCTATTCGCGAACCAATACTTCGCTTCTATGAACTGAAGATAACGAAATTCAGCATAAATTCAGCCACTTGAGTTTCCACGCGGAACATCGTGACAAGTAAGAATCGCCATTCGAGTGCAAAAGGTTAAAAACGCACAATTAAAATACCAACTCCCCTCTGTAATTACATTGAAGATCTAACGTAGAATCTCTTTCGAATGATCGTTCAGAACAATTCAGACTCCATGAAGTGTACAACGATCACAGAAAAACGTTATTTAAAAAACTGTCGAGTTTCAAAACCGTCCAACTTGGGATGTCAAATGCTGTTACCGTAAATTTCTCGAAAATCGCGATCGAATCGCTTGCAGCAGAAATTCAGCCGTTGCCAGCGTGGGATTCCGAAGCGCAGCGAACCCCGCTGCGAAACAGAGTCCGTTTATTTCCTGAACAGCCGAGTGTCTCCATTCTCGACTTTCTCGGAACACATCTATCGACTGGTTGGGAAAACAACGCCGGCGATCCGATCGCGTAGCAATTTGCACGTGAGCGTTCAATAGACACGTCGATCTTTGGTATGCGCGTTGTGGGCCGGGATTCGAACGCCGTGCCTTGCGCAACCGGCAATTTAAGAGGCGACCGATTGATATAACGCGACAGACGTAATTTATCGTGAATCAATCGCGAGTACCGGGGGCTAAGTGTACTTAGCTCGAACGTCCGATTTCGATTGGGGAGAGAAACGATCGTTAAACGATGTCCTTTCGACTCTTGCCAGGGAATGCTGATTGTCTGCACGCTACTTCTAATAGCCAAGCTTTCAGAGTTATTTCTCGCAGGGTTGTAAAACGAGAATATATGGGGTGGAATGAATAATAAAATTAATCGTTAGACAAGGATAATATGAGTATCATTGAATTTTTTATCAATTTCTTTGACGCAAAGAATTGTTTGTTTTCAATTAGAATTCAATAATAATTATTGCAGTTTGAGTAAGATTGGGTGCAATAGTTTTTATTAATATTTCTTCGTTTTGTCTTATAGATGAATAGAATTTATTGTACAGAAAATCATTTGTGAAAGACGATCGTAGGGTGAAATGAAGCACAGCCGGAAGTGTAGAAGATGGGGTGCAGCACCCTAATGAAGCGACCTAGCATTGCAGCGACAAATAAAGCTTGGAAATTAAAGGCAACAGTTTGCAATATTAATCCTTCTATCGTGCATAGAAGTAACTTGTAATAAATAACAATTAATTTCAGTTTCGTTAAACAGATAACAAAACCTTTAATAAATTAAATCCAGAGTTAGTGCAACCACGAAAGGGTCACATACTACAACTGAACCATAACTATTTGCGTTCGATTTTATTTTAAACAATTCACATTTTATTCCTAATGACAAATTTCTTTAAAATTGGATCTCTTTTGTTAGACCAGAGGAATCAAAGATTGTTTCTTCGTCGATTGCTAATGAATTCGTACAACTCGCAGGAATTCATCTACCCCAGCTTTACGAGATGATTATAAATCGTTGTTCGTGGAATATTCAATGTATCAACTATCTCACGGACAATGAATCGTGGGTTGTCATCGACGAAGGTCTCGATGACATTTGTACCTGGAGAACATGGCTGGTCGCCTCGTTCCTCGTCTTCAAGGTTAAAATCTCTGACTCTGAACCTTCTAAACCAATTACGAACTGTCTGAACAATCGTGGTACGTTTATTGTATAAATCTAGTAGTCTTAGTAGTGCTATTATTTTTTTTAAACAATTCGACATTCATATATGCTAAATCGTTTTTCTGATTTTTCAGTTTTCGAGGTGCAGAGAGAAAAATCTGAGAAATAGTTAATGAAAAATATTTCACGAATTTCCTATGATTTTTTATAATGTTACGTGTACAGAAATGTCGCCAGATATTTTTCTAGAAATAATCGTCAAAGAATTCGATTCGAGAAGGCAAGCAACCTTTGACAACGAATGGTTTATCGATTGTGCTGTCAAAAGTGACAGCCCTCTAGTGAACTGAACTATTCAGACGTTTGAAATGTATCTCTCGGTGAGTTAATAGGAATTAGCGCGCAATTAAGTCGAATCGTTGCGCAATATAGTAATAAAGACGGATACGAAGTTAACTCGCGTTGGTAATTTTACAAAACTTTCTTTCCACCTAGTTTCAGGCTATGCTCTTAGCAAATCAACATAATTCTTGATTTCACGCCTGATGCCTTCAATTTGGTGAACAATTTCGAATTTCGTCAACGGTGAGAAACCATTAGGTAGACAGCGTCGATTATGACTCGAACGATTTTCGAGGGAGCCATTTTAATGCTGTTAAAGGGGGTGTAAGTCAAAGTGGATAACTATTTTTTACCTTCGAGTTAGATTATTAGATCCATCCAGTCAGTCAATAATAAATCACCTTCTACACTATAATCGATTATTAATTTAATTTTTCCTCTGAGCTAATTATTTAAAAAATCACCTAAAATACCCACTAAAATATTATTATAAATTCAAACATTCCAAAGCAGACATATACCAAGGTACCACAGTAATTATTCAGAGCTACCATCGTTGCTACAACGGCACGAAAAAATGAATCCGGTACGAGACACATAAAAATAATTTTATTCGTACATAAAACACCTACCGTACGCGCATGTGGCATAATAAAGAGTCGCTGCTGGCGCCACGGGCGATCGATATAAAATTAACGCGGCGTTCAACGTGTTAACTGTTAAAAACAATCGCGCGATACGTGTACCGCTCGAAGCGAACTTTCCCTTCAGAGCGTGGTGAGCTCGAATCTCGATCGAATCCGCCGCGACCCATTAGCCACCCACCAGCAGCGTGTTTTGGGCCTTGATCCGCGCGGGTGCTCGAACGGACCGCGACGCCTCGTGTCCGCGACATTTTTCCACGCGTCGCGACATTGTTAGCGGCGATACGTAAATGCGAACGAGCCACGGGGCACGTTATTACACGGGTAATACACCTGTTACCATACGCGTTGCGTAAGCCTCATCGGGAGGCGAACCCTCGGCGTAAACTGGCCGCAAGAATTCCGACTACTTTCACTCGAGTCGCCGCGGCGAGGAGGTGTCGCGCTCGATACGTACTACACACGGGGGCTTCGATAATAAACGAAGAATGATAAGCACGTTTCTGCGATTCGACGCGATCGACGCATCTGCTGCGAGAGATCAGAAGTTTGGACAATTTTTTGCTGAGCTGCGAACGCTTTTGTATGCAGTGGAACTGATTTAAAGAGGTCTGAACTATGTCTGCGCTTGACTTGATGCTTAATTATTATTAGCGCTTTACTTAAGTATCATTAGTTATTTTATACTTGTTTGTAAATTCGAAATTAGTTTGGCGGACAGTGTCGCGAACAACTGCGTTAAAATCTGGGACTTACAACCCCGGAGAGTAAAAATGAAACGTTTTCTGTATCCCGTGATGAGTTAAAAAGAATTTGTCGCAGCTTCGTCAGTTATAAAACTATTAATAATTATTTTCAAATGTATTATAATTATACTTGATCATCTTTACATAACTAGTCGCAATCCACGAGTCGCGCAAAGAGACAAAACTGCTCAAGCCATTTCTCGCACTCGATATCGCATAAATCGTATACGTCGCCATCCAGCTGGCAGAATTCGAGTGAAATGGGTCCTGGAAAAATGATGGTCCGTTGCACGATCAATGGGTACACGAGTTCGAGCTGTTCTGTCCATTAACGCGGCCTGCTCGTTCGCGGGAACGCGCCCCGTTAGGTAACGTAGAAATTAGCGCCGTTTCGCTCGGTCGTTCGACGCGTGCTACGGATCCGCTGGAATGTAAATGGAGCTTGCCAGTAACGCAGCTTTTGGATATCGGATCGGAGAGTTCGTTCCATGGTGGAAAGATTGATATCTTCGTATGAGAATTCAAGATTGTTATTCAGTAATGTCTTATAATTTAAGGCGCGTTATAACTTGATAAAAAATGTTTACATAATTCTCTGGTATTACGTGGAATTTATTTTGTTTTATTTCTACTAATTATGTCACTTTATTACTCAATTGTAACGGTATTATTACATTGTGTAACTGAGTTTAAACGTCGAGCCACAATTTGAATTTCTATCGTCGATTATATTATCCCACCCCTTTCGCCACCCTCACTTGCCATTTTATTTGACCAATTATGACACGATTTTGTTACTTAATTACAAGGTACATTGTGTAGCTGAATTTTAATGTCGAGCCACAATTTGAATTTCTATCGTCGATTATATTATCCCACCCCTTTCGCCACCCTCGCTCGCCATTTTATTCCACTAATTATGACACGATTTTATTACTCCATCGCGAAGTGTATCGTGTGATTGAGCTTTAGCTTCGAGCCATTTCGAATTCGAATTTCCATCATCGATTATATTATTCCACCCCTTTCGCCACCCTCTCGTACCCCTGTTTTTTAGCAGAATCACGTACGTGCAAATTTATTTCTGTAAAAGGACAAAATTAACGATGTTCTCAGCTGGTTAACCGCAGAAATGTAAAGAACGCTGTAAACACACCGCGAAAAGAAACCTGCGGTCGTTACCGTGGATTGAAACAACGTTAAACGGTGAAAGCGAAAAATTCTTCCATCGAAAATATGAGCTGTTCAGACAGATACGCGCGCGTTACAATACGCTTAGCTGAATAGGGAAAAAGAGTAACGAATAACTAGGCAAATCGATGAATAATCGCGATCCAGGATACAAGGTGGAACGGATCACGCGCTTTCAGGGTGAGGTTCGAAGGAACGAGATAAATAGGATATTTATTGACGCAGGCAAACGTATCTCCGAGCGTAGAACGGTGAATAACGCGACGATTTAAAAAAAGGAGAGAAAGAGAATTTATACACGACGCGAAACTATACGGGGCAATCTGATCCTGTTATAGATTCAGCTACAAATTATCGGACTTTGACACGCGTGTACGATGAATGAAATCGCTAATAGGAAATTGCGTGATCGATTGCAGACGGTGACTGTGTACTAAAACGAACAATTTATATCAGCTGCTTGTGTGTTCTTCTGATCAACGATGCATTTGCAAAATAATAGATGCAATATCTGTATACTACGTGTTGATCGGTGTATTTTAATATATTACGGTACTTAAGTCATGCTCGAAACCGCAAATTGATTTTAAATAGACTTTTTAACAACAAAGTAGATTGATGTCGATACTTTGAGAAGAGTGTGAGTGAAAATAGTTATGATGCAGGTATTCGTTGTTGAAACTGTTATGAAAACCAAGATAGTCTCATAATGATTCTGGTCTACTATATAAATTTCGATTTTGGTATTGAACGAAATGTCCAAATTATAGAGTAATCAATTAAAAATTAATTTTTACTAAAGCAATGCTCCCTTCGTGTTTTAAAATGGATTAATTTAGGAAAGCTAATCAGTCTGCAAAAATTCGCAGGAACATCCTCGAGCAGGTGTAAAATTTCCTAAAAAAGCGACGCATTAGAACGCGGTAAGAGGCAATTTGCTTCGACGAAACGATTCCCACCTAACTCACTGCTTTCAGTTACGCCTTCGTTATTCCGAACAAAAAGAATCGGCGCATTCTGGCACGGCGGTAGCCCCATCGACTCTTTACGTTTCCCCTATCGAACGTGACGTAACGTACGTACTACCAAGTTTCTTCAGCTTTCCCCGACCCTCGTCAAACGTCGCGGCGTCTCTATAATTTTCGATATTACACGGCACAGATATTTCCACGTGCATCCAGAACTATTACCCACGAGTATTTACATAATGCGTCTGCTTGTCCACCGTCGAGAAACACCTCGGTCACGCGGACGGACGCGTCGCCATTTTGGCGAACTTGAGGACTTTTTACTTTAGAGAGTTTGCTCGTGATCCTTCTTATTTTTGATTAGCGAAATTATTGAAACGATGACAACAGTGTGTATTAAAATGATCTGTCGATCGTTCTGATTTTATTCTTGTTTATATAGGGTGTTCGCAAAATAACGGTGGGTTAAGGTGAACGGAGTGCTTCTGAAATAACGAAATAAAAATTAAGAATAATAATATTGAAAGCTACGTTTTCTGAGAAGTAGAAGCCCAAATCTTGTTTAAGAAATTCTGAAGGAGAAGGCAATTTCTGTTATTTTCACACTGTAAAGATTGTTCAAGGTGTGCATTAATTGCAATCGATAACGAGATCCCCACATAATGTCTGTTATGCAACAGAATGGAAGGCTGCGCGAAGTATTTTGGAACGAAGAAAGAGTCTCTTGCCTTTTGTTTCTATTCTGCATGCATAATGCAAGCTTTCCACTTGTCAGGCCAGTTCAGTGACCCATATTTCGATACCAACATGTATTATTAAACTTCTTTCAAATTCCATGCGCCTATCTACTGCTCTAATTACACGAAATTCTCAACAGCGCAATTGTACCTCCTCGAACTGATATGAAAATCCACGAAAAAGAAAAGCAAACGTTTCTCGCGAGCTCTCCAATTCGAGTCCGTGCCACTTTATCAAACTCCGTCCAGGATTAATCATCGACGGCGCTGGTGTCAACAGGAAGCGTTCCGCGCGCGCATTTTTCGTCCCTAATAGCCGCATCGTTCCTCTCAAATGAGACGTTACGCGGTGAAAAATAAAATTAGACACGGAAAACTTGTTAGCCGCACTTGATCAAGTGAAACGATTGCGTCGCGTAGGTTGAAATAACCTACGCGTCGCATGCCAGCTTAATCTCGCGCGGCTGGCGAATATGAGATGCACGCGCGATGGGAATTCAGCTAACGACACTATATTAGCTATCTAGCGGAACAGTGTTATCTGCCCGACATGTTGGACGAGCGTTAAACTCACTTTTTCATACCGTTCCCTCGAAACGAGTGGACATTCCTCGTCGCTCGAATTGGAAGAGCCGAGCAAGATTCACGCATTAAAATTGGCTAGCTATAAAGATTGCGCGGAGGAATTTTAGCGACGGCTTAAGACACAAATGGTACGTAGATTTTAACATTAGCGAGGAGCATAAATTCAGTGACATGACTGTGTTGCACGGTTGAGAATTTTTACAAGAATATTCGTTGGAAAATGTCTCATTACATTGTACAGTTCGAGAAATTCGAAGTATGAAGAGAGACCTACAGCAAAAGTGAATGATTTTTGTGCACACCGTGTATATAACAAGTGCATGCGTACACGTAGTTGTATAATACAGTTAGGTTCGTTTCTCTTAAGACATTCTTCATCATTTTCATTCTCAGAGAGATGTTAAATTTAGAATTCGTATTAGTTTATTTATTTTAATTATCTGCATTTTTACGAATTTTATACGACGATCTTTTTTTGGAATTGTTATAAAACCACAAAAATATAAAATATATGCGCTATTGGGCGACGACAAAAAGAACATTTGCAAAGACGCAACGCGTCCATGTCCGATCGAAACCGCTGATCAAAATTTCCTTCTGAAAATTTGCAGGAGAGAGAAAATCGCTAGTAACGACGAGAATCCTCAGAAAATTGTACGCGCGAGCACGAAATTTCACGACCAAACTTGCAGTCTTCGAGCTGGGAATTCCACTTTTGCCAGTTTACCCCGACCACCATCGAGTTTCCATCGTGGCGAGCGGAAGAAACAGTCCCTCGAAAGATTCGACGGGCATTGCTTCGACGATGCCAGCTCAGCCTCTCCTCGAGGGTAAAAATCGGCGAGGAATTTCGTCACATTTGCCAGCGGTAGCCGGCTCGACCGTGAATCGAATCCGCGTTACGACACGCCGCGGCGTGATTTTCCTTTCGCCTGGAATTACGCGCGGCCCGCTTGCGGAGCTGCCGCGCGAAAGCTCGAAAGCGACGAGCAGTCCACCAGCTATGCAAAACGACGTAAAAAGGTAATCAAGTTGGCTTCCAGAGGTAGATATATTTACCTCTGTGAATCATCGCCGGTTCTCTTCAACTTTTCGCACGGAAATCGATATTAACGTTGAACTTATCGAAGTCTTATCCGTTTCGAGAAGGTTGTTTCATTTCTGTTCTGATCTTCTTAAAATGGAAATTTTCGTTACACGAATTACTACGAAAAATAATATTCTAGCGCAGTTAGATTCAACCCTGTGTGAAGTGAGCCGCAATTTTTCAATGCATACAAAAAGTGTCTATGTAAAATCTATAAATGAATAACTGGACCACTTGAGAGCCACCAGCCATGGATTAGACATAGTCTATGTACTAGTTTATGATATTTGATGAGGTAATCTGAAAATATTCGAAATTCATTTTTCAGAACCGTGTCTAATCAATTTTTTCTCCAACTCGTAATGATAGCTGAGAGAAGAAGAATTGCTGGTATTGAAGCAATAAGCCTCTGAATCATATCTGAAGGCACGTGCGTTTACCATGATGTGTGCTAAACTCCATGCGATCTCTACGTTTACTACTTCGATCACGTTTAATTACTACAAATTTCGTAACGATCTACCAGAGATTATTTCGTCACTGTGATTTAAAGTAGGCTTCGAGAAAGAGTGCATTTGCTTTCTGCACGCTGCCTAAAATTGTAACAATTACTTCTTTCAAAATGTGTGGAACCAAAACGACAAGGTTGTGCGTAATTTCGTTTGTAGCTGCTGATTTAGGTTTTGTACATAGAAATGTGTTTTATTTCGCGCTACGAAACCAAAAACACTTTCTTGTCCACCCAATATTTAGGGGATGAAATAAATTTCTGCAGAGGTCCAGCATTTTCGTTGTTTCCATGAAAATATGAATTCGTATGAACATCCATAATTTGATAATCGAATGGCATTTAATACACACACGTGACTTCTGCATCGAACGATTTCCTTTTTGGATTCTATTGTCCCTCGCCAGTGTAGGAACAGTAGCGGCCAATGATTTTGCAACGTGATTCTTGCGTTTACCAATGGTTTCTTTTTATCTGTAGGTTTGCTGTCGCAATTTCTACTTCATTTATCTAAACTCCTTGCGTAACGGAAATGATGCGATACGTTTCGACATATCTACAGGAACAACATAAACAGTAACTGTATTCCGTAAAATTATTTCGACAAGTTACGACACTTTAATTAAACCTTTTAGCGCCGAGCAACGATACATCGTTATGTTAAGTACATTTAAATTTTAATCATAAATTCCTTCTCTTTAGTTCTCAACGTGTTCCATTTTTAATTCCGTAATTACCTCTTAAAACAAATTTTTTACGACCCTTTCCTTAAAACTTCATAAATTATGTAATTGTCGCTCGGCACTTTATGCACTACTTTAATTTTTCGTTCGATGCTAAAACAGGTAAAGTACATTTTTTTTTATTACCGTTGCATGTAACTCTCTTGACTGTTTTATGCACTCTTCAATTGCTAACAGTCATAAAGTAGTAAGTTAATTAAAATTTATCTTAACTACTCAGTTAAATTACAGAATTATAAAATTGCGAAAAGGAACAGCAAGTTAAAATTTACCTTAAAACTTTTTAGAAACATACATGAATAAAAAATAGCGTTCAACAGAATATATATATAGACGATCGTTGCAAGATAGCTTAACTATTAATACGAGCGGTGCTCTGTTTCAAATAGGCCGGGCATGCGCCACCGGAAAAGGGTTAAGTGAGCTTCTACGTTATGCATTATTCCTACAAGACGAGTTTAGATCTCTTATCACAAAAGATTGCCCTGCGTTATTTTAATGCGACCCAAAACCTACTTTTTTAAGAAAATCACATTGTAATTTCCAATTAAAAACAAAAAACAATACTCGATACAGTTATTTCTATAAAAACTTCGCAATAGTGACTCTTCATAGCTTTAAGATTGAATTATATAGAATTTTCACATTCTTCATAAAAAAAATTAATGAATTAAAATTAAATAAATGTTTGAAATGTGAAGAAAGGTGAACAGACGATCTCTGATTTCAAGTCGTGACCCACTGCGAATCTGGAATTTTTAGAAGATCGCCAGAGTAACTCGCTGAACTCGACTCTAATCGCGTTGGCCGCTTAATCGCGCGAAAATCACGGCGCGCTGGTACGCGAGAGGAATGGCACGCTTGAACCCAACGTGGCCTGGTAAATTTCAAACAGCAACTTAATTCCTAGAGAACCGGTGGTAATTAGACGGTCGAGTTGACTTTTTTCTACCGCGGGGGCGTGAAACACCGCTCGAAAGCAACGAGACCACTCTGGGGCCCCGAGTAGAGCTTCGTTAAAAGTTTAACACTAATTTAAGCTTTTGTTCACTTTACTTTGAAACAGATTTGCTATGGCAGCGTGGTTCGCGACGGGTTTAGAGTTTGTTGGTATCTCGAGGACACGTTTAAGTTGTATGGCGTTCGGTGTTCTGCGGTTAACAGGTTGGACGCCTCTTCTTTCAACCCTTTACGGTTCTGCGTTCAGTTGTGGATTTTGCCTTGCTGCTTCTGGGTTTTGCGCGTCAAAGTCAAAAGTATTTCTTTCTTTTGCGTGAAAATGTAATTTGAATACTGAACGGTTAATTTAGTTATTGATTGCTTTAAGTATGTCTCTGAGTATTCTTTATATATTAAAATTCAATAAGAATGTATGTTTTAATATATTAATAAGAATACGTGTTACTGGTTATGAAAATATGAATATTTAAATAACAAATTAGCAATCTCTGTGGAAACAGTACTGAAGTAAAATTTCAACTATGATACAAACTGCAAAGAATTAAAGAATTTTTTATAACAAAGAAATTAAATTAATACCTTCATACGTTAATAAATATTTGGTATTAACGTACTTTAAGATAAGATAATCAAAGATTACACAAGAAATATTGTTCTACGAGAAATAAAAAGATACGATATCTTTAATTAATTGTTCTGAAAGAACACCTCACTGGAACAATCATTCGTACCATTTTCAGCGAACAAACCCCGGCACCACCTCTTCTCAACTTTCAATCCCATTAAAAAAGGCACATCCAATATCCCTAATTAATGAATCTCGAAGAACACTGCGCCTCCGCGACAATTACCCGCGCCATTAGCAAAGAGGAGGCTCGACGACGAGCCCCCTTAATCCCCAATCCCATTTTCCAAGGCTGCCAACCCCCGTGCGCTTCATTCACCCCCGCGGCGCATTTACCTGTCGTCGAGAGCAGCCACGCGAGAACCGGTGTCTTTTCGAAGCCATGGAAGCCACGGCTCTTTCCGCTTTCTCAGGCCCGATAGAGAGTAGCTGCGCCGGCCGTAAATAAATAATAGAATTTAGCCAATGAAAGCGGCTCGAGCGTCGTTGAAATAGGACCGAGCACTGACCCCACGGAGCTTCGATCCGTCGCGAGTCCGTGCTTAATTGAAACCCTGTGCGTGTGAGGCCTCTCTCTCTCTCTCTCTCTCTGCTCGTCTACGTGCACTCCGATCCGTACGAAAGTCAACGCGCCCACCGACACCCACGTGCAATTTTAATCTACGTCGCGTGCGATTACGCTTGATACCGTGTGCGTGTCGTTCGCGCGGGAAACGCGGCGATTCCGCTCGAGCCCGCGTGAGGCGGAAGTCGTCAAAGAATTTAAGACTCGAGGGGCGTGTTTCGTTCGAACCTCGCGGGGGAGGGCGAAATTTTTTTCGCGACGATGGCAGCGCTCGCCCTTTGGAACGTTGATCTCTGATCGAGCTCGTCTCGCGTTTCAACAGATTAAGGTTGACGTTCCTGTCTGATTGATGGCATCGTTCGCGCTGCGATGGGATATCTGAGTGAACCGGAAGTTCAGGCTGATTCATCGGTTATCTTGGGTTGGCGCTTTGTTGGTAGTCGCGAGTTTGGCGAATTTAGCGCGAAGCGAGTTTTTAAGGGGAAATCAGTCCGTAGAAATGATTACTCGTTTTATGATTTACTCGTTATATGATTAGCTCGTTTTAGTTATGTAGATGTGTCATGGGGGAACGCTGTAAATTGTGATATAGAGTTCTTCCATAAATAGGATTTTAATCTGCTGGTATTCCCCGCAGTGTGTCATTTTCACTGGAATTTGAATATTGAGATATGTGTATATTAATAACACGAGAATGCAATCTACGGAAGTTGATTACGGTTTTGTGATGCGAGTCTAGCTAATTTGGTACCAGAAACTTTTGCCATGCGTACACGTATAATGATGATAATAAATCATATTTACATTAACGTTATTGTATTATATGAATTTATGTTATATTATTAATAACTATGAGTGTTCATGCATAATCACATTTATAAAATATTTGAACCAAAAAAGAAGCAAAATTCATGTATCATGACATTTAATAGCTGAAACAAATCTCTGTTTAAGTTTTATTTCTTTAGATATATTTGG
Organism: Xylocopa sonorina; assembly: GCF_050948175.1. Lineage (NCBI taxonomy): Eukaryota > Metazoa > Arthropoda > Insecta > Hymenoptera > Apidae > Xylocopa > Xylocopa sonorina. The sequence goes on along the minus strand of NC_135196.1, from coordinate 4,537,312 downwards.
AAAAATATGAACACCCACATAACAGCAAAATTGTGCTTTCACCATTATATTTACTTAATATCGAGCAAAATATCTGCATGAACGATAAAAGCATTTAATTAGACTAAAGATGTGAAGCGAAAAAGCGCACGATTAGCTAGAATACGCGTTCACTGACCTTTAAAACTTTCGATTAGTACACTGTCAATTTCCATCGATACTTTCTCGCGGTATTACAAGATATGCTAATTCTGCACTGTGATTATTCAAAAACGCGCAACGATCGTTCAGAGATCGCCGAGGCGAGAGAAATTTTTTAATTAACATGAAACACGAGCGAAAATTAATCCGTCGCGATCCACCCGATTACTTTCAAGCCCTGTAATTTGCTTGACAACTTTTAATTAGTACAATTTTCCTACCAGTTAAATAAAATACACGTATCATCCTGTTCATTTATTTCCAACTGCGACGACGTATCTTTCACGTCAATTCTCGTGCCAAAAAATCAATTCTAAAATACACAGGGCTTCCTAAAATACCGTGAAACTTGTGAAACCGTAACATTCGAGCTTCCAGTCTCCAGATTTGTCTATAAAATCGTTAACATCGTCCTCTGACACGTTGTCTACGACAATTAACGTTTCCGTCTCGAGCCGAATGTTGCTCCGTAATAATAACGCAGAGATTCTATTCTGGACGTCGCATCGCATTAATTAACGCGTCGAGACGAACACCAGCAGACACAGTGTCAACGAAGCGAACATTAATCCGATTTGCGATGGCGATGCCTCGTGATTATTAACGAATCGAGCCGCGTATAATCCGTGTAGGAACCGATTACTAAAACCAAGCACAACCGAGCTGTTCGATGTTCTCGATATTTATCAGCCTCTACTTAGGAAGTGACGTTCATGCACGCACACTATTGTCTACGTGTACGTGAACACTTGTTATTTACTTTTAATCCACGTTTGCATTAATTTTTCCTAACGACGTTGTGTACTCTCGTAAAATAAGGTTCTTGAGAATAGTAATCTGTGGATGATTGTTAAAAATAAAGGATCGACGTTCAAAGATTTTTCATATTATTTTCGTAGAATATTCATTATTTTTGTATTTAAATTATAGACAATTTAAAATCGAAATGAAAGTATGCAAATTAATAGAATAATTTGTAAAGTGAAAAGTTGTTTGAAATGATTCCAGAGATCATCCCTTAAATGTTGCCCTTAGATTTATCGAATCCTGGGACACGCTGTACATAAATTTACTTGCGAAATATTTTTTTATTTGACAATCATTTTTCATTAGAAGTGAACGAAATTTCTTGTAACAAATTCTTGTTAGAATTGTAAAATATCGATCTCGTTAATCTTGTCACGATTAGACACAGCATGCCAATGAATAGTAAACAGAACTAATTCGATTCGATATCGATTGGCCAATTAATGAACGACGAAATTTAGATTTCGCGTGATCGATAAATAATCGAGTCTTTACGTAATTACACATATAGTTAGTTAACGCGACGTCGAACCGTGACTGCGAGCCTTTCCACATAAAACTCGCATGCTAGTTTACACCTTTTCCGGCTCACATTTTTCGCATTTGTAGACATAACTGCTAAGTCACTGACTAAATTAGCGCTTTACGATGACACCTAGCTACGTGCTCGAAGGCGGACAAATATTTCAAGAATTTTCAGGTTACCCGATATATTCGATGACAGACAAATGGAAACTTAAACGAAACATCATAATTTCACGGAAAATTAATTTTTTCTACGAACGCGATAATAAACGTTTCGTAATTACATAACTGATTCGCATAATAATGCAACTCATAACTTGAAACTGAAATTTGGAAAAATGCGAAATGGAGATTATGCAAGATATTCACTTAGCGAATGAAATTCTTCGTTACAGCGATTGGACATTGCAGCGTATATACATAGATACTAACCATGGTACATTCCGTACGATATATGTCCATGATAAATTCTGTGCTCGCCTAATAATTCCAGTTGCTTTCACACTGTTTGTATTTATGCGAAACATACTAGTCTCAGCCGTTTCGTTGCTCGTCACTATATATCCAGTATAACGCACTGCACTTGCAGCATAAATTACCTCTACGCGCAACAAATGTAATATTTTCGCTGCTTTATTAAAACAACGCGACTGGCCATTCGTATCTTTTATTTCTGTCGTCGATTTTTCCAAATCGCGCTATACTTCCGCGAAAATGCGCTCGCAGTATGAACGATCTCCAGGTGCAACGAATATTTTTCTACTTTGTGAAAATAAATTTACTTTGGCCGTTCGTATTTTTCACTTCGTCTTCAAATTTTTCTTTTCGATCGTGCTATACTTCCACGACAATTGGGATGCGATACATACGAGCTGGACGTAAACCGGTGCACACACACGCGTGTGTTGGTCTTTACGTGCACACGTGGCAAGAGGTATTGCTTAGTTTACGATCGTTCCAATTGCGGCCGTGGAGGGAAAAAAAAGGAAATCGATTTCTGTGGAGTCGCGACGTAAACGACCGTTATTGGCACCACTTGCGAAAGCAATCGGGTGTGAGTATGTTAATAAATTGCGTTTGACGAAAAAAAGAAAAAGAAAAAAAAGGAACGTTCTTTGGTATCGCACGGTGGATTGATTTTAACGACGGTCGGGTTTTTTAACCTTTAACCACGATCTGTTAAGTATCTCGTAAAATCTATTTACGTAAATATAAAAATATTATCACAGATGAATTACTAATTTATCTTGGTTTGGCAATTAAGCCTGCAACTTTTATGAATTACTACTCTGAACGTGGGTCTAGAATGGATTTTTAATTAGGAAATAAACCTGCGAATAATTTGTAACAGGAATATTACACGGTACTTACAATTTTACTGCTATTTCGAAGAAAACGAGGAAGTCGAAGGTTTACAGCATTATTGATTGGTGTTCTGATGTGATCGTATTGACAGTCTACCTAAAATAAAGAACATCACAAAATTAGAAACTGTGTAACAAATTAAATTTAATTCAAGCATAAAGAAAGATGTAACTTTTCAACAAATTCCTATCAACACAAAGAAGTAAGCTAAAATTGTTATAGTAAAATCAATTTACAATTACTCTGTTTAGCCTACTGAAAATTCGAATCATTGGTCGTGTCCTTTTAAAGGAACCGCCTACCGTGGCGGCTTGGGAACAATTTAAATCCACCCTGTAAATCAGCAACACGATTACAGCTGCCCCAGTTTTTAACACTTCAACTTCCATCGCCTCTCACTTTCTCCCCATTAACGCTTCCGAATGAAGGTTGCCGCGAGCCATAATCGAGGCGATGGCGCGTCAAGGAACGCAACGCTCGCGCGACCCAAGGGGCGAAGAAGCCGGAGAGGGTGGTGCCGCGAGAGAGGTGGCGCAGACCAAGGGGGTTTTGGCAGTGCGACAAGTGCAACGCTGGAAATAGCGGCTGGGGGTAGGGAGTCCGGTTTATAGTTAGCTCCTCTTATAGTTAGCCGCTGACTAGCTCTCCGCAGAATGCGAAATGGGTCTCTCAGCTTTCTCTCCCCTTCTTCCCCTAACCCTATCCTCCGTCCTCCGTTCGCAGTCACCAAACGCTTCTTTATCTCCCGCGAATTTACAGGCATATTAGTTTTTCGCCGCCCTGGTCGCCCTTTTTTTTTTCTCGCCCGCTTCCTCTTATTTCTCCGCTCGATCTTCTTCGCCCTTCTGCGGCCTAAACGGTCCTCCTCGTCGAACCGCTTCGTCTCATTTTCACTACGTACACACGTCTCGTTTTTATCCTTTTTTTAATACGCACTCTCTCTTTCTGTACGCTCTCGCTCCTTCTCCTTAAGCACTCTCTATACGCTTCCCAAGACACACAGAGCCTCTATTAATACGCTCTCAGTACTGTCTCCACACACTCTCACCCTTAAGACACTCTCTCTTAACCTACTCTTTTAATACATCTTGCCAACCCTTTCTCTGTCTCTTTCTCTCGACTCTTATAAAAGTCTAGAAACCTCAATTCCCTTCACTCCCCTTTCACTTGAATCAACTTCTGTTTCTACTACTTCAAATTGCAAATCAGATAATTCTAATTTTTTATATTCTTCAGTTCTCATAATATATATAAGTACACACATTTTTCTCCATTTTCAAATCGAATTTGCTATACGAAAAATGAAAATAGCATTCGCGATCGAAATTTCTAATTATACCAGCGCTTTGTTTTACTCGTCTCTCCGTCCCTCTCGCTCGTGCCCCGCGTCTCGTCTTTGTTTTGGCCCCGTCTATTTCTGCATGACGGTCTATCGCGTCAGGATCGTGGACGTGTTCCTCTTTGAGAGCGTCTGTTGGCCCAGACTCCGTGGACGCCGAGCGGCGGAATCTCGTGGCAAAAAGAGAGCAACGGGGCGGCGGCCCGCCTCGGGTCGGGGAACGAATTCCAGCGACACGTTTCGAGTGTTACGGGATCTAGGGTAACGCGTCGGCCGTGTGGGTGTCCGCGTCCACCGGTAGCCGGGTGTCTCGAGAAAAAAATTATGTAACCACGCCGGTTTATGAATGTTATAATGGGATACTTGTGCGAGGGCTTCAGACGGATGAGGATTTAATGAGATGTCTGTCGGAATCCCGCGGGAAGATTGAACGACGAGCCGTGCTGCCTCGTTCCCTCTGATATTTGGTAATGATTCCAAGGTGCAACCGATTGTCGCGGCTTCAACAATATTTTCTTTCCTTTGACGGAAGATTTTTAAACGAAATAATTTGATTATTGAGTGGTTGATAAGTGTAATGTCTCTTCTTCCTGTTTTCTGCCATTAATTCTCTGGTAGAAAATAGTTTGGTTGTATAATTGAAGTGTTTAAATTAGTTTCAGAGTATTATTCTGGTTATTTAAATAGTCAGCTGCTATTTGATACCAGTTCTCCTGTAAATATTAATTAAATACTGTGAATAACAGGTAAGATAAAAAACTTGAGATACAATACTGAAATATAGAATTTTTTTTTCCTTTGACGGAAGATTTTTAAACGAAATAATTTGATTATTGAGTGGTTGATAAGTGTAATGTCTCTTCTTCCTGTTTTCTGCCATTAATTCTCTGGTAGAGAATAGTTTGGTTGTATAATTCAAGTGTTTAAATTAGTTTCAGAGTATTATTCTGGTTATTTAAATAGTCAGCTATTATTTGATACGTGTTGTGCTGTAAATATTAATTAAATATTGTGAATAACAGGTAAGATAAAAAACTTGAAATACAATACTGAAATATATAATTTGTTGTGCGATAAACAAAAATTGTAGACTTTTAGTATCTTTATTTTAGTAATAATTTTATTTTAAATTGAAATTTTAATTCAACCATCGTTGTTCTTGAAACCAGTGAAAAGCAAAAATAGAATCCTTGATCTTATTCTTTAGAATTCGTTCAGACATCGTAATATTACTTCACGCTGACACAACAAAATTAACAAGCAACAAATAAACGAGATACGCGATCTCTAAGCGAATAGCAGAGAATGCATTCGATATTAAGTGCATTTTACATTCCACCGAGTTACTTAACCGTTAGATTTTGCATGAATTCACAGTTTCAAGCAGAAAGTGAACGTACGGATGAACAGCACTTTCAGAAAATAGCTGACAGAGCAAACTTGATAATTCCCGCTGGGAATACGGCTAGTCATACATGTAGTTGAAATTCATGCCTCCATTAAATATAGCGTCAATGAATGAACAGAATATTCATTCAGGGTGTGCAAGAAAATCGTAGACAAGGAACACAGTAGCATATGAACAGCCACACATGAACACAAAAATGAAACGTCTAACCAAGCAACAATTATATCTACAAAAACACCATCTACCATTTCTATTTCAATTTATTCTACTGCCTTCAAACACTTTTAAAATTCGCTCACGAAGCATTACTTCCACACGATGAATTGCAAATCAGTGATTTAACATTATATCCACAAAACGCTGACAAATGAAATTCTAATCACGTGCAATTGATCAACGCTCGACGACAGCTTCATCAGCGACTGCTTGAAACGCTTAGTCGGCAGCGAAACTTGGAAAAATATACACGAGTCGCGAAGTCGATCGAGACTCGCGATATAATAGCAAACAGTGAGATCAGAAGGCGGCGGAAGAATGACGCGAGGGAATTTAACAGATTTCGATCGATCGCCTCGACGAGAGACGCTTCGCGGTTCGAAGCGAACCGGAAGATAATGCGAACATAGAAGAATAAAAGGCGTGCAGCTGGATGGAAACGGATATATCGCGGCGTTAAACCGTGATTTCTAGGCCTCGCTGCTTTAATTCGCCGCCCAGGAAGAAAACGCTTGGAGCTGTTCACGCGATCTGTGTAACTTTTAATAATTCACGATCCTGCTAGAGGAGAATCGCGTTGGCTCGCGTTCACATGTCGGAATCCTATCAAACGGCCCCTCAATTCCTCATTCGAGCTGAGCGATCAAGAAAGATGATCGCTCGCTGGCCAATGAAAGCTGTTTTCCCGTGCGTGACTTCCGCCGGATTCGCGTCGACAGTGATTCCATTGATAAATAGATGGTAGCGCGCGCGGGGCCAAGCAAACGTAGGTGTTTCACACGAGTCGATAGTTTGTACAACAACTTTTGCGTGTACCATTGACAATAATATCCAACCGTATGACGAAAATTAGATTTTTATGTGAAAGACAAAATAAGTGTTAACATTTGCATAACATTTGTAAATTGCTAACAGAATAAATGAAGTTATTAGAATTTGTTTTTATTCGTATGCTGCGAATTGAAAATTATTCGCATTGTCTTCGTGGAGGAGCCCTCGAGTTTGAAGATAAATTTTAAATGGCTCAAATGGTCAAATGGTTAATTTGTATTTATGCGTTGAGTATTGCGTTAAAATAATTTTTCATTCGAACCATGAGAATCATTGTGTCTACACTTTGTTGCGTTTATCACATATATTTGTGTGAAAGATATATTACATAATATTTTTTTAAATAATGTGATAATTGTTATGAGGATAAGGGTACGTGATACACGATGTGAAAGAAGCTGTACACTTTTGTTTAAGGAATTAGAAATTACGCAAATTTATGATAATATTTCTGCTTAGAACGAATTATCGTTATATGACCTGAACAGAAAGTCCTACGTGTGTCATCAAAAGCCCACACAGCACTCAATGTGTTAATAGACAAATGCTCGCTAAATGGTTGCTTTATGTATAGCGAGTTCCTGAATGTAAGTATGTGAACGATGATAAATCTCAAAAATGAATATTGAAAACATTGGCATAAAATTAGCAAATCGTGATGAGTCGCTTTTAAGAAATTCTTTTCATTTCGAAAATGGTCTAAATCATTTGCAGCTTTAAAAATCACATTTTCTTACAAGTTACACATAAAATTTCATAACCGTAAAAAATTCTCACTTTTCAAGAGTAAATATTCTCTCAGATATTTTATTATGTAGCATGAAAGTATTTTTTAATTTGACCAGACTCAAACCTTTAAAAAACTCATACAGAGAAGATGAGACATTTTCTCTCACGCGTGCTTCTTCCAAATTGTATGCGTAAATGTGTAAAAACACGCAGTGATTTGAAGTGTGATTTATCATCTGAATTAAAGTATGCTTCAACTGATTTCTTCCTAACTTCTTTTAAGATTCTGAATTTCCTTGAATTCTATTTAACACATCGATTACTATATTTCTACGATCATACGTGTGGTGTTTCGATACTGCCCAAAGAAAGGTTTTAGTACAAGTAAAATTATTCGAATAAAGTCAAAGGCTTCGCAAGTTTGGCGATTATACATTAGAAACTCGTATATATCACACTTTAATGTAAAAGTTCGCTGCTTTATTCGCGTCGTGTTTTCAAAGAAAATTTATTACACCCTTTCCAGACAGAATTATTGTTCCAGTAACTGGAGCGCAACAGTTTTTCACTGACGTTTCATGAATGAATTGAGTAACTTTCAAATTGTAATCAACGTGGATCTTAATATAAATAAAAGAATCGGCGTGCAATTATACATTGTAATCGTTACGGAGAATGAAGGAGCCGCACTGCGCCGCATTTTAATGAACGTTCAAACCAGTCTCCGCATTAACCAAATTATTACGATGAAAAAGTAATTCTGTTTGAATTCACATGAATATTGAAGAAAATTACTGTTAAAAGAAAGAATTATGCAGGAACTGCAGATATAGTTCTATTCTCTGTAAGTTATTTTAATATTAAAGCTGGATTTTACCTTGCTCACTGTAGAAATAGAAAATATATCACCCTTTGATTCGTCATGAAAGTTCTTCTCTAATTTTGAGACAGATGTTTCATTCATTTTCAAAAGACTTTCCCTCATAACTCACCTGATTCATCTGATAAACTGTATTCATTTCGAATGACTATAATAGCATATGAATTTTAATCCCCCATATTTATGCGTCAAATATGCATTATACAAGCCTTTGACTTTGTTCGAATAATTTTACATGTACTAAAATCTTTCCTTGGGAACTATCGAAACGCCACATCAGAAAATTTCTCTGCCAACAATATTTTGAAATTTTCTCAGCTCCATCTATTTAATAAGCGGAAACCCAATGACCAAAAACCTCAAGCACGAACAAATTCCACAATTATCACAAGAATAAAATATAATTTTTAATTTCTCAGAGAAAATACGTTTTACAGGCCCTTTCGCCATCGCGTTAAATAACTTTGCTTCAAAACCACCGATAACAATCCTGACACCGGTAACAGAGTGAAAGAAAATATAGGAGAAACGGGGCATCGAACGCCTAGGGCCACCATCGTTAGAACCGCTGGATCCTCTTCCTCTAATTACGCTCGCCCTTGCTCCGCTACTTTTACGAGACGGAGAAAGTCTCCGTCGCGTAGATAGAAAATGCAATAAACGAGGGAACGCGTCGTAACGAACTAATTAATTCCACGAAATTCGTTCCACCGTCAGCCCGCCGTCCCTGTCTCGGTACCCGATCCTCCGTTGTCCTCCGTGGATTCCATAAATCCCAAGCGGAAGGATACGAGCACCACCACGTGGCCGTATCCGAAACGCGGGTTAAGCCTCTCGTGGCGATGGTATACCAAATTATAAATAGACCGAACTATCCCATTTATCAGCGTCAATAGAGCCGTAAATTTCGCGGCTAACTGTTCTCACTTTACCATCTGGACAGTGCGACCAGGGGTGAAGCGGCCGCGGCGAAAGAGGGAGAGAGTCGACGAGGATGCGCCGCAATCATCCTCGCGATTTCAGGATCTCCGCTGACTGCGCCGCGTCAACCATCTTAGATTCACGCCGGATAGTAAGCGGCCGTGTTAAATGGCCGAAGCAACTATCTAGATCCAAAGTACCTATTTCTGGTAAAAGGGAAATACGATGGCGGTTTGCGCGGGGGCGAAAGGGGGCGCGCGCGCGATTCGAACGGTGATTCGCGCCGCGGTTCTGGGCGAAAAGCCTGAATTCCTTGTTGCGGCTGGCTATCTGCGGTGTATTATATTTCAGTTGTTATTTATTGGGACGCGGTCATCGGCGCAGCGACTTTGTCACGATCCTCGCGTCCACCGTGACACCGCGTGGATTAATATTCAATTTGCGCCGGGTTGCTCGCCGATGGCTCGCTAGATAGACCGCTCGAGCGTTGTTACGCGATTATTTATTACGCGATTATGCTGGCTGAGGATTGTCGAATTCGCGGATCGATGCGTGAACGGTTAATTGATCTCTTTACCTTTGCCGTTGGGCTTGTTGCTTGAATCTTCGCGATCAGAGTTGCGTTTGCCTGCGAGCCAAGAAGTGATCTCGCGAACGCACAGATTTCTATGGAATTTTGTTAAGTATCAACTTTTATCAGCTGTTGATTAATATGTTTGCAAGTGAGACGAGTGATACTGTGAAACACCGTCTCGTTTGCAATATTCGACAAATGTTACTAAATTGAATTACTCTTGTATGCTTTCATCCATTTTTAAGTTTCATCTAACAACAGAGCACAGATTATTAACAACTGCAAGATGCTAATATGTTTGTAAGTAAGAAGAGTGATACTGTGAAACATCACCTAGTTTGCATGATAACTTATACAATGTTTGACAAATGTTACTAAATGCAATTACTCTCGTGTGCTTTCATCCACTTTTAAATTTCCTCTAACAACAGATCCCAGATTATTAACAACTGCAAGATGCTACGACTCTCTCGTATAGATTAAGTCCAAATTTTGCCACTGAATTGAACAACCCTCGGCGAACATGATCATTTCCAATTTTTCCAAACTCCATCCACATCCTTTAACTCCTCCAACTGTTCATTACATCATATCCACGGGACACGCATGCGTATCCCCCATCGCAATACCGTTAATCGTTTTTTAAGCGCGTTTTGATGGCGCCGCGTGAAATCCTCGGCGTACACGCGCCGTACAGCGAGGCGCCTCTAGTCCAGCGACGATTAAGCGACCGATCGCTTTTACGTAACCGCGAGACAAAAGTCCGGGCCCAGCCGTGGCGGCGGCCACTTTCCATAAAGACGAATGCGTCGAAATCACGAGAGGCTGGCCCCTCGCGGACCACGCTGGCTCTCGAGCACCGCGCGTCCCGTAATGACTCCCGTTCACGTGGCCAAATAAGCGTTTTGCCGCGACCGCCACCGGGATTTCGCCGCGTCCACCCATTATCAGCATATTTCAGAAGGCCCGCCTCGAGGGCCTGCGGGGCCCGTGCCCCGTAATAAACGCGAAACCGGCTGCGCTCAACACGCCAAGCGGTGGCTCGCGCTCGTGCTCGCACCCTCAGCACGAGCTAAACGAACGCGACCGTTTAAAGCTACCGGATACCAGCATCACCCCGAAGGTAACCCTGATCGTTCATGGAGCTCTCGATGGACCGAGATTTCTGCGCGAGAGACGTCAAGCAACTCTTTGTAAAACATCCACGCGCGACCAACGCTGTTTCACGCGTAGGCGCAGCTTTCGATTTTTACCAGGCGTCGAAGTCTCCGCCGTGCTGACGGCTATTCAGAGACAAAGTGTCTTTTCGAGTTGTTCGAGAGACTGGTAGCGTTGGGTGGACTTGGAGTTTTGGTGATTGTGCATCAGGGTACGTTTTCAAGGGAACTTTTCGCGTAGACAATTTTTGAGTGACCAAGTGTTATTGGTTCGATGGAGGGAGGAGAAGAGTGGTTTTTAAGGTGGATGTGGTTGTGCATAACTCTTGGATTTTGATGTAGCCAGAACGAGGGGAAAGATGTAATGTTTGGAAGGTGAATTGGAGAGAGTTTATGAGCTTTTAAAAACTTCGTTGAATGTACGGAATTACGATGTTGCAACAAGAAGAAATTATATATTCAGAAGAAAAGGAATATAAAACAATTGTAGTAAATATTGGTAATTCTGATTTGCAAACTTAGCTTAAGGTTTTAAAGATACGATGGCTACATTGCGGGTACTAAAGATCTACAAAATTAACCGTATCGTCGACGAATAAAACAAACGCGAACAAAATACATACACAACGTAACAATTAAACCTCGAAGGATCAGTAAAAAGTAGCACAATTTCGAAACCTAGCGTTTATGCGGCCCAAGTTGGTCGAACGTTCGCAGAAACACGAGCGCCCTGCAATCGCAGTCGGTATCGTCATCCTGAGGGCAAAAACTGGCCAACACCCGAGAATCCACGGGATCAGTGGCTGACACTATCTTTTACAACGCGAAACGAGCGGATCCGTATCCGTCGAGGCAAGTGGAAAAAAATCAGTGGAGAGCTAATTCCGCGGCGGTGTGCGTGTCGCTCTGTCCCTCTCGTGCGTCGTGGGCCCAAGCGACGCTTCTCCATCGCGGTTCAGCCTCCAGCGGAGGCAGCGTTCTATTCGCAGAGGAGGGCAGAGGAAGCGACCGATTAAGTTTTTGTTCCCTCGAGAATTAGAGGTCGAGAGGAGAGGTTGGTCTCTCGATGCAAAGGACCGAGGTGGAAGACGAAGATGAAGATGAAGAGGAGGTGAGAAGGAGCGAGAGAAGAGAGCTACGGATGAACCATTCATCGAGTGGACCAATTCGTGCACCTGTTCGAATCTCTTTCTCTCTCCCTATCTCTCTCTTTCTCTCTCTTTCTCTCTCTTTCTCTCTCTTGGCTAGCTCGATTCCATAAAACGTTAACTAGCGTGGTCGTCATGGAACCCAGACGAGGGTCCGGCCTCGAGACCGGCTCTGCGGCCTTTGTTCTTCCTTTCCTGTCGGCTAGCTGGCTCCCTCGATCAATTGTACGCGGTTCATTATGGGGGAGGAATTACGTTAATCACCGCGTGGACGAGGAACCGTGGATGAATGGCGGAAACCGCGAGGTGCGTCGCTGTTTGCTCATTTTCATTGACAAACGCCATTTTTTTGGGGTTGATTTGTGTGGGTTGGTCTGGTGCTAAGAGACATTGGGTTTCGAATGATTTAACGTTGATCTTTTGTTACAATTTTCTGATTATATTGCATCGAGGATTGTTAAGTCGAGAGAAAGAAATGTATAAATAAATGTGACACTTTTAAGTCGTTCGTTCCCAATAATTCTGAACTACTTTCTAACCTGCACTAGTTAGTTCAGAGGGATAACTGAAACCAACGATTTTGTGGGTACGTTTCAGTCCTCCATTGGAATTCCTAGGCTTTACGCGACTAGATAGTTCCGTAACCGCATGGAATCTCGTGGATTTAGGTTTCTCGTAAATTACGTGGAAAGTTTAAGACCGCTGGATTTATTTGACGAAGAAAGGAGCGGGGGATTTGATGGCTGTCATTGGGAGAGATTATTAAAATCTAGTTAGAGAGATTGGGAAACGGATGAAAGAAAATCAGGGTTTGATCTGCTGGTTACTAATTAGACAGTCGCTTCGTAGATCATTATCGCGTATCTGGCAAAGACGCTATCAATTTCGAAACTAGTGAAACTTTTATTGTTGATAGTCATCTGGTGACACAGATGATAAACGCGCGGCGAACGTTCTGACATATTTTTTATTCGAATATCTGATGTCGAAAAAAGTTTCTTAAATCTTTTTTATTGTCGTTTCTTATTAAAATATCAAAATTTAATTTATAATCAATTGATTAACCTTTGATAACTCGAAACAATATTAATTAACGAAAGAAATAATTTCTCGAGAGTGGAAGTACAAGTTCAAGTGTCAAATGTTATTCAAACTAACAATAATATACATAATAATAAACTAAAATTTGATCTAGACTCTGACCACATAATTAAGGGTTATAACCTGTATTAGATTAATTCACAGAAAATTACATGAATTAATAAAATTGCTTCTGCAAATATTTAAAAAATAGCTTATTCAATCCTACATTTCTCGCAAGAAACTATTCAAGTTTCAATTTTCCATCGGTCGAGTACACTTCCGCTCGATAAAGGCGGGTCAGGTTCGAACAGCGCGGCGACTCGCTCGAAGTCAAACGATTCTTGAGCCATTGTACATTACACTCCGCGTTTTCTCCACCTATGTAAGTACCAGCGGACGAGCGTCTAATTTTCATGAATTACGATTCACCGCGCAGCGTGCGTGGACTTAGCTTACATAGAATTACATTCAAATATTTGCCCGCGCCTGGGGTAATTAATCAAGCTAGGCGGAGGAAGAGACGGGGAGGCGGGGGCGTACGGAGGTAGAGGCAGAGGGACAGTAATCGATTTACCTTTTTAAATCCCCCGTGACGCGTACATACGGTTAACCACCGAGGCCACGGTGCCGTATTTCCACTGAATGAACATTTCTATGCGGCCTTTTATCAGGCATTAGACGTATTACGTGTTTCGATAAATCATTCCTCCCCGCTCGAAACCCACCCCCGGATGGGACAGTCCTCTTCTCGTGGCACTGCCGTGCGTGTCAGCGTAATACCAAACTCGTTGCGTATATCGCTCCTATCTACGATGCCGTACCAGAGATAGCGGTTTTCTCGCTATTATCGTACGGATGTTGCTTTGTTTACTTCTTCAAATTACGGAGGATAATGAAACAATCGTTTTTATCGTTCATCAATAATTTGTCATTTCGTGCGTTGTACGCAGGATTGTCTGGAATGCGAGCGAGAGCGAAATTGTTGTTCGTCGCGCGTCTTGAGTATAATATCTCGGTTGTAAAGAATTGTATATCGAGTTTTATATTTCCTGTAATTGTCTTTAATTAATAAATATCCCTTCCACTTTCGCTGCATCGAGGAGACAAAGTTTAAAGCCGCGTTTGGTAGTTAAGGTTTGAGTTGGAAATGTTTGGAGTGATTCTAGAGTTTGCTAGTTTATTTGTTGGCAATAGTCATCGTAACATAGTTTGTATATTGTTTCTCTGTTTTCATTTTTTATTTTATTTTAAAGATTAGAAGTGATTGGAAATGCATCAAGGATGTTTCTATATGATTTATAAAAGAAAATTGGTATGCAGAGTCTCGTTTGACTTGATGTTATCTTCGAAGAAAATGTCTCAAATATAATTTGAATTATTTATCGATAAATCATAAAATTATAAAAAACAAAAAGAGAGAGATAGTACACTCATTTATATCTACATTTTTTTAAACGACATGTGGTATTTGCAAATAAATTCAGTCGCATAATTTCATGCGGCTTTATCGAAGGATTTGTAAAACAAGCCAAGCATGGTTTCATGAACTCGCATGAAATATGCTGTCGTAGGTATTTAACAAGTAGATATCTGCTGTCAGCGACAAACGCAACGCGGAGTAACATAGTTTCAATGCGACTGATTTAAACGAGACACCCTGTACAGTTTAAACAAAATGAGACACTGTCAGAAGTAACAGATTGAATTCCTATCCTCTGTTTGGTGGCAGACAATTTTTATAGCAACGCGGCGCATAGAGTTAAAGCAAGTGTTGAACCGGTTTGTATCCATGATTAATAGCACTTCATAAGAAGTGATCTGTTTCTGCATTCTTTGAGATTTTAATTTACATGAAAATTCACTAGTACAGCAGTATAGTTAGCATATAAATATAGGATACTTATGGATACGACCATCAGATTATCGCAATCGTATTTATGAAAATAATTGGCTACCTCGTACTGTTTTAAATAATTGCGCCGTTAAATCAACGAATGAATATGAAGTTTAATAAAGTAAAATATTACCAGCTGTAAAGTTGCCGATATGAAAATCGATTCATTTTCTTAGATGTGATGTCTCAGTCGAACAACAAAATTTTATCTCTTGCAGGATTAACAACCCTTGTATAGGATCGAAGCGAGAGATGTGAAAAAAAATGCTTACAAATTACGTCAACAATAAGTAAATAAATTGCATTTATCGTCCAAGAATTTCCTACCATTTCCTTTGCAATATTAATAACGCAAAATCAACCAGAATCTTACACATTCTCTTCCAATACATCCTAGTTTTATAAAACGATATTAATCGAAGAATTAAGCTAATCCCTCCTACTCTTCCCAAAACTTCAATCTAGATAAATATTTCATTACCATCGCCCAAAAAAACCATTTAACCAAATCCACAAAAAGCAAACTTCTCATCTTGAACAATTGCTCCGCAATAACTCGAAGCGTTCTCCAACAGCGTAACGCACTTTTCACCGTTTCGAATCGAGCAAAGAAGACAGAGAAACGCGCGTGAATACACGCGAGGACTTAATCACCCTCGAAGTACAGTCGCGTTTGATTGGCACAGTTTCGTGGTCCAACGGTCGACGATACCGCTCCTCATCGACTTCGTCCACGCGCGTCCATCTCGGCTACGACCGCGACGCGGTGCCGTGACACAGGTGGAAACGTTAATGCGTCCCGACGACGCGATAAATCACCAACTGTATCCACACGGCGAGCTGTAACAGCGAGCGGGCCGAGGAAGACGAGGAAAAGGTATTCCGGCCGCGTGTAATTCCGCGGTGGACGTTGGAAGATCGAAAGTCCGGGGATCATGACGGGACTCTCGACCAGCGGAGGAAACCTTCCATCGACCAGGGAAGCCATCCATCCACGGACCGTGAACGGTTCCTGCTCCTCTGCCCCAGGGATGTTGGTTCCCTCGACTTTATCCTCGAGCCGCTGTTTTCTTAACCTTTTCACGCGTACGAAGAAGATATTTCGAACGAAACGTCGACTATTTTATTTTTTGAAGGAGATTAGGTTAGGTTAGGTATTTTACTCGAAGAAATTTCGATGGGGGTTGCGATATTTGGTAATTAAATTGTCTGTAAAGTGAATACTGTCGGACAGTTGAGAGAATTGAGATAAACGCTTTGTGAAGGATTGAAAATATCGCGAGAATAGTTTAATAAATTTGTACGAGCGCTCTCGGTCGTGAGACGATCTTAAGGAGCTCTGATGATGATAAATGCCAAGTTACGACGAGATGTAATCGATTCGCGTTATTTTCTGGAGTCTCTGTGCTCGAGATTTAGGACGACGATAAACGGTAGCGATAGAACCGCTGAATCGAGTTAAACGACGAGGAAGATGGGGGTGACTGATGAACGATAATCGACCACGATGAAGACCTGCTAGCGTGGCATAAATACTGAACGCTATTCTGTTTAAGGATCGTCCCGAAATTAGCGATAAATAATCTTCCTGGAGATTTTATCAGAAATAAAGAGTCTTAATCTAACGATAATTTCGTGCTGCTGCGGGTCATTAGAGAGAAATTGCAGTGAAATGAATTGAATACAGGAAAATGTTTGAAAATATATATAAAATAAAAGAAAATCCTCAGATTTTTTAATGAAAAAGTAAATGTATTAAAATAAATATATTTGATGAGAAAGTAAATGTATATCGATTCGCAATGATTATTCAATTTCGAGTTAATTTAATTTTCTATTTAATCGACGCCTTCAACGATAGGATAGTTGGAACATTTCTAAACGGAAAGATGCAGGTGCAGCCTTTTAGTAGCGGATCTATAGCGTTTTACATAACAGAACGAAGTATTCACTGGAAGGAAAAATGCATGCCAATCATTGATCACAAAGAGCATCATTTTCTTAAGCCAAGAATAGCCAATGAACACGCGTTGTAAAAGCCTATGCGAGCGCTATTCATGATGTCAAGTAACGCTCATCTCGCATAGCATTCAAGTGAATTGCACAAAGCTGATCTAATAGTTTACCCAAACCTTTTTCTCGTTTTTCGAACTTTTCACGTCTCACAGACTGGTTCTTCCGGGTTAGCCAGCGATCCTTCATTTATGCCAGTGTTTACTGAAATTACTGGAACAAGCTGAAATTTGCGGCAATTAAAACGCTCGTATCCCCTACCTGATAATCATGTGCAATTATTCCGTCTTTATTTTAACATCTTATATCTTCAACCTGCTGACCGATCGTCAGCGGAGTATAACCGTTCACGTCCGTTTATGAGTAAAATTACGAAGCGGTTTAATAGAATAGTGTTACAATGTTTCAGTTATATAATTATTAGGTTATAAGTTTTTAGCACCGTTTCACTCGACTATAAAACAGTGAAATCGACGATTACAATAAGCTATCTAAAAAAAAATTCAACGATCTCAGAAACGACGCTTCAATCTTCGTATCGACGCGAAGAGAGGAAGAGAAATGGGTGAATTCAGGGTGCAAACGACGCGCAGCTCGTTATTAGTCCATCAACCCTCTAAAGCTGGGATCCGTTTCGATCTCGCCACCTCGGATGCTGCAGGATTAGGCGCCATTGTGGAGTAACGGAGCCAGTGCAAGGGACGAAGAAGCGGACGCGAGGCGGCAGGCCTTGGACACGTTGACTTGTCAATCGGTCCTGGGGCTATGAATGTATGTATGAGCATCGGCTCGAACGATGCCGGGAGATTCGAAAATTATAATGTCCTAGCTCGACGCGCAGGAAGCGCACACTTAAGACGGTAACGACGTAATCCGGCGAGAATAAGAACGACGACTTCCCCCGGGTATCGAGTCGCCGTTTCTACATTTTATTACTTCGCCCGACGGAATAATGGAACCCTGCTCGGTCCCGCCGCGCGGATGGCGCAGGCCTCGCGCGAGATGGGGATATTGCAATACCTCGGAAGTACCGTGCGAGCTTTTAATACTTTGCATCATCCGAGTGATCGTCATGCGAGCGGTCATAATACACGTTGCCTCTCGTATTTCGATTTGGACAAGGTACTTCCAGTCATTGGCGCTTAAACCTACGGTTTGCAACGTTTACGTTGCTATGTTTTTGGTGGGAAGAGAATTTTTTCTGCGCCTTCTTAACTACCTCTGAAAAATTAAAGTATTCGTTCTGTAATTATAAAAATATTTGACAATTTCCTTTAATTTTTAGCCTTGTTTAACACGTACAATAAGATCGAAAGTTGCGGCTTTTAATCTGGAAAGCGTACAGTCAACAATTATTTAATTGCAGTTTTCATGTTTTTTTGTAATAAACTTTTTATTATTTATCTATTCTAAAAGATAAACTACAATTAAAAGATTGTAAACTGTATAATTAGAATTTTTACGCCTACCTTAGCAACAGTCCGACCTTCCCATATTCGAATCCACTGACTTGAAATATAATTTTAAAGGTTAATGTATATTAAATAGGGATAAAAATTATAGAAGATTGTTAAAAATTTTTGTAATTAAATAACGACGACTTATTTTAATTTTTTAGAGCTAAATACGTCTTGAATAGTTATATTATTATTACATGTATTAAAATTAATAATAATAAAAATATTCCAAATGATTTAAAAGAAATGAAATATTCAGCTGTGTGTAAAGTTATTCTTTTGATAAAAGAAACTGGCAAACGCGAGTCTCTAAACCGATGGAATCTCAATAGGAAGCTGGAAATCAGCTATTTTGATTGATTCGGTAGTTCTAGCGTAAATGATGCGCACAATACTCTTTTCTCCTTAAGGGGAAGTCTTCGTCGTCTTTTGTGTAACTACTTCGTAATTTGTAGGAAATTGTAGAAAATTGCGTCGAGTATAATATCAACATTATCACGTATGATGGATTAGTATATAAAATTAAGTATTTCGAGTTAACGGTGCGAAACCATTACGACTAGGAAGTTCTTCAAGTTCGAGGCGCGAAAGCTATACTCTGCAGCACCGTGGAGAGTGCAATTTTCTGTCAATAAAAGATTAATGTTTCGACTGGCGAAACGAGCTATGTTCTTCAAATTTTTTTCTCATTTTCTTTGAAAATCAAGTGAATTGAGAAAATCGATCGAACGAGTTTAGAAATACGACACGCGAGTAACGTTTCACTCGATTGACAAAAGTCGCTCGCAGGAATGTACAATTTCATGCAAATTTTCTAATGGAATGTTTTGATTAGCAACGTACGGATTGTATTTATAAAATTTCATGCTTGGTTATTAATTGTTACACGGTTATCGATGATTTATTCAGGAACAATCGGAAAGGGCCCAGATAAAACGATGCCAAGGATATGTTTACGCGCGTACGCTCGCTTATTACATAGCTCGTGCGCATTTTTTTATCAGGGATGTTGTTTCGTTGCAAAAGTCGCTGCTATTAAAAGTGGAGCGTATTTGCATGCAATTAAAGACAACGAAAGATCGAAGACCGTACACCTGTCCGTACCGTTCAACCGCGAACGTCGTTATCCATTCTGAACGGGTTGGAAAAAATATATCACCGTGCGCATTTATCACCTATCTCTCGCGCGAAATGCATTCCGTTTCGCTGTTCCAGCCTGCATTACGCTATCTCTGATTCGATCATGCTACTTGGAGAACCGCAATCCGATAGAAATTAAAATGGTTCTCTCTCGAGCAAAGTACCCGCGCGCGATATAAATTTTCAAACGTTTCTCCCTTTTTACACCTCTAAAAGTACTTTTCAAGCTCCGAGGCCAAATTAAGCTTTGAAATTAAGTCAGATTTTAAGGCCAATTTAAGCTCTGAGATCGACACAGGCTTCGAGATCAACTGAAGCTTTGAAATCAAGTTAAGTATTGAAATTAACTCAAGTTTTATGATCAAATCAAACTCTGAGATCAATTCGTGCTCTGAAATTAACTCAAGCTTTGAAATTAACTCAACTCTGAGATTAATTTCAGCTGTTTCAAACTTTGAGATCAATTCGAGATTCTAAGATCAGACCAAGCTTAGAAAATCAGCTAAAGTTCTGACAATAATTCAAGTTCGTTCGATTAATAATTAATATTGCGAGATATGAAAGGCAACGTGTATTATGACGATCAGTCAATGCAATGGAAATTATTAAGGCTTGCGCTGGATTTCTGATGTATTTCAATTACAAACAAATGAAAAGAAAATCCGCAACTTGAATGGTCCGCAGACAAAAATATTGGTTTCCCAGATGAATCAACACAATCTGAATACGCTGTTCGATCCAAGTAGCTATTCATCACTATTCAAGACTGTTTATTAAAGTAAGAAATGCCACGGGATGTAGTTGCGCGATATTCGATGCCTGCGAGCAACGATTCCGCTAGTTTCCTTAATCCAGTTAAGTGGGTAGTCCCTCAGGAAAGTGATTTTGTATGATAGGCAGAGCGGAAATGAGGACGGCTGTAAGGAAAGAACCGTCAATCGGAATACGATCAAGCATGCAATTATTAATAAGACGTTCGCGTTCGATTCGATCGTAGTCATACACATAGACACTTGTACAGTAATTACTTCATAACTGCTTCTGAAAAGTTGTTACATTTCCCACAGTATGACTTACATTACTTGTTATACACACGACTGCATTACAGCAATGAAAATAATGCCTAAAGTAACGCACGAAACTAGCAATCTGAAATCGAGAAACGAAATACAAATTTATTCAAAATCCAAGAATTAATTTCTGTTCTTAATATCGTTTTCCAAAATTGTCAATAAATTACTTTACGAAGTCCTTCCTTAACAAACAAATTCCATCGCGTACCAAATCATACTCCTCAATTAAAATTAAAACTCGCGACTTCAAACAAACCTACCGTATACCTAAAAATTCAGATGTCCCCTCAAACCTGCGTCAAACGCTAAACAAGAACAAAAATCGCCGCGACTTCCTTACACCCTGAAATACAACTCGAATTCCATCGACTCGAAGTGATGCAGCTCGACCAATAAGAACCGCATTCTTATCATCGAACCGCATCGCGAGTTGCTCCGTCGAACGAGCCCGCGAGAAGCTGATCGAAGCCGACATCCACGGGAAACGAGATCCAGGATCATCGTTATCCGGGATGAAACGCGGCTGGACAGGGCGCGGAGAGCGCGAATCAGAGGCCTCCGCGCGCACCTGTTGACCGAAACAACCCCCGAGGTCGTCGCGGCACGCGCCCGCCACTTTTCTCCTCCCTGCTCCCTTCGTCCTTCCTTTATCCAGGCCAAACACGCGCGCGTACGCGTCCAACGATTTACTCGCTGTCAGATAAGAAGACAGTCCAGTTTTCCAGGCTGCGAGCCAGCGCGCGCCACGCGCGTCGAATAGAATCCGAATGCGCCGCTAGAGAAATTCCTACGGGGGATCGTGATCCCTGCTGCGTTGGGAAAGCGTGTGCGTGCGCTGCCGCTTCGACGTGTGCCAGGAACGCGAATTTTATGAGACACCGTGGACAGTGCCACGCTGCTGGCTGAATATCGAAGCAGTGCTAGGCTGCTTTGGTTTAATTGGACGATTGGTCTCGTTTTGGGGAAAAGAGATGATTTTGTAGGAGAAATTGGAGAGGAAATTCTAAGAGTGGTTGTTTTTGCTTTTTTAATTAGATTATTAACCAGTTAAGTGCGTTCAACGTGTGCCAGGAACGCGAATTTTATGAGACACCGTGGACAGTGCCACGCTGCTGGCTGAATATCGAAGCAGTACTAGGTTGCTTTGGTTTAATTGGACGATTGGTCTCGTTTTGGGGAAAAGAGATGATTTTGTAGGAGAAATTGGAGAGGAAATTCTAAGAGTGGTTGTTTTTGCTTTTTTAATTAGATTATTAACCAGTTAAGTGCGTTCAACGTGTGCCAGGAACGCGAATTTTATGGGACACCGTGGACAGTGCCACGCTGCTGGCTGAATATCGAAGCAGTACTAGGCTGCTTTGGTTTAACTGGACGATTGGTCCCGTTTTGGGGGAAAGAGATGATTTTGTAGGAGAAATTGAAGAGGAAATTCTAAGAGTGGTTGTTTTTGCTCTTTTAATTAGATTATTAACCAGTTAAGTGCGTTCGACGTGTGTACTCGTCGGTCCAAATCTCTACTGCGGTGCGTTTGACGTGTATACTCGACGTGTAAAATGAAAAATTACCATTCACTATAAAAACTCGAAATCTCAATAAAATGTAATAAGAATATTATTTGCTGGTATGTTCAATTTATATTACCAATACGACTGCTATTTTTAAATTTTCTAAACTATTCTCTTATTTTTCTTGTTCATTCTTGTTATCTTCAATTTTTCTTGTTTATGTATTTTATTATTTTTTAACAATTTTCAAGCTTTTAGTAAGAGTAACCTATTCAGAAACGAATTGTTAGTTTTTTTGACAAATAAAAATGTAATTCTTCCTCGTTTTTCGCAAAATGTATAATAATACCATTTGCCCTGTGTTCGACGTGTATACACGTCGTTGCCTGTTTTTAATTCCGCACCCTGTGGTGATCTTTTGAAACTAAATTCCACAGTTAACTGATTAAATGGGAGATTTGATAATAGACAGCTGAAAATTAGGGTGAGTTTGAAGTCTATGATTTTGTGGTCCCAAGGGATTGACGTTGAAAGGTAGACGATCATTTAAAATGGAAAAATAATTGTACAATCAGTATTATATAGTTCGTGGATTATGTGATGAAGATATGTAGTGAATATCAAAAGATAGCACATATAATAAAGAGAAAATTAAATTGACGTTAAAATTTCCCTTAACGACAGTGGTGAGTGGAGTAACAAGATTCGAAAATCAGTGTCGCACGATTTTTTTTAGCCGCAAGGAAGTTTAGTTTAGAATTGTTTTCTCTTGCCAAAGTGGATCGACCATGTGTTAACGGGACAAGCCAGAAATGAAAAGTGGCAGTCGTTGCTTAAAGTTTGAGCGCGACTTCCAAGCATCCAGAGTGTCTGAAGGGTAATCGTGGTCTGGGCAATAAGTTCTTCGAAACCAAGTTTTAATGGATCCCAGAGCCGTTCTGACACTTTTCGGAAGGCACACTCGGAGATTCCTTGGGGTTTAATTAAAGTTCCCAAAAGTCCTGGATTCGAAACGAATACGTGATTCGAGAGTATTTTCTGGCAAATATTGGAATAATTTTAAGAACAAATCCTTGAGAATCCAAAGAAACTTTCTATTTATATCATAATGCAAATAATTAATTTATTAATTCAAGTTTATACTATTTTAAACTAATCTTCTTAGACATAAAATATCACATGTACTTAATTGAAGAAATTAAATTTCAGAATACTATATTTGTCAAAATTCAAATCATTACATCTCAAATAAAATCAAATAAAGGTTCCCTCATACGTGCAAACAAATTCTCTTTGCAGTGTATAGAAATTTATATAAAATAAATTTACAAACACAGACGTCTCCAAAGCAACTCACATATTATTTTTCAACAAATTTACCTAAAATTGTTTTAAACTTTCAAGCAAGTTCACCGTTCGAAATCCGTTCAACGCGAGGGACAGGCTGTGCCTGCTGTAAAAATGAATCCGAGCACGCACCGAGGGAACGCGCAGGAGTCGCTCGCGAGGCAGGAGTCGTTCCACGGCAGAAGAAAGTGCAGCGCACAAATATGTTGCGTGACGTGAAAATCCAGTTTCGGGACGCAAATAGCAGTACGCGCTACCGGTTGAAATAGTACGTACGTGTCCCGAAGGACCATTTGAAAGCCGAAACGCCGCGTCAGCCGAAGAAATACAATCTCAAAGTTTCGAGGAGGGCCAGGCCCGCGACTCGTAAAAGGCTCTCGCGGACGGGGCACGTCCGACTAGCGAATCCTCCTGGCGCTCGCTTGGAATCGCGATTTCACGTGCCTCGGATACGAACTTCAGGTATACCGATAAATCGACCAAGAAGTCGCGTGATTCCAACCGATTAACGTCCACGTGACTCGCGATGATAAACCCCATTTCGCGCGTTCCTCGCGTTCGAAATAGCG
The DNA here is from genome assembly GCF_050948175.1 of Xylocopa sonorina. Classification (NCBI taxonomy): domain Eukaryota; kingdom Metazoa; phylum Arthropoda; class Insecta; order Hymenoptera; family Apidae; genus Xylocopa; species Xylocopa sonorina. Next base: position 4,513,151 of record NC_135196.1, on the reverse strand, counting down.
AGCGTTGTTCGCCAACCTTGACGAGTTCCAATCTTTTTCTGCGTTGCTCTATTTTTGGCGGAACCGTAGCCGCGCTTTTGCACGCTTTTTCCGTCAAAGTGACATTTCCGAAACTGTAAAATTAGAACGGGGATACGAGCGTGGTAGGCAAGCGTGGAATTTGTTAACCGTAGTCTGCGACGCGCTTATTCGAAGTCGTTAATCACGTACGTGTGCTAAGTTGTCAAAACGGAACCGGTGAATTGTAACAAGCGAAACGTGTCGATTCATTTATCATTTTGTTACATCGTGTGAAGCGTTTGTTTGATTCAATTGATTTTGCGGTTTTAATTCGTGTTAGCTGCTTTTCACTGAATAAAATGTGTGTTTAAATGAGTTTAAGTATTTGCTTCGTTTGTTGAACAAACATTTACTGAAATTCAATTTACGAATATGACTTATTCCTGAATATAACAAGTCGCTAATCAATTTTGTATTAATATTTGTTCAAGAATTTAGATCTTAATCCTCTCGAGCTAAGTAAGCATTAATTCGAGAAGATTAACTCAATGTTACTTAAGAAAATATTGTTCCATTTCAAAGGTTTCTGACATTCCCTCTCTTTCGTCGATCTAAGTAAATATTTCTTTACTCGAGCCACACGTACGAACCTAAACACACGAAGCTTTTTTACTCCAATCGATTCGTTTGAAATTATAAACGATAGCAAATCAAACTGACGTTCAGCCATCCACTTCTCTCCCCATTCATTCAATTTCCAATAGACTCACTTCTAAAACAGTCGACCATTTCAGGTTTTTTTCTCTCAAATAAAATAGAATCTCCACCCTCCTCATTACACATTCAAACACAATTACCATTAACCCTGCTCCAAACATAAAACTGCTACCAAGCGTCATCGTAAAACCCTCTAAAGAAGCCTCCGTGAAAAATGTCGAAACGAACGCTCGAGAATTCGGTATCTCGCAAGAAAATATCCGCGATTCGCAAAGAATCGCGAATTACAACAAAGCCGTGGAGCTCTTTTTTCTTTTCTTTTTTTTTCCCCCTGTCGGTGTACGCGTGCCTCGTTGCGAGAATCGCGGCGCACGAATCGGCGATAAACAACCGGAGGTTGTCGCGAGATCCCTCTCCGTTATCGCGTGGAACTCGAACGGCGTTGACGAGCCTTCAGGCCCTATTCCCGATCCGCCCGCATGTCCGATTCGCTGCGTCCACGGCGTCGAATAAACATCATAAACGTCGTACGTCGCGGGGAACGCCGCTGAATAAATTCAACGGGTATTCGACGGGGCCTGGTCGCGGAGGACGGGTTCATGGAAACGCGAGAACGCGCGCGAAACCAAATGGAACTTACTAAAGATAGGAGAGGAGATTGGTAGAGGGAAAACGCCCACGTGGCCGCGATAGTAACGAGGCGTCCGCTAGCGAGAGGGATTTTCATTCACCGTACTCGCGATGCGATCCTCGCTGGACGACACTTGGAGGAACTGGCTGGCGTCCCTCAGGGTTTCCAACGCGTCTCTCGATGAGATTTTAACGACTGATCGATAACGGGGACTAAAACGAAGGGAAAGTGAGGAATAACAAAATTGCGTACGATGCTTTGGGTTCGAGGAAATTGGTACTGAACGTTGCTCGCGATGGCGCGCTGTAGGTCGCTGCAAGCGGAAGCTGACGCTCAGCCATGTATGGTCTCGTCGATCGTTGTACTAGCTCTTTAATTTTCGACGATGTTTTTCTCGAAAGTTGTACGTAAAACGCAGTTTCGTTGTACTTAAGTTTTGTCCCAAACTTTTGCACAGATAATCGAAAGGCTTGAAAAAATATATATTTTTACGAATATTTTTAAATTTTTTATTAATTCACGATGTAATTTTCATGTGTTGCGAGACACCCAGTAGATGCTGACGATTCGTCAAAATACGCATTCGTATTTAACATAACCATGTGCACTTCTGGGGAATTGTTCGGTTCCATTGAAACCGTAGCCACGACGAGTGTACGAAGGCTGTGTACAGCTGATGAATTCAAAATGAAATACGACGTTGGATCCCAAGAAAGATAAATCTCTCGGATGACAGTCGAAATGAAGAAACTATTCAATTCAATGCGGATATCTTAACGGCAGAGACGAAAGTGAAATGGGAATCGTTGAGAAATGAACTAGAAAATTAATACTACCTGTAATTAACTGTGGAGATAAAATAACGGTCATTAATTATCCAAAGGGAGCGATCACGGAACGATTAAACGATCGAAACGTTAAATGAAGAAAAAAATTGCTCACCAATCGGGAAAATTCGCGAAACAGTTACCAGCAAGTGTGAGCAAAGAAGTTTCTGTGCTAATGGCGCTGTACAATACAGCAGCTGGCCCAATCGTGACGATAATTGAAATATAATCTTTCAGAGATTACTGCTATGCTACACTACTTCCGTGTATCGCGAGGCTACAGTTGAATAAAAAAAAGATTACGAAATCAACCGACTATCGCAACTTTTTGGTATAATTTGTACGCAATCAATGCGGTTTTGCGGCAAAGATTACTTTCATCCGACCGATTTGCCATCAAAGAACTGAAACACTCGCGTTTTACATCCGCGTAGCCTGGTGCTTCGCGAGCTGTCAAGAAAAGTGCGACTACTATTTTCTAAATAATAATCGCGACCCTGGCGTTACCTTTAAAAAACCAGCCGATCCTCAGATCCATCCAATTCCTCCCGACGCGATGGTAAACGAAAACACTTTCATACATTTCACACGAACATCGATTCGTCATTGCAACTGCAAACGTAATCCCAAAGAAGGCAAAAAAAAAAAACCATTTAAGAGCATCGAAACTTGCGAAACGCCTCAGGTGTTCGTTCACACGTGACAAAACGGAATTCCTCTTGGACACGGTCGCAAGATCACTTTACGAGGGCAGATATTTAGATTCTACGGTGAACGGGTTAAAGATGGCGAAGAAAAATTGAGGCGAAACGATTGTTCGTCCCGTGTAACGCGGTTTTTTGTTTTAAGGGCGAGCAAGAACCAAGCGAAATTCGTTTGGACGCGTGGTGAACGGCGCAGGGCAGAGGGACACCGCGTTCTCCATTATGGCCAGGCAGGCAATAAACCTCCATCTACGCATCTGTCTTTCCTAGTTTTTCTCGGGAGGCAGCCTCGTACCGTCCATCCAAATGGATGATGCAGCGCCTTTCGCGTGGCACTGCACAAAGGATTCCACCTGGTCTACCTTGATTCACCTGATTCTACGGTTCTGCGAGCGGGTACCCCCGGACCCGAGAATATTCCGCGTTTAACGTGTAATACGGATAAGGTTATTACCGTGAAATCAATCGCGTCACAGGGGACGACAAGCGATTCCGTTCGACGGCGACACATTTTTTATGAAAACCGTGCTCCGCCATTTATTTATTTATTTGTTTGTTTGGAAACGATTGCTGCGTGCGAACAGATATTTTTGTGCAATGACTGGCTCACAACTAAATTTGCAATTATTATTTTTATTTGAATTTACTAACTTGGTGAAATTATTTTTATTTCAATTTACTAGCTTGTATGAATATCATAAAAAATTTGTTCTTTAAATGAAGCAAGTGTAGCAGTTGCAAAATATGGAGGAAACGTGTTCAAATAGTCTTGCATTGCAAAGATATTGCAAAATTATTTTCTTTCGCACAGCTTTTGGTTTAACACAATTACGTCACTTGTTACGCGCTGCGAATGCAAGCTCTCCAAATATTTTCGTCAGTAGCCGCAGGTACAACCCCTGCGAACGCGTGACGCAGCGTTTTAGAAAATTGCCAACGATAAGAACGAGGAGGAAGGTTGACTCGTCGGGAATCCCTGTTTTGCCACTTCATTCCACGGAAGTGTGTTTTGCGACAGTGGTGTTCGTTGTGACAAATCGATTATTAAAATGTGGCATGCATAAATCCTGTCCAACTGACCGACCGTTCTACTAAAAATCTTCGACAACCCCTGATCGACTCGAACTTCGAACGCTTCGCTAAAGAGAATCCAAAAATTATTTTATCGCATGAAAGTCAAGAAAACAAAATAAAGAAACCACAAACGAAACAGTAACTCGATTTGACTTCTACTCAAAAGTTGTAAACATATCCACAGAAGGGGTTCAGCTCGACAGAGTCTCGCGCGATACGCGTTACCCGAAAGTGTATCATATTTTAAGAACTCGACTCGGTTGTAAAAATTCAAAGTCCTCGAGTTACGGAAGAATGCTCGTCTTACTAAAATCCGACACCATACCACTTCGATGTCGAGGAAAACCGCTCGTTCGATCGCTTTAGCTGGCTCGATGGCACGTCGAATGATAAACCGTCCGCATCGCGGGCAGCATCCGGAGCGGAAAATCGCCACGGCGTTTTTTCGATCGCGAACAGCTCATCTAGCTGGCCCAGTAACGTATACTTTAAAATCACTTTAATTTTAATCGAACCGCGCGGTCTCCATCAATTAACGTGCATTAAAGCCACGACGAGCAAGAGCGTTCATCCGGAGGGAAGAAGTTCATTCCACTTTAGCTCGATCGAGGAAGACGGAGAGAACTGGAGGGACTAGCTGTGCGTACTATGTGCTCGTGCTTAAGCCTCGTTCAGGTTGGTCAAGTTGTACAGTTCAATTCAAAAAGTAACACGCGACCCATTATGTCATTGCTTCTTCTCCTCCTCTTCTTCTTCTTCTCCAAGATGTACTCGTGCGAGTTTTAAGCGAGCCAGAGATTTATTTAATTTTCTCTTCTATTGAAATATAATCCAAATCGTACCACAAGCTTTTCTATATTGGTATCAATTGAGCACTTTGAGTGCAAGCTCAAGTTTTAAGTTTACAAGCTGTATGTTATGTTTGCAAAAATAAGTACCAATTTGTGAAACAAGTATTGTTTTATGGAACACATTCGAGCTAATAATTATATATTACCTGCAATATTTTAAACGATTTGCTCACAAGCAATGGAGTCATAAAAATAACTTCGACTTGTATCATGAAAGTACAATTTGTTTAATAAAAAATCTCATCTCGAGAGAGAGAGAGAGAGAGAAAATGACAGAATGGCGCTTGAGCAAACTGAGTTGAGGTCGCTGGGATCGAGGCGGCTAGACTAATAAGAACGAGGCTTTAGCGCGGGAAAGATGGCAGCTCTCATAGGTTTCAGAAGCCCTCGGGGCCCGGAGGCCGTCAGCCTGGAGGCTTAGAATTCGCATCGAGAGGCATATCACGTCTCCTTTGGGGTCTTCTTCGTCTTCTTCCCTCTGCTCCGCCTATCGTCCTCAGCCTCTTCGCGTCCAGCTCCTCTCCGTCCTCCCTCGTCCTCGAGTGGTCATCGCGTCGCGTTAGGTCACGCAGACGAAGCGTGCACCCAGGGCCCGGGACACGCGCGTATATACGCGTCGCTTTAGAATGAATTTCGTCTGCATCGTCTCGAATCGCATTCCGTAGGGCCCGCACCGCCGTTTCCTGTCCGCGTGTCCTCCAGGCAGCCTTGCCGCGGACTTTTTCTTCCTCTCCTTCTTTCACCTTCCTCCCGTACACCGATCCGACGGCAGATACCGCGTTGATGAGAAGGCCAATCGTGACCAACGGTTTATCATTCAATTTATCAATCGCGCCGCTGGATTTTGTTGCTGCGTTCGTTGTTACAACGTTTGCTTCGCGATCTCTCGTCGATCTGTCTCGGTTTCTGGTGGATGAAACAATTGCAGGGCTTCGTGTTTTTGGAAATATTTGGTGGGGACGATGCAGAATATACTGAGTAGGCGGGTTTTGTACGTTATCAGACGTAATTTATAAGATAAAAAATGTTTAGATTCCATTTTGTCTCTCTTGGCTTCAATATTAAGAGTGTGTGAGAATTTGGTGGTCGATTAAGGGAGTGAACGAAATATTCTGTTGTTTTTTCAAATTTTCAATTCTTGACGAACTGTCTGGTTATATTATTAGAGTTATTGGATTAGATATTCGTGATGTTTCAACGTGAGACTAAGAATTCGAGTTAGAAGAGTCCACTAATCGAAATGGAATTTTTAGTTCTGGGTTTAATAAACCCCTGTGTCCAATTTCTCTTATCCGAAGCATTATCAAGCTTCGTTCCAACAGGAAAAATTCCAGGTAGTGGGGAGAATCAGTGAACCACTATTATATGAACTGATCCAGTTATAAGAACTGCTTGTCCCCCGACTGATTCAGATAAACGGGTTTCCACAATAGCCCCTTTCATACCACTTTCACGGTTCCAGAGTTATTCGAGGAAGTCATTTTTATTGACTTACCTTGTACTTCGCTTGTAAAGAATGATAAATTCGGGGTTCTTTAAAAAATGCGATACTTGTTTCAAAATATATGCATCATTTCTCGTTCGTATATATTACAATATACATTGTTAAGAAACAAAGTAAAATTACTCAGCTATTACTAAGCATATCTTCCGAATTTCTTACTCAGAATCCAACAGATTATCCTATTTTCACATACAAAGTGTACCACCCATAGAAAATACCAAAATGGATCCTAAAGACTACAGGACACCTCTATTTAAAAAAAAGAAGTACACACACTGTCCAAACAATTTCAATCCGCGACATAAGCCTCAAACGCGATTCTGAGTGCACAAAATGGCGGAACCACCCTCTTCATCCCTCGATCTAAACGCAATTGTATCCTTCTCCTAATAAATTAACCAGGCGATTCGACGAGCTCATACAAATCGCAATCCACGTGAAACGTTTGACGTGCCGCGAAGCTGACGGGGGGGACCAGGCATTCCGAAACTGTTTTCGATTGCACAATCGTTAGTTTTCGGTTCAACGACATTATTCCCGGAACACGCGCGGCGGCGTTCGACAGGCTCTCGATCGAAAGCTCGTCCGCGAGGCTATCTACGTGAAAGTCGGCGCAGTCGAGGCACGAAGGGCCGCGACGTGCGTATGCAACCTATTAGAATGCATTTCTTTTGTTTTCTACCTCGCGGCCGTTCACAATGTTCGACTGCATTCCGAAGGGCGTGCCACTTCCTGCACGTGTGTCCTCCAGGCAGCCTTGCTCTCCCCTGCGCGCTGTTCCCTGTCCATAGACATATTCATAGAACCCTAGCTGATGAATCATGGACGCTTATCTATGCACTGTGCCGTTTCGGAATTTTTATCGCGCGCGGTGAGAGCAATAAAGCCACTTTATTGCGGTCCCGAGGAGACCTCGACGCGCTCCGAGTTATTCCTTTCTTTTCTGGTTTATGTTGCCGATAATTACGTGAGAAACGATTCGCTCGTTTCGTAATACGTTTATTGTCCGACGCGCGACTCGTTCCCCGTGTCGTTGTATTCTAATTGATTTACAGTCGCGACTGCTCGACGAGGAAGTGGCGATTGTGCTTGGGAATGCTTGCGATTATTCTATTTTAGAGTCGAGATAACGTTAATCGATGGTGGTGCTCGTTGTTTTAATTCATTGAGACTATTTGTCGTCAAGTTGATTAATTTTGCTAAAATGGGTGAGTTTTATGGAAGATTTTGTTAAACATTCTTTCTACACTTCAGAGATATGTAGGTTTTATAGTTGTTAACTTGAAATCTAGAATTTATATTTGTTTGTGAATCGCAATAATAATGTATAATTTGAAATTATGAAGATAATTCTCGACAATTCGTAACAACGAACCTAGTTCCCTGTAAGTTTACAGAATCGCCATTTTCTAATGATCGCAGCGAAAGAGTTGAAGCATCAACGGTGACGAAAAAGCTAGCCTGAAACAACTAATTTCGATACGTATTAGAAGAAAAGCAAACATTATGCTAATGAGCGTGTAAAGTACAAACAGAAAGACGTACAATTAGCAGCTACTTGTTATTATAATGCACGGTTGCATGACTAATTAGTGCAGTTTAAATGAATTATAGGCGTACACCTGGAGTGGTCGAGAAAATGATGTTCTTTCCGCATCAAATGCTTGTACGCTTAAAATATTATTTTCGAGCGAAAAAAATAAATCCGCAATACGGTTCTAACGAACATGAAAACGTTCTGGGGAACGACACTTCCGCAACGTGTAACTACATAATAGCCGTTCATTTCCTTCGCTGGTTCTAATAACCGCTTCAATATGTTTCGCAATAAGAGAAGCAATTTCGTACTAGATCATACTAACGCTGTCTAAACGCACGACAGATCATTTCACTCATCTATCGTTCATCCCTGTTGATATTCAATTATTCACCTCGAAATAACGTTGAAACCTTATTATCTTAAAGATACAACATCGCTTCGATGCGAATGAACAAACTTAATTTATATAATACGTATAATTTTATCTACCTCCGATAAAATTTCATATTATATCAATTTTTTTCTCGTCTATAATATTTCGAAATATTTGAATACCTTGAAAGTAAAAACTCTAGCTCATTCACTTCAAATTGTTGACAAGTTTTACCATGTAATTATACTAAAACTTGTCTTGGTATATTTAAAACATCAGTTAAAATTTCTTCTTTAACTCCCAAGATAAACTCAACAAAAATTAAAAGCAATCGCCAGCAATCTCACCGCTCGAACGATGGCAGAAAATATTCGCAGGACCACAATTTTCATTCCATTGGGCGCCGATGCCCGTCGAAAAAAGACTCTTCCGCGTCTCACCCCAACGGAGCCATCGAACGTTACGCAACGGGCCGCGAAGTGGCGCGCGAAAATCAGTCGCTCGCCAGGAAGAACCGACCGGCGGTTAACAAAGTTTCGGTTCCACGAAAGGACGTAAAAAAAGCGGCCTAATAACCAGCGCGGCGAGGGCAGCGGCGAAAAAAGTTTCCGTTATTACGAAAATAACGAAGCTGGGGGCCCGTCGTCCCGGATTGGGCCATTTTCGGGCAACCGGTAACTCGATGAAGAAGCAACTGCGTGGCGATCGTGTTACCCGGACGCGAGGACGCTAGACGGTGGATGTTCGCTCGGGTTTCTCTCGAGGACTGGATCCTGAGGCTGGGGGCAGACGGTCGACGAGAGTTATCCGCGCGCGATGAAGACACTGGATCGGGGCAAAAAAGTTTCACCAGTGGTCCAGTGACACCCTGAGACTGGCCTCTCGGTAACGGATTCTCTTTTTCTGAGGTGTACGCGCTGGATAGTCGGTCGAGCCACTCCGAAAAGTATCAAGGTCTGCGGGGAATCGTATCCGCGCTCGCGGTGAACGTATTACGGGGAACTCGGTAATTGCTGGTGAAATAGTAAACGTGTTATGTAATCGCGGACAGGTTTTTTTGTCGCGCGTCGCTTGCAAGAGCCAGAGATCGCGAATTAAGCGAGACTGGGTGCATTAAAAAATTTCCCCTCGCGATTATCGTAATTTCGTGCCGCTTTTAATTCGCCTTTTAGATTGAGCCTCACATTTTTCTGGCCAGCTCGACGCTTTACATATTTCTTTTGTATTTTGGCAATTTAACCTTTACCGTAGGATACGTGAAACGTAATGATGCAGTGGTTGACTGTAGAGGTTTTTAAAATAATTAATAGCTACAGGATGCTGACTGGTTGTTTTACGAAATTTCGCAGAACAACGCGTTCGTTCGATTGCTGTTACTGGATCGTGTAAAGGTAAATTAGGTCTAGTTACCAAGATACACAGGGAAGGTGACTGGGGAAACTCTCTTGGTGAATAATAATTTTCCAGTACCGGTTAATTGATCGCGATATCCAATTTTCTGGAGCAAATGGTTTACAAAATACACGATCATTTTCAACGCGTAGCCATTATTTCTAGGGTTAAATTAATGTTTCCTCGTCCTCTACTGTCCTCTACCCTCGAAAACTTAAAATGCTCTACTTTTTTATTAGATTGGGATCATTTCGACAAATCAAACAGAAAGAGTTCGATAATATCAAGGTATGTCAATTGACAAGTATCTGCGTTTGTGTAGAATAACGTAGAACAATACGCGAGGAAAAACGGCGCGGGGCAATTAGAAAGGAATCCAAAAGGACGAGAACGTGGAAAGGATCTTCTTCATCCCGAGCCTAATTCAAACTAACGCAGGCGTTATTCATTGATACGGCAGTTACAGGTGCGCCACCGTTAGTAGCAATCACGTCTGCATTCCGGTTAGTTTCAGAATAATTACTCGTCCGCGTAGCTCGGGGATCCGACTAATGGTCGTGGTAATAGAAAAAAAACGACGTAAACACCAGGTGATTGCTATGTAAACTGATTTATGCCTTTCTCCCTTCCACCAGTTGTTGGATTCGCAATCGAGACCAAATAAAACTGCGATCGTTAATAGCCACCTTGCGCTAATAATACCAACGTTTCCTTTCCTCGTCGTCCTTTTACCATCGTCCACCGCGGGCATGATAAATCAGCGTGTCCGCACGATTTCATCCCCCCCACCCCTCATACAGCTCTCTCAGATTTTATTCAAATCCCGCCGTGTCTCCTCTCTTAAAGACCGCGCAACTTTCATAGAAGTTTAATATATTTGTTAATGCGTAGCGGGACGCGAGCTACGACCCATGATACTTTCCATGGTTCTGCATAATGCGTTATGTGCCGCGTGTGTCCACGTTCGCATGCATAAAATATACGAAATATTTTGTATTACCATGTTGCGCGGCGCGTCGCAGGTGTATGACGCCAGGTTGGTTCTGGCAAAAATATTAAATAATTATTCTAATCGAGTATTCTGGCATCTTCAAATATTTATGAAAAATGAAATTTCTCTTTCTTTTGTAGACTATGATAATTGTACAAAATATTGCGTGGTTATTTTATAATAAATTTGTATTTTTCTGTTGCAAAATAGTGCGATCTTTGCAAACTAAGGCAGCTACAAAATAGTCATCTTTGCTTTTATTACTAGATTGGAATTTACATTTTTCTCAAGTAGTATAGGATACTTGCGTACAATCTCAAGCTTCAGAAAAATAATACTCTTATCGTTGTTTCAACCATCACAAATAAATTATATTATTTCCACGAAACACATACTTCAACCTTGACCAACCATCGCATTCAGTCCATTCATACAAGATTTAAAAACCGCGTGCAACTCCAAACGCTTAAAAATACCACTTAAACGAAAATGAATGCATACGTAATTCGCATACCAACTTTCACGTTTGCCCAAAAATAATTTCACGTACGATATCAAACTCTCAGACTGCTATCAACGCGTGACACACATTCGACGCTGTTATTACAATAGACGCGTTAAAGTCGATCCAGTCGAGCGTATCGAAGTAGCCTCGCGACAGTTTCGATATCGCGGATGGACCAGTCTGATGAATGCACAATGATGAATCATATCTCGGGCAAAGAAATTGGATCGTTAAGCATCGCGACCTTGGACGCAGAAGCCGCGGCTCGCGGATCGACGTCCCTGCCGCCACAGTTTTTACCCTTCATCCCCGGCTAATTACGCGTATCGGCCAATTTAATTAACGAGACACGGACAGTTTCTAAGATTGCAAAGGAAACCTTCCAAGGCGATGACGGCTGATACGCAGCGGCCATTTAACCGTGCCTCTCCTCGTCCTTCGATCTGGATCGAGAGCCAAGGGGACCATGTCGACGAACAACAAACACGATTGAACGGTTTAGTCGGATGATAAATGCGATACTTCCGAAAGTGGAGATTGATGAAAAGAGCTCGAGACCATCAATCTTCCCGCGAACTTGCGAGCGAACAAGATTTCGCTGGGCGCTTGGAAATTGTTTAAAATTCGAACAAGGTCTAGCCATTTTTGAAGATCAAAATGGCTGTGGAACTGTTCAAAGTGCAATTTGTTAATATTCAAAAGTGGAATGCAGTGATGTTCGCAGAAAAGCAATACGACACGTAGTTTATAGCTGTTTTTCCTGTTCAGAGCCTGAAGGGCTACACTGGAAAGCAGTTAAACAGTGAACACACTCGAAACATGTACTCCACTCTTCGTAGTTCATTTATGTAAAGTATGCATAAAGAACGCCTGTAATACATGGAAATCATCAACTATACTCTGCTCCAGAGAAACACGCTTATCCCACGATATAATATTGATTCGAGTACAAGCGTTGAACGCCAGGATTTGCGTGTACCACCAGATTCGCGTAACTGGGAGTACGTCCAATAACCTACCGAACAAACTGCACGAGCTAAAGGAAATTCAGTAACAAGAATCTACAAAAAAAAGAAAAACTGAAAACAAATACACAAGTATTCCAACTCAGTTGTTCCTCTTTCAAATCAAGTTCTTTCTCACCTTCCCTCAGTCTTACGTATGACAAACTCAAAGATCGTTCATTTCACAAACGAGAACTACCCAAAATCCTCACGCAGACCCTCATCCATGAACCAACCCTTCCCAGGAATCTTTCTACAGATTGCACGAGCTAAAAGAAATTCAGTAACAAGAATCTACAAAAAAAAGAAAAACTAAAAACAAACACACAAGTATTCCAACTCAGTTGTTTCTCTTTCAAATCAAGTTTTTTCTCACCTTCCCTCAGTCAGATGTATCGCAAACCCAAAGATCGTTCATTTCACAAACGAGAACTACCGAAAATCCTCACGTAGATCCTCATCCATCGACCAACCCTTCCCAGGAATCCCTCCAGCATCGAACGCCGCGGAAACCAGCGTCCCAAGGTGGATGCATAATTGTGAGTCATATCGCTGCCGAAGAAACTAGATCATTAAGCCACGCAACCTTGGATTTCTTGCCAAGTTCAGTGCACTGTCCGGCCGGCTAGGCTGAATATACCTACTCCAGCGCAATCCGCCACCTCTGTCCCTCCTTTCCTTGTTCCCGTCTACGTCCGTCCCGTTCCAGATCGAGCGCGACTTCTCGCCGTCGCACTCCACTTCGTACGATCAATCCCAGCAGCTCTCCGCGCCGCGACGCGCTGCGGCTCCCCTCGCATTTTTCCGCCCCGACGACGCGGTGCTCGCTCGCGCTCCCCCTGTGAACCCAGCCATCTAGGCCTATCCTAGTTTTTGCCTAGCCGCGGACGGGAAGAACCTGGACCCGGTCCGCCGCTGGCTGCCACCGGTCTTTCAAACCATCTAAGGCCAGGCCCCTGCGCGCCTTATACGATCATTTCTCGCGGCGAGTAACGCGCGCGCCACGCGAATCCGAACGCGACCGGGAAGCGGATACCAAATAGAGCCGGAGCGCGCGTCGGACGCGCGCGCGTCAGACTCGAGAGGGCAGCAGGAAAGAAGAAAGTTCAAGGCGAGAGAGGAGGATGCGAGGATGTGAGGCGAGAGGGAAAGGTGGGACACATCCGAGGGAACTGGCTTCGAGGTGGAAATCCTGGGAACGAGACGACGAGCTGGAAATAGGTGACGCGATGCCGGGTGGGTGAGAAGTGTGGAGCACAGGGAATTTGTAATTAAGCGATCTTAATTAGGCGTTGCTCGTGGCTTGGATCGATGTCGATTTTCTTTTCTACGCCTGCGAACAGAACGATCGTGAATCTAAGTAACTAGAGTTCCATTACGATGGCGACATTACTCGTCGTGTAATAAAAAGATAATTAAAACGCGTGAATGTTTCTTTTAGTGTCCTGTAAAATATATTTATATCTAATTGTGTTGCGAAACAGCTACGAAACGAGAACGAAAAAGTTTGAAAACGAAAACTACCTGAGCGGATAGAGAAAATGACGAGGATGAAATCAGTTTTTGTTTCATCTCGATATCTCAATCCGTTGCTGAGATACGAGGGTTCGAAGTTTTCGCGCCGCGCAAGGTGGTGGGGGTATTTATGAATGAACTTGACCCAGATTTTTTCCAGGAAATGCGTACGCATTAATAGTAATAGTAAAAATCCGTCTGGCAGCTGTCTGGCCAGACCACGTGACTGACGATTGTCATAGGTCAGTGACCAGGTGCGAGCGAGAGGTCCGAGTCCTGCAGACGAGGACAGAGATAGTAACCGATTAAAAATTACCCTTCTCTTCACGCGACGATATCTCGGGAACCGGAAGTCCGATCGAGACGATTCAAAAACTGTTTTCAAGAGGAAGATCTCCAGCTTCCAACGAGCTGAATTTCGTCAAGTGAAAATGTCTATCTTCGGAGATACAGCGCTTGCAATTTTTTTTCATTTTAATACGAGCTAATTTGGATTTTACTTAATTTTTTCTCGAAAATTTTTAGCTTTTTTCTTGATTAAATTTGATCAACATTGAGAACCAATGTCAGTTTACTAGATAAAAGTGTAAAACAAAGGAAAAATATATTTTGTTATACGAATTGTCTTCGTAAAGGAAGTTACAAATAAATATTCTGAATTTTTCAAATGCTCTTGCGAATCGTATTCATATGATTAAACTTATCAATTATCTGAATACCATTTTCAAGATATAGTCTTACGTATGATCGATCGAAAGTCCTCAAGCACATTCGCGTTAATCATCTACTCTTCTTCACCGTTTCAATACGCGTATGGTCGTATGGTTCAATGAAAATTTGCTAATTATCGAAAAGAAAGGAATCAACCGGTTACTTATACAATTGAACTTATCAATTATACGAATACTATTTTCAAAATACAGTCTTACATATGATCGATCGAAAGTCCTCGAGCACATTCGCATTAATCGTCCACTCTTCTTCACGTTTCAATACGCGTATGGTCCGATGGTTCGATGAAAATTTGCTAATTATCGAAAAGAAAGGAGTCAACCGGGTACTTATGCCGTGCCCTGTACCAACGAGAAAATTTCCAAATCCTTTTGCGAACCATATTCATACGATTGAACTTATCAATTATCTGAATACTATTTTCAAGATACAGTCTTACATATGATCGATCGAAAGTCCTCAAGCACATTCGCATTAATCGTCTACTCTTCTTCACCGTTTCAATACGCGTATGGTCGTATGGTTCGATGAAAATTTGCTAATTATCGAAAAGAAAGGAGTCAACCGGTTACCTATGCCGCGCCCTGTACCAGCGAGACACCGCGAGGACGAAGCGCCGCGCGGAATGGAGGAAAGGCTCTTGGCAGAGGACGATAACGACGAGGTGTAACGCCTCCACTTTCCATCGTAAACATTTCGAGGCCGCTTCCACCGGGACGATACGGGGCCCGACGTCTGAATTCCCTAAGCGATACACGGAGCCGTTCGCCCCGCGAATGTTAGATGCACACCTTCCCGGCCTCTACGAGGAATTTCGTAGCCTTAATATAGTGCTGGCGGCGAAATAATCCAACGCGACCGCGCCGCGTTCGGCAAGATAATGCCGTTTCGTTGGCCGACGCTCAATACTCCTAGGAGAGAGACCTTGCGTCCGTGTTCAGCTTCTATGATCCCCGTTGCTCGACGAGTTTATATCGCGGCCGTGCGCGGAGTAAGATATTACCGCGAGGCTCGACGGTGTAACCGTTTAAGTGCCTGCGATTCGCGATTGTCGATTGGAATTAAAGAAGGTCGAGACATTCTCATGCGAGCGTCCGCGAAGATTCTCGTTCCTCCCTTAAGTAGAAGGGGTTGGAAAGTGTTAGGGTGCTTCTTTGCTGGTAGCGTCGATTGTGATTCTACGAGGGCGACAGTGGCCACCACCAATTGCTTTGCTGCTTGATTTGAGCGACGTCGAATTGAAGGTACAGAATTGTCGTTTTGGAGATTAGTATTTTGATTGTGTAAAACGTGGTGAGTTTGTGTAATCGTGGAAGGGTGCAGATGGCGTACGAAAGGATGGTCGCTTGGTACGTCGATTTGAAGAAAATTCCTTTCTTGATTAATATGTTCTAAGTAGAGAATTGTCGATCTTTGACATGAATGGATGTTTAAAATGAGTGGATGGTTGTTGAGCAGGGTTTTTGTCCGTTATCGTTGTATTCCAGCAGATAGGTTTGTTACAACTCTGATAATCATTTCGATGAAACGAGAACGCGAGTGAGTTGGAGGATTTAAAAAATGATGATTGCATTAAATGTCTCTCGCAATTTAATTCGAATTAAGGTTTGTTGTCCTCTTCTACAGGATTCTAAGTGTATGATTACCGACTGCTATTTTATTAAAAGTTCCTCGCGAGCATTGAAATGGATCATGGGATCATCCGACTAAACTGTTTCTCCGTTTCCCTCGCGTAATCGCCGCGCAACGGTACTCGAACACCTAACCGCGCCGCGTAAATGCACCGTTCATGTAATTTGTCAAGAAATTGTAAATAACGCCGCAATTAAACGTCATCGAAACGGCGTTGCGAGCCTGCCGCAATCAAATCTAACCCTAATAACTCCGAAACGGATTTTAAATTCGTTTCCAACTTCATAATTGCAGTCACTTACTTCTCGATTCTTTCGAGCAGGTGAATTCGAGTGCGGCAGTAAGTGTCGAGAGGCTGAAAAATGTGTAGCTGTCGGTACTTAAGTGTTAATGCACTGTCTAATACAAGTGCACTTCTAAGTTACGAGTCCAGCGCCTTGACGTTCAGATTTATTCCAACACAGAATAAATAGTGTTTGTCAACAAGTTTTCTTGATTAATTACACGTTACAAATTCACGTAACATTGTATAAATTTGTTTTAAATAAATATTTATATATACTAAAATAATCTAGAAAAAGATGGATTCTTACTGTTCTCATTTCATATATTTGAAAATGCCTAATTAAAATTATCAATGATACATATAATTATATATATAATTATCTACTGATATATAGTCCATTAGTAGAATTCAATTTAGATATTTTCAAGTATACTAAATGAAGGCCCTAAGAATCTATTCATACGTATATATGTACTACGGAAATTGATGTGTTAAAACTTCTGAAACCTGTACTTTCTTAACTTTAAACATAAATTATCTCGATATGATACAACAAATTAATGATGTAAAAGACGATGTTATTTCCAAAAGTATAACCAACGAAATTTTCTGCGTGGTTGTCCAACTCTGAAGAAGTTCCAAGCCAACGAATTCGATTTCCAGTAGATCGCGCAGAAATTACAATCGAGTCCCTCTCTATTCCCAACGTCTCGCCCACCCTCCCTTATGTCCATAACGATAATTGTTCCTAAAATATCGAGGCTCTCAGCCGGGCAAGCTCGAATCTTATCCGACGAGACGCGGGTAGGCTACTGCTTTCCTATCGCGGCTCGATAGGCGTTCTGAATTTGTCGAAGCGCGGCAGAAAATTTATCGCCCGCTCGATCGTTAACGCTATCTGGCGCGCTTTTCCCTCGCCTTATTTAGTGGCTGGCCACTGCTGGTAGCCACCGTTGCCAGCGTGCACGCGATCCAGCTAATGTAAGGCCCGTGCAGAAACCACGCCGACGGGAGATGGCTTTAATCGTTCCGAAAATTACAGCACGCGCCGCGGCACCGCGTTACTCTCGCGGCCATTACGCGCGCGCGCTACCGCGTCCACGCGAGGGGGTTAGAGTATCGCGAACGCCGCTCGTAACTGGAGAGTAACAACCCTTTTGCGCGCAGGCCGCGCCGTCGCCTAACTGTTCTCCTTAACGTCCATTATAAACTTGCGCGCCCTTTATCCTGGCGCGAAGAAAGAAGACTACGCGGAGATACCGCGAGTGAGGAGCGCGCAGGATGTTGCGGAGGCCCCACTCGTTCTTAAGGCGAGCTCAGGGAAACGTACGAGCTTCGAGTCGAATCCCCCCTCCTCGATTTTATATCGAGCTTCGCGGAAGAGGAATTTTCTGATCCATCATTCGTAGCTGTTTAAATATCGAAACGAAGGACGCTAAGTACCAGGGAATATGGAATGCACAAGGTTCACGGGCTTGTGGTATTCATTCGAAGTAGTTAGAATCGTACTTGATGGACATTTTAATGATTTCAAGGTAAGAGTGTAAAGATTGATTGCGTTTGTCGTGTTCGATGCTGCCTCCAGGTGATGTATTGCTATCGGAAGAAATAAAATGCAAAGTAGAAAATGTAAGGTATTCTAAGTGGTAAGTTATGACAATTTTGTAGCGTCAAATTTCGTTGAATGAGATTCAACGAAGTGGAGGGTTGTTCAATGTTGTTCGCAAAAGACAGGAAACAATTGTTGAAAAGGAAAGAAAGCAAATTACTACTCTATCGCTCGTTAAATACAATCAAATTAATTAATTAACTCGAGTTCAATTAAGCTTTTCAAGGTAAAAATCTACACTTTCTAGATGCCTGATATTTTTAAGTACACGTCGTTTTGAACTTTTCCTTATTAACATGGCTTTCATCTAGGTGAAGCACTGCGAGGGTAGTCTCGAGAGTCCTTTAGTTCCCTCGTTTTACTCTGTTATACAGTAGTTTACCAACCGTACAGAAACAAGTGCGATCACTCCATATATTATACAATTATTTGTTCTTTTAATTCTTGTTGTTTTCTATCACATTTCTTCATTTCCCTCTTCAAGAGAAAATCTAAAAAACTATTCTAGAATTAGACATCGTTTCTAAAATGAAATTTCTCTGCTCATCTTTTTCTCATTCACAATGTCCAAATACTTTATCTGTAACATTCTGTGTACGCGTAAGAATGAAGCGTCGAAGAGCAATGAGATTCCTCCAGTTTATCGTCGCGACGCTCCGCGGATTCCGTTTAACGGTATCCTCCCCCGATTCTAAATGGCCATTCGTGCGATTACAAACGGCAGGGCATCAACCATCGCGAGCTTTGATTATCGTTAATAAATGCTTTCGCTGGTGGCACTAATTCATGAATGAAAACGGATGGTAACGATTGTAATTAACACTTTGTCCGGTTGGTCACGCGGCGCAGCGATGCGCCAGCCCAGGTTATATTAATAACCAGTGGCTCGTATCGTTGTTGGCTACGAAAATACACGCGGCGGATAATGCCGCGTTAAGTCTCGCTTCAGGATCGGCTTTCTCCGCGGCGCAAAACTATCGGATAATGAATAATGACGACAGATATTGATGCGCGTCGGAATGATGGATGCGACGGTGAATTAATGACGCTTATGCGGAAGGAAGTGCTAATACGGCAGTCGTATTGATACTCGCCGCGAATCTGACGAGACGATGAATTGTGTATCTCGAGGAGTTGCGTGTATACCCGCGAGTGAACTTGCGAGATCGTTTCCTGCGAAGAAAAACACTTCAGAGACTCGAGTCTTGAGACGACTGTGATACTGGACAATTTTTTATGCTGTTTGTTTCTACTCTTATTGGCCAAGTATCGTTTGGTCTAATATTTTTATCGATATTTATATTGAATCGCAATTGCGCGATACATGGCAGTTTGCTGTCTCTTCGTTTTAATTATTGTAACGAACATACGCGAGGAAACAAAAAGATACAACAGCTGTCGTAGAACAGCATGCAGAGCACGATTTATACTCTAACACGGTTAGAGGAGCGACAAGACTGACCCTCGTACGTGGTAATATGGTAATGGGATAAGGAGAATTGAACAATTTATGCATAAGACGAGACGATAAAAACGTTCCAGCCATTTGTTGATTATTTCACACAAATGTCTAACTAAATCGATCAATTAATAACATTTTTACCAATGGTACTTACAACGAAAGCAAGTTGCAAAACCAAAGTGGTGTAGTTTCGTATAATTTTCATCTAGTTACCATTTTATAAAATTGACACTGTTACCAATATTCGTCCACGAAATTAGTTCGAAGAAGCGCGCACACAAAAGAAATTTAATTTCCATTTAATGAATAGAAATCTTCCCATCCCTAACCGTAGACACAGAGCCCCAAGGCCAGCCCATCGATAATCAAAGAGTTAACCACCCTACCCTGACTTCTCCAACGGCAATTTCATCGAAAATTACCCTTATTCGTTCGCGACCCGGAAACGTCTAAATGGCCATCCTTCGCAGCGAAGGGAGACAGACAAAAAAGGTAAGGAAAGGGTTAAAGAAACCGACAAGTAGCACGAGGACAACCGCGGCAGGAAAGGAGCAACGTCTCGCGTGTAATTCGGTCCTGTCCAGCGCCACCCTTATGTCGCGTAACACTCGATACCCTCGCCCTCCGCCACCGCTGGTTGAACAACGTAAGATAACACCTGTGATATAACCGGCGCGAATAAAACGGTCCGGTGACCGTGCCCTCCTCTGTGCACATGCTTGCACGCACAGTGGCGATCAACCATGGGTCGAGGGGAAATCTGGTACATCGGTACATCGACGAGTTTCCTGGAAGTCCTTTCGACGAACCGGTGGTGCGAGGGTGGCCCTTGCGAGTTAATACTAGGGTGAGTGTTAGGGTATTAAGTAGAATTAGAGGATGATACGAATTTTTTGTGGAGGTTTGTATATTGGTTGCAAAATGAAAGTTGAATATATTGTCAGTGGATGAGAAAGAGAGAAAGAGAGAGAGAAAGAGAGAGAGAAAGAGAGAGAGAGAGAGGCCCTTGCGCGTTGGTACTAGGATGAGTGTTAGGGTATTAAGTAAAATTAGAGGATGATACGAATTTTTTGTGGAGGTTTGTATATTGGTTGCAAAATGAAAGTTGAATATATTGTCAGTGGATGAGAAAGAGAGAAAGAGAGAGAGAGAGAGAGAGGTCCTTGCGCGTTGGTACTAGGGTGACGGTAGAATTGAAGGATGATACGATTTTTTTGTGGAGTTTTGTATATTAGTTGCAAAATGAAAGTTGAATATATTATCAGTGGATGAGAAAGAGAAAGAGAAAGAGAGAGAGAGAGAGAGAGAGAGAGAGAGAAAGAGAGAGAGAGGGAAAGAGGACTAATTGAAAGCAGTGAATTATTGAATAACTGGAGAGATGTGATTTTTTAAGGTTAAGGGATGAGTTCTTAACGATTACTTGGATTGTAAACAGCCTTAGCTGTGTTTTACTTTCTTAATTTGTTCTCTCGATAATTTTTATAATTGTGTGCACATGGGCAGAAATAAATTAATATTAACGTGTATAATCTTAGAATGTTATGGTATCAAGTTCTACAGGATTGCAATTTTTGGTTTAGATTGTGGACTGTGAAGGTGATTAGGGGTGTGCATGGAGAGTCAGGTATTTATATGATGCAATGATCCGTTAGAACTAAGTGGAAGCATTATTTGTAAGGCAAATAATGTCCTGATTTAGGAATTCTCAATTTATGAGCGGTCAGGAACCAATTAATTCGTAAAAGCTGAAACTAGATGTACTTAGTTTAATGCTTGTATTTGTAGGAAAGAATTTAGAAAGTACTGTACGGTCCATAAGGGTAGTAGGACAATCTTTTTTATCGTGTTAAACTCGCTTTCTTTAAATAGAAATAAAAAGAACGTTGGCAGAGGCTGCTAAATTGTATCGATCATTTCAATATAAATGATTGTTAAGTGTGATCAGAATATATTCTATCATGACAAAAATGAAATGACAAAAATATACATTGCGCAATGTGTAAATATTATCAAAATCTTGCAATTTTGCAATCGTTTGGAATCTTGCAATTTTGATATAAGTAGATATCTTGTTGATAGAAGCATTCCAGCGTTTGATAGCCGTTGCATCTAATCTCATAAGGCAAATTCAACGACCGATTACTCTTCCAGAAGAATATAACTTTCACCTAAGGATCTCAGTAATGATGATTACATTGTTGCTTATTCCAAGCGTTCTTTGATCATTAGAAAGTGAAATTTGATCTTAGAAACGATTAATGCCACGACAAACGTACTATTCAAACTCTGATATAAAATTAATTCTTACAGAACCAGATAAAAATTTGACAGCCCAGCTTCGCTTCCAGTCGACGAATCAGCTTCAAACGAAAGAACGAGATTTAAACGCGAACGTAAATTTTCACAAAAAACCACTAGTCACGGTCCAAGACTAACCGTACAATTTCCCACTTATTTCGAGCAGCGTTGCCGCGAGAGGTAACAGGAACATCGCTCGAGAGAAACGACGACGCGAGGACCCGCGACGCTCGCATCGCGAATAAGGGAGCGAAGAAAAATGGCAGCGAGCAATTTTCCAATTTCGCAATCTTCCAATGCAAAGAGCGATTTACCACTTTCCCCGCGCAAGTTCAAGTGTCGACACGAGCTACGCGAAAGCCAGTAACACCAGCGCAAAGTATCGACTTCCGTTCGCCAGGCGGCCGCAGAAGCCCATGCGTCGGTCTCGTTTCGCGACGCAGGTCGCGTCGCGGCGTCGACGAACCTCTCTCGCGTCGCGCATCGCGACAATTCTAAATTACCGCGCGGTCGTCGCGAGAATAAAGCTCGCGTGTTATTAATACCCCTCGGTTAATACCGTGGGACATCTTCGACTGCGTGTCGCCAGCGTTACACGCGACGCGGACGCGGCGCACAGACGCGGACTGCAGCCCGCGGAAGATCAATTTCCCTTGAATAAAACATCCTCCGGTGCTGGATCGGCGTTATCGATGGAGGAGCCTCCAGGCTGACCGACCTGTAGAGCCGAGCGTGGTCGTGGGCACTGGCAGCGCTCGAAACGGATGCGAGAATGAGAACGCGCTTGTTCCACGGCCTACGCATGGCTAGATATACTACGCGGACGAGACGATAGCGAATATTTGGTATCGATGTCCCGCGTTAATAACGCGCGAGATCGCCGCGGGCCAGCTCGATGGACCGGTACCCAGGCGGATGTAATGAAGGCTTTGGGGAGTGATTTGTGTCACTACGAATGCACCGCGCCCGCTTTTAACGCTCGATAACACGCCCTCTGACAAGTTGCTTGTCTTCCCGGATGATGGCCACGCCGATCGGCTCCGTGCGTTTCCGTTATCGATGCTGTCACTGGCCAATGCGGCTCGCGATAGCCTCTCGACATCGCGCGGGTGATTAAGCTTTTTTCTTCTGGCGTGGTAGCTCGTTTTGGGAAATGGGCGTTCTGGATCGTGGCCACGCGGTAGTCGAAGAGCGTAAATTATACTACGACTGCTGCTACCAGTCGAAGCGCTGAGATAACATTTATGGTCACACTTCGAACGCTAAGAGTCGTGTAATGAGTTGAGTTTTCCAACGCGTGTCACTCTGATCGTATTTCATCCGCGGACTATTGAGAAACAAAGCTGAGTATGTTACAAAAGCGTACTCTATCGAGGCGCGTTTCTTGTTTATCAGAGAGAGGATTAGAGGAGAGACAGGAAATTAGGTAGAGCTTTTTGAAAGAAATAGAACAGTGAGATTTGGTATGGCGGAAGAGAAATAACTTCCAGTGACAGAGAGTGTTAATTAAGAACAGAAATATTTCAATATCATAGAAGGATCGACGGAAGAGTGAATTATTTGGATTCATCGTCGAATCTCGAAGGCCAACCAACCGTGCAATTCCTCGGGGCATCGCAATAAAACTTTCCTATAAGAATTCCATTTCTGCCGCTTCGTTTCACCAAGCCGCAGAGTTTATGCTTGAATATTCCCCGGCTGGACGTATCCGCCGTCTTTTTGCTCGCGTTCGTAACCCTTCAACGTGCGCCGCGGATTCAGATATCGTCCTTGGAGGCGCGCGTAGCGGGCGGGAGGCCGCGAAACGTTAATTCTCCGCTCGCCTTGTCGTCGGTCTATTAATATTCCGGTGTACGTCGATCGCGATGAGGAATCAATTCGCATAATTCCGTTGAGAAAGAGCGAACGGGACGGATCGCGATCGAGGATACGCCAGAAGCAATGACGCGCATCCTGCGGTCCGTGCGCCGCGAAGAAACCGCCCCCTCGCCCTGC
This sequence comes from Xylocopa sonorina, assembly GCF_050948175.1. Classification (NCBI taxonomy): domain Eukaryota; kingdom Metazoa; phylum Arthropoda; class Insecta; order Hymenoptera; family Apidae; genus Xylocopa; species Xylocopa sonorina. The sequence goes on along the minus strand of NC_135196.1, from coordinate 4,489,509 downwards.
GCATCCGCTTCTTTCCGCTCGGACGAGAAAGGATGACTCGAATCCCCTCTGGCACCGACTGTCCGGCCGCATGAAAAACCTTCCATGTGCGTACGTACGTACACCGGACCGGAAATACCCCCGGGGTGCCTCCACGCGAGAGTCCGCCACGATCCTCTTGCGGAAGTGCACCACGCGGAATGCAAATTCGCGTCGATGGGATCACTTTACGGGAAAATATAATTGATACCTCCTTCCGTTTCAACCATCCATCGTAGATCGTTTTTCTTTATTTTCTTCTTTACTTCGGTGATGCATAGTGCAAATTTTGAGAAAATTACGTTTTTGCTAGCTATAGGTTGTGTGTATGTGCTTCGAAAGCTGTTTTATGTATAATGTTCTACCCCTAAAATATTTTAATATATATACCGTTTTTTTATTTTTTTTATATTTATTTATTAGAAAAAAAGATTTTATATTTATTAGAAAAAAAAATATAATTGATACCTCCTTCCGTTTCAACCTTCCATCGTAGATCGTTTTTCTTTTTTCTTCTTTTTTCTTTGCTGATGCATAGTGCAAATTTTGGAAACATTATTTTTTGCTAACTATAGATTGTATGTATGTGCTTCGAAAGATGTTTTTTATGTATAATGTTCCACCCTTAAAATATTGTAAGATATAAGTATTGTAAGACTTTATATTTATTACAAAAAATGGAGATGTTACATATTATTACAGTCTTGATTCCTTTTCCATATCCTGTTTCGACTAGCTTTGCGCAAACTAACTTGGTCAATCGCTAATCAGATGAGCCATTTCTAATCGAACATGTTGGAAATTGATACAATCATCTGAACATAGCATTTACGATCTCAATCCTCAATTCCTTACACGGAATATCCTTTGACGAAGCTACTCTTCTATCCGTACGCGGATCTCAACGAGAAAAATCGGTAGGAAAAACAGGCACTTCGCAGATGTTAGCTCGCAACGAGAGCCTCTGGTGCATCGCGTTTACCCTTTGACCACCGGCATCGAGGCAAAAAGCAGCGTGATCAAGACCAACATCAAAGGTAATTAATCACTCGAACGAAAGTATCAAGGCGCGCTGGTTTCGACGTTCTCACCGAGCGCATCTGACCGTCTAATTAAACCCGTGATTACGGCCGACATGCATAATTGGATCGGGTCAGGAACGACTTCAGCTACGAAGATCAAAGGTCCACGACCGATTCCTCGTGATCGACTGGGACACGAACGATCCACGATGAATCGAGGGACAGAGAGAGACAGAGAGAGAGAGAGAGGGAGAGAAAGAAAGAAAGGAATCGGGACACCCGCCGTCGTTGCACCTGCGTGAAACGTGTATTGTTTTAGGACCAGGTAGACGGGGTTTAATAGGCTCCAGACACGCTTCGTGCCCCGCAGCATCTCCAGTGGACCGCATCGTCTTCGTTCGAGCCCGTAGACAGGATCTTTGTCCTATTTATTTCTTATTTCAGTTTCTTTCTGCTTCCTCTATCCCCCTCGACCTTATCCCCGATCGTTCTACCCGTCGACTATTTTTAACTTTTTCGAGGATACCTACAGGCTCTCGTCGCGCTGTTACGCCACACACCGCGATTAAGGATTCTTCTCTCCTTCGTCCTTCTTCGACTCGAAGACTCTTCTTTCCTCGTCGTCGATCCATTTCTATGATTAACGTTCTTCGCTTCGATTTCCACGTAGATTTTTCCACCTCTCTGCTTTTTTCATTTCAGCCTTACCATTTGGCTTTCAGTTCCGTCCGTGTAGAACGCTGATCTACATCCAAGACGGTCTCGCAGCGATTATTAGCCGTCGAAAAAGAAAATTTCCAAGTCACGTCGCTGATACAGATGTTGGTATTGTAAAATCGTTCGAGTAACGGAACGACGCTTCCTCGATCGCGAAATCGTTCAGCTGATAGCGGCTAATAACGCAAATGGACGAATCGAAGGAGCCATCATTTTCGTTCGAGCGTGCATGCGTGCGTGCGCGTAAGTACGCACGACTCGAGCGAGATTCCGATGGCGGACGTTGAAAGGCGACCAGAGACGATCGTCTCCGTCCTGCACGAGCTGATGACAAATCGAGCAAACAGGCCACGAAATTCTTCGTTGGTAAATTATAGAAAAACCAGTACGCCTACTGAAATGGCGCGCAGTCGCGGTCATTTGTACCGGAAAACTAGCAGCGCGCGGAGCAGAGTTACAAGTACGTTGCGGCATTTATCTGCGAGCTAATTGCCACTGCTAAGCACCAACCACGGAAAAGGGGGGGAGAGAGAAGAAACGAAAAATCCGTCAACTTGTCGAGTTACACCTGTCGCCTCGTCTCGTCGACGACGACGCCTCTCGTCGCGCTCGCGAGCACTTATCTCTTTCCGGTTCTGATCGCGGAGCTCGCGCGCGCTGTCACTCGCGATACTTTTTCAATTCGACCGGATTCCTTTTTCCCGAGCTTGTCCGTTTTATCGCGTCCACTAGCGAGACACTCTTGATTTTGTATCGACCAGTTCGCGTATTATCAGTCGAACCCGACCGATCCCGTTCGACAACCCATCTCGTCGCGCTGTCCCGCCTAATCTCCCCAGGAATGCACGTACGCGCGCGTTTACAGTTGCTTCCAAACAGGGACTAAAATTGCGATTCTAAATCCACGCTTATCGCCAAGCTGACTATATTTTAACGGTTTTTTTTCGCATAATCAGGGGAGCTTTGAGACGTTCAAGCGTACATCGTGTTCACGTTAACCGCGTTAACAGGTACGCGTGCGCGTTACTGCTCTTGAAGGGATTGAAGATTGTCTTTCTCAAAGTCTTCTTTCATAATTCAAACTGTTCGATGCGCTTTAATTAAGTCATTTTGTGTAAGTAAACGGATGAATGAGACTTTGTTGTTGTTGTGAATAGAATTTTGGATTTCAATTAAGTGCATAGAAATGGATAGGCGTATAAAGACATAATCTGAGATGTAATTTATGGATTCTTTATTATTCTGGGTCTGGATGAGGCGGTCTAACGATAACTAAAGCCGTTTTAATGACACACGCATCCTTATTTTGTAGAATACTCGAGTAAATTATTTTTTGTTCGATCTTCAGATAAGGACTTGCGTCACATGTTTGGAGACAGCATAACTTTGCATTAATGCAAACTGGATATCTGCAGTCTCGTTGCATTATATTTTCTTATTTCTAATAAGCAACAGGTTCGTTAGATGTAATCTAAATTAATCTAAATCGTAACTGCTTAGGATGTAGTATCTATATCGATCAATTAGTGCTTTCTTTTTGAACGTTAATTTTTCCACCTGTTTCCTGGTGTAGAACGTTTTGCAAATCTTGCAAGAAACTAGTGACTTAATAGAATCTCACTAGTCACGTTCAACCATAAATTTAGAATTTCCATAAAATATTCAGAGATCAATTCTCTCATTGAGAAAATAGAAGCATAAAAGTAACTCCATCGTGACTCATCGATGCATCAAAATCTTGTCACTTGTTCTTCGAAAACAAGAATTCCTCTTATCAACAGCTCTTATCACATCTATTTATTATTATTATTATTATTATTTTAATACATGGTGTATTGAATAATAATTATAAATCAATCTGCTCAATGAAAATTTTAAATGGCTGCAGTAAAAATAACTGTACTAAGGTAGCATAATCAATTGCTTTTTAATTGAAAACTGGTATGAAAGAATTGATGAAATATGTGCCGTCTTAATTATATAAAGTGAATTTAAAAATTTAGTAGAAATGCTAAAGTTAAATTATGGGACGATAAGACCCTATAGAATTTTAAACAAACAGATTACCGATACTCAATACTCAAGCCTTTCTTTCCACACAATTTAATCATCGATCTTCAATGAAATCTCTTGAATTACACGTGTATCGTGTAATACAAAAAACAACCGTGTCCCACGATCAACTCGAAAGCCCACGCGAGTAACAGAAAAAACGTCTCCTCGCCGGTCTATACACCGAATAACACGTATCCAGAGAAACCGCTGCTCTCGCAGCATTTGCTCGTACTTGTCGCAACTAGATCGAGGCTGGCAATCGAGCACTGGCGGAGACGTATGAAAAACCGGCGGCGGAGTAACTCGTACCGCGAACTAACCAGATAGAGTTCGCCCTATTATCAGTCGAACCGATCGGTCTCAATCAATAACCCTTCTTATTGTGCCGTTTCTCGTTCCCACTCGAAGCGCTGTCTCTCGCGCAGCTGTCCGGTCCTGGCAACGATTACCAAAGCCGTTCTATGCGTCTTAATAGCGCGTTAATGCTCGGCTCGTCGAGATATCGAGAGAGCCGAGAGTTCGCTCCCCGCCATCCCTGCGATTGTAAATTACAACCCGTTGCGTATTCCGTTCGAGTATCTGCATTCGATCTGCTCGAATAACCAGACGAAGAGTACAGAGAGAGAGAGAGAAAGAGAGAGAGAGAGGGAACGCGTGTACGCGCGCGCGTGCACGTTCCACAGAAATTATAATAGCGAGTAAAACCGACGCGGTACTCCAGATTCCACTTGTGTGTGCCGCCGCTGTTGCTGCTGGCTCTCTTGTTCCGTTCCTCTTTTATTATCGCCATTTTTCGCCGGCTAGTGCGCTCGCCCGCGATTCATCGATAGCAATTAGAGGTGGGCGGCGCACCGCCGCGGATTTTTCGGCCTCGCGCTTACGTTCACGGGCGAAACATGTTTGCCAATCTCCGGCACGCCTTCAAAGGGGAGCCTCCCGATTTTTCTGAGTGAAAATAACGCTGGCCTCGAGAGATTCGCCCAACGTTCGCTGCACACGCGGCACGCTGACTGCAACCAGAGGGGTTTTTCGTCTTCGATCGAATTCGTACGGCGAGCGCGAGATCTGCGAACGCTGCGAACGGCTCTGCCGGTGTTTTAATTGGCTCCGACGGACGTCGACGATTGTATGCGACGGAAAAGGGTTCAACGATATTTAATTCGTTGCAACGAACGATTGTTTTCTGCAAAATTTGTCTCTCGTAATTTCATTGAATTGGAAAGATAATGCAAAGGAAGAGGAGGAAGTAGATGTTTTTTTATCGTTTAACTGTAGGATATCGTATTGGAAAATTTATTCTAAATAGGAAATACTGTTCCATGCCTCAACTTAATGATAGTAATCAGTATTTTGAACATCGCGACGAAATTATAGTACAAGCCAAGGAAGCTATCGTTAAAATCGTTATGATGCAAATAAATTTTAGAGATTACTATAAAAACTTTGCTATCTACAGGATACTCTATCTGTTTGATTTAAAAGAATGAAAAGCGTGCACATTTAGCGTTGTACGTTTTATCTAAGGATCGCGCTATCTTCGTGCAACAAGTCTACTCATACATCCGTCAAATGTAATCAGAGTGAAGTAGCATAAAGCTTCACAAACGACAATCAATTTTCAGAGGAACCGTTACGTAACGTTTGCATACCTCACAGACCCTCCATTAAGATATCGACTTACAGAACGCATTATACTTAAAAAAGAGGATTACTTATAGAGAGCCTTCAACCACTAATCGCATCGTCTACTGGACGCTACTAATTACAACAGAAACACCCATAAAGATCGCTAGAAAAAAGAATCTCAACCTCTCATGCGACAATTTTATCCCGAACCGTGCAGTTTCCAGTTAGTCCTCTGCTAGTTACAAGCGACATAATTCAGCTGGCCAATAAAATCGAGCGAAAAAGACCTCCCGTCCCTTGCTACATTTAAATATATTAGAATTCAGCGGAGGGGTAAAAAAAGAAAAGCAACGGCTGGCTCGTACGTCGCGGGCGCGCGGCGATTAAAATTAATAGCTGATTACAATTTCTAACTTGTGCGCCCAAGTATCAGTCGGAGAGGCGACGGTATAAAACGGCGACGAGCGAAACGGCTATAAGCACGGCCGACAAGTTGTTTCCCAGCTAACCGGACTGCTCGCGAGGCGACCGCGGCTAGAAATCAACGCGAACGCACGGAGACGAGCGCCAGCCGAAGAATCCAAGGGGGCGAGAGCATCCGGTAGCTTAACGATCGAATCGAATATCCCGATCCCAACGAGAGGAAGAGCCGGGTTTATACGCCGCTGTTCAATCGCGATCCTCCCAGCCTAATCCTTAACTAACGATCGCGGGGACACTGCGAGCGTTCCTGGTGATAAACCACCTCGTGGGAATGGCACCAAAGATTATTAGAGATGTATTTTTATTCGCGAGGACAGATCGAGTTTATTGGATCTCTCGTGTGAATCTAAGCGAGTGTCAGGTTCGAATGTTAATCGATAAACCACTTCGTGGGAATAGTACGGAAGATTGTTAGAGATATATTTTTATAGTACGAAAGATTGTTAGAAATATATTTTTATTTACGAGGATAGATCGAGTTTATTGGGTTTCTCGTGTGAATATAAAAGAATGTCAGGTTTGAATGTTAATCGACGCGATTGATTTGATTGTGTTTGATAGAAGAATTTGTTGTATGGAATTTCGAGTATTGTAATTACTATTTATTGTATGAAAGATCGAGATATTAGCTAAACTATCGCGGGGACACTGCGAGCGTTGAGGGTGGTAAACCACTTCGTGGGAATGGCACGGAAGATTATTAGAGATGTATTTTTATTCGCGAGGACAGATCAAGTTTATTAGGTTTCTCGTGTGAATATAAGCATATGTGAGTGTCAGGTTTGAATTTTAATCGATGCGATTGATTTGATTGTGTTTGATAGAAGAATTTATTGTATGAAATTTCGAGTATTGTAATTACTATTTATTGTATGAAAGATCGAGATATTAGCTAAACGATCGCGGGGACACTGCGAGCTTTCAGGGTTATAAAACACTTCGTGGGAATAGCGCGGAAGATTATTAGAGATGTACTTTTATTCGCGAGGACAGATCGAGTCTATTGGGTCTCTCGTGTGAATATAAGCGAGTGTCTGGTGTGAATGTTAATCGATAAACCACCTCGTGGGAATAGTACGGAAGATTGTTAGAGATATATTTTTATTTACGAGGATAGATGGAGTTTATTGGTTTTCTCGTGTGAGTATAAGCGAGTGTCAGGTTTGAATGTTAATCGATGCGATTGATTTGATTGTGGTTTGTGAATTGTGAATTGATTTTGGTTTGATATAAGAATTTGTTGTATGGAATTTCGAGTATTGTAATTACTATTTATTGTATGGAAGATCGAGATATTAGCTAAATGATCGACGCAGTCGATTCTTGTCGTGCACGAACTCGTTCGAATTAAACGAATTCGAACGCAATTAGTGCGGTCGATTTATGAGGACCGCTGAAACACGGCTGGATTAAATGAAAAAGATGAAGATCGCGTTGTTGGAACGTTGCTTCCGGTGTTTGAAAGGCAGGCAAGGGTTCAGGACGAGCGTCGATCGTAACGCATCCGAGCGAAATCGCGCGGCGATGCCCGTTGTCAGCGAGTGGAAATTATCGTCGGGGCGACAGCGTGAATATCGGCGGAGACTTTAATGCCGCGACTGGCGGAATGCCGCGCGTCGTTTCGACCAGCTACACCTCTCGAAGCGGTCGAACGTCCATTGCTTATGATACTTGGCGTTGTAATACACGGTCTGGCGAATGCGCCGTGTGTTGCAAAAGAAGAATTGGAAACGGGGAAAACGGGAGAAAAAAAAATCGGCGCACCCTCCGCGCCGATGGAAGCGGCGTTTACATCGCCAAGTCGAGCCAACTAGTTCGAGTGACACGAGAAACTCCGTTAGATTCGCGACCGAATGAAAGTTACTCGAGCCGCAACGATCGCTCGTGAGCACCGCGGGACTGGCTACGAGCGAGCGAGGAAATCGCCGGACGTGGCATTCGACTTTGGGATCGGAATGCGGGATTCGAGGGGTGATGGAACGCTTCATCCCTTAATTTCGCGTGACATTTTTTTTTAGTGTGAGTTTTCTAGATTTCACGCGATCTCGTTCAAATGGGAAATTATTCTTCTGTGCTGCTCATTTGAGTTATTGTGCACTAATGTTTAATTAGTCGCGTCTACTGACGAGGATAATGACTTCGAAAGTAATCGAAAGGAAAGAATCGACTGCTTTATAGTAAATATAATTTGCATTCGTTTCTGTCAATTTTCATTGATATCGCCTCTGCGCACATATTTGAAATAACTATCCTTAGGACAGAATTTTCTCTTTATATTGCAGACGTAGGTTTAATAAATGACATAAACTCGCGATCTGCACTTGGCTTGAATTAAAAAACAACAGTATTTTATATTTAACTAATTAAACTTGAAATTCATGTCAGAATTTAACACGCTCGTAAAATGAGGTAATATATATGCAATGAAAATTCACGAATCATGGGTAGCGTTCTGCACTCAGATTCGATAATGAAAATGAAATTTTATAATAAAGATATACTATTATTATCTCTCTCCGCGACTAAACAGGGCGATAAGGTATATTTCAGTTATATTAAGTATGATAGAGCTATTTGCGAACTTTTGGCGGATGGCAACGATGCGATGAAATTTTAAATAACGGCGCGAAAGTTTGGAAAGTCTCGTTAAAGTTTCCACAGAGATGAAATATTTGATGAGAATGTAAAGTGATTCAGTTCTGAGTAATACGGGTAATAAGTTTCTCAAACGCAATTCGAACTTCTGCATAGAGGCTGCGAATGTAGATAACGCAACTGAACCTGGTAATGAATTAAACGCCACATAAATATAGAATATACTTGAAGTAGAAAAATGGCGAAGCACTAAGAACACGCGGAAGAGACGTGGAGGAAGTCGGTTACAAGGAAACATCGAGCCACGAATGGGAGCAACGAACGATAAACTGTCCCACGCGCATCGATTATGCTGATAGGAAGTCAAGCGTGCATCGATTCATCGATCCTCTAATTCCAAGTTCAGCGTTTAGCTACGTAATCGACCGCTTCGGTTATGTATGCGTAAATATGTCGAGTAATTACATTTGACGTGTTCGACGATGCGATGTGACGGGTATGACATGTAGCGATGGGCTCGAATGGACACGAATCTATCTTCTGGAACTAGTAAAACAATTAAACTATCCAGTATATAATTCCACTTAAACATTTTACGTTTAACGATATAATTCTGAGGTTTTTGCTTTGATTCATTGTAAAAGATATAAATAAAGGTTCGTTTGACACATATTACACATTTACGTCTTCAAATGCCTATTAGCTTGTTTCTTTCTGAATAAAACCGAGTGTTTTTCAATCGTGGGTAGTTTTAATAATAAAAATCTGTCGGGCGACCATCTGAACGAGAAAAGTATGGGACAACTTAGTTTTTAATTTATTTAAATTAGATACTACGAACGAGATTTGTAAAAAGATGATAGCGGAATGATTTTTATAACATCGTAAAACACTTTAATAATTAGAGACATCTTTTCACTTTCACTTCTCTCTCTCTCTCTCTCTCTCTCTCTCTCTCTCTCTCTCTCTCTCTCTCTCTCTCTCTCTCTCTCTCTCTCTCTCTCTCTCTCTCTCTCTCTCTCTCTGTCTGACTGTCCAGGAAGTGGAGTCATACGGTTTTATTGGCCCATAAAACTTGCCCAGTTTCGTCGGAAATATGCATCGCTCTAAACGAACAAAACTTTTCGAAATCATCTATAAAACCGGGCTGCATGCGCGGTCGAACGCAAACATTTCTAATCGTAAATTTTACGCGGCTACGCCAGGCTCATTAATAACTAATCTGCCGCGTTTATGTATGAACTTTTTTCTCACTCCCTTGATTTCTTCATATTTTCCAAGCTATTCATTTCAAATGCCAGAAGCTGCTACGTCTTTATATAACGATTAGACATGTTACGATATTATGACAAGAAAAGTCGGAAAATTTCAAATTACTCTCCTGCTCATTCGTACAAAATGTCACGGTAAACAAGCAGAGAAAATAATGCAATATAAAAATCATAAAAAAATTAAAATCAACATATATACTCGATATGACCTTATTTTCGAATTACACATCATTCGAGTTACGCAATATCTTTACCTGACACTACCTACTTGCGTTACTGAAATGGCACATGAACTAGACTTTATCGAAACCAGAAATGCTTAGCCAAAGTCAATGGTGATTTTATACTTTAATTATAATAAATTATTCGAGCAATAAAATAAATATCGATTTCGCAGAGCTATAACATTTTGTTACGAACCAGAGTTTAATTCTAAAATAAGATCATAATCTGCACTTATGATCTAAATACGAATCATTTTGTACAACTTTTAAATGGTGCGAGGGATTTCTGAAATAAATACGAGACACTTTGCACGAGGAACAGACAAATCATCGTTGCAGAAAATTACACGCAAATCGAGGCGCGAAAATCGTGTTCGCACTCCATTGATCAGTTTAGATCAAAGGTGTATGGCACAGAAGATCCTTGAAGACGCAGGCGAGGTACCGCGTAGCGGAAACGTCGGCGGATGCATAAACGGAAGCATGCCTCGACTTTCTAACCGCGCGCCATAGGAAGCGCAGTAAATCTTACGCGAATGCCAAAGATCAGAAAGAAATGATTCCAGCGCACGTTCCAACGCGATACGCGAACATGCTATTTTCTCCAACGGTTTTCCAGACTTACGCAAGATTTACTAACTTCTGCAACCAGACGTCTGATCTCGCTGATAACTGGAAAACGCTTTTCGAATAAGTAATGCGTCTTCGAGTAGGCTACTGTTTTAAATTACGAAAGAGATCTATTTTACAGATATTATCGTTGCTTTCTTTCAACAATCTTTACTTTATTATGTGTCGTGTCTATTAAATAATTCATGCAGGGCGATTAAAATTTGTTAAATTGTAATAAAAATCTACATTCGAAACAATTCCACCCTCGTCAATGATCTATACTAAAACAATACAAAATTATAAAATTATAAAGGGCCGTAATTCCCTTCTTTGACAAGTGTTGCTATAAAAATCGAGCATAACAGTCAATTGCTATAAATCGTACCCCAAGCCAGATTAGTAGGCTTTCATTGATGCCGCAAACTACCCACACGAACGATTAACTTGGTATGTAGGCTCGTTGAAATATTTCACACGATCACACGTACCTTAAAGTGTTTTTTACAAACTTAATTCTTTGACATTTTAGGATTTTAACATGTAAATTGCTGATCATTATTTTACCCTAAACTTTTATAATACCACATCCTTTAGAAGTCAGATACACATAAGCCTGTACTTTTCAAATCTGACATATTATTATGATATCATTGTAAATTATACATTTCTGCATACTTAAATATATAAATATCCCCAATCTGCAAATTAACCATAATTTTCTCTCTCAAAATCTAATAAACTGTTAGTTACACCTGTGTCTACAAAAAATTCACAAAAATGACCATGCAAACAGAGCAGATGAATTACATACACCACATGCAAGAAAGCAACTACCACCTAATTTTTACTTTACAGCACAAGCTCCCAATTTAACTCATTAAATACTACATCCTCCCATATTCCCTCTAGAAATCTGATCTTCGATGTCACCATGCGTTTCAGACGCTCTACACAATACTCATCCACCATCCGCGACCTTGCACACCTTAACCAAGAACAGAGAACGAGAAAACACGACGGAAAGGGGGATGAAAATCACAGACAACTAAGCTAAACGCAGCAAAGAAATTTATCGTCACGTTCGTCTGTACGTAGCCAATTTACATCTCGCCTCGCGTGCATAAGGATGCCCTTAAGTCATCGAGGAGGAGATAGAGGGTGGACAGATGGATCGCAGGTGGCTCCGTTAGTCGAGTCGCGAGGAACAGCCACGCCGGAAACGGTCGCTGATTTGTGCTTCGACGCGAACCCACCAGACTGCGGAACGATTCGCGCGGAATTAGCGAGACGTGGCTATTAAATACGGTAATTCTCACGGGCAGATAGAGCTCGCGCCACCCCGTAACTATTATTAGGGAAGAGTTACGCGGCGATAACGCGCGCGAGCCTGCGTCGTTGCTGGTTTTATTGCTCGAACAACCTAGAGGCGCCCCGATACCTGCTCGTTTACGACGGGCTAATTACTCCGCCGCTACTGTCCGTCTTTCGGTACTTTATCAGGCTTTTATGGTGTTACGCCGTTGGTCTGGCTCCGATGCCGCGTTGGAACTCACTTCCGAGTATAAATATGTCTCGTGGCTTGTACAGCGAGATAAAAATCGTTGAGGGATTGAGATGTTTGGTGGGAAGACAGGGTTCGCGATAAAAGAGTGGAGCAAAGGTGATCTCGAGCTTTAAAGCCGCGAATGGATTGCTCGCGATCGACCAAGGAATTATTTCGCGAGCGAATCGTACGTTTTCTATAAATTAGTTTATCGTTTCGTTGTTTATACCGTCGTAATTTACAATCCTCGGTCGCGTCCGCACGAAAATACTGCGGACTGCGCGTGGACGCTCGAAAAAAAATGTTTATACATAATTTTCGCATAAACATCTGTTCTCCGGAGAATAATCGAAATTCGACACGGCCAGTGTGTAAAACGCGAAACTCGTTTCCAATTTTTTCCAGCCAACGTTCAATCGCGACGGTCCCGTGAACAGGTACCGCGTCATTGGTCCCCGCTTGGGTGGACGCGCGACGCGGCTCGCGGTATCGAGGCGTGCAGAAAACAACGAATTGGATATCAACGGCCAAGAAGCGAATACGCATTCCGCGATGTTTTCGAAATACCTTTATGAATTCAATAAACTCCATAAATTTAACGCGAGTTCGACGAATTCAATATCCCTCGGTATCCCCGCAAGTTTCTCGACTTTGAATTTCTCAAGACCATCGAATCTCAAATAAATTTCCACCTATCTAATACATCGATACGTATCACATTTACCATAAATACCACGCCTACTCGACGTCCTCACGTAATCCTCTATTCCCCCAAAGAACGAAACCTCAAACGCAACTACTCTATTTGCTATTTTCCTCTCATCGAGGCTCCTGAAATCATCCCTTCGTACAACATCAAACACCGTCGCGTGCCGACAAAAACTGCCTATTATTCTCGCGCGATCTATTTCCTGGGAAGCAAACAAAAACGACGCTCGAGCGTCGACCTTAATAACTTCATCAGGGCGGAGGAAAAGAGGACAAAAAGGGTCGCGGAGGGGTCAGAAAGGGGGGGCATGATGAACGGAATTCATTCTGGAGCGTCGTAAAAGCGGACAAAAAGGATCGCGGGATCGTCGTGGTCGCGTCGTGATCGTCGATTTTCGTACGATCGGGACAATGGTTGGAGAGAGAAAGGCGGATGGCGGTGGAAGACGGGACGGAAGGAACGCGTTATGGTATGCAGCTATGCAGTCGGGGCACGTTATATGATTATTTCGCGCGGCCACGGCAAGGCCACCCTACGGCGAAGTGACAGGATGCTCCCTCGCGGGCTCGTCTAACCCGCAGGAACCTTCGAGGAATTCCCGGCGCGGTGAGGACCGTTTAAAGAACCCAACCGATGCCCTCGTTGAAAAACGTGCAAGACGACGGAAATCTGTCGCACAAAAGCCAGCCAAACGGGTCAAGCCGGGTCAACCTGGAGCCGATTTGGTTTACGGCGCCCCTCCACCCTCGCACTATTGTATTTTCGAACCGATGATTTACGATTCGAACGATTCTGCTGCGTTTACGTTTTTCGACCTCCTTCCTCTTGCTTTTCTAACGAAACGTGCTTTCCTTGTTTGCTGTCTTTTTTCGTCTAGTTATCGAAATACCATTTTGGTGCGCGTTGTTTTGTTGCGCACTGCTGGTGGATTCTGTTGGTGTCTTCAAACGAGAAGATTGGGGAGATTAACCCCCTTACCTTGGGACTGTTTCGATAGAGATGAACCTTGGAACTGATAATGAAAGGAATTATACATAATCTTTTCAATGCTTAATTTTACGTATTCGTTCTTTCGAGAGAAATTTACTTAATTACATTGCATTACTAATATACAATTTGAAATGTCAATAAAAAAATCGATACATTAGTTAGATTGTAATAATAAGACAGAAGCAAGGAAACAAATCTGCGCTAGGATTCAGATATGTGTGCAGTTTGATGTAAGCACGATTGATCGAGGAAGAATAACAATTGAAGGATTGAACGAGTGCGAGAGAAAAGTGCACTCGAAAACGCTCAGGTTGAATACGAAGGAGCTGACCAATTCAATGGAACGGCATGTTTTTTGATAAATATTCTGTAATGGTGAATGGAGTTCATGATGCAATTAACCCAGTGTGCGCTTCGAGTGCATCCGACATTTTGTTGAAACTTTGTTTAGACGCGCGTTACTATCATCCCTTTTGATTGTTTAGAAAAATCTATAGAATACTTATTTTCACGCTTCTTTCATTTATCGTGAATAATATAATTTATACAATATTTATAGATGTGTTCTGTAATTCGTTCTAATAAAGAATTGCGAATTTGTATATTCCTAGTGTTACTCAATTTTCAACTAAACAGTAAACCAATCAACTACTCAAATTACATTAACAATATTATACAAAAAAAAGTCAATCTTCCAACGTATCACAATAACGCAGTCATTTCGCAGTTCCCAGGACGTACGATATATCATTATCCCCAAGGAAATCGAAACAAAAACAGGTTAAGTACCTGCTAAAAATTGATCCTGAAATTGTCAGCTGGTAATACCATAGAGAAGATTCCAAGCTATTCCTCCATTTTCTGGAATAATGCAAAAACTGGACACTCATTGTCCCCACCCTTCACCCTCTAATTGCGAAAAAGGATATCGCGAGCAGCTCGCGTTTCCTGCTTTACATCCAACGGCTCTGAGGCGAGTAACGAAGCGAGGGCAACTGGACCAACTGGAAGAAATCGCGCGAAACCGCTGATCGCGTCGAATCGCCAGCCAGTAGAGTGTTAAGCGTCCAGCTACAGGTGCGTCTTAAGGCGAATTACATACGCGTCGACCGTTTCCCTCGAGTTCGACGGAACACGGTGATTAGTATTCGATCGTCGGCACCGGCGTGTCCGCGTTACGTAAAGCCTGGCCGCGAAGCGCATTCCGAGGCGTAATTATTAACACAATGGCTGCATTGTTAACGAGGCGGTGGGTCATAGTTTGATTGCGCTATAATTGCAACCGACGCGGGACGCAATGACGCGCGCGAAATTCATTAGCGTTACGTGGATCGCTGGTACACACCCTCCCTCCTGCCGCCCTTTCGCTCGCTTCACCCTCTCGGTTCCACCGCGTCTTCCCTCTTCGATCTTTTTCCTCGTTCCTCTAATGTTCGCCGCGTTATTAATAGTACGGGGCGATCCGCGCGCGGGCGAGCGATGATCGCGGTTCATCGACCAGCCGGCAAAAACTGGCCAGCCTCACCGCAAATGGAGACATACGTACTTTGCGCGTTGCCACCGTCAATGAGTTATTGTCGACCGGCCACGCGAGATCTAGTTCGACCGAGAAACTCGTAGCGAGTGGATACGCGCGGGGACCAGGCGAGGGTGGCCTCTCAGCGTCCGCAGCCTGTTGTTGTGATACCAAAATGGAGGCTTAACTACTTGCGAAACTCGTACAGACTTCTAATACCAAAGTGGAGGCTACTTTTTACAAAATTTCGCGAAGATTCGCGGTACCAAAGTGGTGGTCGCTCATTGCGAAATTCACGTAGACTTGCGGTACCAAAATGGAGGCTATTCTTCGTGAAAATCGCAGAGACTTGTGGTACCAAAGCGGAGGCTACTTTTTAAAAAATTTCACAAAGACTCGCGGTACCAAAGTAGTGGTCTCTGTGAAATTCACGTAGACTCACGGTACCAAAATGGAGGCTAACTCTTTGCGAAACTCGTACAGACTTCTGATACCAAAGTGAAGGCTACTTTTTACAAAATTTTGCAGAGACTCGCGGTACCAAAATAGTTGTTGCTCTTCGTGAAATTCGCGTAGACTTTCGATACCAAAATGAAGGTTACACTTCGTGAAATTGACAGACTTGTGGTACCAAAACGGAGGCTACTTTTTACAAAATTTCGCAAAGACTCGCGGTACCAAAGTGGTAGTCATTCTTTGCGAAATTCACGTAGACTCGCGGTACCAAAATGGAGGTTTTCGTGAAATTGATAGAAACTTGCGGTACCAAAACGGAGGCTACTGTTTCACAAAATTTCGTGGAGACTCGCGGTAGCAAAGTGATGGTCACTTTGCGAAATTCACGTAGACTCATGGTATCAAAATGGGGGTGACTCTTCGTGAAATTCGCAGAGACTCGTGGTACCAAAATGGAGGCTACTCTTTACGAAATTCCCGGCGAACTTCCAGCGACTCTCATCGTCTGTCACTTGGTCGTTCACTGTTATCTGCGAGCAATACCTGACTATATATAGCCGCTGTATCTGTAGACGATGTCTATGTGCGACGATCTCTACGCAGAAATCTGTGCACGGATAGACTCTCGTTGCCACGCAACGAGCAATCTACTCATCGCCTCGTAATATCGAGTCGAGCTAATGATCGAAATTTAGTTGGCACCCATCGCGTAGACGGATGAACAGAAATGATTCAAACTATGAAACGGAATAAGATACTCACACTTTTTATCCTTTGAAACAATTTTAATTCCCAACAATCTCGCGAAACTGAGCCAATGCACGAAACGGAATTTAAGTATAAAATGGACGCATTTAAAACGCAACGTCAGCGAGCTAGTGTGCGAGCAAGGAAACGAGCGAACGAGGCGTTTGAAAAGCGCACGACTGCGAACAAAGGGTCGTAATTTCGCGGGAGACGAAAGAGCGCGGTGAACGGCGACGACGTAGATCGGTTATCGACGTAAGTGACATACTTCAGGGTTAATTAATTGACGTTTCACCGCGTCTCTATCCGGACTGATTTACAGGCCTCGCGCAAGCGTCTCGAACCCTGGAAACAGCGCGAGCACGGCCGCGCTAAGAATGCCAGAAGGAGGAATAACTTAACGGGCAGAAAGAGTGACAAACTGGTCACACGTGATCGCGTAATGAAATTCTACGAGAGTGAACGGAGAATTAAGATTTCACGCTCGTTCGAATCTAATTAGCGTTATTCGCCGTGATATAGGAGGCCGTTTTTCGACGCGCAGCGTCCTCGCGGCTACGGGGACGTTGCCTAGGATCAGAGGAGCGTCATGTTTGAAGCCAATGGCAAAACTTCGATGTAATCTCAGCTTCGAGTAACGGTAGTGAACGAGATTATACGTATCGAGGCGTTTACTATTTGTTCGACGCCTGATTGCGTTCTTCGCCACTATCGATGAGCGATGGATAAAAAGGGACGTTGAAGTGTATGAAAAATTGATGCTATAAATTTGTACACTTTTTTTATCGCTAGATTTTAGACTGATTTATGTTGTATATAAATATTCGCGAGAGACACATTGTTGAAATAAAATATTCTCCATTGAGCATTTGACAGAAGTTAGTCTGCTCGTGGGTACTGCATTGATAAGGTCGAAACGATCCCACGCTTCCATAATTTAACATCAGACTCATCCGTTTTACTCACTTTAATATTTGTATGTAACTTTCATCGCGATGAAATTATTATATTGGGAACATCGATTCGGTTTTCACGATTGTATCTGCTTGTAACGAATTACGAAGAATCGAGCGTAAGGAATTCGTTAATACGCGAGCGTAACTGAAAATTAATACATTTATGTGCGATTCCTGGTGTATACGATTAATGGTACGCAACGTGAAGAGCGTCCAATGGGTTTTATTACCTAATTAAATCTTCAAACTTCAACGAATTATCACGATGCCTGATTAAAATCAACGTTCTTACTGTGATTAAAGTTGCACGAGCGATGAGTAATAATTAAATTTAATTAACATGCTAATGGCTTCATTCCGATCGATTGATACACCGAGTAACGCACCAGCTAATCAAATCGGAAATGTACACTCGGCGAGAAGGCAAGAGGAGCCTTGCCGAACGAAATATCGTAAACGATCAATTTACTTTCTAATTAACGATCGAAGCCGAGTAATAATCACAAACAAACCATAAAAATAACCGCGAACGTATTATCCTGAGGAGCGTGGAATTATTCGGTTGTGCGAGAATAAGAAGAAAACCGACTTCTGAGTCATAGAATGTTCGAGTTCCGCTCTGTTAAAAATAGCATCTGATACGAATAAAAAAAATTCCTTTATTTCGTACACTTCTTGAGTTTCGCGACTATTTTCCGGCGGGCGATCGTCACATTTCGGCTGCGCCGTAAATTACAGGGACAAGGGGGCTTCTTAAGCTATTTAACACGGTCATGACATTTAAGTACGGCTGAGTGGCGCCTGTGCGCGTGTGTGCGAGGGTGATCGTACTCAAGAGCGAGCAATGAATGACGAGAGTGGAATTTTCGAGTGAACAGCGAGCACGACCGCGGGTTTCAGCGGATTCAGCGAGAAAAAAAAAAGGGGGGGACCGCTAAAATTCAGAGCGAGCGGGCATTCCATTCTACGAGGAGGAGCGTGCCGTAGGTATTTTAATTTGTTTCGTCCTTAATTAACGCGTTAAATCATCGTCTCGCGGCGTAACGTAATTTATCGAAACACTTTCAGCTACTCGTTAAAAAAAAAATCAGAAACGGATTTCTCGCACGATTGCTTCTACTATCGTCGGTACAATAAAAAAGCAGTATGGTAAGAAAAATAAATCGATGCATCTTAAATAACGCAGAAAGATTAAAGGAAATGACACGAATCCCGTTGTAATTAAGAGGAGGCAGGAATATGGGATATGAAAACGTAGACTATTAACCGTAATACAATATGTATAACTATCAGAATACAATTTGAAACGAACAATCAACGTCGTTAAGGAACTAGTAAACGCCAGTCCGACTTGCATTCCTCAAAATCAACGATTTATTTCCTGATTCTATTTCCTCATCAGCGATTTAACGATAACGCAATTTAGTTTCTCCAATATTGCTCTCACTACTGCTAAATAAAATCCATAATTAAACGATCATATAATATAATATCATTTCATGTCTAACGTTTAGAAGAAAAAAAAAGGAAGGCTACAATCTCAGCAATAAGATCGACGATCCACGCGTACGATGTTTTATTTTATTTATTACATAACGTAATATAAGTTAATTTCTAATATTAAGAGAATTACTATCGAGTGAAATTATTTTGTAACAGTTCTTCACATTTTTCTTTTTCTGTGAGCAGAAAAGGAAGCAACAATTCCAGGAATATGATCGACGATCCACGCGTTGGATATCTGATTTTGAGGAAGCAAGATAAGATTCAGATCTTATCGTGGAGCCTAGAGGAGAGCTGGCTCATCCGCGGATTAAACGGCTGGTATTGCTCATCGACAAGCTATAACGCGGCTAATATATATTCGAGGCGCGGGAGCGTGTTAAGCAGGTTTCCGTGGTCCGTCGCGAACCGGTAAGAAACCCATCGGACCGTATGAAGAGCGAGCTCGAACGATACAGCCCTGAGCAAAAAGGTAGGACACTCTAGGAACAATATTGTTCCTGCTTATTGAACGAACCAAGGTTCGCGTTGCGAATTCAATTCTTTACGATGCGAATTTTGGCTGTTTTCAGATATTTCAGACTTAATTAGGTATGTTTAGATAAGCGTGACTATGAATAAAATGTGGCAAGGTATTTGTTTATAGAAATAAATTAGTAATGCTTTTCAGTGCATAGAATCTTCCCTGTATACGATTGTAATCGATAAGATTAATAGAGATTAGAACAGTTTGTTACTGTTCCTTTTTTTTATAATTTGTACTGGTACTATATATATTATATTAATTTATTAACACGTTCAAACTCTCTGATCTGAATTCTGATATACTGTTTTACATAATAGAATTTACTGAACAATTTTGAACAAGAATTGAATATTTTTTTGCTTGTAATTATTGTTTGACAATTTCCATGGTATTATTACGGAATATTGTGTTGGAGTACGTAATTATTTCCGCTAATTTTCGTGACACACATATCCATTTGTCCATTAATCGCACACACCTGAAGCTACTCGTTTGGCGTGTTATAAATTTTATTTTCGATTTATTATAATAACCAATCCTGGCTCAAATAATTACATCATCCCTTATACGGTGGTGATATATTAGTTCATAGTAAATTGTTTTACATATATTTTATGTATTTACTGCTTTATACATTCGCTATTACTAATTAATTTCTCTATACTTTAATCATTTGTTTATTAATTCCATTGGATTTATATACGTAAACGAAAAGCAGTCCGACAAAATTTAGTCTGCACTACTTAAAAAAACAGTAACCGAACCAATTCACAAACTGTTCCATCCATTCATCCAAGACTGTACATAAAAAAAAATTCACATATTCGACGTACCTCGTTACTTTCTCTCAACCCACCAAAAGTAAAAATTAAATTACCAACTTGGCAGAGCGCCACTAATTCAAGATAGAACTCAGCTGAATACGTACGAGTCGATCCCAATAAAAAGAGTACATACCCCTGCCTCACCATTCCTTCCCAACAAAATTTCTTTCATACATCATGTAGTACCTCAGCTACATAATTACAAATAATTGAAACTTTAATCTTAACTGCATAACCCTAAACAAAAACCACTAGAGGATCCTAAAACTTCACGCATACACCAACATTACATTCGCCTCCATGCTACGCGAATGATTCTGCGACACGTTACACAGAAAGTTCAAGCCCATCTTCAAGCCAAGTTCAAGTCCACAGAAAAATGTTCGTCGCCCTTCTTCTTCGCGGCGTGCATCCGCGAAGCGTCGAAAACGATCGAGAGCAGGCTTTCGCTGCACTTAACCCAACGGCTAGCGCTAATTGGCGAATTAATTGGTCGCGATCGGGCACGGGTCAGAGTCGTGCCCTCGCGCGGGACGACCCTGGATCGAGATCGAACTCGACGCCGCGGGATTTCTCTATTCCGATGCGGGTTTCGAGGGACGACGAGGGTTCCCTCTTGCCGCTAGCACGCGGCCAGAAAATATGACTACCGTATGCCGCGTACGATGAGTATGATGCATGTTGGACGGCGGCAGAAATTCTTGGCTCGAGTTGAATTATTAGGGAAATGTGACTGGCGCGATTGTGCGGGGAAGCGGGAGTCATTGAACTTGAACGCGCGCCATGCTTCAGTTGGGTTGTTGCGAGCGTTTTACTTCCTTGAGGGAGATCGTTGTTGTTATTGGATGATAGAGTAACCGCCGCTAATGAGCGGCGTTTTTACGTACGCGATATTTACATGGACGGTGTACGAGGTGGATTGCGTCTAATCACCGTACCGATCATTGATTCGCCATCGTAAATTCTAATAAATCCCAGCGATTTTGCAAGTTATTTCAGTGAAAACTAATAAACGACAGAGAAATAAATGAGAAATTGAAGAGAACTGCTATGGTTAACGTAAAACTAATTAAAATCGATCCATTTTGGTATCAGATTATATAAGAATGTTTTTTAATTAATATAAAGCCTCTTATGATACACACAAACACGTATAAAAATAAAAATTGCAAATATCTCGCTAAATTCCGTGTATGCTATTAAATCTGAAAATATCAGCAGATATTTCATACCATCAATAAAATCTGACTATTCAAACCGAACAAAATGGAAGCACCACAGGTATTTTCCATATTAATACACGAATACGAAAGAAATAAAATTCACGCATGAATTTTTCGTATTGTCGTAAACGTAAATATCAAAGATTTTTCCCTGCAATTCTCTAAATAAAACGTTCACGAATCCTAACGCAGACATTGCGTTGTACATCCTAAAGTAGTTTCATAGAATTCCGTGGTATTCATTATTCTCTGCTCGAAAGGAATTCCCTGGTATCAAGCGTTACGTAAAACGGGGCAATTAAAGTGATCTCATTACTTACATTGACAGAAGGATCGGTCTGTTATCAGGCTGTATTTCTCCAACGTCGTAAGTAAATCGCAGGACCCAGCCCTTCGCGGGCGTTCGCGAGCACTTCCGGGGCGGTCAACGCGCGTGAGACGCGGTAACTTCCGCACTTTTTAAGCACGCGTGAAAACACATGGAAAGTTATTTGTCGAAATTACGGTACGAGTGAAAATCTATGTTTAGCGAACCGAGTGGAAAGTATGCCAATGCGAGACACGGTTTCGTAACCCATATCGCGATGGGCGCGCGTTCAATTAAATTTCCCTAGAAATTTCGTATCGCTCGCGCTCGTGGACGGAAGTTCGCTTCGAGACGTGTCCCGTAACACGTGGAACGCATCGCAGGGATAAATTCAGCCTCTGAAAACTGTGGAAAAAGTTTGCGCGAACATATGTGCACGTATGTCCTGTTTCGCATCGTTTCAGAGACGTGCAGTGGGCTTGGAGTTATCGCTGTTCGTTTCCTGCAATCCGTTGGAAACACCGTTTCGTTGCAGTTGAATTGATTATAAACACTTGCTGCGATTGCTAAAAATGTATGCTATAGCTTTCGATTAGTGAGAAGGAAAATGGTGCACGGTTTTGGTGCTGAGGAGGGATTTAAACTTGTCTGAGAAACGTGATGTAGCAAGCTTTGGGTTGGATTAATGTTTCCTGTTAGTGAAACTGGTGATAGCTTTTTTTTTGTCCAAGCATTTTCAAATAATACTCAATGCTTACTTTACAACTGTTTAATTATTAAAAATCTTGAAATTGAATATTCATAGACGCAACGCCTACTGAAAATGAATCAGTGTGTTCCAAAATTGAAGAGTTTCTCGACAACATTCTCGTAACTCGTACGTTCGACTGAACTTTTCTCATCATTTTCAAATGGCGAATCAATCCATGAAATGAGAGTGTTACGAGGCACCTTGTATATACTAAACTTTCATTACACCTCGTTATTCTCGATGTTCCCTATAATTATACCGAAAGAGATCCTCCACTTTCCTTGAACTAATATTTTAACCTTTCACTGCTGATGTTCTTTTCTGTAATAATCCTTGGATATATCAATGTTTTTCAACATCCTGCGTCCTCTCAGCGGAAAATTATATATCTAAAATTATATATCTATATCTGTGATACTTTCTAGTTCGATTATTTATTTTCAGCAGAGATTATTATACACGAACCTTTCACGCGCTTTTACTTAACGCTAGATCAAACACGTGCTTATCTTTATCGTAGCAATGTACGAGATGGACGAAGACAGTTGAAAAAATTTGCAAATAATTTTAGATAACACAAAATTTCAATACCAAAATGAAGATCAGTATTATTACTCGATTTCACGTTGGAATTTTTATTGTATAATGCAATGTATCTCTCACTGTGCGTCTCTGGTTGAAAACGTGACAAAATTCAAGCAGGACAATCGAATTTGCTTTATCGATTCGAAACAATTTCTTGTTTGCAAAATAATAAACGCTGCTTTCAACTGCTGTTGAATGATTGAAAATTAGTAAGAGAAATTCGTGGAGTTCCAAGACATTCGTTATGATAGAGGAGAAAGGTTTTCGACTTTGCAAGGTTGTTAGTTTCGGTTTCACTGTAATTGGTATTAATTAGCTAAATACGATGATATCGTGGATTTAGATAATTGCAGGTGACTTGTTGCGTGTTACGTACGTGACGTGAGTTCACGAATTTACGTTACAACGTGTCTAATCTTATGTATACGAGAACCTTGTAATTGTACACGTGGCACCCATTTCAGACAGTATTAACGACATCATTGTTCTAAGTAAACCCAATAGAAATGACTTGTTATATATACATATATATATCAGAAGAAGTTATCTGTTTGGTTTACACGTCTTACGAAACCGTTTCGTTTTTTATCTGAAGTATCCTAAGTATCACACAGTGTACTCGTAGATTCTACAATTTACAATAAAAATTCAATAGCTCACGAATTGCAAAATTATTTTTCGTAAGTCGTAACGCATAATTACTCAATTGTTACAAAATAACTAAGAGCAGAGCAAAACATTCTGTTTACAGATTTCTGCAACAAAAAATGTAATATTCGTCAAATAACTCTGCACGATAGATGAAAAATAAAATGCTAGCTAATAACAAATTGAAAGATCATTAACGCTGTTTCGTAGGAAATGATACGCGCCAAAAATTTCTACCCAATCGTCTCCCATCGCAATCCTCTTGCCCGTAACGAACCACTGTCTCCCGCGCCATTTTCTACTCCATTTCTTTTCGCATCTCCCCGAGGATTTCACGCGTTACGCGTTAATTAAGACAGATTCCATTGCGCAACGAGACAGCGAACGAAAGCAAACACCGTAGATTACCACACCGCGGTACAGAAACCCGAACGAGAGTGTCTTGGTTGAGGTTGAACAACGCCAAACATCGCCACGCGTAAATCACCGCAGTGATACCGCCGTCGCCTTCTTAATCGCTGCTCCACAAACATTGAAACGTGTTCCGTCGTGGTGGATTCTGGGAGTACACCGCCACGATTACGAAGCGAGAAAGGGCAATAAAAAAGGCGGCCAAACACGAGGACTGTCGCAATTTCCCGCGCCAACAACGAGGATATTTGAAGATCAACGGGAAACATCGCGATTACGTTTGAATTATTGCGTCTCGAAGGGTTGCTGCGCGCAAAATGGCGGGCGTATCGGCACCCGCGAGAGGGAGTCTCGATACTGGGAACCACGGCAGGGATGAACAACGACCACTTTGTCCAACCAGTCCGCGGAAATCC
The DNA here is from genome assembly GCF_050948175.1 of Xylocopa sonorina. Taxonomy (NCBI): domain Eukaryota; kingdom Metazoa; phylum Arthropoda; class Insecta; order Hymenoptera; family Apidae; genus Xylocopa; species Xylocopa sonorina. The sequence continues at coordinate 4,464,775 of NC_135196.1, read as the reverse complement.
CTTTGAATCGCGGCCAAATTCTATCTGGTATCGTCCAGCATGTGTTCGCGGTGCTTATGAGCTCGCGTTTGATAGTTTGCCCGACTTTTCTTCTTCTACCCGCGTGGGACTTTTTACGCGGGCCCGCGTCTGGCTTACTGTTATGACGGTTCCCGTTTTTTGCCGTTCGATTCTTGCTCGCTTGAGAAAAGTTAACATCCGAGGGATGTTGTCACGGCTGAAGCCGTGACACGGATAGAGTCGAGACGCGATCAACGTTCGGTAAGGAAACTTGCTCCACTCGTTGCGATTTAGTAGAACGACGCGGAGCCGTTCGTTTTATCTCTCTCGTGTATAGTAGAATTATTATTTCGTTTGGATTTTCTTTTGTTTTTTTTTTTTTTAGGGTCGTATCCGTTAAATGCGCGTTGGCTGAGTGAAATGTATTTTAATACAAGTTTAATCTGAGACGTGGGGCTCGAAGTATCGGTAAGCGGGATTTTATCGTCGTGTACGAGCTGCGTTTGAGAAGATCAGATGTGATGGGCGAAAAGAGAAATGAAATAATAAGAAAAGGGTTGATCTGAAACAAAAAATTGTATATGTCATTTACTGGTAATTGGAGTTTTAATCTTATGCCTTCGAATCGTAAGTTTTCTTAAAAAAGTTATTAACTGTAATTGGAAACTAATTTTATCGAATATGAATATAACTGAATTAAAATACAACGTAATCTATACAAAATGTGTACGAAGAATTGAAATATAAGCCTTTGAATATATAAATAGCTTCAATTAAGAAAAGCGCCTGCAAATTACATTTATTTGGGTTGCTAAATGTATCGATATAAGCTACATTACAAAATAATAGAAATATTAAGACGATAATATATATCTATTATTAAATAGAAACTATTCTACTAAGATAAAATAAAGTTTCTAAAATTCAATATTTAATTTATAATTATTAACCCTTTGCACCCCGAATTATTTTTCAATTCTATTGCCAAAAACTTCTTACTATTGTATATTTCAAAAGACAGTTCCTCGTCTGTTACTCACAAACAATTTCCTTTACTAATTATGTTAATTATATCTCTCAAATTTTGCTATAATTTATATTTATAGAATTCATATTCATTTCTTCTTTTTTATTTGCTAATAACAAAGAAATTCAAAGATTTAATAAGTTATACTATAAAACAATATATGTACTGTTATTGCTAACAAAAAACGTAGTTTAATAAATATAATAAGCCATATAAATAGATAATCTTTACTTTCGTACTTGCTCGCATCGCTACCAGTGCGATCATAGTATAAAATCTGACCAGCCGTGCGTTCTTAAGCTCGCAATTCGTATCCGGCGCATGTCATTAAGAGTTTCTCGATTTTCGATCAGCCATCGACGGATAAAGTTGTTCGACTGAAAAAAGAAACGAGAATTCGTTCGACTGGTACGTCGATACGTAATTCCTTCTTAAGGAATGGCCGCTTTTGTAGTTTAATTGGACGGGAGAAAGGGCGACGGGACTGAAAATATGTGAAGACTGTCGTTTTCAAACGAGCTTCGGGACTTTTAAAGTGGAGCAACTGTCAAGATAAGGAGAAGTGAATCGACCGCTTTCACGGTTGTTTATATTCTATTTAGGCTCGTGGATTAAACGGCCGGCACCAATTAGTTCGATTCAGAGAGCCGTTCGATGTTTGTACAAAATTTCCATCGAAAAAGTATCCGTAACAATCGCTCGTACGAATGTTTTTCTGTGTCGAAGGTCCACGCGCTGGAATCTAAACAAAATTTCACTTCTTAAGTCAGCTGAAGTTCACGACAATGCAATCTACGAAATGCACGTTGTACTTAAAAGTTCGAGGCGATCGTTTCGTGGAAAATAAGAATTTCTTTCGACAGCTTCCTAGTATACCTTCTGTTCGCAAATAATAAATTGCACAAGCATTGAAATCACCGTACTTCCGTTTCTATATTAGTAGATATAATTCTTTATTATTTAGTAGAAATCTGATAAGTTGAAATGTCGATTATCAAACGATTACGAAACGAAATTAAATGTTGTTTAATATTCTTGTTAATTGTACTTGAAGGTACGTAAACATTTAATTATGAACAAATCAGAAGGGTGGATATAAAAAATGTATCTTTTAATTGAAATGTGTGCTTCAATTAAATGAAAAATCATTGAAATGATAAATTTTGTACAATTGGAATAAATAATATTATGTTGTATGATACTAACTATAAGTGAGAGTGTATAGAAATATTTTCTGTGCTCTATATTAACGAGAAAAGAAACGCAAACAAGCAATGCGTATTTCTGTGAGAACATGCTAAATTTGACCATAGCCACTTCAATGCTCCAAATACTTGTACGTCGGAATGCGAAGCTAAATGTGTACCATCAAGAATATAAATCATCGATGGCTGGGAAGCAAAAAATTCAAACAAGGCGAAATTCCAATCGAAAATGTAAATAAGCCATACTAACATCTAAATTCAATCGTCCGGCTATAGTAGCATCGAGAACCTAAATTCCTGGGAATCAAGAATACCACGAGCCTCGTAAACGATAAATCATCGATATCGATGCTTATCGAGCACCGGATATTTAAGATTCACCTATTTCTTTACGATCATTTAAATCCTTTACGGCATAAAAATTGCCAACAGGTAACTGCATCGTAATTCATTAACGTCTGTTTAAATCACGGAGGCAGGTAGCGAGATTCCAGAAACAAAATACTCTCTATTTTTAAAACGAGTTTCAATTCTTGTTTATAAGGACAACGCGTTGCCTTCGGGAGCATAAATCACACGCATATTTTCATGATTAAGTGAAACGCTATTTTTAAACGAATTCTCTTGAAAAACTAAACTGGCTTAGTCGAATTTCAATCGAGTAAATGAAAATATTCCTTAAAAAATGTAATTATTTAATTAAGTTATAGAAAATCTAAACAATTGAATAATATCCTTGCAATATATAAATCGGTACAAATCTGATTAATCCTTTGATTTCATTGAAGCACTCCAATGCTCCAATTATGTACAAAGCTTTATTCGATATCACCTTCATATTAAAATCAAAGTCTTCTCCCTTGTGTCATACCCAGTACACAAATATTATAAAATATTATCGAAAAAGTTCATAAAAGAAAGAAATATAAGTGATTATTACACTTAGATGGAGTAGACTCCTGCTAGATCTAAACAAATTACAATTTCAAAATAAAACCGAAGGAATTCATCCCATATTAATAAATATCATCGAAGCATTTACGTATAAAATAAAAACTCATAAAATATCTAATTTAGAAGTAAGCATTTAAACACAAACCATATAAACCATTTATATCTAATTTCAAGAAAGATGATAAAAAAATCTACGATCAATTAAAAGAAACCCTCTAGATTAATATCAAATCAAGTATATTTATCAAAACCAAAGAGAATTGGAAGCACATTTACTACAAAACAGAAGTATAAATCCCTCCAATTCGCATCGATCCGTCTAATCAAACACGAAAACGTACACCTCACGAACGAAACCATTTAAATAACACGATGAAACCCGAGGCAATATTAAATATTAACGTCTGGAAGGAAGAAAAACCGAGTTTAACCGCTTCTAGAATAAACGTATCTTCGGCGTGGATCTAAATCCTTATAAATCAGAGCCAGACGGGGAAGGTGGTTTCCTCGGTGGATCTTCCCACTTCTCGCGGGCCATTCGTTCCATTAAACGAAGAGAGCGGGGGCTTTGATTTTCAGGCCTCTACGGGGTTCTTAGCCCTCTGCTGCTCGAGGGAACCACCTCCCTCGCGCACGCGGACGCACACGCATAAACCGCGCGCGTACGTGACAATAGCGGTACCGAAGTCGTTTTATTTGTCGCGCACTTATTGTCCGTCGCGTATCACTGCTCGTAAACAGTGTCCCGCCGCTGAAAGCATGCTCCGTGGGCAGATTTCGTAATCGTTTTAGAGGTTACGCTGAAGGCTATGCGCTTCTGCCGGGCGACCACGTCGGTTTCCCGCTGTCGCGACGCATTGCGGACCTTCGAAACTAAGGGGGATGCTCCAGCGTAGCAATTCTCGATACGGAAGCTACACCCACCGATTTCGACTGACGTGACGTTCGTTATCGGAAATCGTTCGACTGCTCGCTTTTTTTTTATCTGTCGCAGTACGATTTTCAGTGTGCACTGAAATCCGTGGAAATTAACTCCACCCTTGAACAGACGCGCCTTTTAAAGTGCGACACTTCGATGTAACTTGGAAATTATTCGATATCGCGAATCCCTTGGAATCATTTCTTTATTGTAATATATAATTGATTGTATAAATATAAATTACAACTAAGGTTGAGAGCTGTATTTAATACAATTAGTAAACAAAATTGTTTGGAAGTAATAGTCGAGGAACTGTTATTTATATTAAATTGCAAGTAATATAAGACACTTACATCAAAGAAATAAAGTAAGATAAATCCTTGACAGAAAAAATAATTAATATCCGCTCCCTTATTTAATTACATACACCAGCAAGCCTAGCTTCCGGTTAAAGGCCACTAATAATCTCATTAAACTGTAATCTGATTTTTCGATCGGTTTTTCTATATTAGAACGCTGGACTGTAATAGCATGCTCGGTTTCAAAAGTCCTCCCCTGTTATTACACGCACTTACGTCGATACGTTAAATCAATCGCACGCCAATAACAGTCCCGAGCGTCTTAGAATGTCGCCCTTGCCGCGTCTTCGGAACCGCGACGACCCGCAACCGAAAACAACAGCCACGACTTCCGAGAACGTGACATTACTACGGGTCGTTACGACAGAGGCGACAGTCGTGCGACACGACCGACGCGAGTCTCAGTAGAACCAACGAAACCAGCATCGAGCGACGATTACGACAATTACACTTGGGGCAGAGTATCAGAAGCGTAACAGAGTGGAACCGTTCGAAATCGACCCGCGTTACGCCCGCCCCGGCGTAAACGCGCCGCTACCGCGCTATCAAACCGAGAGATCCGCTCGCGTTCGTTACTCACCGGTATCCAGGAGGTTAGAGGTCAACCGCGAACCATGCTCCAGTTTGATCGAGCGTGCAGCGATTGACAGAGTCCTCCAAGCGTGTGTAGCTGTGTAGACAGGCAGGAAACGACGGTCCCAGGACGATCAGTGGCGAAGTTCGAGAGTCTTTTTTCCAGCGGAAGGCACAAGTGTCACCACACCGAGGCACGGCTCACAGGACGGCGGGACCGGCGTGTCGTAAATCGCGTCGCGATCGTTCGCGTTCGCGATGTTGTCAACGAATCGAAAGGAAAACACCGAGAATCGACGGGGAGTGGATGCGAACGTGAGCTTCGATCGATGTCCGTGCGCAGACTGCCCGCACCTCGCTGCTGCCGGGCGTTCGTCATGTCGCGGTCTTCGTCGGTCGCGCTCGGCTTCTCGCTCGCGGCACACCCCCCACCCCACACCCCTACCGACGCCTCGTGCTCCTCTCTCTCTCTCTCTCTCTCTCTCTCTCTCTTTCTCTCTCTCTCTATCGCGCGCCGCGGCGCTTCTCCATCGAAATACAAACCGACGCTCGGTCTCGCCGTTCCATTCGGGCGCCGCGCCGCGTTCGGAGCATCGAACGTTTTCCACCGTTTCCCAGAAATTCGCGCGAGCTTCTCCCGTTTAGAGCCGCTCGCGTGCGCGCAACAATGGTTTTTCGATTTGTCGCGGTGGAATTCGAAAATGCGAGTTTGGTGAATCGATTTTTTGGTTAAAGATCGATGAGGATGATGGATTATTGCGAACATTGTGTCTTATTTGCATCGTAGGTGAAATTTTCCTTATGGATTGAAAGTATTTCTTTTGGGCTAAGGCGAAGGTGGAGGGTTGCGATTTTAATAGTAGCGAAGAAGTAATTAGGCTTGCAGATATTTAGACTTATTATTGCGATATTAAGTTTTGGAGATGGTTATGAAATGGGTTGTTTGAAAAATTTAAATAGAATTCATCATTTTTTTTATATAGATATGATAATGGTTATTTGTAAATATATTATATGCTTAATTATAATGTCTAAGCAACGAAGAGTACTATATAATAACTACTTTAATATAAAAAATGAAAGACTTGTTTTGGTTTATTTCTGCACTATTGTCCCAATTTTTGACCTAATAAATTTCAGATTCATCTTTTCCAATACTCCTTGGATACACGTTTATTGCAACGATAAAAGGGAAACAGATCGAGTCGAGCGTTTCCCGGTTTCCGTGGATTCCTGTATTACGCACGCATTTATGCATGCATTCACGGTGCAATCTACGATAAATCATATTCGGCTTCCTCTTGACTATTGGACCCTGCTGCGTGCATATCGCGTGCATTATGTCAGCTTCATTTGCCACAATTTATGGCACTATTCGGAACAAATAAGTTTCCCGTATTTTGCATATTCGATTGAGGACATTGATAAGCACCCACGAGTGTAAATGTTTATTTTCCTTTCATCCGATCTGCATGCCCTTCTCATTCAGCTACCCTCTTTCACAGCCCCGCGTGTAAAAACGAGTTTACCCTCCCAATTTCGAACGTTTCGAATATTAAATGTCACTTCCAATTCTACGTGTTAATATTGTTACAACTACATTTGCATCCGTATAAAAGACAATTGTTTCACTTTTGTTTTATTAATAATTATATAAAAGTACTTTTAGTATCTTAAATGTATTTAAACGAATGCAAATTTAGTGTAATTCAAGAGAAGCCCTTTTGCTTTCGGTTTATATCGCCGATAGCAGACCAGTAAAAGAATGGAGAGTTTTCTACGTGTAAACTGACCTTACTTTATTTCTTACAACGTGGCTGTATCGACTTGTTAGGGGTCGATAAACTTACTACCTGCTCCGACACGTCTATACACTTCAATTTCTTTTCCGTATCACGGAATCGTGTTCTGGTTCTCGTATTTAACCCACAAACCTATCTCAATTTTACATAACTCGACTTAAATCGATAAGTCGAACATTCCGCTTCTAACCGAGTTAATATCTCCATACCAGCTATTCTAATGTAATATGATAGTTAATTTCCACTCATTGTTTCTAAATAATAAAATTCAAGCAATGCTAACTTTCATTAATCGATATGAAATATTATTTTCGTTAATACCAAAGATTCGAATGAACACGAACATTCCACTTGTCAGAAAGGGTATTTAAAAAATACATATCATTATAAAAGCATCAATGACACGAACACCAGAATCCGTAACAGATCACGCGACGACTACCCTCTGAAATAAAAGAGAACCGATACGCATTCCTAAAAGTACCGGTATTTAACGCTCTAAGCCCGAAGCGCACGTCCGCGTCCCATTACCCCACAATTCTCTCTCATCTCGATCGTAAAGTATCAAGCCAAACATTACAGCGTCGCGAAACGAAAAGAGAGAAGCTCTCGCGCATAAACAACTACAACACCTGTCGGTTAATGCTCATTTAATCTCTCGGTGCAATCCGGCGACGATTATCGAATAAACGACAGAATCTCGCGTGACGGGGACCGCGCCCCGCTTAAGCGTTGCCTAATTCCTCTTCCACCCCGTTCCACTCTATCACCCCTCTCCCTGTGTCTCCATTAAAAAGAAAAAAAAACGCGAAACATTAACAGAACCGCAGGTTACCCGGGGTCCACCATCAACGTCACTTACCGCTATCAAGCTAATACTCGAGGTAATTGTTTAATGCATACCTTGGCCGTCTCCACCCCGTGGAACTTCAACATCAGCGCGAACTTTAATGGCACGTGTTTACTCATTCCGTCGTGGCACTCGCGATCTCGTTAATTGGCCCGCGGCGCGCATTCATTGATTAACGACGAGCCCCTCCCAGCCAGTTTTCCATAATCATCGGGCGGCTGCCTCGATTCCGCGGCCTCCTCGACCCTCATTCGTCGGCAATCGACGGTTAAAAGGGTCGCTGAAAAAGGGATTGCCACACGCTTTCGTCCCCTTTCTCGCGCCCACCTCGCCACGCCAAACGACTCCTGTCTGAACCCTTCCAACCGACTTCAACGAAACGTGCGACAATCTCTGCTTTCCGCGTTGCGAGCTCGTCTGTTATCGTGCACGGTTGTCCAGCGCGTGTTTTGCGCTCGAGGCGCATAGAAACCGAGCGGATCGAAAATCGACCTGGGCCATTGTGCGAAAGATGGATCGCGAATCGAGTACAGGAAGCGAGGGGTAACAGGATGTTTTCAGCCGCTAATCTGACCACGTTTTGTGTGTTTTTTTTTAGGGTTGACCTACATAATCGAACTGCAGGCGCGATTTGTCACGCTGTCTGCGATCGAAATTGCATAATTTGGATAATTCGTCGAAAGATACTTCGATTGTATAAAATGAAGCATTGAAAAATGAATATAATTGTGGATTGTAGTTTTGATTGTGGTGGTGGCTGATTACGACTGAATTGATATTTTTAATATAATATTTTTTATAATTAGAACGTGTGACTGAGTAATAGATTTCTATAAATATGGATTTCATGCTTTCGAGTTTAATAATTTTCAGTGAACACAAGCTACGCTAATTTCATTTAACGTATACCTTCTAAATTACACACGCACAATTATTAGCTTGAATAAAAATTGTTTGTAACCTACAATTGTAACTATGAACTACATAAGTAATTAAAGTTATAATCAGCATTCCTACGTTCATTTAGAAACAAACGGAAATTAGCGAATCATGACAAATTGATTCAATGATCAAAGAAATAATTAAACGCGTTAAACAGATACAGTACACATTTGCGGAACTCGAACAGGAAGACCTGCTGCACGCATACTCTCGAATAAATAAACAAAGCTTCGTTAATTCTCACAATTTCGTTTGCTCCTCGAGCACAGTCCCCCATATTATCTTGGAGCAATAATAATTACATATGCATCCAGCGTGTCTCTGTTAATCGTTCGGCCAGAAGAAAAAAAGGAAGGATCTTGGCCGAGTCTGGTTGCCACTGCGCGCACTTGTCGCTGGGCTCCGAGCAGTGCAATCAATTACACGCTCGTTAAGGGAGAAAAGAGAGCAATCGAGAGGAACAAGGGGGAGAATAACTGGCGAAACTGCGAACGAATGTGGGAAAGTTCGTCGCGCGACAGGATAGAGCCTGTTTCGATAGGCCCACATCGTTCGTGCAACCAAAGCCCCTATTATGCTTTCGCTAGGCGTGATCGTCGACGAACTTCCGGATAAAGTTACCTTTTCATTTTCAAAGGTCCACTCCAGGCCTTCCTAAACTCTGAAAGGGATGACGCGGTGCACGCGTGGCGATGCTCGTAGTTGTTGGCAATTTTATTAATTATCAATCATCAGACATCTTATTTATGAAATTTAAAATCGATCTAGAGATTTGATTTTAGTTTCATATTCCTTTGATCTGCATAATGAATTTTTTTATAAGATATCATGTTCTCTTGTTACTGTTTGTTATTTTTATTAATTGATAGCAATATTATTGGTAAAAAATTAATTACTTACAATTTAATTTGTACTCGTACACGTACGTAATATTAGTGTTACGATACTCTTCAACAAGTATCCCTTATAAGAATCCTTTTAAGCTGAAGTAACCTTTGCGAATATAATTTCTTGATATAAAAAATTATCCATTATTATTATACACAGCTGCATAATCTGTTTGTCCCAAAGAGTTTCACATAAGTAGAACCCTATTATGCTTTAAAAATTACATAGAAACAATCAACAGCAAACCCTTACATTTATTCACCTAACTTGAATTCTAATTAAACTCGAAAAATAATTTCAACCTGTTAAAAATTCATTTTGTTTCACGATTAAATCACTCGAGCACACCGACAATGTACACTTCAAACGGCGCGATCCTCCGCAAGTGGTTCAACCGCGTTTCAAAGGAACTGTCATCGAGAAAAAGGGAAAGAATGGTAATTGAAGTTTACCACGCATCAGGTTCAATTTCGATGTTATCTTTGTCTAGGGAACCCCGCGACGCGGTCTGGTAAATCATAAACGTCTCAAGTACGACCGTAAACCGTACGATTGCGGTCGTAATTCTTTTCCGGTGTCGCGCGGCCGCGTCTGACCGACCGTTTTTCACTTTTCGCTAGACGGAAGGTTGTTGAACGTGTCGCGGTCCACCAGGGCAAACCGAGCGGAACGAACGACGTCGACATGTCCATTGTTGAGAGCCAAGACGTCCCGCGGACCCTGAACGCCGTTTTCCGCGGCCACAATTGAGTTTTCACCGCGACAACCCTCGACTTCATCGCGGACACGCGTTAATGTCGCTGCAGCCTGATGTCGTGGGTGTGCAGCTTCGTGCCGTCTGTAGAAAAAATCCTAGACGTTTGCTTCTTGGGGGGTACATCGAACGCGAAGCTGTAAATTCCTCGATTTTACATTTGCTTGGTCGCGCACGATAATCTACGTTTAATAAATTTGATAAACCAAAAGGTGTTGGCAGATAATTAGTACTTTTTTCTGTAAACGATGGTGATGTTTGAAATCATAACTGTACGTAAAGATTGTTAGCTGTTAGGTTATTTAATAAATAAAAGGAAAGACTAAAAAGAATACGGTATAATAATATCACGGACATATTGAATAAGAAATGTCTGTCCAACATGTGTCAGAATTATAACATTCTTTATGGTTGTTTGAAACACGAGCAATAATAACGCAAATTTGTGAACCAAAAGGTGTTAACAGATAATTGTACTTTTTTTGTAAACGCTAGCGATATTTGAAATTATAATTCTACGTAAAGAGTGTTAGCTGTTAGGTTGTTGTACTAATTATTAAGAAGAAAGACTAAAATGCGCATGCTATAATAATATCATGGACACATTGAAAAAGAAATGTCTATCCAACATGTGTCATCAGAATTATAATATTCTTTATAGTTGCTTGAAACGCGAGCAATAATAACGCGAATTATAATCGCAGAAGCGTGTTGTAATCGTTTCGACACTAAACGGTCAACAACGAACCCCCATCGCGTTACCAAAGAACACGGTGCCAATTGCCATTGAACCCCATCGCACTCACCGTACTCGAGTGCGCTCGAGCCTCGCCAACCCGAATGCTTTACTAACACTCGATTCAATATTCTATCGACTTTGCTACCAAAAGGAAGTAATATATTAGCCAATTACACCGCTTGACCAACAATCAACGTTGGGTTATCCATTTGTACCGTTCGCTGCCGCGATTCTAAACCTCCGACGTCTAGTGAGACGTAACGCCCACACACGCGAAATTGTACCGATTTAATACAGAGGGCTTGTCCGTCTGATAGACAAACGACGCAGTAACGCGGGCTTAGAAAACTCTGTATTCGCGCTTAACAACGCTCCAACGCTATTTATAACAACAACGGTGAAAAATATCCTCCAGCCTGCTACCTCTTCCTCGACCACGTTTTCCACGTTCGACTCTCGACTCTCGTCCCTCCAGGAAACTTTCTACCTCCAAATCCATTCGTTACGCAATTTCTACGCCAGTTCGTCTACGTCAACGGACGACACTTGAAGAGGTCGATAGAAGAGGAGGAGCAAGAAGGGTTTGGACAACGTAACTCGAGGACCCGCGTAACAGTACCGTTGAAAAAAAGGCAGGGCAACGCTTCTAACTGTTAACAACCGGCGTTCCTTTTCCACCCTTTCTCGAGCCACTTTCGACGCATATTAAACCCGTCCACGCAGTGGTTACAGCTGTTTTTTCGGGCGCGGCAGCGAGCTGGCCATTCTTCGATCGTGAACGGACGTACACGGCCAGAGACGACGTCCTCGGGCACCGCGTCTTTTCTTCTTTTTCCCGCTTCGCAGACAAATGCACGTCGTTTTTCGAATCGACGCACGGAATCTTAATGACGTCCTCGTCACGTATCCACTCACGAACGACACCCGTACGCAGCGTACATACGTCCTACGAAACGACAAAGGGAAACGTGCCACGTTTTGTGGAAACTCGAACGGTATCGCGTGCACGACACCTCTCGAACGGCGACGGGTTTATTAACCGTTTCGCGTTGATTGCGCTTGGGAAAGAACGGGCCACTTTTCGGAGAAACTTCTTTAATTACTCGATCATTACTTTTCTTGCTAGTTCCCGTTCGAGGGTAACAGCCGTGGCTTTTATTCAGCCTCTGAAGTTAACTGCATTTGTTTCTTTTGTATAATAGAATTTCAAATATGGCGTTAGATAAATATTTGAAATGCGTTTATATGCGATATATCTCGTAATTAAGTTAATTATAAATAACACTTTACTTTTAATTTCTTGGTAGATGAATATGAAAAGATCGCCGTTAGATTTTTACTGTTAATTTATGGAAATGCAATTGAAGAAGCTCGTTGAATCGAAAGTATTGAATAAAAATTTGTAGTTTACCGTTGTGGAATGTTTCACGATCGAAAGTAAGCCTAGTTACTGCAAGTATATGTAGGTCTCCTCTTAAAAAGAGCTTTCGCAGTTGTTTATTGAGACGCCAAAACGGGCTCTCGGTTAAGCCTTCAAACGTTCTGGCATATATCCAGAAATATTGCACTTAGAGTCCTTCTTGGGACATGACGTAGTTCACGAGTACTTGAAGTCAGAAACATCGAGGATGAACGTTCCTTAAACTTCTCGACGAGATGAATCGGAGGAGACGAAGCGCGTTCACGTGGAAGCCATCTTCTGCTTAAGATCTACGTGTACGATACATAATTGCAGATATCAGAGAATTGTTGTAACATATATATCAATTAAGCACACAAATTGCAAATTGAATGTAAATGCAAAAAGAATGCAAAGGATATGACTGAGATATTTTATCAAGAGATTACAGTGGAATAATTAATATTGATATCGAATTATATGGATGATATTATGGATATAGCGGATGCATGTTAATTTGATCAAATTATAACAGAATTATTCGATATACATCAAGTTTCCATGCATGCGTACCTCATAAACTTCGTTTTAATTTCCATCAATTTTTCCACCCCTAAATTACATCAATTCGAAACATAATAAATTACGGCAACAATATTTTTCATACTTATACAGCACCACCCCCTTGTTACGGCGCGTTTAAAAGCACATTCGGCCGTGAAAAAATTCCTTATTATGAGCGAAAGCATACGCGCTACGACGTCGCGTGAAATTAATCGAGAGCTATAAATCACACCGATTGAAATTATAAAGTTCAGTGTAACGACCGATGCGAGTATCGAGGACATAAATCTTCGGAGATTCGATCTATTTTTATACATCGCGGACAGTTCCGATCGTCATTAATATTCATCAAAATGCAACTACTCCTGCGCCACACAGGACGCAATAAGGAGCGTGCATCGATCCGAATGTCTCTTAAATTAACTTTGTTTTACCTTGATTCAACATTCTCTTGGACGTCGTCGAGGGCTACATTGTTTTTCTCCATTTAACTAATGCGTGTACGTAAGATATTTGATTTTAATAAGTGTCTGTGAATTGCGAGGTTGGACGCGAACGAACATTAATGTTTTGTTTTTAAAGCTGTTCGCTTTTTATGCCTTAAAATATATTCTATAAGAAAACCTCTTCCTCTCTGAATTTTCTTCTCATTTTCTACATATATGAATGAATTGTTTGCCACTCATCGTATGGGTGCAACATTCGCTTAACCTACTATTTCCATTTTACTTTTAATTATTGAATAAAAAAATTAGTACTGTCAAATGTTTAAAGTAGACGAAGTTGATGATGAAACAAATTCTAAATAAATGTAAATCTGTCTAAACTAGACCACATTTTAAATCAAAGTCTTCATTTAAATAAACTTAAAACCTCCTAATCCATATATTTCAATTATGTTAGAAATTTGTTTCTACTTATACATAAACAAAATGCTAATAAAAATCTTCGATCGATTCTTAAACTCATCTCTCCTTTTATCTCTTTAACGATAACGAAGCACATTTCTGAGCCAAAATAGAAACGAGGACTGCCAATTTCTAAACAATACCGCAACAAGCGATTTTAACGGTGCCATTAACAAGGCACATTTAATTAAAGATCCAATGGCGAGCAGGCGAGCGTCGAGCGTCCAGTTTTCCGGAACTCCGTGGCTTCGGAGAGGCGTTGATTTATTACATCGTCCGGGAACGACCGATAAAAGCATCCTTTACGCGTGCGTAAAAATTACAGGATGCAACGGGCACGTATTACGGGCACACGACCCACGCGTCCCTCCGCGAATGATCATCGTGCTCGAATGCTTGTTCATAAAATTTTTACGATAATTTATAGCTTAATATACCAACAAAACGCGGATAGTTTGCCATTCGTGCGCATTCTCCCCGTTCACGACGACCGTTCGCTCATTTCCCGGTCGAGAACCACCGACGCCATCGCGCGGAACCTCGCGTTACAGCGCGCATCGATTTTCTGTAACCAACATCACGCTGCGTTGTTAAATTCGCGTGCACACACCTATTGACAGGGGACCTCTGTCCGCTGGTCAATTAGAAACCACTTTCAGTTACAGTTTATCAACACTTCCTCCGTAATCACGGTTTTATTAGCACCGCGTTGTAAAACGTGTTCGAGAATTTAAGGTGATGGTTGATGGAACCTTCTTGAGCCGTAAAAGATGTTGGAATCAAATTTTCACTGTGAAAAGTATTTGAAAATATTCATCTTTTAGCGATGTATTGAGTAATATACTTTGTGTTTGTTTAATAGTATTTTTTTAATTTAATCGAATCTGGAAATGTTAATAGTATTTTTCTTAATGTTGTGGAGAAATTATTTTCAAAAGCCATATATGAAACAATAATTTGTGCTATTATGCTAAACTGATTATATTGAAATTTATAATAATGGTGGACTCTGAATATCCACGATACTTTTTATTATATCTGGTACGTATCTGGTATGTATTAATAATGAACCAATTCATCACTGATATTACGTCTCATTAAATTCATTTCATTACAGCGCGAGATAACGTGAAACAATGAATGAAACTGAAATTTATAATGTACTATTTGCTTTTCAATTGCGTTTAATATTTGTAAAATGATCGTGTCGTAAATCTTTCACGTGGCAAACCAGCTATCCAACGTATCTGTTTTTAAACGAAACTCGTGTTAATAAAAGATAACACAGAAACGCTAACATAACATATATATCAAACTAATCGTATTAGAGAATGAAAGATTCTATTAATTATTAATGCCATTTATCATGAACGCAATTACTCTCCGTTTCCGTATTTTGCACTTTTCCATTCAACCCCCTACTGAAGCCACGATTTCTTCAACTACAAACGAAGCAGAGATGTGTTACGAGAATGAATCTATTCCATATTAAGACTTAATCTGTCCGTCCTTCGTATATTCCTTCATGTTATTAATTAAAAGAAAAAGAAGGTATAGCTTGCTAATTGTTGTCATGCATTAATCTTTCATGAAGCACATTTACTGCTTATAGAAACGAGGTTAGAAACCTTCTATGGTATTAATACCAGACGTCATTAAAAGGTTCAATAGTGTTATTAGCGAGTCGCTCGAAGAAAAAGAAAAGCAGAAGAGAAACGATCGAAATGAATATAATTATCGTGTTACACGTAGCGACATAATTATTTATAATCTGGACCCCGTGCTTGTACGACGCTCGTGGCCGTCCTTTTTCTCAAATTATTCGAAAGTTACAAGGAGGGCTTAATAAAATTCGCGATACTCATTGCAATTCAAATTAAGCCCTCGACGCTACTAAATATTTCAGCAATATTGAACCACTTATCGTGGTCTCGCACACGTACGCGCGCGCACACCCGCGGCGACGTCAAAAAAACGAGGAACGGGCCGCTATTAAAATAATTTTGCCAGCTTGCAACAATATCAGGACTCAATTATCTTCGTTTTAATTAACCAAAGCCGTACCGACCGGCAACGAGTCGCGCAAGAACGAAACAGGGGGCGAAGAGGGGTGGTGGGGCGGAAAAGGCAGGGCTCGATTGGGCTCGGACAACGTTGCAAAGAGAAAATGTATAAATTATCGACGTGTCCAGTATCCCGCCGACTTAAATCGCGTACGCGAAACCGAATTCGCCGATTATCTCGGGGCAACATCAAAGTTCCACCGTCCGCGGCTCGGTAATTAATCTAAATTACTCGAATCGTCGACGATGCGCCCGGGGAATTAGCATCGCTGGCGCAACATTGACAGGTGTAATAACGCAAAAACGGTTTCTCGTATTCCCTCGTAACTTCTTGCGAGCCCTCTTTCATTCAACTAATTAATATACAGGACGCGATAATATCATTCCCAATAATTAACTTTCGTTCGTACCTTCGTCACATCTCGCATAAACACACAAACTCTGATGAACTGTTTACATTTTTTCTCAGTTTTTCCTACATTTCTAACTAAGCGACTATTCTTGCTTTCGCCTGTCAAAGTTGTATATAATGATAAATAGAAAATGTATAAATTAAACATAAACCGCGAGTAAGAAACGCTTTGGCATTGGTATTGCTTTCATATCGCAGATTGGCCTCGATCTTAAATCTCAGTGGCGAGGTTTTAATCAATCGCGGCTCGTCGAGAAAAAAAAGCCGCTGGCGCTTTCGATTACTCGGTCAACCCCCTTTCGACCGTCGTAGCCGTTGGCCATCGAGCGTGTACCACTCTGGGGTGGCATATTTAACCACTCGCAGTGTTCGAAACTAGTGGAATAAAATTTCTTTAGAAGGTAGAGTCAAAGATTGAGTTCTCGATATTGTATCTTAAATCTGATATGAAATAAAAATAGTGATAGTGATGCTAACCATTCTAGAACGAGAACTTTTGCAGTGGTTTAAAGGCTACCACCAACGTCTGTCGGTTATAGGCGAAAGCCTTGGTACGACAAGACCTGACACTGTGTCCCTAAAGTTGCTCAACAAAAGTAATGGGGTTGCAACAGTGACTCTTGAGTGCAAAATTGCTTCACCCTAATTTGTATATAATATCAATTAAAATTAACCAAAAGACACAGCAAGAATAGCATATTCAAATTTTCATTTAAAGATGGCAATAAATTAGAAAGAGTATAAATATGAAAAATTGCAACAAATTTAAGAAAGTATAGCTACAGCAGAATATTTGACACGGATTAAAGGAATCTGATTTATCTAGTAATTTGAAAAAAAATGTTCAGAAAACAGGACAACGCTGTTGGTGATACAATTCTAGCACGATCAGGAATTCGAAGAATTATGCCATCTACGTGGTTATCTTTCCGTAACATCGTGAATTCCGCTCGACGAATTCTAATTAATCGAATACCCGCGGCGGTGCGATGCAGACGCAGCTCGAAGACGGGGCAATCTGTAAGGATACTTTCTTTATACATTATTCATCCGACGTGAAGACCGTCAGCTCGAATCGCTAACCAATGAAACATTTGTTAACGTGTTAATAACCGTGAAACCGATGATTAATTAACCCGCGACGATAAACGCAGTAGAAGTTGCTAATAAGCGTGCACCTGTTGGTGCTCGCGTCTCGCTGGGATCGGTTCTGGAGAACGGTACCACTTTTCGAGCGAAATGCTGTTTACCGCGTGAAATTAGGGGTGCCAATTAGTGGCGTCGTTCAGTGCATGTCGTACGTGAATATGTTGCTGGTAATTCTAGCCAGTTTAATGGCGTGTGAGTGGAATGTTCAACACGTAAAATGTTTGGACAAAATAATGTCTTTACAGCGAGAACGCCAAGCGTTCTATATGCAAAGCTGATGTCCACGCATTGTAACGAGAGAGGTACAGAGAATTTGAAGTTCTCGAAAAGCAATTCGACTGCGCCGTCCTATAATAGTTTTCTGGATGAATTGTACTTGTTATTAAAAAAGAACAAGAGAAACTTGTACGATTCGAGACATCAGTATGCAAATAGAGTAACTTTTAATGATATTAATTTTAAAGTATACCAGAATGTATGTATGTAAATTTGTAAAAGTTTTATATGAAAATAGGAGGATAAGGTAAAAGGTTATTAATTTATTCTTCGTTACTTGAGAAAGTGGAAAAAGTTGCTATGTTATATATGTATATATATATTATCTACTTGGTTCGTGAAAAGATTAAAATTGGAAACTGAGAAATTGGGTCGGTAATTAACTGCCACCTTTGCATAAATAGAATCGTGTAAGAGATAAAGGAAAAGCGGAAAAAGTGTTCACTCGAGAATTGGATGTAGTGTTTTCTTATACTTCCGTAATTGCAAGGCTACTTTTCTATAAATATTCCTTCTAAATATTCCAAGCAGACTTTCCTTGCACGTTATATTCACAATACGAATATCTAAAATTTTATTCATAAAATAATAAGTAAACAATATAATTTATAAAATTTGAACTCCTTCAAACAAGAAGTAATCTTATTCAATGCTTTAGTTGTATCAATAAAAAATAAAGATACTGACGTAATACTGTGATAAGTATACTGTAAATCTTTATACACTTGTGAAAATACACTTGTAACTCATTATAAACTAAGAAATATCTCGTAATGAGCGTCTGTACCAAAATTGTTAGCTACGAGAAATCTCATACTCTACCTTACAAGTTAACAAAATAAATAATAATAAAATCAAAGAAAATCTTAACACCTAGGACAAAAAGCTTTAAATTTACCTCGCAGGATCAAAGAAGCACTATCCCCATAATTCCTTCTTTCCACTAAACCTCCCCAATTAAGTACATACACCATCTATTCACAATCCATAAAATATTAACAACCAATGCGAAAAAAACGAAGAGCTATTAACACAGCAGCTAAGTCGTTCAATAACGACTAAACACATGCCACATAAATAGCCATCGAAACCATAATCGTCATCAACTAATAGCGCGATTACAGCGTTGCGCGTTCCTCCAATTCCGCGTCGAGCCGTCTTTCCCATCGGAAAGTTCTGCTAGATCAGAGGTGGAAGAGTTCGTTCGTTCCTGGAACCGAGTACGTTGGCTGCTCTAAGGTAGCTGAAGCCCCGGCAAAAACTGGACGTTCCTCCGCCTCGAGCTTTTTTCCCGCCGCGCGTCCTCCTGCGTCTTCTTCCTAGCCGCGGAGTTTTCCCGGGAGGATCGCGGTGACACATCGGCCTGTCCGTCGCCGGCGAACGTATAATCACGGAGGAATCAGCTTAATCGCGAACGGAGGGAACGCGACGTGCCCTGGAACTCATTACGGCCAGGTTCTAATGAAAAGCTGACACACCGGAGAACTCGCTCGACCGCGTCCCCGCTGTACGCGCTGGTACCGGAGAACGCAGGAAGCGGCGGATACCTGACGGGTTCCGTTGCGTTCGAATTACCCCGCGGCTTCGACCGTTTTCCTCTTGGCGTTTCAAGAAAGGCCAAGCTGATCGTTTCGAACCGCGTTTCGTTTGAACATGGAAACGAACCGAAATTGTTAATTGGTTATCAAGACGTTGTTGTGCGACGATTGTTTCGAAGAGTGGTTGAATTTATTATTTGCAACATTCTATCACTTTTTCTTTTGTTTTTTTAACTGGAAAATTATTTAATCGTGTAGTTATGAGGTGGTTGGAATTATTTGGTTCTTTCAGACCTGATGCAGATTATAATGTTTACTTAGAATATTTTTTGCAAAGAGTAGTATAGTACCTCCATCTGTTTGATTTTATTCGAAATACATGATAGTGATGCATCAAATGGCGGGAAATTAAAAGAAAGTCAGGTTTGAAGGGGTTAATTGAAATTACGAATTTAATTGATTAATTATGTGGTTGTCTTTTGAGGTTCTCTGGTGTCTTAATTAGTCCTTTTTTTTAGCGTTGAATGGTTTTGGTTGCATTTCATTTGATATGGACTTCAATCTCGTTATAAAGCTGTTAAATATGTTCTATTTCTCATATATCAATTTGTAAGAAGTTTGATTCAACTTGCAAATCATAATCATCCCCAGAATTTAGAATTTATTTATTATAAGCAATCTACATTTCGCAATATCAAAAGACATAACCAAAACTCATTCGAAAACCACTAATCTATTAACTAACAATACCAAACTCTCTTTGCTTTCATCAGAACTACCCTGTGCGATATAATGGAAATTACAAAACATTTAGCTCTTTGTGATCTATTCTCTATGATTCCACATTATATTTGTACCTAACTAAACGAACATTTTGTTAAATTGAAATTAATTATTTCGCTGTAATGTACAAATCTTGTACCACGAAAAAGGCCGCTAAAATTGGAATTAATTACATCGTTGTAATTTAAAAATCCTGTACCACGAGAAAGGCCGCTAAATTTCTTGTACACACGTATGTCACTTACCCAAGCGACGGCCATGGCTTTCGTTATCCCTAAAAATCCATAAAAATTAACCAAAAATTATCTCTCGATCGCAACCACTAAAAGTGACCAATAAACATTTCCGGCTGTTCCGCGTGTCACACAGAGCCACGGCGATAAATTATCGAACCCCATAAAAAGTACCCGCGGGAATGAAAATGTTGGCCGTTTTTATCATATCAGCCGCGCGACGGGGCGAAAAGTGCGACGGGCAGGTTCATTGCCGGTCAGGGTGACGGCGGAAAAATTGGCGTTTTCGTATCTCTCGATTTACTGCGACCATAAACCTTTACAGGGACGTATTAAACGCGGGCCGTTTAAAGCGTCCGGAGGATTCTTGGCGAAACTGTGCCCAGGCCATCTGGCGTGCAACCGGTTGTAGGCAAGTGCCGAGCATTATCGTCCACGCGATAGTAATTGTTGCAAAGCCTCCCCGTTCGCGGAAATCCGCGCGGGCCAGTTCTCCGCGCTTGGTTCCCGGGGCGAGTCCGTTCGCCAGCCGAACGGCGAACGCACTTCCGCCGTTTGGAATACTAATGGCCCCCCCTGGTCGTCTCGATGGACGGAACGCGCGGCGGAACGCGATGTCCACCGCGAATGATCCTTACGGAATATTGAAATAACCGTCAAGGGATTCTGAATATGAACACGGTGTTTATGTCCCTTAATATTCGTCGCGGGATACCGTTCGATTCTGAATTGTAATCTGTGTTTTATGCTTATGTTAATCGCCCGACTGGTACCTCCTATTTTTCTTTCTCTTCTCTCAACCATAAATGTAGAGAAACTGTACGTTTCGTTGGATTAATTCAATTGTAACTTGCGACGAAGGATGTTGAATTAGGATTCATTTTATTTTTTCTTTTCTTTGGATGTGTAATCGTTCTATTTTTTAGATTTATTGGGAATTTTCTTTACTCTATGTATTTGGTTATCTGTTCGTTCCTTTATAAACGAAAGAAATGTTTTCAATCAAGTTAAGAACAAATTATGCTACCTCGCGTTCCATGTAGTACTCTTGGCGACATTAATTAACTGTCGCAATAATTATTTTCACGTTAAGAACGAAGGCGATCGCGTACACTTTGCGTCCGCAGCATCGTTCCTGCCAACGAACATTTACATAAACCCAACGTAAAACTGCCCCCATACTTAATCAACAAATTAACGATCACTCGATAAAGCTCGTTTCGCTAACGCCAACATGCTACCTCGTATCTTTATTTAATCGAAAGCCACCCAAAAAAGAATCCTCGTAACAATAAAAAGGCCCGTCTCTCACGAGGGTTGCGCTGATCGCGCTACAACGACGAGACGATGTCCCATTAGCGGCGCAGATGGGTCCTGGTTCATTAGCATTATCGAACAATATTGCACCTGTGGATCCTTTGCAACACGGTCCTTTCTGTTATGCGCAGGGAAAAAGAACATCGCAATAAAATACGCGCGCAACGGTAAGCGCTCTCCGCTGCGAGGAGACCTGAGTTTAATATTCAGCCCGGTTTATCCATAAACATCCTCTAACTGCTCGTAATTGCACGTTTGAAACACGGTTTGATATCTTCACGAGCCACCCCGCTAGGGCCCCGAAAATTTCGGACCCCACATTTTCTGCCGGACGAGGGCACTTCGACTGTGAACATTCGGGTCCGCGCTTACGTCAACCGTAATCGTCGTTTCACGGCGTTCGAACGATCGTAATGGAGCTTTACGAGGTCCGTGGACCGCGGTCAGGACACCAGGAGATCAGGGACACCTTCCGAGCGGGACATTTCGTGGGCGTTCAACCGAAATCTGACAAAATCCCGTTTCGATTTAACGCTAGGACTAACCGTGGCTTCTGCGCACCCACGTTCTCGGTCAAACGTGTGGGGCACCCTCTGGTTTTCGCACACTACCTTCAATCTATTCATTTTCTTTTCCTTTCCTTGCGAGGTAAGAAGATTACAATTTTCATTTTTTATTGTAACTAATTATTGGGTCTTTACTAACTACTATTGCTATTCGAATAGAAAAGAAATTAAACTTGAAATTTGTATTATTATTGGAAAAGATTTTATCTATCTTCTTCTTGTTTTCATCTGGTAATACTAAATACAATGCAAAAATATTGTACTTTGCGATATCAAGGATCGTTACGCGATAATTTTCGAACCCATCCCCTCACTGTCCATCAAATTACACAAAAGCATATTTGCACAGCAAACACGCAAGTAACACAATTAATTAATTACTCGGTCAAATTAAAGCCACGTATGATCCAACCAATTCTGCGATTACAAACGCAACAACAATCCCGCAACTCCTCCTCGCTTTCACTTCACCGCTTAATTGCGAAGGGGTCAAATTATGAAGAAACCGCCATTTCACCGTCCCAATTACCCCAGCCAACTACCAGCGCGGGTCGAAATAAAACGGCAGACAATTCACTCAGCCAAGAGGAGTGTAAACGCCGCGATACGTAACGTTTAAAGCCGTACAGGCGTACAGGAACCCGCTAGGAACGTGTCGGATGCGCTCTTACCTTTCCTCGTTCCGTTGCCTTCCGGGGCAATTGCGGTGGCGTCGTTTCCGATGGAAATAAAGGAAAAGAACGGCCGCCATTCCTGGCCATCTGGCGCACGAGAAGCTTGGTTATGCGGTGGATAATAGTCGCGTGATCCTCGTACTCCAGACATTAGAGACGGCCTGGGTTCTCTCGTGCCAATGATTGCAGCGTGGCCCGCGCAAACAGCGCCGCGCGAAACAAATTGCCAGAGTAGCGTCGAGACGCGGAGTGGCTGGGTCATCCGCGTCGCGTTCACCCTCGACCCCCTCTCACTTCTGCTATTTACTTTTTGGCTGCGTTTGAGGACCGACGACGTCCCTTTCTTTCGCCAGACAGCTCATCCGCCTTGGGTGGCTCCTCGTCCCGCTTCCAACACTCCGGACACTGTAAACAACTTCATTTTGATTAATGCCCCTCTCAACGACGACTGGCAACGAGCAGCGAAGTGAAAGTTATTTGGAAAACGGTTCTTTTTTTTCTCCTTTTTTCCCCCCTTTGTGGAAAGCAGGAAAAGGTTTCAAGGGTTGGGACACGCGGGATGTGGGACAGAATGCGTAATTGCGTTTGAAGGAAACGAAGTTGCGTGGTAAGGGTTGTTTATTCGTTCAGGTTCCCTTGAGGGAAGTTGGAGGCACTTTAAGTGACGAATTTTGCTTTTCGTGCGAGTGTTTGTATGAAATCTAGCAGGCTTGGAGAGAAGTAGAATACGGTGTAGTTAGAATGCTCTTTTTAATGGAAGTAATTGCAATTTAAGGGGTGAAACCACTCTTGAAAGCTCGTCTCTGAGAGGACGTAATTGAAAATTGTTTGTTCTTTTTCTTTTAAATTGTTCAACTAAAATTTGATGCTAGAAGAGAACGTTGAAATTGAAGGAAAGTTTATTTGAAAGAATGCATGTAGAGGCAATGGTGTCTTTTACTTGTTGTATGACGTATCGTGACGAAATTCTAGCTAATAACAATAAAAGATGTATTCATCGCTTACATAAAATTGTTATTAAAATTTTTTCCAGTTGTAAAACTAATTATTTTATTACAAGTCTTGTAAGACTAATTATGCCAATTCTGAAATAAAATTAAAGTTCTATAAAATTGTAATATGGAAACAGAGTTGCACCATTTAGGTAACACAACATGAAAGACATGTTCTTATCGATAAAAATCCAGTCGAAGCTGCGTTTAATTACTTCTTACCTCGAGAGAGGTAAACGACACAGCATTGCCACATTTTGCGAGTATTGAAGTACAGTGTACCCTGGGTCTTTAATTAAATCCAGGTTTTGCGAATACCTCACAGCAATTCCGGCAGGAGAGACAGAGTGTGAGTGTATGCGAACCCTGCGTACGTCGTCCCTTTTGGCGAACATGTCACAATTAAAATTTTTGCGCTTTCACTGGGTCCTTAATTCTTGCAACCGATACTATCTGAAATTTTCATGTTCTTGGCAAATCAAATAAGAAATACAGACTTCCTGGAAACTGCCACAACACATGTGATGCATAATTTATCTGTTATTTCATACAAAAGAATATTATATAATTAATTATATTCTCTACTGAATAGATATAAGCACCAGTATCTTAATTTTCAAAATTCTTCTAAATCTGACTAACAAACCAATTAATATCTACAACAAAAAACAATTCATTCTTTTTTCTTCTATTTTAATTCAAAATTTTTGGCAAATCAAATCAGAAATACAGATTTCCTGGAAACAGTCACAACAAATGTGATGCATAATTTATCTGTTATTTCATACAAAAGAATATTATATAATTAATTATATTCTCTACTGAATAGATATAAGCACCAGTATCTTAATTTTCAGAATTCTTCTAAATCTGACTAACAAACCAATTAATATCTACAACAAAAACCAGCTCTTTCTTTTTTTCTTCTATTTTAATTCAAAATTCGGGAGAAAGAGTATACTTGCAGCTTTCTGACTGATTGTGCAGTTCATGCACCCTGAAAACATGCGCAGCATTAGAAATGAACGTAATTATCGCGACCGTAGGTGGCCGCGGGGAAAAGGTGGACCGAAAACGAAGGGCAATGAGAGAAGTAGGGGAGGGGCGGGGAAAACTTATAATTACCGAGCTCTCATCCGCGATTAATCATACCAATAACAGGTTCGAGAATAAAAATCGCATTAACCCACCTGTCGGCCAATAAGTTTGCACAAGAAGATTAACGAGCTCCGTCGTCGGTGTTCAGCGAAAGTGCGCGTGCATTCCAATTTGTCGCGGCGTTTCGGATCAACATTAACAAACTTTTACGGCCGCCCCGCGATCGCCAAGAATAGACGACGCAGAAGCGAGAGAGCACCAGCTGGGCTGAAGATCGTGCTCCGATTTCCAGCCATGATTGGTTGCCAATATGCAACACGTCACTGCGAAAAATGCGTTCAACTCGACAAATAAAATTAACAACGAGCACGCTTCGCGAGATAATTCAGCGTACTGACTGTGGACGTATTGCGCACGTGTGACGTGGCACTTGTTTCATAACCAGTACAATAATAATCGCTTCTTTGATGAAAATGTCGTTTCTTGTAATAAGGATCGCGATCAACGCGATAAAAAATTGTACTCTAACAGCTTTGAAATATATTCTAATTTAAAAGTAAATAAGAGTAGAAGAGTTGTGACACCAGCAACGTCCTTCGACGATACAATGAAAATACCGAGTCAATTGGAAGTTACTCTGGCACAGAGGCTGATCCATTTAATAGTAAACAATTATCCAGCGCCTAACATGATCTCTTCTGCAAGCTCATCAGCAATTACTTCAGTACTTAGCTATTCAACACAGAATCTCACTATTACTTGTTACAGTTACTCTACTTCTTCAGTATTCAGTTATCCTGCTTCTACATCGTCCATTCCAGCATACAATTATTCTCTACCCTTCAGGCAAAGTTATCCTGCTCCAGTTTCTCCTTTCTACTCTAACTTGCACCCAGTTATCCAGTTCCAACATCGTCCACTCGAGCATACAATTATTTTCCACCCTCCAAGTCAAGCCATCCCACCCTAGTTTCTCCTTCTTATTCCACGCTTACACCCAGTTATTCTTGCACTCTTTTCCAGCTCCACGACCTATTTATCCTGCTCCAGCATCTCAACCAAGTTATCCTGTTGCATCAAATCAGACAAACTATTCTGTATAACATCCTGGACCACGTTATCTTTTACCAATTCAGTCTGCTTATCCTCCTGCAACCCTCGAAGCAACTTATCTTCCTGCATTAGGATAATTATTGCCTTACTCTGTGGTTATATCTTCGTCCACGTTTCTAAAGTCCAATTACCAAGCTATCTTCTGCTATCTTCACGTAATTATGTGCCGTCCCTCTACCCGTCTATTCCTCGGTACGAATTGGAATTGTTCTTTATGCAACAGAGTCTTTGTAATGGAATTGGTCGTATCGGAAAGTATGGAGTGTGTGGTATCGTGTAATTGGAATTTCGTAATTTGAGAGAGAATATAGCGTGTATGTGAAAGAAAAGTATTTATAATTTGATAGAATATTTAGTGGATTTTGTATTAATTCTTAATTATAATATATGATTTTGCTAAGGTTTTTTAATGTTTTAGTTTGGAAAGTGCACACAGATTTAAATTGGACGTGACATGTTAGCAGAATTTTTGTTAGAGATTTAATTGTACAGATTTTAGTTGATTTCGCTGGTTGTGTTTGGAATCCTTGATTCTATTCAATTACAATCTAAATAAATTGTAATCCATTGTAATTACAAACTGCAATTCTTGCATCTAATTAATACGAACTTTCAAATACCATTTAAGTTATTCATTAAATTGAGAAAATATTTTGTATTCCATTCTTATTTTTGCCATCCACCAAATCTGTAACAGAATTTTCTGATGAAGTTCTGCAAAAATAACAAAAACGAATATTTTGAATAAATTCTTTCCATTAAAAATTTCCACGTCCAAACACCCCTCGAACGTTAACTTAAAAAACGCACGTCCATTAGTGAAATTATAATTAAACGAAGAAAGCGAATTAACCACGTATATACATTTATTAACAAAACCAGATTTATTTTAAATACAGTTTGTACGATACCAGCTAATGCGACTACAATGAATATCACAGCAATTCTCAGGTAGACATTCTAAATGTCAGTCTCAGTAGCTTAAGATTATTAATAACTAATTAACCATTACGTTTACGATCTAATTGAGTAGTGAGTAAACGACGAACACTCTGGTCCGTGTTAATCGACCCCCATTCGAGTTCGCGTGCAGCCCGTATTAAACAAACACGTATGTTTCCTTTAAACAAAACATAAGTTAAATCCGCGCTGCACTCAAATTATAATCGGCAGCCATGATCCAACGTGTTAGCGTTATATCTAACAGGACATGACCGTGTGTAATCATTGAAATTATCATTTAATACACAAACGAAGACAAAATGGAAAAAAAACGAAATTTTACATTCGAATTGTACTCGCGAGATTGACACAAATTGTAACGACGATGGATCGGTACTCCTACTCTCGCGACGAATCCGGCTGGTGTTAAGTTTGATTGTTTAAATAATTTACGTGGACTCGGATCGATCGCGAGTTTCAATTTTCGAATGAAGGCTCTCGCGAAATGAATTAATCTCGTTAGTATGAAACGAAAATTAATCGAGACGCAGGAGACTGCGCTGCGACAGAATTAATTACTCGATATCACAATTATTGCCTTATGGAAATTAGTTAGTAAATCTGTATCGATAAACATAACGAATTCGCACGTTAATTACGAGTCACGGGTTGTAAATTAGACGGATCTTGTTAATTCTAAGAGAGAATAAGTTCGTCAGAACAGAAATGAAGTTATCGTTGCAAGTGCTAAGGGATGGTTAATTGTTACAGTTAATTGCAACGACAGTGAGTCGTAACAACGTGCTTTAAATTATACAAGAAGAATATCGCGGACACGCTGATGGTCCACAATGAATCGTAATTCTAGAAATAAAGGATGTTTCAATTAAATCGCTTCTTCTTTTGTTATGCAAAAGATACGAACTAAGTTTCCAAATTGTTCTCTACGAAACCAGATGTATCGACTTTTGGCGTGTTTCATCCATAAACCCACGATTTGTAGATCACTCTCTCATACTTTCGAGAATGAGGAAAGTAATGGTGTTTAAATAAACACGTTTAATTAACACGTTAAAGTAAAACGATGCAAGTATAATTTTAATGACTGTCAGAGTTTGATTTCTCGAATTCGGATACCCTCATTCGTCTCCGGTTTCCGTTAGCTTGTCCAGGCAATCGTACGATTTCGATTGAATAATGTATCTGTAACACAAAAATCTTTCGTTGACACCATCGTACGAACGGTACGTTCTAATCAAGAAGTTAGTTATTTCCAGCCTTAAATTAAAAAGCGAATAATATTTAGTTGCATGAATTGCAGTATGCCATGTTTTATTGGATAAATGTACAACCCATTTGCTGTAATAATGACTCAATTAAAAACTATAACTTTCTGGAGAACGAGTTTCATGTACACTCAGAGAAATGACTTTCTAGAATAATAACTATAAACGATGATATAAATGAAAAATTATTTGCCATTGCTGTTGTCATTGCTTTTCACACAGAAAAATATCTGAAAAAT
This sequence comes from Xylocopa sonorina, assembly GCF_050948175.1. Classification (NCBI taxonomy): domain Eukaryota; kingdom Metazoa; phylum Arthropoda; class Insecta; order Hymenoptera; family Apidae; genus Xylocopa; species Xylocopa sonorina. Next base: position 4,436,211 of record NC_135196.1, on the reverse strand, counting down.
GACTACATAATAACCATGCTTGTTTCATAAGCAAATACATAGTGTTAAATTGCATCGATACTCCCACAACATTAAAAAATCCTATTCAGGTGTAAACAATCAATTGCGCTCTCTTGAAACAACATGTACCTCCATCCAGCTCCACCATAAAAGTAAAACTAGATCCTGAACATTAAACAGCACCAGCCTGAGCCCAATGAAAATAAAGCAAAGCACCAGAACTAACCCAGAGTTAGGAACAACGCCAATATACTCTCTCTCTCTCTCTCTCTATCGCCTGTTACCCAACCGTTTGTGCGTTGGATCCCTGCGACCCACGTGAAGGACCATCTTCCCAGCCTTGGCAGCCTTGAACGTCTGCAACGCCTTCGCGTGCGTCAGTCCGTCCATAGAGATTCCATTGATCGCGAGGATCTCGTCGCCCACTCTCAGGGTGCCTTCCTCGGCCGCTTGGCCGCCAGCCATGATGTCTTTCACAAAAATCCCCATCGAGCCTTTGTTGCTATCCGACCCACCGACGATGGAGAAGCCCAGCTTCTTCGAAGCGCCCTTCTCCAAGGTGATGGTCAACAAATCCATGGACAAACTGGTCGCTCTGCGCGCGCAGGAAACCGGATTCGTAGCTCGTTTCCGTACCACGTGGAACTTCCTCATGCCAGTCATCTTCTGGCCTGACTCCTTCTTCGCAGTTGCGTCGCCCTCGCTGTGTATCCTCTCCATCGAGTTCGCGGACAAATTCTGCCCGTTCTTCATCAGCGCGCCGATTATCTTGCACTGCGAGGAGTCCTCTTCTCGCGTGACGCCATCAACGGAAGCAGGAACGTCAGCTTTCTCATCTTTCAACGCCCACACCTCAGAGTCGCTTCGAGTGCGGACCAAAATGTCGCCCCACGTGTCGCCTAATTCTTCTCCGAAATTGAACGTTGGCTCCCTCGCTATCTGCAGCTCCACAACCCCTGAACAATTCTTCAACGCGCTCCTAGCCTCTATGATCGTCATCCCCCGTAGCCTGCGTCCACAGACGCGCACGATCTCGTCGCCAATGCGGAATTGCTTAGATCTAGCCGCTTCTCCGTTCGCGTCCATCTTCGAGATTACATAGAAAGGCCTGACAGCCTCTTTCCTCTCCACGGATATCCCAAGGCTACCTGGTTTCTCCACGAACAGCTTCATAGTCTTTAGCTCGCGACGGATCAGGGTTTTCGCTTGCGCTTGCGTGGCCTCTGTTTTAGTCGACTGCGAGGATCGTATCAGTTTGCTCTTCGTGTTGACGATCTCCACACCCTCAGGTTCTAAATTCGATCGCGTCCTCTTTGGGGTGTAATATTGCAACAGCGGGCTGTTCGCTTTCGCGCAGACCTTCGAAGCTGGCGGGCTGTCCTTGCACGGGGACGCGGCGTTGTCCAATAGATTCAAAGCGCTAGAATTTTTAGGTATTCGCGTCTTCAACGGTATCTGAGATTTGGTCTCCCTGTGCAGATTCTGCAGCTTCACCGCCTGCGAGAGCGGTACCGTCTGCTCTGTCTTCGCCTGAGGTATCTGCTCAGGTATCCTCGAGAGCTCGCTGCTCTTCACGCCGAAAGATGTCGCTCGTTCGAAGTTTTCGATCGATGCCACGGAGAACAACGAAGACCCCTTCGACAGACCACTGTCGAACTTCTCCAAAGTGCTCGGTTTAATCTGCTCGCTCACGCAGCTCATTCGATATTCCGCGAACCCTTCGAACATGTCCTCGTCGCAGCTGTCCGTGTCGTCCTCCGCTTCGGATGGTATCGTCGTCGTGTCCGTTCTGGTCGAGGCGTTCAGCAAACTCTTGTTCAGAATTACAGTGTCCTCGAAACAGGACGAGGAGCGCGTCTCGTTCACTTCTGTTTCAGTTGTCACGTCTTTCATGAGAGGAGCGCACGGTGGCAACGATAGATCGATGCCATGGTAGTCGTCAGAGGTTATGGAGAAGCTACGGGGCTTCAGCATCGGCGGCACGGACTGCTCGCTGTCTGGCGAGTCAGCTCCTGCTCGCGTGCTGTCCGTGTCGTAACCACTTTCGTCGCAACCTAACCGCAGGTTGCTCATCAAGTCCTCCAGGCCTGTCGTTGGACAGGATCTTTGACTGTCCGTTCTGAAAATTTGAATAAGCAGTTAGTGGAGAATTTTGAATATGATTTTTGTGAAGAATTGTGCGATGTAACGTTGCAGTAATACGAAAAGAAGAAAACGTGCAGTCGCTGAGAGAAGCTCTTAAATAGAGATTTGTGTTACTCTACGTATATTATAATGCGTGATTTATATTTTGTATGTTTTTGTGTGTCATGTTTTATGATGTTACAAGTTCCTGATCAGATATAACGAACCCTCGCGTACCCAAGCGTAGCTAGGTTTAATTGCTGGTTTGCTTTGATTAATTTGTGGAACGTAACAGAAAACATAGTTAACGCGTTTTGTTGCACACGAGTTGCTAAGAATCTACAGTGGTAGAAATAATTGAATAATTCATTTGGCAAATACAGGAGAAGATAGTATTTCTACATTTATATAAACGGATAATCAGGAATTCAGAGCAGCTTCTCTATTTTTACACCAATTAAACAGTCGAATAAAACTTTTTCATCCGAATTTGGAATCCAGCCAAGAAAGTTAGCTTTCTCTATGCACTGAAGAAAAGGAGAACATGTTCGTAGAATTAAATGTTGGTACACTTAAGTAAACGTCGATTCAAGTATAACCAATAGACGTTAAACGCTGGTAAATTGAAGAAAATCTGAAGTAACCCTCACCTCTCGCAATCGCCGCCATTTCCACGGCCACTGAAAAGGTTCTTCTTGATGTTGTTGATCTGGTTGCTGAAGAAGTCCTTAGTCTGCGTGGAGACGCTGCTCTTGCCGCTCTCCGATGCGGACTGACTGGTTCGTCGTTTCGGACTGGTGCTCCTCACGACTTTGTCCAGCGTTTCCCTGGCGAACGTCGTCCCCTCTTGCGTCTTCAGCATGTCTTGGTTCTTCAGGATGTAGTCGAGGACTCGTTGCTGCTCCTGCAGGTCGTGAATGCTGCGGCTCAGGTGTCGTTTCTTCTCGTGAAGAAGCGTGCCGCGATCTGCTCGACTGTCGTCCGAGCCAACGCGAAAAGGCGCGCCCTTTATGGCGCCCTCGCTCAGAGCCTTCTCCATGGGGTAGTGGCTGATGCAGGCGACGTCCTCCTCTTGTATCGTCACGTTCCTCGAGGACGCGTCGTTGCTCAGGAAACTGCTGTTCCGTTCGCTACTTCTGAACAGGTTTCGCAACGATTCCACCCTGGATATCCTCTTTGGCTTTGGTAAATCTAGCGAACTGCTGCTGGTGCCCTGAAACGATCACGAAGGATTAGATCCTTGTTAAAGGATTTCTCTAAATTTCTATCAGAGTAGTTATTTCTATGAATAAGCGTCGTAATGTTAAGCTTTTATTTTGTTATGTAAATTATTATTATTAAATGGCATTTATAACTATACTTTATTGCCCCTATATATACATTAATTTATTTTAAATGTAGAAGATTCGCGTAATATAAGTATCAATAGGTTTTAAATAATTAAATGCATCATTTTAATTTGATGGCTTTTTCAGAAAATCTGTACTAATTTTTCTTATTAAAAAATATTCTAGCTATTATCATTTTGACGAGATTACTTTTCCAAATTTTGTGAGAAGTACAATTATAGATTTTAAAACAAAACGTCTTTTTCAAAATCGTCTGTTATCGCAAAAATTGTAACAAATCTTATCAAAATTCCTATCATACGCATAAATCGTAAATAAAGAGCTTCAACTGGCATTTGATATCAATAGCTTAATAGAACTGATGGTCTCCGTTTGAGGCAGTACTCGGAAGTACAATTAGTTGGTTAAGTGTTAATTAAGTAGATCTGGATTTCTTGAGATCTGTTAGATTTGACCAGTAGCACCGTATAAATTGGAAAGTGGCATACTTACGGTTTCTTTCTCGTCGATCGTGCCGCCTTTCCGATTCGGGCTCCATCGTCTCCTTCGGCCCGAAACCGAAAGCAATTCGGAGCTGTCTGATCTCTTCAGCTGATCCCATCTTCGACCTACTTTCCTACCCCATGTCGAAATTCCTGTGACGCAAATCAGATACATCAATTTTCACTCCGTAATTAGATGTCAATTATTCCTCTTCTCTTAATACCTCGCTGTGTTACTTTAAAATAGTTTGTTTCGTGATCGTAGCAATAATTATTTGTAATCAAACTTATACTATTACAGCGCGTTATGATTCGAATAAAAAGTTTGTCAAATATTTTCTGTTTTTGATTAAAAAGCCAGAATTTATATAAAACACGAGGCAATGCGTTCATTTTTTTTTTTTTGACCAAAATTCATTGACTTAGCTTGATAAACTAATTTAATTATGTTACGAATTTATTTACTCATAAATGAATAAATAAATATTTATTTTTGAGATTCCTGTTTTAAAGATATCAGTTATCAAATTTACAAAAAAATGGCTAACAGAAAGCTAACTTAGTGTTGTAAAAAATTAAGACGAAAAGAGAAAGAAAGAAAACTGGTTCTTGAATTTTAAAAAACTCATCAGTAATCGTGAGTACAATTTATAAGAATATTTGCTCTATAGATTTAATAATAAACAGCATTACTTTCATCGACGAATAACTATATGCTAATGGTATTTATTACACACCGAGTATTCATTTGCCCACATAAAAATAATCGTATTACATCCAACGAGTAGAGAGTAGGACATACACAGTATTAAGTATGCAATACTTAATGCATTTAATAAGTAACGATCAAAGTTCATGGGAATCTGTTGGGTACATATTAGAAAATGACGACACTGATTTAAGGTCGAGAAAGCTTGCTCACTCTCAGAGCAGAGAATTTATAGCCTAGAAAAATCCTAACATCTAAGTTAAAAGTCAACTGAAGAATACGAGATACTACCATCGAGCACTGATCAAATTTTCTTGATAATAATTCATGTATATTATAGTAATTACCTTTTCGATTCGAAACAGAGGACTGCGAAGACGGTTTCTGCGTGTCGCTGTCTTTAATGGGTCCACGAGCCAATCTATCGTTTTCGTTCTGAGACTTCTTACTGCTCCGATCCGAAATTTCGTCGACTATTGCCACGGAAGCAGTTCCATCCTGAGATAACGGCGTCGCCGAAACTAGCTGCGGGATGGTATCAGAGGACTGACGTTTGAACAGACGCATCGCGATAGCCTGGAAATAAATCATGATACTGAGAATGGCGCTGAATAAGTTTCCTCTGATAAGTTCAGAAATTACATCGAATTTTTCTCGACACTCAACGATGAGCTGCAGAACTAGACAGGCGATCTCATCAGTTGGCCATTACTTTAAAATGGATAATAATTAGAAAAAATTGAAGTGAATGGAAATTGAAAGAAATTGAATGTTATAGCATTCGTGTTAATCCTTACTATAACTACAAATATATATTATATTACACCAAACTCCACGATTAATTATTAAAAAGTTTCCAATTCAAATCTCCTCTAAAAAAAAAAAGAACTAGTAGAACGCAGCAAAAGAATGAAACTCCTCCACAGATAAACGATAGTAAACACTGGAGAATAAAATTTCTAGAAGCTTCAGAGAGCCGCGAGAACGCGAGAAGGTATAAAGTTCAGTAAAAGTACGGATCATCGAGCGATCACTTTCCCAGCATACCAGGGACGTTTAGCAACGCTTCCTGCGGCCTATGGGCCTGCGAACGATAGAGAAGAACTGCCTCCTACTCGCGGCAACTTTATCACTACCACGCTTACGCCTTTACGATCGGACGTGCGTTACAAGTTTCCCAGCCTCGAGTTACATCCAGCTATATCGGGGCGTCTCGAAACCGACCGATCACTTTTGCCTATACGCGTTTCTCTAGTCGATCGTTGCAACCGTCCATGCACCACTTCCTTTTCGGTGTCACTGTCGCGGAGCACACGATTGCTGCCAGCCTGTGTCCTTCGTCATCCTGCGACGCGACCTGTCCTCGCCATTTTTCTTCGATACTCCTCGACAGGTCGAACGATCGCGATCGAGACCCTCTTTTCATCGTCTCACTTCCTTTTTTTCGATTTCTCAAGAGACATTCGTTTAACACATTGACGCACATTTTTGACTTCACGATAGCGATCGAGATCCTCTTTTCATCGTCTTACTACCATTTTTACGATTTCTCAAGAGGCGTTAACACATTGGCGCACTTTTTTGACTTCACGATCGCCCTCAGAAACACTTTTCTTTTTCGATTGTTTATGACTACCAGATGAAATCTGGTGTAAGTTGTATGTTTGGAAGTGAAAATTATCACATTTGGCCACAGTTTTTCCCAAAAGACTTTTGACGGCTACAGACGTCATTTGCGTCAACGTGTTAATGCAATGTGTTTGGTAAATTTGTATGATTAGAACAGTTTTGGTAGATTAATAGAGCTGTGACCGAGTCGTCGCGAGGTCGAGTGGCGTTCGTTTGTTTTTTCATAAGACGCGCTGAACAATTGACATTTTTGTTATTAGAATATGAATATTAGAACAATGAACATTTTTTGTTATTAGAATATGGTTGCGTAATAAGATGCATAAATATCGAAGACAAAGTCTACTGTTGAATTTGTTCACGCGGAAAAAGGATCCTATACGGTGCCGCGATACGAATATTCTGTACGCAATTAATCAAGAGCCCACGCGCGAGCAAAAGTGAAAGGTCACTATTGAATATTGAGGATATTACCAAATACACTTAAACACCGCGGGACGATGTAGAAGATACTTCAACGTGGACACTGATATTAATCATAACCGTCGTGGATTAATGCAGCCGCTAAAAATCGTGACATTAATGTACATTAGTAGCATTATGATCGAAGCAATGTAATCTCGTCGTTTATGCGTTTCTTCAGGCGTGGAACATAAATTTTCAACCCATTGAGGACTACGGGAACACAACAGGGGATGAAAGAAAGAAGCGTACAATTCAAAGAAACGCGATCTTTGAATTTATTAACTGACGCTAACGCGTGGGCTGAGAATGTTTTGTAAACTATAATACTTTCAAATATTTTTTAAGCTAAATTATCTCTTATTAACGAATTTATTAGAATTAAACAAAAACAAGTATCTTTTTATTTCTAACTTAAGTAACACAACAAAATTCCCAAAACTAATAAATTGTTGTTAAATTAAGAAATTCTAATACGTCAAACTTAAAAACACTCTTCTATTTAACGATCACGTTCCAAATGAAAATTCCTTCCGCAAATCGTATTCCGTGTATAATTTATCAAATGATTGCTATCCACTTAAAAAAAACCAGAGGCTTCGACGAAAGATCCCAAAGAAGTCAACTAACTCCGTCTCCGCAATTTTCCAATAATTGCAAATGAGAAACACAGTTCCCTCGATGAATCACGTTCTATCCACCACTGGTAAGTGTCACCCGTTATGTAGAGAGAGCACTAGCGGAACGTTCTCGGACCGGCGATGAGGGAACAGGGTGTGGAGACAGGGAAAAAAGTGCGTGTACCGTGCCCACGTGTGTCTCGGGTCGGCCGTATAAGTGCATATCACGTACACCACATGTCGCGGCGAAGTGGCGCGCATTTTTCCGGGGCGGAACGTGCACGGGAGCTCGCGCGAAAACCGCCCCGGGGCAGCTCTCGAGTCTGCGTGGCCGTTCGACACATCGCTAGGCGATCTGCTCCACATAAACGCGTTCACGCGCATCATCGATCATTTTAGCGGCTTCGTTTTACTATCGAAGATCGAGGAAAGTCGCCTCGTTTTGGCATTGCGAAGTAGCTTTCGAGCATCGCTTTTTATAATTCTAGAGACATCGATAATGATATCAACCATTTCAGCTCGAATGTCTTCTTTGAGGGACATCAGAATTGATTAGTGATTACGAAGATTAAATGTATTTCACAGCAATTTTTTTGAGAAATCCATGTTTCCCTCGTGAAATTTTTGTTCCTGGTAGATATCAGCGGTTATTTTTAATAATTTTAGAGATATCGATAATGATATCAACCCTTTGAGCTCGAATGTCTTCTTTGAGGGACATCAGAATTGATTAGTGATTACGAAGGTTAAATTTGTTTCACAGTAATTTCTTGAGAAATCCATGTTTTCCTCAAATTTTCCATTGAAATTGAAATTTTTTATTCCTGGTAGATGTCAGCAATTATTTCTATCGTTAACGAGAAAGCGTCGAGTGCGAAGGGTGAAATATTAAGTTCGATATCAAAATGGTTGAAAGTGTTAAAGAGTAGATCGGAGATATCATTGTGTCAGACTGGGCTGATCGACATTATTGATCGTGTCAGACTGCTTAAAAATACGAGATTTACGCCACCGTAGGTGTAGCAAAAGATTTTTGTTGCTGCGTGACCGAGACTTGTGTGAACAGTTTGGGTGATAATAATGGCGTATAAATAGAATTGAAAGTGGATAGAATGTCGTTTGCACAGGGTGCGAGGATTGTTGCAGAGCTAGAACCTCTGGTGTGTAAATATTTTGAAAAATTCGATTAAATACTATTTGTGAACTCTAAAAATTTACAGAAAATCGTCAACTTTTTAGAATTCATCCACTCTTAACTAAAAATTGAACTAATCTTAATACAATATTCAAAACTCATTGTCTTTTGAAACATTAATAATTTTAGAAGCGTATGTAGACTTCCACGACTGATTGTAGATTTGAACAAAAAATTTTATAAAATTCGCACAATGCTTCTGCTGATAACTGCAAAGGAAACTCTGTCACGCAATCATTATCGCGCTTTTACAAAGAGACTGCTTTGATTCATGCTCTGATTTCTAATCATTTCTCGCTACGTGTTCATTCAATATTTCCCCTTAACATATCTCATTAGCTAACGTGTCGTACGATTCATATTACAGGCTGTTTTATAACTTTCTATATTTATTTTGTGAAATTACAAATTACACAGCGCGCGCTTTCTCGTCGAATTTAAATACCCGTGTCGGTCGTCGGTTTGAGACGATCGCGCCTTTTAATCAAGCTACAATCAATATCGACAAGCATTAATAAAATTTCTCCAAACTTTCGCGTAATAACTCTCAATCTACCCACATCGATTTCAAATACGTCATTAGCTTGCATTTTAAGCTCGTTTTACAAAAATAACTAAATATCTCCTTTTGCAAACGAGCTATCAATGCTTTTATATTCTCTCGAGTCCAATTAACGTGTCTAATGTTTTTTTTTTTTCAAATGAATGTTGCTTGTGATTAGAAAGATTTCTGCTGGAATTCTGTTTGCTCTAAATACTCGTACACACGTTCACTTCATATCAGCACTCGGACATAAATGTTAATCTGTGTAATATGTTAAGATATCTGCGCTGTGAGTCATAGCCGATGAAAGAAGGAGAAACGTGATATCATACTAGTACTTGGTACATGTAAAACTATGTAAATTACCATTTAATTTGCGTTGATCTGTTATATGTAACGTTTCAATAACTTCTTAAAATGAAACGAAAATAAAAAATGAAATTCGATTAGAAGAACTATGAATCAATCGTGTTGCACAAGAGAAATGAATAATGTATGACAACAAATTTATTCGTTTCCTTTCTGGAAAGTCCAAAAATATAAAAACTTCCTCGAGTCCAAACTTCTTTTCCTCGATCAAGTAGATTGGATTATAAAATATACCAATCATAATCCTCTCAACTTTAAACTCTTTTTTTCAACATCAAAAGTAGCCACAAATGCGTTTTCAATTCTCATCGTCGCGATATTAGATTCGACAAATCAAAGAGGGCACATAGATACCTTCATCCTAATCCTCCCTCTCGTCCAGAACCCGCAAGAGAGACCAAAGGTGTTTCCACGTCTCTTCATCCGACGAATTTGTGTTAGCATCCTTTCTTCACTGTCTGCCATCGAAAACGAGAACACTAAACCATCCCCCACGTAACTGTTCGCGACGAGTCACAACGGCGCATCGAACCAACAATGGGTAAACATAATCGTCCCCTTGAATTAGTTTGATCGTCGTGATCCCATGGAAACGCGACAGTATACGTAACGCAACTGAACGGAGGCGGCCAATTACCTCTTTGATTATTAATGCGGCCTTTGGATTCTGAATTTGAATTATAATTATGGCAGCATATTAAATGGTCGGTATTTAAATCAACTTTTGGTAGTATTATTGTTACCAAAAAGATTAATACATAAATAACGACTGCTGAATATAATTAAAGAACGGTGAGTATATAATTAATTACTGGTTATAATATCGTTTACGGTTAGTATAAAATTAATAAACGGACAATATAAAGCATAATTATTTTTTATATGTTAAATTAAATTGTGACTAATAATGGTTAAGTTATGGTATTTTTCATTCCTGCTACTTAATACATAATAACAAAAATATATGTATAATGTTTAATTTTAAAATAAGACTGACCATATATATTTAAATACCGACCAATAAAATACAAGCCTTATAATTCTACTATTAAATTCAGCAATTTGAGCGATTCGAGGTGCAGTAACTTTTATCGTTTATTATTACTACTCTAAAACTCAAAGAAGATATCGCACAAAGTTCACTATGATCGAAAATTGCGGTAGCATTAAAAGAATTAAAAGCGAAATAAACAAGTGTTCGAATAACAACCCACAATGCCTTCAACTATCAAACGCTTCTACAAAAACACACAATACTTTCCAGAACCACTTATTCAACCCCAAGTCTCTATCCAAACTAACAAAAATCCAAATTTCACGTCCTATCGAACTCGCGTAAACGCAGTCACCGCACCACCGCCTCGAGACTCCCCTTTCGTTCTTCTAAACTCGCAGCAAGAAAGGGTGAAACCTCATCGAGTCGCACGAAGGGACAGCACTCGAGTCTTCTTTAAAAAAAACCAAGCGACCCACGACGAAGCCAGACAGGGTGCACCAGCTAACTGGCTCGCTACGTCGACTGTTTCATTCATGCGACCGAAACTTCTCGCTTGGCACAGCCCACCAACCAGCGACGAGCCTCGCCTTCCCCGTTTCCACCAGAAATAGATGCACCAGGATGTCGCCTCGGACACCGGAAACGCTCGCTTCCCGTCGTGGCAGCTTCCCGTCGCCCGTTCATCTCTCTGGCGCGTCTTTTTCCGGGCCACCGCCCCCCTGCCGCCCCTTTATCTTCCGCTTCCCACGAACGCGGTAACCGTCGAGACGTTCTCCAAAATGTCCGCGCGTCGAACGCGACTCGCGCGCGTAATTGGAGTCCGCGCTCGCTGTGGAACGAGCAGCGATCGGTTGCTCACCTATTTCAAGGTAACGGTGCGAGATCATAGGTGACGCGGGATGCATTACAGTTATGGTTGGCCGTGCGCAGGACCTCGCTGCAGCCGTTCGTTCGGTTATGCCTGCGAAGCCAACCGCGTGCGTACACGCGGCGAGAAAAATGCGTCTGGTGCGCGGGACACGAGGCTTGTACACGCTCGTATTGCGTGTCTGAGAGTACACAACGACGCTCTGGTGAAACACGAAACAGTACACCGTGGCTTACAGCGAGTCTGCACAAGCGTATCAAGCGAAAATACTAGTCTCGAGATAGTTATTAACTAAGGAGACGTTATGTGCTGTTGCGATGGAATTAATGGCTGCGGATGGACTTTCTGTAGTTCTCGATGGATATTTGTGCGGGTTTAGAAGTAGGATTCGAGTTAGTGAAATGATTGACTGATTTTAAATAGGTTTGTAAATTTTGTAGATTTATGGACGACGAGGTTTGCGCGCAGGTTGTTCTGATTGGAATTATTCAGGTGTTGTGTGAATAATTATTGTGTCGTTGAACATGAGTCGAAACAGTGGGCAAGTGCAGCGTTTGTAAGATAACATAAGAGTTATATGATTGATCGAGGTTAGAAGTAGTAGTTTGCAGAAAAGGATCTGATAAGTTCATGCTTTTACGAAGCCAAGAACGAATGTTCATGTCTTTAAGCTAATTAGGAGTGGCTTCGTATAATGTAATTTTGCATGGAAATATTCTGTGTGCATAGTTCCTGATATCTTTTTGTAAACATTTAACTTGCACAACCAGCCATTACCATACATTAAAACCTTGATTATGTAAAGACTACGAGATACGATAATAGCATCTGAATACGTAAGCGCGTTTTACTGGTGCACTTTCATCGTGATAAAACGCAGATCTAAAGATAATGTTCATCACGTTGAACGAAAAGAAATTCGTAACTTTTTATTTCGTTATTCTGACGTAACATTTAACGTACGCGTTGATAATTTAAAATTTCATAATATAAAAACATATTAGATAAAGTGATGTATCTTACTTGCATTTCACTGGTCTGTATTGCAATCCCTTTTGGTCAGTATTTAAGTACCTTAAAATCGATCAAATCCAAACCAAATAACAACAATATCACTTAACTTAATTGTATCAATTGGAAAAGGTTGGGTTGTCAATATCTCTGGACGTAACAATTTACTTTAGCATTTCTAATTTATTATTAAATCATTTACATTAAAGATCCACTGTACCATATATACGCGTACAAATAATTCGTTCTAATCTACATATCATATACATCCATGTACCTCATACGTAGATTCGCAAAATCATTTTTCTCCAAAACAAAGTCTGACATACAAGAACTTGATTCCACAGAACCACGACTTATTTCCACGTTAAGGCGTCGTTGCACCACGACCGATGGAACACCCTGTAAACGCACACGCATAATCGAAGGAGGAGCATTTTTCGCGACGTTCGACCATAAATTCGCGTGGGGTTCCATTCAGGGGTGGCGCTCGTAAATGGTTCGATCCGCGTGCAAACACGAGGACTTATCGAGCCGGCGTGTTCGCGGCGATACTTTTACGCGGCCCGTTCGCCTCGCATCGTACAAATGAAGGTGCAAGAGGTTAAAAGCGGCACGCGTATCCGCTGCACGCGTTTGCACGCTCCCGCGGAGTCGCGGTATTAAAACCAGCCGGAGCGAGCCGCCCGTAAAATGCGGTTGATTGGATCCTCGATCTTCGACGCGTGTCAAGGAAAAAAAGAAAGATGTGACGCGCGAGAAACTCGAGGGTCGTTTGTTAGTGAAACAATACGAGCGCTGTCGATCCTCCAACGAGCCATTTACGATCGGCCATTGTTTCTTGCTGCTCGCGATCGCCGTGTATTATTTCCAGTACGCGATTCTAAATTTTCACTCGCAGATATTCTTTCCTGTACGAAGCCACTGTTCTCAAAAGCTTTCATCCCAGTAAAAGAATCTAATTTTCAATAAAAAAATTCATCTCGCATGAATATTTACAGACTACGATGTCCGTCAACACAAATCTCACGCGATCACTCTCAGCTCTCCTCCACCCTTTTCCATGTTTGTCGCAGAACGATGACGAATCCGGAGAATGCGTCTCTCCGTCTAAAAATTCGCAGAACCGGTTTAACTTTACTGCTCGATACGCCCGTCCAGTGTTGACGTACGCATCGCGACGTGTAATCCGGGGAACGACGAAGATTCGGAGGACGATCGCGATCGTTCATTCGCCTGGCGAACAAGCCAGATCGGTGCCACGATTATTTCGATCGAGAACGCTCCTCTTTGCACGTTCGAGTCCCCTGCGCGCTCGCCATTTCTCGATCACCGCCCCGTAGAAAGTAAAACTATGGGGTCTCGCTTGTCCTCGAGCGTGCTCGTCGGCTGACACAGATTCTCGAACGTCGCCCGCGCGTCCTCGACGGACGAAGAAAGAGGCCCCGTGGCTCACGGCCAAGCAATTCGGCTGGCATAGAAAGCGGATTTGTCGAGATCGTGACAGGTCCCAGTTCGAGGATTACGTCCGCCGTTTTCGATTTAATGGACAAGCGAGAATGTTGCTCACGGATGTGTATGACGCGTAAAAGAGATCAGTACACTTCTAAATTAAGAACGGATTTTTCTTTTCATCTTTAACTACTGATACGATCAAAGAATCTGATAAAAGATTCTGACCATTGCATTTAAAATTAAAAAACGAAGCATTTGTATCGCGATTATCTATAAAAATTCCGCAGTCTCTCATTTTTAGGACCTCGAATCCCTCTCTTCGAATTGCGTGCATTCAATTTACCCTGCACGCTCCATTTGCGAGCTCCGTTCGAAAAGTACTCGGTATCCACCATCGTCCCCTATGATACACATCTCCGCGTATTAACCGAGCGTAGCGAGCGCCTATCTCCAAGACGACTACCACCAAACGTTTCGAGGCAAGAAATGCAAGACTTCGAAGGGTGTGCACCATCCTGCGGCGGTTGAGGCCCGCGGTAGTCGCCGGAGAGGAGCGCGTATACACGCGACTCTTAATTCCCGTCGGATGGTCGAGAGGCACGCGATGTTTCGCAGAAATCGAACACTCGACGGTGGACATTACTCGTTAGCAACCTGGCCACGGTGGCAACAGAATGTTCCCGCGCGATCGTTCGGAATAACCGCGGATAATTGCTGGTTTTTGCCCCCGCTGGGTAGCACGCGAGCCACGGGACGTTGAATGAACGCGCTTCGCCAGCGCGTCCGCGAGCAGCGTGAATTTTTTCTCCCTCCAAAGAGAGAGAGAGAAGAAGGAACGTAACGAACGAGTCGACGGGATCGCGAGCGTTACCCTGAACCGGTGGGAATTTTCATCAACAGCCCTACATTCCGCTTTGGAAGTAGCGAGTCTAATGCGATCGTTTGCACCAATGTGAACCGTGCCATGGGCTTGGGATTGTCCTTGCGTTTCAACCGGCTCATCCCATCGAGATACGGGGGACAAGTATTTCCGTGAGACGGTATACATGGTTAATTGGAGAGGCTTGGTGGTAAGAAGAAATTATGAGAATAGCGCTTCTTAATGCGCTTCTTAATGGGTATCAATCTTTCGTTGCAGGTTGCTGAACTGAGCGATCTGTTGTAGGGTTTAGGCGCCTATATTCGTATATGTTCAATTTAATATATTAACCAGTTAACTGTGGAATTTAGTTTCAAAAGATCAGCACAGGGTGCGGAATTAAGAACAAGCAACGACGTGTGTACACATCGAACGCAGGGCAAATGGTTACTGTTATACATTATACGAAAAACGAGGAAGGATTACATTTTTATTCGTGAAAAAAACTAACAATTCGTTTCTGAATATGTTATTCTTACTAAAAGCTTGAGAATTGTGAAAAAATAATAAAATACATAAACAAGAAAAATTGAGGATAGCAAGAATAAACAAGAAAAATAAGATAATAGTTTACAAAATTTCAAGCTATGTATATAAAGGGGACATACCGACAAATAATGTTCTTATTATATTTTATTCAGATTTCGAGTTTTTATAGTGAATGGTAATTTTTTATTTTACACGACGAGTATACGCGTCAAATACACCGCAGTAGAGATTTGGGCCGACGAATATACACGTCGAACGCACTTAACTGGTTAATGTAGTGTTTAGGAGTCAATATTCGTCTGCGTTCGATTTAAAATGCTACCAGTTCGCGAATGTCTATAGATGTTCGTTGCTTGGGATTGTAAACGCGAATTGCGGCTATAGACGTGCGACAATTTTTAAGAAAATTTGTTCGATTTAATTTTCAAACATTATAGATAGTATTTAAATAAAATAGTAACATTTTTATGTATTTTTTGTGTCATTTGCAGTATAAACTAAATAAACTGTAGATAACGACTTTTAACTGAACGTAAACTACATTTTATTGCATAGAGCTCAAAAGTTGATGGCTTCTACAAAAACGAACAACAAATGTCTGGCTCACAAGAATCAATGGAAGCTAAAATCTTTTTTATGCAAATGTATACACCACAAGTAAGTATAACAGTTATTATCTTTCGCACGCATTTATAACGGAAGAACGAAACGTTATAACTAACGGAGAGAAATGTAAAGGGTTTCGTACTTCTACCTGACGTACGTCCCCTTGGATTTGACGCATAAAAACGTTTATTATACCTTGCTAGAGGCAGGCATTGTGAGCTGGAAATGGTAATTGCTTCCACTGGTGCAGGAAAGAATTTCTAAAGGCAAATTGCTACTTTCCTTCCAAAAAGTCAAACTTTCTACAACAAATTAAATTTCTTTTCCCATCTATATATACAGTGACTAAAAAAAAATGTTTTGCGACATATCCAAATTTCCATGCAGGAAAAAAGTATTATTTCCAATGACTCACTCGAACTTCTTACATCCGTACTTAATTCTATTCTCGAATGTTTCATGTACAATCCACAGAATATCTTTCCAAGAAGAATGTTCCATCAAATTTCCATTTCCAGTATGTTAATTCTATTCAACGAACGAAAATAGCTTATCATATTTCTTCCCAGAATACTCGAGCAAGTGTAGCTGTGTTATTCATCTCAAAATGTTTATGCATCAGAGTCGATAAAGTTCGAGCGAGTAATAATACACGCCTCCACGAACCTAGCAGAATAAAGTTAAAACAAGACAATAATTTACAACCGAGACACCGATTTCCGCGACTTAATTCCAGCATGGCGCTACGAGCGAACGCTTCCGCGTCGCGCAGCACCCGACTGCTCTCCATTTTCTATCATTACGATTCCTTTCGCGCGTCCTGCAAAAACCACCAGCACACGAGATCACGCTTTCATCCCCAGCTGGCAGTGGTCCACCAGGGACGACGTGGTCGACCAGCAATCGTGTACTCTATTTCCACTCGGGATAACGCATGCAAACTGGACGCGTATAAATATCGTAGCGAAGACGAGGAGGCGTTCGAAAGGGACGCGGAGCCGAGCAACGGCGCTATCGCCGGCCATTGAAACAAATCAAGCTGAATGGAGGCGCGCCCCGTTTCCACCGATGAAAATTCGCCTCGTTATCCTCCATTCGAGGTCTCTGATACCAAAATGGATGACTCCATACCTTGGGACTCGCGCGCACACGCTCGCGAGGAAACATCGAGGCGTCTCTGACTAAGAAAGACTAAAGAGAGGTCCTTCTAAGCATTTTGAGGGTTGGTCGAGCGCGTGGACGAATGCTTGCAAATCCACGGACCATGATGCTGCTTGTTCCTCGTCTTGGACATATGCTCGCTTGCGAGGACACATCGAGGCATCTCTGACTGAGAAGGACTAAAGAGAGGTCCTTCTAAGCGTTTCGAGGGTTGATCGAGCGCGTGGACGTATGCCTGCAGATCCAGGAACCATGATGCTGCTCATTTCTCGTCTTGGACATATGCTTGCTCGCTCGAACGTGGGAGAATCGTGGAAATCGTATACGAGACGCGGTTCGAGATGCAGGAATTAACGCTACTGGTGTGAACTTGCGCGTGTGCATGTTAAATATTACACACAGCGTCGAGATTGTCCTGGGGATCCATTGTCGTTGAGTCGGTACCGGTGCTGGGCTGCGATGGCTCGTTTCGAGGCCCGAGAAACCGCAAGCCTTCACGGGGAACCGATCACGTAGCGGATTAAGGCTTTCAGCGTCCAGCAGGCCCATATATGGGCTTGAAAACTCGTTCGATGTGATAATAGCAGAAGCGTAACGCGATAATATATTATAATGGCAACGGGAGCGTAACGTGGCAGCGAGGGGAGGACAGTAGCGATACACGAGTCGCGTTCTCTTGTTCTGGGACAGTTAAGTGGCTTCCATTTTGGCTCGCTCGTAAATTTTGTGTGCTGTTAATGCTGAAGGTAAATAGCAGCTCGAGGATATACAAAAATGGTATTAAACGGAGAACAAAGTGTTTGCTATACTTATGATTCTTTTCGAAGCTCGTGATTCTCAAGAGAAGACGAAATCGTTTCTGTAACACGTATTACACTTTTAATTGCTATTTTCATTCTGCTGTACAGCATTTTAAACTACACACGTATAAAATTAAAAAAAAAAATAAAAAGAAAGTACCAAAATTGTTACTCTCGCGTTTCGTAAATCAGTGTCATAAAGCACACGATTACTCGAAAACAATCATCGATCAAACGAAACGTGCAAATTCTGAGAAGCAGCTCGATGAAAGCCAAATCCAATGTCAACGTACACCCAAAAACACACGTACTGAATATAAGTATAAGCGATATATAGAAATCTGGACAGAAAACGAAAATGACAAAAGTAGAAAGGGAAAAAAGGAAGGAGGAAATGGTAAGGTACCTGCAATACGTCGAGCGTGGGAGAATCGTAGGGAACGTAGGCGAGGTGTGCAGGACCTGCAGAAACGACAAAGAGGGAGGGACAATCGACATCTGTTCCATTGGAAACCCTAGCCATGGGCAGCCGAGGGACAGGTTCCCATGGCCCAAGGGGCAGGTATACGCGAGGTCAGGTGGCCCTTGCTCGCAGGCCTTTTTCAAGTGCTTCCAGCTTTCCGCGATTAAATGGATCGCCGACGGAAAAGCACAGCCTCCATTGTTCCCATCGAATTCATTGTGAACGCGTTTTCATTGCGTCCCGTTCATTCGGAAGTCAGCCAGCAGACGTTGTTATTGTTACTTAATATGATTGCGCGTAAAATGTTTAGTGAAACGAACAGAAATTTAATAAACAATTACTAAAATGTGATGTTTGATGATTAATTCAGTCACTATATCTAGGTTTCAATTATTTTTAGTACTCGAAGTTTGAAACTTTTGTTTCGTTTCTTCTACCCGATTGTCTATTCGTTCTTAAAGATATTAGCAATTTTGGTTGTCAGTTTATATGAAGATTAATTTATAATTAGAAAATTTCTATTGAAGTATCATTTTTTCGATGCATTGTACAGTTTGAAAAAAGGGAAGGTAACGAATTAAATGGTAAATATAAAACAGGAAAAGCACAGTGTGTTAAACCCATTCTGTTCCAAGTTCATAGTTAAATTACCTGTGTAACCAATTGGTATTTGTTTACCTGCTAATGGGGAGCTTCAAAGGATACTGACCCTTCATATTTAAACACTGACCAACAGGGATCAAAATACTGACCATTAAAATACAAGTCGAAAAGAAATAATTGTGAAACGAATGGCAATGTAAAATAAAATTAACTTGCAAACTTCACTTCTATTGTATAAAAAAAAAGGATGCCCAATCGTAGAATTATACCTCTACGATATAATTCCACTGATCGATCAAGATTCCAGTTTTTAATAAACGCAGGTAGTGTTGGCCATCCGCGTTACAGGTGCACCGTCAACAATGGAGCCACGCACTAATTACATCCTACTCGAAATCATTAACCTAACTTCCATTGTGCCATTGTGCTCGGCTTTTAACGAACCGCGTTCTCAACTGATACCCATGGACAGCAAACCGCGCTCGCTGGAAGAGTAACGTGTTTACGCAATTAACCAAACGAGCCATTACGTATGAACGCGAGACGTGTAAATACGGTGGACGTACACGTACCACCGGTGCAACGCACGCCATGCCTCCATTATATCATTACGGTGTAATTAAACGACAGATTCAATTATTATTATTATATAACAGCACGGTAAACGCCGAGGCATTTTAATTTTCACGGCTTAACTGTGGGAAACGCGTTACGCAAACGTGCCATTAATTATCACTCGAATGTTTAAACGAATAAAACTCGCGATTCACATTCCTTTAATTTCTGTTTCAAATTTGACTAAACACAACTTCGACAGAGGCCAGAAAATTCAAACTCAAATCTGAAACGCAACCACGAGATGGACTTTCATTTACAATAAATACTGCGAGTACGTCTCTGCTTTGGCATCTAAGTAAAAAAGCTTCAAATTTACGCGTAGCACACTCGTAGATGTCAGAATACTCGTAGATGACAAACTACTCTCTAGATATCAGAATGAAGCATCTGAAAAAAAAGAACAGTCAATCATAATCGTGCACGTCACAACGAAGGAGAGTCCCATCTTCGCAGAGGGTTGAATAACCCGTTCTTCGTTGCATTTATTCGAACCGTGGCAAGCGACTGGCAGAAGGAAAAGGTAACAATGTACAGGTGGGTAATTGCATTGGCAAAAGAGCGAGCCATGTGCTCGACACGTGCTCCAGAAGCGTTCGCGGCGATTATCCACCCTTACGGAATAAAGTTCACCCGCAGGGCCGTCTCGTAATTACACCGTTTCGCGCTAACGACTGGTTCGCGCGGAACGCAATTAAGGGGACGCATCAAGCATGCTCGGGTACGTTACTCGCGCCTAAAATGGCACACCGCGTTACTTTTTAATGGATCGCCCCATTATTCCGCCAGTGGATATTGTTTAGCAGCGGCTTCGCAACGAACCGCGGCCGATGCTCTACTAATTTCGCCAGGTGGATCGTGAACGCTTCGAATTTTTCTGAATCGGGTCATTATCGTTGATGCGCCACGATGTGGAGCATCGCGAACGTTTGCGAACTAGAGATTTTGTTAATTAAACAGCGCCGCGACAGAGAGATCGGGGGGATATAGCACGTATCCGTCTGTGATTTATAATGGAACGCGCGATTTCTGCATCGTAGAAACGTAGTTTCTATTCGAAAATTTGTTGTCCAATCATTTGTAATCACGCGACTGCAAGATGGACTTGAGGTGTAATTAATTCGAAGCAAGCAGCACAGTAGCAAATAACTTAAAAGATTGTTGAAAAGATAAATGTAGAAATGACACATGATTCGTAACTCGTAATATCTACGTTAAAAAAAAGTTAGATAACACATATTAATGAAATATTATAAAATCTGTCAAATTAATTTCACCATCAAAAGACGATTTTTAAAAAAATTTGCTTCAGAATTTGCTAATAGCTAAGAAAATAATTATATAGATATTTTGACGGAGATGCTCGATGAAATCGAGAGCAAAATGAATAACCTGAAAAATAATCTAATTGAATGGTAATTCATCAGGTTCGCCTTACTTTCGACATTGTGAAACCAACCGTGCTCTTCAACAAAGCTGAATCTAGAGTGTATTTTAATTTTCATTGAACAAAAATGAAATACGTTCTCGTGCTCGAGTAACAGCTACCGTATTCTCGTCGCAAATTTCATTCAGAACAAATTATAAATATCCTTACTTCTTCGACGACAAAGAGAAATCAATGGATACCAACGTGTCCCATAGTTTCGCAATAATCGAGAAATACGATGTGCGGTTATCAAGTTCGAAAGTATTCGCGAGTGAAACACGAGTGCAACGTACGAGGCTTCGCTCGAGGGCCCTATGATATCATCGTCATCGAGAGATCTGCGTGAACTCGAAAGGAATCGTAAAAACCCGCGCGACTTCCAAGAAGGTCTTTTTTAACGAGTTCAACGCTTATTCTCGTCGAGGTTCGCGGCTTTCGACGATTGGTACAACTCCAGAGAAACATCTTACGGAGTTTAAAAGCCTCTTTATTTAGCGGCGAGCGTTTTTGGCTTCCTCTGACCGAAACACTTCGTTTCGTGGAATGTTAAAATTCAAAAGCAGAGAAGACGTTCGACGAGCAATAAAGTATGTTCGTTCGAAATGCATGAACGTAAGGAACTCGTTGCTCCGTTTCTATTTCGATCACGATAATATATCGGAAGCAACGAGCCCCTCCTTCAAGAAGATAAAGCAACTGCTTTTCTAAACAAATATATAATGAATCGTTCGTGTTTTCTAAAATAAAAATAGATACAGTTGCACTTCTGAGCAGTGCATGTATCTTTATCAAATCGAGATAGGTGCGCAATAAAAACTCGATAATTGCATACTACACGAGCGAGAACGCGCGTCACTATCGAGATTCGCGTAATAAATGAGGCAATAAAACAGCCGCGCGAGTACAAGTCTAATTATAGGACTCACGCTTTTACTTCTACTCCCATTTCTCCGTCATAGCCTCTGAAAATGATTTTACGAAATCAGAGAGCATTTTCCGTTCCTTCTGGGCGTTCAAATGTTTTGCTTGTCACGAAAAAGGGGTGAAACTGCTGTCCAAGTACCGGAAGTAATTATCTGTAAGGTAGTTGCGGTAAAATTTCATATATTTCTAATGTCCTTCGATAGTTACTGTCCACGAAACACGTTTTTCTTTCGAAGAAATTCATTCAAGGAAGTACTTTCAATATTATTTCAAATTAAGGACACAGGAAATGAAAGGGGTTGAACTGTTACTTAATTTTCCTTACAAAACACAAATCAGCACTATGTGTTCAAATAAAATGCAATAAAAAAGCGTTAAATCTTAGAAAAAACTTTTCATACGCTTCTTAACTAACAGCTAGACGTTCTCCAAAATGGACGCTAAAGGAGTACGTACACAGAAATAATAAACGAAGCTGGTTAAAACAGAAATAAACTTCTTTGTAGTCGCATATAATCAAACTTTCGATGTGAAATTCCATGAATGTTGCAACAAGTGTCTCGGTTCCGAGAAAAGTCGATGGAAGGAATTCCATATATCGCCATATATCGTACAAAGAATATGTAAAACGGTCTTTGTTTCTCGAGCGTGCACGTCCAACAGTATCACGAGGTGATAACGGGAACCGAGTGAACCGTACGCGAGAGGGGTAACTATGATAATGCCTACGGCGGGGAAACGAAATCACCAGTATTTACTCGCAAAAACCGCATAATTAGAGTGTTACAGTGTATTACAATGTTCGTAGAACCGCGCAATTAGTATGGCCGTTAATTATACGAGAAGGCCCGCGACCGAGATTCAACGGATAAGGAGCATGTATTACAGCATCTGAAGAAAGTTAAAGAGGGCCCCTCGTACTCTCTTGCATATTTTCAAAACATATCCTCCGCGTAATTACACGTCCCTTCGCTGTGCTTCATTTCAGCGGTTATCGTCTAACCGCTGACGCCATTTATAATTTCACCGGCACTAAACGAGCAACCTTAGACGCTGATGAGGGTAACGTACCGTGCGATAATGTTAATGCTTTTTTCAGATACAGATATACATGCATCCTACATGTGCAATTAGAATTTTAAAAATCCCTTACAAGATTCAGCTACAGTTGAAAATTGAATATAAAACAGTTTAAGGGTGGCTGCTGAGGATGTAAGTTCCGAGAAGCTTAAATTATTTTCTCAGCTGTCCATTGACAAAACATTTGTTGCATTTATGAATAGGATTTTGTACAATTTACAGCACTTACCAATTATTAATATTAGAGAAATGTGTTTCGCGGCTTTACCACAGAACAATCGATCAATCCAAATAACCCCAATAAAATACAAAAAATAAATATTTCACTTCAACCTATGATAAACGACAAACAGATTACTCTGATCACACAACGAGTAATACATGCACGTACTTACGTTGTATCAACACTTGAAACGGAAAATTCACGAATACCCTTTTCACCAACAACCGCGCCACTCCATTTTACCGTACCCGCTCGCCTTCTCCCCCATAAACTGTCCCGAATAAAAAGCGTCTCGCGAGTCCCGTGCAATTAAACCCTCTTTATTGCCAAGCTAAATCCATCCTGATCCATTACGAGAGGTGGCGGTGCACGTTGTGTCACCTAGACACGACCACGGTCCGCGTCTGTCTTTTTGTTAACACCACGGGCACCTGCGATAACTTCTCATTTGCTCGCTCTTATCTAGGGCCCAGGATGGCACACGTTCACGGTTGCGCCGGAGGAAGGTCAGATGTAGATCGCGAGATTAGATGGTAACCGCGGACGAAGGTCGTGGAAGAGAGAAAGAGAGAGAGAGAGAAAGGAACGGAGGGAACCGCGGAATCGAGAAAGGAACACGAGCAAGGGAGGACAGGCCAAGAGGGATAGAGGACTTGGGCAGAGGAGAACGCGAGCGAGCGAAGACGAAGGGGAAGAGGTGTATCAGCGCCGCGGAGAGTTCGTTGCCCGATTGGCTGCCTTCACCGTGCCTCTTCGTAGCCGTCCGTTTTATCCCTTTTTTTTCTTCCTTCCCCACCTCCTCCCCCCTATTTCTTCTCCTTTTATTCACAAGCATCGAACACGCGCGCACTGCACACACCCGCGGGTGTAGATGCATGCAGGAGTGGCCGTTTCGTTTCGTCCAGGGTGACGTCATCGATCGACAAATCCACCCAGGCGAGTTCAGGTTGCGCGCCGCGGCGAACCTGAGCCCACCGTTCTTCCCCTTCTGCGTCTCTATGGAATAACCTATGCCAATAACGCCGATGTTGACGCCAGCTTTATCCAACCGGACCGAATCGCGTCCGTCGATATGCATAACGATGGCTGCCGCACGACGATCCTCGCCCATTTTCGTCGCGGCCTACGAAACCAACGAGGCTCTCCAGGCTAATAAACGAAGCTAATAATCGTTGGCTAGAGGCGTCCGTGAAACTTTCCGCGGGTCTCAGGCTGCTCCCTCGACCTGACTTTATAAGGTATCGGGTGTTATGTATACTGAAAGGGTGGTGGTAGGTTCGTGGAAGGGCTTAATTGGTACATTTAGAAAGATATGAATACCAATGGGTGGTTTTGTGGCCGTGATACGAGTGCAAAGACGGTGACTTGTCATGCAAATGTAAATTGAATGCACAGAATGTACGAATGAAAGACAGTGGGGTACAATTAAGTTTATAGATCGTTTGGATAATTTTAAGATTTAGTATTTTCGTCTATATAACGGCACTGAAATTGCTTTAATCCAAGCATAAATATATTATTGTTTATCTGAATAATGTGATATAAAAGAATACTTTGATTTTCGTCTATCAAAATAAGGGTTGCGAACGTACCAGAGCACATTGCGCGCCCAAATCCGATGCACACACTTGAATGCAGACCTACAACAGTTTAAACAATGAAAACTAAAACCAGAATGCTGTAAATAAAATGCTAGACGGAAAATTCAAGCATATTATATGTTATATATTTTATGGACTGGCAATTTTCAACCCTGCGACATAATGGCTAAGCTCTACTCCCCTACAGGCTTATTAGCGCAGAGAATGAACGCGCGACGAGTGGCTGGAAGTGCGAGACAATAAGAATCAAATATGGAAACGAGAATGGAGAAGCTATACCTATCTATGATCGGACGAGGCAAGGGTCGGTTGTCATTAACGGCCATACAAGGGGTTCGTATCGCCTGATATCCGAGTTAGCGTCCCAACAATACGGCCAACAGTCGCACAATACAATTATCGTTAACGTCCTCTCCTTTTGAGCTTCCAACAATAAGAAACAATCCGTCCATTATGCACTCGTTCGCCATTTTTGTAGGTACAAATTGCTGATCATTGTTCAGAACGCGAGCAACTTAGCAGGCTAACATTTGAAACGAACCGGGTCGGACGACGAATTAACGTTGGAAGAAATTATTGTTTATTACGTGAAAATAATTTTGATATTTATTTCAAAATTAGCTTTACTTTGCAACCCCTACGAACGTTGTCAAAAGTAACGAAATATTAATATTTTATTTTTAGGAAAGTGAAATAAAAGCAGCGAGAAGAAAAATTAAGAACTCCCTCTTTTAATGTAATATAAATGATATAATTAATAATAACGACAGATAAAGTTTGAATATATACGGAGGTACACATACATGGTTATCTAGAACGCACTTTGCGCTCACCATTAGCGGAATCATTATGCACTGCGCTTAACTCTCGTTAGAGGACTTTATCAAATATTTGACAGCTGTACAAGTTCGTGGTGCGTGAGTCATTAGAGGAATCTTAGAAATTTACAAAAAAGGATTCTCTTACACATTTACATATAAGAAAAATCAAAGTTCACGCTATGATTACCAAGCTACAAGGAAAAAGACAAAAAATTCTAATCATTGCCTTAAATTACTCGTTAAATATTGTAAACTTGAAAATTTCCATGCTGACTGACATTTCTACATTACTTTTCATTCAGTTTGCGAATAACCATAATTATCCTACACGATAATGTCGTGGAAGACAAGGAAAATCTGTAATAGGTACCTCTGGCCGTTTATTGCGGCAGTTCGAAAGAAAATGATTGTTACTCGATAACCTACTTACTGTGCGACTACTAAAGGTGAATACGTTTCGCGGGACCAATTTCAGGTAAACGAATTTACCTGATTCTACTCAGGTAGCGCCGCGTTTCGGAATACAATATAATCGCAACGGTTCTCCGGTGCAACGTTGGAAAGTACGCGTTCAACTGACTGTGTGGTCAAAGTATACACCGCAAACAATGTGTATTACGGTTTTAATGTAGACAATACGTATCATATACTGAAACAATGGAATTTGGAATAGCAATATGGAATACGTTCACCTTAATAACACAGTTTGGGACCACAGCTGTTTTACGAGGTTATTTTTCGTACAGGGGTGGAAAAACCCTAGATTTCTAACTTTCCAAGTCTTCAAAGGGTGTTGTGTTATTTGTATAAGCTTATAGTACAATAACTTGCTCTTGGACGATAATGAACAAAATCATAAACGGCAAACAAATGGAGCATGCTAATTCCAACCTCGCAGTTGAGGATTAAATTCTATTGTATGTATTTTTCCACTCGATTCGTGTATTTTGTAAAGTGTTGTTTCAATATACGAAATGAGAAATAATATAGATGTAAAATTTGCTAAAAAGAAAGAGAATTAACTAATACTGTTTGCGAGTAACCTGTGAATTACGTTCGCCAGCAGACATTTTGGAGAACAGTCATACAACGAACTGATCGACGAACAACTAATGATTCGCTTTAGAAGTGAGTTATCAAAGTGCCAATTCAAAATTGCTTGCAAGTAATAACGGAAGACCGTCGTTTAATCATGCTAACGCATTTTTGTTACAATAAAAAGATTTCTAAAACCCATAAATATTTCGAAATTAGAACGTTACGTGGAGTAGCATAGGACTAAAACGCAATTTACATTAAAATAAAGATATTCGAATGCTCCACAGTTCACGGTAGCAACAAATTTCTGCATGATTAAACGCTGGCAACTAGCATTATCGGCGGGGTGATTTATAAGAGTAATTCCCCCAGACGAGTGGCCAATAATTCAAGTTCGTCCTCCATTTTTCGAGTCCTCGTATTCATACCGCGGAAAAGAATTCGCCTACGATTTATCGTCGACTACCACGATTACGAATGACGCGAATATATTAAATGCATCTACGGATACAAGACGCGAGCATTTACATAATTTATGCCGCGTATCGAGCTTATTTACCAAATCGACGACCTCTAAACGCTTACTGATGAGCACGGAAGAGCGTTCGCGTACCTCTCCATCTACAACGATTCAGAGTAATCATTGTTACATTTGCTTGCCACGATTAACACGTTCTATACCGTACGATTTGATAACATTTTTTTAATCGAGTAAAAAGTTATTTAACGGAACAACCGCGGAATTTGATTTGAAAAATCCATTATGGAGCGCGTAATTGGATCAAGTAACGACGATTAATCACGTCGAACGCAGTGTAGATGCTTCTATTATAAATTTTACGAAAAACAATAAAGCAAAACGAGGAAGGGTTACATTTTTCTTCGATATAAAATTAACAATTGCAAAGTATTGAAATATGATGTGTATATACGTCGAACGCAGTTAACTGGTTGAAACACACTTCCACTTTTTATTCTTACGAGTCACACTTCCAATTAAAAAAAGAAAAAATTTTCAATTTCGTTTGAAATTAAGATACTTCTTTAGAGAAAGAAGAATGCGATTGGTTCAAGAACTGACTAAACATTCTAATGATATTAAAATTAAATTCGCGTTTGCATAATGAAAATCATGCTTTTATTTCAATGCATTTTTATCAGCACATTCTCTGCATATGTCGCTTCTTTCCACGCAATTATTTACTCCTTCGTTTTCTAACCTGTGCTTCCTACTTTTTCGTTAATTTCCATAAATCATTTGTATAAAATTCGTGCTACTCAAATACGAGATACGTGCTGATCCGTCGGTTCGATTTAAACGAATCCGTGACACCGTTTAAATTCGTCCACTGAACTGGAACTTTTATTATGATGCCTCGAAGGCCAACTATCCCGCGATACTCAGTTTCGTGTAAACAATTCGGGAAATGGAAAGATTTCTCCAAAGTTTATCGACATTCATCGAAAGAAGCGAACGTAAGAGTTCGTGTGAGACACGAGTCGACAATAAGACGAAACAAAAATGATGTTAAGGGGCAGAAAACATCCGAGGTTATTGCACATGCAAACAATTGAAGCCGTTTGGCAAACATTTGACTAATCGACGGCTAGTTGATCAAAGAGTCGCGGTTGCTAAGCGAAGTTTCCTTAGCAGCGAAGGCGACGCGCAAAACCAGCGACATTACTCCACGAAACTAAAGTTGTACACACAGAAATCTAATCATAAATATCCGTATTCAGAACGCGTGGCCGTGAAAGCTTTCTCCAAAAGCGAGATATCTCGCGACGCCATTATCCAGTAGAACGTATCTCCCTTAGACGTAACCTTGACTTAAACTCGTTAGAACTCAGCTAGTTTCGAAACGATCGAGGAACGAGATACGACCACGGTATTCCTGGACTTCGATTAATAGCCAGACTTTCAAATTGCTCGTGTAAACATTGCCGAGGACCCCTGAACGCGAGCCAAGTAGTCTCGCGACCGGAAACTCGCCGCTACCACGACAAAGCAACGCTTTAGCCAGCTTCTAACTGCGAAAACAACCACATTCCTCGATACAAGTCTTACGACAAACTGCAGGAAAGCGTAGGCGTTATCCCCGTACAACACGTAAATAAACAAACGACCAATTGACCCAACAAACCGATCATTTCCACGAACCATCAAACCGCATCCAATTAAACGTAACTCCTCGATTATTCTCGAATTGAACGATCCTCCAGTGGAATGTATCGAATGACAATGATAATTAGAGAAAGAGACTCACCTCTGACTAGAAGAGAGCTCCTGGAACGAACAGCATGCTAAGAGGACCGTCGTCGAGTCGAATCCCTGCTGGTCGCACTTGAACGAACAAAAAAAAACGGGGCACAGAACGAGGATGAGAAAACTGCCGGTCCGTCCGTGGATTCGTGTTTCGATTCACCATCGGCTATCCCAGCCGTGTCAATGGACGAGCGATCGGTTCGCGAAAGCGGTCACCGGCGCGACTCTGTCGAAACTGGCGAACGGAGCGCGAGCGACGGAGGCGACGAGCCGGGGTTGCCTACGCGCCGATGCACGTGGGCCACGGGGTGGGGACTGGCCAGGGCCCCCCCCCCTTCCCCTTTGCTTACTTAGATTGTAGACGTTCAGTTCCCGCGGATACCGTCCCTGCCCGATGGGAACCGGGGTGGCGTAAATCATTCGCACCCTCTCTGCCTTTTCTCCTTTTTGCCGCGGACGAATCCTTTCGACTTTCGCGAATCTCCGCCACTTTTCTCTCCTACCCGTGGACGCCGGTTTTGATTTATAGCGCGCGAGGGCTGCGCGAGAGCGGTAGATCAGTCGGACTCGCTGGCTTTCTGATGGAACACACGCTGCTAGAGTTTGATGAATATTTACTCGCGTCTGCGAACTTTGTTGCTTCGTTTTGTCCGCGTGAACCGGGTCTCCTTTTTTTCGAGATTGTTCGGGTAATTTTCTGGGAGGGTTCGCACTGGGTTCATGGGACGCGTCGAATCGATACATTCTTCGTTTGATGAGAGAAATCGCTGCGGTAATATTAGTTATCAGTTAATACTCACTAGTTGGCATTGATTTATTGAATAATGTAAATTTTCTGTAAATGTATGCCTCATTTTTCAATTTTTATTTCTAAGTTTATAGTGTATAATAGTATTACTTTCAAAGTTGTCTCTTTTTTTTTTAAGAAAATGTGTTTTCATGTGTTTTTATAAATGTTCGTAAATCTAGTGTTAATGGAGTGGAAGCTCTTTGAAGTAAAAGAATATTTGTTTATGTATAGCTAGAACTTCGATAAATGTTTATTTGTGAGGAAGAATAAGTAATCTTTTTTTTTCACAGTAATGTAAATGAGTTATTTAGTTTGAACACGTCCGTGCAGTTTTATCTGAGAAGTTGCAGAGGATTGATTCGTCGAAACGTGTGCAGCGAGTGTATTGCAAAAATTTTTGGTGAAAGTTAGGGTTAAAGCATAATTCATGTTTATATCGGAGATATGTTTCTCATTGAAGTCAAAATAAACTTGCATAACGTTGAAAGTGCTCGTCCTCACCTGAAAAATTCAATTCGCACACGGCTGTCCGAAACTAACAGCCCCTTTGTAGTTTATTTCCTTGAACGAGCAGTAAAAACTCGCGCAATAAAATGAACAAATAAGGAGACGAAATAACAAGGAAAAGTAGAGAGAAGCGAAGAATTCTGGAAGAAATATTCACCTGGAATTAATTAAAAATGACATTATCAAATTGCATCGCTCGATAGTAGCACCTTAATTCCAACAAAACCATTCAAATTATCAAATTAATAACGTACTAATAATTACTATATTATAAATGTTATAAATATTAATAATTACAAATACCGTTCAGACATTTACAATCAACCTCCAAATAATAACTGTAACAAAAATTTTGACATCGCAAACAGAAACACAAAAAATTATTCTATTAAAAAAGCAAGACCTGAGAACTATAATTTATTACGTTCGCGCGACAGGTAACGAGCAAGAAATCAAATTTTTGCCCCCAATTTCGCAATGTGTGTCGCGTTTAAAAAATTCCCGGACTGGAAGAGCGTGATTTCGCAAACAGTCCCGCGGTCCGCATAAAATTTCGCGCTCACGTCCAGCCGAGGTGTCCGGCGAGAGACGCTCGTGGAAAAAATCGCCGAGTCGTGGAATCGGAGAAATTCTCAGCACGCCCGAAACCCTAACGAGAGCAACATTTCGACCGTACGGAAAAGTATTACACGGTGGACAATGCGCGCAAAGTAGATTATATTTCAGCTCGTGTAACAGGCCCGATTCAACCCGGTTCCGAGGCGGCTTTCAACGAGCCTATCGGCCGTGGCTGACTTCTAAAAGAAGGTGGAATACGCGTAAGAAGAGGCAGAGAGGAACAGGTTCTAGATTCATTCACATCTCGCCGAGGCCTTGAGCTCGACAAAAAGCATTCTATGCAGTTCCTACCATAGACTCATCCTGTATTCCACCGGTACTACCAGGCTGTACGAACTCTCGTCGTAAATGTCCGCCAGAGACAAACCAATGAACGTTGCACGAGGAAAACGAGGATCGTTTTGTCGTTGCCAACTTTCCTGTCGAGCGTAACGCTTCGTTCGTCGCGTGCGATTCCGAGGATCGACGGTTTTCAGGCGTCGATTTTAAGTGGCGAGCTTAGCGGATAGTTGACACGAATGTACATCACTTTTGAGCGTCTTGAATTCTGTGACGAAATGTTTAATCATTTTTACTGGTAATTCAAAACTGAAAATGTGAAGCTTTAATGTTGATATCTTGCGTTCACGTTTCAATGCGAGGGGTTCTGATAAATCTGTAGTTTATTGGATTGTGATGGTTTGAGTATACTTTGATAATTATTAGGCAACTTAAATTATATCGAAAGCAAGACATTTTCAAATATTCTAAATGTAGCAAAATATTATTCATAAATCCACGAAATGTTGATATCTTACGTTCACGTTTCAATGCGATGGGTTCTGATAAATCTGTAGAATATTGGATTGTGAAGGTTTGAGAATACTTTGATAATTATTAGGCGACTTAAATTATATCGAAAGCAAGACATTTTCAAATATTCTAAATGTAGCAAAATATTATTCATAAATCCACGAAATGTTGATATCTTACGTTCACGTTTCAATGCGATGGATTCTGACAAATCTGTAGAATACTGGATTGTGAAGGTTTGAGAATACTTTGATAATTATTAGGCGACTTAAATTATATCGAAAGCAAGATGTTTTCAAATATTCTAAATGTAGCAAAATATTATTCTTAAATCCACGAATATAAAATTTCAGATCGTCTCATTCATCTCATCTGAGAGTAACAAATTTCCAGAGGAAGTAATTCAAATTCAACTCCATTCGATACGGTGTCTTTCAAGAGATACCGATTCCAATTACAACAGATCGACAATTTATACGTAACAGTCGTCACGCATTATTCCTCTCCTTCGTGATTCAACTCGATTATATAATACCCGATAAATACGACTTGACGAACTAATCTCCGTCCCGATCTCCGTGTCAAAAATCCTATTACAGCAGCGAAACAGTTGAACAGACAGCTCAGCCCACGGAGTGGCAGAAAAAGGCAACGACCGATTTGTCCGCGCGTAAGAAGCGTTGCGAATCGATCGGGCGAACCGCTTCACCAGCCATCGATCCCAGCAGCTTTCCCAAAAGTAGAAACACGACTGTGTGTACCCGAGTCTTGTCATCGAAATTGTAACGATCCAAGTTACGTCTTTACGTGAAACGTTCCTTCTTAAAACGTCACATTTCACTTGGTCCTGTCGACGGAGGACCAACAGCAGAAAAAGAGTTCGACGTTCGATTTTTGCACGCTGTTTTCTCGTTAATGGGACACGCAGCGGGCTAAAAGCGGAGGTGACACCAAGGCGTCAGAAATTCTTCGATTCCCGTGATCCGTAGCGACGCGTGTTCGCCGATCGAGATGTCGAGGATCGAACGAGAGGAAGTCCAGATACTTGGCGATTTCTCGGCTGGTAATATACGGCCCTGAGCGCATGTGTTATCTGGGGGCACTAATCTAAAATGTTCCAACGTGGGCTGCGTGGGTATGGACGAACATCGCCGCTTAAGAAACACCTCGGGAGCCTACGCCTTTCTCGCATGTGGTCAGCCATGATGGATCGAGGGATCCGAGCGATTTCGACGCTTTTTACGCGAGTGTTTGCGTAACGTGCATGAATAATACGCGCTCGAATTGTCGAGACCCGTTTAGGAGATCCAGGGAAGAATCTTGGCTCGAAAACGCGAAGGACTATCGGTCGATTCTTTCTCGATCGGTGTTTAAAATTTGTCGAAGAAAAATATTGCTCGCGATTTATGTGAATTTTTAATAACTTCAAGGCCATGTCAACCGTGTTTGGTTGGCGCATATGTTTTTGTAACTGGATGATATCATAGATTTTGAAATACAGTGAACGATAACAGCGTAATCTCACTTTTGTGATGTTAATGAGTACATATTTATATTCAGATAAATAATTCATTCACATCAATAACTAAATTCATTTTTAGTGGGATTGATCAGAAGTTAGTAAGCGACATATGATTCCATTTATTTATTGATAATATCATTATGCGTTGAATTTGCATTGCAATTATCGACAAATGCGTTTCTTACATATTTTTAATTTACGAGTTGCATATCAAGAGAATGTACCGATTAAAATGAAATTAGGAGAGAAGAGAGAAGAATTTAACAACTTTAGCGAGTATTGCTGCATTAAATAGTAGTTCTGATGATTCCCTGCATATATTGTACAGTTGTAATTAACACAAATGAGCCGATTACGTGGATGCTAATCAGAAAAAGAATATTTCTAACAAATCTTTTATTCCGCTCGGAATAAATTTGTTTCCCTGACGGATAAATTATTCATCTGCAAACAGTAGTATAATTTATGCACATAAAGGTGAAAGTTTGTCACCGAGAAGATACAATTAAAGCGTCAATATTGATAAAATCAGACTAAGAATGTTGTTCCGTAGGAAATAAACAGCGCTAAAAGTCGTATGCTAATAACTTAGAGAAATTTAAGTGATAAATAGAAAGTTGTCATGGAAGAGGAGAAATAAGTCGGAACGAGTAAAAACTGAGTAAATGAATATCTAATCGTTCCACTTTTACGATCATGAGATTATACATTAAATTAAACAGCGAGAACTTCAATTAATTCCTAAAGCAGGTCACCAGAAAGATAAAGAACAATAATAACACAACAATAATTTGTAACATTTCTTACGTGATATTCTGAAGTTGCAAAATTTTCAGCCATAAAAGTATATTCTCCATTTACCATTATTTATTTCCAAAATAATTTTCCACAGCTCAAAATTTAAATAATAAATATACAGAACATGAGGTAGTTATTTTTGAGAAGAAATCTCAAATTTTTTATCTCCAAACAGAAATAAATAAAGAAATCAATAAAATCCTACAGAAAATTCAGCTTCGCACCAAAATCCTAAAGCAGTGTCTAAAAATACGTAAACAGCCGCGTAAAGAGTCCCTAATTATCTTTCACTTGACTAACGAGAGATTTCCCCTCTAATGTACATCGACACTAACGACAGATACCCCGTTTCCTTAATTGCTCCTGGTATGACATACCTAATTAGCTTGGTCGCTTAATGCACGAGGACAATGACAGAATTTATCCTGGTAAGCCTTTCCTTTCGCTCGAATCGGCTCGATATTAGCATACACCGACTACTGGATGGATGTTCGCAGCCGTGTCACTGGCTACAAAATTTATTCTAATTTATTCAACCGCGTATTGTAATTTTGATGCACGACCAGTCCTCCGCTTGAAGTTTCCTTGCTTTCTCAGGAGGACGTCGCGTCGACGTGAAGCTGGACAAGATTTTCGAAAAACTTTACGGTCGTCCCTCTCGATTTTTCAAGAACATTGACCATCGAATGAAAAGAAGGCGCCATAAATAATACGAAGCGCGTCCTACGACGAAACGTCGATGAAAATATTCGTACATACCTGGCTCGAAACGCAAGATGTCCCTCATAGAGATCTGCCAGGACTTAACCTGGATTATCCCTTCGCGAAATCCCTTAACCTGAAAATCTCGCCCACGTTTTTGGGCAAAGGACCGTAATTGAAGCAGCACGTGATAAGGTGCAAGCAGCTTCGGTAATTACGGTTGGTTTGTGAATTTGTAGAATGTACTACGTGGAATACGATAATTGCATCGTTCTACGAGTAACAATTGCGCAATTGCGAATCGATTCTTGTAGCTATTTGATTAACGAAACGTTTTCGAATTTTTTTACTGGATAATTTGTATAAATAAAATTACGATATTCACTTGATATTGCAGGCATGAGCAATGTAATATTAATAATCCACTCGAAATAATAATATGGATGCTATTTATTTTTCCTGATTATCACTAATATCGTTCAATATTCTCTATTAAAATATAAGTCGCTGATAAAATAAAAGAAACCATTTCAATGAAAAATGATTCCAAAAACCCACCAAACTCCATCGAAAATTTAACAAATACTATTCAACAGAAAGTTCCAATTGACTCTCGCAAACGCGCGTGATCAGGTTTTCCAACGAACCAACGATGGCCAGAAAAGCGAGTACATCGCGTCCGTTGGTGCGATAATTCCTTGTCGGTTTCGTAAACAATAATTAACAGGTTAAAAAACGAAAGGTGTCTAGCCAGGGGAGCAGCAACGGACAGGTGAGGGGTCTCATCAACTGTAACGCGTACAACTGTCGACCGTATACTTGCTCCCATTTAATAATTCGCCACGCGTGCTCGCGTTTCAGCTGCGTGAAAAACTGAAATTAATTACGGGAAAAAGGTGTCCTCAACGGAAATAGTTCCGCGCGCAAGCTGCACCGCCGTGCGCGATCTGTTCGATCGCTTCGAACGATCGTCGACCAGTGAAAGTGAGCTTCCTGATTTTTTTATCATTTGTAACAGCTGATTCTATTCCTCGCGATTTTTATTATTTCTGAAACGATCATTTTTAGGTGAGTATAATAATATTGAAATTATACTGTAATTATACTGTGTGGTTTGTAATGGTTGTAAAAGTAACTTCAATTTTGAGGTATTTCAATCCTTCTATCCGAAGCAGAGAGTGTACATTTCTAAGAGTTGCAACATGAGCTTAGACTCGATCAATTTCAGTCTATTTACCAACTCGCAATTCCGACGAATTCGACAAATCTGTTGTCACGCGTCGAAAAGAACGCAAACAAGGTAACGGCTGCATTTTAATTACGTAAACCGGTAAACGAGTGTCCGTTTTAGTCTACTTTTGAACGTGAACGCTGTCACTGGTGTCGATTGCGCCAACAACGGGAAAGTTTCAATTAAAAGCCGGGAAATCTCGCTGGGAAGCGAACGCGTCCCGCGAGATCGAAATTATTGGTCGAAGATGTAAATTAATTAGTGAAACGTGAAAACCGCACGGTTGAAACGACGCTGCCGTCGCGACGGTCGATTCTCGAGATCGTAACCCTAAATTATTCCGGCTAATTTGGTGAATCGTTTCGTAACTCGTCGAGCCGCGACGCATTACCAAAATTGGCGCGCCATACTTGCCTGGCCGTTCGCGTCGAAAGGTTTTAAGCCTTTTCTGTTTCGTTAACGTCCTTTGCAGCTACGGTAACCATACATCCTGCGAAACGCTTTCGTATCGGTTGCAGCTACCCTCCAGATTTATTCGTTTCTCAGCTCTTTACTTTCATCGAGAATTTTTTTTTTTTAACACCACGAAAAGCTATCTTCCATTTTTTGTCGAGAAAGTGAACATTTTCATAACATTGTTAAATACGGAATTTCATTTCATTCTTTCTTGGTGACCTGATAAAAATATAATTCGAGCAAGGAAGAATGTAATTACTCCGATGTTGTACCATTTTTTGTGAACGTTGAATGATTTTTGCATTGGAAAAGGTAAAGAAGGGGTAATTAGGTGAAATAGACTTTTTTATATTGTATACTTCTGTGGTTACAATAAAGCACGACGATAATGTCGCGATGCTTATTCAAGGCGAGTGATAACTGCTATCGTGTAATGGCCTCCTCGTAGCATTGCACATACTCGAGACTTAGCCTCGAGCAGCAATCGTGATTGCAAGTTCATTAGGTTTAGTCACACGTAATCGAAAATTATTACAGTGTAAAGTGATCAAATTTTACAGCTTCGATCGTCACTTCGATATTTTTATAAACAGCATAACAGTTCTATTCTTCACTTATATCAATAGCTCTCTTCGGATTTTTAGGAAAAAAAGGAAAGGTCCAGCTACTTCCCAACAGCTATCGCTTTCAATGAAGTTATGTGGGTCGACAAGATATACGTATAATAATTTACTTCCCTACATGAGAAGAAATATCTGTTAAAAAATTCCTTTTAATATTTAGAAGAATAAAAATAATCTACGTTGATCCTTGGAAGGATATAAATAAATACTTAAAGTATACAAGACTTTTAACTCTTTATTAGAATTTTCGAAAAGTGCAGGTAATTAATTCGAACAAATTTACTTACACAATACAAGCACCCTTCAATACATTATATTATATTAAAAATTATTTCGAAGAAGCTAGACAAATAAATATTCATAAATATAAATTATTGTGTACTTTATAGTCGAACAGATCAGTAAAACACGAAAACACGATGCCATCAGCCACTGTAATGTAACAGAAATCGTTTAAGTTTGGAAGAATATGGTGGAAAAATTGGAACATACCCAAGAAGAAGAGTATAAAATGAAAACAGACCAAGTAGAACGTCGCGTGGCGTCGTGACGCAAGAGTGGCTCGCTTCTTTTTGAACTTTCCTCTTAACTGTTCGCGTCTAGTGCCCTGGAGAATGGCCAGTAGCCACTCTCGGGTAGCAGACCGAATTTACATTTTATTCCTATTGCAAGTACGGTTTATACAGACTCTCACCGGCCACACCTACCGCGTCTCTCTTACCGATTATATATTATATCTGCATGTATATGTAACATAACTGTATCCCTGTTACGATACAATTTTCTTCTTCATAGATTCAAATCGGCTGCAGATTAATTGGAAACAAAGAGTTGAAAATAAAAAACGATCGCGTCTAATTTATCGAAAAAAATAAAAACGATCACGTCTGATTTATCGAAACTTTCAACGAATACGGAATAAATATTTTGAATGACTTTACTGACACAGATACTTACTTTTGTTTAATTAAGAATAAGGGGTTGAATAATTAATGTATTGCTGTTGGTAAAACAAAACGAAAAAAATTGAGATATGCAGAAAAAAGGATATCGAATCATAATTTCTTACGAGATTAACGTCTCATCTGTTTTATTAATCATCCTAATAATTTTAACTCTTTAAATATTCCAATTAGCGGCAGAAAATTTGAAAAGTCACGAGAAAGGGCACTCTCAAAGAGATTTACTAAAGTTGCATTCACTTTTCCAAATATTTCTCCAAATCTGTTTCATTTCCATTCAACTCTTCTTTACTCGATCGTGAAACTTCCTGACTTGCAATTAGTCGCGGGTCTCTCACGAGAATTATAAATCGAGAAACGGTTCCGTTTGAATTTCAAATCGAATTAGGAAGGATCTGCTTTTACCGTCGAAATAATTATGCATTCCTATGGAGATACAGGCACTCAGTTTAATCGAGAAGCGTTTTAGGATCCACGATTTTATCCCGCACGATTAAACTCTCTCACCAGAGAGATATTGTCCGATGAAGCCATTAACATTTAGGTTAGCGTCTATTACGCGAGCCGAACGCGTACAGTTCCACGTTATTAATTACAACCGCGATATTTCTCTGGACGATAATGAGATGTACGTTTCTAGCCGATCGTATCTAATAAGCTGCGGCTCGACGTTCGCCTAACCGTTTGCCATTGTATGCGCCTAGATAACTGTGCATCCAGAATTCTTCAGGACGCGCCAATGTACCGTGGAGGATCGGTGCTCCGGGCGCTTTATGAATTATTCGATCGTCTCGTTAAACGTTCCAGAGCAGCCATTTCGATGTTTCGAAAAACAATCCACTTTTAATAGAACCGTAGCCTTTTTTTCTCTTCTACTCACATGCGCGTTCAAGTTTTGAAATATGTCCTCGTAGGACGACCAGAATTTTTAGTTCTTTCCTTTCTGAATATTGTTAAACAGAAAAGTAAGTGAAGAATTCGTGGAAAATATTTTACAAAAAAGACGTTATTTACTAAAATCAGGATAAAGTATTGACGAAGGTGTAGAAAATCTTATAACGTTTGTTAACTTTTTTGAACGAGTAGAACTTCCGTGTAACACGGTTAATATGTTACGTTTCGCAGGAAATCGTCGTGTACGGGAATTTTTCTCGCATAACGCGTGCTCGCATCGTGATATCAAGAATGGTCGCGTGAAAAGAGCAGAAGAAGTCGATAATGACGAAGAAAACAACGTAACGCTTAATTACAGCAGATTTCGTTGTTATTATTTGTTACATTGTTCGAGAAATCATGTTATATCAGAATAGTAGTCGCAAATATATTTTACTCTTTAGAGGAGTCTACTGTACGTTTCATTTTAACTGACAGGTAAATAGAAAATATTTTAAATGTTTATTTTTCTTTGGACGCTTGAAGTTTTCCAAGCAATTATTGTATACACTGAAATTGTACAATCAAAGTTCGACATCGTATTTAACTTTTTCCTGAGAATATTAAAGAACGACGCAAGTATAAATTCGATGCCTTTCCTCAGAGATAACGACACGTTTTATGTACGATGTAATGCGATGTAGAAATGCGTGAAACTTACTTAAAAGAACTGCCACGGATAATGTTCTCCCACAGCGATGCATGCTCCGTATCGTATCTTCACGGGCTATTGACCAAAAGTCGTTGGACTAGCTCTAGTTTTATCGTGCGAGGGAATGATAGAACGTGTTTAAGTGATTTCACGCTATCAACGGAACTATTATGAAGCAAAGTCTGAAGATGACCACGTAAATAAATTGGACAGCGTTACATGGATTTCTACTCAGAAACGGCGACTGGTCAGGTGTATTTTATGGTTTAATTTAAGAATCCTTTACGAACAGAAACGTTGTAATGCTAATGTTCGCTGGTTATCACTCGTATGGCCGATTGCCAAGTGATTTTATTGCGCGATTCTAATGAAATTGATCTGAATTCAATCTAAACGTTAGCAAGATAAATATGAAATATAACGAAGGATGGAATGGAATTTTTTCATTTGTCTACTCGTTTCGGTTACACTCTATACAGAGACGGTTTATATTCTTCGATCGAATCGTCTCACGCAGAAAAATGTTACGCGTGTGTGTATACCCGCGCTATCGTTCGACGATCGTCTCGCGATCATTGTGTTTCGTTAACAGTTGAGCTCGATCGCGAGTCCTCCGTGTAAAAATTTCTATTCGCAAAATAATACTTCGTTAATTCATTGTGCTTGAGATCAGATAAGATATTGGCCATTTCAAACGGTTCGTACGGGAGAACTGGGCAGGTGACATAGGATTAGGTGACGTGGGAAGAGATTCTATCCACGATCACGTTTTATTAGGGGATGTTTTGATGTAATCTTTGAAATTTATTTTCCACACCTGTGTGAAAATTGTTACACGTTTACCATTGGGAAATTGTCATACTAAAATCACAATGAGACGCGATACATTGATACATACTTATACTATTTATTTATTTATTTATTAAACATATTAAAATATCATCGCATGCCACACTGAAAAAAATCAGAATAAAGTATGAAAATTTAAGCAGAGTAATAATTAATAATAAAATATTGCGATGAATTGATACTCTTCTAAATTATATTTATTTTAGAATGTAAGGGGTGGTTTTTCCCATTGATTCGCTTATTAAACAGCTCTGTCGAAAATATATCGTTTATTGATTATGTTTTAATGCGTATATATTATATATTTTTATTTTTTGCCCGTATTCATCATCAAAATATGTCTACGAACCCAAATAGCTACCGAATATATTATCATGGCCAACTGACGACGCGATTTGAGAGGGTGAGCAATCTTCAGCGGCGAGTTTATCGATTAAACAGTCAACAGTGATAGATTCGAATACTACTCTGATATTGTGCACGTTTGTCTGTGATTAATCGTGCAAAATATATATAATGTATCTGCTAAGGTTATAAATAAATTAGTAATGAACGGGGAAGAATGTGGCAGTCATAATAATAATGATATAAAAATTATATTAGTGTTTTAGTATTAATGAAAATAACTACAAATAGCTTGCATTATAATAACGATTATAATTTACGTTATAGCAATAACAACAAACGCTTTTACTAGAAAATTTTAAGTTAATATCACTTCAAATGGCCATTAATTATCTACTCAATGCGGAAGAGCATTAAAGTCGCAGGCGTTCGTCCACGTTCCAAATATCGCGTGTAGATTTCACTGGAAATTCTTTACAACCAATCGCCTGTTATATCCTCGCGTGCCATTAAATTTGATGAAAATTTTATGCGCTCACGAGTGCGGAATCGGTACGACAATTTGGCCCTCTGTGAAATTAACCATGGCGGCTCGCCTCGTTACTATTATCTGATGTTTGCCAGCTGCGCTAATTCGAAACGCTACGTCCTCGTTATGGTTCGCGGTGATCCCCCGTTAAATGCTTCATTTAATTACCCCGTGGCAAATATTGCCGCGTATCTCGTGACCACCGTGCGTGCCATTTTACGTTCTAACGGAGGACGTTTCTAGTGCAAACAGAATTTGCTGTACGTCACGAGTTGCCGCCATTACATCGCCCTGTGTACAGGCATAAATTATTCTTATGGACAAGCACCAACAACTGTCCAACCGCGACCTTCACGGTGTGCTTCGAAACGGTCCTAGCGATGAATTTCTTGACCCAGGTAAATATTCTGTGAACGTATTGTTTTGCGAATAAAGCTGATGGTCAATGGTCGGAGGATGCGAACTCCGTTAGGAAAATATTGGCAATAAATATTGGAAAGGGATTTTTACAATTGTCTGCTTTCTGTGTTACCGTTCCGGCTAAACAAAACTTTTTCTGGGTTTTATATGGTAAAAAAAGACATTTTCATCAGAATGGCTACATCAAACACACGATATGTTTATAATAATTCATCTGAATAATAACAGCATACTTTCGTTTTTAATTAAATAATATACTAAATTGTTACAGACATTATTTACAATTACACCTGAAATTCTACATATCTGCGATCTAGTTTTTTCTGTGGAACGCGATTCAAATGTAATATTATCAAAAAATGATGAACTAAATTGTTACAAAAATTATTTACAATCACACCTGAAATTCTACATACCTGCGATCTAATTTTTTCTGTGGCACGCGATTCAAATGTAATATTATCAAAAAATGATGAACTAAATTGTTGCAAAAATTATTTACAATCACACCTGAAATTCTACATATCTGCGATCTAGTTTTTTCTGTGGAACGCGACTCAAATGTATCAATTCAATATTATTAAAAAATTATGAACCGTGGCAAACGTATTCACAATGATGGCGGCGACCATTCGCGTGGCGTACCGGTGCAATCCTTCTAGAAAGTTTCAACGAACTTCCATTCATCTTAACAATGCTAAATATAACCAATCGTTTTACGCTCGAGCGGATCCTTATATCCACCATCGGACGACAGCGTCCCGACTCTGAGACGCCTGAGGCGCCTTTTGGAAGTCATCAAGGTTTGTCCTTGTCTTCCTGCTCGTTAATGCCTCTCTATTCCATTACGCTTTTAGTATCGGCCATTTTTCTCCCTCGCGTAGAAGCTCGCTAGAAAAAACGTGAAAACGCCCGGGAACCTCTCGTTTCCCATCTACGCGACC
The DNA here is from genome assembly GCF_050948175.1 of Xylocopa sonorina. Classification (NCBI taxonomy): domain Eukaryota; kingdom Metazoa; phylum Arthropoda; class Insecta; order Hymenoptera; family Apidae; genus Xylocopa; species Xylocopa sonorina. Next base: position 4,393,686 of record NC_135196.1, on the reverse strand, counting down.
AGTTTAATTAACCCCTGTATCGCGGCCAATTTTAAATTTAGCATGGTTACAACTTTTTCCTGTAATGAGTGTTTATTTCTGTAGAGCAGAAGAAATAAATTCGTATCTGCCAGAGAGTTTTCTTTGCTCAAATAACTGGTGCAAACGTCTTTTATCTCGAGGGATTAATCACCGTGTATTACTTAACACCAGCGTTGGATTATTTGTCGAGTTAGGATGTATTCGTGCTCAGTGTACCGTAAATTTATACGCTGGACTATGCTGCAAGAGAATCCTGATTACTAAGATAGTGAGAAATTGAAGATTTTTATCGCAGCTTTAATTTTTAAAGGTTTTGTACAATTTTTAAAGTTTTACAATTTCATTTTCCAAATACATGTTCACGAAATTCTTTTCACAGCGTCGTTTTAGTCACCCCATATTTTAGAGGGCATGGTGGTGCCTTAAATCGATCAAGGTGGAGTTGAAATTTCAATTTCGATTTTTCGGGAAGACCGAGCAACCGATTACGAAGGAGAGAAATTGGCTATAAAATCGGTATTAACATCCATAAGATTACGGGGTGTCCCTCGCGGCGATCCCACCCTTTTTACGACCGGAATTTCCTAGATCAACGACTGAACGAAGTCGTTTCGCCGGCGAGACGCTTCAGGCGCCTTACGGAACACGTCCATGATTGACTTCGACTTCCTGCCCCTTTTGAAAGCTTCCTATATTACCCTCCAGCCCTATTTATTCACGTTCGACTAGACAAATTTTGCGGAAGGGGAGTCGAACCAGAAACGATGGCTAGGTATTCGGATTAAGGAATGCCATTAGCAACACTTTTTAGCTTCTAAATTATTTTATGACGTTCCGTACGATAATTTTATTGGTCGTACCCTTTTGAATTAGTTTATTTCAGTAAATTGGTGCAATATAAATCGGATTGCGGTCATTACTAAAAATCATACCATGAATATCAGAATTCTTTCAGATCTTCATTTGAATTACTCATTTTATTTATTATATAGCTTTATTTTAATCATTGTCTAATTTATTTGGAAGTTTATCAAAACTGAGTAACTATCAGAATCTGTGTAAATTATACGCAATACTGATACAACAAGTGCAATAAAAGAACCTCAATTATTTCAGCTCAACAGTACGTTTTGGTTCTCGTTTAATGTTAAAATTTCCAAACAGTAACATTCCCATATTTCCCCACTGCTCCGTTCTCTTTTCAAATTTCACCAATTTCCCTTTCAAGGGCCGATCTACCGCACTCGCGCATCGCCAACGAAGCAAATCGCTCCATTTCCGTACCTCGTAGCCTAACCAACACCCCTCTCCATCGAACCAAGAAATTCCATCCGCGAGGCTCTCGAGCACACCATTCGAACGTGAATGGACACCGTTATTAAACTCCTTCGAGGACTGTCGGACTCCCATGGAGCAGCGTGGCGCGGACCACCCCACGGAACGGAAGACGCCATTGTGCGGCGACGCGGTGGAGGAACAACGACCGGAAGGGTGGAGAAGGCAAAGGTGGCCTGTTAGAACGAGCTCGCGAGCTCGTTTAATTGGGAGCTTAGACGGGCCCGTTTGCGCGTGCCATATGCGGCGTCTTCGAGGGGGCCATCGTGGGCCTCCCCTGCGGCTCTCGTCGCCGTGGGCCCGCGTTCGACGGCGGTGAACCGTGAAAATTTAATGTCCAGTTCCTTCGACCGAGGGCAGACGAAGTACGGAGCGCACTGTTGCCGCGCGACATGGCGGAAGTCGGATATCCAGGTAACCGCGACGCGGGCCTCGATGAGCTTTGCGAAAGGGCGAACGGGGGGAAGGGGCCAGCTGGGAGGGTCCGTGGGTGGTCTATCGATGGTGCTCGTTCGCACGATAAAACCGGCGAAGTTAGATCGTGCGCCAGGTGTAGATTAGAACGGGAATGGCTGGCGAGGTGGACGACGTAACGGATCGCGAGGGTTGGACACGGAGGGTTCCGATCGTTCCCGGTTTAATTAATCGTTCGATCGCCACCTTAACGAAGAATGATGCCGCGCTCCGCCCGTCAAATTGAATATCGAATGCGAAATCGTGAGCGTCGTATCATTTCAGCGACGTGAATTATTGCGCTGGTGCGAGTGGAACGCCGGCTATCCGCTCGCGTCTATTCGTAGACACGATTTCATGGAACAACGCGATCGATAGTGATCTCGTGACACGTGTGCAATTTTAAGGAGATTAACAGGTGAATCAGTAAGGAAATGATAATTAGTAAGAATGGATGGGCGATTTTTTGAATGAATTTACTAAACTATGTGAAAACAAACGTTTAATGTACGAGGATGACGATGTTATGAAGTAAAATTTTATAAACACCAAAGGCAAGATATGGTTTAATGTCGCGATTTTAACTTTGCGTTATGTGGAAACTATATTATAAGAGTACCGCAAGAGAGTTGACTGTACTTCCGTTTGAGTCAGAGGACCCAACCAAACTGTTAGTCATTTTCTTTTCTGTCGCCTTCGCGTATTTATAAGAAAAACGAACGAGAGAGCATCGCGTAATAACGGTCGAAAATGGCCTACGAACACGTGGAATGCCAACAAATTCCACGTTGAATATGGTTAAACGAGCAGGCCCATGTCTACGTAAATATGCCAGCGTTCCGTAATTTGTAGCCACGATGAGGAAACAGTGTAGGAAGACTAAAAGAGGTTGCTCGACGATAGATATTATATTGGCGTGCCCGGTCCGCCATTCGATGCAAATGTTTTTCGACACACATAAGCATCCGCGTGCAATACCGTCGTTTACAGGGCACGCATTTCCTCTCTCGAGTCATTAACATTACACGCGAAGATGTTGCCATCGCTCTTAACAAAACAACTTGTTTCGGTGGATTATGAGGGATTAAATGTTTTCAAAATCGATAGTGAAGGTGTCTTAAAATGTCGCGACGAAATATTCTAAGTACGCGTTATTTAAGTGAAGGTAAATTCACCAAGTAATACTATTCTAGAAAATAGAGATAATCGAAAACATGAATTGTGCTATACTTTTAAATATAATATTCCATGCGCATATTATTGAAGAAATAAATAACACGCAAAAATATCGTAAAGTATAAATTGCATAAGAGAAAAATGGCGACTCGAACATCCGAGGTTCACGAACTTTCTTTTCGTCTTTACTGTCTCCACTTACCTCGACGATACTGCAGCCTTTATCCCAGGATCGAGCGTGCCTCGCGCGCGAAACGTTTCCTCGGTAGGAAGAAAGGTGCTCCGCTGTGAATTCGATCGTTCGCGGAGAAGACGCGTCTATTCCTCCTGCTGTCCAGCATCGCGCTGGGCAAATAAAACGGCCTATCGCCTTGGCGGATACGCGTGGCGAATGGACGCTGATGAAACCTCTCTCGCGTAGAAACCAGTTGTCTTCCGTAACAATACAATTACAACGTTAGTATCTGCTTATGAAAATACGTGGAACCGGTACCGATCGGTTCGCCAATGGACACTCTAACCGCGCTCTCTGCTTTCAAACACCGTTGCCGAGGCTGTTCGACGAGCTGGGACGATTTTACTTCTTGCACGCCGTGGTTCGACTGTAATGTTCACGTCAAGTTAAAACTTTAAGCACAACTGAATCGATAGTTAAATGTTACATTAATTATCGGTGCTAGAACGTAATAAAATCATAAAATCTGTCTCTTTTAGTGTGTTATACAAACATTGTAAAATAGTAGTAGGGGAATCTACTGTAAAATAGAGAATGCAAGTGGATATAATTTGTAGCTACTTGTTAAGCTCACTGGTCCAACATTGAATCAGTGAGAAAAACATGTGATTATTAAAAACAGGTAAAAATGTCGATAAGAAAACGAGATCAAGGGGAGACTAATATCGTACGAAAAGTCGGTTGAAACCAAACAGGCTTCCCAGAATGCCAATAAAATATTGCGGTCGCGAACCGAGCAACGTAGTCGGGGAACAGTTCTTCTAATAACCTCCGCTTCGAAAAGAATCCATCCGCGTGCTCGAATGGATGCGCGAGCACGAGAAACCAGCTGCCATTCCCACGGCAGGATGCTGCGACTACTTTCGCTATTATCCAACATTATCCAACGTATTGCGAAACGCGTAATAGGTTCGTGTCTGCGAGATATTTTCAATCGGACGATTCCAGCCGACTTACGATCCTCTCGAGTCGCTCGGCTGCGGACGCGCACGCCCTTTCTACCAACTGAAAATTTCAATTAAATCCCAACGGTACGCGAATCTCCATGATAGTACGCAGCTGCGGGTTTTTAACGCAAGTAACATATCCTCTGCGTCGTTTCGACGTGAAATGCGATGAAGTAGACATTTTTCTAAAGTACCATACTTAATTCTGTCGCTCGAGAAATTGATATCGTTTTATATACTGTTTCAGTAAATTATTTCATTTTAGACTTATTATTAAGTATCCTTTTTTATTCTGTTTTCGAGTGGATTTTGATGTAGAATTATATTATTCTAGTGTACAAGCAATATCTAATTACTAAGAAAATATTCATTAATAGTTTCTATACGCGTTTTAGTATATTTCAAAGACAGTTGTACGATCTCAACCAAGAAACGTCACATCGACAGCCATTACTTTTATTAATTTAATTTATTCATGAAAAGTTTGCAAAAGACACCACGATCGACACGAGACACTTAATTCTACGCTCCAAACACGAACAGTCTCCAAACATTAGGAAAGCCATTATTCTCAGCTCGAAGCCGTAAAACGATCGCGTCGCAGCGGCTGTAGAAAAATTCGAATACGACAGCCCACACTCCTCGTTTCCCAAAGTCTGCGAGGTACTTTTATAGCGATAAAATAAAACGGTGACTCGATCACCGTTACCATCGAACGTCTCGCACGGGGTGCACGTGCAGCGTCGCACGTTACACCCGTTTCGTTTCACCTGCCCTTCGATACGCGAGAGACAATTTCTAGCCAGTTTGGTCCCATCGTAAACCATGATGGCGGTCGTGGTTCGCCACCTGAACGACGTCGTGGCGCGCCTCTGGCACCTGTTCTCGATGGCACCTGACGCTGTCAGCCATCGCTCCTCCGCGGGGGTTCATCGATCGAACAAAGAAGAACGTCGTCGATTGCTGTTTGCCTCGCGAAAATAAACACCGCGGGATTGTTCAACAGTAAGCGAGCCGCTATATTGCAGTTAATACGGACCAGGTGTTGACGACTGATCGGTAAAGGCAGCCTGGTCTCGTTGTTTCTTCGTGGAATGCGTTTCAGGAGGCGAAATTGAATCGATGGTCACAGGTGGCTTGCATGGCACGAGTCCAAGGTGTCTATTCGAGGCAGCTCGCTTGGTGGAGGTTACGTTTCTGGTCGATCGACAGGTGTTGTAAGCCTGAAAAGAAGTCGATTGGGTAAATTCGATTGGCGATCAAGCGAACAAATGGAATTTGATTGCTTCGACTGTTATATAGGCATACCTCGAATAGCATGGCACTTGAATTGCACGAAGTCGTGAATGTTACTGTTAATAAATTAATTAACACGTTTATAAAATTGTACTTTTACATTTCTAAGTTAAACTTAAAGTCTAGATGGAACAAATTTCCTGTTATTTTTGTACAACAAATTTTAGAAACGCATAAAAAATTGATAATAAAAAATGCACAATTAATAATGATTAATTTATTTATATAAATTGTAATTTATTTATTATTATTGATAAGTAATAATTATTAAAATCATTAGAAACTTTCAATAATTTCTTATACTCAACGTAGCTCCTAGGGTATGCAATCATTCACAGGCTGTTACGCTGGTTGCGTTTGTAGGTGCTGAAAACTGGAACGCTTCTTAAAAGTAATTGCTCGACTGTCCTTTAACTTTTTAATCTCATTACTGAAATATAAGGAAACTTCTGTTAAATATTATTTTCTTAATATACAAAATATGTATTTACTTTTTTTTTAATAAAAGGTATGCGTTTACAATATTGTCGATGGAAAACAATAGAAGTTGGATTCCTATTAAATGAAATATCTGCAACGAAACTTATATGTTTCTTAAAAATTGAATATACATATTTGCACATTCGACCTTTACCTTAATTGACAAAATTTACGCCATTGACATACACTATACGATTTAGTTTTTTATAAATTGAATATATATATTTGCACATTCGGCCCTTACCTTAATTGACCAAATTTACGCCATTGACATACACTGACTTAGAGTAGATTAAAAAATTATTTATTTAATACAAACTTTAAAACATAGACTGCAAATACTAAATTTATTTAAATACATATAATTATTAGATATCCATATCTACACTGGTATGCCCGAAAACTTTTTCTTTGGTCCGGTAATAAAACGTTCAGTTCATTTTTTATAGTAACCTGAAAATTAGAGCACGTATTATATGCACATAATAAACATATTGACCAGCAACTAATTACATATTAAACGCTGGGTATATTACAGTAAAACTAATTTGTTATTTCATAATTCAGTAAAATTAACGCCTTAAAGTCGACAAGCTTCACTGTGTGGATGACATTGCATTTAGACATTTATATAAAAAACAAAAAAAACTCCACTACGAGGACATGTAAATAATTTCATCCGCGTTTTTATTTATCTATCGTAGTTCAAGATCCTATTAAACATTCAAGATTAAGCCGTCTCATATGTTAGACAACATTATTATTTCATCGTCACCCAACTGAGATCGACTAATCGAACAATTAGTAAAATCGATTGAACAAATAATTAATCTACCATCAGTCATTATTGCGTTATCTCCTACAACCACCCTTACATCCATATGCATCGTAACTATACGTACCATAAGCTCCTGGTCTATAAGACACGCTACCCATTTGTGCATGCGAGCCCGCCATTGAGTAACAAGAAACATCGCATTTATAATAATAATACGGAACAGTGCAAGCAGAGCAGTCGACACGTGGTCTTTGATATGTCTGCAACAAATATGAACGTAATCGACAAAGACTCTGAATCGCGTCAAGGGATATCGTAAGCGAAATAAAAACTTGAGACTCGTCGAACAAGCAACGCGTCCAAACCATAGACACGGGTCAACTCGTAAACACTTGTTGAAAAAACAATGCAGCCATCGAATTAACGTTCGAAAAATTTCTCTAGAGTAGAATAGTCAATTACGCTGAAGGCTTTTAAGTCAAACTTACCGAGTAGCCACAAAGCCATTGATAAGGGTACGCGCAACCCGCTTGTACATTTTGTTGAACGAATGGTTGAACACCTAGCTGAACAGCTGGTTGAATAGCTGATTGAACAGCTAGCTGAACAGCTGATTGAATATCTGGTTGATTAGCTGGTTGGATAGCTGGTTGAAGAACTGGTTGAATAGCTGGTTGAACAGCTGGTTGAAGAACTGGTTGAATAACTAGATGGACAACTGGATGATCACGAATATAAGGAGGACCTATAACGCCTTCAGTTGTAGCATTTGAAGGGAAAGTCTCAGTTCTAGTATTTGGGGAGTCTGTTGGATCAGATGTATCTAAATGGAATAGAAATACAAATCAATTGTTACAATCGGATCTCTCCTTGCACTCTCTTATGCATGGTTTCTAACACTCGTGGCCTTTGTGTAATGTTTGTAAATGTTTACATTTAGGTTTCAGAGAAACTTGCAAAAATAAAAATAGAGGAGGGCATTGGAAACTTTGAACAGTGTATCAATAATTGGATTTCTTTAAAGAGTCAAGCTATTTTAATATTTACATTTCTATGCTATCTTTTCATTTAGAAGCAAATTGTGAATAAGACATTTAAAGTTACTGAGATGTAGTAGAACGAATTAACTAGTTGATAAAATGATACAAATTTTTATTTTGAAAGTAGCTCAAGTCCCATTTTGAGAGTTTCAAACGGATATAGGGTGTATCATGTAGTAAAATATTATTAGAGAACCTGCAATAATTTACAATTGGCACCAATGTACGTAAAAACAAGGCCAATCGCAACGTTAAAATACAACGAGGATAACGAATAATTAGTTGCGAAATATTGTCAATTTTAATGAAACATTTATTTAATAATAAATAAAAGTCGTATTTTTTTTAAATTTTGTAACATGAAATTGCATATATTTCTTTCTATTTCAGAGGAAATTCATTCTTTCCATCAACTTATGTGTTTTTGATGATAAGAAGTGTTAGTTTATTAATATTGAAAATGGCTTAAGTGATGTTTTAAACAATGTTAACAATGTTAAGTGGGCTGATAACTTATGCACTCTTAGAAACACAAAAACATTCTACTACCATTTTATTAGTTACCAATATTTTGAAATTCGTTAAAACTCAAACCCCTCAATATCTTGACTTGAGCATAAACGGACTTAGACCACTTTCAAAACAAATGGCTCGTACAACGCTATCCGACCGTTTTGAACGCATTTATCGGGCAGATTTTCGTCGAATCTCTCACCATTGTCCTCATCCTCATCCCTCTTTTGTCTCCTCAAACACTTGACGAACGACATGAAATCCTGGCGTCGACAATCAATGGACACTTCCTGTTGCTCTAACTCAAAGCCTTTTATCGCCAAACTCGAGGCGGCCAAATGAAGGTAGATCGTGGCGTAGATGGCGAAAATGGCGATACAGCAGAGTAACCGCGACGCCATCCTAGATCAGAGGGTGCTCCAACGAAACGAACAGCGAACAGAAATCCGTCCGTCCTTTTATATTCCTATTAGCTATCGTCGGATAAGCATTCTATTTCGCGTTGCCCCTCTTATCGAAGACCCAGACGACCTATGCGGCGTGCAGAGATGCCGCTATTCATGAAGACACTGCTGTTACAACGAATTGCTTATTCAGCACTTCTTCACGTTCCCTATTTTGGTCATTCAAGGAAAGATTCCAGTCCTCGTATAGATATACCATTTTTAATTTGGAATATGTGAAGAACGTCTCGTATGTTTGATGATTTTTCACTCTGGTATCATTTATTCTAACAGTTCGTTAGCTTCTGCAAGTCTTGACCTTTACCTCTTTCGCAATTGAAATTCTAATCTTAAATTTGTTTCACTTGGCTCGGTTGTATTAGTTCGTCTGTATTAATTCATCTTTCTTGTTTGTATTTCATGTATCCATCGGATCGCAGCTCCCTAATTTTCTTACTCCCTTTCATTTCTATCCCCTGAGTTTAAGACCTTTCTCCCTTCTCATGTCCTTTAGTGGCTTTTCATGTTCCACCCTGATCTTGTACATCTTCTAATCCCTTATTCACAACATCCTTCTAGCAGATTCTCCCACGTTTCCGTTTCTCAACCACGTAACCTATGTCTTTTTCAAAATCTTCCTTCCTTCATCTCAGTTTTCACCCTAAATTAGCATTGTTTTGATTATTGCTTTGATTTCTTCTTTCACCTAACCTCCGCAGATGTCTAGCACCTTTAGCATCCTTATCTCTTCATATCACCCGTTACATCTCAAAGCTTTTCTCTTCTCAGATCACTTTCGTGATTGTTTTTCTTTTTTTGAAATCAATTTCCCTTATAAATATTCCCTTATATCTCACCTCTCCCTTTCTCTCTCGTTTTCATCTTCTTTTACCTCCTCCTCTGGTTTTGGTTCTATCTTTTGGCTTTTATCTTTGCAGATCCTTTCTACCGTGACTTTTTCAAATCCCGTTTCCTTCTTCTTTTTATATCTTCTTCAAACTTTGATTTCTCCATCTTTCTTCTTTTCTATCATTTCCTCCAACATACCCTTGTCAAATAGCTTCTTCTCGCTTTCTTCAATTTCTTCTCATATTTTACTGCTCTGTTTATCTTTATCTTTATTATGTATATCTTTTTATCTCTTCGTAATCATGTCGATAGATTAATTAATTACTAAGTGGTAATTGAAAATATTGCTGGATATCCACGAACATACTCGCAATTATACGACGTTATTTAGCGCGAGATCTTTGCGCTCATAAATATCGTCAGAACTATGTAGTTAGCAAGGAAACGAAATGCATTTTGCAACAATTATCGTAAAATGCAAAGAATGCTTTCGATAATTTGGGTCAGGGCTCCGAACTCTAGCTGAGACTGATTAAAATTCCACGAGTTCGTCTGAATCATTCGCACTCTTTCGTCGAGTGTGACTCGATATCGGTAAATAAAAAAAAAAGAAGATGAAGGGTGAACGATTTTTACGTTATAATAACACAAAGTAACATTGCAAACCTGGTCCTCTTATGTTGTACGAGGCAAGAAAATCGCTGGGAGCTATTTCCTATGCTCACCGTGCGCGTCTTCTAATCGTACTCTTGATTGTATATTATCAATCTCGTTTTTACATGCGATTGATCCAATTAAATTGTGCTTAGTCGTTCTTATTAGATATGTATGGTATAGCGTACGCGAACAACAATAATTCGTATCGTTTATCAACTGTGTTTCTAAACGTGTACTATTGCTGTGTTGTACATGTGTTGTATTGTGTTTTCGTAGTCTGAGCTTATTAATATTGAACTCGATTGTGATCGAGGTACTCTAAAATTAATTACAGCATCGAGGATAGAGTTAAATTGGAAACTTACAATTGATGAATTAAAATGTTGGTAAAAATTTGTTGTCTGAAGAAAATATTGCAGGTTAATATTTTCTTGAATATTTGTGAAGAATATTATATTGTGAACAACATTATAATTTCTAATTTAATTTAATCCTTTTTTAGTACGTTTTTTAAATGAAGATACGTTACAATTCGTGTAAAACTAGGGGAGGTTTAAGACATCATGTTGCTGAGTTATCTTTGTACAAAACATTCTTGTTTCATTCCAATTTGCATTCAATTTACAAATTTCCATTTCTTCGCATGAATCTCATTGCATCGCGTCGTCGCAAAAAGCTTAACCTCACTTTTGCCACTCTCTTGTTCTAAAATAATATTCTATTTTCCACAACTTCTATCAACACGGAAACCTAATACGACAGAGCTTGCACAGCTCGCGTTTGTCCTCGTCAATTTTTAACCTACGATTCATAACTTGATAAATGGGAGTCTCAATCAAGGGCACGCAACAAGTGGTCTCCGACGTGTGCACAAGAGGTGAGAAAAGTGCACAACCAGACTTAAAGAGACCAAACTTCTCGCATGGAAAAGATGTGGTCAACGACGGTGGTACAAATGATAGCAAGCAAAGAAGAAATTCATTGTCAAATAAAGCGACTTTCGAAAGCATCTGGAAAGGTGGTCAAGCATTTAAATGACGTTCATAGGAAATGCAATATTGATGATAAGCTAATCAACGCGTAAAATCAGAAGAGATCGAGGGTAATTTGGATAGAATGGTATGGAAAGCAGGAATGGATATCTAAGCTGCATAAAAAGCTGAGGCAAACTGTTAACGAGCTTGTTTTCGAGAAATTGCAGGTAGAATTCGTGGATGTTGACGATGGTTATCATAGATGTTCAAAAGAAGTAAAAAAAGCAATCTTCAGTGGTTAAGCAGTCTTTGGTTGAGAACGAATGGCTGAAGAGACAAGTAAATCTGAATTTCGAAACGAGGCGTAGTTGTTGGATAGCGAGCACATTTTCTTTTGCAGCCACTCTGAACATGATTGTTCATTTAAAGTTCACATCTTTATTAAGTTTGTTAGATAAATGTTTTGGCTTGTAGGGTTTCGTCCTTAAATTCTTATTCAGTTAGCTTTGTCAGAGTTTGGATCGCACATTAATAACCATTGATTAACTCATATTATACACATCAAGTATTATTGTCAATTAGACGTATCAAGATTTATAAGAGCTTCAAGTGTCGTGTCGTTTTTAATATCATACTTATATACATATATTCGAAGTGATTCAATAATGAAACAAATAGTGAAATCCAATTAGATGTACGAGTTTATTAGATATTTGAGAATATATATATTTTTTTATAAAATTACGTTTTTACATAAAGTTTCTTTACTCTCTATAAAATGTGGAATATAGATATGGTAAATTGATGCAAATGTATATAGTTGATATAGTCGCTTGTGTTGAGCTTTGAGACCCTTTCAATCTTGCCACAAATTGTCCAGTTAATTAACCGAACATACCTGGAAATAAAATTATTCGTTATTAATAGCATATGTATAAAATTTGTTTGTTTTATACATTCAAAATATGATTGATACCACAAAAATTTGACAGCCATTTTATATGCATACATGTAACATTATGCACGTTATTCGATAGAAGTGAAGAAAGGCGGATAATAAATTATTTTCTAAATTATTGTACTCTATACTAATTTGCAATCGTCATCATTAGACTATTAGAAAGAGTGAAGAAGGATCTTGAATATTTATCGTTACAGACTTTTTTATGTTTCACGATTTAAAAGAACGCGAAGATATCTAGATTCTAGATCAGTACGATGTCAATTTGAAATAATATTTTCATAATTTAAGTCTCGTGCTGCCAAAGGCAATTGTAGAAACTGAAAAATCGTATAAACGTTGAACTTACCATGACTATAACAGGAAACATCGCAACTGTAGCGATAATATGGAACACCGCACTGCGAACAATCAATCTGTCTACTCTGAAATTGCAAGTCCTATAACAAAATCAACAACATTTCTGTAATTTAACCGATATGAACCGAAAACATGCATCAACTTGGAACGCAAGAACGCGGTAACAATCGAAAGTACCGCGATATCTACCTTCCATCACGATAGCAAAGATACGCAACGAGTAAATGACCGATCTAATTTATTGACATAAAAAATCATTTCGATATCAATTAATGAATGTCTCACATTTTACGAACATTGTATCGAAATTCGAATCTATCGAAGGGTGGAAACCACTTGCCCAAGTCGGCCATTAATCCTTAGAAGCAACTAATTATTCCAACAATCCACGAAGACAAATAATAAGAAGTAAATAAATATTTGCATCGAGAATTGCATTTAAAACCGAAAGCTTAAATAATTCTATGTATACAGTAACCCCCAAGATATTTAAAATAAGCATTTCTAAAATTCGAAGAATTTTTTAAAATCAAAAATATAGTTGCTAAGTATTTGAACCAAGCTTACCGGCTGCATACAAGGCCACTGGTTAGGGTATATACATTGGTATCCACTTTGAGGGACTGGAGGGCAGTAAGTACACGATGGACAATGCGGACAGTATGCAGGGGGTGGTGGTGGCGGTGGTGGTGGCAGTGGTGGCGGTGGGTATATGAACTGTGGTGGTGGCGGTGGTGGTGGTGGCGGTGGTGGTAGAGAGTAAATGAACTGGGGTGGCGGTGGCGGCGGTGGCGGTGGTGGTGGCGGTGGTGGTAGAGAGTAAATGAACTGGGGTGGCGGTGGCGGCGGTGGTGGTGGCGGTGGTGGCAATGGTGGAGTGTATATGATCGGTGGTGGCGGTGGTGGTGGTGGCGGAGGCAGTGGCGGTGGTAGAGTGTATATAATCGGCGGTGGCGGTGGTGGTGGCGGTGGCGGTGGTGGTAGTGGTGGTGGAGGGTATATAATCGGTGGCAATACAGGTGGTGGAGGCGGCAGCGGTGGTGGAGGGTATATAATCGGTGGCAATACTGGAGGAGGAGGCGGCAGCGGCGGTGGAGGGTATATAATCGGTGGCAATACAGGTGGTGGAGGAGGCGGTGGTGGTGGAGGGTATATAATCGGTGGCAATACTGGAGGCGGTGGCGGTGGTGGTGGAGGATATATAATCGGTGGCGGTGGTGGTGGAGGATATGTAATCGGTGGCGGTGATGGTCCCGTTGGCGGTGGCTGTGTAGTAATTGCAGTTACAGTCGGAGGAGGGCATGGAACCGGTGGCTGGCATGTAGCTAAATGAAAAGAAAAATGTATCAGTAATATGTAACTACTTGTTTGTTTGAGAATTTTAAGTTGAATGATGGTCCTTTACTTACGACAGCATACCGCGGATCCATTAATATGATTATGTATATCAATTTTGGTGGTGATGTTGATGGCTTTTGAGTCTGAGGTGGCTGTTTTATTGCAATCACTGGAATGGCATTCCGTAGCGTATTCTGTGATTATCTGATGCGTCTGTTTCGTCCTCCTCGCGCAGTGGAGGCATCTTCTGTCGCAATCGCGATCCCAGTCGCATCGCTTCAGGCACTGGTCCATGCAGTCGTGGTCTTCGTGAAATTGTTATACGCGTTAACGTCTACATCTTAACGTACACGTTACAAGTATTGTTTTTCTTTCAAATATAAATTACGTCTGTAATACTTGTACATTTTCATTTGAAAGGCAGGGGAATATTCGTTTGAATATGGAACAAGTTACATTTCTCGTAAATGATAAAATATAGTGACTGCACTGGTACATGTATCTTTATAGCAGTAAGTTATTAACACGACCTGAATCAGTATACATGTACATACGAAAATAGATGAAAATGGAAACGAAAAAATAAGTATAAATAATAGAAGAAATTTTCACACTTCTCGATAAAAGCATTCATCGTCTGAATTATACGTCGTCTGATTCTAACCGAAATCCCCGTGGTATCCATACGGATGATGCCTTTTCTGTCTTCTGATGCACTTTAAGTAAGATCTGTAATCCGTTTGATTGCAGCCAACAGGGGCCCCGTGTTCTTCCGCTTTGGATGTGTCGGTAGCCGCGAGCACACTCGTCGTGTTAAAATGGACGATCGCGGCGTAGCCAACGAAAATGGCGATGAAACAATATACTTGGGACCGCATCCTGGAATGATTTACGGACACAGCTGATCGGCACACAATTAATGATCCTTTTATACTCATATCACTATTACATTATTTGTTATCGGTCAACGATCTCCATCGATGTTTCCTCTCTTTGTATACATCAAAAATATGCTTTGCGTCGTGCATAAGGACATCGAACTCTCAGCTAATATTTTAACGCGCGAATTTTACAGCAGAATTTTATCGCCACGATAAATTTACACTGGTTATCGCTGCGTAGCTCTGCAACAATGCGTTTCTTTTACCTTTTTGTAAACGCGCGTAACCATGATTCTTGAAATGTCGATGTACCCGTATTCTATTTCCCTTTTTTTTCTTATTCATTCCAGATATTTCAAATGGGGTCGATGTACCCGCATTCTATTTTCCTTTTTTTCTTTTTAATTCTGGATATTATAAATAGATCGGCTACGGTTTTTACTTTCGAAGCCCAATGTTAGGCCACTCATAGTTATGGAACTCGTCAGTCTTAAACGGTCAATTGGGAGTTTAAATGTTAGAGTTAGGTTTATGGCAACAATTGAACAGCTGATTCACTTTTCACAGGGACATTTCACAGGGACAACGACACTAGGTCTTATCCCTCGTTGAGACGATTGTAACAAACGTACTTGCTGTTTATCAATTCTCAGTGTATCGTTTCGTAACCCTACTATGTATAAACATTCGCGCTGCGTAGATCAAAGATTTACATGCGATACTTTTACATTTTCCAGATCGATGCCTCGTATCTCTGGAATATGTATCCTCTCAGCTTTTTCTCGAACAGTCATTTCTTTCAGACAATAATCAGTGACCACGAATGTGCATCTAGACGAAGCGTCAATTCTTTCTATTTAGTTTCTGAACGCGCGAACAGTGTGCACAACTCGCGTGTATTTCATACTGAAGACATTTTTTCTGATCTGTCGCGAATCAATCTGTGATGCAACAAACAAGTTATTCCTCGATGGGGAAGCAACAAGTGATGTTGAATCGTAGTAAGCTCGCGATGGGGGTTGAATCAAGCTTCGCGAATCACTTCTTAAGTTCTCGCCGCGTGAGAAGTAGGCGAATGGACATCCAGAATTCGAAGAGTAAGTATAGCAGTGAACTTTTTTTAAACGAATTAACTATTTAAAGGATACATTAGAAAACGTCGTGAAAAAATGCATGAAATCAATTTTTTGACTAGAGATGTTCGACTTCTTTGTTTCTAATCGATTATGTATGTAAGTCAAATTCTGTTTAACCCTTCACACTTCTCTGTCAACTGTGCAGCTCGACATAGGTGAATGAAAGGGACAAATAAACACATTGTATAAATTACAACAATGCTTGAAAATTACATTTAACATAATTGATAAACGAAATTGTATAAAATAAGAGGCAATCAAGGAACTGTCCTCTGAAATAAATTCCAAATAAAATACTTACAATAATAGGCAGCTGTTGGGAACAGAATTTAAAAACAATTTTGAGTGCAGAGTGTGTAATCTAAATTATTGAATGAAATAATACATAATTATAATTTTAAATAAAAATTATGCTTCAAAAAAGATATAAGATCATTAGCAAGTGTGAACGTCTGATGATTACTGAGACGTTTCGATACTTTGAATGCATAGATTTGCAAACCTACTCCATGCTGCTTACAGGTATACAATAATATGCGTTCTGTGTTACGATCTATAGATCATGCGTTACAACTACAGACATCATGAAACAATTTTAACAAATCACAGTAGACTGACGTACAACGCGATTAATATGTGTCGAGGTGAGAAAAAAAGAAAAGAAAATGGTGGTGTACTAGAATTTTTCGTCGCATAACGCGTACTTGTGTTGGTCTATTGAAAATGACTGCACGAAGACGCAGAAGATATCGGTAACAATGAAGAGGGCAATGTAAACGCTTACTTATAGCAGATTTAATTTGTATTATTTTTGTGTGTTCTAAGAATTTAATAATGATCTAACGTCATTTCGTTCCTTTCCAACATTCTAACGTTATTTTATTATCGCACGAATAAGGCAATTCTTTTCGTTAAATCGATCACGAATTAACATTTATAAAACAGAGATCGTATATAAAAGTGTGTGCAAAGTGCTATTATATGTAACAGATTCTTGTGAAGGAAAAATATCCGCGTAACGTTGCAATTATTTCTCGCAGAAGTAACATCTATCGCGCGGTCATTAATTAAATCATTTCACTCTCCCACGAGCATTTCACTCAGTTTCACAATTACAAGGAACAAGATCTCCGCAGGCTGCATTACATTAAATTAGACTTAACGTACAATTTTATTTTATATAATATTTGATTGACATTGCTTGATAATATTGGAACGCTTCTAGCCTTGCATCGAACACTTCGGATGCTTACCCATAGAAACCTAGAAATAAAAATGCCCACTACATATACTACTCATATCGAGTAAAAATTAATTTCTGATATTCAATATTATTTAAATTAATTGAAATGAATTTCTAATTTTCAATATTATCCATTTAAATCCTCACTTTCTCCAAAAATTTTAGTGCAATATCGCATGAACACATATGACACTGTACAGATTTCTTAAGTTGTACTTTGCAACACGTAATTGATAATTAATAAATATTCTCGAAGCGAGTTCAATTACCTAAATTACTGGCACGGTACAAAACAGTTAAAGAAGTAATTAAGCGCAGCGTTATCACCGTGGTAACAAACGATTCACAGTACGAACTCTGCAGTACTCTTAGCTAATTATCCGTTTATTCTTTCCAGATGTAATGGAGCACGAACGTCCTGTGTCAATTTACCATTGTCACCGTTGAATTACTGGACGAAGCGAACAAAATTTGTCGATATCTGTCATCGCAGTAATTCGTGCAATTGTTAACTTAAAAAATCGTAAGTATTAGAAATTTCATACAACATTTTGACACTGAAACATTTCTCGTACACTGCCAAAAGTGATGGCAAAAATATAAAAATTACGTAAACGTAAAACCTACCAGGCGCGATATTGAGTCAGTATTGAACACCGTAACAAGTGATACCACAATTATAATGATAATACGGAATGGCGCAGAACGAACAGTAAATTATTTCATTTTAGACTTATTATTAAGTATCCTTTTTTATTCTGTTTTCGAGTGAATTTTCAGGTAGAATTATATTATTCTAGCGTGTAAGCAATATTTGCTTATTAAAGTCATACGATTTCATCTCAGTAAGATCATATTGGCAGCCATTACTTTGATCAATCCAATTTATTTACGCAAAATATGCAAAAAACGCCACGATCGACGCGAGACACTTAATTGTTCACTCCAAAGAAGAACAGTCTCCAAACATTAGGAAAACCATTATTCTCAGCTCGAAGCCATAAAACGATGGCGTCGCAGCGGCTGTGCAAAATTTCAAATACGACAGCCTACACTCCTCGTTTCCCAAAATCTGCGAGGTGCTTTCATAGCGATGGCTGAAATAAAACGGTGACTCGATCACCGTTACCATCGAAAGTCTCGCACAGGGTGCACGTGTAGCGTCGCACGTTACACCCGTTTCGTTTCATCTGCCCTTCGATACGCGAGAGACAATTTCTAGCCAGTTTAGTCCCATCGTAAACCACGATGGCGGTCGTGGTTCGCCAATGAATGACGTAGTAGCGCGTCTCTGGCACTTGTTCTTGATGGCACCTGACACTGTCAGCCATCGCTCCTCCGCGGGGGTTCATCGATCGAACAAAGAAGAACGTCGTCGATTGCTGTGCCTCGCGAAAATAAACACCGCGGGATTGTTCAACAATAAGCGAACCGCTATATTGCAGTTAATGTGGACCAGGTATTGACGACTGATTGATAAAGACAGCCTGGTCTCGTTGTTTCTGCGTGCAACGCGTTTCAGGAAGCGAAATTGAATCGATGTTCACAGATGGCTTGCATGGCGCGAAGCAGCTCGCTTGGTGGAGGTTACGTTTCTGGTCGATCGACAGGTATTGTAATCCTGAAGTGGAATCGATTAGGAAGTTCGATTGGTGATCAAGTGAATAAATGTAATTTGATTGTTTCGACTGTTATATAGGCATACCTTGAATAGCATGGCACTTGAATTGCATAAAGTCGCGAATGTTACTGTTAATAAATTAATTAACACGTTTATAAAATTTCACATTTATAAGTTATTATTTATTATTTCATTATTTATAAGTTAAACTTGTCTAGATTGAACAAATTTTCTGTTATTTCTGTATAACAAATTTTAGGAACGTATAAAAAATTGATAATAAAAAATACACAATTAATAATTAATCTTTTAATTTATATAAATTTTAATTTCATTATAACTGCTTACAATTAACAATTATTGAAATCATTAGGAACTTTCAATAATTTCTTATACTCAACGTAGCTACTGGGTTGGACAATCATTTACATACTGTTACGCTGGTTGAGTTTGTAGGTACACTTTAATCTCATTAAAGGTTTTAATCTCTTTACAAAGATATAATGAAACGTCTGTTAAATATTATTTCATTAATATACAAAATATGTATTTACCTTTTTTTTTAAATAAAAGGTGTGCGTCTACAATTATCGATAGAAATCAATAGAAGTTGGATTCTTATTAATTAAAATATCTGCAACGAAACTTATATGCTTTTTATAAATTGAATATATATATTTCCACATTCGGCTCTTACCTTAATTGACCAAATTTACGCCATTGACATACACTGACTTAGAGAAGATTAAAAAATTGTTTATTTAATACAAAGTTTAAATCTTAGACTACAAATACTAAATTTATTTAAATACATATAATTATTAGATATTTATATCTACACAGGCATGACCGAAACCTTTTTCTTTGGTCCTGTAATAAAATGTTCGGTTCATTTTTTATAGTAACCTGAAAATTAGAGCACGTATTATATGTACCTAATAGATATATCCACTAGAAATCAATTTCTACATATTAAACGCTGAATATATTATAGTAAAGCGATTTTGTTATTTAAAAATTCTATAAAATTAACGCTTTAAAGTCGACAGGTTTCACTGTGTGGATGACATTGCATTTAGAACATATATATAAAAAACAAAAAAACTGCACTACGAGGACATGTAAATAATTTCATCCGCGTTTTTATTTATCTATCGTAGTTTAAGATCCTATTAAACATTCAAGATTAATCCGTCTCATACGTTACACAACATTACTATTTCATCGTCACCCAACTGAGATCGACTAATCGAACAATTAGTAAAATCGATTGAACAAATAATTAATCTACCATCAGCCATTATTGCGTTATCTCCTACAACCACCCTTACATCCATATGAACCGTAACTATACGTACCGTAAGCTCCTGGTCTATAAGACCCGCCACCCATTTGTGCATGCGAGCCCATCATTGAGTAACAAGAAACATCGCATTTATAATAATAATACGGAACAGTGCAAGCAGAGCAGTCGACACGTGGTCTTTGATATGTCTGCAACAAATATGAACGTAATCGACAAAGACTCTGAATCGCGTCAAGGGATATCGTAAGCGAAATAAAAACTTGGGACTCGTCGAGCACGCAACGCGTCCAAACCATAGACACGGGTCAACTCGTAAACACTTGTTGAAAAAACAATGCAGCCATCAAATTAATTTTCAAAGATTTTTTCTAGAGTAGAGTAGTCAGTTACGCTGAAGGTTTTTAAGTCAAACTTACGGAGTAGCCGCAAAGCCATTGATAAGGGTACGCGCAACCCGCTTGAACATTTTGTTGAGCGACTGGTTGAACGGCAGGTTGAACGACTGATTGAACGTATTGTTGAACGTATGGCTGAACAACTGGTTGAGGAACTGGTTGAGGAACTGGTTGAACAACTGTTTGAACAACTGGTTGAACTACTGGTTGAGGAACTGGTTGAGGAACTGGTTGAA
The DNA here is from genome assembly GCF_050948175.1 of Xylocopa sonorina. Classification (NCBI taxonomy): domain Eukaryota; kingdom Metazoa; phylum Arthropoda; class Insecta; order Hymenoptera; family Apidae; genus Xylocopa; species Xylocopa sonorina. Next base: position 4,373,012 of record NC_135196.1, on the reverse strand, counting down.
CAACTGGTTGAACTACTGGTTGAACTACTGGTTGAACTACTGGTTGAACAACTGGTTGAACTACTGGTTGAATTACTGGTTGAGGTACTAGTTGAGGTACTGGTTGAATTACTGTTTGGATAACTGGACGATCAGGAGTAGGAGGACGTGTCACGCATTCAGTTATAGGATTTGGAGGGCACTGGGCTGTCGTATTGCATGTAGCTAAAAGAAAACAGAAACACAATTAAAAATGTCTTATTCGCGTATTTGTCTCGCATTTGAGCGTTTAACAGAAGAACACATCGCTTACGACACGTTGCAGGTCCTTGAACATCGTTACGAATAGAAATTTGGGTGAGCACATTGACATCGCTCTGCGTTTCTTTGTTCGTCTTCGTACATTGGCAACAATCCTCGTAACAATCGGATCTCCCCTTGCACTCTCTTACGCATGGTACCCAACAGTTGTGGCCTTTGTATAATTTTTGTAAATGTTAACATTCAGGTTTCAGAGAAGTTTGTAAAAATATGAAATGGAAGAGGGCATTGGAAACTTTGAAAAGTGTATCAATAATTCGATTTTTGAACAGAGTCAAACTATTTTAATATTTACATTTCTATGCTATTCTTTCATTTAGACGCAAATTGTAAATAATATATTTTAAATCATTAAGATTTAGTCAAACAAGAATTAGCTGGTTGATAGAATGATACAAATTTTTATTTTGAAAGTAGTTCAAGTTCCATTTTGAGAGTATTAAACGGATATAGGGTGTACCATGTAGTAAAATTATATTAGAGAACCTGCAATAATTTACAATTGGCACCAATGTACGTAAAAACAAGGCCAATCGTAACGTTAAAATACAACGAGGATAACGAATAATTAGTTGCGAAATATTATCAATTTTAATGAAACATTTATTTAATAATGAATAAAAGTCGAATATTTTTTTTAATTTTGTAACATGAAATTGCATATATTTCTTTCTATTTCAGAGGAAATTCATTTTTTCCATAAGTTTATGTGTTTTTGAGAATAAGAAGTGTTAGTTTATTAATTTTAAAAATGGCTTAAGTGGTGTTTCAAACAATGTTAACAATGTTAAATGGGCTGATAACTTATGCACTCTTAGAAACACAAAAACATTCTACTACCATTTCATTAGTTACCAATATTTTTAAATTCGTTAAAACGCAAACCCCTGAATATCTTGTCTTGAGCATAAACGGACTTAGACCACTTTCAAAATAAATGACTCATATAACGCTATCCGACCATTTTGAACGCATTTGTCGGGCAGATTTTCGTCGAATCTCTCACCATAGTCCTCACAATGATGCCTCTTCTGTCTCCTCAAACACTTGACGAACGACCTTAAATCCTGGCGTCGACAATCAACGGGTACTTCCTGTTGCTCCAACTCGAAGCCCTCGATCGCCAAAATCGACGCCGCCAGATGAAGGTAGATCGTGGCGTAAATGGCGAAAATGGCGATACAGCAGAGTAACCGCGACGCCATCCTAGATCAGAGGGTGTTTCAACGAAACGAACAGCGAACAGTAATCCGTCCGTCCTTTTATATTCCTATTAGCTATCGTCGGATAAGCATTCTATTTCGCGTTGCCCCTCTTATCGAAGACCCAGACGACCTATGCTGCGTCCAGAGATGCCACTATTCGTGAAGACACTGCTGTCACGACGAATTGCATATCAAGCAGTTCTTGGCGATCCCTATTTTAGTCATTTCAGAAAAGATTCCCGTCCTTGTATAGATGTTTCATTTACACCATTTTTAAAGTAAACACGCATTTTCATCGACCCGTCAATTTGACGGGTGCTCGTACAGATAAATATATAAGAAACGTCCGTAAATCTAGTGTTAATTATGAATATGGGAAGAATGTCTCATATGTTTGATCATTTTTCTCTCTGGTATCATCTATTCTAATAGATTGTTAGCTTCTGCAAGTTTTGACCTCTACCTCTTTCGCAATTGAAATTCTAATCTTAAATTTGTTTCACTTGGCTCGGTTGTATTAGTTCGTCTGTATTAACTCATCTTTCTTGTTTCCTTTTCATATATCCATCGGATTGCAGCTCGTTAATCTTCTTACACCTTTTCATTTCTTTCCATTGAGTTTAAACCCTTCCTCTCTTCTCATGTTCTTTAGTGGCTTCCTCATGTTCCACCTTGATCTTTTACATCTTCTAATCCGTTATTCACGACATCTTTCTAGCCGATTTTCCCACGTTTTCGTTACTCAACCACGTAACCCGTGTTTCCTTCAATATCTTCCTTCTTTCATCTCAGTTTTCATCCTAAATGACATTGTTTTGATTATCTTTCTTCTATTACTTAGCCTTCCCAGATGTCTAGCACCTCTAACGCCCTTATCTCTTCATGCCACCCGTTATGCCTCAAAGCTTTTCTCTTCTCAGACACTTTTCGTCGTTGTTTTTTTTTTTTTGAAAATGATTTTACTCATAATTTTTCCCTTATATCTCACCTCTCCCTTTCTCTTTGTCATCTTCTTTCACCTCCTCTTCTGGTTTTGGTTCTTTCTTTCTTTTGTTATGCCTCGAAGCTTTTATCTTTCCAGATCCTTCCTGTCGTTATTTTTTCAAATCCCGTTTCCTTCTTCTTTTTATATCTTCTTCTGACTTTATTTTCTCCATCTTTCTCCTTTTCTATCATTTCCTCCAACATACCCTTGTCAAATAGCTTCTTCTCGCTTTCTTCAATTTCTTCTCGTATTTTACTGCTCTCTTTATCTTTATCTTTATTATGTATATCTTTTTATCTCTTCGTAATCATGTCGATAGATTAATTAATTACTAAGTGGTAATTGAAAATATTGCTGGATATGCACGAACGTACTCGCAATTATACGACGTTATTTAGCGCGAGATCTTTGCGCTCATAAATATCGTCAGAACTATGTAGTTAGCAAGGAAACGAAATGCATTTTGCAACAATTATCGTAAAATGCAAAGAATGCTTTCGATAATTTGGGTCAGGGCTCCGAACTCTAGCTGAGACTGATTAAAATTCCACGAGTTCGTCTGAACCATTCGCACTCTTTCGTCGAGTGTCACTCGATATCGGTAAATAAAAAAAAAAGAAAATGAAGGGTGAACGATTTTTACGTTATAACACAAAGTAGGATCGCAAACCTGGTCCTCTTATGTTGTAAGAGGCAAGAAAATCGCGGGGAGCCATTTCCTATACTTATTGTGCGCGTCTTCTAATCGTACTCTTGATTGTATATTATCAATCTCGTTTTTACATGCGATTGATCCAATTAAATTGTGCTTAGTCGTTCCTATTCGATAGTAAAATAACACAAATATATGGTATTGCGTACGCGAACAGCAACAATTCGTATCGCTTATCAACTGTGTTCCTAAACGTGTGCTATTGCTGTGTTGTACATGTGTTCTATTGTGTTTTCGTAGTTTGAGCTTGTTAACATTGAACTCGATTCTAATCGAGATACTCTAAAATGAGTTACAGCATCGAGGAAAGAGTTCGATTAGAAACATACAATTGATGAATTAATAAGTTGGTAAAAACTTGTTGTCTGGAGAAGAATATTCATTTGAATATTTGTGAAGCAGTCTGTTTTATATAATATTATAGAAGCAGCTCGGTTTTATATAATATTAAACAATGTTATAATTTCGAATTCAATTTAATCCATTCTTAGTACATATTTGAAATGAAGACACGGTATAATTCGTGTGAAACTAGGGGAGGTTTAAGACATTATTTTACTGCCCTCAGAATTATTTAAAAGCCACGAGGCTCTCAATTTTACAAAAGTAATCTTAGTACAAAACATTCTTATTTCATTCCAGTTTACAGTCAATTTACAAATTTTCATTTCTTCGCATTAATCTCGTTGCATTACGTCGTTGTAAAAGTCTTAACGTCACTTTTGTCACTCTCTGGTTCTAAAATAACATTATATGTCCCATAATTTCTTTCAACACGGAAACCTAATACGATAGAAATTGCATAGCTTGCGTTTGTCTTCGACAACTTTTAGCTTACCATTCATAACGTAATAAATAGGAGTCTGAACCAGGGGCGCGCAACAAGTGGTCTCCGACGTGTGCACAAGAGATGAGAAAAATGCACAATAAGACTTAAAAAGGTCAATCTTAACGCATAGAAAAGTAGCGGTCAACGACCGTGGTACAAATGATAGCAAGCAAAGAAGAAATTTATTGTCAAATAAAACGACTTTAGGAAGCATCTGGAAAGGTGGTCGAGCATTTAAATTACGCTCATAGGAAATACAATATTGATGTTTAGCTAATCAACGAGTAAAATCAGAAGAGATCGAGGGTAATTTGGATGGAATGGTATGGAAAGCAGGAATGGATATCTAAGCTGCATAAAAAGCTGAGGCAAACTGTTAACGAGCTTGTTTTCGAGAAATTGCAGGATGAATTCACGGATGTTGACAATGGTTATCATGAATGGTCAAAAGAAGTAAAAAAAGCAGTCTTCGGTGGTTCTTGGGTACGAATTGTTGAATAGACAAGTAAATTTGAATTTCGAAACGAGTCGTAGTTGTTGGATAGCGAGCACATTTCCTTTTGCAGCCGCTCTGAACATGATTGTTCATTTTAAGTGCACGTCTTTATTAGGTTTGTTAGATAAATGTTTTGGCTTCTAATGTTTCGTCCTCAAATTCCTATTCAGTTAGCTTTATCAGAGTTTGGATTGCAAAATTTCAAAATTCAAGACATATTAAGATTTACAAAAGCTTCATGTTTCGTGTCGTTTTTTAAATCGTACTTACATACATATATTCGCAGTGATTCAATAATGAAACAAATAATGAAATTCAATTAGATGTACGAGTTCATTATATATTTGAGAAGATATATTTGTTTTTATTAAATTTCGTTTTTACATGAATCTTTACTCATCACAAAATGCAAAATATAGTTCACGGTAGATTGATGCGTTGATGCAAATGTATATAGTCGATATCGACGCGTGTGTTGTTTTGAGACGCTTTCAATCTTGCTACAAATTGTCCAGTTAATTCACCAAACATATCTGGAAATAAAATTATTCATTATTAGTTTTAGATGCATAAAATTTGTTTATTTTACACATATAAAATGTTATTGATAATACAAAAATTTAAAAGCCATTTTATATACACACATGTAACATTATGCACATTATTCAATAGAAATGAAGGAAGGCGGATAATAAGCTATTTTCTAAATAATTGTACCCTATATTAATTTGCAATCGTCTCCATTAAACTATTAGAAAGAGTAAAGAAAGATCTTGAATATTTATCATTACAGACTTTTTTATGTTTCACGATTTAACAGAACGCAAAGCAATCTAGATTCTAGATCAGTACGATGTCAATTTGAAATAATATTTTCATAATTTAAGTCTCGCGCTGCCAAAGGCAATTGTAGAAATTGAAAAATTGTATAAACGTTGAACTTACCACGACTATAACAGGAAGCATCGCAACTGTAGCGATAATATGGAATACCGCACTGTGAACAATCAATCTGTCTACTCTGAAATTGCAAGTCCTATAACAAAAGCAACAACAGTTCTCTAATTTGGCCGATACGAACCGAAAGCATGCATCAACTTGGAATGCAGGAACGCGGTAACAATCGAAAGTACCGCGATATTTATCATCCATTACGATAACAAAGATACGCAACGAGTGAATGACCGATCTACTTTCGAAAGGAGGAAACCACTTGCCCAAGTCCGCCATTAATCCTTAGAAAAACTAATTAATACAACAATTCACGGAGACAAATAACAAAAAGTAAATAGGTATTTGCATCGAGAATTGCATTTAAAACCGAAAACATAGATACTTATATGTATACAGTAACCCCCAAGGTATTTAAAACAAGCAGTAAATTAATATTTGCATTGAAAATTGCCTCTAAAATTCGAGGAATTCTCTAGAATCAAAAATATAGTTGCTAAGTATTTGAACCAAGCTTACCGGCTGTATACAAGGCCACTGGTTAGGGTATATACATTGGTATCCACTTTGAGGGACTGGAGGGCAGTAAGTACAAGTTGGACAATGCGGACAATATGCTGGAGGTGGTGGTAGCGATGGTGGTGGCAGTGGTGGAGGGTAGATAATCTGTGGTGGCGGTTGTGGTGGAGGGTATATGAACTGAGGTGGCGGTGGCAATGGTGGAGTGTATATAATCGGAGGTGGTGTTGGTGGTGGCGGTGGCAATGGTGGAGTGTATATAATCGGAGGTGGTGTTGGTGGTGGCGGTGGCAATGGTGGAGTGTATATTATCGGAGGTGGTGGTGGTGGTATTGATGGTGACGGCGGTGGTGGCAATGGTGGTGGAGGGTATATAATCGATGGCGGTGATGGTCGTGTTGGCGGTGGCTGTGTAGTAGTTGGAGTTACAGTTGGAGGAGGACATGGAACCGGTGGCTGGCATGTAGCTAAATGAAAAGAAAAATGTATCAATAATATGTAGCTACTTGCTTGTTTGAGAATTTTAAGTTGAATGATGATCCTTTACTTACGACAGCATACCGCGGATCCATTAATATGATTATGTATATCAATTTTGGTGGTGATGTTGATGGCTTTTGAGTCTGAGGTGGCTGTTTTATTGCAGTCACTGGAATGGCATTCCGTAGCGTATTCTGTGATTATCTGATGCGTCTGTTTCGTCCTCCTCGCGCAGTGGATGCATCTTCTGTCGCAATCGTGATCCCACTCGCATCTCTTCAGGCACTGGTCCATGCAATCGTGGTCTTCGTGAAATTGTTATATGCGTTAACGTCTACCTCTTAACGTGCACGTTACAAGTATTGTTTTCCTTTCAAATATAAATTACGTCTATAATACTTGTACATTTTCATTTGAAAGGCAGGGGAATATTCGTTTGAATATGGAACAAATTACATTTCCCGTAAATGATAAAATATAGTGACTGCACTGGTACATGTATCTTTATGGCAGTAAGTTATTAACACGACCTGAATTAATATATATGTACATACGAAAATAGATGAAAAAGGAAACGAAAAAATAAGTATAAATAATAGAAGAAATTTTCGATCGATCTGGTCACTTAAATCGCACTCCTCAATAGAATCATTCATCGTTTGAATTATACGTCGTCTGATCCTAACCGAATTCCGTGTGATTTCTATACGGATAATGCCTTCTCTGTCTTTTCAAGCACTGTATGTAAGATCTGTAATCCGTTTGGTGGCAGTCAATCGGGGCCCCGTGTTCTTCCGCTTTGGATGTGTCGGTAGCCGCGAGCACACTCGTCGTTTTAAAATGGACGATCGCGGCGTAGCCAACGAAAATGGCGATGAAACAGTATACTTGTGACCGCATCCTGGAATGATTTACGGACACAGAAGATCGACACACAATTAATGATCCTTTTATACTCATATCATTATTACACAATATGCTATCGGTCAACGATCTCCATCGATGTTTCCCCTCTTCGTATACATCAAAAATATGTATTGTGCCGTGCATAAGGATATCGAACTCTTAGCTAATATTTTAACGCTCGAATTTTGCAGCAGAATTTTATCGCCATGATAAATTTACACTGGTTATCGCAGCGTAGCTCTGCAACAATGCGTTTCTTTTACCTTTTTGTAAACGCACGTAACCGCGATTCTTGGAATGTCGATGTACCTGTATTCTATTTTCCTTTTTTTCTTTTTAATTCCGGATATTTCAAATAGATCGGTTACGGTTTTTACTTTCGAAGCCCAATGTTAGGCCACTCATAGTTATGGAACTCGACAGTTTTAAACGGTCAATTGGGAGTTTAAATGTTAGGGTTAGGTTTATGGTAACAATTGAACAGCTGATTCACTTTTCACAGGGACATTTCACAGGGACAACGGCACGAGGTCTTATCCCTCGTTGAGACGTTGGAACGAACGTACTTGCTGTTTATCAATTCTCAGTGTATCGTTTCGTAACCCTATTATGGATAAACATTCGCGCTGCGTAGATCAAAGATTTACATGCGATACTTTTACATCTTCCAGATCGATGCCTCGTATCTCTTGGAATATGTCTCCTTTCAGCTTTTTCTCGGACAGTCATTTTTGTCGAACAATAATCAGTGAACACGAAAGCGGTCACTGGCGAGTCGCCTTTTCATTGGCTGACTTTTGCTCGCGAGAACAGTGCGCAACGAGACGAAGCGTCAATTCTTTCTATTAAGATTCTGAACGCGCTATCAGTGTGCACAACTCGTGTGTATTTCATACTGAAGACATTCTCTCTGATCTGTCGCGAATCAATCTGTGATGCAACAAACAACTTAATCCTCAATGGAGAATCAACAAGTGATGCTGAATTGTAGTAAGCTCGCGATGGGGGTTGAATCCGGCTTCGCGAGTCACTTCCCACGTTCTCGCCGCGTGAGAAATTGGCGAATGGATAGCCAGGATTCGAAGAGTAAGTACAGCAGTGAACATTTTTTAAATGAATTAAATATTAGCATTTAAAATATTTAAATGCATGAAATCAATTTTCTGTTTAACTAGTAATGTTCGACTTCTTTTCTTCTAATCGATTATGTGTATGTAAGTAGCTGGAGGGACTTGTATATTATTCTACTTCTATTTAACTCTTTGCACTTCTCTGTCAACTGTGCAGCTCGATTTAGGTGAATGAAAAAGTCAAATAAACAAATTGAATAAATTACAATAAAGTTTGAGCGTTACATTTAATATAATTAATAAACGAAATTGTATAAAATAAAAGTCGATCAAGGAACTGTCCTTTGTAATAAATTCCAAATAAAACACTTAAAATAATAGGCAGCTGTTGGGAACAAAATTAAAGAAAAATTTAGAGTGCAAAGGGTTTAATAAAAAATACTGAAGGAAATCAAACATAATTATAATTATAAATAGAAACTGTGCTTGAAAGAAATAAATGCGATTATGATGATAAAAAATATAATTTTATTATCAAGAATGATAAATAAAAATCATCGATATAACATCATTAGCAAGTGTAAACGTCTGATGATTACTGGAACGTTTTGATACTTTAAATGTATAGTTTTGCAAAGGTATTCCACGTTGTTCACAGGTATACAATAATTTGCGCGCTGTGTTACGATCTATAGATCGTGTATTACAACTACAAACATCATGAAACAATTTTAATAAATCACAGTAGACTGACACACAGTACAACAAGGTTAATATATGTCGTGGTTAGAAAAATAGAAGAGAAAATCGTGGTGTACGAGAATTTTTCGTGCATAACGCGTACTTATGTCTCTCTATTGAAAATGACGGCGCGAAGAATCAGAAGAAATCAGTAACAATGAAGAGGACAGTGTAAACGCTTAATTATAGCAGATTTAATTTGAATTGTTTGTCGTGCGTATCTTTGACGCGTTATAAGAATTTTCTAATGATCTAACGTCATTTCGTTCCTTCCTTTCCACACGAAATGGAATTTAACACTATTTTGTTATCGCAAAAATAAAGCAATTCTTTTCGTCAAATCGATCACGAATTAACATTTATAAAACATGGATCGCATATAAAAGTGTGTGTTTAAAGTGCTCTCATATGTTGCAGATTCTCGTGAAGGAAAAATATCCGCGTAACGTTGCAATTATTTCTCGCAGAAGTAACATCTATCGCGCGGTCGTTAATTAAATCATTTCACTCTCCCACGAGCATTTCACTCAGTTTCACAATTACAAGGAACAAGATCTCCGCAGGCTGGATTACATTAAATTAGACTTAACGTACAAATTTATTTTATATAATATTTGATTGCTATTGTTTGATACTCTTGGAACGCTTCTAGCCTTGCAACAAATTCTTCGGTCGAGTACACGTAGAGATCTGGAAATAAAAATGCCCACTACATATACTACACATATCGAGTAAAAATTAATTTCCGATATCCAATACTATTTTAATTAATTGAAATTAATTTCCGATTTTCAATATTATCCAATTAATTCCTCATTTTACACATATGGCACTGTACAGATTTTTTATGTTGTACTTTGCAACACATAATTGATTATTAATAAATATTCTCGAAGCGAGTTGAATTACCTAAATTACTGCCACGGTTTAAAGCAGTTAAAGGAGTTATTAAGTGCAGTGTTATCACCGTGGTAACAAACGATTCACAGTACGAACTGTGCAGTACTCTTAGCTAATTAACCGTTTATTCTTTCCAGATGTAATGGAGCACGAACGTCCTGTGTTAATTTACCATTGTCACCGTCGAATTACTCGACGGAGCGAACAAAATTTGTCGATATCTGTCATCGCAGTAATTCGTGCAATTGTTAGCTTAAAGAATCGTAAGTATTAGAAATTTCATACAACATTTTGACACTGAAACATTTCTCGTACACTGCCAAAAGTGATGGCAAAAATATAAAAATTACGTAAACGTAAAACCTACCAGGCGCGGTATTGAGTCAGTATTGAACACCGTAACAAGTGATATCACAATTATAACGATAATACGGAATGGCGCAGAACGAACAGTCGATCTGTCTGCTTTGAAACTGCCAGTTCTGCAACAAATGTAATTTGTCAACAATTTAATACGATCTCTAATTTGCAACAAACATTGAACTTCTCGAAGCAAGAGTAAACCATTTGTACGAGTCTGACACTAATAAATAAAACAAAAATAAACATATCCATTGAAATCATTTATCCAACAAAATTGCAACAATTCCAGAAAGCAAAGTTGCTGAATACTCCATCGAAAAGAAACGCAATAAGATTAAATCAATTTTCATAAAGTCACCACCATTATTTTCTGTCCGCGCATTGTTTATTTCTCCAAAAAAAAAAAAAAAAGTTATTAATACACTTGGACCAAACTTACAGGCTGTATGCAAGGCCACTGATAAGGGAAACCGCATAGCAGTCCAAGAGATGCCTGCGAAGAACAATGATTGCAGCCGGAACAGTGCGGGCAATATGTCGAAGTCTGCGATGAAGGGGGTGTGATGGATGGATATCCTGGTGGAGGACGTTGCATTGGCGGAGGGGTCGACGGAGGACACGAAGGCGGAGGTTTTGCGGACGGAGGATACCCAGGAGGTGGGTTCATAGACGGAGGATACCCAGGAGGAGGGTTCATAGACGGAGGATACGGTGGCGGAAGATTCGCATCTGGAGGATACACAGGCGGAGGGTGTACAGGTGGTTGTGGTGGTTGCGACGGAGGAACCGTCGGAGGACTGGGTGTAGAAAAACACGGAACTGGTGGTTGACACGTGGCTAATTAAAAAAAGGAGAAAACAGTCATATTAATGATACATAATTATTCACTTGTTTCGTGTTTAATGTTCGACGTCTTTGATCTCTTCGAGGACGCTATGTGTACGTCTTCTTTCGATTATTTGTAGAACACCGTTAATATTTAGTAAGTAGAATATAGTCAGTTTTTGTAATCGTGTTAATTGAAAACGCAATTTGTAGTTTTTTATAAGGAACATGTGTGTCACCCCTAAAGAGGTTAATGATGGAGATGATTCTTTACTTACGACAGCAGATTCCGCTTCCATTGATATGATTGTGTATGTCGATCGTGGTGGTGACATTGATGGGTTTTATTTCGCCACTTCTATTGCAATCCCCGGAACCACAATCGGTGTCGTATTCTGTAATTATCTGATGCTTGTGCTTCGTCTTCGTGACACAATGGCTGCACCTTCTGTCGCAGTCGTGGTCCCATTCGCACTTCTTCAGGCACGCCTCCAGGCAGCCGTGATCTTTATGAAATTTTCGTCAATGTTAATATCAATCGGGTTCGAATCTTTTTCTATATGATTTTTAGAAGATATTCGAACGGATGAACATCGCGTGACATCTATGCGATGTGAATTGTATTTTATTCGCGCTGTTCTTCTTTGGGGTATAATTGACTAACTACGAATCAACCACCGGTTACTCAACAATATTTTGTATTCTCGCAATTTTTTTTCGATACGGAACTTGGAACCAAAACAACTTCAATCGATACGACTCAACTTAGTACACGTATATGAAAGAAAAAGGATTTATAAATGATCCATTAGCCATCTTAATTATATATTTTAGAGCAGTGTTTCCCAACTTTTCTTCAAATCGCAACCCCTTTCAAAAAAATTCATACAAGCCCCTTCTTCCGTTCGCCTTTCGTAAATTTAAATTGCACAAAATAGAAAAAAAGAGGAACGCACTAACAACAAATATCCCAAAATACATTCTAACATTTTACACGCAGCTCTTCCGTATTTCTCTAAAAAGATATATCGCCAATAGAATACAGCGATGCAATCATCTGAAGATAAACGAACGTTAAAATACGACCACGATGCAACCCTCAAGCAACCCCCAAGTTGGAAACCACCGCCTGAAAACAATCGCGTGTGCACCCCCCAATCCAAATCGTAATCACCGTGCTGAGAATAATGTCTCTTTTGTCTTTTCAGGCACTTTATGTAGGATCTGTAATCGGTTTGCTGGCAGTCGTCGAGGACAGTGGCCTCCTCCGACTTGGTGGACGCCTCACTAGCCGCCACCGTCGACGACGCGCGATGAAGATGGACGATCGCTGCGTAGCCAACGAGAACGGCGATGAAACAGAATATCCGCGACTCCATCCTGGTGTGTTTGAACGATATAGGCGGCTGCCTCGGACTTGACCGTCCCTTTATACTCATATTATTTGCGTTTGGGTAAACGACCTGTACCACGTCGCCACCCCTCTTATCGCTGGCCTAGAAGGGGCTCCACGCCGTGTGCCGAGAGATTAAAGTGACGTTGCACTCCCGGCTAATATTTTCACGCGTAAATTTCGCACCAGGGTTCTACGGCTACGGCAAATTTGCACTGCTTATCGGGCGCCAGCTCCGCAAAAATGCCCCTTTCCTGCTTTGCTGGGGACGCGCGTGCGAACCGACCCGCGACACTTGCCCGCTCGAACGAGCGAACCGTCTTCGCGTCTCTCGTCTACGTGATTCTTCTCTCGACGAGTGTTTTTTTTAGGAATGATTGGTATAATTGTTTGCTTCTTTGATTAACGACGCGTCGAGGAGAGCTGCTTCGTTGGCGTGTTCCGCTTTTGGACCTCGTTTTCCGATATTTCTCTTACCCCTTCTAGCGCGATTATATAATTGCGGTTAGTATTTACGACTTACGAGTTTAAGAGAGATGAATGTTATAATTAGAGATCTTCTGAAGTATTGAATTTAATTGGATGTATTGGTTTGCTTTATACGTTCAATTAAATGTAAGTAATGATTAGAATAGTCAATCGTTTAATTAAATACCAGCAATTTCTGTTGTTAAGTGAAGCAATAAATTCCTCGTGCGAAGTGCGCTGGCAGGTAATTGAAAATTGAGGAAAAAATGCGGTGAAAATTTTCTCATCGAAATAGTGATACAGTTACGAATTGCAACTCGAAAGCGGGAAAATTAAATGTTTAAGGGTTGCACTGCTCGATATTACGATGCTCGTTCAATTATCTACTACGACGCGAGCGTACTCAGGCGAATTAAAAAGAGAAAAAGGAGAAGAGAGAACACATGGCTGTCAACCCGTTCATTTTTGCCAGGAAGACGCGCGATATATAGCCACGCGGATAATTGCATAAGCACGGTGAAAACAGCAAACATTTGGCAACAGCCCCCGATTATATACTTCCAGCATGACTTTCGAGCAAGCAACGGATGGAATTCCTTTGTGAGGAGAACACCTGCAGGATGAGATAATGACACGTTTTGCATAGCGTTCGCGTGTAATAAAAATTGGCGCGATAACGTGGAAAAACTGTGAGTGAAACGTTCAGTTGTATATCACGGAGGGAAGTGTGGACACACGCGTTACACAAGCAAATATTAGCAGAGCAAACCAGCGATACTTAGCCTATTCTTTCGAAAGCGTTGGAATCACAATATTTTGGTGTTCCTTCTAAGAATGTAGCAAAACAAGAGAAGCAGAGTGACAACTGGCGTAATTCTTATAGCATTCGAACTGTATTATACCATGTGCAATGAGATTTATATAATTGTCTTTAATGAGAAATATGATACGTTATTAAGAGAAATAAATGTTATAATTAGAGATCTTCGTGAGAATTATGATACGTGTATCTGATACGTGTATCTGATACGCGTATCTATAAGGCGAGGCTATAACTAGTTGCATATATTTAACGTTCCTTATTTAATTTGTTATTGGGATTAAACGAAAAAAATGTTCATCAACAAAGTAAGGACGATATTACGAGAAAGAAACGAAACGAAACTTTATCTCTGTTAGTTTAATTTAAGTACGTTGACTTATATAATTTTGTTTCGTATTTCTAACAATATACATCTTCACGATACGCAAATTAATAATCAACGCGTAACATTTCCATGTTCTCTCGATTGATACTTTATACTTCCTGAAAATAACGTATCTCCAACTTTTTCCATGCCGCGGAATGATCTTAGTGAAGATGTTGCGGGAGGTCATCGACACGTCGTCTTATCAGGATTTTTGTAACTCGCCTTTATGTCTGTTATCACTTCCTTCACTTATGTCAATCATTCACACTTGAAATACATTCTAAAACGGATAGTCACACGAAGGGCAATGCGTTTTATCGGTTGCGCTTATTTTACAGATACGCGATAAGCAATGATAATAATAACGCTTGTATGATACACTCGACGATGCACATTTACACGCGCATCAATGTATTTGGTATTTTTTTAACGCACTACGTAATTCTGTATCATTGCGTATGCAAAAGTTTCAGATTTCTTTACTATTATTATTTAATATTACTAATTACTCAATTCGTTCACAAGGGTACAGTGCAGAGAGTGTATGAAAGTAACTCTCTAATTCAAAGAAAACTCTATTAATTTTGTTCCTTTACCTTTGCTTTTTTGCGTGTTTTTGTAGAGGCGTAACTAGAACATTTATTAATTGTGATTTTTAATCAACAGACTGTACGAATGACAAGCGAAGATATTAAATGCGAATATTCCTGGAATGTAAATGCACGGAGGTGACCCGTGCAATAATTTACACGCGGAAATGCCACGAGAGTCGCTAAACAAAATAAGACATGCATTTTACAATAATAATCGTCTAACGCGGAAAATATGTGTTAACGTTTCCGATAACTGGGTCACGGTCCCGTACTGCGATCGCTGGAAATAATTTTAATCGTCGCTCATACGGTACCAAGATGGCGACCAGAATATTAATTCCTCCGTGACCGCGTGCTTTTTCTAATTGAACATATGACTCGAGCATAAGCGCGCGATGCAAATTGCACAGTTATTGACGTCGATAACCGCGATTCCCAATGGCAGAGAGTACGCACGAGGGTGAGACAAGGAAACGGGAAGAAACCAACGAAACTGGCGACAAATTTGCTCGTGACGTATCATCCAAGGGAACACGGCTCTGTCATTAACAATGCTCGCGCTTGGCAACGAAACTGTTTAATTTTTATATTCACATCCGACATCCATATTATCGAAAAAAAATTTGATTCTTCATTTCTGTATTTGATACGATTTTTTATAAATACTAATTGGCATTATCATAATTGCAAGATTTCAGAGAAATGAGAAAAATATACGTCAAGTACGTTCGACGTCAATCGATCTCAACATGCCTCCATTATTAATATCTCCGCCATACTATTTTCGAAACAAAGATATCCTATCAAGGACTCTCGTACGAGTCGATAAATTTTCCATAAGAAATAAAAATCGTGGCGCCACGATTACGCTTAGGTCAAGATAAATTTTTATTAAATACTACTTCCTGCCCCAGATAATTATTCTGAATGTCTCTATGTCATTTTTATTATAAATTTAATTATTGATCATCTTGGCGTGCATATTAAACGTTGTATATACAACTGTGTAAGTATAATATGAGATGGAACATGCTGCGAGCGAACCGTTTATTCTGACCTAAAAATGTTTACATTACCATTAATGTTTAACCTCATTCTTTTGATACCGTTCGATGAACGGAAGTAGGTACCTTGCCATACGTGCCGATATTTTATATTCAACAGCTACACTCTCAATTGATTATGAGGTTATTGATAAAATACCTATCGTTTGAACAATCAATTTAAATACCCCTCTGTCAGACTAAATACACGACTACCGTTTCTTATGCCACATTGAAGAGAAGAATATTTTCCGCTCGTCTTCGTTGGAGAATCGTTGAATGACAATCGACTGAGATTTCTCGGGAGACAATGCGAAGAGAAAGAATCCACGGACAGACAAATTTATTTCCTATTTACTGCCGCTTTCTTTCTTCTACCGGAACTGTATCTTTACCAGTTTCCGGTACGTGCGCAGCGTTTTCTCGCGATGTAGCACAAATTCTATTTTCACAAGAAACCAAGGAATCGTGAATCGATACGAAGCGTCTACACATAAGAAATATTATTACAAAGTGCGAACATACATTTTTGTTTTATCGAGTAATTAAGACTCGATCGACTGATGTTCATTTATATCGTGGTAATAGAGAAATAACAGTAGAAGAATAACTTTATTCGTAGCGCATAGTATTTGCGTTGTACATCTTTATTCGAATGAACCTGTTCTATTGCACTCTTTGCATACTTAAAGCTGATGTTTTTTTGCATGCTAAAACTTAAAATATTGCATACTTTATGCCGCATTTTTAACTGAAGATATACGTATCTAATTATACTGTAACCACGATAACTTATCGTCACTCAAGGATACAATTGTCAGAACATTTTCCAGCTGTCACTCGCAAAATGAACAAACCTCATTATAACTTCAGAAATCCCAAATCGATGGACAAAACATTCTCAACAACCCCAATTACCATTACCAATAACTCTAACCGATCACCAAGTAAAACGAACGCGCGACATTCAAACTAGTCCCGTTCGCCTCTGTCTCCCGCCATTATTCAAACCAACGATCCCCCCATCGCGCAGCCCACGAACACCAGCCAATTAAACTACCTGAACAACGCGAAAAATACCCAAACATCCGCGCTGCGTCGAGTTTAAGATCCAAGGAACGAGAATTAAAACAGAAATCGAAACAGAGCGTCGACGAAACTTGAAAGTCGAAAGGAAAGAAAAAAGGGAAGCGGCAACGACGAAGGAAAGCGCGCGAAGTGGGGTGGCGCCGTCTCGCGTGCGCGGCGTGCGTGTGCTCGAGGACGCGCAATGGCCGCCGTGACCCGACGTGCGGCGGTTCACTGTCAATCGTCCTTAATTTCCCCGTTTTAATCCGCCGCTCGACGCCGACGAAAATGCCCGCTACCTCCTCGTGCGTACAGTCGAGGCTGCTCAGCGACACAGTGTGCATCGTGGATCGCCAGCGTGTCCCCAGCAACGCAACTCCCGTCGCGGATCAACGGAACGCCGTCGAGGAACGCCGCCGCGTACAACGACACGCGACCGTGCGTATCGAAGGAGCGCGCGATCCGCTCGTCCCAGCCGGGCGGTCGGCCGAAATAGCCGCGCGAGTGAACGCGAATTCTCGATGCGTGCCCTCGTAGGACGGGTCTCGTCGCCTCGTGAAAGTGGCCGCTCGCGGATCGCCTTACGCTTTTGCCCGCGAGAACGCTCTGAACAGCCGAGAGGAAGTGTCAATTGACGGTTTAACGCGCGTCGAGAGAGAGAGAGAGCGAAGCGGTTTGCGGGTCGCGTGTGTTTCGCGTTCAAGAACGTTTCTTTTCTCCTCTTTTTTTTTTTTTGCCTGCCCTCCTCGACTCGTTGGGAGCGATAGGTGAGAGTCACTGGCGAACGCGAGCAACAAGTGGTCTACGAGTGTATGCGTGGGGTTTGGGAAGAGATCAGCAGCCAGTTTCGAACCCACGTTTCGACGACGTGTATTCCGCCGTGTGGAAGGAAGACAGTCGACCGGCTAAGGTTTAAAGGGCAAGTATTGTAATGAGCGATTGTTAGAGGTCTTTAGTGGCTGTCTTAAGCCGGTGCTCCACGAGGTTTCAGAGCGGGGCAGACGAGGATCGAACGGTGCGTTTCAACGTGCGTGTAACGTTCTCTCCTCCTCTGAGGAATTTTTGTGTAACCAGTGTGTCATTGCGGAGCTACCGTGGAACAGGAAACTGTGTTTTATTAGAGTAGGACGTGGTAACTGGCGCGATAATAACAACGTACAATAGCTTGGTGGATGTACAAAAGTACATAACTGTGTCGCGTCAACGTTATCCGTAATTACGTAAGCTGTAATATTCTTTTGATTGTATTTCTCGCGTTTAAATCGTTGCTCCTTTTTTTTTTATGTACATATGTACGCGCATGTTGTGTTACTTTGTGAAAATTGTTCTGGATGTAGAATAATTTGATGTTCCTAGTTCGATGAGTGACGTTGCCATGCCAAGTGTTGATTTATTCGAATAATCTGCATAATGAACACGGAAAGTAGACGTAGTTAAGTATAGATATATCAAGGATGGCAGGCATAATGCATCGAAGTGTACGCTCACTCCGCATACGGAAATAATTAGGAAGTACACGTATCAAAACTTTCCATCAGGCAATTTGCATAGGTTCGAAAAAAAAAGAGGCGTGTCTGACATTTAATTGTGACAGGCTACACCGCGGTGCCGTAAATATGCGAAACTTGATCAGGATATATAGGAAAGCGGCTCCTAGATACGCTTTCAAACTAGATCGCGTTGCGCGGGAAATATGAAAAAGAAATTCTGTCGAACCAGTTTGACGACAAAAGCTGAGAGAAGTATGTACGAGGCGGTAGATACGTTTAGAACTCTCAGAATTCATAGTATTCGTTAATTACCATTGCAGTATTTCCGTTTTATTTTGGACAATTATATTACTGGAAATTTTCAGTAAGTTTTTTTCAATTCTCTACTCTAATAGTTTCCTTCGTGCATGCATATATTTCTGTTCTTATTGCTTCCTTCTACATCTTAGCTTCTTATCTTTCTCTGGTGTTTGCCTTCCTTCCTTTTGTGTACAGTTCTTCGCACTTTATCTAACGTTACCCTTTTATCTCTGTATTTTCTCTTCACTTCTTTGGATTTTACATTGCACGTTTCATGTACACGCTAATCTAAAGGATTAAAGTATCAAAACGTTGCTAACCTGCGCTACTTACTAGAATCGTGTATCATAACTTGTATCATTTATTTAACTGGTTCGTTCCACGATTCGTTAAAAGGTATTAGAATCTGAATTCCTGAAATTCATAAAACATATTGTGTGCAGAGTACGTTAAATGTGAGTCATATTGAATTTTTTAATCGATGTAGTATATTCTTTTCAAACTGTACATTGTCTTCAATACTACATAACGCAACTGTTCATATCTTATATCATTCAGTATTTCTCGAAATATTATTAAGCATCGTCTACTCGCGAGACAATATCTGTTATATTGTACAATTAATGCACGCAATAATTAATATGTACGTTCCAATTGAAATTGACGAATTTTCGTCTTTACTCTCTACTCTATTCTGCATATAATAATGTCCAGAAGAACAACAATAATTTATATTTATCCACGATACGCTACAATCGAACGTCCATCATCCACCTCGAAGTTCTCAACGTTATACAAAATACTTACAACAGTAAGTCTGTCAGAAATAGTTAAGTAACAATAATTAAAAAGCATGACTGAATTAAATGCGCGCGTTATCCTCTCTAAAATCGCGATTAATTGAACGCCCGTAAAAGACAATAGAACTTTCGAAATCGTATCGTACGATTCTTTCTTCCTTATTTTTAACTCGAACGCGAACAGAAGAATTCGTTCCCGCGGCAGTTCGAACTCGACCACCCGGTGGATATATCTCTGCACGGTCGCATAGTTTTCTAGTTTACACGCATTACTTGGCACCCGTGCATCATACATTATGACGCGCGGACCGTATAAAAACTGTTGAGCAGATAAGCGCAACTATTCCCTCGTTACCCATTACTTATATATTCATGAGCTCAGAATTGCGAGGTACCACGCGCGATTTTTTTCTTAACACGATCACACGGAGATCAGACCCTGGCGGGGTGCAACCGACGCACAATTGTGTCCATTTTCGCTGTTGCACCGCGCGCCCTCTCGTCATTTGCTCGTCTATTACGCGGCGGGGGACAGAAACGCGGTGCCGCGATTGGCTCGTCGCCCGATCAGCGTCGCGATTGGCCCATTCGAAAGGAGAATCGTCGATGACGGGACGAGTAATGGAGAACGGGCCACCGCTGCGATGCGACGATTAATTCCCCAACGTGGAAATTCGTAGCGGATTATTTTTGCAGTAGACACGCTGCCATTTCCGTTTCGCTCTTTTAAGTACGCGTACCTGCTTTCAGAACGATATTTGAGGTATGATTCACTATTGGTTTAAATGTAAGAGGAGATTAGTGTACGTTTAAATGCGGCAAATGACGAGACAATTATACTGGTTATCTTGCCAAGTAGTTAACCAGTAATTCTGAACTATTAATACCGTATCTATAAGTCCTCGACTGGTAAACTGCTTGATTATTCCTTGCAGTATGAATAATTATTTCTTGTTTTCCACTGAAGATAGAAAGAAGTCGCTTATGTTAAAGTTTTTTCTTTTGTTCGATGAAAGAAACGTATTTTAGTCGAGAGCGATTAATTTTTCCTGGATTACTAATCGCAGAAGGTATCAAGGTTACCGTTTTCTATTTTTTGTAGGTGAAACCGCGGAATACTGCTTGTTAAGTGTGTTCCATGGTGCATTGCAAGTTGAATGAAGTAAATTACATGCACATATAGCGAAGATCGTTTTATTTTATTATTGGTGTCAATTTGTGATTTAATCTCTATTTTCACTTGTCATTTCGTTCTCGAGATAGACAATTTTTATATTGTACTTTATCAAATATGCGAGCACAACGATAGATATTTAATACAAATATAACAATGATATAAAATGTAAAAATGACTTCTTTAATGTTTGCGATTCTTGATGTTACGATAAATAAATTTTCTAGATATGTCAATGTCGAATATTTTTCCTTCAATCAGGAATTATAATATTAATTTATATTTTCCTGTTTAATTGAACTACTGGCATCAGTGTTAAATATCACAGCCAGTTGCCCTAATATCCTTGCTGTAGATTGCCATAAACTCTCTAGAATTTGTTGCATCCCCTAAACGATATAACGTATACTCTACTCTAAATAATTTTCTATATTTCTGCCTGTTACATACATTCTGTATTTCCTTGCGTATTTAAATATATCATTTATTACGTACGCGACTCTAAAATAATTATCAGAAGTGCTATGGTAACGAAACGAAAAGAAATAATTACGATAAAATCTTGCTCGAATTAAGATAAAAAGAATTCTGTAGAAAAAATTCAGGATTTTAAAAACCCAAATTACGATGTACTGTTTTTCAATCACAGATGTTGGTTAGTTCGAAATGCATAAAAAAATACAAATAATTTCGAATAATCCTGCCAGTTTAAAATCACATCAAAATTCTCAGTTAACAAGCTTCACTCTAGATCGTAACATTCGAATAAATACAACCGCTACGTACATAAGTCACCCGTGTCAATGTGTTGCAATACAAAATATTTACACAGCAGTCTGATAAACGGGCGGCCATTTAACCGTGCTTGTTATTCACAGGTCGAAGCACTAAACGTAACAATTATCCTTTCCTGCGGTGGAACGATCATCGGGAAATCAGCGAGCCGCGCGAATCGCCTTAGAAAAGGACCGACGAGCGATGTTACTTTCGTTTTCCGCGGGGAAATCGCGTTGGAAACCGTGCAAGGTTCGCAGGAGTTGCGACAAAACCGTTGCTCAGCCACCAAGCGCAGCCCGGTGGAACGACGAGCCCGCCAGGAGAAATTAAACCGAGTCATCATCAGTGGCTTCTGGCGAACGAAGACGATTCTTCACCGCGGTGACGTTCCTCGCGTCGCGTGGATAAAAACGCCGTTGGTACACTGACATAATCGCGCGGGGGAAAAGTGGAACACGGAAGACACTTTCGCGTGTACGAATGAATCACTCCGCGTAACTGGTTCAGTCGACGTTTCGCGAAAAACCATGGACGCATCGAACGGGAAGATCGAGCCGTCGACTCGATGAGAGAGAGAGAGAGAGAGAAACGATCGCTCCTCGTCCTGCACGATGAATTTGAAAGCGTTGCTTCGAGTCGCGTGATGTAAATCGAGGATTCGACACGAGAGAAACCGTTCCAGAGGAAACTGGAGCGCACTCGCGGACTGTAATGAGATAATAAATCGCGCGTATTAGATTTTGACACGCAAGGACGCTCGATAATTGTATCGAATCGCGACATCCTCGCTACAATGTCCAGCGGTTGAAACCCGTTTTATTTACGGAGAGGAATCATTGTAGTGAGTCAGAGAGTGTACGATATTCGCGTTGCAAATAGCTTCGTAGCTACGCATCCTAGAAAAGGAAGACGATCGTCAGTCGATTGTCGCGTACGAATATCTCGAAACATCGAGTGACAGAGGAATTTTTTTGATATTTAACGTGTTCGAGTTAGAAAACAGTTGTGGCGACATTTATGATTGCACGTAGCGACGAGTTTTCGTTTCGAACATGGCCACGGAGGGAGAAGAATCGGTACCAGGGGTGCCTTGGTACACGAAGTTCTTCGAGTACTGGAGGAACAGGAATCGAGTGGGTCCAGGGAAGGTGGAGCTCCAGGACTGCGACTTCTTCATCGTCGGACCTCGACGTACTCTGAGGATCCTGAAACCTACGTTGAAGAGCAGCTGGTTCTACGAGACGACGAACGACAGGCCCGAATCCATCGTCGACAATTTCTTCACTCGCTGGTCCAGGAGGCCTCACTCCTCGGGTAATTGCAGGTGTTCCTTCCGGCAGTCGAAGCGTGTGAGCACCGTCGAGGAGCAGATAATCACCGACGAGCTGAACAGGATCAGGACGAGCCTTAGCGAGGCGGAGAAGAACGGGCACGCGATCGAGGAGCTGGAGCAGAGGGTGTCGGTGAATTTGCAGAAGCTCCAAATCGCCGAGCCGAAGAACGAGCCAGCGAAAGCGAACGACGAGGCGAAGGACACCGCGGACCAGCTTGTCGAGGAGCAGACGATCAAAAATAAAATCGTGAAAGACCTGGAGAAGTACATCAACGTGCTGCTCGAGGAGATTCTGGACGACACGGTGAAGTACATCGCTGGCGCGGAGGATACTCTCGTGAAGCACGTGAGAAGTCCTAGAAAGAGTCTCGAATCGAAGCCACCGAGAGAAGACAAGAAAAATCCATCAGAGGAAACGAAAGAGCAATGCCACGGGGACAAGCAACCCTTCAAAGACATCAGCTTCTCGTTTCACCAGGGAAAGGTCGACAAAAACGAGCAACAATCACCGTTGAAGAACGAACCGTTGAACACCAGCAACGAGGGGTACGTGAACCGCGGTTTCATCGGTTCAACGAACGACCCGGACTCGTTGGACTTCTACCTGAGACGATCGATCGACACGGAAGCCAGCCTGGAGCAATTGGACTGCATCGATTCCGGGATAAACAGCGTGGAAACGATCGAGTTCCAGCCGGACCAGGAGCCGAGCCTCGAGCAATCCCTGCTGCGAATCATCGACGAGAAGCTCGGCAGAACTGGCCTGAGGACTAGCTGGGAGGACTTGAGCGCGTGTGGCCAAGTGAACGACGCCCAGGGCCAACTAGCGAGGAGAACGGACGAGACAGCGGTTCCGAGAACCGGCGAGCAGCAGCTGGGCAACGATCGAGGGGACGAGGGATCGGAGGTCACCGGGAAGAACGACGCGGAAAGTAGCGAGGATACGCTGGATACGAGCGTTCAGCCTGCCGTAGGAATCGATATCTCGACGGATAATCTCGTGGCCGGCGCGGATCTCAGGGAGCACGAGCTGGAAACTGTTAACGAGGCCAGTTTCGAGAGACTGCGGCTGGAATTCAAGGACAACGGCGACGGGTCGTCCTTAAACGCGAGGAAGGGCAACGCGATCGTTAAGCTGCGGGAGAAGTTCCGCGCGGGCAACGCCGATCAACCGGAACGGTGCACCTTGGAGAGGAGCGGATGGGACGAGGAAACGGCGACGCTCGAGGTGAAGAGGGACACAGCGCCGATCGAGCTGGAGGATTACAGGAAGATGTGGCCGAACGTCGAGGGTTGCGACGCGCAGATGGACCCGCAGAGCCCGTCGGATTGCGTCGCGCTCCGTAAGAACCGGAAGCCGATGATCGTGTTCCTCCACGGTTTCGGCTCGTCCGCGGACATCTTCGAGCATCAGCTCAGGTATTTCTCCGCGCTTGGGTATCCGTGCATCGCCCCTGAAATGCTGGGGCACGGGATGAGCTCGGCGCCTGGTCGTTCGAGGGATTACCAGTTCGGCAAGCTGCTCAGGGACTTGGACACCATACTTTGCCACTACGCGTTCAAGCCTGGACAGAAATGCGTTCTGGTAGCGCACAATTATGGGTAATCAGTTGACTTATTTGTTTTTCTCTTTTTTTTATGTCTTTCGTTTCTCGTATGTTTGCTATGCACTTTTAAAGCTACGCGTATAATTCTTCGTTATATTTATGTTATTAATTTGTTGAGTATTTATTATTAGAAGAATTATTTAAATATTTTATTATTGAGAGTATTTATTATTAGAAGTATAAATTATCAAATATGATTGTTTTCTAGTTTGAATTAAATCGCTCTTGCTTTTTAAATAAGAGGCTTATTTAGACGTTTATTTAAAGGTTCTAAATCGTTTTAAGTTCGGTTTATAAACTGATATTTTTTCAAATGGTAAAATTTAAATTTTTGCTTTATTAAATTTGAACTTTGCGAAGAGGATGATATTTTTAGTAGGCACTATTGTCAGTATAAAATGCAATGTCGCTTATACGGCCCTGAATAGCAATTGTCGCGTGCATTCACGTATTGCAAACGGAATTATTCCATGGTCGGAATCATCAGTAGTGCCATTGTAACACCCTTCAACTAGCAACCATTACAACTAACGCTCTAACGCAATATGGTTTTTCACCCTCGAACGTTAATTAGATCTTATTAATTAGAAGATGGTACAATGATTGCATGCTATAATATAAAGTATTCAGTGATTGTTGAAAAGCGCAATATTCATCACATACAACTTATATATTTATTAGCACTATTGTTATATAGATTTACATCTAAAATTTTAAAAATTTCAATTTGAAAGAAATATTTTTTATGCAAGCTATTTTGTCATTTTTCGGAGAAACTATAAGTCCTGTTATTGGTTTAAATGCTATTTTACTATTTTAATTTATTTTAATGCAGAGATGTGTTAAGAATTTCTCGAATACTCTTGGTTTGAGCGTTGCTACTGGGGTTATCCAGAACAACCCTAGAATACTAATTCTACTAACGGAACATAATTTACTGTCACCAGTGAATGAAAACACGTGAACAGTTGCCAAGTATTTATGTCGTGTTGTATAAATATTTAGTATGGCTTATCGAACTAGGAAAAAGTCTGTAACACAAGTCCTTATTTGACTGCAAATTAATTCTCTATTTCGCGAAGATCATTTCTAAGAAAGAGCCTTGAAAGTAATTTGCTATTCTTACTTTTCGTCTCGTCGACATTTTCTTTTCTTCTAGAATTTTATATCGTTAATTTTCTTCCATTTCAATTCTCATAATGAATGAATTAATCACTTTCGTCTTAATCGCGGTTAGATGATCCACTCAATCATAATTCAACGGCTATAACAATGTTGCAACAGGAGACGATAAAACGAGTAACATATATCGCAACAATCCAAATAAAAGTGAGGTAATAGCGTAATTCTCACAATCAAGTATTATTTCAAACCATTGAAACAATCTCGCAAGTCACGAACCTACAGAGTCACGAGTCACGTCATGCATTCAATCCTATCCACGCCATGTTCCAGCAGTTTCCGGCACTCTTTTGTTCCTACGAATTATCCATTAAATATCGTCTCCCGATTATACTCGAAACACAATCCAATCTGATCTTCGAACGCTAGTTGGAAACGACGACATCGAAACAAAAATACGTTTTTCAATAAAACGAGGGCCTCGTTTCGTTTCAAAAATTTATCCCGCCAAAACGACTGGTCGCACGCGTAGAAGGATAAATCAAATAGGGAGTAGAATTATTCTGCGAAAAGCATTTTTTATTGCACGACAAATCGCGGACAAAGAGGCAGCGATTCGTGGCGTCGCTGCGGGATTATTTGACCGTGACCGTGCGTCAAAAATGTAGCCGTAATCGCGTTACTTATCTGCGGGCATTTAAAAAGTATCCGCGGCACAGTAATTGACGTGGTACACGCGAGGCTCGTGTGCGCGTTATCGGGTATCTGGAGATTACAAATTCCTCGGCGTTTGAGTCGTGGCTGATCCGCGCGCGATCGGCTGCACGCGTTTCAAGACCGACAAAACGGCTAATGGCCGAGCCGGAACGCGCATTTAATGCGCGTGCCTCGAGTTCTTTAGATTCGCCGGATTGATCGATTCATTTTTACGCACCCCTACGAGCGGACGTACTCTACTAGCAGCGGTTCTTGTTACCACTACCGAGAGAGCTCGCCTTAATGCCCGGACGCCTTGCCTTTTTCTCCTGTAACGTTCTTGCGCGGCGAAAATTACGGTTCAGCCGCTGCCCGATCGTGGAGATACGCGGCGAGGAGTAATTCCTGCCGGGCGACAAATGCGCGCGCGGCTGTCGAAAGAGACATCGAGACGAAAGCTCGAGGAAGGACTTTTGTTATGTACAACAGCGTTTTTTCTCTGTTGTCGAAGAGAAGAATAATTTTTTTATTTTTACGCCCTTGCAAAAAGTACATTTTCATGTACAGCATTTAAGAACATCGAATATTTGGTCGAATGATGGAAATGGAATTTTTTTTTGAATTGCGAAAGAGGAGAATCAATATTTTACTCTTGCCATGAATGTGTAGTATTTAAAAGTATTGAAAATTGGGTTAAATTGTGGAAATATTGGAAGGATAATTCTTGTTTTATTTTGTAGAAACTTTTCTGAGATTATGTTTTTGTTATCTATGTTTAGTTGTGGATTATTGAATATTAAATTTGATGTTCTCGAAGGCACCTCGAGGGCGCGCGTTTCCACCCCTATTTTCCGCTCGAGCCTCCACGTTACAAGCGTGATGAAATAAATTTCGTCCAGTATCGTGCTCGCGTTAATTTCGAATTTACTTCGTGTTAACTTTAACAGTTGCTATTACATACGTATACGCGTTACATTTTCCAAAGGGTAAAGAAACCGATTTGCGTTTACATACGCGATAAAGGGTGCACAGCTGTGTGATTGTAGATAAAACTAGCATAATACCGTATTATCGTTTATTATTTCCCGTTCCACGAGACATCTTACACATTATAAATTAATCAACGCTCGTAACGTTGCAGTTATGAAATTCTCACCTCTGAAGTAGCGTATCAGTCACAGTCGTGAATTATACAGCGGTTGGTGTTTATAGAATTCGAAAGTGTATGATTAAAGTCGAGATAATCATGAAACAGGGAATAATGATCGAGTGTTTCGTTAAATTTTACGAGTATAGAAATATATTAAGGTCGCATAGATATAATCGTGCACAATACTGTTCTTAACGACAGAATAAGTGCTTATTATTGATACAAATCAAATAAATTGATGGTGACACCGATTATCGTTGTCGTATTATTAATGTTACGTGAACTGTGTTAAACAGAGATATTTCTCAGTTGATTACTCATAGAATATAGATCGTATAAGACTTTGATTACGCGGATTAATTAAAGCACACTCTGGTTAAGTAATGAAATACTTCTAATAGTGGAACAGCTTTGATTTCACATAGAAGATCATTTTTTACTTTGAAAAATTAGCAATTTTACTCTGTGAATGCGATTAAATAGCCATTTGTTGTTGAAATTTCAAGTTAAATTCGATTTTTCGTTACGTGCGCGTCAATCCAATTTAGACTTAGATATTTTCCATTTTCGAATCGATACCATTGATCGCGCGATCCAGAGTTTTCTAAATATTTCGAACGAAATTGAAAAGAGAACAATTTTAAATAACTTCAACTTCAGCTTTATTCAAGCTCTCGCAGAACACCCAAGGTAATACGTATCGAAGGTGAAACGAAGTCATTTGAATTGCAAAGGTAGCCGCCTCACCGCGCGCCTTTTAATCCGTGTCGATTCGCTTTTGAAACTGGAGGACAGCCGTCCACACGGTTGATCCACGTAATTTACATTTTTCGCGCCACGCAAGAGACAACGCATGTATCTTATCTATCTAGGCGTTACTCGTAAATCTCCAATACGATCCTAGTCCATAGGGGTTATTAAAGAGTACCATCGTGCCGAGTACGCCATCTTGAATCTCGCACGAAAGTTTTCCTCTATGTATATAATTAATAGACTCCAATTACTCGCGTAGATTCTAATTTTTGTGAAACATTCGTACGTTTCGCACCATAATATCATCAAGCGTTCTCAAACATATTTCAGTATCGTTACTCGAAGTATAATATATTTATAATTTGCAAAAATTAAGTATCCACCTCGAACTTAAATTCTTCATCGTCGTCTGATTTTTGAATAAAATTTTTATTGAAATCCATTCACACAGATACTGTCGATCGTGTACAGAAATACGTGGACGACAAAAGTGACGTAATTCCATAAAAACAATCGGCAATACCTTCGTAAGCTTTCGTTGTGTGAATCGTTAACGAACGCAGACGCTTGGTCAGCAATCACGACCTACACGAGACGATGCAGTAATAACGAGGCGAGTCCCATTAATTCCCCGCGCGACATTGCGACACGACACGTAGGCTGCTGCCGGGGCACGTATTCAAGGTTCAATAGCCCGTTCCTCGGTTTAGTCGGAAAACTGAACAACCGTATCCCACATCTGATCGAGGCAACGAGTTAGGTGAACGCGTGGCTGGCATGAATTTATCCTGGGGAGTGGACGTTGCGCGACCCGCGCCCAACTTCAATGGAATTTCTGGGTTTCGTTAACCCTTCGCAGTGTTCCTTTGTCGAGCGTGACTCCTGCATCGGTTTAAAGAGACAAAAAAGAAACAAATGTAACGAAGGATAATGAAATTATCTTTATTGAAAGCTAATCAATGATTAGGGTTTCGAATGTTAGGCGTGTGGAATATTTTTATGTGCCGAATGAATGAGTTTTAAAATGACGAGTCAGTTGTTTATCATCTGTCTTTAAAGTAATATCTCAGTGGTAAGAACTGTCCAATGATTTATAAAATCTTGCAATTGTTCTTGATTAATAAATACAGCAGGGTCTATAAATATAAGTTATAACAAAACTTAAGAGCTAAGTCGACGATAATAAATGGAGTATGAAGACAGAAATAAATAAATAAGGAAATGCGAACAGTGAGAATAAACAGAAAGAACGAAATTTAAATTTTGTAATTCTTTGCCGAGTGTGACTCGACATCGATAAATGAAAAGAAACTTTACAACAAAGTTTGAGAGGTATAATTAATACGATTAATAAAAATCGTGAAAGTGAAAGGTGGAAGCTCATAAAAAAGCAATTCATTGAAAAATATGAGAATGTGCCAATATAAAATTTCTACGTTCTCTCATTTAACTGTTATACACAGAAAGGATTTAAAGACACATGCATCGAACCGATAATTGCATAACTTTCCATCGATTGCAGTCGAACACGCTTCTGCATAAATCGGAGTCAACTAACGTACTAAATGCTTACTCACTCAGGATCGAACAAAAAAAGTACACACGTGGTGATAATTCAAGGAGAAATATCGTTCTTCATGCATTAAAGTCTACAAATACAATTATGCGAAATCTTAGCTCAAGTAATAAGCGTATTAAACATAGACAACCCAACATCAAACCAAAGGAAACACACATAATTTGAAAACACTTCATAATTGAATAATGATAAATCACACTTATTAAATTAGCGAATGAATATATCCACAACTGCAGTTCAACAGAATATTGCATAAAAGTGCACTAAATCAAATAGAGCACACATACAGTGACAACAGTGTCCACAATTTGTGATTACTCGATTCGATCATTAAGTACGTTAAACATTCACCTTCTACTTACAGGACCAAGCAGAGAATTAAAAATGATTGAGACGAAGGACGTAAAAAGAATCGAAGCACTCGTCATTAATGCATCGACGATTGCATCGGTTTCCGTTAATTGCAGGTGCAGTTTCGCAGCCGCGTTGGCCTGCAAGTACGACACCAGTATCCACCAGCTAGTCCTGATTTCCGGTGGTGGACCAACGCCCTTAGCAGCACCCAGCACCGAAAGCACCGGCCGCTGTTGCCTCAGAGCCATCCTGGCGCCCTTCCTAATGTGTGGCCTTCACAGAGACATACTATATTCCGCGAGGGGTCGCCAACACCCTTATTGCGGCCCTGAACCACCGGAACAGTGGCCATCGCACATGAAATACGTTTTGGACGGCATGGTTTGGCCGGAAGGAGACTACGTGTACCATAGAAGGATATGCACACCAACGCTCCTCATACACGGTCTAAGGGACAACAAAGTGTCGCTCGTGCAGGAATGCCAAATGGAAAGGGTACGATTTTTTTTCTGGCTAGCAGACTGCACATTTAAATGATATTGTAAAAATTGTCGCGCGAAAAGTCGTTGATTCCACTGGAAAAATAATCGTTCCATGGAAATGAAAGATAGTGTTGTTATTCGTTCTGAATTTTATTCGAAAAGTTTCAATCTTAATATGTTGAAAAATATTTAGTTCTTGAAATTCGTATGTATATGTACGTAATATATATAATTGTACATGCACGTTTTATTCTGTTCGCAATGAGTATTTCTTTTTAATCCGTGTCTTATCAGATTTGTTGCTTTCGTTAAGCGAACTTTTTCCAATTTCTATACTAACGTTCCAAAATGGAATACTATTTAAATTGATGTTCGATTGCAATACTTTCAAGATGATAAAAGTACGTAAGTATAATGCAAAAGCCGTAGTTTATATAATAAAATATTTCTCATCGGTTTTATTATAGGACCATCTCTGACTGCAATAAGTTCCTCAGAATACATCCAGATAATTTTAAAATAATCTTTATTTCGTTTTCAGTATTTATGCGATTGTTACGTTTAATATTAATATTTTAGACCATGATGAAAGCTTTCCTCGAGGCGATTCCGACCGCTGGTCACACCCCCATGACTGATTGCCCGGAGCAAGTGAATCACATGGTGCACTGTTTCATAGACTTGTGGAAGAACAAGAAGTGGTAGCTCCAAGTTTTAAATAGGTTCACGTATTAACATTAGGGACAATACTTCGTGGACCATATTACGTAGTAAGATTATATTTAAATCAAGTTCTTTGTACGGGTATTTTGCTCATTGTACACAATAGACAAGTATAGTGCCTTGTTTTTAACCCTTTCAGTGGTACAGACGCACAGGAGTATTTTTAATTTTTTAAATAATAAGTGATTGATATGAAATGTTAAATAAACATAAATTTAAATAAATTCTAGCAGTTACTCACCACTGAAAGGGTTAGCCAGCGCAATAAAAAAATCGAAATTATCGAGACAAAGATCTATTGTACATAAATTGAAATTTTACAGTGGTGAAAATTCGTTTGTATAGAATATTCTTTTATACGATTGCAATGAAGTAACCAAAAATTTGTCTCCTTCTATAACTATTTTTTTTTATCTAACATCGTCGAAAATTGTATCTATAACGTCGCGCAGGAAAAATAACCGTGAAGATGTATCCGCGTATGTAAAGTTGTATAAGTCTACGTAGTAACTGTGCCAAAACGTGTACACGATCGTTAAGGTTGTTCTGTACGAATCCACGAAACCCCCAGGCGGAAAGTTTTTGTAAATGAAATTGTAAGATACAACGTAGAGGCTATGTAGTAGCGCATAAGTTATACCAAAGATGATTTATACAATGTTATTTTATGTATTCTAACGAAGTATAACTTATTCGTTTACAATAAAATTGTGTACAGTTATTTGATTTGTTTGTGATTACAATTTTTCGGGTCGTGCTCCACGTATTCCATCCGGAACCATCTAATCGGTTCTATGCCCGTGTACGGTCTCGTATCAACGATTTAGGAGTAACTTTTGATTTAACGGATTTTCCGGGGATTTCATCCACTCTTTCTTCAGTATTTGTTTTAATTGACTTAACCTGAGCGTAGGGTTTTGCTCCTTGATGACGGGCATCATCCTCTCCTCGAAACTGGCGTACGCGGCCTTCACACGTTTCTCCGGATGACGATCAATCTCTGACTCTTTTGTACTGTAAAACAAAAGTAACAATCGTCCATAGAGAAAATTATTTTATTCGATTATTTGCTCACTGAGCATTAAACTATTTTTTTTATTCTCTCTTACGCTTTAAAAAAGGATGGATATTGATATAAAAAAAAGATGGTGAAGATTCATGGGGTATTTATCATTTATCGTAAATATGGTTGCATGATATGGTAAATAAGAAGCATATTTACCAATATGTGAATATAGTTCCATTTATGTTATATTCGAGACGCAAATATAATAATATTATTTGTGTTTTTGGGATAATAGAAGGCTTTCAGGTGTAAACCATGTCTTCCGCGAAGACTTCTCGCAAAGTCACGTGGTTTTCGGTAGTAAGCGTCGCGACATGACACCAATCTATCATTTCAGTATAATATTCTTACTAAATTACAATAGTTCGCGGTGCAGTAATTCGTTTCTTGGAAAATTATTCATTTCTTTTAGTTAGCTCGTTATAGAATTAACTAGTCTCGAAATAATTTACGATAAGTGACATCGCTGACGGAACATTGTTGATACATTTTAAGTCGCTTGCATTAGGTGAGTCACGTGTATGTTAAACGTAAACGGTTTTATAAAAAATTGCGTTCTTATCTGATTCTTATGAGGAAAAAGTTATAACTGGTGTATGATTCACAGAGAATTAGTGTCTGCGTATCAGTCAAATACCACGAGTTATCAGTCGACGATTAAGTAGTGCGAATGACTTGAAAACAAGCGTGGGAAGGTTAGTAATTATTAGTGCACGGAAAAAGTCACCGACTTCTGATAGTGAGTAAATATTTTATGTTAAGTAGAAAAGAAATATAAATAAGAAGTACTTCAACTCAGACAACAAACTGAGAAAAGTGAAATGTGAAGTTTAAATATTACGAATTACAAAAAATCGTACGTAATTTTGTTATAAGTTTATATTAGAAATAAAAAGGATACTTTTTTATTTCTTTGAATTCTCTTTAGAGACGCGATCAGTTATTTATTTATTAATTAATTCTTGTGTAATTATGACTAGCATAAATTAATTTATTACTTTTATTAAAAACAATCAAATGATTCCTACCTTAAGACGGATAAAGCTTCGTCGATACCATGAGCAGTTTCACCTTCGATTGTTAACCTATTCAAATTTTCTTCAATTGGTTTTTCTTCCTCTTTTTTCTTCATCGCCACCTGATTTCGCTTTTCTGTTACAGCAACTATTTCTGCTCTAGTTACTTTAGCTGCTGGCTGCTTTCCACCTACTTTAATAGTAGCCATTTCCTTTTCGAGCAAAGCTTTCACTTCTGCTTTCTTTTCTAATTGCTGTTGCCGTTTCTTCTCAAACTCTTCCTATAGGATAAAAGAATATCAAAATATTAACAACAAAGTTATCATAAAAAATACAGAGTTAATAAAATGTAATAGACATTATTTAGATACCTGTTTCTGCTTTTTCTTCAATAACTGTTTGTCGTCATCTTGCCAAGCTTTTTCTTCCGCTTCAAGAGCTTTCTTTGTGTTCTCAGCCTCTTTGGCTGCTGCTTTCCTTGCTCGGGCAGCAACAGCCTTACTATTCTCACCAACAAATTTCTTGGGCATTTTGACCTATTTTAACATAATTATAATTATGATATATAACAATAAACAATTATAATTATCTTGTATAGTAGTTATTTTAATATAATATATCATATTTACTAAGCACATTTACTAACAATTGAAAAATACTTTTAATCTTGTTTTTATAAAATTCTGGACTTAATAAAGTTAAAAAGTATTTTCTGTTATTTCTTCGTTTAAAAATATTGACCATACGAACAAAAATTAGTACTACATAAGTTGAATGAATGTAGAAAGTAAAGTAATCTATATTTTATTTCGTACAATTTTCTTATATAACATATATTCATTATAACTAATTCTACCAAAGAATTTGTAATGTCGTTTCGAATTAAGGATATCTGAGACATATGTTACAATTTAATATTATACTGTTACATTTAACGCACGCATTAGAAATTATAAATGTCTGTACTACATTCGTGACCAAGATCCACCTAAATCAAATATTTGAATAATTCGCGGGTGCCTAGTAATTTATTGCGATAACGGTTGGCGATAGTGCTACACGTGCGCAGACGTGTTGGACAGCTAAACTTGTTGAGAGGTTAACGAATCATTGTAATCACTTTTAGTTGCATTTACTTAAGTCGAGATTATGTTGCGAGCGGTTCGAAAATCCTAAATGACGTGGTATTCCGAGAGTGCGTGTCTGCGCAGCAAAATTTTGCGATACATCACGAATACTCGCGAAATGTCGAAACAGAGGTCAAAGAAAGCTGGAAAGAGCGAGAAAGTAGCGGTCAACGAGGTCAGTGCGATAGTGAGAAGCGTGACTTACCGATTCCGGTTGCGAGGATTAAGATTTGGAGCGTGATCGGGATTTGATCACCTATTAAGAAAATAACATGACATTTTCGATGATACACCTTCTACTTAGATTCGGGTACGAGTAGGTGTCGCTTGTGAATTCACGGATGGCAACATTGCCTTTAAAATTCACTAGATGCCTTTCAAAAGATGCCAATTACTTTCGAATCTAGCATGACGCGTACACGCGCTTCTTAATAAAATGTTAGAGAAATACAAATACAATTATCCTTCCCGATAGGGTAATTAATAATATAAATGTTAAATTATAATTATCAAATATCTGTTTTCTGCGAAGCAACTGATACTTACATTTCTAATTAAAATAAAATCAGAACAATTTTCACCGCGCATCGAATTTTTAAGTTCCGTGAGAACGCAAAAGACATTTCTCTTTAAGAATTTAATGTCGTGGACGATTAGCGATAACTGTTGGGAGTTGCGATCGAAATTTCAAAATAGAATTTAGAAAATATTACCCACTACAATCTTTCAGCAATTGCAAGGTAATTCTAACGAATTCCAACGCAACTGTTGGACTAAAATAACTATCTGGATTAATATAACTCCTAAAAATTAGGGAATGAGTCGTAATTTGTCCACTTTCGATTATACATTAAAAATTGTAATAATTTTTGAACAAGTGGATGAATTTCGATAGGAACCAAAGGGACCCGTAGCTGTGAACAAGAATGGGGACGTTACTATAAAAGTACAGGCGAAGCCTGGCGCGAAGCATAATAATATAACAGGTGATAACATGTTGCACCTTTTGAGGCGAGATTAAAAGTAGGATAACGTGAGATATACGTGAAGGTATGAATTCCATTGTAGATATTTCCGACGATGCGGTAGGCGTCGCAATATCCGCACCTCCGGTTGAAGGTGAAGCAAATACGGAACTCGTGAAATACCTGGCATCCGTATTGGGAATGAGAAAATCCGACGTGTCGTTGGACAGAGTTCGTTCGATACGTGTTCTAAGTTTCTACTATTTTTTTTTCTATTTTATTCTTCAGGTGATCGTCTTTTCTAGGGTTCCAAAAGCCGACAGAAAGTTATAATAGTGTCTGGTACCACAGCGGAGAAGGTTTTGGATAAGCTGAGAGGAGAAATGGGAACTTGAGGACGCAGCAACGATTGATCGTACTTTTATTTTATTAATATAATTGTAATGGCTATTTACTTTCATCGTTCCACTTTGATAAGTCATATTTACTGTACATAAATATGGCAATCATGTCGATATAAACATGTTCAACTAATTTACAGAATAAAGATGTAACCTTTTATATACAAATGTTACGGCGTCTAAATAATTTGTTAATAATAGCATTAATTAGGGCAATTAAATATATAATGCTCGTTAACGAGTTCATTTATCCGATATATTCATCGATATTTTAATATACCTTAATTTCTTCGTTAAAAAAATATTATTTACAATACTTTTTTAAACATTATAAATATGCTCCAACATATTTAAAATATTGCAAACAATATTTTCTAAGTCATCGTAGACATTTACAAAGTATAAATAAACTTGGTACAACAATCTAAATTAAAGAATCTAGATTCGCGGTTTCTTTTACGAAAGGCGTTCTGTATCTAATAAATTTAATTAGATATAATATTTAGAGTTGGGGTGCAAAAATAATTTCCTTTCATCCATTTTTCGTAGGTAGATTTCATACATCTTTTTCTTCGTTCATAGATTTAGCGTCCATCGTTGCAATTTTTTTTTCTAATTAAACAGTTACAAAATCTGTACTCCTTTTGGTTAAATTCGATTCGAGATAAGTATTGTTATAACGTAAGCGTATAAATTCTCTCCTCCTCTGTCGCGTAGATTCCGAGGAATTTTTCGAAACTTCAATTCCGCGGCCCTCGTCAGATGTTACTGAAACGATATTTGTGAAAATTGTTCACATCCATGCATTAAGGTCGTCCGTGAAAGTTTAATTGAACCTTCACTCCTGTATCTCGAAAGCTTTGTCGTCCAACCAGGGCCGAAATATTGGCAAGGTTGACGGGTAATGCGCGCCCCTTTTCGAAGGCGCGGTCCCCGCTGGTGCACCCTCCTGTCTCAAGGGGTACGTGGCCAGCACGATTGGTATCTGCAGCTTGATCTCTTTGTCCAAACTCTTTGGACTTATTACGAACTGTAAATAAAATAAAAAAAACGGTCGTTCCTTAATTTTAATTTTAAGTAGCGTGATTGTATAGCTTGAAGCGTTTATATCGGTTCAAGACTGTTTTGTTAAATGGGATTGTGGTAGGTTCTAGAAATTTCACTTGTTTTTTCGAGACATGTTTATAGTATTTTCAAGAATATTATTTTGAAATTAAAATGCACTGAAGAAGTTGAATTTATTATATATATTCAAATGGGACCAAAAGTATTGTACTTCCTTGATAACTACTCCTTGTTTCAAATAGCATATATTTTTCGATACACCTATCTAGTGGACTTTAATATCACTGTACAGATGAATTAATTACTATAGTATTACTAATCGTATCTTCGTTATTTAACACGTAGCATAAAATTCAAACAACTTGAACAGTGAAACAATTATTAACGACTACGAATGTTTATTCTGTTATTCCACACTGTCTGTTGAAAATTTTATTTTATTATATAAAAGCTGTAATAATAATAATATATCAGCAATTTTATAATGAAATTACATTCCGTTTAAAAATGATGAAATCTGCAGACACGTTTAAGTATCGAGCAGTAACGTGCTAATAAGGCATGGCTAATAGTATTTACAATGTCTCGTTACAACCACGACGTCTATGGTCCTTGACATAAGGTGATAATATGCATTTGGCATGAAAGGTCAGGAAGAATCGCGTAGTACCGTAGAGAAAGTTGACCAACGAAATGTAGGAAACTTGGATATACGCGTGCTTCGTGGAAACGGAAGTCTTGTGTCGTGGCTCGCAATATTTTACTATGGAAATCGGCAAAACCTCTGTTGCTCTAGTTTTTAATAAATCAAGTTTAGAAAGTGGTATATCGCCAGTACGCGTTCTGTTGTAAAATTGTAAAACGCATTATGGAGCAATAAAACCAAGGGAAATCAGGGGAATATTAATCGTTTGGATCCGAAACAACGGATACACAGCGGTTTCAGCGAGTACTTTCAAAAATCTTTATAAAAATCAGACTGCAACTGTCGTAGATCTTTCCTTATAGAGAATCTACTTTCGCCTTGTGGTTAATTGTAATAGTATAAATTTAATAAGTGTACAATCATCTCAGCGAGTAAAAAATAATAGTAGACATTAAAAAACTAATTTCACAAAGGGGTGTCTATGAGTGTCGACTAAAACAAAATTACAGCAAAAGTATAGAAAATGAAAAGGTTGTTGCGAAAAGATGACAAACATTAAAACTTTATATCAAACCATTACTAGTTTCACAGTATAGATTTATGAAACATGAGAATATCGCTGTAACTATTTCCCTAAAACGTATTATATAAAAACAAAAGATGTACGATTAACCAACTAAAATAAAAACCACGTCAGCGTATTAATTTTCTCAAACCAAAGGGAAGCTCGATTGATCTCTAAAATTAATCCAAGAGCAAGCAAAGATTCGTTCTCCGAGCTGTGCGCTCGAACGAAGCGAGTGGTACTCTCCTAATCGAGGGAAGGACAGGAAAAAAAGGAAAGGAAGGAACAGCCGTACAAAAGAAACTCCGTACTTTCCGTAAATAGCCTCGAGCGCGTTTACTTTGCGGTGGAAGAAGAAAAAAAAGGGAGAGACCGCAGAAAGGGGGTGGGATGCGAGGGGGAAACGAGTGTAGGACGATCGTAATTATCGTAATAACCGCTCGAAACGGCGGTTCTACTCACGTAGACGTGGTAAAGGACGTTGATGAGGTGGCACCCCCGCAGATTGGTGGGCGGCAGGGGTGGTACGTACATCTGCTCGTTCAGCCACTCCTCGCCCTCGCCAGGGCGGATTTTCCCTCTGGAAACGCTGGCCAACTCTCGCGTCTCGCTCGCGAGCACTTTGCCGCGACACAGGTACTGGATTGTTTCGGTCAAGGATGCCTTCGTCGATTTCATCGTCACCTGTTGAATCATTTCGATCCTGACGACTCTGTGTATACACTATTTAAACATGGATCTTGCATCACTGGTAACGCAAGAACAGTGGCAACGCTCGAATCGATTCAATCAATCTAATCGTTTCCTTTCCTTTTTTTTTTTTTCGTTTCTTATTCCAATTTGAGGTGGATAATAAATTGTTCGCGTGCTTCAGGGTTAATTGCGATTAGACGCAACGGAGAATGGCGATGGAAGAATTAGATGAGAGATTCAAGGTTTATATTTATTTTGTTGTTTCTTCTGGCGAAATGGTGAATTTCATTATTCTCGATATCGATTGTTTTTGTACTTTTTATTCTAGAAACTAAATTACTTCCACACCGTTGACACTTTACATCCACCTGTTTCAGAGTTCGCTGGAATCGAGGAAATGTTCACCTCTCGAGAGGCATACGATAGTATCAGATTCAGCTGACCCTGTTTCCACGATAGAAATTCTTTCAGTTAGCCATCGAATTGTAACACGATACATACCTTGCTCCGATTGCTGACAGTCGCTGAAATGCCGATAGTTTCACCGGGTACGTATCCGCCTCTGTCCAGACTCACCCTGCACAAGACAGGGCCTCCAGAGACACAAGAGACTCCGACGCGTTGCTCGATTTCTTGTCGTGCCGGTTGCTGTCGAAAAGAAATCACGTTTCGTACAATCGCTCTTTTCACCTTCTCATTGCGCCGACTTCTTTTCAATTTATCTCGATTTCGAACACCAATCTAACCCCTCTTTGACGTTTCCTTCGATTTATTGTATGCTCTCTGTGTACATAAAAATTTCCAATTACAATAACGCACAAAAATGTATTTTGCATGCGTATGAAAAGGTTTTTTTTAATAATTTGTATGCTTGGATGGTCTTATTTTATTTAAAACTTTTTTCAGTTTTTTTTCAAGCATTACAGAGATTCTAGAGAGTGTGGAATTAATGAAAGGGTGCGTTATGAATCACATATTATTTTTATGTCAATTTTGTATTGATTTAATAAGAGGCTTTTTATTTGGTTAAAGTTTACCAATTATGTAAAAAGCCGTGAAATTCTTTCGTTTCGTTTATTACGTATACCTGTATTCATTTCCCATGACTGCAATATATTTCAGAAA
This sequence comes from Xylocopa sonorina, assembly GCF_050948175.1. Classification (NCBI taxonomy): domain Eukaryota; kingdom Metazoa; phylum Arthropoda; class Insecta; order Hymenoptera; family Apidae; genus Xylocopa; species Xylocopa sonorina. Next base: position 4,332,966 of record NC_135196.1, on the reverse strand, counting down.
TATTATATTTCGTTGCGTCAACGTACGCATTTTATTCGAAAAAATAAGGAGAAATCGATGATGAAATTGTACTCTGAATTAAGACACGTGTCTCTCATATAAACGTCTACTTAGGCAAAACAGTGGGAATGTTTAGATTCAACATTAGCCGTAAAAAGTCAGACAAAAAGGTTTCTCGCGTTACCTTTCAACTGAACGTATAAAACGTTCCAATTTACCTGTTTTGCAAACAATTTCAACATGAAAATAATGATAAAAAACACATTTTCAAAATATCGTACAAACCATGAACTGTGTAATATAAGAAACTTGATTATAATTTATATTAATTGTAAGTTACAGTTTACATTAATAAAAAACGATAATGAAGGCGTATTTGAAAAGTAATCAATTAATCTGTACGGGAAACGAGCACATAACCGTGACAGAAGTATGCGGCTACGACTGCTCCGGATATTTCCTAAGCAACTAATACCTCATTCTTTTGCAATCCCAAGATCTCCAAGTTTCACGTGGACGCACAACCACACAGGGAGCAGGAGATCAATTCTATCAGCTATCACTTCGAGACTTCTCGATTATGCAATGCAAGGCGTGTGCAATGAATGCGAACGTACAGTTGAATCAACAATGCGGTCGCGTTCGATGCTGAATGTCACGTGTCCACGTAATAATTATCTTGTTACATGTTATTCGGTATGATGTGAATGTGCTTCTACGGCTGCGTAAACAAGAACCGCTTCCCACAAAACCCGCTGTGAAACCTCTGCCTAAACGGACGCTATTTCCTTAGCCGATACGCGTAAACGAGACTGAAGAAATTTTTTTCATTTAAAGAAACGCATCGTCCTCTGCAATTCGATGCCTCGAATAACTTTGCATGTGTTTGGACGGGTTAGAATAGCTAATGAAAAAGTGGTAACGGGTGAATACATAAAAACGTTAAGTGAATGTAAATGTGTAGGTTGTACACGTTTTCCTAGATTTTCTATGCTTTTTAATCACTTTTGAAAGACAGACGAGAGTTAAAATTAGACTTTTTAAATTGCAGAATGCAATTTAATTAACTTCTTCGCAAGTACTTTGCCAGCATTTGTGTAGCATTTGCTCTTTAAGAAATTGGAACGGAATAAAAGCTAAAGCTTCAGATTTTATACAATTTATATAAATTTCTACGAGACAAATAATCAAGTATTTCATGATAAACGCTATCATCTCATAACAAAAATTCGATAACTAATTTGTTCTGAGCACGAGAACACAAATTGCATATAAATAAATCAATTCAAAGCAAGAAAATGGAAAATGAAAGAAAAATTTCTTGTTGTCAACCAGAAAAGGTTACAAGATTCAAAATTTTCGACACAGGGAATAAAAGAAGAAGAGACAGCGTAATTACAAAAATCGCGATCGCTTTCTTCACAGGTTAGTGACCACTATCCAGAACTCGGTTATGCTAAAACCCCGGGGATACGAGGTATCCTCGTAATGGCATGCAGAAGAAAGAAAGCGTGCGTGAAAAAACGTCCCTGTTTTTAATCGAGAGCCAGCCAACAAGTCTCATCGTCGATTTTCTTGTTAAATCGTTCGTGGAACGAGCATATCACTGCAATCTGACTGTGACTAATTTCTCTGTTATTGCATTTAACGTTCGCATAATTCCAGCGATAACTCGAGCGATAACCACCGTATCGTTCCACACCGCTTTATTAGACTTTCAACGATCGACAGGCGATCGAGAGAGCAATTTCTAATCACTCTGCGGAGAATGCAATTTTCTTTTTCTGTTTAGCGACGATTCGTTCGCGGATAGAGACGTTTCTCTCGTTAGAGCGATCGTTCGTACGATGATTAAATGGAAAAGCAAACGGGCGTGTCGCGTGCAACGAGACTGCAAATTAAATCGTTACGTGTGCGCCGCCGCGTTTAGGGTAATCGCAATCGCAATAAAATCAACCGACCGGCAATGCCTCGCGATTTAGGATGCGCGTGTCAGTGTTCGCCTGCATAATTGCACGCTCCGTGTGAAGTGTAAGCCGTCCAGCGATGTTCGAAATAACCGCGATCGTTGCCCGCCGTAAATTCGAATGCTGCTCGTTTACGCGTAAACGGACATTAATTCGATTGAAGACAGCCATTTTATTGAAGACATTACGCTCTTCATATCGCACTACGATATTAATATTAATATTCACTTTACTCGAATGCTCTCTGAATGTTTATATTCTGAGAAATGTATTTTCTATCTTTTTTTTTCGATCTTCATTTTGGTACGTAAAAGGATTATCATTCCTACTCGATCGCACCACTTATAACTTCTGTGTAATTTGTAGAAAAATTGTTTACTTTCAATTGGAATGTTTCACGTCCATAGCATATGTTTTCAACTGATTATCAATTAATTAAAACGATGCAATTGGAACAAATTGAAAGCGCAAACACGGCGGGCAATGTGAACATGGTTGCAGGGAGTAATTAAATTAAGAACGGTTGTTACAAACCGCGATATCCCTCCTTTAATATCAACCACAATATTCCAAATTAGTAGATGAATAAATGAAACATGCATAAAATATGATTTTACCTACGAATCTATCGTAACTGAAATTTTACAAAACACCTGTACACGTGTAACAATATTCTCTTTCTATTCGATATACTTTGAAAAACACTTGAGAAAACTATCTGTACACGTTTCATTTCATACAATTCCCACACGCAGGCGTACATCGATCCACCAGGCTACGTCTCTCTCCCAGGGGCACCGATAACTCCCAACCAATCCCGCAAGACCGTCTAACAACGATTTCCCGGATGTTTACATTTTAATAATCGACGCATCGGTACCTCGAGCTGTTTCACTAATTAAACAGCAACCACGGTGCGAGCAAACGCGTCTATTAACAGAGGCAGCTTCCGTTCCTGACAAAGGGGCGTCTCGTTCGAACCGCGGCGCATATAATAACCCTAACCTAACGATGGGAACACCGTGGTCCAAGACAATCGCGTCTTCTTCATTCGAGCTCCCCGTCGCTTTCTAATAAGGGAACGTATAAATACGAAAGAATACGTCTGCGCATCCATAATTCAAGGATAATCGCGTTTACGATACGAGAGAGGAATACTCACGGCCAGGATCGGCGGTTCCAGGTTCAAATCGATCGGGTTCATCACGATGAAGACCTGCTGGTTCTTGTGCGTGAGCCCGCCAGGCTCGCGCAGCGCAGCCTTGCAGTAGTATTGCACCCAGCCGTGTTTACCCAGGAAAGTGGACGGCAGGCCCAGTGGCAGGCCTAATTTGAATGGAAAGCTGTGGATACCTGGCGATAGCAACGATGGCCCCTCGCCTGGATTCCGGTGCCGTGCGCGCAACAAAGAACGAAGAAGAACAGTTTTCACATTGTCATGCGACGCGCGGACACGCGCAGGTGCGCCGTTCTTCGCGCGGAGACGAATTTTTCGTACGCGGTACCAGCGTTCGGATATGGAATTCGAATGCTGATGGTCTTTAAGGACGTTGCACGATGTTCACCAGTTAACTGCGGGATTTTGTTGGAAATGTTGTTTATCGAGCGCCTAATCGGATCGAGCTACGACTGGTATTCACGTGGAACGTAGGGTAGACGATTTTATTGTAGATTTTGTGGACACGATAAAGCGAAACGAGGAGGGATTTCGTTTTTTGGTCGATGAAGAGTTAATAATTATGCTTGTGTATGTCGAACGCAGTTAACTGGTCGAGAGCGTTTGTATACGAGAGCATTGTCAAGTGAATTTCAATTTTCTTCTTTTTGTTTTAAGTTGCTATAGTTTATTTTGGATGTGGTAATATGTAGATATTGTTGGTTTGTTGATCAAATATGTTAATTTCTAAACGGCATGAATAATTAAATGTTAGTACGATTATCTTTTTTTGTTGTGATACGATGGAATTTGTAGAAGGCTGGTTTTTTGTGGATATTGACTTAGTGTTTTATGTATTTTGTATAGGAAATATTGAGTTTAGATTCAGATGTATTGATATACTTTGGATATGTTAGTATCGCAGGAGAATTATCAACATTTTGCGATAAAATATTTGATGTACTCTCATTGGTTTATTTTTGTTTATATGCTCGTATACGAACACTCTTAGAGCGACAAATAATATTATTTGAAATATTTTACGAGGAGAAGAACTGGTCGATCAAATTGATTAATTCAACTCGTTTACCTCTTGTTTTTAATTAGACTTATTGTTATCATAAAAATATCTGCAAATAGTTAGAGTTTTTATACTGAAAGACAGAAAAATACAGCTGAAATATTGTGATTTATGGAGCATCGAATCTTATCTTGGAAATTAATTTCCATTTCTGAATGGAGCGAACATATGACTTGGAAATAAGATCTCAGAAAACAAACGTTTATATGTAATCTCTTTATTATTCTTATGACTTCATCTCTCGAGTGAAGCTATTTGTTCAACTATCTCTTGAATTAATGTTTAAATGAAGTTCTGTGTTAAATATAACAATGAACTTCATTCGTGACGGTAACATTGTACGATTAAATTATCTCGTAACATCTGAACAAAATGATATATATATCACGATAATTATAAACTAATGAAATCATCGACAAATCCTTTCTCCTCCATATCGAATACACGATAAAAAAGACTATCATCTAAAGTTCCATTTATTCGATAACTTGGTAATAATTACTCGAACTCTACATTTAATTATTCGATCCTAACATACAAAATGTCTGAAATTTTCGAAATCAGAGGACGTATTTTATATTGTTTCTTAGTTTAGAAGTACTTTATCCTCCAGAAATGATAACTAAACGAATATAAATCGAACTTTTAATATCATTCGCGAAACATGCGTGTTCGTTACAGAGAAATTGTATTTAAAAAAATATAAGGAAGAATTTCCAATATCTCGCGTTAAAATAATATTTTTTTATTTTTGGTACAACAGACCAAAAAGGCGACAAACAATCAAAAAGACATTTCATACGTTATGACCTGATCTTAGTCGATAGCACAACGTGAGACATTTTATTAACACGTTCGCGTACGTGAATGTCAATATCATTTCATTTTCACTGCGATGAAGATTGACGTGAATGTCATATTCAAATCTTAAGGCCAATCATTCGTTTACTTTTACATTTTCGCAATTAATATGTATTTTAAAGCAATAACTAACTGATTTATTCAGTATTTTCATATCACTTTATCTTTCTCTGTATTTAAAAATTTGATACTATCTTTTCTCTGTGTACTTAAAATCGCACTTATAATCGATTTTTGTAGCTCACTGAGATTTTTACTGCTCGCGAACGTGTCAATATCGTCTTGGTCGCGGACTTATCAATCAAGACTGATTATCTGAACTACATTGTGTCCGTTTCGTCTTAATGGCTACGTCGGATGTACCGTAATGTAATTCCTTTTCATTACCTGGCTCGCCCAGTAATCTCATACGAAAATCGATATAGTTTTCTTTGTCGTACACCCTCTCGGCACGTTGACTCCGCACACGCACCACTCCTTCGCCGATCACGTGGAAATGTAGCCCTGAAACGCTGCGACATCACCAAACGAACGTTATTACACCGTATCGATACAATAAATTTGGTAAATGTAATTACATTCGTGATACTGAACAAATTTATCGTCACCACGAAAGCTTTAAATCACAGTATTACGCTATTGGGAATAATGAACGGTGTCCAAACTTGACCAAAGTTGAAGCAAACTTAACATGTCAGAATGTAGAATATAAGAATATAAGAAAAGTATTAATATTTAAAATATGGAAGTTCTAATTAATGTCTCGTTAATAGTAAGTGAAATTTATTGCATACATAATTTATTGCAGAATCTATGGCGCTCGTTGGTGATACAAAAGGTAATTAATAATGGAGCGATTGAAGGCTTGAGAAATTGATCCTACTACATGTAAATATCTTAATTATCGCGCTTTCTAGAAAGCGGTTTGAAGTCGCGTTGACACTTTTAAAACAGAGATGCACGTTGAGGTAACATTGTAGAGGTGCTGGATGTAATTAACGATCACAGTGGAAGAAGCTCACCGCGCGTTAACGGGAAACCGTTTCGCACAGCGCGACCAATTATATCTGACAGAGTGAAAAAATTTTACTTTCTATCTAATAATCGCATTTAAATGCATTCGACTCGCGCATCGCGAATGAGACGGTGCGTGTTGCAAGGTATGCGTGTATTATGTAAATTTATTTCAATTACCCGTTTAGTCAACCGCGCTGCTATCGTTCGACGTACCGCAATTTACATTGTGAAAGTTATTTGCCATCCGCAGTCACAATGGAAGACGCGTTACGCGGGCTAGTCGCGATTTAAGGTAAAACCAAATGGAACGCATTTATTCGACGTAATCCACGCACTTTCTCGCGCTTTCAGATGTCTCATAAGCGCCGAGAATATCAAGACGCGACAGTCTTCTAAATTCAATCGAATTCGTTTTCTATTTATAGCCTCTCATAGACGTTTTAATGATTAAGAATATTGTCGTCACCATAATGACGTACCCTTGATACTCATCAAGTAAATTCTTATTAAACAGTTACCTTACTACTCATCCAACTATTATATTATACCATTACACTACATATCCTCCTAAACAATTTCTTAAGTATACAAAGTGCCACAAAAAGCATCACCCATCATCGCGTCTAATCCAACAATTTACACGCTCGTTTAACTCCAAGTACGTCTTCAGACAAAAATGTCTCTTCCACACCACTTAGAGTTACTCCATCGGTTACAGTGGTTGCAGAGTGGCCATATAAATAGCGCTATGAAATGTAAAACGATTAAAAAAAGCGTCGAACGTAGCACGCGTACACGCCAACACCTTCTGCAACAGTGTACGATGGAACTTGTGCGTGAAGTTTGGCGGGATCGCTCGCGTATACTTACTAAGCCTCATCGTCCAGCTCGATAAGCACACGTCCGGACAGAAAGTGGCCTGGGAAGTACAACAGGTTGGTGTTGTCGAAAAGTATGAGAAACTTGCTCAGCTTTCGCGTCATGGTCCCAGTGTGAGGAGGCGCGCTGAAGAAGGATCGACGACGAGGACGGGTGGACGGCTCACGTCAGGACGGCTACGCGCGGCTAACTGATTATGCACCGACTTGTCGCGAGCACGAAATTCTTTTCAGCGGGGGCCGCGTGCATGTCGGTTGGAATCACTGGTCGCACAACAACGGATCGCGGGAACGGAGCACGCTCGTAACCTTGCACAGGCTACGTTTCCCACTTTGGAACGCGGTGAGCGAGTCACACGGCCGAGCGGAGTTTTCTCGACGGCGAGTACGCGTCTTCGCACACTCTTCTCATTTTTCGCGTGCCACAGAGCGATCGATTTCGCTTGTACGACAGAATGAACGAGGGCTACGTGCACCACGGCGGTAACGTTGATAGTGAGAAGCGCCTACGCTTTATTATCCGTCAAAGTTTCAGCCACAGGCCGAAGGAGCCCGTCTCTTCCTGCCCATTCTTGGAGCTGTGTTCACTTTCGCTCCCCTACCTCGTGCCGTTTCGTTCCCACCTCCGTCCGACGACGATTACCTGCTTTCCTCCTTCGACCAATGGTGTGCCGCATCCAGGCTCTCCTGCATCGAGTCCGGATTAGATCGTCTCGATTTTGCCGTGTATCACCTCGCTAAGCGGACTCCACGCTCGCAGTCAATGAATAAAGTCGATATGGTTCGCTTGCCACGGTGCACCGTGGATCGTAACCCATGCCCAGATCCGCTCCGCCGATAACGTCGCTGCGCTGCGGCAATTTTAACCGGGGAAACCAGCCGCTCGATGGAAATTACTCCCCGCGCGTATAATGCGCGTCCATTAAAGCGAACGTGGAAAGATTTTCAGAGGATGCTCGATAACTAAACGCTCGTTTTAATGCGCACGGTCCACTGCTGATACGCACCGGATCCTCCTATTATGCCAACTATTTAGATCCGTTGTCTCCGTACTGGCCTCTAAAATTCTGCGATTGTCGCGCGATATGCTTGTACCATTCATTTTGAGATAAATCTCATATTGTATTTGTTTTTTTAGTTTGGATAAAATTGCTTAGAATTTTGAATTAGACGAATAATAACATTGTGAATGTTTATATATTTATTTAAGACTTAAGTAATTTAGAAAAACACATGAATTCTATTTCAGGTTTATTTCTTTGGCTATACTTATAAATTGTTTATGACTGTGTGTGAATTTTTAGAACATGTAATAATGGCATATAGATTGTAAATTAAACGAATTCTATCATGTAATTTCGAAGTATACACTTAAAAGAACTATAAACTTCTTTTACTTGCACGTTGCGTCAAGATTGGTTCAGAAGAGAAGTACGTAAGCAGAAAACTAGAGGTTTTAATATATTAAATAGCATTAATAAAGTTTCAAACTGTACTTATCTTTAAGTTTTATTACTACTTTAAAAAAAAGCGATGACATAATAAATATTCGAATTTCGAAACGAATTATCTTTGAAACATTCGAATAGGAAATACAATGCCCTCTCGCGAAAGCGGGAGGAAGCGTTTGAACAGCGCGCACTCAGTTGCCCGCCAGCGCTCGTAACGAGAGTGTCGTACGTGGCGTTATGGAGAAGAAAGTTATAAATCAGAAGGAATATTTGAAAAAATATCTAGCCTCGGGCCATGGCGACGAGAAGAGGAAAAAGAAAAAGAAGAAGATGAAACTCGGGACCAGAACGTATGCTTTAATTTACAAATATTGTAGCTCGCTTCGACAGTATCAACAGGGAACTCTTGTGTTTTAGGTTATAGTAATCGTTTCGCACGTCTTCCTGGAAATATCGATTGAAACATTTTGAATATTTGAAAATGCGATGTACATTAAAGTAATATCATTTATTTATTGTCGTTTCTTTAATTCGGTGTTTGCAATAACACGGAAGGTATATTTAAACATGAGAAAGGGATACCGTGTTTTCAAACCAATTTGTAAAATCGATGGCCGATTTCTAACGACTTTAGAGAGTAATAAACTATTTACAGAGATTATCTGTTTCTTTGAACAAATTTTGAGATGTGTTTTGCAGAGTAAAGATCATTGATGATGACATAGACCTGAAGAATATGAGACCAATGGAACAGAATGAGTTCGATATTTTCATCGATGCGGAAGATGCACCACAGATTGCTGGTGTAGTGGACGAACGCGGACCGGTTGATTTCACAGATAGAAGAAGATGGAAAATTATAGCTGACGACGAAGGCGGTGATTTAACTGTTACTAGCGTAGACAGAGAGACTAATCAGTACAAACACGTTAAAAATGTTTCCGAACGTGATTTGAGTCCACCAAAGAAACAAAAGAAATATTCGGACGATGATTTGTCTCCTCCAAGAACACATAAGAAGCAAAAGAGTGAAACTAGTAGAGCATCGAGAAGAGACGAGGATAGTGATCTAAGCCCATCTAGATTAAAATCTAAAAGGCATAAGGTTGCACGAAACAATAGCGACAATAACGAGAGTTATGAGATAGATAATGCACATCATAAAATTAAGACAAAAACAAAAAGGAAGCAGAAAGTATCGGATGATTCTGATTTAAGTCCTCCTAGAAGAAGTAGAAAAGAATCCAACCCAGATGGGAATTCTGGAAGGAATAAAGAAGATTCTGATTCAGATTTAAGTCCACCAAGAAATAGAAAAAATAAAAATTATGACTCAGACTTAAGTCCACCAAGGAAAAGTAAAAAGCATAAACATAGAACAAGAAATTCTGATTCTGATCTTAGTCCACCTAGAAAAAAGCATGAAACGAATGTTAATGTTCATATGAGTTCTAAAGACAGATATAGAAATAATGAATCAGACCTGAGTCCACCAAGACAAGGTAAAGCACATAAAGATTCATATAAAGGCAATAAAGTAAGTCAATCGAGGCAACACAAATACAGGGATGAAAAGACAGAAAGGGATAAAAATCACAAACATTTTGAAAACAGTTTTAAATCAGACAGAAGGCATTATGATCTGGATATCAGTCCACCTAGTAAGAAGAATAGAAATATGGATACAAGTCACAGCAGATTTAAAGATGATTCTTATAAATATAAATCGAGCAATAAACATAATCATCAGCATAAACATCGTTCACATAGAGAGGACTCATACAATAAGGAAACAAAATCGAAACATAGAAGTACCGACGAAATGGATGAAGGAGATAATGAACAACGAATGAAGAAAACGTTGGATGGTAAAACGGCAGGATTGCAAAACGCTGCAGCATTGCGAGAGGAAACGGAGGCACATAAGAAACGGGAGGCTGAACACTTCAGCAAGGTAATCGAAGAGATTGGACTTCTTTCCTCTGTATTGTTTATTTTGTAGCAAAATTATAAAACCGCGTCTTCTTTTTAGCTTAGCAAAGATGTTACGGGAGTTGGTCAAGCTGCGGTCGTACGCGATACAAAAACTGGTAAAAAACGTAACTTGGAAGCAGAGGCAGCGGTAGAACGTGAGAAACAAAAGCGGCAAGCGGAATTGGACGAAAAGTATTCTAAATGGGGAAGAGGGTAAGATTAAATTTAATTTAATAGAATAATAAAATAAAAATTTATCGTCTGCAGCAAGAATTGTAAAAATTTTATTTTACATTAGCTTAAAGCAAGTTGAGGACCGTGAAGAAAAATTGAAGGACGATCTTTACGAGATGAGCAAACCTCTAGCTAGGTATGCAGATGACGCTGATTTGGACAAAAGGCTCAGGGAACAAGAAAGAGAGGGTGATCCTATGTTGGAATACATCAAACAGAAACAAGTAAAGGAGGGGAAGAGACAGCCAGGTATTATTCCAGCATTCTACATTTTAGAAATAAAAATATTAATGTTTACGATCATACTTTAATTAATTTATAATTATGCGTATTTTCAGATCGACCAACTTACGAGGGATCGTATATGCCAAATCGATTTGGTATCAGACCAGGTCACAGATGGGATGGGGTCGACAGAAGTAATGGATACGAGAAACGATGGTTCGAAGCGCAAAATGCGAAAGTAGCTCGCCAAGAAGAAGCTTACAAATGGAGCACTTCGGACATGTAAAATGTATACCTTTTTTATTTTACACGTGTCGCGTCTACGGCGCAATTAACGATACGTTTGAGTCGTTAACCAAACAATCGCTTAATAAATATCCTCTCTTTGTTATTAATCATTCTTCACTGTTGCCCTTAATAATTCTCCGTATCACCTGGAATCACGCATGCCAGATGAACGTTAAAAATACCGACAGCTATTTGTCAGTACTTCTCCGAGCACGAGTCACGCGAGTACGGTACGCAAACAAATATGCACGTAGCCGTCCGTGAAATATGAATCACCGACGGCAGTGAATCGCGGGGATTATCAAAACTGCGAAATCGATATTCGTTCCAGAAAACTGGAGGAACGCGAGAACGGCACTGGCGCCTGTCTGCCACCGGTCTCGGTTTGATGCAACAAAAGCGAGCCGAATGGAGTGGTATCCGTTTATGAAATCGATCGTACCTCGCAAAAGTACTCTCCTCTCGGATAGCACACGGGAATTGGGAGTGGCGCGTCGTTAATCGACGGGCACGCGAAACTGGCGGAATCGAGTTTGCTCGTTCGCGAGGAATCGTACGAAACGGAATTGCTAAAATGCTGCGTGTACACGCAGGTTTCGATCGGCGTGTTTGGCCCGTTTTAAAGCGAGGCTGTGCGCGATCCGTCGCAGACGTGCATTGTTATTGGTATCGCGCGCGCGCGCGCGTAGTCGTGTGTACGCACACAGACAGAGCGGTCGCGGCGGAATATATATCGACTCGCGTAGTCGCGACGCAAGGGCAGGGTCGTCGGCAGTGTCAGTACGCCTCGCAACGCCGACGGGACTTGTGTTCGTGGTATACATCCGTAGGTTAGCGTTTTAGTGTTCGCCGGTAGTAGCTTTTGTATAGTGTTTTAATTGTAAGTATATATTTTTGTAAACCGGCTAAACAAGCGACCGCCAGCAGCCGCGTAAACCGATCGAATTTACCATACGTCCAGTTTGACCAACCGCGCAAAATCATCGTATTTTCGTCCGAAACGAATCGCCACGAATAAGCGCCGGTACCGCGGCGGTGTCGTTAACCCCCGGCCCATTCTACGAAGGGAACGAGAGATTTTTCGAAAACGACGAAAATATACGCACCGGCTGTGATTTCGCCATCGATTCTGCTCCGATCAATTCGTCCTTCGTCGAGGTGATCCGGCGAATTTTCCTGGCGCACACGAGGCTCGACACTTCGCACGGACGATCTCGATGTTAACGAGAAAAGCGATTAGCCGATCGTAATCGCGAATTACACGAGTGTCGCGGACAACAGTGGGCGTTTGCGATTGGAGGACAGAGAAGAGATATCGGGAAGGAAGAGAGGCCAAGCGAAAATGGGGTGCAACACGAGCAAGGAGAGTGTCCAGCCGGTCGGAGATGAGGCGAAGGAGGACGCGAAGAACGGCGGTGAGTAATGCGCTTCTGTAATTTCTTTTTTTATGTTTAGCGATACCGTTCTAGGAGAGAAACCGTGGACGTTCGCCGCGTTTTGTGCGAGGAAATGCGTGGTTATCTACGGATCGACTGTATGCTAATCCTTTATCGAATTCATTTCAAATGTATTACGCAGGGTGCGTGAAAACGAAAGCGTAGTATCGAGCAGTGCTACCACGGAATAGAGTTCTTAGTGGAAAACATGTTTTTCAGTGAATGTTAGTCACTTGGGTTTAGATCGACCAAGGAATTGTAGTAAATTGAACGTTATCACAGTTCACTGTAATAATAATTTACTCTGCATATCCTCGTATTTTATTTTTTATCGTTTTACAGTCACGTTAAAATGACTGGATTATTCGTGACTATCTTTTTAAACATATATGCGCATACTTTAGTCGAGACAAGTGATATCTATTTCGATAATAGGTTACAAGCCGTGCTTTTTATTTAATAAATTAAATTTCTCTTTTAACGTTTTAACGTTCTGCGTAATTTTACGACGATATCGTACCATGAAAAAGAACAGAAATTTTAAAAATCGCTCCATCGAAGCTCCAAAATTTCTTCGTTGAACGTTTGTGTACAAAAATGTGGACAGTTGAGGGACTCGTTGGTTTTCTTCGAAGGACATTTCGCAGAATTATTACAGGTTTCGTCTCGTTGTCGTCGAAAGTTTGTTTAACCTTCGATAATCCCTGGTCGTCGCGACGCTCGTCGCGACGCGAAATGCTAGGAATCTGGCGACTAACGAAATCATAATGAAATCGATCTGCGAGGCATTCGTATTCCGAGCGGTCTAAAATTCTCCAGGGAGCAATTCGAGCATTCGAACGCCCAATGCATTTGGATCGGGCTAACGAAGCTTGCAATTAAGAACTTTTTAAATTCTACAGCCAAGTGAAACACATTTCAATGGCGTTTTTAAATTACGTTGCTCCGTCTACGGATTTATGAAGTCGATTAAAGTTGTTCCTTTCGCTGCAAAGGTAGAAATAAATAATTCTTGTAATTATCTTCTCGCATTCCAAGTATTCTATCCTTTATTTTTCTTTCGAGTGTTTATTTCATTTTTACTCGAGCGACACAAATTTCTCACGCTCTTATTTCTCAGGTAAATATAAAAGATTATTTCTTGTTTTTATTTCATCGTCGAAATAGATTTTTCTAGACAGTCACGCAAAAAAGCTAGAATTTTATCTGTCGATACTGAAAATATGCGGTTAATCATAATTTCTTAAATTAATAGGAAAATTACGAATTTACAGTACGTGAACAGCGAATATTTGTTGGCTTTCGTCATTCTTCATTTAAAACAATTTGTTCTCGGATTTTATTGCGCGAAAACAAGCACGAAATTTGTTGTCCCGTTTTTAAATTGTCCTGGCGTGTGGTGCTTTACAATGTTGACACGAAACGCCAACATCGATGACGTCGATGTAGTGACTCACGAAGGACCTTAAATGTCTTAGCAGCGCAACATTCGTTTAACCTTTTAATTGTTTGATCAACTAGTGTTTTGCGGTAGATAATCGTAACGTGAACTTTGTACTCGCGGAGGAGTAGTCTTTTCTTGGAACATTAAACAATACTCACGGCCAGTTAATATCGAATATTCATTTGTTCTAAAAATAGAGGTGTCAAATGTTTAAATTAAAATTCGATTATCATCCATTTATAGTTCTGAATGTGAGTACATGTGTGTAGGTCGTGGAAAAATTGCAATTGGATTGCAATCTTTAGATGGAACTTTTATCCAGTGCTCTTTTTCGTATCAATAACTTATGTAAGAATCAGTAAGTGAAGGCTCTCGAGAAAAGTAAAAATAAATCCATGACGTAAGCTTAAAATGAGTAATGAGACGGATAGGAAAAAGAGTTCTAGCTGTTCTTTCGGAGTACGATTATGGTCAATTATAAGTATGACATAGGTGGTGATATATGACGAATTATTTTATTGAAACATATTGGTGCATCACTCTATTTCGTATCGTCTATTAGCAGGTACATTTTCCTCATTGTTTTCTACAAAAATTCCTTCTGAGAACCCTTAAGGAGTTCGAGAAATCAATAAATATGAATCAGTCCACTTTAGTTCTTGTAAACGTAACTATCTATGTAATAAAAAGACGTTCTAAGAAACATCTTAGGGATGTCTCTAACGCTTAAAATACTTAAAAAATTTTTAAAACATCGAAAATGAATTTTGCGAATGCCATAGCTTTACACGACAAAATATCTTGAAGAGAAGCCCTCTGAAAAATATCTTATAGACATCTTGAAAACGTCTGTGCATATTACTCTATTAATATACGCACAAAATGAACGTTTCTAAGATATCCTTATTTAAATAGAAAAATCCACCATATAAGAATAAAGTAGACTTCAAGAAACAAATATTTCTTTCAATCTACGCAGAGGTACAAACTAATCGCAGAAAATCGATACACTGGCTCTTCGATCCGATTCAAATTTCCAATCTTTCAATCCCCGTCGACTGAATTCGCGCAAAAGGAAGAGAGAGAAAAAGGCTCGCCTTTAAATCGTACAATCGAACGATCGGAGATGATCACGACGGCGCAACCAGTCGGCCAACGAGGAAGTCTAGTCCTCGAGTTACGAATCGCGTTGCGAAACGAAGGCCGATAGATCTCTCGGATTACGTGTGCCAGATTACCGTCTGCTCGCAGTTTCCTGGCCTCCCGTTTTTCCTTCAACGGATTTATCTGTGCATGGCGTTAACACTAGCTCGCGATCGCGATCTGCGTCGATATTAGAACTCTATCAGAGGAGGAAGAAGCTCGAAGAAGAAGCTTGGAAGCGGAGCGCTGGTCGCGACCACCGAAAAAAAGGGTGGTTGCACGATTTATCCGTGCATCGCGTTAACGGTAGCTCGCGATCGCGATCCGCGTCGATATTACAACTCTATCAAAGAAGGAAGAAGCTCGAAGAAGAAGCTTGGAAGCGCAGCGTTGGTCGCGACCACCGAAAAAAAGGGTGGTTGCACGATTTATCCGTGTATTGCGTTAACGCTAGCTCGCGATCGCGATCCGTGTCGATATTACAACTTTATCAGAGAAGGAAGAAGCTCGAAGAAGAAGCTTGGAAGCAGCGTTGGTTGCGACCACCGAAAAAAGGGGTGGTGGCACGCTCGAGTGGGATTCGCGTCACGGTTACAGCCGTAACGACGCCTCGTACGTTCCGTTCGGGTACTCGAGAACGAAATCTGCTCGTACGCTTACACAGGATGATATTTACGAGCGACGCGATCGACGCCATTCACGTATCTTCGACGGTGGAAATGTTACTCGACTGATTGTGATAGAGGGACTATTTTTTCTGCTTTTTTGGGGGAATTCCTCCTCTCTCTGTATGCGCTCAGTGTTTCTCCCTGTGGCGATTTTTATTTTTATTCGCGTGACATTGGATGGGAAACTTTATCGAATATTGGAGTTTTTTTAGTGCGTTAGGAGATTGTGACGAAACGTGACAGGGATTTATGGAGATATCGCCGTCGAAAATTTATTTCGCCGTGCTTTTAAGGAATGCACAGTGAATAACGGAGAGCTGTTCGAATCGTAGTAAACAGTTTATCATCCGACGTATTACGATTTATTCAGACAAATCGCGCACTTAAGAAAGGCTAGAAAAAGTGTCTGTACGGAGTAGAGTTTTTTGTGGGGAGCGTCTTCATCGACCACGAATTAAAGTCTTCAATACATCTTTCATCGAAAATTATACTCTTTTGTAGATTTTGAATTAGCGTTACACCAAAAGATATTTTTTATTCTGAGAATATAATTACACTTTCTTAAAACTTTGCAAACAATGTTTTTGGGCGTTTAAGTTGTTCGACAATTGCGCAATCAATTTGACAATACGATAGTGAATAAACTATGTTGTTATATTGCAGCTTTCACGGGTATAATTTCGAATATCTAGATTTCTCTTTGTCAGCAACGGATTGGATATCGAATTGTTTTTTCTTTTTTATCGAAAGCTTCTATCGCGCGTAATTGTTCCATTGTGAAAAACATACTCGATAGATTTCAATATTTTATATTGTCTGTTCGACCTTTCCATTTTTTCCCTTTACGCGTGTTCCCTTTTATATCGCGAGAAGAATTGCTCGTACATGTCTATCGCCAAGTGTAGAACGCGAAACGATATATTTCAAGAGAAAATCTGATTAAACATTTATCGAAAGAAGAAGAACTCTTCCAGAAAAACTTGATGGTAGCAGTACAAAATAAATTTCAATCCAAAGTTAAATATCTGATTCTCTGTAACCTGGAAGATTGAGAAAAAAAGAAATAACGATTGTTCCTTCTCGTGAAAACATTCAGAGAGAAGTATAAATAAATTGTACAAACTAATACCCTTTAAATAATTTAATTCAATCCACTAACAGGAACAAAATTAACAATAAAAAAATTCCTTATTAAAATCCACGTTATAAAATTAAGAAATAATTTCAATTACTCGTCGAGTGCAGTCAGAAGGCACGGAAAAAGCTGCGAAGACTGCGAGAAAGGGCAGAGATTAGAAAATTTAATCGACAACAGGAGTTGGTCATTCGTGAAACGTTGAAGTAGGGGGAAATAAACGTGTTAGATGTTTTTTAGACGATAAGCGTGTATAATTCTCGTAGCATCCTATGGGAACAGGCAGGTATTACAGTTAGATGCGCGTTACCATCGAAATTATGCGTCCGTGGTGCTCTGCTCTTTGCACGAGCGAAGCAATATCGCGTATGAAAATTTTATTCAGGACGCGTGGTCCTAGATTTCCAGCAGACGTTCCATACGGAGATACGCTCTCGCGTCTAAGGGCTTGTCTGTAATACGATAGATATTATCTATTTGCCTCTATTTGCATTTCGTGGGATCAGTCTCTATCGAGTAATATTGATGATGTCTGCGAAAGTCGGAAATGGTATCCTGGAAAATTTCGAGAGCGTACGAATACGCTTTTCTTGCTATTCTATGCCGTCCTTTTCTCGAGTAGCAGCAAGCGGAAGATTGAAATCGAAATTGTGTATGGAAAAAATTTACCTTAGCTAATATTTTTTTGTTTAATGAAGAGATTGTGAAGTTTATTTTGATTGAGTAGTGTGAGAGACTTGATAAGATGTAAAAGAAAGTACAGAGTTAAATATTTGTGAATTATCGTTTAAATAAAGTGGTCGACGATATTGTCATTTGCATTGTTCAATTTGTACGCTTTTAATTTCGTTGAATTGAAACTGAAGCGTATACTTTCACTTTTAGATGGTATTTTGTTAGAAATACTGATTTTGACTGAATACAGAAAATGCGTTTTACCTGGTTGCATAATTTATTCGACAGAAATACATATTATCATTCCAATGAAGTGAACAACTTTACAGGATGTTTGTTTTTACAGGATGTTCGATAATCGTTGGGATGACTTAATTAGAACCAAGAATATCAAAATGCTGTTTCAAAACTCCATATCGACCTCTTACGAATATATAATGAATATTCATAATTAAATGTAGATTCTAGTCAGGCAATTCGAGACATCAATATTTCTACGACACCAATATTGACTTTAGACTTATCGAAACACTAAATTTGAATGTCTATTAGAGACGTCTCAAATAATTGATCTAATAAATGCGTCTGAAGGAATAAAACGTCTTGTCTCTTGTAAAACGATGATAATATAGTAACATAGTGAATTTCTTTTAGCACGTCCCACATGGTTTCGTCTACGAACGGCTCGATGTAAAAATTTAAGCCTCCGCTGACGAATAAAACCGTACGAAGTCTCGAACGTAGTATTAGAAATTTCCCAGGCGAAGTTGCCTGAAATTTTTCAACTTGCTCGCGCAGGAAGTTTCCACAGGGTCGTAAAAAATCGTTCGTTTTCACGGTAGCAGGGGAAAATGCACGGCTCGCATGGCTCGTTAGATCGGTCGCTGCGATAATGTGCACGCTTTAGTAGTATCAAGGCAATCGACAGGGAGCTGAGGACGGATGATCAGCTCGTTTTCTACGGGGAACGTATACGATGTATCACGTTCTCATTTTCTATTCCTTCGTATTTTTCTTTGTAACGAGATCCATGTTTCGTGTCACGCACAGAGAATTCTTACGTACGCGGCTCCTGGACTTAACTCTCGAAAGATCAAGCTGAATTCTGCGCAAGTGTCTTTTTACAGTGTTGTTTACAGCTCTGTCTGCGTATAATTTTCCATGGTGATCGTTTCACTTAGTGTATTCAGAAATTGAGGGAAATAAGGGAAGATTTGTTTATCATTCGTATTGTTTATTTGTATTATGTCGTTCTTTACTATTCGTTATCGTAAGAAGTTCGTAAAATTGTTAAAACAAATAGTTGTGACGTGGTGTTGGCGAGAACATAAACAATTGCAAATAAATTGCAGCACTCTAAATATTTTGTTATAAAAAGTTTGTATACGTAATGTTAATATCGAAAAGCAAAATTAGTTTGAGACAAAATTTATTTATTAACCTTGAACATTTTTTTAGGAGGGACAAAATAATTTAGTCATACATTTAGGATTTTATTTTATCTCTACATTAAAAGTAATTTTTTCGAAAGTTCTTGAACAAGTAAATTTTTTAATATAAGGCAGATATAACAGTGTAAGATTGTTTTTACAAAATTTATAGACTGCAGAATGTCGCACTGTAAAGTAATTTGTTTCTAGAAGAATAATACAATAATTTTGATCCATTTACATCGGTTACTGTCTATGAAGAAAACGTTCATCTATTATTTACATCTCTACCACGTCAAGCGTATTCGATCTTAATACAATTTACAAGCAAATTAAATATTTCATGCCTCGTTCACGTGTAAAATAATTATACACACTTTATCCTTAAAGAATTAAATTATTTATCATCACTTTACCAAATCCTGAAATAATTTCAACACAACGCAAAGAAACATTTTTTAACGTTAACTTCAATCAACAATTTACACACAAAATTGTTCTACATAATACTGAAAACAATTCGCAAAACATATATCCTCCATCTAATCCAACTACAACAAAATCCGCCAACATCAAATCACGAGACACGTAACGAGCAAAGTAACGTGCTCGACGCAGCAAACAGCAGTTTATCTCGAGGTGCTTAAGTTTTAATTCTTATCTTTTAAACAAGTAAAGGACTCTCATGACTTGAAACACTCGAGCCGAGGAACCTGAAGCCCTATCACGCGAGCCAGTTCGAGGTTCAACGAATCTCGGTGAAGGTAGAAGTTGGGCGATAACCAAGGGTCGCTTCTCGTTCGAAAAGGGAAATCGGGTTACCCGTGTCGTTATTCAGACACACGGCGGGACCGTTTTGTTTCACCCGATATTTTCATCCACCGCCAGACAGGGATGGACGGTCCTCCTTGCCCGGGAAAATGGGAGAGCGTCGGGTTCAGCGACTCGCGAGTAATGAGATTTTCTGGATAAACATGGCCGAGCATTCTTCCATTAAGATTTTCCTCGCTCTCGGAAGTTGGTCGCTCGAGGAACGGCCAGTCTGTTCGAAGAGTGTTTATACGTGTACCTTTGTTTAAGAAGGATGAGATCTTTCGTTCGCTAATGATTACAAGAAACGAGAATTCTTAGCTGTGATCTACTGAAGTTATATGAAAACTTACTGTATTTAGAAAAAAGATCACCATTTGTACGATAAGAAGCAAAAATAGTTATAGAAATATACGAAAGAAAAAATGAATAACTTTTAAAAATTGACAATACTGAAAATATAATATCAATTACATCATCCATTTTTCATATATTTTCTATCTGATTTTCAGTTTTTTTTTGTTGGACTTCCTTATGTTTGTTATGTGAAGTAATGTGTGTATCGTCAGAAGGGTTGGACTTATATGTTATTTTATCAACTAATTAGAATGTAATTGTTTTTAAGTGTGCAGGTGATGATTGGTTTAATAAAAATAATTATAAATTATTATATGATGTGATTGTGGTTCAAAATATGGTAGAAAAGGATTGCAGGAATGTCTTATGTTACGTGTCGTTATTGATAATATTTGATAAGAAAATGTTGATAAAATGCAACAGTTTTGTAACTTGCTACATATTTTTATTAGTTAAAGGATTTTGCTGACAAAAAAATATATTATATATCCTTCTCTATGGAAATATTTTGTTTTCTTTCGCAAAATTAAAGCATAAAAAAAATTAAAAAAATAAAAAAAACAAATTAAACAAATCCAAGGGTATACAAAATTCAATTATATCAAAGAGGAAAAATATTATACTAAAAACGAGACACTGATGAGCATAGCTTCGCAGTGTTCATCTTCATTCGTCTATTCGATCATCGTTTCACGCTTCTCCATTTGCGAGGACATCCTAAGCAAAGAATCGAAGAAACGCAAACAGAGATGATCGTTTATTTCGTTCCTTATCCGCGATCGGTCGAACAAGTGTTCCACGATTCATTTTCGATGAAGACATCTTTGCAACTCACAGTTGCGTGCAGACACCCTCTTTTATTTGTCTATAGATTTTTATTAATATATAATATACGCTATTTACTCGACACGTGCATTTTCAATGTCGTTTATTTTCTTAAACAGAGATCCAAATGCACTTTTATTAAATTCGTCTTACACAACACGCAGAATCATTTTTTCAGGGGTGGTTTAATGCTTGGTAAAACAAGATCAAACAAAATTTGTTGCAATGAATTAAAATCGACGATCGTTTCAATTGAGACAAATCATCATCTCACAAATTATGCAATTATTTGCAAAATTTTGCAATTATTTTAAAACTACTCTTCTTGTTTAACTAAAAATTTTATTTAATTTAGTTTTTATTATCAAGTCTCCAACTACCAAGTCTAATTATTAGCTTTAACTCTCCAGCTTTTATCCTCTTATTGTAATTTATAAAGGGGTGCAAACATTTTCGCGGTTCGCACCCAATCATTCTAAGGACCGCGTGTAGAGTAATGCGAGGGTGGTTCGTTTCTCTTTGAGCGTCCTATTCCAGCCGCCATTTGAACGCGAATAAAATCTTGTAAAATCAGAGTTTGTTCGCGGTGCAGCTCGTACAGGCCGTGGTATTCAATAAATTCGAGGGCTGTTCCGATAAATGCCCCCGCTTCTTTATCGAGCAATAACAATGGCGTGGCGATCTGCACAGAATTTATCTGACGCTTTATTAGTTTTCAATTTCTTTCGCCGGATTCGCGCTCGTTAAAGTGGTAACGTGTCTGATAAATTCGACATTCGCGATACCTGTGGTTAGCTTTTGTCTTCGATCTACGATGTTAGAAATGTTTATTGCATCGTTCCTCGATTTAGATATCGTAGGATGCAGTTTTTTTTTTATACAGCTGTGCGATTTGCAAAATGTGATTGAGACACGAAGAATACTGTATTTGTCTAATATTTATGTATCGTTTATGTACTCTATTTATTACTTATTAATATTTATGTACTCGTGGAGTATCTGATAACGTGTTTAATGACATTGGAAACAGGTTGTTCGAATAACAAAAATTCAATTATTTATCGTACCATTGAATGATGTAATTTATATTATATTTTCCGTATTATTACTTTTTAAATGTTATTCTACTATTTTTGCTTCTTATCGTACAAATAGTGATTTGTTTCTGGAAAATGAGCGATCTAATTTGAAATTTATTCGATTCGATTATTTAGAGTTATTAAAAAATATTATAGTTGTTAAAGATGAAGAATTATTGTATAATGAAAATGAAGTAGTTATGCATAGTCAGGAATGTAACATTTTGTAGCTTTTGGCTTTTATGTTACTAATAATTTCAGGTATTAATTTACGTATTAATTTTAATCATTTTTAATAAGAGTCGGTTATATAGTTGTAATTTTCATTAAACGCATGGTATTTAATACGTGTTAGCGGGAATCGCATAAATATATAATTTAATCGTAATCCGATAGAGTTTTATTCTACTCGCGATCGTGATCTGATCGCGAAAAGTATTGTACGAGCAATAAATTTATATCTTGCATCGCGTTTTCCACGAAACGAAGATAACTAGTTTCCTATGAAATTTTATCACGTTCGTACTTCCTAGTAGTCATATTTAAATGCACCATATGATTGATAAGATACCAATAAATAGTACGCGAGTATGTAGTTCAGTTTATCTTGAAGAGAAAAAGTGAGAGAAAAAGTGAAGGCGAGAAGAACAAGCTAATGGAGAGCACTGCAATCATTTTTCAAGTTATGTACATATGTATGATATATAGCATAATTTTCCTCGCATCAAGTACATTTACATTCATTATCATTTAATGTACCAATTTATTGTTTGCAGTCGTTAACATAACATAAAAAATTCACAGGGGTTCTTCTAAATTTCGATTTACTTTACTATTCATATTTCTGAGTAGTAGTGTATGTGATAATTATATATAGCATAATCTTTCTCACACCAAGTACATTTACATTCATAGTCATTTAATTTACCGATTTGTTGTTTGCAGTCATTAACATAACACAATATACCCATAGAAGTTCTTATAAATTTTGATTTACTTTACTATTCATATTTCTGAGTAGTAGTGTATGTAATAATAATATACAGCATAATCTTCCTCACACCAAGTACATTTACATTCATAGTCATTTAATTTACCGATTTGTTGTTTGCAGTCATTAACATAACACAATATACCCACAGCGGTTCTTCTAAATTTGTGATTTACTTTACTATTCGTATTTCTGGGTAGTAGTGTATGTAATAATTATATACAGCATAATCTTCCTCACACCAAGTACATTTATATTTATAGTCATTTAATTTACCGATTTGTTGTTTGCAGTCATTAACATAACACAATATACCCACAGAGGTTCTTCTAAATTTTGATTTACTTTACTATTCATATTTCTGAGTAGTAGTGTATATAATAATTATATATAGCATATAATCTTCCTCACACCAAGTAAATTTTACATTCATAGTCATTTAATTTATCGATTTGCTGTTTGCAGTCATTAACATAACACAATATACCCACAGAGGTTCTTCTAAATTTTGATTTACTTTATTATTCTTATTTTTTAGTAGGAGTGTATATAATAATTATATATAGCATATAATCTTCCTCACACCAAGTAAATTTTACATTCATAGTCATTTAATTTATCGATTTGTTGTTTGCAGTCATTAACATAACACAATATACCCACAGAGGTTCTTCTAAATTTTGATTTACTTTATTATTCTTATTTTTTAGTAGGAGTGTATATAATAATTTATAAACAAAATGTTTGATCTATTTTCGCCATCCTGCACGACAATAAATCATTTCCTCGATCCCTTCACGATAAAAATTTCAAATATTCCATTCCTTATCGATACAATAAAAGCGAATTGATACTGGCTAAAAGATAAACCGTCCCCTAATCAATTATCCTGGTGCTCGTCGGGAACAGCGCCTCCCCTTCCGCGTTCGTTTCTTTCGTTTGCCAAAACCGACACGCAGCGCTGAATAATGTATTTATTCCACTGAGCGAGAGGCGGCGTTTAAGTGGAAAAGTGCCAAACTGCTCGAACCAGCCGCGTAGTTTGTTGTAACGACACTTACGATTGATTATCGCGCGCGCAGACCAATTTCCGGTGGAAAACGGTGCCGTGCAATTTCGCCTGCGCACGCGGAAATCGTCCCACCGTTTTTCGATGCCCACCGTCCGCGCGTTCCTCCTCCTTTGGGAAGGCGACGGGTACCAGTCGCGTCCTGACGGGACGCGAAACTTTTAATTCGCCCTGGGAAAATCTAGAGCCATCGCACACGTTTATTTATACGTCGAACTGACCGCGCTGCTTTATTAAAAGCAACGAGAAACGTCTCGTTAAGACTGACAAATCTGGCGTCGTGCGATTTTTTTTTTTTTTAGACGCTGGAGAGCCGAGCCTTCGGTTTAAATCAGTTTGTGAAATGATACTGGAGAACGAGCGTTTGTATTCGTTTGCGTGATGAATTATTGAATTTTTTTATTTTAACTACCTTTCTTTTTGAATGATTGGATAATATTTTTACGGATTATTTTGTATGACACGAATTGTAGAGAAATAGGATAAAGAAAGTAGATTTTGTTAGCGTAATTTTATTGTTTTTGCAAGGTAAGAATTTTTTAGAGAGACATTTAAATTTTATGATGAAACAACTCATGAAAGTTGTACGTCGAATCATAAATAGAAGTACCAACAAAACGAATAATATAATAGATAACGAACATTAATAATACAAATTTGTAAGTCATTATTGAAAGAACTATAATAACCAAAAAATATTTAGAAATTAATAATAATTAATTCTGCGTTTAAAAATAAAAATTAATTAATTTTCCTTTGTCATTCTCCTGCAACCTGTAAAAGTATCCCACAAAAAGTTCTTACTAAATGTACCAAAATTTCTATCTGTCTATTCGTTTAAAAATCAGCAAAATCTCATCAATCGACAGCAATCGTTGCTATTAAGAAAATGGATGTTACAAGACTTTAATCATTTCTATCAGATGACGCGTGTCGATGTTCAGTTTCGAAGTTCCACGTGAACAACTCGATCCTCTCTTTTCCATACGTTGATCACCTTCATTTATCAAACTGACACGGGCACCGTGAATTCCAGAAATCAAAACTGGTCGCTGTCTCGTTAAAGCGTAACTCGCCGAAGCTTTCAAATTTAACGAGCCGCAGCGAGCGTTCCGTGGTTTTCCGAAAAGGTTTATCGATCCGCTCGCGTGGCAACGCATCGGTTCGAAGACTTTCTAAAATTAGCCGGCATAAAAATTCATGAGTATTGCAATCGATCGCATAATCACGGCCATGTAAATTACGCTCGCATAATAAATTCCAATTAGGCACGAGCGGTCACCGTGCACGCGTTCTTCCTTCGACTCGATCGAAACGAGTCGATATTTATCGAAAGTAATTATTTTCTGATAATTTAACCGCGAAAATGGCACTCGCGAGTCGCAAAAACAAAAAGAAAGGCTTTCGAGACTGAGCTGTGCTCAGTTTATAATTCGCGAAATAGAGGAGCAATCCCATTAAGCTTCTCCATGTCGTCTGCGACATGGATTTGGACGGATGAAAGCTTTAAGTACGTTGCAGCTTGAAATGTCCAAATTTCTCACATTCTTGGACGTATTTCACTTGTTTTCTGACTGTGCTCGCGGATGAACAGGTGACAGTGAGTATTTTAGAAACTCTGGTTGTATTGTCTATGAAAGAGAAACATCTTGATCTTACGTGAGACACCAGATCGATAGAATTTTAATTTGTCAATAAAATTGAGTAGAAGAAAAGAAAATCTTTGTATTTGGTTTATTTTTTAATTCACAGGCGCTTGATTCATTCTCTTATGGGATAGTTTTATATCTTGCGATGGTACTTCGCGGAATCTGTCTTCATTCGCGCTAAATCTTTTGTATTTCTTAGTTATCGCCAGAATTGACCTCCCCTGCAGCAGTTTCTTCCTTTTATTAAGACGTCACTTGGCGATATTGATTCATATTCCTCGCTACAATGTATGTATGGAGGACAAACACTGAACATCGTGCCAAATTTTCATCGCGAATTGCTAAACTCTTCACGGATCTACAGTGTACTATTGCGATTTATGGTAATTTCGCAGATTTATTCTGCCTGGACAAATGTCAGGAATGTCAGTGGTACGGAAATTCGAGAAAAAATACCAATAAAAAAAGATCGAATTGTTTAGATTAGAAATGATTCTGGCTATTCGTACAACACATTACCCATATAGAATAATTGTGAATAACAAGCGTCACAATTTTTCACACATCATTAACAAAAATTAGTCAACATATAGATTAAAATATTTTTTGAATTCAGAAAATCACCAAGAAAATTCGTAGCACCCAATACACGTAAAAAGTAGACTCAAAAAATCAGAAAATTAACCATTCAGCTGAACACAGTGTTTGAATCGTCCCAAGAATTGTTCGTAAATCTTTATCTCGATCATATCCGTACATTTTCCTGCATTCACACGCTGTCACGCGTACGACGATGATTCAAGCATGCAACTTTCGCATCGCGAGGTTCTTCGAAATCAATCGATCCCGCTTGATACACCCACGAGTCGAGTTAACTCAAGGCCGCATTGATTCGAGCGCGAGCACGCCGAGCATCGATTAACCGGCTCTCCGTTCGATCGATCCTCCGCTCGAGGATACTTACGACCACGCAGATTCGAGCTTTCCGTATAAATTGCCTTAATCGACGCGGCGACAAGCAACAGCGTCCGATTCTCTCCGTTTCGACGATGTTGCCGCGCAGCGAAGAGGGTGGCGCGCCACCCTGATGACCGGTTCGACCCTCTCGGCTCGCGCCACTCTGCTGGACCCTTCACGCTTGTAAATGAACCTCGTTCGTCGCAATTTATCCGTGATTTGTCAGGTAAAAGGCTTGATTGCCCTTGGCGAGAACGATAAACGCAGTGAAAACCGATAGAAAAGTGAATTCGATCGAGCAAGTTTTCGTATCTACTTGCACACATATTTTTTTTTTTTTTTTTTTTTTTGAAACGACGTGGGTTTTGTTTTGCGTGCACATCAGTTTCACTTTGAAATTATTCTAACTTGTAAGCAAACAATTTCGAAATAGAAGTGCGTTTATCTCTGTCAGGGGTGGGATTATTAACTTACATTAGAGATGCACTTATCTCTGTCAGGGGTGGAATTATGGTTCGTAACTTTCTGGAAGGCAGTGCTCGAGCGGTTACATCCGTGCGTGATTCGTACGGGGTTACATATCTCGCGCAGTTCGTGTGCAAAGTCTGACCTCTTTCACGACATCCCCCAAGACACGTCGATATGTTTACGATTCTAACAGGAATACCGTGCTCCTCTACGTAGACACGTGAGTGAATGCAGCGTAACGGTGTAAAAAGTAGGTAATCCTTGGAATAGTTTCGCGCATATTGTGCAAGCCTCGTCTAATTTAAGGTGTGATGCATGGTATTTGTAATAATACTTTGTGGTTGGACGAACGCTACTGGAATTGCAACGGTAGTAACGTTACGCAGCGCCTCTGTGGATTAGATACATCTTCGAGCACAAATTAATAGCGTTTGAGACGCGCTCATCTGGCGGAATGAAAGGATAAACGAGCCCTTTAACCAGGGAGGGTGTACAGTGAGCAATTACTCGTACAAGAGGGTACACAGCTACGTTCTCTCATGGGTTACCGTGATTTGTGTCACCGTGTTATCGCCTGAATCGCATAAAATATTCAGATATTTATGTTTAAACCCAGTGAAAGAGGATTTGGAATGAGTAGCTTAAATTCTTGCTCGAATCGCTTACTCAGTCGTGGCATTTAAATTTAATTAAATCGGTAAAAGGAAGTCTGCGTTTGTGCGAATCGAATTACTCGATTTCAAATAGTAAACATCGGAAAAGGCATTGATTTTAATGCATTTTTTTATAATTGTAATCTCATATTGCAAAGTATAGTCCACACTGTTAAAAATGTAAAATTGCAACTTGGTTTGCAATTTTATTTTGGAAATTTTCAAATAAAAATTTCATTTATTCGTTACATTAGAATCGTGAATTAAGATTGAGTTTAGCGGCGAGTTTACGACCTTTGGTCAGGGTTATACCAGAAGGTTCGCCGCTTTTTCTCACTGCGATATATTTTTCAATCAATTCGGAGGAAGCAACGCGACCGCATCCTTTCCACTTGTTGGCCGATAACGCCTTGACTCACTCCTTTTGGATCCATTAACTAATGTCTCTCGAAAAAGGTCAGACGTTAAAATCGCGGAACGCGTGGCCATCTCTGCCAGGGCCAACGCAGTAAAATCTAAACCGTCGCTATTTTATCCAGCCGGGCGTCTGCCAAATTGATATCCGGCGCGATCAATTCTCCGCTGGCAGTCGCGTTAAATTTTTCGCTCTTAAAGCGAGTACGACCTCGCGCAGCGTCTCCCCGCGACATTAATAATTCGCGACTCGTTGATAGTCGCGATGAAGTTCGATCGTGAAGAGAGTGCACGACGAAACTGCTGCTCTGCTGTCGTGTCTCGAAACCGTTTCGAGTTTATGGCTCGAAACGACCGGTTTGCACCGCGTTCATTATCGCAGGGGCATGGAGGATCCCGTGGTTATGGGCGCTTCGTTTTCTATTTCGATTTCATTGATTTATTCCTAATGGATTTCAAGTTATCACACGATCTGTTGCTTTTTCTTACCAAGCACCATTTTCTCTTCCTATTTTCCGATAAAAATCAGAAAGCGAGTAAAAGAGTTGAGGTTGGAAAAAATTAGATGCTGATTTAGCTAATATTTTTTTCAGAGTTAAACGTTTCAATCCATTTACATCGTTAGTACATGTATGATATTCTCAGTGTAAGCGAATAGCATGATAAACTGAAACGAGTAAACGTGTTATTTGCAGCTTTAAAGATAGTGCAAAGTATTGTGTGCGAGGTGAGGGTTATTATAGTATTTGGCACTTTAAATTCATCCTTTTGCAAATATAATATTATTATAATCTATAAACTATTCGAGTATGCTTTATATTTTTTGCGAAAAAGTAAATCTGATTTGCAGAAGAATAAATTTTTTTTGCAAAAGGGTTGAATTGAAACTGCCAATGCTGTATCAGGGATGATGCTAATTGTATTGATTCTGATTATGATGAAGAATTTTTAGAAATTACTACACGATTTTTCTACTTGTCTCTTCTCTTTTGTTCGTCACGCAAATCGCTAGAATATTAAGTTTTCGAGAAAACGAAATTCGCTCGTGAAGGCAGATACCCTTTAATTCTTTCGCACGATGCAAATGGGTTAACGAAGGGGTGTACGCTGAGATACGAAATAAATTAGCGGCGTATTTCATTACACTCTAATTTGTAGGCGTCTGGTGGTCGAGGTTCTGCAAATTTAAACGAAATGTATGAAGAGTATCGTTTAACGTTGTACATACAGTGGTACATTTAATTATGACACGTTTAACGCGTGCATTTTCATTTTCACGTTCCCAACGAAATTGCGCGTTCTCTTCAGCGTGCACGCGAATGTGCTTTTGAATGGAAACGATTTCGAGGTTCCCGTTTAACGGGAGATCGAATAAAATCTCGCGGATTTTTCATCGACGTGTCTCGTCGACGAATGAACATCCCGACTAGGGTTTGAAAAAATTGTCCATCATTATTATTTTTACCGTGGTAATTCTGCTGGCGTTTCGTGTACGAGTGGCCGTTTTTTTACGACGTCGTAAAATATAGAAATGGAAATGATGCACCGCGTATGCCAAAATTCTTGCCATATATAAAGTTTATGGTTACGTTGGAGAGCAGGGTGCTCGCGTACGTGTGCATTCCATCGAAAATGGGTCAGGTCATATTGTCTAGCAGTCAGAAAGTAGATGAGAAAATAAAGGATTGCTTTTCGCGTTCTTCTCATCCGAAAAATGCATCCTCTGCCCGGAATCGACGTCCTGTACCGCGTTTTAAGAAATACTTTGTGTCGCGAGACCTTCGCTTAAAATACCTAGAAACCATTGTCGTTCTGTTATCAACCTCATATCCTAAGTACAATTTAAAAAAATAAGTAATCGTATAGATTACTTAGATTGAATTTGTCCACTTTGGAATTTAAATTGTAAGCCATTTTCACGCCAAAAGTTGCTATTATTGACCACGTAGAATTATGTTCCTTCATTCTCGAAGAGATTCAAAGAAAAAATATCACTCGAGTTTTGTTTCGAACAGCGTTCGCGAGGAACAGTCCGCTTTCCACTTTCGCTCGTGAAGCAACACAAGCGACATCGTTACAAAACCGCTTACCTTTCCAGCGTAATTCTCTGTTGAAGAAATTTCAGCCCAGCAATTTGCGTCTTTGTTACCTCTGACACGTTGTCGCAGTAAAAAGCGCCAAGTGGTGTACATAGAAATCGCACGCTGCGAGGAACGGAAAGGGGTGGTGCGCGCGTATGGGAGCGTAGGGTGCGAGCAGGGTGATGAAACAATGAGGTGTCGTTAGGTGGTTGTAATCATATGCAGCGTGTTTCAGAAGCTTTGTGTCAAACTTCATATAGTTCGTGTCGTGTATAATCAGCAAAAGAAGCAAGAGGTTTTAACGATATTAGTTCACAGTGTGTGTTATCAATTTTGAGACCGTAAGACGTGTTCTAAATTATTACTTCTAATCCATGGACTATATTCTGGAAGATATGGAATTTATTTATTTTAATATTGTAAAATATGAAAGTGGGGAAGCATGAACATTTTTTTGTAGAACTGATGCATATGGCATGAGTAGAACTAAGTACGTAGCATTTATAGCGCGTATCGTGTTTATTTAGCTTGACCTAACGACTTATTAGATAAGTAATAAATTACGATTCTGAAGCTAAGAGTGCGTGGATCTGTAATTATTAATACTTCTGTTCCCTTCTTTTTAATGAGTATTATCGTGCTTCTAATGTTCTGCTGAAGCTTGTAAAATATCTTGTACATGTATACATAGTTGGTAAAATTAATACTGCTGCAATAGCGAGAGTGACTGAAGTTCAGATCGTTTTTTACTCGCGCAGCGTTTTTTCTTGCATCTTAAAATTCAATTTCTGCTGGGTATGCATTATTATGTAGGAGAAATCAGCTTACAGTTCCCTTCGTTTTTGTAAATAACAGCTCATCCTTTCGTACACACCTCGTGTAGTTATAAAATATTTAGCGATTAAGTATAAATAATAATACTATTCACCAAAGTCCATTCACCTGTTTAAAATAAGAAATTTTTGGAATGTTAAACTTTAATTTAGTCTATTTCTAAGTACAAATTTCAATTCAGGGTTTCCTGTCAAATTTTCTAAAATTCTTTTATTAAAATTACGATAAATTAATAGAATAATTTAACTAAAAGATAATTATTGCAGATTAACGAAAATTATATTTCTCCAACGATAATGCCTTTAGTTTCAACACAGTACAAATAAAAATCAATGGAAATCAGTTGAAATTTCGCGAGACGATATTAAACAGTATTTATTTATTTACCAAAATGGAGCCACGGCGTTTAGATGATAGGTGCGTTCAACAGACTATCCTCCAGCATTATCAGATGGATTTTCGAGGTCTATGACCGCTGATCGATCGTCTGGTGCCTCTCCGCTGACCATTCGGTTCGTGTCGTTGATCCACGAAACGATTCGGCCTGCTTCCTGTCCGGTTTTGCATTGTTTGACAAATTTTATTATCCGCCAGCAGGCTGATACGGAGGCTCGTGGAAATAAAACGGAAGCAACGTTGATTATCTCGTCGAGATATAGGAACTTCCTGGTGAAAAATGTTTCCCGGTAAAGTTCGCCGCTGTTTAAACGCACAGGTTCGTTGTTGTTCCCCGGCTCTGAATAACGCGGCTCTCCTCGGACCTGAAATATTTAAAAGTCTGCGAGTCTATTTCTCTGCGCGCCATAAATCCCGATGAAACGCGATTGAAAGGCTTCGCGTCTCTCGGCAATCCCGAAATTTTATTTAACGGCCGTTGCGTGCGTGAAATGTTTCAATCGTACCCGAAAATATTTAATTCGCCTGTTCCTCTCCTCGCGTTTGCTTTTACCGAGAACCAGTCATATTTGCCATCGTTAATGAACGATTCTGTAAATATTTCGCGTTAAAATCGCGTGTAAATGCTCGCGGGAGTGGAATTATTTTGGTATTTTACAACTTGATAGCAAAAAGTTGCAAAGAAATTGATTAGTATCGATGAATTTTATACTTGACTACAAATAAATTTCATTCGAGATTAACTGTATTCTAATTGAAAAAATAAAATGAATCGAATGAAGTTCCTTTAGAACAAGATTGAATTAATATTTCAGTCATTTTTTAAAATGAAATAACTGTATAAATAAAAGGAATAAATTAATAAAAAAATTTTAAAAGTCTTATAGCAAGAAATTTATTATTTTACGCAGAAATGGACACTTGTTAATAGTTTAAAAAATTGAATGATGCATTTATTTATAAAGCAACGACAGAAATTACAAAAGGAAAGTTCACGGTCGTCGAGAAGTCTAACAACCGTCGAAAGTGAAGAAACAGTTTGTTACAAATTTTCTGATCATCCCCCTACGGTGTGTTAATTACATCGCGTTCCATCAGCCTCTTCCTGAAACTGGGAATGCTCTTTAGAAGCGGCAAACTCTTTGAGCCGATAATAATATTTTCCTGTCGACGGGCGGATCTAAAAGCCCTCTAACTACCCTGGACAAAGTTGTTAAACGGTGAAACGTTCTTAACGTAAAATAATGTCGCTGTTTGTCTGCGGTGTAAAATGTACTTTTATCGGGAACTTCACGCGAGAGCGAAACCGGTGATGCTTCAAATTTCACGGGGTGAAAATCTAGTAAAGAATCAAATTTCACGTTTTAATGACCGTGGAGTGTTTAAAAGTAACGCGTTTCGGTATCGAAATAGGATCCACGTGAAATTTGAATATTTTATTATTTCTGTCGTTATTATGGAATTTTTGTAAAGAGAAGTACGTTCGATCTAAATAAGTTCATTGCATATATTAGGCTAATTAATTATTCAAAAATTATCACGATTTTTTAATCGCATTCTCGTTTCTAATTTCCAGACGAGCACGTAAAACTTTGTTATCTACAATTATGGAAATTAATTTGTGCATCGACGCTTTAGCTTCCACGAATTGTTTAAACGAGTAGCAGGTTAATTTCGAGAGCAGGGTTAAACGTTTTATCGGTATTCTTATGCAACCGATAAGTTAAACAAATTTTCCGCGACGAGAGGGCGAGCTGAGTCACGTTACGTCGCTTCGGAGATTATGGCGCGTTGAACGGTCTCTGAATTTGAAATTAAAGTGATAATTTCGCGCTGGTGAGAAAATCAATATTAACTCGTTATACGGCACACACTTACCCTCGAGATAAATGAATTTCAACCCTTACAGCGCCGCTTACTTATTCCGATAAAACGCGCGCCTGGCTGACAACGAGTTGTATTTCACTTTGAATGCAAAGCATATCGATTGCGTCTGAGGCGATCTGAAATTTCAAATGCAGTGGAAAAGTGTACGTTTCATTGTTGTTCTTAGGTACAAGAGCAAGAAAAACATTGTTGATGGATTCTATATAGAGATTTAAAACACTTCAAGAGTTTATATTAACTTCGTTGACATTATGCTTCCCGTTCTCTTTAATTTCATATTTATTAAATACGTATTGCATGTTACACCTTAATAATAGCAATTGGAACAGGCTTCT
The DNA here is from genome assembly GCF_050948175.1 of Xylocopa sonorina. NCBI lineage: Eukaryota > Metazoa > Arthropoda > Insecta > Hymenoptera > Apidae > Xylocopa > Xylocopa sonorina. The sequence continues at coordinate 4,299,098 of NC_135196.1, read as the reverse complement.
GGCGTACATTGTAAATTCTCGCGCAAGTACGTGGCAAGATTTGCAATTTTAATTTAAAATACTCTTTACATAAAGTCCAATGTGGCCTGTTTCTTTTGTTACATATAAACATTTAAATTCCATCCTTTTTCAAACCGTCTTAAGTACTGTGTTCAAATATTTTAAAATATACAATGTTATTTACTAGCAAATATTTGATTTAAAAAATCATTTAAATAGATATGCAGTATACCCTCTACTATTAACAAAAATTATTTTAAATATAACAAATGTTCGAATTGCTTTGAACTCTCAATGACTGGCGTATTTGTACAATTTAAGTAATTTGTACAGTACAGATTTACATAACATGGAACGTATCATTCCGTGTTATAAGAGAGTCTACTGTACTTTAAATCAATGTCATTAAGAAACCAATAAAAAATATAAAAATTCTAAAGTACTGACCCAAGAACGTTATCGAAACAATTTCAAAGATATCTCGATAAGGCTAAATCGATCTCTAATTGTAAAAAAACGCTGAAATCATTGACAATGATAAAATCCCCAAAAGAATGCCCGATCTATCCGAGCACTTGGCCTTATCCTTGACGAGACGCTAGACGAAAGTTTGCCAGAAGCTTGCTCTTGCTCGTCGCAGGGCCGAAATAGCATCGAAGCATAATATTCTGCGCGGCATTCACAGACGATCCTCGGATGGACGAGCAGACCTGAACACGCGTCACGTGAACGGCATTTGTGGCAAAACAATCCGCGTTATTTCCATTGAATTTCGAAGCTCGGTTCCCGTCCCAGTTTCAACCGGTCCAAATAATCGCGAGGGGTGGCTCGACTCCATCTCGCGACTCCATCGCGTCCAGACCGGAAACTGCGATCGTGCGACGCCACGATGCGAAGATACTCGATTAGTTTCGTCTCGAGCTGCAAAACCACGTGTTTCAACGAGTTTTTTTTTCAAAGAGAATACTGTCAATCGTCGAGGGTCGATCTCGCTGGCGATGGCGTCGCGTGGTCGAAGTGGAGGAACGCGGGGGTGGCGAATGAATTATTTATACGATCGTTGGTGGTCGCGATAAGGTCGTGAATGGACACGCCACGTTTCCATCGTGAGATCGAGATGGCGAGATCGTTGTCTCGCGCAGACTTGTTCTGCTGCGAAAATGTAATTAGAGGGGAGGCAGCGCGAGGGTAATTGGCGCTTCTTGAGGGAACGCGCGGTGTGTGGGATAATCCGCGTGTTAGAGACGGGCCAGACTTCGTTCTTGGAAATTGTTTCTGCGAGATTGAGTTTTTTTTATCGAGAACCTTTCTTTGCGAACTGGAGGAAAGGTTAGTTATGAGATAATTCCATGATTTGTTGCAATTTTTGGTTGTATCTGATTCTTCTATTTCATTTGAGACGTGCAAGCTGTTGTTCTCAATAATGTTCTTTTAAGAAATTAATAATTCTCTCTTTCTAAACTCTGTCTTTCTAATCTGGCAGTTTGGCATTTGCGAGACATTATAATTTTTCTTATCGATAAAGTGCTTCAGTTAGACTTCAATTCAAGACTTGAAGACATTGTATCTATCCAGTGTATTATATCTTTTCTTACATTTAAAAATTGACAATGAAGTCGCTATGTAAATAAGACATTCAATTATCAGAAAAGAAACACGCAAGCAATTGTTCAACATCATCGCACCCTTCCTCGCTACCATTTTACACTGTCACTCGAAAGGTAAGAAACGGTCGACGACGCGTTCGCGTGAATCGAACTCGCCTCCTTCGACTCGATATTGCGTGTCGAAATTAACACGAGGACACGTTATCGCGAAGCTTAAACCACAGTCGGTCAGAGAACCGCGATTAAATTAACGAAAACGTCTCGCACAACCACTTTCTCCATCGAAACGTTTAATTAAAAAACTACATCCTACCAATAAGAGTCGCGCACACCGCAAGTGGCACTCAAAAATTCCTCCAACAGAATCCGCTTCGCGGATGACGATTGCGTAACGCATCTGGCAGACTTCAATTAAAGTAAACGCGTTACTCGAAATTTAATTAGCGAGAGGAATGGCGCGCACGCGGAATTCGCACGCGAATTCGAGACGCGATTCGTTCGATAAGATCGACGATGAGGCTGGTAACGAGACCAGGACTTATAAATTATTTATCGATACGCAAGCGCAGCAGGGAAACGCTGGTCGAGGCGGTGGAGCGCAACAAGCATGGCAGCAAGACATCCTGGACACGCGTAACTCGGCTGAGACTGTAATAACAAATAATCTTTACTGCTTCGCGAAACAAAACAGCGCCGACACGCAACCGAAGAATTATTAGCTACAACTTAAAACGAAGCCGGGTGAAATTTATGCGCATGCAAAGTCGCAAGAGCCCCACAAACGGACGCTCGGTCGCGGACTATTTTCGCTGGAACGATTGAAAAGTCCGCTGGTTAGAGGAATGTAGAATTGTGAATTTTGAACGTTTATTGTAGCAGAATTTAGTCGAGCTTTCGAATGTCGTTGATTGAAGTTTTATATCTGTGATTCGTTTTGAAAAGGAAAATTGATGCAGTTATTAAAACTGGATATATTTTATACACTTCGTTAGAAGAACATATTGAAACGTACGTAGATGTGTCAGTATTACTGAAAAAGCTAAAATGTTCGATTAAAACTCGATTATTTAAACTGAAAAATTTTTTTTATAGGGTTGATAGAAAATTAGAAATAAGTGCGAGAATTTATTCGTATTTTATTGTTAAAGGTAAAAAATTGTGTTTATGTTTCTAGAGAGTTTGTTATAGTCGACTTTTTAAATTTAATGCACACGAAAAATGGTATGAACGCAAGTGTCTCAATTTTGTTTATCCACAACTTGTTATTGGCACTTGCGTCGCCATTGTTCGCCGCTATGAACACTGGCATTGAAGCATCCTACAATAGTTTCATTTCACGTCACGTTATTATATATAATCGTAGCCTGACACACTATTTTACGTCTGAAAGAAATACACTTCCTCTCATTTTCCAAACCGTGGATCATGGCTAATATATTGAAACGAAACTACTACATTTTATTTTCAAGTATAGACGTTTCATTTGCACTTTTTATGGTGTACAAGATTGATTAAGTTCAGCCTGCATTGAAAATGTTATTTAATCAAATTCAATTCAAATTAATAAAACATAATTTAATTTACTAATATTATTGTTTGATCTCTTGTTGAATTATTTATAATAAAGAAACCAATTTCTGTAATACGTGGACGGTTAGTATTTTTTATATAGTCCAGTGTTGCGTAAAAATAAAAAAAAAGCTCGTTATTCAAGGTATACAAACATAAACCAGCACGAAATTCCAAGTGAAAGGGACATGGACGAATTCTGTAACAAGGGTGGCTTCTCAAGTGCGAATACAATGTAACCGTGTTTGATGAAACTTTTCGAGGGAAAGTGCTTTTATAAAATATATTTGACCCATATTTTTTTATGTCAGTCATCATCCGCGACAGGAGGGTAAAAACAGCCCTCGAAATTAAGCTGTGGAAAATGTATTTCCTTTTATATCTCGAAATCTACTTGAGGTTTAGAGAAAATATGCTCGGACTACAATCATTAGAGGTAATAATTTGTTTAAAAAATACAATAGAAATTGATATATTTTTTTTTATCCTTAGAAAGAGAAACAAGTCAATACTCCATTAATAAATAGTATCTCAAGAAAATCAATTTCTGCGTGTTTACTCGCTTGCCACAGAAATTTTACGATTCATAAAAGTGCAGTTCACTGGTTAACGATCGACAATCTTTACTTAGCCGATAAATCAGTGTCACAACAGTCCAGGATACTAATAGAAACCGATGTCACTATGTCTATTTTTTTACGATTCATAAAAGCACAGTTCACTGGTCAACGTTCGACAATCTTTAGTTAATTGACAAAATCAATGTTACACCAGCTCAGAATAATTACACAAACTCTACATCTTTACCCAGTTTATCAACTAACCAATCGTCGATCTAAAATCACAACCCAAACCAAAACTAGCCCAAAACAAAAATCAATCGCACCTTGTTCATTTGCTTATTATAGAAACCATTCGAAAGGCGCAGTTCTATGTCTATTCTTTTACGATTCATAAAAGCACAGTTCACTGGTGAACGTTCGACAATCTTTAGTTAATTTACAAAATCAATATCACACCAGCTCAGAATACTTATAAAAACTCTATATTTTAACACAGTTTATCAATTAACCAATCGTCGATCCAAAATCACAATCCAAACCAAGAACCAGCCGCAAACAAAAATCAATCGCACCTTGTTCATTTGCTTATTATAGAAACCATTCGAAAGGCGCAGTTCAATGACTAACGATCCCCAATCACGCATCGCGATATCGTTGTCTCCGATCATTACGCGTGTAACGAAATGACAGCGGCATAATTCCGGTGGCACCGTTTGATCGATGGCACCGTTCCGTACGGTCGAGAGTCGGCGAGCGCGTTCTCCAGCGTTCGCCACGCGCTCGCAGGATCGTTAAGGCGGCCTCGATGGGGGGTGGCGTACGAAACGGGCGCGATACGAACGCGATCAAATCTCTTTTCCTCGGTTCTGGCAAGTCGGCCAACATCGATTTCATTCCGTAGCAATTACGGCCGGCGGTAACTCGAAATATGGGACGGGGCAGCCTTGCGAGGCTCCCGCGAAGGGTGGCCGACTGTCTCGCGTGGTGTGTCCTCTATCACGCCCGCTGGCCGCACCCCTCTTTACGCACGGATGTCGACCAAATCGAGTTCATTTGAACGTGAAACGTGCCTCGACGATATTTGCGGGAATCGATGCCGATTTCTCCCGTCGAAATTGGCAGGAGTTGGCTTTTTTCTTTCGATGGCTCTTTTTAAAACTCCTCGGTTGTCGTATTATTGATAGAGAGAAATTTATTGTAAAACTTTGCGAGACAAGAGTTTTAAAATTATTATCAATTTAAATATATAATTCTTGTGTGTAATGAAATTTTCTATGGTTATTATAGGTTTAATGCATGTGCTGCATTTCATGCTGTTTGCATGAAAGATACGGTAAACTGTGTTGTTTATTAACCCTCAGAGTATCTGAATATTGTAAAAGCATTGGTTAAAATATTTAGCATTTAAAAATGATAAAAGAACACGACTTGAATGTGTCTTCAATGTTTCATGTGTATGTTATTAATAATAACACATATACGTGTATGTGATTCAGAGAAATGGAAAGGACATGTAAAAGCTCTTAATAAGTAATTTGTCAATTTGGCCGATACGAACCGTAGAAGCCTGACAGATGAATATACACCTGAAGCATCCAAAAAATATGCAGACAAGAAATACATATATGGAATAGAAATATATACTTTGAAGCCCTTTAATTGCACAAAAGTAGATTGTAATTATTTTCTATAATAGTATATATTTGTAAGTATAAAAATTATAAAGTAGCATAAAAGAGAGAAGAAAAAATTGTTTGAATAATCGCACAATTTGGTGTATCTATAATTTCTCACATTTTGTAATTCATGTGCAAAATTTTTTATTAGATATTGATTCACACCACTGTTTAAACTATCTTTCATGCTAAAATTTCCCTCAAATTGTTTTCTCCAAGTAGAATATTTCCTGCTTCGAAAGAATTATCTTCGATTTACGTTCTAAAGTATTAAGTAAGAATATAATTAATTAATAAATTGTTAGCTACAAAAAAATGCTGAAATATTTCAAATATTTTCAAAATGTTATGCTACTTTCATACAGCACGTGACATAATTCGTACAGAAAGTGTTGACGGTTCGAGAATGAAGTAATGCCTACAATTTCGATTTGATTACAACAGTGCACGGAAATTGATTTCGTTTCGAAACATTGAAATTGTCTGTACAGTTATTTCATTGTATACCACCCGTGAATTTTCAGGAAATGCGGCTGTTAATTGGCTGTTAGTTATGGACGATTGGCATTATTCGTGAATATTGAATGTTTGAAATTTCGCTGAAATGTTGTGCGTGCGTAATCATATGTATATAATGAACTAATTAAGGCTCCGAGGTGAATATGGGTTAGGATTATCGATATTCTATATGAGGCGTGCTGAAACTAGTCAGAAGTCGTGAAATAGAAAATGACAAAGTCTCAGTAATCCGTCGAACAATTAAACGTCGTGCAGTAATCACGAGGCTAAGAATAGAGCAGAAATTTCTGTCACGTTGCATTTAATTGTTGAAGAGGAATTAAAAAGTTGCGACGCGTAAGCGCGGCGCAAAAAACGAGCAGTAAATATAAAAGAGAACGTAACGTTTCGAAAAATGTACGAAAATATTTACAAAACTCCGAGAAGTCTTTGAACGACAAACTTTCGACAATCAATCTAATTGTATTCTACTGATTTAGCATAGTAAGTGCGTATTTTTAATTTTCTATTCGATTAAAGTGATGTTGCATAAAAAATATAAAACTAAATAAACAATAGCAATAACACGAAGCAGATAATTATATTCCTCGCATTTACAAACGCATAAAAAACGTAAACAGAAACAAATATTTGTCAATTAAAATCTACAATTATTTTTACATACAAAAATTTTACTTTGCACATAACGAATCAACCCTCATTTAGCTGTGCTATCTATATCGAAAAATCCTGTACAAAGACATCAGAATATAAAGCGTAGTACATAAAACTAATTTAACACAAACAGTGTAATATAATACTAATTAATAACTTGGTGTCGCACAGGCGCACGACTCGAACCGACTAAATTAATGAATAAATAATAACGCTTTAATATCCATTACAAAGTCGACGCCTCGTTGTCGCGAATTTCCATTAAACTTGTACCTCACAAAACGCCATACAATAATTACACATATATATGAATATTTCATTAAACGTTCGCTGGTTGTGCACGACGAGAAAAATGAAAGCGAGCTTAATTACCGCCGGAAGATGAGATGGCAATTAATACAGTCGTGCAAACAGCTCGATAGGGCCCATGAATAATTAAATCTTAACGCCATTTAATAACTATTCAACAGCGATGGGCGCGAGCAAGTCACGCCTTTTTGTCGTGGCGACCTGTTTATTGATTCGCCGGCATCAGCAACCGCAAATAACGTTTCTTTCCTCGCGCACGACATCGAGGGAGGTGAACGTTCTCCAACCTTTGACTCCTCGCCTCAAGTTTGGCAAAGCAGTCGTTAGCTGAGCGACACTTGGCACCTCGACGACCGCTCGCACCCTCGAAAGCTGAATACCCCTGTTACGTGGCTCGACACCGATCATCCGCCGCTTCAAAGGAAACTTGCTCAGCGAGAACGTGCCCATTGGAATCCGATACTTTAATTCGTGGATAGCCTCCATTTATAAACGCGGAAATTAATAATTCGTTCGATCGAGGCGCTGCGCTTGTCTTCTGGAACGAGTGGACGCGTGATCGTCTCGTCTCGAAATTTTTTCTCGCGTGTGCGATAGATTTTTTACGAGTCGAATCTCAAGAGAAGAGAAAGTAGGTTTCGAGTTATAGAAATTTTGTGTTAGAAAGATTCGATTGTGTATGAATTTCTTGAAGATGTCTCTTATGCTTTGAGGTAAATGCTTAGAAGGAATTAGAAGTCGAATGATTAGTTTCTTGATGGTCCCTAAAAGCTCGTTACTGAAGGGAGTACATTTTTAAGATATACGGTACATACAGTATTCTGAAAGTGCTAGAAAGTATAGAATTTCTGACTTGTCCCTGACATTTTTGCGTCTAATGCGCGGACTCCGCCATTTTGGTACCCTTGAGTCCACAAGTAGGCCCAAGACGAAACGGTTTTCCTTCTCTGTTCCTTTTTTTTCTTCCTCTTTACACATACACAGCTCTACACAAAGCAACATGCTTCACATCTAGATATATGGTAAAAAATTCAAGTTAAAATAAATTTTATTTCCACTTATGGAGGTTTTTGCAACGGAGAGGAAAGGAATGAAGAAATCTTTCGTCTTATAATGATTCCACTGTATTTAATTATGGGGAAATTATGTACTAAGTCTGTGATTTATCAAATTCAGTTAAAATGTTTATTATTGCGTTATTTTTGGCAAACAATTCAAGTTGAAATAAATTTTATTTCGACTTATAGAGGTTTTCGCAACGGAAAGGAAAGAAGTGAAAATATCTTTCGACTTATAATGATTCCACTGTATTTAATTATGGGGAAATTATGTACTAAGTCTGTGATTTATCAAATTCAGTTACAATATTTTTGATTATATTTGTTATCGTCGAAACACAGTGAAACCTCGATTATCTCGAAGAATCATAGCTAAAACTATTCGAATAGTCAAACATTTCTTATAAGAAGTAATTTCGTTTTTGTACGAAAGAGGGTTGTTACCAGCCAAAGTTTAGCAATCTTTTCTCATAAGCGAAAAGAGTATTCTCGTAATCGAAATTCTACTGTACCAGAGCTAGTGCAACGAGAACTTGCTTAACGTACTATAAAGTTTCAATGAAGTAGATCAATTTTCAAATATTATTTTAGCCAGGAAATAATCTGTTTGAGAAATTTCCACTTTCAACTACCGTCTTAGATAACCAATTTAACCAATCGATAGTTGATCAGTCAATAATATTAATATTAAAATTATAGTTAATCAGTCAATAATATTAATATTAAAATTATAGTTGATCAGTCAATAATATTAATATTAAATTTAATTAATATTAAATCAAATGTTTTATACAATTCGTAGCAAAATGCAATGAGCTATTATTTTAAACGTTTAAAGGCGACGATTGAAAGCATTTAGCGAATTAGGGTACTAAGTTTCTAAAACTTTTAATGTCATCAGTGCCTCATTGTGTGCAACGATTTAATCGCGATTTATCTCGAAGATTAATTCCATTGAGCGAAAGCTTGGAGCGAAAAAATAGCGGGAAGAGAACAAACCAGTGATTCGAAAGCAGTCAGACCGGGAAAGCCGATTATTACTTTCCCCGTTAAATTTCAACGGGCTTCATGCATTTTTCCGTCCGCCACTGTTATCGGTATTGTTCCGTTTCGTTTGCTCGTTTCCCACGCACAAAGGGCTGGTGTTTGAAAGGCAGAGCTGTTTGTTCAAACATCTCGTTTGCAGTGGATTAAAACGCTTTCTAAGTGGATGAATTAATGAAACTTAATCTACAGTTGATGACTCAGCAGAGGAATATTTAGATTCGCCAGATTCGCGCACGAAAAGAGATGTACACGCTATATTTCCTTTCGATCGTTGACGCCGTCACGTCAGAATTAAATTAATGCAAGATTTATTCAAACAGAAAGACCGAATTTTGTCAGTTTCTTTGGAAATATCGTTAATCTCGTTTCGAAAGAAGGAGCAGTGCTGCGATTTGGAGCTTTTAAGTAAAGCTGACATTGATATCTCGTTAAGTAGAAATAATATTAATATTAATATTAAATTAATATATTTGATTTGTAGGATAACCAGTCTGAACCAATCGCATTAAATTTTTAAAGCGAATCATAATATCACAGAATATCACAGAACTGCATGAAATCTTCGTGACATAAAATTCTTCTCTCATTAATAGCGTCCTTAAATTATTCGTTTCAGCACATCAACAGGATAACTTTAATAATAATTAAATCTGTTCGTTAATATTGAAGAAAAGTGAAAGAAATTCGCCATTTTATCACGAGAAGTATCAGTGAAATACAAGATCCGAGTTGGAAGCTGTATAAGAGTCGTGGATATGGATAAATGCAATTAAACGAGATGCAACGTTCGCATTTGTTACAAGCAAGTTAGTTTCAACAAGTTATTCGCGGTGCAATTAATTTATTAATAACGAGTCGCGTAATACGCGTGAAATCGTCGGGGAATTCCCTCTGACCGTGCTGGAACGTCTTTTTCCTCGCGGAGGAAGAGATTATCGCTGTCGTTTCTCTCTTTTTCTCTCACTCTCTCTCGATTTCTGTATATTTACGTTGCACAAACATATTTGGAGCGTATTATTTGAACGCGTACGAGGGACGATAGAGGAAAGTTACGGTTACATGGACGAGAAACTTGGTCAGTGTATATCATGTCCCGATAACGTCTGACGGAAGTAGAAATTGCACGCTTCCTGCAAACGTGTTCCACAGCCGACCATGATCGAGACTGTAAGCTGGACCATTATGCAAAGCGTCTGAAATCAAATTGTTGGAATTCTCGGCTAATGTAGCAAAATCGCGAAATTAGGATTTTAACGAGACTGAATTGAGTATCGTTGTTTGATTGTTTTTTGTATATGAGTTTGGAATTCTTATTATGATCAGTATTAAATGAGTAGGCAATTTTCAATTGTTGTAATTCTTTTTCCTGGTCGCAATTAGAAATAGATCAGATGAATGTGATTATGGATGGTGTATAGAAAATTAAAGAAGAGATACGAATTATTCAGAACAGAATGCGTTTTCAAGATTATAGTTTTTAATAAATATCTATAATCTTCATGTGCATTTTTTATTAATTTTTTTTATAGATATTTATATGTATTTGTTGTTGTGTAAATAGAATGCTTTGGTTGTTCTGTGTAATGTGTCTAAATAGAAAGATAAAGAGTATTTTTTGACGGGTTACATTTGTATAAATACAAGATTCATGTTTCGTGGAAAACTTATACATTTGAAATGGAACTGAAAAATATTTATTTAAAACATTTCGCACCAGTTAATCACTCTCTTTCGCCACTTGGTCAAATTCATTTCACTGTCCTTTCGCAGAAAATAATGAAAATATTCGATAAATTTTACTTAACACAACAGGTGGCGAATGTAATAAAATAATATTATTATACCTAATACATAATATATATTAAAAAAATAGAAAAATGTATGTATTACGCAATTAGATTTTACACAGAGGGACGAAAACTATTTTCTCATTGATCTGAAAATGCAGATTTCCGTCGATTCGTTATCCCTCGCCAAAGAAGAGGCGGCATCCGAATATTTGCACAACTTTGATCAATCGAACGCAACCGGTGGTGTAACCGGTCTTCCGGCTTTTTGCTTCTCGTTGCGTTCCAAACAATCTTATTTTTGCCTGTCCGGCCAATCTATTTATTCGCCCGTTGCTGCAACGTACGTAATTAGATTTACCAATCTACCCGCCTGCACGGAACTTCTTGCTCGGACGGCTGAACGATTCATTAATTCTGCGTACAATTGCATAGAGCAACCGTTACAGAATACATCTTTCACAGAGACGAATGGTTCGTTCCTCAAGGTGGTTCCGTTACCGCCTAGCCATTCAAGAAATTCGTTTCTGCCCTTAAAATTTCATCATTCAATTCACAACATGAGATAATTAACGACAGAGTCAGCTGTTCGTACATCGTATCGATTCTCATGAGAGTGAAAAGTTCGCTGGTACTTTTTAGCGTGATACGAATACATAATTTACGATTTCGATGACAATCGATAACAAATGTGTGCACGCACAGTCATTTCACGCGAAAAGTTTAAAACGATACATCGTTCGACTTTGCAAAGAAAAATGGCGCGCGATGCCAGTAATCCATTTAATAAAATGCATGGAGAGTCGAATGAAACGCGACGCGATCGTATTTCTATGCAAACAAGTGGCGATAACTGAAATCTGTAACAGCAATTTGTAAATCTCGTATTGTACGATCGACAGAGTCCCAGATATTTCGCGTTTCTCGTCAAAAATGGCTGAAGCAATTTTCCGTCAGAGCTTCAGTAACAAAAATTAGGTTCGACCATTGAATTTTCATCGTGTTTCAAAGTATTTAAAGCTTCTACATATATTTTACATTTTTTATAAAAGAAGAATTGAAAAGTTTTCGTGCGTTTCGCGCAGTTTTAAAGATAGTTCGATCGTCTCTAAATATTCGAAAATATTATTTGCAACAATCGAGTCGACGTGAAAGCTATTCTGAATGCAGTCGCTGAACGCGACAGTCACATGCTTCGGAAGTCAATTCTCTATTTATCAGCCGCACGATTTACACTCGGCTGACCTCCTTCCTTAAATGCACACCGCCATCAATCTTTCGTGCGCGTTCACCAATACCAGTGTAAACGTCTCGATCGATTCTTCTTTTTTAAATAACACGAATTGTTTCCTCGTTTCACGAAGAGTCGCGCGATTCCCGTTCAACGCAATTCAAAACTCTTCGTTATGTAATTTTCTCACGAGCTTGAAGCGTAGACACGATTGCACATCGGTCGTGGAAAACAAATGCACGTATCGCTGTTCGCCAGGGTAATATAAAAAATATAAAACGATTTAGTATCCACGTGGGCACTGCCAACAATGGAACGAGGAAACCGATTTTTCATAGTTGTCACGACTTTTAAATCTCGATTCGTAGATTAATCGCAGCGATACGAGAAATCGCGGTAGATGCAATTCTATGGGACTGCGAAAGTAAAGAATCGAGCTAGAATATTTACAATATCTCTTACAATTACATTCTGTATAATAGTGACACTTTTATTAAATCTCATTTTCGTGATTTATATTTATGCACTCGCAAGGACAGAGGTCTTATTAAATTATAATTAATACAATGGAACGTGAAATTATAAATTCATCCGTAGGTAAATGTTAAACTGATGCGTCAATACTTTTTTTTTAGATCTATGCACGCCTAAGAAACGAATTCCTGTTAACCCGTTTTTGCGTCACATCTTTAATTTTCCTTCTCACGCGTGCTACCTTTTATTTTATTCTGAGGCCATCGCAAAAGCCCCACCGCGTTTCTCATTTATCATTCGCGTTATTCTAACAAACGCAGATAATCGCGACTAATCGATAGAATAAAACACTGTGGGCCGTTTTAACAAAGTTACTATTCTAAGTTACAGTCTAGTCACTTCAGTGCCAATGAAAATTATCGTTACCATAATTACACCCGCCCGTGACTTCCTGTTTATCCGAAATCGAATAAACACTGTTAAGAAAACGGTGGCTTAAAGAGAAATCTCTTGCATCCACGCTATGATGTTTACGATGTAAATAAATATATTTTCTGCGTGTTCAAACACCACGCGCGTTCAACTTCAATTTTCCACAAATACTTCTATACGTGTGTACAATAATCGACACCAGTTTCAAGAAGCAAGTTCTAGATTTCTTTTCAAGATTCTTCAGAAGACTTTTCAAGAAAAAAAGTCTTATTCTGAATGGATTCAATTCTTTTCTGTTAATTCGTGCGACGAAAGAACAGCAGAAACTTGTTTAAATTAATCAGATTAAATACAAATTTTTGCTGTCCTTCAATTTGTTTGTATTTTCTCATGCAACGTGAGGTTGTAAGCAAAAGCCTTTTCAGATGGCTCTCGATTATTATACATGTATGTTGCGTTCGATTATTTGCTTCGATTAGAGCGTAAGGGGGTGGCTTTTAATGTCAAAGTTGTGAGTGCTGAAGGAAGGAGGTTTAATTAATACAATGCCATCGATTTGGTCTTCTTGATAGCATAACTGACACTCTGACGAATGTACTTCTTGGTTGATTACTTTATACAGAGTATACTTCATTATTCCTTAGCGAAATGGTACCTAAATTCTCTTTGCTTGTGGTACGTCAATTGCTACTGAATCGAGACATTAAAGCTGCGAATTTTTACAAATCCCAAGGCAACATTTAAGGCTTTAATCTCTGCATGTAAAAAAATTAAACTAAGATAAGAAAAAAAAGCAAACAATAATTGAGTGTCGTCAAAAATATCTTATACACGTTAGTACCATAAACTTGGTTTCAAAGATTAGAATGGCCACCATTTTCGCCACGTAACAATATGTATAGATGCACTTATGGAAAATTTAAATCGAATGCACGTGATACGATGCGTTCACTTACGAACCTTCGACGAATGTAAACAATTCGAAATGTTTCATCGAGGATAAGAAGCAGCGCTAAATCCAATTGCTCTCGCCAAGTCACGAGATCGTGATGGATGACTCATTTGCTTGTCAGCTGTAGCCGCGTGATTATTTCTTACTTCGAGCTAGAACACGTGACTCGTGTGCGATTGTCACAGTTATTAGAGATGAAATGGTATTTTTTCTAGCGTTGATAAGTGCGTGTCTCTTCTCCTTAATGGAGCCGCTTAATTCATGTGAATGTTGCCAATCCTTTCCAGCGATAATGGTTCTGCTTTCCTTTAAATACTGCATCACCTTGTCCTTTTTTAACGCGGCTGTTGCTCGGTTCTCGAGCGACGGAAAATGGCCACCGTTTCTTACCGACCTCCTCCGCGTTCATTTATCATCCGAAGCAATTAATCCGTCCAAAAGTCAATTCGCGTCGCGACAAATGAGAGGGAATGAAAAAATTCTTATTCCCGGCGGATCTCTCTGTTTTCTGTGGACTCATGCGACAGCAGGACAGCGGGAATTTGTTTTTTTTAGCGCCAAGGTTCATTTTATTGCCGAGGTTCGATGAAGTTTATTCTACTTCAATTGAGTTTACAGAATTTATTGTATTTTTTGAGTGACATGTTGCAGCGTTTAATATTGAGTTTTAGCAGTTATTTGGTGTCATAAATAATTGCTGCTGGAATTATTTAAAGCAGAAAGTTAAACTATCTTTTTGTAGAAAACGATTTGGTATTTCAACGAAATTGTTGTTGGTTGTAGCGATAAAAAAATGTAGATTCAGTGTGATTATGCGTTATTCTATTCTGATACCACACGATAATTAAATATACATTTTTTTAGATCATTCGATATGTATTAAGACCATTGGATTACTTCTTTCAGAGTTCTATGAAGTGTAGTATATTAGATATTGGAAAAAAGGTCTATAAGAAATATATATGGAAATTAAATAGATCATATATTACATTAATTGTACATGTACATATAGAAAGTTTATACATTGTTAAATGAATAGAAGAACGATTGCGTCAAAATCCATAATCCATGAATCCTCATCTTTCAGTAAAAACAGAACTAAGCTCGAAATGGTGGTTTTAGGATATAACAAACTCTCAAAGATTGCTTTTGCAAAGCTAAACAAGTCATACAAATCGTCGAGGTCAGCAATATTTGTTAAAATTTCCGACTATAGCTATCGAAGCAATTTTTAAACGCGCATATTCCCAAACTGCAATTTTCCATTTACTTGATTCCATCGAACATACCGGTAAAATTACTCGCCTTGCTTTTAAACGCATCGCGCGCGTGCATAATGGACTCGAGCAATAAACGCCGCTCGTCGCTAATAATTTATATCAGTGAATCAAAAATTAATTAAACACACTTGACGAATCGTTCTGCTTATGGTGTCAATGCGTCGTATCAAAAGTATATCTCGCTTGCGTCAGTTTCGAGGCCAGGTCCAACGCGTTTAAATGCCTACAAACCAATCTTTGCTTCTTCTGTGTTCGAGTGAAACGTCTATTTTCGGACACCGTTTGTGTTCGCGAAGTTATTGGCATACTTACTTATGTATCGCAATAGAGATGTCAGATGGCAAACAAACGAGACTTTTGAGCCAAAACCGAGTAGAATGTTCGGTTTGTGCTCGAATTTGCCGGCGTGCGAACAGCAGAAATACCGTTCCGGTGACGAGCCTCGAAACGATGCGACTCTCTCATCGTCCAAGCGTTTTCCGATGGCCGACGTAATCGTTTGAGTGGTATTTCCGCCAGTGACTGAATCGCGTTCAGAGTAACGCGCGAACGGAAACTGTATTGCGAAATAAGACGATCGAGCGTGATTAATTACCTGGTAATATTTGAAGGACCCTAGGAAATTCGTTTGGAGAACGGCTGATTCGCGTGTTCTTCACTGTCTGTCTTATTTGCAAAAAAGAACGAGGCAAGAAATGAAATTGAAATGAATTTCTGAATTTTTATAATTCAAACAATATTTCGTTTTTAGTAAAAAAAGTACAGACTGGCTTTTATCATTTTTGTTCGCGCAGAAATAAAAATTACATGTTCTTTAATAAACAAGTAATAGACTATATAAAATAGATTTTTAAATGGTTAAGGATTTAATTCATTTTGTAATAATATTAGTAGTATTATTTAGTGAAGATAATGTTTTATTGAATAGTCCTTTTGGGTCATCTCAAACAGGAAGGAATAAGTATTATTCCGTTATTTATGCGTGTACAACATTGTCGTGCATATTTATACTAAAATCGAGGATTTGGATAATGAACTTTCGTGCATAGATTTTTCTTCGTGAAAGCTGAACTTCCGTAGACAGATTTTTCTTTTTGGAAGCTGAACTTTCGGTAGAGTTGTGCGGGGCGACTACAGCAAGTAGTAGGAACCACGCATGGTCAGACTTCCCAGGTTTCCCTCTAACTTCCTCCAGCCCGTAGTTTGTAATTGTTCCATGCGACTGTCGAGCGCCAGTGAAGCGTAATAGCTTGCAGACGCAAGAAAAATAAGGAAAATAGTCGTTTATATGAAGCAATTAAGGGAATTTCATTTCGCGAAAGGAATGCGAAGGTTAAGCCTCGTTGAAGCACGTCTTGGAATTACAGAAAGCTGGATACTATTTAAACGTTCATTAGAAGCCTGGAACAATTCTTCTCAGTAATTTATTAAGAATTTTAATGAACAACGTGCTTCGCTGTTGAAGAATCGCAAACAGTCCCTTCCTCTCTTCCTTTCTCTCCCTTTCTCTCTTACTAATCATTAATTATTTTTAACGTTTAAAATCAATTTATTTACGATTTTTCTTCTCACTACACATGCACTGAATATAAAATATTGTTACTATATTTAATTAATACCAAACTAAAAATTTGTAACAACTAAAAGAAAAGAAACTTTGATATTATACAAAATAAATATATATTAAATAAAATAAAAAAACCGTCAACAGCGTCCGAAGAACAGACGTCGTAAAACAGTGTTTTAAAGGTCCACGAAACTTGAGACGCGCGAGATTTTTTCCACATACTTACCAACGTGTCGAAAATAACCGAGCAAGTGGAATAGGTACGCCACATCGTCGCCAGTCGAGCAGGCACTGGTGCGTTTCCGGTACCGCGCTCTGTGATGCGCCAAAGAGCAACGACGGACCGTGCTGTTCGTTGGTAAAGTCGTGCAAGCTTCGTGCCAGCAACGGAAGCTCGCTGCTGCTCTGTTTTATCGACCGCAGTTATCCCCTCAAACGGATGTCGCGAGCTTTTGGTAGCGCGTTCGCCAGATTCGAACAGGTGGCGGCAAGCACCCCTGATCCGTCGACATCCACTGGACCAGACGGACGCGGGAAACATCGCGGCGTGAAATAATTACACGCTTTATCGACGAGATTCTTGTTGGTCCTCGAACACGTATCCGCCGCCGTTCCATCTTTAATTGGACTCTTCAGACTCGTTCGTCTGTTCTTCTGGGAAATCCAGCCGGCTCGTAGGATTTAATTTCCGCAAATTTATTCAGTTACGTGACTCAGTTTTTGATGCCGACTTCCTGACAGCTTCTTTTTCCACGGTTCGCCGCCGACGAGGGGGAGATGGTGATTGGTCGGACTTTCGCAGAAACTGGTCGACCCGTTGACCCATATACCGAGCAATTTTTCGACTTTATGAATATCGATACCGTCCCACGATTGGATTCTACTTTGATAAGCATTCTGCTGTTATTATGGGCAATGTTTCGTCGAAAATCTTGATGGGTTTTTCGTCGTTTATTTACCATACGATAAATGTCACAGCTTTGTAATTATTCTGCTAATGTTCTTTTTTTTTCTTTAATAAAAATCATTAATTTTTCTGAAGAAAATAATTCTTAATTTAAATTCTGTAGATCACTTTCTTTAAAAAAAGCTTCATAATTTCGAAATATCTAAATAATAAAAGAAATCACTGTTATTATGTACAGTTTTCCACGTCAATTTATATAATTGATATAAAATGCTTCTCGAAATCAGATAGCTGCTTTAAAGAAATGAAAGAGGGAGAACGTAGTTGTTTGGAATCGAGGAAAGTAAACAGCTGTTGCAGATATAAAGAATTTAGCGAATGAAGACAAATGGATTTCTTCTTCGTAGAAGTAGAAGGTGCAACGTTTCTAAATCACATTATGTCGTGGGTTATGAACACGTAGCGATTAATCGATTCCACTTGCTCCAGCAGCGGGACCGCCGCAAATTCCATGTCGGATGGGCAAATAGTAACTAAACGCGACCGCATCGTCGTCAGCGACATTTCGGTTAACTGTTAGCGGCTGCATAAGTTGTAAGCTAGACTATTTCTAAGGTTTTGTGGGTCGCGAGTCTCGTGAGCTTCTCCAGCTGCTCGTCAGATAATTTCAGCCATAACCAAGCCAGGCTGTCCGCCATTCGTCTCGTGCATGTGCACTCCAAAATGAGGCTTCGATGTCGTTGACCATTAATTGGTTAACAGAGGAATTTTTCTATCTTCCAGAGGAAATGAACGAACATGTAATATTTGAAGAGTTTACTTTCGAATTTATGCGAAATTTGAAAATGACATTTGGAATTCGTCGAATTGAAATTTCTTTAATTTCTATAGAGCATGAAATTATGTGATTTGTATTCAATATCGAACTTTTAATTATCGATCGTCTGATATTAAATTTTCATTATTAAATTTTGTATTTTCAATATAAAGTACTTGATATACAAAATGAGTCGCAGCTCGCAGAATAGAACTTTTTATTTCATTCGCTGCAAGTCTTGAAACTGAACTCTATTCGAAAGCTTGCTTTATTGGCTTTAATTTCTGTACAAATTGGATTTTCTGCCAAGAATCGTAAACAATTCAAAACGCGCATCAATACACACCAATATCGTTTGAGAGAGATCGATCTGGATAGAGTGCTTCCAAGTCGACATTTCTAGTTCTTCCGCAATATCTGGTCGTAAGTATATACACTCCTAGAATGAAACTTTGCAATTTTTGTTCACGTTTCATTCCTCAATTTCTGCTCACTGAAATTGCCAAATGTTGTCTCTAATAGTCTTAAGAGGAATTAACAAAAAAGATTTTCCTGGTAAAAGACAAAACTAGAACGCTTTTACTTTGTTTCTTCTGATAAATATTGAGTTACTATTCGATCGTTCATTATAATAAATTTTATTGTTTCTATGTATCACAAATGTTGTAGAACAGCGATTAAGTATTGTACCTATGAAACATTGATTACATAGCGCCTGCCTCTTATTTCGAACTTGATGTTATTTCAACTAACAATATGGCGTTCCCTACGATCTTGTTACGTGATAGAGGCTGTTGAGTGGTTGAGTTACTAATTATTCGAATCGAATCAAAGGGTTGTGCCACTACGCTTTGAGAATAATTATGTTTGAAACGCTGATGCATCAATGAATTCTGTGCTTACTAATCATAGACAGAATCGAAATAAAGTTGTATCCCTGAGTCAAACGTAGTGACAAAAATATGGGAAAATTTTATTGCCAATCGAGTAAATTCGTTTACATAAAATGTGATTTTCTTATTGGAAAGTGTATTAAACGTACATGCAGTTATTCGAAATCAAACTTCGATGCTAAACTTTATTTTCTAAGAAAGATCGAACAGCAATACTGCCGTTTCTATGCAAATTACGTATATTCCCATAGCGAAGCCAATGAAGCTATGGAGTATGCCACGAGTGCCCCTTATGGAGCCAACGAAGTGCAACGGGTTCAATTTTCCGCGAAATCTTCACCGAATTATACGCAATATTTCTCCGTCAGTCATCTCGATTTCTCCTCCTTGTTTTTCAAACAGAAGCACAGCCATTTCGCAGAACACAGAATACAAATTTCTCACTATAAATTAACATTACAAACATGAGAAGCAAATCTCTTATTAACCCTTTCAGATTTCCAATTTTCTGTTCAAAAGCAAGTAGACAATTTCAAGTCACAATTATCAATAATATCACCTGAGTATAAATTATAGTATACACCAGATCTAAAAAAACCAAAACCACTCATTCAAATTCTCCATACAACTCTACCTCCCAATAAAAACCCAAAACAATTCAATTACTCGCTACAATAGCGTATCGCAGCACACCTTACAATAAATCCCATTAATCACACAGTACACAACCATGAACCCTTAAAAAAAAAAAAGACCTACCAAACGCATGAACCAAAGTTTCCAATCGCTCTCGCAACGATTCGATGAGTATAAATTGTAATATACACCAGATCTAAAGAAACCAAAAAGCACTCACTCATCCAAATTTACCATACAACTCCTTCCCCAATAAAAACCCAAAACAATTCCCATTAATCACACAGGATACAACCATTAACCACTTAAAAAAAAAAAAAGACCTACCAAACGCGTGAACCAAAGTTTCGAATCGCTCTCGCAGCGATTCGCCAGGCACGCGTGCACCGCTCGCTCCATCGGGGGGAGATCATGCAAGAACACAAGCGGAGGAACGCTGGGCAAAGGGTACGGTGGCGTGATGCGCGGATAAAAGTGACCTTTTCCGGCGGTCCGGCAATATTTTCAAATAAACGTTGGTGCGAGGCACGGGGCGCCCACGCGAACGTGTTCCTGCGGCCGGCTCACGGAGACTGCGTGGCGTTCCGCGCAGGGCCGTCGAGCACCGCGGTTATAAAAGGGATCGCCGGCACCCGGAATGCGCCAGTCGCACGCTGATTCAGGTGGCGAACGCCCGCGAAGGTCAGAGACGCCGCGTACAACCGCCAGGTGAGTCCTCCACACCGTACAAGGACTTCGTTAGATCGCGAGGGGCTGATATATACGCGAGTCTCCAACCGCGAAAGGTCGCGCGGGCAAAAAAATATGCAGTTACGCGACGCGCGAGCTGTACGCGCGTTGGCAAATTTCGGTGGAAAAGGGGGAAGCGCGCGATCACCTGCGAGAGAAATGTCAGCCGCTGGTACGCCCTTCGAGAGGGAGCAGTGTCTTTTTTTATACTTTTTTCTTGAGCAGTTTCACTTTTCAGAATTCTATTATTAGGTGATTCTATTTTTGTAAGGTACGAAGTAAAGATAGAACGTCTGCGATTGAAAGTTTTTAAATTAGCGGAGTTGTGGGGAAAGTTTCTCTGCGAGGAGAGAGGAGTATCTAATTTTTCCTCTTGAGAGAAGTATGATAAATATTGGTGGAAGATATTTGCTTGTTTTTATTTTTAATTTGGCAGGGAGAGAGGCTGGATTTAATTTATCACAGTTTTTCTGAATAAAGTAGAAGAGTTTGGTATTATTATTGTTTCTATTTCGTTCTTTTTTTGTTTCAAACAGGGGTTGAGAGAATATTTTATCGTAGCAAAGAGTGTTGTTAATTATTTATACATGTAAGCTTGCTAGAGAAACTGAAGCGATAAAGTGATAAGTTTTTTTCTTTTAAAAAAAGTTTCTAAAATGTGTCATCTCATTTTATTATTCCGTAGGAGAGAAAGGAATTTTATTCGCTAAAGGTGCATCGTTAAAGGTGTATAAAATTATTGATGCGTTCCTCCTGCTCTTTAAAATTCACTGGAGGTACAGGAAATTTCTCTGAAGAAAGTGTTACAGAATATTAATACATTTATTAAATAGAAAAGTGTTTTCCTTTCAACAAGATAACTTCTGCTCATTCAAACAGTATTTTTTTTTTTTTAATGCAAAACGCGATCATTTAAAATAATCCGCTTCAGAATTCAAGTTTCATTAGCAGCTTAAAATTTAATCACAATTAAATAACCCTCTCAAATTCAATATTTAATTCTCAATGTTACTATTCCATCCACTATTCCATACAAATTTCATCACCGCGTTTAACCCCAATCACAAGTTTCAAATTTCCAAAAATAACTGAACAAACTTCTTATAACCTACAAAAAACAACAAATCAGTGATGTAAAATTAACACGGGTACCAACAAAAGCTCACGCAAACCAAAAGTGCTCCAAAATACATATAAACTTGCTTAAAAAAATTGATAAAAAAAATATTTCCAACATAGTACACACTGGAAATTTCCATTCGAGAAACGAAACCCTTTGATCCTCACGTCGAACCACCTTTAATTCGTCGTTTACTCCTTGATTGATTCGCGTTTGGGGCTGCACGCTACACCAATGCGATCGTGGTGTAATTCAATAAGCAAACGGTCCATTAACGTGGTCACGCGCGATAATTAATGGAATCGGATGCGAATTCGCGACCGCGATCCCGTTTCCGGTGTTCTTATTCGGGCAGCGGAATAAGGGTGGGTTGTTGGGCGCGAACGAGGGTTGGTTGACGACCGCGGTTGAAAGGGACCGGGTCGAAACTCCGCTTCGAAGGTAAAAAGAGACACCGTAGCTGGTCTAAGTTGCTCATCCTCTCTGTATAGGGGTTAACAAACAACCTGGAACAATGGAAGTGTTCGACTTTGTGGGGCGAACGTGGCTAACCCGTACGTTCGCCTTTTAACGAGAATTCCGATGCAGCCTCTGTATACACTTCCGGTCAAAAGTTTCGTATCGTTCTCTGGCTTTCACCCGTGCCGTATCCTCTTCTAATTTTCTTGTCTACACCAAGTTATTATCGTTTTATATAATTGCAATACTGTATCGTCTGTGTTTCGTGTAACTGTAGATGAATTGTGGTTTTGTTTGTTTAAATGAGAAATATTTCTTGGTTTATATAGTTACGAGTGTGAACGAGGTGAGAATGTTGTTTTCGTGGAATGTTTGAAATGATTATTTTATTTTTGTAGATTTTTTGTTGAAGAGTTTCCCTTTAAGATACGCAATTTTGGATTTTTATCGTTAGTTCCTTTTTTTCTTTCTTATGTAGCGAAGTAAAATTTTAGATTTGTAACGCGGTCTTTTTGTTTCAAATGATTTTTTGAAGTCTGAGGCAGTTTGTTGAACTATGTGTAAAAGGATTTTTTTTTTATTTGAGATTGAGTAGGATTATTATCTCGAATGAGTCGTAAATATGTAATTATCCGTGCAAGTAGTAGGCTACACAAACTTTTTGAGCTTTCAAGCCTTTTTGTGTTTACGTTTCATCTGAATCTATGGGGACTTGAAAAAATTGTCGAGTTAATTGAAAAAGTTGTCGTACTAGTTGTGAGTTTGTGATGAAAAAAATAAAATGTTATTCATAATAAAAAATATATAAAAATGTATAAAATAATAAGCACATGGTACTGAGTCAGCAAAAAAATTTGACGACTAAAAAGCGAATGAGTAGCTCTTTGTTACCTTTTCCTTTAAAAGGAGATTGTGTGTGAATCGCTGTCGAGCGATATATACATGTACAGTGTGCCTGTACTTAACACGTGTAAAGTTGATATCCGCTTCGTAATTACAGGCCGAAAATACGAGGCCTTGACTGACCTTGTTTTCACTTTTTAGAGTAGAGTGTTGTGACAAGATTAGATCTGTAACGATCGATCTATGCCCACCTAATGAAACTGACTTGCCTTCATATTTCTATCGCTACGGGAAACTTACTGTCGCGTAACAACCTGTGAATAATTGATTTTCTAATACAACCGATAACCTTTGAGCATTACTCATCAGACTTTTTATTGCTACGATTATAATTAATAGCTTTAATGTTGCCCTTTAAATATAGCTTCGTGCTTGGATTTAAAGTGTTTTTATTTTCTCAAAATCGCTGTTGAATCCACTGAAGTATTTCCATATTTCACAGAAATCTCATCAGTCCTTAAATTTTAATAATCAAATGTCAATCGATTGTAATTGCTTGATACGTCTCAAAGTCTGTCGTAATCAAATGGTTAAATATATTAACAAAGTCAATGCTTACTTTTGCAAGCTACTGCTTTTATATATTCTATTTCATGCCATTATTACCAAATCTTTTCCATTCAAAATAATACAATTTCATGCATTTCGTCTTTCGTTATTACTAGTTAAATCAACGATATAAATTCATTTATAATCATTCTTTAATAAACGATACATAATAGTATATTAACAAAGTCAATGCTTACTTTTACAAGCTACTGCTTTTACATATTCTATTTCATGCCATTATTACCAAATTTTTTCCATTCAGAGTAGTACAATTTCATGCATTTCGTCTCAATAAACGATACATCAATTGATATAAATTGTTATTTATGACATTATAAAAGTCTCAAAGTATCCATTATGCAAGCATACTTTACCCAACAATGAATTTAGAAGTCACTTGAAAACACGCAGTCGAGAGGCTGCGAACAGTTCCAAGAATCACATCAGGCACGTTTCAAATGTTTCTGTTGATAGAATTTCGCGTTTTCCTGGAATTAACGACGTCTCTACAATAATAAGATTTTCGCTCCTCGCCTCTGTGACCGTGGACATCAGGCCGTTTCGTCGTTTGTGTATTGAGCCTGTTAGTCGCGCGTCGCGTTTCCTCAGGGTAACACCGTCCATGCTGGAGTGGTTAACTTTTCTAGAAATAATGTAGTGCCATTTTCATCGATCGAACGTAACGAATGGTATTTGCGAATTAATTGCTTATTATTTGAATGATCGTTCCATATGTAGTAATAATTTATTTATGGCAATTTAAGTGTTTAATATAATATCGATCGAGGATCCAGTGTGACAAGAAGCAGATACAATTGTCTGAGCGAGGATTATCGATACTGAAACTCTGCGATCAGGAGTAAGCAGATACTACGTTACACTTATGTTCTTTAAATGTTTTACGATATATTTAATAAGTTATATATCGTACAATATTTATCGAACAACGAAATTGAAGAAAATAGAAACTCTTTTAAGCAAAAGTTTAGTGTTTTCGTTGTTTTCTACCCTTGATACGTAATTTTTCAGATAATTGAAATTTCATTAATTAAATGTTATTTTACAATCATCCATCTTGGTCTGTCGTCCTCAATTTTATCGAAAACGTGCAATTTTTCTTTTGAAGATACTGCGAATGAATTCTCGTCTGAATGATACAGCTGTTGCGTCTCAAAGTCTGACGTAGTCAAAGGGTTAATAATAACACGTAAATCGTTAGAAATTTTCTAATTTTTTAAACAGGCTATTTAAATTTACAATTCAACGACATCTATTCTCACGTAACCTGAATTTCAACCCCAATTCCTCCTCGAATCACGAGCCTTAGGGAAACGCCGCGTGAACCATAACTGTGACTCTCAGTGACGTTTGAATACGAATAGCAAGTACCATCAACCAGAACATCTGCATACATGCATGCGTTTGACGTGAAATTATTACCACTGATATTACCCTCGAATCTCGCGACGCGATGCATAAATCGCATCGCGAATCAATGCTTCTCGCAGCTTAAATCAACCGGAGAAAAACCAACAATCGAACGCGTAATCACGGGCCATTTCGCGTCGTTGGTACGCGTTTCGAGGGTAGTTTTCTGTGTCACGCATCGCGAGGACCTCCACCAGCCGCGAAGTTGAAGCGAAATCCGCTGGGAGTTCCGTGCGTTTACGCGTTCGCCAGCCAATGAAACGTTCCTGGCCGCTCGAGGGACTAAATACGGCGCACGGGGTTTTAGCGCACCAGCCAGGGGTGATTTGAGCGCGAAAAAATAATTACGAAACTTTGCGAAAATGTACTCGCGTCGAGGTTCATTTTCCCCTGGGGCTAGGGTTGTTTTTGGTGTTTCGCTGCTTCCAGTTAGAGAGTCAGCTGACGTAGTTATGGCTGCTGAGTGCTAGGCGAACGCTACTCGTTTCACGTGTTGGTTCAGAGAAGAATATTGTTAGTTCAGTTAATTGTGGTAAATGAGATAAAGTGAAATTAGATGTTGAATGGAAGCTGGGGTTCTTTCAGTTTCCAATGTATTTGAGCTAGGAATTTTCTGCTATTTATGTTTAGATTTTGTGTTATTCTCGGATGTTTCGTGCGTGACCAAAAATGGCTGCGTTTATTATTAGATAGTTCATGGTGTGTAGATTGATAGCGTGGTTGTGAAGACTGGAACACAAAATTCACTCGGATATGGGTTAGTTAATGAAGAATTTGAAGTATAATTTGTCGACTTGTATTTCATTTTTATTCAGTCAATATTAATTTATGTATAATATTTTGAGGGTAATTTCTGTTATTTTTAACAGTTTTTAAAATTCTATTTCCACATACATATGTTATATATAGTTTACTTTTACTTAGCGCTGAATGCTGGTACCTGCACAAACTATCACTGTTTTAACAGCTGACCGAAACATTATTATTTCATTATGAAATATCACAACAACCATTGCTTGCATTACCAAAACCGAAACCGCCTAATTATACCGTCGAGTACCTTTACGAAAAGCAACCTTTACATCAGAAATAACAAATCAAATTACATTCTTACTCGATCTGTTTCATATCATGGTTATATATATTATTTAAATAAAATACTTAAAAATGCAACGCAAGTTGTTTTCTCTTTTTTGACGAAAAAATAATTTAAAAATGATTAATTATTATATAAATCATTGCATGCACGTTGCTACAACATAAAGAATAAGATAATTAAAAGACTAGAATAATCTACATCGTTGAAACAATCGTTCAGAAACAGAAATCAATCGTCCCAATTAATTCCATATCTTCCATCTTCGTCCCAAATAAAATCATCTCAGACGAGTAAAAAGAATAGCTCGTTACATAAAAAAGAAGCAAAAGAAACGATTTAATCACGAATTGCGTTATCAGAATATTTCGAGACACGTGCCGTCTACGAGCCTTGAAATCGTTACCTGCATTTACTCAGTTGTAAAACTATTACGTACCAGCCGAGTTTATGATTCGAGCGCGACGAAGCTGCGCGTGGCATTGTGTCCTTTTCATTTTTAAAAACACTTTGAGAGAAGCGACGCGAGAAAGGCACGAAATAAACGGCTCCCCGTTCGCTCGCGCAACTTCATCGCCGCTGGATGGCGGTTTAACGTTCTGAGGGGGTGAATTTTTACCCTTCCGTTCCTTCCACGACAACGAAGCGAACGTTTCACATAATTTCTGCCTTTTAACGGGAAACAGGAAACGATGTATACATGTACATTCGCTCTTCGCCTTGAAAATAAATCGCGCTTTCTAGCCGAGGGAGCAGGCGAGGCAATTGCTGCCAGAACTGTCTTTTTATAAAAAGGGGCGGTTATTAAGCTTCGTTGCTTCATTGATAAGAAGCGAGAAACTTTGACGCGCTATTGCATTCCGTTTTAAATAGAAATCGATAGATCGAAGAAAGAAATAACGACGTGAAATTGTAAACGGAGATTCTGATGGGGGAAACTTTGTTTAGTCGAAGACGATACAACTTTGGATGAAGACGTTGAGGAGTGACGATCGAGAAATTTTTGAATCTGGGTAATTCTGGTCATTTATATGTTCGCAAACATTTTTGGAAAAGTGGAATCTAAATGGAAGTTTGTTTTACCCTTTAAATATTCTAATATTATTATTTTTATATATATTCTATATATTCTATATTCTAATATCCTCTTTTAAATATTAGAATCAAATATATAAGTTTCCTCTTTATTTTGAATAACTAAACGCTATATGTAACTCTACCTACACAAGAAATTAAATTCTCCAATGAATATTTCTTCTAAATCATCATCGTTAACACCTACTAATAAAAAAACAAAATATCTGTAAACCTCACACTCCAAATTAATAAAAATAATAAGAAATAAATTATAGTTCAATGATACAAAACTCTCTTCTCAATTTCTCTCAGAAAATTGCTTACAATTCCATCATAGACTAATCGTAACTCGAAAAATAATTACGTTCTTCACCAATTGATATTTGTTTAGCTGCCAGTGATATTTTCAAAAGATACTAACTTACCATACTCAAATATTGCTTAAAAAGGATTTAAACAGTGACCAGTAGAATACAGGCCGTTAGAATGCCTGAACGGTGAAACAATCTTCTATTTAAGGCCGATTTATGTACATACACAACCGCGTCGTGTCCGTTCCCTGTCTCGAGCGTGTGTCACGGACCCGAATTAATTACCATAGTTTTATATGGCGGCGATCTATATGTACCAGTGTCGTGTTCGTCATCGTCCACGACTTGGACCTGTTCCGGTCACGTTCGGTAGCCCCCGACATTTTCTTTGTTTCCGTGTCCAACCACGATGGGACACTGGCATGCCACGGACTTGCAAAGGGTGTTTCGATGCCACCAAACGTTTTGACACTGTACACACTGTTGTAGTTTTTACTCGACCATTTCAATCGACAAGTTTCTAACTGATTCATTTTTAACAGATAAGTTTGTAAATGATATTTCGTTAGAAGAGTTTTTTTTAAATCGTTTCGATGCCACCAAACGTTTTGACACTGTACACACTGGTGTAGCCAAGTTTTTAATCGATCATTTCAATCGATAAGTTTCTAACTGATTCATTTTTAACAGATAAATTTGTTAACTGATATCTAGTTGTAAGCGTGTATTTTCATTAAATGTTTTTTAAATCGTCTCGATGCCACCAAACGTTTTGACACTGTACACACTGTTGTAGCTAAGTTTTTAATCGATCGTTTCAATCGATAAGTTTCTAACTGATTAATTTTGAACAGAAATTTCGAACCTGTATCAATTAATAACTATAAAGTAAACTATAAATAATATTAAATGTTCTTAATTTTTTTATATTGGTTTTGGATAGCTGTTAATATCGATGTCGAGATAAATGTTTTAGTTACACCTGACTAAAGCTTTACTTGTCGATAACAGTATAAATATTTACGTTTCCTGCTTGCGAAGTTGTGAATAAGTAAATATATAATTCATGGATTCGTATGTTCGCCCGCTTTACATTCGCATTCCCATTCGTGCGACACTTTTCTCAAGGATTATCGATGGAACGTAACAACTCCATCGTTAACCATTATCAGCGAGGCAATTGTGCGCGACATTTTTCAATGGAAAATTAACGCAAACTCTCGCTTCTACGACGCGTGAACACACAACTTTTCAATTCATCGCGTTCCCCTGAATTTACTTTGTAGCGAAGTGTAATATTTGTCTGGAATGGTAATTGTGGTGAATAATATTTGCCAATGGAAATGTACGAAGTGATTGTATATTTAGTAATTTAATAAGAATTTGCATTACTAATGAACTACTAATATGCCATTTGTTTGTATATGGAAATCATCTTTCGAAGACGTTCGACATTAAAATGCGTAATAATTGACAAATTAATCTTATCAATCGTCAATTTTTATTTTCGTACATTTTTAGTTCTTAATTATCGTTCGAAATTAATTTTAAATAATATTACAGCATTGTTCCAAATAAATTATCACGTTGTAACGATTTATTACACGCCAGAAAGGTGCTTCATAAATTGGAAATTGATTATTCTTAATGGGCCTTTTGTTGACCGCGAGAGGAGAACGCAATGGTGGTTATAATTGCGATTCATGGACAACGTTAATTTGAACGATCGTTGTTGAATTAGCGATACTTCTCGCCCGCTTCGTGTACGTCTTCTAATTGGCTACCGTGTCGAATGCATTTACATTAAATTGGATTTCGCGCAATCGTAAGGATGAACGCAGAGATAATCTCTAATCTAATTAAACTTGGTAGATGATCGGTTCATCGACTTACCATTAAATAGATTCGATTATGTAGGTCATTTATCTTCCATCGTGCACTTTTTTCGCCCTTGGATTCTTCGACTCCCAACGAGAGTTCTCTCTAATTTCGCGATTAACCGTTTCTCAAGTGGTTCGAGCATTTTTATTTGCTTTTATCCAAAATGTTAACATTTTTTGTGTTTTTCATTCTTACGCATAATTATCCTCTTTAATCCACTGTTTTTCGTGCAATCACGCGTGCACGTGTTAATAATTTCACGATATCGTTGAATGCGAGTGTCCGATAAAATTGTTGCAGTAATTTTGTACGTGCAAATGTCGCCAACATTGCTCTGAAAACGGTTTTATCTAATTCTTCCTTTATTTGCATATACGCACGTGACATTAAATTTGTACACATTTTATCCATTCCACTCGCTCTCTTAATAAGATTACTCGCGACGCGATAGTGTTTATGCGATGCTTCGAGCAAAGGCGTCGCGACTGTCTCTTCGTTATACGTATCCACGTGAGACTGCAGTCATTAATTCATAGACTGAGTTTACGACAGTGGCATTTTCTAGAATTCTTGTTCCCTCCCCTCTATATTGCCTCGCAATCCTCTTTAGGAAGTCGAGGCGCGGAAATTAGTTTATTGGACGTTGGCTTGTCCACTTGCAAGCCATATGGATACACGTGCAGGCTCACCTCTATGTTTAATGCCAATTTACGTGTCATTGACTCAAACTATCGACGAAATAGCAATATCCAAGTGGAAGCATTATTACTCTTCATTTTTATTTTTTGAGATAGGGTTGTTCAACCCTTTGCAATCTAGAAATTTTCTTAAAAGCATTCTATAAAATCCAAGCCATTTTCAGTGAATTTAATAATAATTTAAGGTATAAAAAAGACTTCAATAAATAAAAAAGGGTGTTTAATTAATTAGAACTCTTTACTACATACATGAGACATCATGATAAATCAAACATACACTCTCGTGCATAAAGTTTAAAATATACCCAGATATCGATTACTCGAGGATATTCGCAATTACACTTTCTCAATTGTAAACATTCACACCTGCGATTAAATTCAAGCATCCATCCTTTCGTCTCTCGCATCGCAACAAAATGAATCGGTACTTAGAAGAGGTCTCAAGAGACAGCGAGACGACATCCTCGTATCCTCGCAGCGTCGACGCTTCTCGAAACTATCCCCGCGCTATTGTTGGGGCTTTATCGATTATCGATCGCGAGCTGTCACACTGGAAGTCGTCGCGTCAGACGGGCAGCGGTAATTCCGTCGCGATTCGAAATCCGCGCCCAGCGAACGTGTTCGATCGATCCTCGATCCGTATGCGACGCACGCCGCACTTGCTGCGACCGTTGCACACGGCCAGTCGATAAAGGGGCGGAGGTGTGCGCCCCTTCTGGTCGATACACGGGCCTCCGTTAGAACCGTCCCGGAAATGACGAAGACGTTCGTTCGCTGGCGTGGCGCACCGCTTTTGTCCTCTCAGGGAATTACTCACGGGAATATCGACGGAACTTGGCTGGAATTTTTGCCACGGCCGTTCGGTAACTCTGAGTCGTGTTATCTTGTATAAAAAAAAAAAGAGAGTAGGACGAGTGAAAGACAGAGAAGACGAAGAACGAGGCTGACAGGGAGGGCAAAAATAGATGGTACCGTTTAAGTATTCATGAAAAGTCGTAAAGGAGTTCTACGGATAAAGGATAAGAATGAAGTGTCTTTGGAAAGAGTTCCTTTGTTCCGTCAAGTCCTCCTGGAGATTGTTCTTCCAGCTTTCTTTTTGTTTTGGAGCTTAATAGCGATAACGGATCCTCGTAACTAATTAGATCGATCATTTAGTGAATAATATTTAGTTTCGAGGGAAATGCTGTAGTTATAGTTGGTAAATTAACGTTATTGGGTTGTAGCTTCTGTGATACATGTAGAATTGGGTTATTGTAGAAATAAAGGATCCCTTAAGAAAGTTTAATAGAATATATGTACTGTAAATTTCCAAGTAATTTAGAGCATATAAAAATAAGGAATTTGAAAGTAGAGTTACTTTACCCTTTTGATTGCCGTTTCGTTGACTTCCTGCCTGATCTCGATCTTGATCTTCTTTTATCTTATGGTATATATCATAACGTATATTTATTCTTCATAAATGCATGCACATTTATATATAGGAAACTATAAGTGAAAAATGGTTATCAACAGTCAACAGTTCGGCTCTTTCAGAACGAAAATTCGAGTGTACAGCCAGCAAAATTGTGTTCATTTTAGAAGCTATACTTTTTCTAGACAAATTAATTACTCTTTCAGTTGAAACGATTCCTGTCACCAAGCTACAGGACGCATGCACAAAAATGTTGGAAGCATCGTAATTGTTTAACACCCACAACCAAGTTAATTAATCGGTCCTCTTCAAACGATGTAATTAAGCATTGAAATTTCGTCACTGAAAGCCGACGATTTCCACGATTCGTTACGTTGTTCAAACAGCGAGACCGGACCAAGAATTAATTGCCTATTTTACTGGTACGAGAGCCGTAGGAAATTTCGATTCCTGTGTATCCGTCGTATCTGCGGGTTTGCTTAAACTGTCAGTGTAATTAGTCGATTTACCGCGAGCCCGTCGCGTGAAATCGTCCAAAGCACCCTATTCGACACGTTTCGAACGTTTCCTTTCATTCTGGCGATCGCGAAACACTGTCGCGTCGCGTCGCAGAGATCGATTAACCAACGGAAGATACTCGAACGAGATCGATCGCAGAATTTACAATAAATACGTGGCTACGTCTCGTGAAACGCGATTGCGAAGAGCGTGGCGCACGTACCTTCTTCGTTATCAACAGCATCCACGAATCGCATCGCGCGGCGTAGTCGATCTGAGAAACTTCACGGGACGCTGCAGCCGTCTCAAAGTGTCGCAGACGGGAGTTGCGCTCTGGCTTTCTCATTTCTGCACAATACACGCGACACACCCGACGTATAACGTCCTCGGTTTGGATAGATATTATGGAACTCGCAAGGTGCTCGGATGCATTCGAGATAAGTTTCGAAGAGTTTGTTCGCGTAAGCGGAGGGAAATGGAAACGGGGACTAATAAAATCGCGTTTGATGTTTCGCTTTTCGAGAAACGTCACTCTGGCAATTCTTCACGTCTTGAATATGAGCTGGGTCATCTAAATCGGATCATCTGTTGTACGAAAAGATTTCTCAAGATAGTTGTTGTCGAAATAACTATCGACAATTGACAAATTTTAAAAAATAATTATGGTAGAATAGAAAATACACGTGTTAACGAATGATTAAATTTTTCAATTATTCGTCATCCATCTGGAGTATTTCAGTTACAAAGAACTGTCTATCGATTATTAAATTTCTTCTAGTAACTTAAAAGTATCGATAACTGCTAAATTTTGTAAAATAATGATGGTAGAAAAGAAAATACGCGTGTTAACGAATGATTGAATTTTTCAGTTATTCGTCATTCATCTCGAGTATCTCAGTTGCAAAGAATAGTCTATCGATTATTAAATTTCTTCTAGTAACTTAAAAGTATCGATAACTGCTAAATTTTGTAAAATAATGATGGTAGAAAAGAAAATACGCGTGTTAACGAATGATTGAATTTTTCAGTTATTCGTCATTCATCTTGAGTATCTCAGTTACAAAGAACTGTCATCGATTATTAAATTTCTTCTAGTCAACTTTAATTAACAGATATCCTACATTATGACGCACACTTCTTTTACGATTGACGATATATTAAAAACTTATTACTTGCACAGTTTTCTTTCGATCGTGAGAACCATTTTGGCCAAAGCAAGCAAATCATTCGACCAAAAAATCAATAGCAGTACGTAAATTGGTCAGAACGACGGGGTAAATATTTCCATCGGCAAACATCCGGAACCTCGAAGGCGTTAAACACACGTGCGGGAGCATTTACAAATACGCTGGCCATGGCGCCGTGCAATTTCGAAACCGCCGTTTTTGATCGCGTTCATTTACGATTCGACAAGCGACACCGCGCTTACGTGTTTCGAAATTGTTGCGCAACCAGTAGAGCAACGAGTAATTTCGAAGAAAACACACGGAAAAGCAAGTTCCAGAGTCGCGTCTGGCGCAGAGGGACGCGTGGTTCCTCGAGTTCCGGCGACCGCGTGCATCAATGGCGGCCGCCATCCGTGTCACCGGAAATATCGCCGATTTATCTTGTTTACTCGTCACCTCGCGCTGTTTCATGAGATCGCCGCGCGTGGTCTGATTGAAATTCGAAGCAATCGAGTTTACGAATTTGCGAACAAGATGGAAGCTGATGGAGGGTTCGATGGAGGTTATTAGAAAGAAATACTGTCTTCGTCGTTAGTTCTTGATTATTGCTATGAAATGGATGGTATGTTTTTAAGGAAAATGTAGTCCATGGCTCTGAATCATTTTTCTAGCTTCAAATCTGCTCTAAAAAATAAGCAACTTTGATCAATTTTCACGAGAATTTCGTTCACAGAGGGATTTTTATTAAAAATACTATGTTTTCAATTAATTCTCCATTTTATTTGCAAGATTATTTCTTTGAATTCATGAAGCACTTAATGCAAAGTAGTATTTCTGCTCTGTGAATATACTTAAGAATGGCTGGTTTTTAATCTAAATTAAATGTCAACATGAATAATTTCGTCCACACACACATACACACATGAGATAATATCGCAAGAGTGATTATAAATTAGTTTCATCTAGAAATTCTGCGTAAGATGCACGAACGGTTTCACAGTTCACCGAATTGTGCTCAAAGGGTGTATTTATACCTCTAAAGACACAGACTGTCTCAGATTCACCATCGTGCACCATACTATTGAGAATGTGTCACTACTATTGATCACTTTCCATTAAAGCCACTTGGAACGTTTTTGCGACAGCCTCTTTTTATTCAAACATCATTCGATATCTTGTCGCGTTTGATTAACAAAAAGTTCGATCGAATTAAGACCCTGAGATGTTTCTATTTATGTATATACGACAAGTTTCAGTAGCAATTATTCAAATTTTAGAGAGCAGATACAATCTTCGAAATTCAGGATGGCAAATGTATATTTGGCATTCAAGTAACGCAAGATTAGAATTTCCAATTTTCCAATATTACGAAAGTACCTTTGCACACAGAAGATAATATGCACACAATTATACAAGTACAGCTATCGAGCTTCCACCTAGCCATCATGTTAATCTTTACGCGAAACTGTTCATCAAACAGCAAAGCTTAATACAAGCTATACAATTACAGTATTATACTGTCTCGATCCAAAATCAATTATACTACACCTGAATTCGACAACGTTAATTAATTACTTACATATATACTAAACTAAAATTAATTACGTACATTAAACTAATCAAACACGTAACATCAAGCTAGCAAAAGTTTCTATTCACATAACAAAATTAATGATCTTTTCCTACGTCCTTCTTTATTATCCATTATCGTATCGCAATAAACAAATCGTTTCTAATCAATTCATCGCCAATCTTAATATTCACATTTTCAAAAAATTAATCGACGTCTATACGTATGTATTCACTCGAACTCCAAATTTTAATTTAAACAAATACGATAACAATTCCATCTCGAATTATTGTTTCAATATTTTGTTGCATAACTAACAATTGCTCTAATGAAGGTTATGAAACGTTGTATTATTCAAAACTATCGTACTCCAGCGTATTGTGTTTGAAACTAGCATAGCAGTTCAGCCACGTAGTTAATTAACATTCACGACGTAAGACGCAAAGGTTAATCAAGAAAATGTGTTATTTACGAACACGGATATATGCAAATCCACGACGTGCCAAATTGTTAAAACAGGAGGTGGTGTCGTATAAATTTTAATAAGCGGAAAAATTCGCAACTACAGGACATAAAGTCGTTTCCGTGAGGCTGTAAAAATCTGCGTTATCAGCTATATAAATGTATCGATGGATTCATAAAGTTTGGCAACCCAATCGACGACGCGGAAAGTACGACGGAGAATATACCCGCGTGTGCTTTATGACGTGAGTCCTGGTTTATTAATGCGGTAAAATGTTTGCTTCCACGAATGGGAACGCACTTAATTGACCCGTGCTTTTCTGTGTCAATCGTATTAATTGGCATTCGTCAAAATTTATACAACTTATTTAACCCCAATACAGTTTGGAATTATTGTTTTACTGTTAAATGTATCTTTATTGTTCCTAACTTCGAGAGTTGTTTTTGCGTTCTACACTTGGATAACTGCAATTGAATAATTTTGAATTTAAGTGGAATAATTGCAAATAAATATCTCTAATAAAATTGGATAAACGTAGAAAATAAATGTCAAATATTTCTGTCTGTTTTACAAACCTGCAAGATTCCAATAAGATTTACAAATTGAATTTGAATAACCTTCTTTGCAAGTTTAGTTCATAGTTTTTACTTTACATTTAATTTCAGACTCGCTGCATCTTTTTTTATAATATTTTTTTGTGCAACAATATCATCCTCGTTAATTTGTTATAAATGCAACAAATTTCAATGGAGATAACCAGTAAATAGAAACGTTATAAATATGGAAGGAAAAGAAACAAAAAATTAATTGGTTTACAATTTGTCGGTTCGACTGTGACGTAATAAAAACCTTTAATTTTATTACAAACTTTATTGCCTCACCTTGTCTCGTCGACAGTAATACAAATTTTATCGATGTTGTTCTTCGGAAGTCCAGTCGTAAGAGTTTACGATTAGCAATAAAATCTAGAAAGGCAGTGAAGTCATGGTCATCCTCAGTTCCAAAGATAGTTGACGTTCTAACGCAATCTATTAAACATAACAAAAACAAAAATTTAATATTTTATACTCAACATTCAATAGATAAAATTAAAGGATGCATTGGAAGGAATATTTTCTATCATTTTGTTATTTTTATCACTCTTACTATTGTCACAGTTACAATTAACGTGTTAAATACCGTGCCAAATCACTTCTCTGAATTTATTTCTGCACTGCTATTCTCTTAGCCGCCTTTATTACTCTCTTACCCAACTCTGTTAACAATTAACATAATTAATATAAAATATATTTACTCAAAAGTACACGCATTTGTATTAATAAGTTTTGAAACATATCCATAATATGGATTAAATTTGATGAAACTTTCAAGAACCACTGTTCCCATGTTTCAAACTATCCTCGAATGAAACTGTGGTTGTTGGAAGCGGAGAACCTTCCTCTGTAAAACTGTTTTTGTTTTACGTCGATATCTCTTCCGGTTCTCGAGATATCGTCGTGTAAAGACAATGATAATTTCTAATAGTTTTCTATCGCTGTCCTTGTCACGCACTCGGAAGTCTCGCTCGCACATTCTTCACTGACCTATCCCAAACGAATCAGCTGTGCGCTGGTCAGTTACATATGACGTAATAACGGTACTTTACTATTTACTACGCATTCTTACGGTAGTTTAAAAATGGCCGCCCACCCATTCATAACTCTCTGCGTTTAGAGCGCTCGATCTTTAAACGCCTATATCTCCGGAACCATTAGAGGTATCGAGATGAAACAAAAAGTGATATAATCGAGACACTTCTTACTATCTCCTCTGCTATTATTTGTCTAAAAATTCGCAAGGCTTCTTGGTGTATTTGTCGATAAAAGTTAACGTTACATTGAAAATGAAGAGTTTTCTGGGTGTAAGTCTTGTCCTGAAGGTTTCGAATCCCTACGTTCCGCTAATATTGTAATTAGTTTTGTCAGAAGGTCTGACGAGGCACTGATACTGAGTGGACCAGCCTTGCAACGTGATATTGTTCACTATTGCTTTCATTGAGTAATGTAATAAAGATTACAACTTTTTTAGAAATAGCTTTGTGTAGGGATGATCGAAGGGGTGTTAAGCGCTCGAATTGAAAATATAAGATATATATTCAAGATACACAAACTTTTCGCCTACAAATAATTAATTTTGGTCAATATATTTATTTTTAAAATTACATATAATAACCACCAGCTAAATTTTTGTAGAAAAATATATTTGCACTTATTATAGATACGCTTTCACTTAAAATCATCTATCTGCGAGGATATTCGAATCGTATTCCAAAGTATATTCTTGAAAAATAGCAAATGTGTCGTTCGCATCGTGAACTCGAAGTACTCTTAAGTCCTAGACAAGAATTTTGTTTAAACCTGTCCTTTTTATATCCATATCTACCCCAATTGCCTCAAACACGAGCATCCAAGATTAAGTCGCGGTACAATGTACGGATTACCGCAATTCGCGCAACAATTTCAACGATAGTCAACGTATATCGAAAGATCGTTTAGGGGATACAGCCGGCGGTTTTGCCCGAATTGTTCCCTGCAGAATACCAAGCGGATTGTATAATCGAAACGTTACGAGGATATCCAATGTATCTTTGCCCAAGGAAATACAAGCGAATGTATTCTTTGCGTTCTCCATGGAAATGCAAGTCGTATATTCACCCACGAGCAGCGAAACAAACACGGCATGATCGATGCGAATTGAAATTTTCATTTGTCAGTATCGCGTTCTCGTCCCCTGTGCTTTTAACTTTTTACACAATTTCTCACCTGCGACTATTTGTTTCGCACTGTCGTTTGTTTCGAAGATCTACCTCGTATAGGTATCGTTGCTTCGTATCCTTTTCAGAGCTGGATACTGTAGCGATATATTAATACGAGTCAGTTACAGTTTAGCTTAAATTAAAGAAACATGCGCGTTTGGAGTGTCAAATACTTTCTTGTTTATTCTGATCGTTGAGAATTTAAATGCAACGCTTTGCAATATGTTTTTTAATTTGTAGAAAGTTGAGGCAGAGTAGAATAAAATTGTGACTGCTGTTTCTTTTGCTTCATCTCGTATCATTGCTCAGTTGGTCGAACGGAAGATGTCTTGTTCGAGTGTTGAATGTTGGTGGACGTTGGAGAATTAAAGTCAATTGAAGTAATTTCTTATCTGTACAGTGCGTAATAAACAGTAATTTGAATTTTACTTTTTTCTATATATATTTGTTTTTGCGAAACTGGAGCTAACTAATCAGCATGTTGGTTGTACTATGCAGATTGTCATCCATTATGTCTTAGATGGGAGTAGAATTCTGTGAAAGTAGCTTTAAACTTATGATAGGTCAATAACAATATTAACTGAAGGTGTTAACAGTGCGAATCTTTATAAATTTTAAAGCAACTTGAAAGTCTCACTCTCTTGTAAACGGATGTTCTCAGAAACAGCTAATAACAACTAATAATTTGTATAATAATCTTGGATTTAAGAAGATCAAAATTCTGCGAAACGCTGACTGCGTATCGTTCTGTGATACTCAGTTCTGCTTCAGTTCCTCGAAATCGAAAGCAGCTTTTAATGTAGCACGTAACTCGAACCAATTAAGGATCGTCGTTTCTCAGAAAGCAGGACTTTATTCTGACTCGTGGAAATTTCAAAAATTATAAAAATACAAAAATTGCAAGATCACAATAAAGGTGGAAAAATTGAGTTATTTAAGAGTTTAGAAGAAATGAAGTTTGGGTTATGATTCTGTACGAAAGTTAAAAGGTGAAGAGTTAAATACGAGTAACGTTTAAAGCTGACAATTATTAAGTAATAATAAGATAGAACTAAAATTAAGTAAAATAAAATATTCAACGCTACGATAATTCGAACCACTTCCTTCAAATGGCGTTTGCTACCCTGCCTGAGTGTGCATCTGTTCTTCAAATATTAGAGACGGTGGTATCCATCGATCGCTGGCCACTTTCTCACGAGTTCAACGCATAAAATCGAATTTCCCTACGAATCACTTGGTACCAAATGTAATAAACTCTCTACATTACGCTATCATTGTAAATTTCAGTAGCTTTCTGGTTACGTGTGTACGTTGATATCGTGTCGTTAGGATGCTCGCGAAACACGTTCAATTACAGGCCGCTGTAATAGTATTCGATGCTCCGTAAGTGGCGCACTATTTCCTATTCCACGGGGACCGATCGATGCTGGCTAGCTCGACGTTCGAAACGTAATTCGTTAGTGGCGGAGGCTTCCTTGTAATTTGCCAAGCAATTTGCTCGAATGCATCGGCATCTGAAAGTAAAATTCGTCGCGACCGCCTTTTTAGTCGGGATGGGACACTTTTTACGTAGCTCGGAGGAAATTTTCTGAGGATCGACTTGCAAATTCGTACGCGTCCTACCCCATAGTGATTGGTACCTGTGTCTACTGTTAAGCCATTTAGGAATTTATTGAATCTACACATTGTACGATATATTTACAGATTTTTTTTAGACAGCTCGCAATATTCATTTTTAAAGTACTTTTAATCAATTTTCTCCAACTTATGGGGTGGTTTTCGTGTTGAATATCGAATTACCCTTTTAAATGTAGCCGAATGGTAATTGAAAATATAAATATAATTAGTATACTCTTTTTATACATTTATATAATTATTCAAAAGTAATAATTGGATAAAAGTACTTGTTATATGAAATTTAATGTCTGCGTGATATATTTAATATTGCAAGAATATTCTAACACATGTTTCCTCGTACGTGCTCGCGTCCATATCGAAGGGATGAAACGGTCCTCAAAGTTGGGGGTTGAATACATATTTCATGGAATATCTCAGAAACGATTATATTTTGAAAAATGTTTTGAATTCAGAAATTCTTTCAAACAAGTAATCGCAAAAAGTAATGTATTTTATTAATTTTCGTTGTAAAATGTCAGTATATTTCCATATTACAACTTGAATTTGCATTCTCCATCAAATTATTTAATGTACAATAGAAACAATAATTTTCAGTAAACGTTAAGTGTCTAAAGGTGGGAGATTGAACTCTTTCCTCCACGAAGTGGCAGAAAATGGCTGACAAGTACTCCATTAAAACAGCAACAGTCGTCAATTACCGTTTCAAAGGATACTTCCTTACATTCGCTTTGTATTTCGAACTGTTTCGTTAAAAGGCAATCAGGAACCGATCACATTTAATAAGTTTGCGGTTGAGTTCGATATCCAATATCCAGTATCTGTTGCTTATGAATTCTTCATAGGACATTTCATTGGTGTCGAATTGTTCTCTTAACAATCACTTTTCATTCCATTCGCGAGGACTCGTCAAAAGATCAAATGAATTTCACGTCTGTTTAATTTCACCTCTCCAAACCTGACGCACACTGTAATATACACTGCCTTACAATCTCCTTTTGACATAGCATCGACCATTTAGCTGGCGACAAATAAATGACACGATACTACTATAATTTTTAATAGACTGTATTTCATTGGTTGTACCTGTATACATTTAAGTTTCTATCGAACTATACATGCTTCTCGACGACTATTTGCAAAACGATGTATTCTCACTGCTAGAGATTGCTAAGAACTGAACTGGAATGAACTTGGATGCTACAACGAAAGGTCTGTCGTGTGTGTCCCAGTTTCGTTGGAACAAACGGATTCGTCTATTGCAATTTTACGAAAATCGTCGAGGGAGACGGACAACGAAACTAACCGGTCGACAGAAATTGTGTGGAAATAGGAAACGTTGGCATTCGAAACCCTTGGTCACTCGCAGGTACCGAGTGCACTCTTGACTGACGCACACGTGAATTTCGCGTGCCTTAACTTTCGAGTGCGGTAAGCAATAAATCAGAGAAACACCACGACTTGAACAATGCAACAGCGAGACAAAAGTGATGAAAGTAAAATGTGAAACCTTTACTAGGCATATGTTAGAACGAGCAAACTGAACGCTTGACTTAAAGCGATTGGTTTTTGGGTGTTATTGCTGCCTATGGACAGCTGGTTGCCAAATGTGAATAAATGTGCACGAAAATAGAAGGAAGGTCTTGGTCGATGTCTGCCAGTTGTGACATTGGCAGAAATCGATGGACCTTTCGCTTGATGCATTACGATTTGACAAAGTTGGATATCTAACTTGGAATTTAAAAATTATGACTACAACTATATGCAAGCTCTAGCTCAAAGCATATTTTTTATCAAAAGTAGTATAATATTTCTATCTATTTGATTTTATTCAAAACACATGACATTGTTGGTTCTTAGGCAAAAATTATTGGTTCTTGAAAGATAGATCAGGTCTTAATGTCCTATTTCACATAAATCTCTATCTCTTCTTTTTTAAATAAATCATAATTACTTTTCACACGTTTGCCACACTATCTGGACAAGGATCAAAGTAAACTGAACACGTGATATGGTTAGTTTTTAGGCAAAAATTGTTGGTTCTTGGAAGACAGATCAAGTCTTAATGTCCTATTTCACATAAATCTCTATCTCTTCTTTTTTAAATAAATCACAATTACTTCTCACACGTATCCCACGCTATCTGGTCAGGGATCACAGCAAACTGAATACGTGCCATGGTTAGTTTTTAGGCAAAAATTGTTGGTTCTTGGAAGACAGATCAAGTCTTAATGTCCTATTTCACATAAATCTCTATCTCTTCTTTTTTAAATAAATGACAATTACTTCTCACACGTATCCCACGCTATCTGATCAGGGATTACAGCAAACAGAGCACGTGACATGGTTAGTTTTTAGGCAAAAATTGTTGGTTCTTGGAAGACAGATCAAGTCTTAATGTCCTATTTCACATAAATCTCTATCCCTTCTTTTTTAAATAAATGATAATTACTTTTCACACGTACGCCACGTTATCTGGGCAGGGATCAGAGTAAACTGGATTGCGTTTATCTGGGTGAAAAGCTCTCCCCGGCTACTACCGGTGGCATTCGACGGGCTCGTGAACAAACCACGCGATGGCAGCGAGAGTTATGTAGGACAGCCGCGAGCAGCGAGACGTGGAAATAAAGGAAAGCGTTCCGCGATCGAGCTATCGGAAACCGCGTCGCCATTCAATGCTCGCGGCTTTTGCATTGCGATTTTTCCATCAGAAACGCGCGGCCCGATCCGCCGTCGAAGACGTTATCCGCGCTACCCCCTTTTTTCTCTTTGTC
Organism: Xylocopa sonorina; assembly: GCF_050948175.1. NCBI lineage: Eukaryota > Metazoa > Arthropoda > Insecta > Hymenoptera > Apidae > Xylocopa > Xylocopa sonorina. The sequence continues at coordinate 4,256,558 of NC_135196.1, read as the reverse complement.
TACCCTCGGTCCCGCGCCACCCTTCGCTCGCGTCCCACTTCGAGGACAGGGTGAAACGCGATCGCGAAACGATTCTCAATGTTTACGCGCTGGTTACAGTCTTCGTAAGGGGGTGGAGATTTAATTGCTGCACGCGGGGTGCGTTTAATGATGAACAGTTCGCTAAGGGTGGAACGGAGATCCGAGGCGACTATTCGAAACGAAGGCACATTGATTCGACGAGTTTTTTTAAGTCTTGGAGCAAACTGAATGTCTGATCGGGAAGTTAGTTCGTGGTTTGATTTAATTACATATTTTTGGGTGGTTAAGTAGCTTTGATTTCACGTTAGATACGGTGTTTAATTGGTGATAGAAGTACAGTGAATGAGAGGAGGAAATTAGAATTTTTTAATAAGAATGAAAATTCAGAGTTTATGTAAATTGTATAATATGGATGATCCTGTCATTTGACTGTTTGTTTGTTAAATCATTCTGTTATAATATTGTATAAATTTGATTAAGAGTGGATATTTCTGAAATTATTTTTCATTTTTGTTTAATAGAATATTTTATGAAAGTACAGAATTTTTGTTGATACTGAAAATTTATTACTATTTTCAACTCGATTTTAATAATATAAATATATTTGTTAAAGAAGTTTCTCTATTGATAAATGTTAGAAAGTTACAAAGGCATAAACTAAACGCCCAAATGAATGATTAATCACTTAAAATAGAGAAAAAAGGGTTAAAACTCTGATAAGATAGGAAAAAGACATCAGTTTTAGCCTCTGTATACTATTATCATTTGTAAGACCACTTGAAACGCTCCTCTATGACAGCAATCTGTGTTCGCCCGAGTTTATCTGTTTTATGGACGTTTGTTGTTAGCAATGCAGCGGAGAGCTGCTGGTTTTTGCACTCGCACTGAAGTGGAACTTACGTTGCTTCATTTCTTGCGATCTTCAAAGTAACAGAGGAAATAACGTTGATAATACTATAATAATTGCAATTTCATAGCGTCGGTACACAAGTTTAATCCGTTAAGAAAGAGCGGCCATAGTTGTTCGCTTGCTGTTTCGCATTTAAGATATAAATGTAATCCACAGAAATCTTCGCATACAATCTTTATATTATAAATATGTTTCATAACGTAGATTTTTTTTTTTAAACGCGACTATCATTTTTTCGTTCGCAGAAAATTTATTTAAAATTGTTTCGCTATTTTGCAATTCGACGCGAACTGACTGAGCAGGGAATCATTGAACATATAAAGCAAATACAAGTTAATGCAACGTGAGATGAAATTCGAGTACCTTATTATCGCATCAACGAGCACGCATAGATGACTTTCTTCGTTACCATTCGTGTGTCACAGTGACACGAGTTTGCCAACTTATTCGGATAGTAATGAAGATACAGCGCGGCAATTAATCTTTGTTGAGCAACTGCACCGGGAGATTCGTATTTTGGCGTACAAAGCTCGCAGCAAACGAATTCAACTGGTAAACATCGGTATTTAATCCCGAGAAAAATACAAATTCTATTTAAATTCCTGCGAGTTGTAAACAAATCGGCTAATGGAATTGGAAAATTACGCTCAGCAAACCGACAGTATTCGTTTTGATTCTTATTTAACGTGGAGAGCATCTGTGAAACTTTATTGTATGCTTAATGTAATTAATTTATTTTGTATTACTATTGCAACCAATTTGTTTGTTATTTAAGTACGACTGTACATATAAAAATGACGACTAATTTTAATAAAGCATACGCATAGTATTCTAATCGATGATCGCTCAGATTAGTGGTATTTAGCATTGATATCACCCAGTGCAATAACTAATGCTGTCACCCCTTCACCCCCAATATTATACAAAATATTTGATCATTGCAAAGTTTGAATATTATCATTTATTGTTACAATATAATCATCAGAAGTGATAGGAACACAATTTCTTAACATATATTTGAACACATTGGATCTTACCCTACACATGGCACTGCTGTCACTCCTTCACCCCCAATATTATACAAAATGTTTGATCATTGCAAAGTTTGGATATTATCATTTATTGTTACAATCTAACCATCAGAATCCATACAAACACAATTTTTTAACATACATTTGAACACATTGAATCTCACCCTACATATGACACCCTTAGCACCCTTCAGTGCCGCCAAGCCACCTTTCAAACTTAAACCACCTTCTGCAATGAAATACGAAAGATTAAAACTCTTCTTCAATACCACTGCAATGAAGAAAGTTCAAAATTGAGAATTTCACCCTGAGCACCCTAATTCGTTTTCTGAAATTTCTCAATTTTAATTGCTCGACTTCGTCCCTTCTTCTTTCCTTTTCAAAGTTCGCAGGGGAGTTCGAGGAGAATTTCTGTCTCCAAGTCTGAAAAGCATTCCTCTAGATGTTCTCGCGAATCGTCGCGACGAGAAAAAAAAAACGCAACGGGGCTGGTAATTAGACGCGCGTAACCGGAGGGGCGCGCGTGTCATCAGCGGTGCGCCAGCAATAATTCACGGGTTTCTTTGTACCACCGCGTCTACCGCGCGTTGTTCTTCTCCATAGTTTTCCGCCATTTTCTCGTTCCCCTTTCCCGAGCTACGTGTTTTCTTTATTCGCGGAAAGAACTACGAATTTCGCAAAACAGCCATCCGGTTGCGGAGACGATCCGCGTTGGATTCTGAAGTTGGATTCCGTGTCGCGAACTTGTGCCACTACGAGAGATTAAAAAGAAGATTGAATACGTGTTTTTTTTCTTAATAAAGCTGGTCAAGAAGCTTTGAGATATGCTCGATTCTTTTCAAGAGGATCTGTGGTCTTCTCCGCGGAATTGCAGTTTTATGTTACTTTCTTTAAATATGGTCTTCTGGGTTTATAATGAAGCTACGGTTGGAGCCGGAGTTGCACACGCCTTCGTTATGGCTGCGTTCTTTTAAAAGTGTATTATTCTTTGAGCTAGAGCTTTGTGAAATGGCTGGACGAATTTAGGGAGATGATAAGTTCTGAATTTCATTGCTTGGATGTGGGATAAGATCACTGAATCTTGTTGACAATGATTGCAAAAAATGAAAGCTAAGAGTCGAGCCAATCAAAAGATAACTCATGAAGATAACTTATTGTTAGTCACATTTGATACAAATCTGACATATCTCAGCCATTGAAGACTTATTATATGTATAATACTATACTATATTTTACTGTTTTTTTTTTCACTTCACTTGTCTGCTTCAGTTTTCCACATAATTTCAAAATATTCTTGGAATTAGCTAACTGCTTTAAAAAACAATAAGATAGTGTGTATGCCTGCTTGTATGAGACAAACTTGGTGCCTGAAAATGGACAAGAAAAATTGCTATGCACCATACAAACACTGACGGACAACCATTCTCAAAAAACACGAGTTGTTAATATTTTTTTCTTTTATAGGATATTTCAATATCGTTCGCCTTTGCTGGGTATTTCAGTATTTTTTTTTTTTTTGTTGAATATCAATTGAGAATCGATCGCGCTTAATAGAACTACAGTGTCTATCTCCTTTTTCGCTTTTTTCCCCATATTTTCTCGTTTTTATATTCGTGCTGCGTGTGTTCGACAAGCCGCGTGTCCTTTATTCACGGGGAAAACGCAAGCTGCAGCGCATCTGCTCGTTCCACAGACGAATCAATTGCGTGGACCTCAATAACCGAAGTGCGTTGTGTTTTATAAAAAATAAAGTGAAAACAGAAATGGAAGATCAAATCTTTTCGCTGGGGAACGCTGTGCGGGGACAATCTGAAAAGTATTCGATTATAAAATAACGCGTGTCGATCAAAAAATTGTTTTCAAGTTATTCACGGATAATTTCATTATCCCTTTTGTCCGTTAATCAATAGTTTACATTTCATATATTCTGTATAGAACATTCTGAAATGCAAATATATGGAATAAATGAATTTTACGAGTTTAATGCTTTGAAACTCTCTGTCAGTTATTTGCCATACGTTTTGATTATAACATCTTGTGTCTATCGATTTTTAAATTTCACGCAATTGCTTTTAATTAATAAAAATATCTTGCATTACATTTTATTACGCTTAGTGCATATTTGTGATAAGAGTACATATTTGTAACTTTTTTATTAAAAAGCAACAGAGAAAGTAGATCATACTTAAAATGTTCATTTTTCTCTATATTTTTCACTGTTCTTTTTTCTGTCCACGATGTACCTGGCAAGCCACGACTTCTTTATTTACGACTAGAGTTATGAATTTCGCGAGCGCAAGCTGCGAGGATACGTGGCTGTCTGGTAGACAACTCAGCCGCGTTGATTTGAAATAAAATGGTTTGTCATAAATCTTTTAAATCCCCTTGCTCTGGGACGCAAGTATGATTCATGTTTGAATGAAGAAACTTTAGAGTAATTGGTAAGAATGAGAGAAAGGGTTGTCTGAGAATTTCTTGTATTTTTAAAATTAGGTTCGTCTGTGAGATGAAATGCAGCACAGAGAATATTGCAACGAATCGTCAACTCTGTTTTAATTTATATCTTGTCTGTTTGGAACCAGAAATTTTATATTTTAACTCGAAAGTCAGTACACATAATTGTTTTATCATTCTTAATCGATTTTTATCAATTGGATACATCAATACAAATTCAATTTTAATGACATATGGACCGTTTATTTTGAAACTGATGTAAGTCCATTTAAGAAAAAATGAGATGACGTAATTTATGCATAATTTAGTGTGAACTTTTTATTTATAACTAGTTGGTATTTAATATCTTAAAAAATGCAATGCTTTGTTCAATTTTAATGTTGTATCACGATGCCAAGACTATTGCATACGAGAAATATAAGGATATGCAGCAGCTATTACCTTATATACCTCCTGTGCTTCATGAATATTTCAAAACACTGCCACACGAAGAGCATAAATAATTAATAATACCAATATCTTCTGTTAAGTTTAACAATATATAAATATAATTAACGTTCGTAATAAAAAATGCTAATCCTATTTTATGTCTTTTTATTATTTATAAAGATATTTTAAGTGATATTTGTTATTTTAAAATTGAAATTAAATGATATTTACAATTGACTAATTATGAAAATAGTGTAAGTCAATTTGCAGCCTAGAAATTGTTAATTATTTTAGTTAAATTCGCCTGAAAGAAATTTATATAATCAAATTACATATTGAAAAATTAGTAGAAACTTTTCCATACTTCACATAATTAGTCTATATTTTTTAATTGTCAGATCTGCTAACATTCAATTTTCTCGAAACAAAAGAACATGGACTTGCACTATTTTCAAAATAAACGATCCATATATAAATTTTGTTAACAATTGGAATAAAGCTTTAGAAAATATAATTACACATTTATCTCTCCGAACAATTCGCATAAATGTTGTATTACAAATTTTCACAAAATTTCTCGCAATTAAACTTGATCGTGCGACTTTAAACACAGCCAAAGATGTTTTCATTCCAAAGAATCGCTCAATTGACGGATAGAAAAATACATGAGTTTAAAACCACGCAAACTACTTCACACATCCGTGTATTTAATTGTTCGTGTACACGTAAACAGATTTAAATATCCATGCACACGTGTATTGAGAGTACAGATTTTTAATTAGCTTGCTACACGTGTCCCGTGTACACGTGCACTTTATTAGCTTTTTTCCACACTGTGACGTCTGCTTTAAAAGGTTTATGATCGTGTTTCAAAGTACGAAAACCATTTGCGATAAAATTACTCGGTTAATACGTTTCTATCTTTGGAAAGATTAATTTATATGATCCAACGCGTTCTCTTTATAAATGGAACGAGATATCCGTTCTGTTCAGGGGTTTTAAAGTAATTCTCGTTATGAATGAATGTTTATTTTTAAAGTAATTTTTACTGTATGCAATGTTTACGCGTTTTATGGTAATGCGAGCAGCTTTTATTGACAAACTATATTAGATAGTTTGATTTGAACTTCTATTTTTATATTGTAACTTTTTTTTAATGCACTACACTTTGATTATTTACTACGAAGAGAGGTTTAAACTTCTATTTTTATATTTTAACTGTTTTTTTTTTATAAAATATACCACGCTTTGATTACCTACTACGAAAACAGATTTGAATTCCTATTTTTATACTCCAGCTCTCTTTTTTTTTTTTAACACACAACACTTCGGTTATCCACTACGAAAAAAGAGTTTGACCTTCTATTTTTATATTTTAACTTTTTCTTTTATCAAATATAACACACTTTGATTGTCTACTACAAAACAATGTTCGATCCTCTATTTTTATAAAATATCACCACGCTTTGGTTATCAAAGTTCACGCGATTCATTTGTAATAAATTTATGAAATTCCCACGGTAATGACGATAATTCTATCGCGTTTAACATAGAACTCACGCATCGTAGGTGTGTTTTAAAGCATTTACTATATATTTAGCAATTTATTTAAAAAATTATTGACCAGCCATGTTCATAAATGAAACGTGAAACTGAATACAATTAGTGAAATTCATAGTTCTACCCAGATATTTAATTATGAAACATACATAGTGAATTAATTAATTGTACTTAAATGAATTAAATTTATTTGTTGGATAAAACTATATTTCAAAGTATTTGTTACATTGTATGTACCACTTTGTTTGAAATATTTTCATATTCAACAAATAGTTTATTAATGAATATAAAATTTAATTAAATTTTAAATTACAGTTAAATGACTCGCTCTGTATATTTAAATCTATATTCAAAAATTATTTTAGGACAGTTACACGATATTATTGACTTTAATAAACTCGTTAGAAGAAATACTGAGATTCATTGGAAGAATCACTGATTTTAGCAGATTCGTTAGATTCATCGTTGATAACGAAAGTGCAGTGATAAAAGAAAAAAGATGAACGAATATGATCTTCGATCATACTGATCCAAATCTTGCACACGCTTGTCTAACCGTACAACTGAATCTTAAAGAAGAACAAAATAAGAGAAACAATTAATAATCGAAATGTACAGATCGAAGGCATGCATTGTCAATCCATGAATGTTATGACCCCTCTCGATCGTACAACGCGAAATTAGAGCGACTGAAAATTGAAACGTCCACCGATCCCGCAGAATTGGAAAGGTGAAGTTTAATCAAAACAGTCGCGCGAAACGCGAGTTCAGAGAGAAAGAGAGAGAGAGAGAGTCGCGTTCGCGTTTCGAAGTCCGTGATTAAATCTCTTGGCGAGCAATGCTCGTTCGTTTGGTCATACGTATGTAGAAAGCACATATTATGAATAATGGAATCGATTGAAACAAAGGTTCGCGAATCGTTCCCCTGCGATTTGAAAAAAGAAACGTTTAACAAAATTTCCGCAACGCATTTACGTGTTGCGGAAATCTTTTCCTCGTAGTCTGGGAATTTCCATTCTTTATCTGGTCTGAAAATTCGCATCGTTGTATAATCGCGTTTATGTAAGCTTCTATGAGATAAAGTGCGAGAGAGAGGGAGAGAAATGTTCTTTAAATGTATTAATTAGAGAACAAAATTATTTCGCGGAAAATAGAAGTGAAGATGAAGCCATATTTGTGGTCTTGCTTAAGCCTTGTTAAAAAAAATTCCACCAAACAATTATATCATTAATCTTCATGTTATAATAATTAATATACAAACAACTGTCGGCATAATCTCATCGTCGCAAATATTAATTATACACAAATTTGTAGTAGATATATATGTACATCAATCTATCATACAGCAATCACAAATTTCAGAAGAAACTCTGATAATATATTTGCAATAATGCTAAAATAGTTATTTTCATGTGATACGACGCGTCTATTTGAACGCTCCTTTTCCATCCTCCATCTTGTACGATCGCTCTCGATCATTTTTCGTCGTTTCTCACCATTTTCCCTCGTACGTACGTGTCAATTCTCCTACTAACGGCGATTAATCAATTTCCAGACATCCCAAAAGCGACGGAGAGCAGTCCAGCGAAAGTAGAGTCGCAGGAATCTCAAGAAGAGAAATCGCAGCCGTCGAAGAAGGTTTCCGAATCGAAGGAGGAGGCGAAGAAGGACGAGAAGGGGACGGACAAAGAGCGAGAGGAGGCCGCGACGAGGATACAGGCGGCGTTTCGTGGCCACCACGCCAGGAAGAGTATGAAAGAGACTGAATCCTCGACAAAGCAGACTGGGACCAAATCGAACTCAGAGCCAACCAAAGAACAACTTCAGCAGGAGTTCCGCGCGGACGACAAAGGTGAGTGTCGCGTATCCATGGCGAGAGATCGTTCTTCGAGAGGAGAAGCCTTTAATTTCAGAATTCTCCGTTTCTTCCGCTAATTCCCGTCTATTCGTCTTCGATCCTTCGCGCTCGAGATGCGACACTAAATCGTCGCGACTTTTCCACGAGGCAACTCGAGTTTTTCATCGAACGATTTTAAGTTTCGAAGCCCCTCGAAATAGGATTTCAGAAGTGAAATTGGCTTGGGTAAAGATTCGTTTGATTTCGAACTGTTGAAAAAAATGTGTGATCGATCGTATTCACGAGGAAATTAATGAATGATGGAGACAGTGACGTAGTATTAGATGCAAAAAATCGGAAGAATAGAACAATGGACAGCGAATCTGAAAGTAACTGATGCCCCACGAAACTTCTATAATTCAGAATGGACATTGTCGAGAGCAAAGGTGTTAAAATACTCTTTCTTTGAAGTCAACAGCGAGTCGAGCTTCTTCTTCTTTCTTTCAGTCTTTTCGTGGTGCACGCGTCTTTTATGTGACGTGGTGCCAGCCATGTTGGATAACTTTGATGGATCCTTACAAACTTTGTAAGTGCAAAGTGGAATTTTCTTCAGATTAGAATCTTGGAGAATTAATTCTGAGATCTTTGAATCTTTTTTGATATACAAATAATGTTAAAAGTGAGAGTACGTCTAAGAAAAATGAATGAAAAATAGAGGAATTAATAGTATGTGGTATTTATGGCATTTTAAAGAAATTTTGTAACTTCTTAGTCAACCAATCTTTAAATTTCGTGTCTTCGAGATGTCTACCTTATTTTTGAGACTCCTTGTTTTAATTGCATTCTCTTTTTTTACAAAAAACTTGTTACCTGTGAAAGATAGATACAAAAATTGCTATCACTGCACACAATTTTCCACTTTAATTCATATATATTAAAAATTCATTACTTTTTATAAGAAAATTTTTTTAGACAAACGAAAGTGTCTTAAAATTAAAAAAAATAGTACGAGTATTCAAACAAAGTTGCATTTGGAGATTAATATACAAATCTCATCATAGAAATTCAATACTTGAACAATAAAAACAGATTTTAATGTCGAGGAGTTGATGATATATGCAAAAATTGCTTTCGAACTTCACTGACGTCAATCAAAACAACGGAAAACATTAAATATTTAGTTATTAACCGACGCAAAGAAAAATCTGCTGAAAATTGCATTTCGAAACACGCTTTCTACCACAAATTGCAAACTAGTTTAATATCTCAATGGATGTTCGAAATTCCGACCGTGGTACGCCGGTTATTATCGAATAACGATGAATCGAGTTGGTTTCTCTATCAAAATTCCGCTTTCGATCAAACAGCTCGGATGTGTTTGATCGAAGATGTTTCTGTTCGCCAAAATAAATACGCTAGACATTTATAATATTTGCGTAAGAGCAAATATTACCAGTGTATTTCCAGTCGCATGCAATCTCGCCATCAGTTGACATTTTTATTAGACATGCAAGCCACAATTTCGTAATCCCGCGTGCCTTTTATCAACACAATTGCCAGGGAATTCCCACGTGCATACATATGTACACACACAGATATAATATTGTCTACCGTGTTTCATTTAATATTGCAATCATCTCAACGTAATAATTGTAAGCACGATTGGAAAATAATGTTCATGGATATTTGGTTTCGCAATTTATTCGAGAACGTTGAATTGTCTGTGACAATCGGCGATATCGTCGATCATAAAAAGTTTGAAAGGACCACCGTCGACGCAATTTACTTCTTTCGCTCGCAGCTCGAATAAAAGAAATAGTAATCGAGTCGGAAGTCTGGCGTCTGTGCATTTTCATTTCTTAACGAGAGAACAGCCGAATGCCTCGATCACTTTGGCAGCTTTCGACCGTGTTTCTGGGAATTTAATTATCGTAATTCGTAATAAAGCGCGCCGCTGTTTTATGTACGTCGCATAAATTGGAACTGTTTGCTTTTATTTCCTCTGAGTGGAGCTAATCGATCCTGTTACTTTGACAGAAAATGTCTCTGCAGGATAAATATCATAAAAGTAGAGAATCTCGTGTACGATTTCGTTTCTATTAATTTCAGATAAAAACGTTCTCCAATTTATCAGGATCCAAGGTCAACGACGAATTGCATTTTTATAACATTCTCTGAAATTTTCAGGATGCCTCTATTTCTATATTTATTTTCTACACTTCGAATTCATTTTAATAGTTCCTCTTTATTTGACATATTCGTAGAAAAAGATCGTTGAAATCAGTTCAGCTTACAATCTAATGTTCTCCACTGCAACCCTTCGCCGCAAATGTAACCCAAATCGAATCCACTTACCTTATTTGTGATAACGAAGCATATTAACAGCCTACTATTTTCATTATACAACCACGCTCATAGTTGAAAGGAATTTTACAATAATTGCCACAGACTGGTACATTAAAACACTAATCCTTTTTATTGGATCAATTTCGTAAAAGTCGATGCTACTGCTAAATATCTTCGATTTTGTACACAGCACAGATACAGAAATTTAAAAGAAGTTCAGTCAAATAATTCTTTACTCAATCCCCAATTCTGTGCCGAATCTTTTCACGCACAATCTCTCCTCAAAATTACCATACGAAATTACGTACTTTCGTTCCAACACGTTCGCACGGTTCCAACGACACAAAGATTTCAATGGAACAAAAGCTCGTAACAACCGTGCACACACTCGCTTGTCCATTCTTGACGGACGATATCGCGACACCCTGATGGGCAATGCACCTCGCGCAGGATCAGATTCCTTCGCCCGCAAAGTGCTCGAGGAAGACAGCAGCGGCGGCAAACGAGGCGCGTCATAAAGTCGGCGGGTATTCTGGTTTCTCGCGTGGTAGTTTTCTCGCCAGTGTCTCCCCTAGGACCACGGGGATCCGCAGACGCCACCGCGTAGAAATTGTTACCCCTCAGCCTGGATTTTGACTGCTGGGGGAGACCTGGAATTTCCACGGAAATTGCTCGCACCTCGACGGCCGCCCCGTGGGTGACCTGGATTTTCACCCACGGCTCGCATACGCGATGTTCCTCGGGAATTTTGATACTCGATACGACGCTTGTCGTGTGTACGAACGCTTTCGAGGCGGGTAGCGAGGTTCGAGCACGTAAGGTGGCGAAGAGGACGTGGCTGTGCTTCGACGGTTGGTCGAGCAGGTAGCTCGTGGGGTTGATTGACAGTACGAGTCGCTGGGGTGGCATAAAAGGAGAAAAACTGGCGGTGGTGAATAGGAAATTATTTCAGTGCCAAATAAGATTTTAGTCGATCGTACGTGTGCTTAAAGAAAATGGAAAAAAGAAAAATGAACTTGGATAAATGATAATTTGACTTGTATTATAATTTGTTCTAACTTTACACTTTTCTCTGCTTCGACGCGATTTTTAACTGTAAATCGTTGCTTTAATAAAATGGTACGGAATTTAGTAATAAACAGTCGACCAAAATCTGCAAATTTCTATAATAATATCCATGGTTTCCAATTCATGGTTACAGAAACGCTAGTTTCTCTTTCGTTTATTAACCACCAATGACTTGCAAATTTTCTAATAAATCTCTGAAAAGTGTTCTCCCTTTAATCTAAATGGAACGTGTAATATCTGGTACGTTCCGAGTATTATGCTTTATTCGAGAGCGAGCGTGGAGCTATAAGAAAAATGAAGACGAGGGATTAAAGGGTGATGGGAGAGGGTAGAAAGGGCGCGGCACCCTGTGCACCAAGCACGGGGATACTGGGAACGAGGGCGGAAAGTTTCCATATAGAAATTGGATGATTAAGCGAGGATTTGCGAGAGAACTCTTTTGGTATGATCCCACTAGTGACGGAGGTGGAAGGGTCGCTACAAAAGATTAAAAAAATGGACGTCGCCGGAAACCAATTGTGCCTCAAGGTGGATGGAATTTAGGGTTTTGTTAGTTTCTTGATGTTAAGAGTGATCGACGCCCTGTAAGTGATTGGGAGGAAGTAATTAGACGTACTAAATTCATTCTCCTTGCGATATAAAAGTAAATTAATCCACATTTGGATTTTTAACACTGATTAATCCACACATTTAAATTTAAGTTAAATTATTGTTATCTCTACGTGCAATAGCGTTGATTGGTGCTGTTTGAAATGGTATTTTCGATGTTTTCACATTTATTGGAATCGTAGATTTTGTATGACGAGAAAATACTGTCAATGACAATAATTCGATATTCATTGACAAATTTGTACCTTTTTTATTATCATTCAAAAGTAATTCAATTTATTTTAAAACTATAATACAAATCATACTTAAAATACGCGTGTAGGAAATGAAATTTACGACAAAAATGACGTAACAGCATTACTAAAAAATAAAGATATTTCTTCACGTCCTTACACTACAGTACAAATTTTGTTAAATGATTACAAGGTTTGAAAGAATCATCTGAATTCTTAATCGTGTCCTATTTTCATTTTACGTACAAATTGTTTGCAGAGTGGACTGTTTAAATCGAATGAAAATTGTAGACTATTAAAGTGGGTCAAAAATGTTCGTTGAATAAAAGATTTATCATCGTTACGTAAAGATTCGATACAGATCCGGAAGACTTTTAATGTCAAGGGCGTGCCACGAATTCGTAGCGGACGGAACGAACGCCGTCGGGGAAGTTCGATGCCGGTGGTTTGCAAAATTGATTATCCCTCGTTACTTTTATCTGGCAATGATTAATTATGCGGCCGCGTGCCAACGGTTGTCTTTGGTCTCGCAGAAAAATACTCTGGCGCTGTTTGATTAATCTGATCACTTAAATTACTTCGATCGATACAATTCAACCACTTCTTTAACGTATCAGACGCAAGCCTTAATTAATTCTAAGCAAAATTTAACGTCAGATGTTTCGAAAATTTTCAAACAATTATTATTAATACTTCTTCTAAATATTTATTATGAATTTGATTTAAAAGGAATATAAATTCGTTGGTGCATATTACTCGAACGAATTATTCGAATAAACGACTTTATATCGCAAAATGAAATTTATGTAAAGCAATAACGATCGCTGTAGAAAGTATTACGAAAAACGGGAGGAAATTTCCAAAAATTCGAACAGTTCCCCACTCGATCGTATCGTTCTTTTGCTGCAACATTGTTGTTGTTAAAATGATTTACGACAGTTCATTGTCGGACGATTTATTATCCCTCCGTGCGTCGTTTCCCTGTTTCCCTTTAAAAATTGATGCCTCGTATACCGTTCGTTTCGCTCGTCAGTGCACGTAAATTAATTCGCCGTTGGCAAAGGAAAATTTGTACCCGCAATGTAACACGATCCATCTTGCGTTGTTGCGTGGCAATTCACTTTACATATTTCCAACCCTTTCGCGCAGCTCGGCCAGCGGAAATTCGCGCACGCGTTAACGCGATCGCGATTCTGCTAATTTCAACTGGAAACAGGGAAAAGCTTTTCGATTGAGAGCAATATGCAAATAAAATGTGTTTTTTATCGTTTGTACTCGAGAGCCGAGAATCAGAGAAACCTTTTAATATTTTAACAACAAATAATTTATTACTTTGTTCGCTCTCTCACTCTCTTTTTCATGGTAATATTAAATCATTATCTTAAGTAACAAAATTAAACACTAAAATCATTTAAATAACAAAGTAATTTTATATATTTGAATAATATAGGCAAATTATATTTTATTAAGACTTTATTCAACGTATACAGTTTTTTATAAATTGTTACTTTCGTAGAAAACGTTTCGTAATGAAAATTGAATCATATCCAGGAAGATGTACAAGTGCAGTGAGTTAATTAATTTTTTGTTACTTGGTACTTTCGCAGAAACTTTAGTTCGTTTTTAAATTTGAAACACGATGCTTCACCCTTTTCTTTTGATGCAGTATTCAATGCTGAAGAAGAAGAACCATTTGCTGGCGTATGTATACGAGTTTAATTTCCAGTGATGGTGCAATTCGAAATAAGGAGAATCTACGGAAAGGAGTGAAGCGAAGATATAGAATAGCCTTTTCTCACTTACGATCTCGTTCTCGACAAGATCGAATTTGAAAATTTAACGAGTACACCTGCTCTTCGTAAACACACTGAACGAATACTGATGATGCAACCAAGGGAACGTTACTTTATGTTTTAAAAAATCTTCATTTAAAAAGTTAAAGCGAACGTCTTCGTTTTCTAATAAAAATCGATTGAAATTAAATAAATAAATCTATTGAATCTTCAAAAATGAAACTTTATGTCAAAAAAAATGCTGCTTTACATGTTCGATTAACTTTTTTACGTATAATATAATAACTCCTTGTCCATGATATAAATTGTATTTATTTATAAATTAATCGATAGGGGCACGTGTACGCTTGAAAATGTTCAAACTCGATTTCCTCAAAAATAAGTTTAACCAGTTTATAATTAGTACAATCTCGCGATACAAATAGCATCAACGATACAGATAATAATACCAGAATGTACGAGCGGGTACTCGTTTATCATATTTATTGGATTTTATCTGCGTTAATAACGATCAAACATTTGCATTCCCCGCAGTGAAACATTTACGCGAGAATTTTGTCCAATTGTCAGATAACTTGAAATCCGTAAACCTGCGAAATATGTTCATTTTATAATCTCCATGAAATATAATAATCCTTTTTATCATTTTTAAACATAAACGTTCAGAAAGCAACATAACAATATACAAATATTACAATATAATACAAAACAAATGTTTTCATCGTGCGCTCGACATAAAAGGAAGTAAAGTCAGAGTACCAAAGATTATATCAAATAATAGGACGAGGTAAAACGAAGATCGCGATATCCAGAGCCGAATCGAAGAATTCTCCGTTGCAGGAACAATTTTAAACCGGGTCGATACTCATTTGGCGGCGATGGTTTGTCTCGTTTCGCAGATTGCTCTTCGCGGGTCGCTATTTATTCAGTTGTCCGCCTATACCTCTCAACTACACTAGTTAAGAAGAACCCATTCCCTGGCAACGGAATTGCTCGCGAGTGGTTGCCTCGTTCAGAAAAGATACGTCTGATTTGGATTCATGGCGGACACAACCCCGTTCGACGCTCCTCGAAAGTCGAAATCCGATCGATGGCGGCAGCTTCGCGAAGCGACGCGAGCCAAGAGCGTTCCATTAACGACGATGAAACGCTCTTCAGCGAATTAGTCGGTGGATCGAACGAACGAATGTTACAAGTTGTAACGGTACGGAACGGGGCCAGGGTGGATCGATTCGGTAACAGTGGGTGTTCGTCGAGGAATTCTCCGCCCCGGATGCGTTACCTGGCGGATGTTACGTGGCCCCGCTATTTGCCATTAGGACGATGGCTGTTTTGCCGCGAGCTGTTGGTCAATTATGCGTCGCGTGCCACGGTATCTCGTCTCGTGGTGTATAAGGATAAACTCGAAAGATACTGGAAACTTGATTACAGTTTGTTTCCAGAGCGATATCGATTTAATAGAGAGCCTCCTTTTGGCGGTTCTTGGTAATACCTGTTCTATGGAAAATCCTGATTCCCTGCAGCCGGAAATTGTCAATTTGATGAGAAAAATTTCGCGTCGCACCTGGAAGGCAACTTCCATGGGCATGGCGACTTTGTTCAATGCCTTTTCAGATGTGAGCGACGAGAATTATTGTTAATATCTACCAGCAATAGAAAATTTCTACTTCTAAACACTTTTATCATTTTTATTGCATATTAAATAATATTTCAATGTTAGTAGAAATGATATAAAAAGAAAAGCATTAAATTGTTATAAAAATGTAATAAAAATATCAAATGGCTAGAAAAGTATAACAAGAATACTAAAATTATAATTATAAATATAATGTAATTAATATTTTATTATGAAATAATATAAATTATCGCGATAATATACCGCTGTCTCTTTCCTTAAACAATTTACGACGCACAATAAGAGATACTAACGTGTCAATTGCGAAACACGACACAATCCTGCCCTTTAAATTAATGTGACTAACGGTATGGGGTCCCCTCATTTACCTTCAGCTCTGTGAATAAGAGAAGCTTGGCAATAAAGGAGTTGACGGAATGTTGACTGACGTTGAGATTGACTGACAGGAACTTGTTACCACGAGTAAATGCGTAAAAGTTAATGGAGGACAGTCGACACTGTGCAAACCTGGAAAAGTTGACTGATGGTAGATGGCTAACGTGGAATTAACTCGCGAACATTGACTGACAGCGGGTGCTTGGCAAAGGTTGACCGATACCTCGCGCGATTTACACAGAATTAATTATTCCTACTAGTAATTAGATCAAAGCGAGTGTGAATTTTTCTTGAGTCATTTATACGAAAACGAACGAGAATTTGTTACGAAACGACTGGAACTCGTGTACGCAAATACAGAAATGAATTTTTCTAGCAGCAGGTAATGAAAATACGTCAAACGAAAGCAGAAAAATAAGAAAGGAGGTTAAAAGGAGGTTTGTCAAACCGATCAGCCATCGAACAAAAATCGATCGATTCTGATGCTCGTCCGTTCGACGATACTAGAGTCGTTGAATTTATTTACTGGGTTATTCGTACTTTTTCGAGACACATCCACGTGCAGACACTGCGAAACGTTTTGTATTTTATTCGACACAGTTTCGCGAGCAATTAAACGCGTTTGACACGTAACACAAGCGGCTGGATCGCCATCTGGTTCCCATTTTCTGTTTATTTTCGTCGAGCAGATAACTTTCAGCTGACTGTGCACGCGCGATTAATAATGCATAACCGTGATAATGCCTCCTAATAATACGGCTACCCAGTTTTATAAAAGCTGCGGATCCGTTATCATCAAATTGCGCGAGCTAATCTGAAATTAATAATAATTATCGCGTCACCGTCGTAACTGCGCGCAAATTGCAATTTGCAATGGAAATGTTCGAATCGATCATCAGCTGATCGTGTCGACGATTACGGTAGCTGCATTTAAATCGACTGATATTCATTTAATCGAACACATTTATATAATTAACAAAGTGTTGGAGACCACAGCTTACCTTATGGTTATCTTAGGTTTTACTGTACATTATCTGTATTTTAAGCAAATCAAATTGCATCTGCAAAAGAGTGGATTAAAAATGCCACTTACTATATTTCCAACGATAAGCTTTGCTATCCTCGATCCTTGTATCTTATTACTCGTATCATTTATTCGAGCTTTAAAAATACGAAACTCTAAAACGACGTAAACCTTGAGAAACTAACTTACAATCCGTGTTGAACTTAGAATGAAATTATTTGTTTTGTGATTATTCTATCCGATTTTCAAGAAAAGTTCAGCAGTGACGGAGAAATAATAAAATGAATACTTAACGAGGGCAGAAATATTCAATAAATTATGTCAGGCATTATAGAAGCAGAGAGGAAGATGTACGAAGATGTTAAAATGATAATACTATTTAATCTCGAAGAATGAACTCGAAGGCAAACACTTGAACGCGGACGATGAAACACACTTCCGTAGCCTGTCCGAGCGTAATCTTCTTAGCTGGCTCGACGATCTTATGCAATCACTATAGAGTTATGAAACTTCGTACAGCAGCGCATAAATGAATCGCAGGTTACGTAACAAAGATCGCGAACACTTAGCATTATACAATTAGGGCCAGTGGAAGACGGTGCAGGGGTCGTGAGTGTATTCTAGGATTTGAAGGGTGTATCTGTTCCTGTTTAGAACCACAAGTGGCTCCCCTCGTGAACTATGAATATGAATGCGTCCAAATAAATCCACGATGCCTGCATGATGGTTTAGATTCGAGAATTGTGCAGTTTTTTGAGTGTGGGACATGATTTTTGCGTTAGAATTAATTCGAGCTAAATAATGACTGCTTTTCGAAGAGATTTACCATTTTTAGTTTTCTAAAGTTCCATTTTCCTGATTAAAAGGACCAAACCACGATGAAATTTGTAGATTTTGAATAAGTATGAAACTATATTGCAAATTTCATCAAATTTGGTCTTATTTTGATCTTAAAGTATGGCAAACAAATTCTTCCTAACGAAAAATGAAAGAGAATAAATCTTTGCTACGTTGTTAATATTTTCTCATCGATACGCGAGTATTCCTGTTTGTCAGATCCTGAAAAGCAGAATGGTATCGCGTTAGGTTATTCGCTCGATTAAATTCAAGGAAGAGCTTCTTAAATAACGAAGGACAACTCGATCGTGCTTAAGATAATTTTGGTACGTCGTAGTCCTTCGAGGTTTACTGTGTCTGACACGTATTCGCTGATCGACGTCGATATGGAACGATGGAGCCATAAGGAAATATGACCACTAAGAAACGAGTGATGGAAGATAACATTCGCTCTGCTCCTGAAGAGGATAAAATCATGTATCACCTTTCAGTGACTCAAACATAGTTTTTCGTGGATAAGCTAGCAATTTTTCAATTCATCTTTTTAATTTTTACAAATGTAAACATGATATAATATGCTTTAATAATAATTCGTTAAACTGTGAAGAATTTTTGATAAGTTAGTTTATTGGAAAATCTCGAAGGTGTTTTTCGAGTACTATGCATAGGGTAATTGATCAGAAGAAGTTAATCTAGACTCCTTTGTCTGGTAGTTAACAATTTTACAGACGGTGCAAATCCGGAGAAACTGTATTTCACGAGCGAATCAACCACGAGTCAGGGTGAATTGATCCCCAATTCGGAACTGGGTCAGCCATTGTTTTTCCAAAGTGGTCGTCGCCACGGTTCGACGAAATGAACAGTGGTTAACTCGATTCCGACTGGCTGGATCGCACTCAAATGAATATTTGTGTGCCTGCGGACAATATTTTCCAGCTTCTTCCATTGAATTCTGTTAGGTTTTGCTTGCGAGAAAAAAAAGAAGAAAGGGAGGAACCGGGAGGAGAATAGGGGAACGTTTAACTTCCCGACTGGATGGAACGGGGTAAACTTTGGCTTCGGTTCGTTGAAGTGTAGACTCATTGCATTTTTGAGGAAGTAGAACTTTTTCAATGTTATGAAAGTAGGAATCTGAAAGAGGTTTCTTTTCCTCAGACCATTCTCAGAAAGCGTGGCGTACATAATTTGCGTTGTGCAATATTAACGGTTAAAACAAAGTGATCTATTGTTGTTTTAAACTTTAACCCCTTCGTTAGAGAAAAGAAAAGAGAATGGCGATTGTGAAACTGCAATTTATTTGTTAAAATTCATTACAAAGATATGCATTGAAAAAAAATATTGATCTAAAAATGTTGCACTGATCCAAAAATTCATATAAATTAAAAGCGAGTGTAGTTTTTAACCCAGTGTTCATTCATTAAATTTGTAAAAGAATAGTACAACAGACATCAAAATTACCACGAAAAAAAAGGATAATATAAATAATCTTTAAAGGGTAATATTAATCTTTATTACTCCATTACATTAAATGCAAAAATAGCGCGATGCATGGTGCAATATCTAAAATCCCTTTTCAACATTATCGCATATGCAAAATAGAATCTCGAGATAGAATTTCGTGGCAACATATATTGGACACAATGTCGAGGCAATTTTCCACGGAAGGATATTCTTGTATCGCCGGTAAAGAGCGCTTGAGAGCCGGGAAACCGATTCCTCCCGACAAGGAGGCGACGTATCGATCGCAGGCTCGTCTATCGGCATCAACTTAACAATATCTTTCTTTCTGGTTGGCAGAGCTTTGCGAAGCGGCGACGAAAATCCAGGCATCCTTCCGCGGCCACATGTCGAGAAAGGAGCAAGCTGCAGCCCTTGTGAAATCGGCGGAGAACGCCGTCGAGAATGTCGTCTCCAAGGTGGAGGAGAAGGTGAGTCTTCTATTTTATATTTCTCCCTTTACGTACGTTCCATTTGGAACGCAGGAAATATTAAAATTATCATTTCTGAAAATATATCAAACTGATTTGTATTCTTATATCGTGTGATATGTATCGCAGTGATCAGTATCTTTTAAAAAGGACATTGCCCTCAGTATTGTAGAATTTTTTAAATTTGTTTCTGACGCAATTTTCTTCAAACGCGTTATTAATAAAAAATCATTTAATCGTACAATATTATCTCTTAATCGAATGCTTAAATATTTAAATTTAAATAATTCGTATATAAAAATAAAAGTACTATATTAAAAAAAAAAAACAATATTTGAGAAGACAGTGCAATACTTTATTCGTATCTTTTAATTACTGTTACTAATATTTACAGACAAAAGTAAACGCTAACCAGTTTTAGTCGATACATACTGTCCTATTTTCGTAGAAAGTTTACGCGCGCAAAAATTTGAATTTAAAGGGAAACGATCGGAAGAAGCTGAACTGGAATTTCACGGTATTCTCGTCGCAGTGAGACGCGTAAGACGTTTGAAAAACACATATTGAACCGGTACCTAGAAGCCGATGTTTCCACGTTATATCCTATTCCTTTGACGCGTTTGACGAGCACCGGAATTTACAGAAACAGAGGGAACGCCCGCGCGTTTACATATCGTCGAGGGAAGCGAACCTTCCGAGAATCCAGTTAAAGAAGGTCCGTAAACGTCCGTTCGTCTACAAAAGAAACGATCGAAGGGGCGTTCTATGATTTTATATTACAGCTCGATCTGTATTCCACGTAACACTTCTCAAACGAACCATTTTTCTGCAAGTGAAGCATTACGAAACGAGTTATCCAACACGATCAATTAGAGGGAAGTAAGATTTTATTATCGAGATACTTTTTATATAAAAAAAAACTGACTCGATCAGTTTTACATAATACATATAAATCGCGCAAATATATATTTAATATTTATTTATTTATATATTTTTAAATATACGTTACATTTACTTAATTGCAGAGTAACTATATTCGAGATTAAATGAACTGATAAACGTTCAAGCCACCATTTATTTTTATTATTTTCAATATTCACTTCGTTTATATATATTTTCTATTACTTTCTGCTACAATTCACAGTTTTTATCGCGCATCGTGCCCTTTCTTCAAAATATTTGGATAAACTAAAGACACGAGGTATCGTATAATACAATATATACATAGCGTAAATTGTAGAGCTGATGGGAATTCTATCCGCGTGCTGATTACGCGGTTACAGTTTATAGTTTGATATTATGCGCGCGATATTAAGTCACGTGGAGTATGAAACAATGCTGTACGCGTAACGGGCTCGGAAAATGCGGTCGAATTATTCGATATGGCGAGATTCTCGAATTTCCCGGACGCGCGTCGCGTTGCAAAGTTCGTGCGGCGTGTTCGAAAACTCCGGCATTAAAGTTTCCCGCTGGCTTTTCCCCTGTCCAAGAGTTTCCATTCCATTGAGGATTTCTGCTTTCGTAACTGGGTTGCGCCGCCTATATACATCGGTGTACGTATTATAATAGGCGTTGAAGTGAGGCGGTTTTAAAATTCAATGGCTCATCCTCTTCAGATTAATTGGAAATCAATATTCTATTATCGAAAGTAACATCGTACCTTCCCGCGGCCGATTCTTAATCCGACATCGCGTCCAACATCGTCGCCATCGTCCGTTAGATTCCTCCCCTTCCGTTTCGTCAGTTCAGAAGAATTTTCTTTACGCGAAAGATACAAAATTCCTTCTATCGCTCTGATGAAATAAATTTACGATTCGATGCCATATATGAATATAGTTGCAATGATTTTAAGAAACTTGCAGGAATTTTAATAGTTTCGTAAGAAAATTGTGTAGAGTAACGAAATTACTTTTTATGGAAGCGATAAATCGTCCACGGTCGAGAAATATGGAAACGTTCCCATAATATTCATCGAATTTGCCAAAATCTATTTTCTCGAAATTTATAGACACTCGAGTTCTATTATCTCCCTAATGGAGACAGAAAGAGAGAGAGAGAGAGAGGAGCGCTGCTCTTTCAGAGACCTATATATCGTGGTTAAAAGAATAAAAGGCTGATGCCTTAGAAGTAATATTTCTTATTGACGGTTGCTTCTCGCGTGGGAATAGGTTTTTAGTTCGAATTTTATCGGTTCTTGTTTTACTTGGGAACAAAGCACCGCCATAAAAGATATTCTTGTGCCTTTAAAGAAATTGCACGATCTCTATCGATCGCAATTAGGTATTTTTGCAATCTTTTTTAGTGGACATTGAAACGAAAGATACAGTTGTTAATCGTAGGGTTAGAAGTATGTTTATATATAGAAAAATAGATAATGCGATGCTAAAGGTCTAAGGTGTGAGAGAAGATGGATTATATATAACAACTTTGTCGTACGTGATAGTTATTGCGTCAATAGTGACCAGATTTTGCGCTGATCTGGCCTTTAGACACACCAACTATTTTCTATTCGAACGCTTCGCGTTTCTGTACACCCACACACGTTCACGCACTCGAATTCTTCATTGAACTTTCTCTTCCCCCTCTGTAATATTAGTTATTTAAAAAAATACTATCTCACGTTCTATGGCTCTTTAAATTTGTACATTATCGACATTTAGAAACATGGACACGGTTTATTTCACCAGATCCATCGCTTTATTAATGTATCATTCAAATGTCATTCTATTTCATACATCAATACGTCATACATCATTATATTCATACGTCATAACATATATCATTGCATTCATATTCACCAATTCAATTCAGTTTTTGCAAATAGCATCTGTTAGGGATTATAATTTTCATAGATTGGCAATAAATATCTCAAGCCTGTAATATTCATTAATTATATAAAAATAAAGGAGATAAACGCAGATATCGCAAATATTACTCGAACCAAAAGTTCAGCGTCTCAGCATCTCGCGGATGCGCAGCTGGTAAGGAAAGAAACGTACATTCGCATCGAAAATTCAATGCAAGCTTGAAAAATATTCATAGTCGAATCGTGATGGGGTTTCGAAATCCTTCTGAGGAATTCCATTACGCGAAAGTGAATATTCATCATCGACGTGTCGCGTCTCGATTTATCCGCTCCACATCCGGCGGGTCCCTCGAATAAGCGAGACATCATCTTTCGTGCTTATCGTCGATTCGATTACGCGAGTCGCGAGCTTTCATCGGTGCGTGACTCCCAGAGATCCTCCTCCATTTCGACGGAGAATCACTCTTTTTTCTCCCAGAGAAAGAATCGCTTTTTTCGGTGGTCGTGCACGAGCATCGCGGGAATCCTTTATACCCTGTCGAAACAACTTCGAAACGAATCGTAAAGCTCGACATTACCTCGCATCGTCGTGTCGATGCATCGCGCTTTTGTCTTTCGCCGTGCGGCGAATATGGGTCGCACGGAGGATCTATAATCGTAAATTTCCCTCCACCTCTTATCGAATTCGTTTTTACGAGCCAGTAAATTGGTCCAATTTCAACGGTTGTATCGGTGTTTCAATTTGACGCGCCAGCCTGTGTTCTAACGAGAAAAGTAATTTATTTATTTCAAACTGACGTTTCTATGTGCGAGAAGTAATTTCTTAAATTATCCGATGATAAAGATCACTTTGTTCGTTTAGAGATCAGTTCTTTTTTCTTTTTAACAGAGATTTACTGGGTTATTTAGTTTTTTTTTAAGAGAAACTGTCAGAGTCGTGTTTACTGGCAGCTGACTTTTTAAAATATTATCTACTTTATTTTCGAGTGATCAAACGTTATACTTTTACTTTATAAAAAAGTTTCTCGGGTCAAATTGGAATAAACACAGAATACGAACAAATTTTCTTGTGCAAACACTCATTTCGCGTATCGAATTGAGCAAAAAGAAAATAAATGATAACCCAGGGGCACATTATTTAATTTTCTGTTTTTTCGATTACATTTTTGTTTTCTATTTATGTAAACGATGTTGGATAAAGAGACTGTTAATTAAATTACATCGAATTCATTATATCGCGAGTTTTATTTCGTTTCAACGGATTGTGGGGCACATATATATAACTGATTTACCCTATGTTGGCTTTCAATAGCCGTGATATAAAGAGCCCCGTTCTTTTCAAGCTTTTGAAGGATGAATAAAGTGGAGAGAAAAATAACACGGTCAACAAGCTTTCTCTTGAAACAGTTGAGACAGTGGGAACCTCAAAAAGATACTGTTTTGTTCTTCGAAGTAATCCAGAAAAATATTTGTCAAACGAAAACAACACCTTTTTTTGGCGGATTGACTTTATACATGTTGTTGTAGCTATAAATAGGTCAACTTAAATAGTATATATATATATATTTTTTAATTTATAATTTTTGTTATACATATATTTCATATTTAATATTTTATATATATTTTTAATTTATAATAATTTTTTTAATTTTTAATATGTCAATAACTGTAGATTATTGCAAAGCTTAATAATTACTATTTTTTCTTTAACTACATTTCTAAATGTAGAATAGCTATAAATTTATACAATTGTTAGTAATTCATATATTCTTTAAAGGTGACTTATAAGAGAAATAATTAATTTATTTATAATCCATTATACAATGTCCAGATGAAAAGTTAGCAAAGTTTAGTATCTTTGCGTCATCTGATTTAAAACCAAGTTTTGCTTTTAAAGTGCCATTTTCTTAAACTGAGGATATTATCTTTGATTTCTCAACAAATTGACTTTCAATTCCAAAGAATGACTATAAAAATATGGACGAATGATATCATTCGCGAACATTGAAGCAATGGCAAAAAGAAGAAGATGGAATCTGGTATGTTAAAAAAAATTTGCGAAAATCTATACAATTTATTTAAAACACATGCAAGAGTGGAAGTTGAAATAGATGTACCATATACATTTAACTTGCAAATGGATCGATGCTAGAAATTATAGCCTAACTCCACTTCCATAAAACATACACATCCTCGAGCAAAGAAGGATGCATCGAGTGCACAGAAGCTACCGCGAAATTCGTTCATCCCCATAACTTTTAACGCGTGCATTGCTCGACACGATTCAGAGCGGAAATTTTCTTTGTACCTGCGACAGATAATACACAGACGCATCGACGCCGGACGTATAGACGTCGCTGTGACGTACGAGCGTTAAAGAATTCATGATGCTCCGCACGCAGCACTCCGGTATTAATTTCAAACAGGACAATCGCGTATCGCCTCGATCAAAAGCGTGGCGCGTGCTGAATAATTGATGGTCAGTCGGTTAAAAAAAAAAAAAAAAAGGAAACGAAAGCAATGCACAAAGCGTTGGTGAAATTGAAAATCGTTGGAGAACCGCGCGAGGCGGATGAAAAATTGAAACGCGATCGCGTCGCTTCCGATTCCGTCCGTGAGGGCTGCTGGAGAAAGGGTGAAAGAGGACGCGCGAGCAAAGGGGGTGGAATGCACTACGTCCGACGGTAAGTTAATTGCGTAAACTACGGGAGAGCCGCTTCGTTACCCCCGTGACGACCAAACTTTGCTCCCGACAACTTTCCGTAGAATGCATCGCGTGCGACGCGGTTAATCCCAAAAGTTGCGGGCACCTCGCCATTGTTAGGAGGCATTTTATTTAGCCTCGTTGATAGTGATAGATTAGGGGTTGATTGAGTTCTGTGGTAGACTGCATACGTTTTTAACAATGTTTGTGACAACTGGGCCACTGCAATGTGCTTCACACTTTATTTTTTCTACTTCTAAATGTGTGATAGGTGTTTGTGTGGTAGTGAACATTGAAATGAATTGTGATTGATACATGTACTGGGTGTTCTTCTGTTGGAAGATTATCTTATCATGGTTTATAAAATATCAATATGCA
Organism: Xylocopa sonorina; assembly: GCF_050948175.1. Lineage (NCBI taxonomy): Eukaryota > Metazoa > Arthropoda > Insecta > Hymenoptera > Apidae > Xylocopa > Xylocopa sonorina. The sequence continues at coordinate 4,230,579 of NC_135196.1, read as the reverse complement.
AAGTATCGAGTAAGTAAGTAAATTAAATTAAAGTCTGTATTAACAAGATTTTTGCAATGACTAATTAAGTTTGCATTTCAAATTCTTATTTAAAAATAATTAATTTGTTCAAAAGGTTTTATCACGCCAAATTTTGTTTATAATTATTACAATTATAGATATTTCTATGGCATCAAATGAACATGCCTGGATTTATCTGTAACATTTTCTGTTTCGATGCGTACACTTTTTATATTTAATTAGCAGATATCGATGATTTAATACGATATGATAGATAATACGCATTGTGCTGAATGACGAATCGCAAATGAACAATGAAATCTGCTGTGAACACCAATTGACAGGTGCTTTGTAGAAATAATAGCACGATTGTTATATGATTATATGTCAGCTGCAGCAATCCTGTAATTATTGGCGATTATGATGAATGATTATTGGATGCGTGAAACTATCTGATCACTTTAACAAGAACGTCAGCAGGTAATATTCATATCCTGCAGGAATAAAGTGGCTCTTTATATTATTTTACAAAAGTATATATTATTTCTTAATTTCAATTGAAGACTGGCTTATTTATTCGATATCGGTAGAAATAATGCAAAAATTTAATTAATTGTCACAACTTATAACAGACTCGTTCTTAATTATAACATCGCGTTGCAAAAAAATTTCAAAAATCCTTGGACAATTCTAGAAACCAAATTCTCATCGTAAAACTGAAATCCCAGGAAACCAACGTTTGCACGATAAACATTTTTTAATTTCAGCTGCAACTAATCAGCTCTCAAAATCTAATTTCGCGAATAGTGTCGAGCAGCTCGTGTGTTCTCGTGCTCGCGTTACACGGATAGACGATTTTGGCGGCAAATTGAAATGCGGCTGTTTAGAACGTCAAAATCGGAACCGCGTGACACGCGCGAGATTAACGCGGAGGTGTCTGCAAGTGGGATTGGCGACGTTGAAGTTGATGGACGTATCGTTGATACGAACGTTCGCGTGCACGCGATTCAGAGAACAGTGGGAAAGTAACGAGAGAAACGAGACGAGCGGTGAATTGCGGGCAACGTTGCTCCCTCCGCTCCGCCGTTTGCTTCCTGCTGATGTAAATCGCTGATTAATTATCGACATGGGGGAATTATCGAGTCCGATTTAATGCGCGTTTATCCTGATTATTGCGATCGAAAATTCGTTACTCTGCGGTACAATAAAACCGAAATATTGCCCCAGTTAAGCGATTTTAACGAGAAATAATCATAATCGTAAACATAGCGATGGAAAGAATATCGAATTAAGTTTGTATCTAGACTTTTGTATCTGTATTCATCGATGTTAAATTTGTTCAGAAATTTCTATCTAACTTTCACTTTTAACATTGTATTTTCTGAATTAGTAATAATTTCTTTCATTTTCTCATGTACTTAATATTTAAAAATAAGTTTGTATCTAGACTTTTGTAACTGTGTTCATCGATGTTAAATTTGTTCAGAAATATCTATCTAATTTTCACTTTTAATATTGTATTTTCTGAATTAGTAATGATTTCTTTTATTTTCTCGTGTACTTAATGTTTAAAAATTCGCAAATTAATTCTGATCGTGCCTGTTTAAACTAAAAGTGAAATATAAGAAATGTGACGCGTACGTCTGTCATTACTTGCAGCGAACAGAAGTTAACATCTCCGCCAAGCACGTCTTCCCTTCTCTGGAAGAATATTCCTGTTCTACACGCGTGCATTTTAAAAGCTCCTCTGAAACACGAAAGCACGGCGTACAATGGCAATAAATATAGACGCGAAGACATTCATCGTTAAATAAGGGAGAAGTAAAAGGACTGGCTTCCTCGTGTCGCGAAATAACTCGCAGCTGAACAGCCAGCGCGACGCATAATAGAAGCATCACGTTCAAAGGGAGCAAATATTTTCGCAACACGCGCCAGCCGTGTGAATAGCTGACGCTTTATTTCGGGGTTGAGACTTGTGCGTAACTCGATCGCGCGCCTCGTTAAACACGCAATCGTTTTAATAACCCATTAGCGGGTAAATGCAAATTTTCCGTGTTAAATCGACCGTTGCAAGGTTGCGGGTATTGGAGAAACGTTCTTCGCGAGATATCGCGGACAAATATTACCATAATTCCATTAATATTCTCGCGAGTAGGTGCATGTAAAAATTCTGTAATAAAATTATATCATCTGAGAGAATCTGAAATAATTACCACGATTTTCTAAAATTTCCTTTTAAGGGTAATATTTTTACGTTATTTTTAAATTGCAATCGTGAAAGTCTGTGGAAAGATTGAAACATGAACTTTTTTATTCATTCGTATCTATTTAGAAATTTTGCGTAAAAATTGCAACTCGTTAAGTAGTATTTGTAGTAAGTACCTTGAAACGGAAGGGTTGCGTTTCGAATCCAAAATAAGACAAATGTCAGAAATTTTTTACCAAAGTAGCTTTGCAAGTATCATACAGTTGCGTATGACCATCCACGTGATACTAACTTACCAATTGTTAATATAAGTATATGCAACCCTGAGCTAAGAATTTTTAAAATTGTTTATCTTAAAAAGAAAGCTTTAAACTGATGACTTTCGTCCTATTTCAATCTCTAAAATTATCACTTTTACATATTTAAAATACGAATTGTCCCATGTGAAATTGTTACAAATTTTCCTTACATTAAACGCGAAATGTTATTTGTATATAGGGTGCGACGTATCGAACGTTTCACTAGTGGATGCAAAAGCCGCGTCTCTTCGTTGAAATCCGGTAACTACAGTACACATTAATCAATGCTGAAGACACATTTATTACATACACGTAGGTGTCAGCGTTGATCCGCGCGAGTCGCGATGAAAATTCATTAGTGGCGGAGATTAGCGTGAAATTCAATGATCGACAAATTTCTGGCGAATTTATATTTCGCTGTAAATCAGCCTTCTGATTAACAGGCCTGCAAATCGGTCTATCATTAATACTTCCGCGTTAATTTATCTTATTTCATCTCAAACCCTTTAAAAGGAGAGGAAAATAATTATTCTTAAACAACATTTATTTTCTTAATTATACAAGAAAAAATATGAAATTTTATGGAAATAAACAATTCTCTTTTCTCTTTACTAAGCTTTTTAGCATTTTACAAACATTTTGTATCTAAAAAAAATAATTAAAAATGCCTATTATCCTGTTACAAAAAAAAAAAAGAAAATATAATAATAAAATTCCACAGAAAACGTAAATTATTTGATTAATTATAAACTATCTCCTCCACCCTTAATCTTCATCATCGTACCACGAAGTCTTCCAAGTCCACGTCGCATCGAGACGCTCTGAGCGCTACGATCCTCCTCATCTTTTCCACCCCTAATTTCCTTAAGAGACCAACGTCCGTCCTCGAAACGATAATACGAACGATCACGGTACGGCGTTCGAGAGACCCGGCACTTCCGTTCTCCCTGTTTAGATTCGCGTCGTAGCTAAAAAGGATACGTCGCAAATCCTACGCGAACTTAGGGGGCGCGTCACGCGAGAAAATACTTTCGAGCCGCCACGTTTCTTCCACCGACGACGACTTATTACGAGCTCGCGCCGATCCAATTATTCGCGGGTTAATAAAATGCGGCCTGGCCGCTCGATATCGTTCCGTGCGAGGAGGCCCAGACTCAGGGGAAGTTTCACCGTTCTAATTGCAGTTTATACGCGATTTATTCATTCGTTTACAGGCCGCACCACAACGGATGGACGCAACCCCGATGGCGATTTCATCGCACGGATATAATATAAAGAATTCACGCGAATGTTCGCGCTATCTGATTTTCTCTTCAAGCTGTAGTAGCCAGTTTTTGTTACTCCAGTTTAGGTTTCTTGGGAATTATTCGAGGTGGCCACCATCGGTTCGATCATAAATCTTTGTAGGTGTCGTAAAATATAAATACGATTTCGATTTTATTTTTTTTACAGTCGTGAGATTGGTAGCTTCTGTTCTGTGAAATTTAAGAAGATACTTGTACAAACTATAGGAGATATATAAAATATTATTTGAAGATATATTAAATTAAAAATGTTAACCATTTGTACTTGAGGGCTTCAGAGTTTCCATTTGAAGTTTGTCTTCAAACTTGAGGACTCTTCGAGGAGGACAATGCACACAATTTTCAATTCAGAGATAAAAACAAATCTTTCGAATGGAAATGACTAAGTATGTTGGATTTTTAAGCATTTATTCTGCGTATGAACCATGTTTTAAGAAAATTATAGAATACTAAAAATAAAATTAATGCTGAAGATTCAATAACGCCATCAAAGAAGCTTTTGCCGTCTTCAACCGATTTCAGTGCGAGTCGAGTTAGAAATCGATTCAAAAAATGTAAAATTAATAGATAGAGCAATTTAGGCAAGAAACGTAGTAGTTACTGCTATTTTGGACGATTTTCGAAATAGAAATTCTAGGTTTAAATTTGAGGAGTTAAGGTAGCCAATCGAATCTCCTCCGCGGTCGATTCAATTATTGGGGAATGGCTCGTGGCGATTGGAGAACGTTTATGGCGAACAACTGGTGCGGCACAATAGTGACTATAAGTCAGGAGCAGAGTTAAATTGGACAAATGTGTATGTCAATTTTGTTCGCGCTTATTGTACGTGGTATAAGATCCTTTTTAATTAAGACACGTTACGCATAGCCAACGTCTCGATTTTAATATATACACAATGATTTTTACATATATTTTATAAGAATTAAAGGATTAAAAGAATTTTTAATCCATTGCAATCCACACAATTATTTCTAAATATTTTACATTTTTTCATTCGTTTTCAGTAATAGTAACAATAATATAATTAATGTGTTCTCCACACACAAAATCAGCACTCAGTGAATTTTCTACGAAAATTAAAGTTTCAATAAATTTAAAAAGATTTTTAAAAGCAGAAACGTTCTTTCTAACTCGACGTTTCCTGTAATTATTATGACAGACTTCGAAAAGAGAAATGTAAATAGAATAAAATTTGTAACCAAAGCATATATGAATATATAAAATATAGAATATATTATTTTTATACTCTGAACATTTACGAGTCGCTTCGCAACTGACTGAGACATCCGCAGGAAATTCCTGTGGAACGATATTTTGCGGAAGTCAAGGCGAAACGGCCGCGAAAATCGGAATTAATACGAATTGGCAACGAGAACGCGGTTTTTAAGGATTTTCCGCATTCCGTTTGCGTCGACCACTACCCCTTTCTACATTTTAATGCCCGCGTTAGCGGAGATATTCCGACGCTGCGACGATGTTTAGTTAACGTTCCGGTGGATCCTTTCGCGGATGGATTTCGTTGCCAAGTGGACCTGGCTCGAAAACCAGACACCGTGACGGAATAATTTCAAATTTTTACGCGCCACCAGGAACGCGTAACGATCTGTCTCTCTTTTTTTTTTTTGCAATTTAAATCACCGCTGGACGAGAAACTAAAATTTCGTTTCGAACGAAAGTAGTGAACGTTGAGATATTGTCGCGCGAATATACGCGCTGCGTTCTATTTTTGAAATTTATCGCAGATGAACGCGGTTGATTACGGAAACGGATGAACACGGAAATTGACTCGCGTTTAACAGTGTTTATTCAAAATGGAGAATTTGATATTTATATTTGCGATCATTTGGTGCCTTTTTTCAGATAAGCAACGATTGATTTATCGTTCTTAATTTTCACCATCGAATCGCCGCGTTTGCCACGTCGTTGCGACATTTTTGATGGATTACCATTTATAATAAATGGATTTGTCCGCGAGATATCGCTGCAGGGTCCTCTCTTTGTTCCGCCATTTTAAGCTGGGCAAGCATAACCTTTATGATTCTATAAAACGGCGATTAAAACGTTGTTCCAGGTTCGAGTTGATGGATAGTACATATGGTACGTGTAATCCTGCGTGTAAAATGATCCAAACAGCTGTGGCCAATATTGCAATTCTCTGGAATTAAATAGAAATGAGGAAACAATGCGAAGCTTTACGGTTTCTGATATTTTTCAGTTAAAAAACTTGGTTTTCGTATAAAACGTGTTTGCGATGCTTTCATTTAAACTAAAATCGCTGCATTTCATGGATTAAGCAATTCAAAATTATTCTAAAAACTACGAAAAAATTGTCAACAATTGTAAAATCATGTACGCACTAACATTACTGCAATTATAATTTAAAACAAAAGTTTCGGTGGAATCGAAACCAATTTTAGTTACGTTATTTATTTATAAGTTAGTGCTTTTTATATTATTAATGCGTTATTGTATCATACTGTTTTAGCGTATAAATTTTTACGCTGATTCTCGTTTTAATCCTTTTCTTCACTTCCGTACGGTTCATGAAAGTGATCCTCTGCTCACCTTGCCATAGTTCCTCGCATATCGACGTAGGAAGCAACGAGTTTAAAAACTTATTTAATATAACTTGCTTTACTCTTCGCATCGGTCGTAAAACAGAAAATGACAGGCGAGAGGTAAAGAACCTCTGCCGCTTTACTCGCCAGTAAATAAAGCTGTTTAACGTAAGCTGACATAAGCTGTACTTGCTGTACTGCGTGCAATACCATCTACGTCAGTTCCTCTAATGTTATCTGGAATATTAATTCAACGTTGCTTTAAAAAGTAGACTGAAGATACCGTGACATAAGTACGATCATTCCCTGGTTCTCCAATATTGTTGAAGCATCTGAACTTCTCAGGGTAAAGCTCTACATCTTCCAGATGTCTGGTATCCTCAAAGAAACCTCGTTCTTGGATTTTCTTTTATTGACTCTCTGAAGCACAGAATTTTAAAGAAAATAAAAGCTCAAGTTGCACACAAGTTTCTGTTTATTATAAAGAAATTCACGGCAACAGTTATCTTTCGTGCGGTTTGAACACTTAAAAACAGAAGAAAAACAGTGCTCAGTTAAGTGCTAATAATCTAACGCTCAGTTGTATTGCTACCAAAATGGCGGAGTCGCGCCTTAGACGCAGAGATGTTAATGACACATTAAAAATTCTAACATATGGAAACAAAGACAGAAATACGAAGAATAAAATATATATATATATACATCATAGAATCCTAAATGAGGAACTTAACGCTTTATAATGTCCTAAAGATATATATATATAACACAAATCTGAGCTTTCAACCAAAGTACAACAGCTACCCACAGCAGCAAAAATGTTAAACCACACACCCCCAAGAAGCTTTAACAACCGCGTGCGCCCTTACAACCAACTCGCAATCAAACAAGACCATATACCAGAAGGAAACCCGCAGGCACCGCAAGTAAAGCAAACTTCCACCCCGCAAAGAGCAACAGAAGATGGCGTATCGAATTCCGTCGGGGATACACCCACCAGCCGCCATCTTTTCTGCGTCCTCGGTTTGTTTCATTTATTGCGACCGTCGTTTGTTTCATGCGAAAGTTTCTTCTGACCAGGCACGAGCCAGCAGCCATTAATATTCGCGCAAAGAGGAGAACGAGGAGGGCGCACTGAAGAAAGCAGGGAGAACACGGAGAGCTGGAGTTTGAATCAAAGGAAAAAAATGAAAAGACGGCGAAAGCAGCGGGGAAAGAAGGTTAAAAGCACAGGAACCGGAGCATTCGAATGGAGGAAAGAAGGAAGGCAATGGATGCTTTCCGGATGGCAAGCGGAGGAACCGAACAGCGGAACAAGGCGGACGCGATTACGGAAGTAGCATTAATTTCGGACTGGCAGATTGGACACGGATATCGTGTCCCTCCGTGGACGTTGAGCAAGTTTATAGTCGGTTCGTTTGTTATGGAGTTATTGGTATTTGTCCTGTGGCTTTCGTGTTAAGAGTTCTTTAAGAGGCGCAGGGGTTGGGGAGGTTGGTTGGTATTGGAACAAAAATGTTTCTGGGTTTCTTAAGAATTGTTTCGCTTTTTAAAGTCTCTGCGAAGCTTCTTCCTATTTTGGTAGACATTCGCGTGGTTTGAATGCGGACATTGTGCGCTTGGAGCAAGAAAGTTTTGCTTTTAAGCGAAGAGTTAAAGCACAGTTAAAACGCCATTTAAGCACAAAAGTATTGGAGGTATTTGGTCGGAAATTTGAAGACAATTTATCGTCTTGATCTTTCTTCATCGTCATTTTTCTCTTCAAAAATGAATAACACAAAATGAAATCAAGATAAAAAAACTACTAGAATCAGAATTAAAAGGAAAAGAAAAAAAGTGCCACTTTAATTCTGCAAAGTCTGATAACAGAAACATGGTAAACTCTCAAATATAAAAATTACAAAGTTCCACGATCTCCTAGCTCGATGAATTGAATCCATTACTCCAAAACTGAGAGCAATTTTAAAACGATCGTCCCCAAATAAGCACACAGGGGCACTTACGCCGACTATAAAGAAAAGAGCTGAAACCGAAATCCAATTCAAGAGAGAGGGGATCGAACTAATATCCGCAAGAAGAAAACTCGGATTACGAAGAGGAGACCGCTTAAATGGAACGATAAGACCGAAAACAGGAAATAAAAGATCAAACGAAGGGAAGATCGTGAGGGCTGGGCGAAACGACTCGCCGCGACGCGACGACAGATCGGTCGAGATGCGAGCGAATGCGAAACTACTCGTAGAAGCGAACTTACAAAACATAAAACTAGGTTATCCACCATTTACATGAACCAAGAGAGCACGTAGAGCGACAGTTTATTGGTATCAAGATTTGCGCCAGAAAAATTTTAAGTTCTATCACGATAAAGAGAAGTGATAATATGTGAAAGTATTGATACATGTATAGTACCGATGCAGCCGCGATTCAACAACGAATTTTTAAACTTAACTTAACTTAAACTATAACTTACTAATTATACAATTTGTAATTTAATAATGCAATCAAATAATTTGCAATAGTCATTAAAAATATCTATAACTAAAATTCCACGGCGATCCAGCGACGAGAACTTAAACTTAACTTAATTCAAACTCTAACTTAGCTAATTATACAATTTGCAATTCAATAAAAAGTTTCAAAGTCCTGAAAAGGACTTGAAAAGTTTCGACTGAATTGCAAACGACTTAAATCTACGCACGTAGTCCTTAGCTTGATACCGTTTTCGAGAGACCGGTCTCTCGAAGACGTTACCAAGGGTCCAGGCCCACCCCGTGGAGGTGACTACGCAGGGACCCATCCCTAGAACCCTAATCCCATCCACCCTCCATTACATCTGTGTGTTCTCGGTACAGAAGGTACCGAAAACTAACTCTACTTTAATACTTTAAACGTGGAATCCATAATACATTCTCGAAAATCTAACATAGATTTTCGAAATTGCAGTATGGACTTTACAAAAGGGATGATGAGGAATGCCATTATCTTAACCAAAGTGAAATATTTAAGGGACACTTTAGTGAAATTAGTGTTTCAGAAAAGATTTACGGAACGATATTCTAAATTCTAATTTTCTATTGTAAAAGAAATTTATCCTAAGCAAGTTAAACTAAAGTTAAGAAGAGGAACTGAATGGAAGCAAAAATAGATAAAATTCGCGACATGACCGAAACGAACAAGTACCAATGAACCTGCATTACAGTCTCGCGAGAGCATTCTACCCGATGGTCCAACACTAACTACTAGGTGAACCATACCCGACGCGAATCGCGAACAAGTTATGCCACGTCTTACGTCGAAACAGTCGATACCACGCTCTCTCCAATGGTGAATGCGGGTACCATCGAGATCTCAGCGAGACTTAGCATTAGGACGCATTGCCCATCGACAAGAACGAACTTCGTAGACCGCCCCAAGTCGTCTTACAGCAGGTCCAAAGACCCCAGCGACACGGGGTAGGAGCTACTCGGTACGAACCGCGATGAGCGCGTCCAATGTACTAAGCCTATACCCAGATCGAGTACCCAACGGGCGTACCAATCGAAAAGGGCTGCGAAATCTCGATGGGCACCGAAAACCACATCAGTTTGATTGAGTATCGACTATTTCGTTGCGTGGCGATGGAAGACGAGATCTGGAGCGAACAGAAAAGAAAAGAAGAGCTACGTGAAGCGATTTCACGTAGGAGAAACTTAGAATGCTCAAGGGAGTATGTAACGCATGTTTATCGGTACTGACTACACGCGATTGTAGAAGTAGCTATTTCTCACTTTGGATAAGAAAATGGATTGCTTTACAATTTTCTTACAATTGAGTTACAATTAAATTACTTAAATCTAAGTGCTTATAAGTAAGGGCGCACGCATCCCACGGCGATCCAACGGTGATCCAGCTGTGATCGAGCGTCGAATGTAGAAACTGAAATGAAGAAGGAACGAAATGGATTTCGAATCATCGAAAGACGAGAACAACTTCGGAGAAAATACGATCAATTTTAAGATTCTTCTAATAGCTTTTCTTGATTTTAATTTGAGACAATCTGTTCACGTGAAACAGTTGGAAAGAATTTTGGAAAAAGTGAAACTCCAATGCTGTATTCACCGGGAATACCATTTTCTCATTTCCAAATATAAAAGGAATAATGATACTGCTTTATGATCACAGAATACAAAATTGTTGATCAACCCCACGATGATTTCAAGCACGTTCTTGCCCATATAGAAACTTAGTAACGCAAAAATTAAAATTAAGTCGATTTCCAGTCATCAAACAATGCTCCGTCGAGAACAAACATCACAGAGAGATAGAAATTACTACAAATTATGCAGGATTGTCTTAAACGTGCCTAATTCCGACCAATGGTGTTTATAAAAAAATAATCAGAACAATACCCAATGAACTGATTAACGTAGATCATAATTGTGCTCGATTGAGATAAATTAGGGAAGTTAGGATAAAAGGGATTCAAGTTACAAATTTATAAAATAACATTATGTGAATGTACAGATATGTTCATTAAAATTAACTTAAATTATTTACAATTCAATTTAAAGCTTCAAAGTCCTGAAAAGGACTTGAGAGATTTAAATTGTACTGCAAAGGACTCGATACTAAAAGTACCAGTGATTAAATTATTCTAATTTACTCCAAAGTTGATGGAATAATAGTTGGATAATGAAATAAATAAATGAAATAATGATAGTAAGTCTATGAAATTATTTATACAAGACAAAAGTTGCAAATCGTAATCTTTTAACTAATTCTGATGCTTTTAGTATCGAGTTTACAACTATACTTATATCTACGCGCGTAGTCCTTAGCTTGATAACGTTTTTGAGAGCGCAATCTCTCGAAAACGTTACCAAGGGCCCAGGCCCACCACGTGGAGGTGACTACGCAGGGACCCAATAATGCATTTTGGAATAAATAAATCTTTAATTTGTTTACGTACTAATTGAGAGGCAAAAGCTGTTGTCATCACTGTCCACCACAGTCCACCACAGTCCACCATCGTCCACCACCGTCTACCACCATCCACCACCATCCACCACAGTCCACCACAGTCCACCACCATCCACCATCGTCCACCACCGTCCACCACCGTTCACCGTCGTTCACCGTCGTTCACCGTCGTTCACCGTCGTCCACTACCGTCCACCGTCGTCCACCACAGTCCACCGCAGTCCACCACCATCCACCACAGTCTACCACCATTCACCACAGTCCACCACCATCCACCACAGTCCACTACCATCCACCACAGTCCACCACCATCCACCATCGTCCACCACCATCCACCATCGTCCACTACCGTCCACCGTCGTCCACCAACGTCCACAATCATCCACCAGTATCCGCTATCCTTGGCTACTCCACCGCCCTCCACCATCGTCCATCACCGTCCACAATCATCCACCAGTGTCTACTACCCTTGGCTCCTCCACAGCTAACCACCAGAACCGACCACCCTCATCTTCACCATGACCTTCTCGCCCCGGTGTCCAAACGACCAAAAGGCCCTTCGTAGGCTCCCACTGCTTTTATACACTCATCCCTACTGCCATAAAGCCCCCCACTTATCTCAATGTCGCGAGTTGACGTAATCGATTATCATACTATAGCAGCCCGTAATTTAATAATTTACATATTTTTACTGTAAATTTATGCTCTTTACAACTTATTGCAGTAGCATACATATCTTTTTACACAATTTTTTACAAATTGGACCTGCATCTATACAGTTCGAAGATAATTGTCTATCAATCATGGAATATTTTTTATTCTATCTCTTCTATCATTAATCTAGTTAACATTAAAATATTATATTAAAACATGTATTGTGCCATGTTCAATTCCTACATAATTATTCTATGATTACAATATATGCAGTCCAATTTCAAGCTTCAATTATTATGGTGGAAGATATCGTAGAAGATATTGGATCCATTCCCAGTAGCAATTATTTCGACAGAATGTTCTTTCTCTATTATCAGCCCGCAATTTTTCTTTATCGACCACGAGTCCCGATTTCCCATCTCAGAGCATCGCGAGTAATCCTTTCGCTCTTGCCAGTTTATTTGTCGTCGTGCGAGCAGTTCCGCTCGAACAGAGACGTTTCGAGGAAGCACGCCGCGTCTCTCGAGACGGAATGACGGTAGTTAATATTACGGGGGTCGGTCGAGTGGCTGGTTTTATCGATGGTCCCCGTTGATAGCGCGATGGTACGTGTTGCACGGATCTGAATAACTGGCGCATCCCCCGCGAACACGCCAAAGAGTCGTTGCTGTTACGTGGAATCCACGGCGGCACGAAGTCGCGCGGCGTCTGACCATATCCGGACTGCGACTACTGAATTCTAGAGCGCCAGGAGGAAATCCATAATTCACCGGCCGCCTTAATTGTTCTCGTAAAACGTTTGCGATTTTATTAAAGCAACGACTTCAGCGTATTCTCGACCCCCGTTTGCGTCTCTGTAGAACGGTTAACGTAACCGTTTGTGAATTTTAGATTGGGGTAGAGACGAGCTGATGAAGTAGAGCGTACCGGAAGTGGCGAGGAAAGATACAGATGCTTGTATGGAGGAAGCTTTGGTTTTTTAAATTATTGGTTGAGCGAATATAAGATACGTGTATTTGTTTGGGAATTATAATGGAAATTAGGAAAATTGTAGTTTAATTTTTTATTTATTTTTAATTTTTAGTGCTGATAATTGGATTTGGTGCTAGGAGATGGTAAGAGATGGTGCTAGGGTTGGTGCTGTTCGATTAGTAACAATTTCGAAAATTGAGTCATACATATGTAACGAATTCGAGTGTAGTTGTGTATTTATGAGACTTCGTTATTCAGTACTTTCTTCAAGATCAATTCAAGAATGTATTTCAGTACATTCTTGAATTTAAAAATTCGTACACCCTTTGCAAATGTTAGAAACAAGAAAGAATCGTAGAGGTTCGCAATTTATTGGATGATTTGGTATATTCAATTTAGTAAATTAGTAATTCAAGAGCCTTACTGTTGAACTTTTACTCTAATTTATTTTTCTTCTGCAATTTCAATAGAACCCTCTTCATTCTTTTCAATTCAGATATTGAAAGGTACATTACAATTTTAAAGAACACCTTTACGCTACTTCATATGAATTATTAAATAATTAATAATAATCTCTTACCTGAATATTTTACACTCAAGATTTTTAGAAAAAGTAGGTGTGAAGAATAGATTGTCATTATTAAAGTGACCTAGCAGCTCGTTACGATAACAAATAGCGCGATATTAACCGCGTGTTCGCCATTAAATTTTCCACGATGGAAATAAAAGTCACAGTTGCGTATATCGGGTGCGCAGGAAATTTCAATGAGCACAGGAATTCGCCGATGTAACCAGAAACTCGTTTCTGCATTCGAGCACGATATTACGAGGGCTTTAACCAGGCGATTGCTCTCAGGTGCATAATACCGCTCTCGAGCAATCGGAGGTCCGCGAATTTCCAACTGAACAACGTCGTCTCGAAGATCGGAGTAACAGCGCTTCATTATCTTGTCTCTGCTTGATCGTCGCATCATCACAGCTCGGAACTTGGCGCTTATTAAACCGACTCTCGACGCTAGTTATATTTCAGAGAGCAAATATCGCCTCAGCGCGATTAACATCGATCATGCTGAGTTCTGACTGTGATAAAACCACGAACCTCGAACGAAACGTTTCATTGCATTGCAATAATTTTTGTTCCACCGTAAAGCTGTGTAATTGGGAACTAAACCAAGCGACAAACTCTCAAGCAACCTTCTAAGGATTAAGCTTGTGTACCAACGGTTACTCCCTAAACCGCAAGTCACTATGCGGACTCTGCTGAGTATGATGTAGTTGAATAGTTATATATTGAGAGTTGTGTTAGCCTGTTTCGGTTTTGGAACAAGTTTCCTTACAAGATTATTTACAAGTTTCTCTTCTTGGCGTATAATGTTCTATATATATTAAATAATATGTAGCAAGAAGCTAAACAGAGAGGCTCTTGATGATCGGGTGCAAAGTGGTTGCAAAATTTAGAACTGCTTGCATATTATTGTAACATAAAAAATGTCTATTTATTAATATAAAGGATACTAGTTATTACGCAAAAATTATACAAATGAATCATTTGAAAATGTTTCAACTCGTACCTGAATTTCATGTTACAAGAAAAGGGCAAAGAAATATCGAAAAAGAATATTTCAAGTCCTAATCAAACTCGAAATAATATTAAACTACAACGTCGTTTATAGTTTCTCTATTTTCCCGTACGAAATATCCGCAGGTACTCTACCTTTTTAAGACAGAATCATGTTATTTCTATTCCACTTAGGGAATCGATTTGGCACGGTTCCTGTCGAGGGTTACCCAGCAGACCGCCGTCGTAAACCGCGAGCTCAACTCGTAGCGTAAAAGTCTGGCTCGCAGACGTTTTACTACCACAGAAATAAATTCGAAATATAACTTCCTAACAGACGGCACTCGCCTAGAAGAACATCGGACCGAGTTGTCTACGAACAATTTCCGCGACCATATCGATACAGCTATGGAAAATGGAGACACAACTACTTACGTCTATCAAATTCAACAACCCATCTGATACATTTATATAACTATACTCTTTCACTAGCTCAAATTGAAACAAATATCTACCACATAATTTGAACAATAGAGATCATAACAAAAAATTCAGTCTCGTTGGAGTAAAATCAATATCGATTTGTCTATTCTTCTCTATTTTAAAAACGAAATCGTATATACGCGTTAAGACGCGTTTTAAAGTCGCTCGATTACTACTTCGACCTTGCGATCAGCTAAAATCACGAAACCATGTTCGACAAGCGTCATCCGCTTCGAGTTTCTGTTTCATTATCGATTTTAGTCCTACGAAGCTAGCTCGTCCACTTAGCTGACAGCTCTCTCAGAGACATATCAGAGTTGGGTAACTCAGTTCCGTAAGATATCAATCCGCAGTGAAATCTGGATACTCATTGCCACGAATCCCCGCGTCGGACCTCTTAATCCAGCGGGGATCGAAAATTGAACGAAAACTCAGGTTTGCGTTACGTTAGAGGGAATGTTTGAGTCTCGAATTGGGTCGTGGAAGTCGATGTCATTTTCTATTCCAGCGAATGCTCCAGCAGTGCTGGAGATACGTGTTCTGTGTAGAGATATATTAAACGATGGTACACGGATTTGAAGTTCAGCTGACAAGATTGGTGGTCACGAAGCTGGTAGAACAAATTGTGTGGAAAATAGAAACAATAGAATGAAATTCTTCCTAAAACTGCTAATTCGAATTCTACTTTTAAACGAGATACTTTTCATATGACTTGCAAACCTTAATATACAAATTTTAAAATATAAATCAGATTAATCTTAACACACGAACATCTATGATATTTTTCAACGCAACATTTCGTTTCAAAAATGATAATAATAGGCTCTAAAATCATCAGAATTTATTCATCATAAGATATTTAATTGCCAATGCATAAACAAAATTATCACATTTTCAAAACGTAATCGTGTATATTAGCTTGCGAAATCTTAATGTTTAACTGTTCGACAGTTTCACTGGTGAATCAGTTTGAATGAAGGGATTCTGGACTTATCGTTCTCCGCTTGATACGATCATAGTACAGTCGATGAATTGTTCACGCGGGTCATTGTCTCCTCGCATAAAATCGCATTCAGGTATGCAGAAGAGTAGGACGGGGAAACGATATCGAGGTGAAACAACGTTTGCTGTGCATCGTGCAAAAACCAGGTCGCTATAGTATTGCCAATGCATTGTACCTTCTTCGCTCCGTCGTCTACCATTAGTGAATAGATTCTGGTATTAGTGACGATAATATCACTTGCAAACTAAGGTACAACTCTTGGTTATACCCTCTTTTCCAACTTACTATTTAATAATAAAAGATGATTGCGAAATTTGATAAATGTTTCAACTTATCCGTGGAAAAGTTATCTTCTATCTAGTTCTTTCTATTTCTACTCTACTTGTTCGTGTATTTATAATTTAAAATACTCCAACACTCGTCACTGAAAGGACAGCAACCTCAACCCTTTGCGTTCGACGACTTTTTTGGTCGGGCGGCGCTGCAACTCGAGACGATTTCGCGCGTAAATGAATTTACAGAAGAATTAACATACGAAAGTGTTATATATTGATATATTATCTGTGTTTACATTTTGCAAAGGTAATTATCGGAGTTCAAGTTCTGTATGATTGTAATATTTTACAAAACACTTGCCAAGACATTCTGAAATGCCAGGATCTTGTGGGTCATCGCTGCTATTTCCGGATTCACTGTCTGTTACACTAATTTTTCTATTTCTCACATCCGATACGTCATTACTGTTTAGACTTGCTCGAAATTAAAAACAAGTGGTGGAAAATTTCGCGATACGTGTGCTCGCTACGACCGTCGAAACTGTACTAACGCTAGACACATCGTATTCAGGACTACAGTCGTAGAATTTTACGTCACAATGTCACTTTCCAACCGAAGACATAAACAGCCTAAGGGACCACATTCTCGAACCAATACTTCGCATCTATCAATTGGAGATAACGAAATTCAACATAAATACAGCCGCTCCAGTTGCCACGCGAAACATCGTAGCGAGTGAGAGTCGCCATTCGAGCGCAAAGGGTTAACACACACAATACAGTTCCCTAAACTCATTTCCGCTTCCGGTTCCATATAATACAATTTTTTTATCTGTCTCTAACATCCCCGCGACAAAGATGCGAGCCGCCATTTTGGTAGCCTTGTTGCCTAACCTTATACTCGCACAGCTTTACTCGAAGCAACGCGCTTCAGTTGAGTAATTACAATCTAAAAACTTAAGATGTGTCTGTGTATTAAATAATTATTTATCGTGCAATTGATACGCGTTTACGTAAATATTGCATATTTCTGTACAGCATCGTACACTTCGCTTAACCATTTAAATACACAAACATAGGATTAAACACCTTTCAAATCAATCATGGTGCCCACCATTGTTTCAGTAAAGTATAGAACGCAGTGCGAAGGTAAATATTAGAATCGCGCGCATGCAAATAAAAGGGAAATCCCGAGAAAGTACAGGAAATCAGCGAAGCTGATAAAACACCAAAGGAACGCAACGGTTAATAAATAAATTGGGTAAACGGATGGAAACGTATACGGCACTGTTTATACGGTGGATATTAAATAAAACATAACGCGAGAATGTACGTTGGGAAGATTAAATTAACTGTGCGAGCGATGTGCGCGCATGTTCCATTTATATTCATCGATACCGTGAAATATCGGACGCAAGGAAATCCTGCTCCATTGTGAACATTGATTATAATCATTATTATACGCCGTTGTTATCGACGTACAAAGGAAGACCATCCGAATATCCTGTTATTTAATTTGACGCGAGAAGATGAAACAGAACGGAGCTGGATTTAGACATTTTCGTACTCCTTGGCAAATATGCTTCCACTCGGACGTCATGTATTCTAATTAACAAAGACCAATATCGCACCTACTGAAAATTCATTTACCTCCACGGCAAGAGGCAAGAGCATTCGCGATCTAATAAAACTCGTCACACGGTAGGATCGCGTTACTTTTTACGTAATTTATCACTCGCGTCTCCAGCTCTCGTCTCGCGCAAACGAACGTAACGAGGAACACTGGCGGTGCATCGCTACTTTCGACAGCGCAGCTTTAACATAATTAGTCGAGTGAGTCTTCCGACGTCTCTATTCAAAGGCAAGTCACGTCGCGACGCGAGAACGTAATTTCTGCGTCGTTTATTTTTTTTTTTCTTTTTTTTTCCACCCCTTCCGGCTGCCTCCTCGAGAATTGAAACGCCGCGTAAGTATCTTCTCGCGTCTGGCTACCGTTGGTTATTTCACGGGGTAATTAGCAATTATCTCCGCGACGCAACGGAGGCGAGTTAATTTAATTAAACGCAGCGTATTCACTCGACGTGGCAACGATATTATTTATCGATGCTAGTGGAACGATAATCAGATTCCGACCAATACGCGTTTTCGACGGCACGAACAGGTACCCAGCTAATTCCGGTACCGATCCATTGTTCTCGAGGCTTTGTCGTTTTCGGCTCGCGTTTCAAACGAGGCCCGTGATTTCGAGTGCGACCTGTGCGCCAGAATTACTGCAATTAGCACCTCGATTCGTTACCTTCACTCGATGGTTCCTTTGATACTTTTTATTCGAGTGGATACTCCCTTATTCCGCGTTACCAATTGCCGATTCAACGATTCTTCGTTGCCAGCGATAGTGTCGAGAAGTATTGAGTGAGGGTGATGGTCGGTTGAGTGCTTTTCAAACTTCTGAAAAGCTTGTAAATGTAAAGTGCAAATCATTTTCTTTAGAAATCGTTCTTCTGCGTCACTGAACTGGTTACAATTCTTTCTTAATTCCAGCTAAATAAGAATTACTAACGTGCAATGCAAAAATATCTTTTCTCTCAAAATACTTGGTTACTTTTTAATCGAGAAAATTAATCGAAAGCGAGACTTAGAGGGTGACCCTTGAATTATTCAGAATACCAAGAAGCGAGGGCGCGCGAGACAAATCGATGCTCGTTGTTCATAAAGAGAAAAAGTTGTAGCTTAATCCACTTTCCAAGGGACAGCGCATAGGTTAACGTCGATAAAGGAACGCTTAATGCACCTGCGAACACGTGTGCTGTCACAGTTTCAGAGTTAGTAGAGTGCAGTCGTCTCGCTTCTTCCGCGTCTCTTCCTTCCGTGTACTTCCGGGCAACCAGCCTTTCTCGCGACGGAACTCGTTCCTCTTCGATTTAACGTCCGAGACGTCGAACGCAATCTTGTCGTCCGATACTGAACACTGGCTGTGCAGTTTCCTTTCGAAGACACCACCTGAAAAGTTTCAAATTCCTCGGATAACTCTCGAACAATATTTCCGTGAGAATTTAAGGATTCTGCTGATACTAGCTTTTTTAGAGTTGTGCTTATTGTTGCTTTCGAGACACAGAATTCTTAACGACGAAGGAAACAGATGAGATTTCATTTTATCTTTATTATTTTAGTGTGAAATCGCTAATTGTTCATAGCCATGTGACATCACATGCGATCTAATGAACGTCGCAACGTTGCGCTTATTGTTGCTTTCGAAACACAGAATTGTTAACGACGAAGGAAACAGATGAGATTTCATTTTATCTTTATTATTTTAATGTGAAATCGCTGATTGTTCATGGCCACGTGACATCACATGCGATCTAATGAACGTCGCAACGTTGCGCTTATTGTTGCTTTCGAAACACAGAATTGTTAACGGCGAAGGAAACAGATGAGATTTCATTTTATCTTTATTATTTTAGTGTGAAATCGCTGATTGTTCATGGCCACGTGACATCATATGCGATCTAATCAACGTCGCAACGCGACGAACTCACGATCGTATCGAGCAAGGTCAGTTTCAGGCCGTCAAATTTGCCGAGCAAAGAATATCTCGCGAAGCGTGTCAAGGATCGATTCGCGTTATCGCGGATCTGAGATCAAGCCAGACATCGAGTCGACGATGCCAGCCTGGTCTAACAGATTAAATCCAGTCGTTTGTAGCGACGGTTCGATACCCAGCGACGAATTACCGAGACACGCCCTGGGCTAAATCAGCTCGACAGTTTCGAGTGCATCTGAATCTCGCCGCGGATCAGAAGCTGACGCGTGCAATGCGGATTGCACCCTCAGACTTTCGTCGCGATCAAATGAAATTTGCAGCTCGCGTTTCGAGGCAGCGTATTCGTATTCTCGTCTGCTATTGTGTGCGCGCGTGTCTACGCGATGCTATTTGCAAATTGCAAGTGTTCCCAGTGATTGTTCTTGGATTGTTTTTTAGTAATTCCGTTTGAAGATACTGACACATTCGTGTATATTTATAATTACTTTTGAAGACGAACTACTATTTCCAATTGCGTTTTTAAATAGCAACGATATTTTTCAAATGCTCGAAAGAAATTTAAAAGATTAATGATAATGCTGCAATATTCAGAATGCAACGATTATTAAGTAAAAAAAATATTATGTGTTGGAAGATTCTGTGGCGAATAGTTCTCCAACAGATTTTCACCTTTCTTCGTGTAGAATAATTTCTAAAAATCTAACTTTTAGATTAATTTTAATTATTAAGTATTTAACGTGTACATATGTCAGTATTTTTAAAGGGGTTAAGATTATTATTAGACACCAGATTAACTTAATTTTTAACAGAATAACCTACGATAGATAAATACTGCATTCATAGTGGATAATTTAGGGGTGAAAACGAAGTTTTAGTTTTCATTTTCATCGCTAATTTGGAGCTTTCGATTAAATTGTCTACCACGTTAAATATGAAAGTACCTTCTCAAGATAAGTTATTCAAAGTATCGCAGAGACGACGAAGAATTTTTCGAATACACACTGAATAGGAAATGTTCAATAGCATTCATTACGGTGTCCCGAATCAATAAAAGTTTTCAAAACTGTCGAACGCAGCCGTGTTGGTCGTTCGCTCCGAACATTTCTCTTTTGCAGTAGGAGCGGAAAACTCAATTTACTTCCCGCCGTTATACCAGACGAAGAAATCCCTTTTGTCTACGTCCCCTTGCTCAGTCTTTTTGCTTCAGATCTGACGGTAATGAAAAATTTCACCGACACCGTAACACCGATTTCTAAGGTGCCACGATCATTCGTTCGCTACCGAACCGACGCTCGACCATTATTTCCACTAAACTTCTTAAACGAAAGACGCGCTTCTTCAACTTTGATATTTCACGATGCAATTTTCTAGAACCAATATCAACAAAATTCTTAACCAATCAATAACACTTAACAATAAATCGCTAAAAATATCGAAACAAAAATTCTACGTTTTTAAACATTACAAGGTTTTTCAATTGCAACCGATTCAGCGAAGAATTGAAAATACAAAGAGATACGCACGATTGAAAAATATTCCACCCAACGTTAATGCCTGAAACATTTTCGCGATAATTAAAATTTCACAAAGACGCCTCCCCTGCGACACTGGCACGAAAACCAAAAAAAAAAGCAATCTATTTCGTCTCACACGGTCGACCACAGCTCGTCGATCGACCGAACGAATTTCCTGGCGAATTAAAACGACAGTCGGACGCCCCTCGACGGACGTCACTCGTGATTTCATCCCCATTTATATCCAGGACTCGTTCGAACCACGAGTCTGACCTTAAACTTCGTCCTGAGTTCGCGAAGGTCAACACACGGCTAAGTAACTTCGTTTCCCTTAACCCTTCCCTCTGCTTCCGCGAGCCAGTTTCACCCTCTCGACGGGCACTGCGAAAGAGGCTGCACAGTCTGCCGGCGAGTCTCGCAATATGAAACTTTTCAGTCGGAAAGTTGCGTGTCGGGGCACTTGGCGAGTTGGACGCGCGGAAGGGAGCAAGAATACGGAGGGCCATCGAAAAAAGTTACGCTCGAGAAATGGGATGCGGTGCGTGTTGCGGTATTTTGTAGCCACGATCGATGGCAGGGCTTGGAACAATTTTTTTAACCGCACTCACCCGCTCGCGAGCCCTTAATTCGACCCTCGAACACGCTCGAGCCAAGTTCAAGGACTCCTTCCGACGAGCACCATTTACGTTTCCGGGCCAGCTGGAAGATTTATCAAGGATCGCTTCCGGTTTTGCCAGTCTGAGTTTCGATCGTTTTTTGATGCGTGGTCGTTGTCCATCGTGTGTATTCGTTATCGCTTTATTTGGGAATTGTAGTGACTGTGAATTGGGGGTTGATAATGCTGATTAGGCTATGCTGATTATTGCTGCTGATTATTGCGCTGCATATATTTATAATGTGGGGTGACCATCGTAGTCGCCTTTGCACCCCGCGATGCAGGGCGGAAGAGAAGACTTGACCCTCGAAGCGAAGAGGCTGGAGATATAAAACATATGTTTGACTCCATACTTTCTCTTCGTTTTCGAGAGTTAACAACGTTTTCCGCCAACGTGTGTCAAATGACAAAACAAATAGTTTATTTTAACAGGCAACAAACTCTATACTCGCTCTAACTCTAAATGCTATACCGCTCAAATCTTAACTAATTTTTGAGTGCTCATTTCAGTGTCGAAAAGGAGGGGGTGAAAATGAATATAATGCGAGGTAACGGAGCCCTCAAAAGTTAGTTAAGATTTGAGCGATATAGCGTCCAGAGTTAGAGCGAGTATAGAGTTTGTTACCTGCTTAAATAAATTATTTGTTTTGTTATTTTGAACAAATATTATTCAACCTCACCCACGTAGGATTTCCAAAAATGCCTTATTAGCTACTGAGTTAAAGTATTAAGGGTGCGAATCTTTCTAAATTCGCAGAGAACCTTCAAGATGCTAATCCTTGTATTTGGAAAAATTAAATCAATAAGAAAATAGGTAAATAATAATTGCAAGTCCTCAAAAATAGCTAGTTATTTGTATTCGTACTATAGAATTGGTGGGAACGATATTTTGGGGTGCGTGGTTATTATCGATCGCGTGTATTCGTTATTGTGTTACTGGGGAATTATGGCGACTGCGAATTAGGAATTATTTCGCGTTAACATTATATTCATACATAAAACCAATCTAAAATGGCATACTTCGAGCAAATGGCAACAGCAAACTCGTCAACACACGTGCGAATTTATACAAGAAAATGCAAAATGTCTTCCATTAGGAGAAGAAATAAAAGCAACGTTGCATCAAGATACAGTTATAATAGTCGTCATTATATTCTCATCAACCGGCGTTTTATCCGAGACATTACGCATCAGCCTACATATTAGAGAAAAATAATCTATATGGTAATTTTATAGAAGCTTTTTGCGTCTAATGAACTGCGACAGGAAATCAGGTCGTGGCATCTTCTTGTTGCGGCGCGCAACTTAGCTCCGTATCCGGAAAATGAAACAAGTACAAAGTTATGTTTACTCGAACTTTCGTTCTTCTCTCAAGTGGCCCTACACGCTCCTAAAGTTCGTCCATTAAAACCCGAGGCGCGCTGCTATATCCTAGTGTTTCCCTTTTTAATCGAACGTGTTCTTTCGAGACGCTTAACCTTTAATCAACAAAACGCGAGGCGGAGATGGCTAATAAAAGTTCCGTGCTCTAGAAAATACTCGTTCGGTGCTTTCGCCCCCTACCAATCATTACGCTGCGTTTTCTAATTCCACATCGTCTCGTTTCTATTTTCTTCTTTTAATCAACAGTAAGTGAGTTTAATGGAAATTATAGTTATTTGGAAATTAATTAATTGCATCGATAGCATGTGAAATACTCGTTTCTGTTCACTTTGCCTGAATGGACAGATTAATTGTGTCCATTTTTAATTTGATCTCTTGTTATTGAACTGGGTGGTTCACTGTGTCTCGTTCTTATCAATAATACATTCCGTAAAAGAATTTTTTAGGGGCTAATGAAATTCTGTATATGCAATCTGTTATCTCTATATACGAGTTTGTATTTGAATTAATATCTTTTTGACATTCTGTATTTAAATCAAATATTTATGGCTGAAATTTTTTTATCATTCATGTTACCTTGACATTCGTGTTTAAATTTAAATATTTCTCTTGTTAAAACATCGCACCACGCGACAATTTTAATCTTCCTCTTCTCTTGCAAAGATAGATTGTATGAATAAATTTTTGCAACAAAAATAAATGTCAGCAGATAAAAAGAATTGTGGACATTAAACACCGAGAAATATAAATGGATGCGTACCTATTATGTTGAAATTCTAAATCTTGTTTAATGAAAAGATTTGGTTTACCGTCAACCCAAACGAGGCACATGAATTCTTAGCTTTTTCTAGCTATTCTTAGGATACTATGCATGCAAATGTAGACGGAACCAGGCCAAGGAATAATTCTGCAGCTTTTCTCTTGATTCTACATGCGTCGTCGAAAAAGTGTCGCGCCACCCCAATTCTAATAAAAATCCCAATCAATCCAATACAATGAAAGAGTTTCAAAAATGAACATGCCATAAAAATAGGAGCACTGTAATTATTAATAAGCTTATTGAAGATGTCGAAACTATATATGTTTTACCAACGTATCAATTCTTCAAGGAAAATCATTTAACTGTACAGTACAATTACGATTCAATAATGAACTACACGTGTACAATACAATAAACTAATTATGTATTGTGATAAAAAGTAAATAAAGAAATGCAGATTGATGCTGAAGCATAAAAACGAATTGCAAGTGAAAAATACTTGAGAACCAACCTGCTAGCACACAAACGTACTAGCACGTCCATGATAGCACACGAACTTACCCCACTCCCAGACGTAATAATTACTCGTGTCTTAAAAGGAGGGAGGAGAAAACGAATCTGTACGGAATGTAAATTGCGATTAAAGTCTAGCTGGAGGATTTATATTCACCCTGCCGGGAAACGCGAGCCAAACCTCTGCGTATCGATTCCTCCTAACTCGTTCGAGCTGTGACGAAACGAAAGACGCGATAAAGAGGGATAGAGGTCCTCGCGGCGAGGTTTTTAAACGGCGCCCAAGAGGCGTTACGACGGAACGAAATTTCCCGATCGAGGAGGCTTGTATTGAGAAAGAAAAAAAAAAGAAAGGAGACGAAAAGAAAAGAAAGAACGCTCGTTTCCACGAAACGAGAAGGGGGTGGGTTGCACCCTTACGAAGGCACGATATGGGTCAACTTGAGAGGGTAAGGGAGAGGCCTTCGCGGGTTCTACATGTTCACTTAAGAAGAAAGGGTAGGCTGTGAAAAATCATTTCGCGTACGGTGGACCACTCCAGGGATACGTGTCAACGCGTGTTGGAAATAGACCGCGGGAAACAATATTGACGCCATTTTTTCGGTCAACAAGGGGCTGTAATTGGTCGTGAATGACGAGCATTTCTTTACTTGCGATGGATGTATTTTGGTCAATTGTTAATGTCGATTGTGTATTTGAAAGCACTAAGCAGTGATGACGAATTAAGTTATTAATGGAGAACCGTAACGATGGTTAAGATATCCCCCTGCGCTCGACGACTTTTTTGGTCGGCGGCGCTGCAACTCGAGACAATTTCGCGTGTAAATGAATTTACAGAAGAATTAACATACGAAAGTGTTATATATTGATATATTATCTGTGTTTACATTCTTGAAAAAGATAATTATCGGAGTTCAAGTTCTGTGTAATTGTAATATTTTACAAAACACTTACCAAGGTATTCGGAAGTGCCAGGATCTTGTGGGTCATCGCTGCTACTTCCGGATTCACTGTCTATTACATTAATTTTTCTATTTCTCACATCCGATACGTCATTACTGTTCACACTTACACGTAATTAAAAACGAGTGGTGGAAAATTTCGCGATACGTGTGCTTCCTACGACCGTCGAAACTGTACTAACGCTAGACACATCGTATTCAGGACTACAGTCGTAGAATTTTACGTCACAATGTCACTTTCCAACCGAAGACATAAACAGTCTAAGATACCACATTCTCGAACCAATACTTCGCATCTATCAATTGAAGATAACGAAATTCAACATAAATACAGCCGCTCGAGTTGCTACGCGAAACATCGTGGCGAGTGAGAGTCGCCATTCGAGCGCAAAGGAATATTATGTGAGTGAGAAGAGAAAATATACTGGAAGAGAAGGGATTTCGTAATAGTAAATTAATTAGTTTCGTGTACCTAATCGATGAGCAAAACTTGGATTCACAGGTTAATATTTGTCAGTTTAACAGAATAATTAGGTAATTTTGTTTGAATGCCAATTATGTTAATTATATTATTATTTTTGTGCAGAATTTAACATCCATATAGTAAATAGATATAAGTGACTGCTTAAATAATTTTCTAAATCAATTTCTTCACATAAAACTACAAAATAGATTAATGAAAATTCACAATACCAATAATAAAGATGTCACTAGTGTAATAGATCACCTTAACGTGTGAATCTTTTTTTATCTTCTGCCTTTCTGGAATATTCCTGGATATAAATCGATAATAATGACAATTTTACTGTATAAATCATATACACTTTCAATAAACGATAATAATTCTCAAATTAGAATTCACATAGCACTATAATTACATTTATCTTGATTCAAATAAAAACGCCCTTCGTTATTCTAAAAATGGTGACGCCATTGTATTACCTTCCGATAGAATTCGTATCAAATCACGTTTCGGTTTGAAGAAAAGGAAGAAAAAAAAAATAGAAACCGCTTGACTGATCTATTTCTCATGCGTCAGTCTTTTGATATATTCGTGGCACAATGTGGGTCAGTTCGAAAGCACAGGTGCTTGATACCCGTTCATCAGAAGAGTTGGTGAAGAGGAAACGTGGAAAATAACTTTCCTGTCGATCGAACGCCGCGGACGGAATAATGCAATGCATACAGACAAATGATCCTTTGCTCGTGTCTGTTCAGTAAGACCAAAGAATGGCAAACATTCATCATCGAGGGTCGACTGATGACATTTACTATCGACACGTCGATCTACTTCCGTCTATCGATATTAAATTACCATTATAAACAGTATCTCTTCTACTCACAGAATTGTTTATCGCATGTACACATTTCTCACTTTATTTTTGTAATCTCTATACAATTTATATATTGAGTACCTTTAAATAGTTAATACTTTTGCAAGCTACTTTACAAAATCTTCGCACTTTTCATTTTTTAAGAAGTATATAAAAAGAAATAACCCTGAAACTGAAATCTACTTCGTTCACGAAGTAGATTTCTAACACAAATATCACTAATTAACTAAAAAAAAAAAGAGGAATCAATTACTTTGAATTACCCGTTATGTACTCGTTACATCGATCTCACTCTCCCTCTCTCTATTTCAACTCCCGAGAGCTTTTAAAAACCGAGTAAACCAATCGAAGCGTAAATTATATCCGAATCAGGTCAATAAGGGTGAATAAGCTGGCGCAGACAGCACTTCAAGTAGAACTTGTCCATTCTTGGCGGACGATACATAGTGGTAAGAGCGTTATAGAGCCAGACATTGGACTTTCATGAAGACTCGTTAACCAACCGGCTCCGGGAACTTTCTGCTTATACAGAAGTTTTGGGACGTAGAGGACGGTCTTGATTGTTTTAAAGTACTCGCCACTTCACCCTTATCGCTTAATTTCGACGGAACTTCGATTCGAAGCCCCCGCGGAATGAAGTCCGCTTGTTAGAAATTAGAGTAACTTCCTGGACGGTGTCTGATAAAACGGAACCTGAATATATTTCGTTGTATTTAATACGAGAAGGTAAAAATCTGTCCCGTTGAATTTATTTAATCGACAGAGAACATTTAAATGCTCGTTGATATCTTACTTGTGTGCTAAACAATGATTTCTTTAATTTTAGTATAATTGAAATGAATAGAAATTTTATATTCCTAATTCTCAAAGTAAATTGTAGATAAATAAATATTATACATGCTTTTTTAATTATAATAAGGACTTATAAAAATAAAAAAATGATTAAATCCAAAGAAAAGTGTCTCGTGGTTAATAAATATAAAATTTGAAATTAAAATAACCAAGAACCTACTGTTCGTCAATGAACTGCAGACAAATCTCATAAGACCCTCGGTGCGCATAAAAAATTCGTTTAGAGCATCGTTCGCGACCCACGCTGCGCAAGCAGTGTCGCATTGCCACCACAGAGAAGAAATTCACGAGAGAAACAGAAACACCCTGTTATTTTTAGCAAAATCCAGTGGCAGCCACGTTCGAGTCGACAAAATTCCTTTCAGACACAGATTCGGCACCCGACTCTCCAGAAAGAGGCCACCCTAAACTGCACCCTCTCCTCGCGAGGAAACATTCGATTCCGCCTGTTTTATTCTCGTCTCCGCGTCTATCGTTGCTTGGTAAACAGAATGATTCCATTTGTATACAAGACCGGTTCAACACGATTTTCCCTTCGCTTTTCCTGCGGGAAGCGGCGACGCGAAAACAACGAGGCAAGGAATAAGAGGGAAGTGCACCTTGGGCGTAGAAAAGTCAAAGGTGAAGGGAATGACTCGGGTCTATCCGTGAGACAAACAGAGAATGTCTTCGTTCCTTCTAGTTTCCCTCGCTACGATCTTTTCTACGCTCGCATCGATGCCATCCAGCACGAATATCGAACGAGGGTCAGAATTGTCTCCAAAAGTGACCATGTCACGACTCGCTGTGGATGGTCAGTTGAACAATAGCTGGAGAACAATTGACGCAAAAAAAAAAACAGGCGACATAGATTTGCGTTTTTTTTTTTTTTTTTGTTGGAAATTGGAAGGAACATTGTTTGTTTGTTGCAACAATGGTCGTGATTTGAAGTGGACAATTTTTTAGAGGCATTGTATTGGAATTTCGAATTGATTTGTCTAAGCTTTAAATCTTTATAATTTAGAAAATGTTATGTTATGTTATATTTGATTTCTTTAATTCTTATAGGTTTTTTGAAATATATTAAAGTACCAAAATGGTGTGAAATATTGAATTCAGTATGAGGTATCTGTATTGTACTACTAAATCTTCTAAATTGTATTTTAGTAAGTTTTTTATTATTCATTTCCAGATTATAAACAATTCAGTTGAATTCCAAGTTTTACAGTTTACAGGAAATTTTCATAGAAATTTGATTAGCTTTTAGGTTTGGATTTAAACTTTACTTAGGTAGAACCTTGGATAGGAGTGTTTTGAAATACAAAAGGGTCATATTACATTGTGGTAATTCGCTTTTGTTAGTTAAATAAAGCTTATTCTAGGATCACCTAATTTAACTTACTCTAGAACCAAAAATTGCTATAAAAATAGACAGACATTTTGTAAACTCCTTACATTACAACTTTAATCAAATGAATTTCGTTCCTATTCAAAGTATTTTATTTTTAAGAAAGCGAACTACCTTCCATAAGGTTATGAAAGAAGAATTACGCAATGTCAGAATATTGGCGATGCTCTGATGTTGCCATTTTCTCATAGCTTTACGTCTGCTTCGCTTTCATACGTTCTGAGCTTAAGTATATTAAGCTTCATAGAAGATTATCACGGTGATTTATATGTCTAAGTCGTAATGTAATAAGCCATATTAATTGCTATTGAAGTCCGCCCCATATACAGCAGAAGGCACGATGACATAATAAGACTCTATATAGGATCGGTATAGAGACCTCGACATTTATGAATTAGATACTTTTCTGATAGGATTCGTGATTTAGAATCAGACTTAGTTGATTCACAGATGTGACTTTTCTCAAATGTCAATTTCAATTACCTTGAAATGAATTTTGTTCTTTCTTTAAACACGATATAACAAATAATCGATTAAATAATTGAGCAATTAATATATTACGGGCTAAATTGTCTATTATCGAAATTTATTTTAATTCTTCTTTCATTCAGACACTTGTTAAAAAGCACTATATAAACAATGTCAACTTGAAAATCAAGGTTGATTAATATTTTCCAAAATTTCTTCAGTTTACTTATCCCAAAGACCACCACAAGATAAATCACAAGAACTCCACGTGCATATATTCAATATTACTATACTAAACATATAAATGTAATGATAACAAGTATAATAATAATTATAAATTTCCAAAGAAAGGAGAGAATAACAGAAAAAAGTGACATGTAAATTAAAGGGACAAGAAAACCAGCTGCACGCTATTTCATTATTAGCCTTATTATTACACTAAAACGTTTGAGAAGTCTCTAAAAGACATCCAAAGGAACGTCACCAAATCGTGAAAAGTAGATTACGTCTGTCCATTTCACGGCAGTTAAAACGTTTCCGAAAATTCGTCTGAAATCCCTGAAGGGAGGGCCACGGTGACCAGCGGTGGTATTTCAATTACGTTATAATCGCGGCACAATTACGCCTCAGTCGTGTAGCCGGTCGCGTAATTATCCTGAATTACGAGCAATCTTGGTGAATTCTCGCCACGGGAGAGAGCACGGGCTGCGCGAGAAGTTTCAGTTTTAATCAACATCCTTGTTCGCGATACAACGGGAGGGAAAAAGTTTCGCGGCCGCCAGGGACAGTCTCAAGGGTGGGAATTACACGTGGCGCCTCGCGCGATTCCAGCTGCTTCTAAACCAAATATTTGCCGTTAATTAAAGCGGTCGACAGCAGAGGGAAACGAGACGGATTCGTTTGCAGCGTTTCATTTGCATTCGACACCCCGCGAGCGCGTTCGATCGCGGAAATTTGCAACGGAAAGGGAAAACTGCAGGCACGTCGCGTACCGATGAAACGTACTATCGATGCAAAATGTGTTTCCTGCAAATTCAAAGAGAATGAGTGAACGAGCGTGCTACTGACCATTTCATGGAATTCTCTGTCTCCATTGTTGAAAGAGAAACTTCGTTTTACTCGAAATATTATTAAGAAAATCACTATCGTTCTACTATCTTAGTGATTAATTATACAATTACACAAGATAATAAATTGCTTTTCAATCATGCAAAAAATCTATACTTTCTTTAATTAAACCTACGCTCTATTCGCAATGAAACAACAATACTCTCACAACGTTAAATCTTAAAAGCAACATAAAGTAAATAAAATGAAAATGATTGCATACTTCCTCACGAAGTCCACGAATCCACCTAAATTCTCGACACTCGTTCGATCAATTTGAAAAATTTCCAAGCGAAAGAGAAAGCAGCGAAAAGGCGTGACAAGCGGGATGAAAAGCTTCCTGGCGGCGCAACATAAAAACAGAGATCAAGGGGGTTCCAATCAACGTGTCCGGGGCTGAAAACAATTTCGGCGAAAACGAAAACGTGACGGCGTTAGGGTGCTACCAGCGGCGTAGGGGTGGGCGCCACGTTCGACCGCTCGTCCGGT
Source organism: Xylocopa sonorina (assembly GCF_050948175.1). Classification (NCBI taxonomy): domain Eukaryota; kingdom Metazoa; phylum Arthropoda; class Insecta; order Hymenoptera; family Apidae; genus Xylocopa; species Xylocopa sonorina. Next base: position 4,199,343 of record NC_135196.1, on the reverse strand, counting down.
ATTAATTGCAAATGCCAGCGGGAATTCCGGGATTTTTACTTACCCGTTGCACGCGAGACGGTGGCTTCCGTCTGGCACTTGTACACCTCGCGGCCGGTTGTACGAATTCAGGGGATTAAACTGGGTCAATTCGCTGCTGCAACGAGGATGCACTTCGTTACGCGCGAATGTGCTCCGAGCGCGGAGGAAAGTTTCTTTTTCTGTTAATAAACGATCCGCCACTAGCGTCGTCGTTACCTCGGCCGTGGTGGCAAATATTTAACGATGCCGTTGCCAGAACGGACAGCGAGAGGAATTATTGATCGCCGTTGATGAAGATAAATAATCTAACCACCGAGAATCCGCGAGCCAGCTGGTTTTTGTTCGGTCTCTCGGCGCTTTTTACTCGAGGGTGGTTCGACGAATTATTAAACTGTAAGGATAACCGTTCTTGTCGATAACCTGAAGAAAATAACAGATGAATTTTTTAGTTACTTGTATGTTTGCGTTAATTATAAATTCATCTATTTTTTGTGAATGCCCTGAAAGAATGAGGTGAGACACTTTCGAGTGGCACGTTACGAGATTTTTAGTATTTTATTTCCTTTTCGAAACGTCAGTTCGGTTGATCAAGATTTACGTAAATTCTAATTGTATTCGTTGCTTAAGTATTCAGCCTTTAATATAAAACAGAAGATCTATAAAAATGATTAACAAAATACTCTGATTAAAAATTTACGTATCTCTTGCGCGAAGCGACACAAATTTTCTCACTAATTTCAAAATAAAAAATCATTCCACGTCAACAGAGCAAACATAAAAGTAAAAGAAATACAGAAAAAGCGATAAAAAATATTTTCTCAAGATTTTTCATAATTACATTCAGTACTTTTCCGTTCCTCTTTGAAACACTTGCTTAGCGAAAGGCATCTCCTTCGAGGACCAACGAGGAACAACCCCGTTTCTCCGCGGTACGTTAATCATCGCGGGTGGAACAGGCCGATGGTGGCAGTCGTAAAAAATTGACCGCCTACGATTTGCATAAACGCGGTTGCATAATTCAGTAGGGGTCGGGTATCAAAAAGCGGTGGGAGATAAGGGCGAGATATACGGGACACTCGTCGTGGACGCGGTTCCTCCAGTTCCGAGGGGCGGCGAATTTCCTGTTCGACGAGGCCCGCAGATTCGCGGCATAAATCGCGCGTTCAGCGATTGCTGGTAGCGGTCAGAAGGGGCGAAGGAAAAGGTGGAAGAAGGTGGAGGAACGGGAAGGATGCCGTGCGTGGCGGGCCGACCGCGAATCGATAGGGTGGGTTAGGTTGGCCGAGGGTAGGAAGAACGCTCCCTTAGGTGGAAACCTTTTAAAATAATTGGCCGCCGACGAATAAGTGCAATTGCCCGGGGTATTCGATCATAAGCGATTGCTGCAAGGTCGATGAACATTTAAAGGTCGCGGCCACTTTTTATCTTGTTAGAGGGAGTTCGCCAAGGGGGATAATTGGTTAAGTATTTGAGAGCTTGAATAGCAGTCTTTTTTATCGAGCAATACATATTTAGCGGCATTTGGGAGGGAATAGTTGTAATTTGCGTCTACTTGTGCAATGCCCTTTTTAATAGTGAGCGCCATTTTCTTTTTCTTTGTCTTTATTTAACTCTGGCCGTCCCTGTTCGACAATTAATTGTAATTATAAACGTAGAACAGTTTCTATAAATTATTTATGAATTCTTTCTGTTATCGCTTCGTCAAAGTGGAATGTTACTCTAATTTGTTTTAATTAAAGTATTTTATGTTTAATTACACAATTTTTATTCGTCATTTCCTCTGTCTACATTAATAAATTAATAAGTTCTGTTTGCGTTGACTGAATAATTTATACATCTTTACATAGCAATGTAAAGAATTTGGAGAATTATTTTTTTACAGTGAACGAATGGTTATGTAAAACTTTTGCAACGAGAAAATTAAAAAAACATTAAAAATGGAGTAAATAAGTATTAAATTATAATGAACGTAAGATGAGTATTTATTGATAAATTTACAATGAGAGTTTTATTTGGAAAGGATTTAATTATTGACCATTACTACTGATATTCAACCGAACTTCTAATCAATCGACAATGATTATGCATGCATACTTTCTAATATACTTATAGAGCTGTACTGTAGTTAATTCTTCGTCTTCGGTATTATAGGATCGCCAGAACCGATCGTAATTAACAGAAACCAATAAAACGCAAACATTAATGGCGCAGCAGTCGAAGAAACGAAGCAGTAAAGCGACAACGCTTGAAACGTTGACAAGTTTCGTTTAAACAATTTTATTATTAACAAGTTTAGTCTACTCTGTGAAGACCCTCAACTGAAACTCTTCTCTAAAAATTCATCTAAAAAGGCCCGAGTGAAAACTAAACTAAAGACTAAAGTAAAAACGCCCGTTGCTTCTACCCTTAACTAGCCTCTTCGCTCCTCTTTTCTTCCTTCCATCATGCACGCACGCTTTGCAACATTTGCACCGAAGCATTCCGAAATAAGGTAAAAGCAGCGACAGCCTTGGCGCGTTTCTAAGAGTTTCCACGGCGTGTCTGGTTTCTGTTGACCCACGCTCTTCTTTTTCACTGTACTTTGTACGACTGTGGTTCTTAAAACTACGTAATATTCTCGCAAAGCTTCCCCTTAAGACTGTGTTCGCTTAAAATATCGCAGTAATGCACGCTTTCGCGCTTGTCGAGCGATTGAGTTGCTTTCTCAGTAGTACAGGTCAATGATTAAAGCCTGCTGAAATGCATCTTTATTTTAAAATCAAGCTTTACATCTTGCGTAAAAATTTGATTAGCCTAAACTAAACTTAATGTAACGATTTTTGTGCTAATAAATTTTGTACTAATAAACTCGCAATGTATTCGATAAAGAAATCGAAATTCGAATGTCCTCGACTTCTTAGAAATCATTAAACGCACCGCACACATCTTGCTCCCTCATTAGTGTAAACTATAATCAACCGTCGATGCAGCATCGATTCTACGAAGTTCCCTAATGAGAGTATGGGCGCAGCAAATCTCCAACTTGTTTGCGATTACATCGCCCCCGCTGTATCAGCGTGTAAGACGATTACGTATTAATTGTCCCAGTTCTGTAATGGCGTTCGACGCAGTTACAGCCGCCTACTACCGTACAATTACTAATCGCATCAGATGCGGATTAAATCGCGCTACTTGCATCTGGACTACTGAATTTCCATGCGTCACTAGTTTGGCGTCTTAATTTACTCGAGACGTTGATATATGGGACAGGAGAAAGCACGGACTGTTTTCTTCTTCTAAACGACCGGTTGCGATGGATTTATTTAGCCATGTGGAGTCACGGAATTAATTGTCCTCGCGGGAGTTCGTTCAGAAAGTTCTAAATGCTTTCTTTAAATTTGTGGAAGTATTTGAAATTGAGCAATATGTAGTCTGTTGCTTTTTCTTTATTAAAGATTAATAATATGTTATTAAAATTAATACAGTATTGACTCTTGGAATTCATCCTTTTGCAAATCAAATTAATCCTTTTGCGTATCAGAGTCATCCTTCGATCTGCAGAAGGATGAATGTGATCTGTAAAAGGATGAATTTAAAGTGCCACTACACTACAATTTTTTACATCATTTCTTATATCACAGGCTTTCACGCGTTTATAATCTTAATTGTATTTAAAAGCAAGAAGGATATTCAAATATATTACTATTGTTGTATAATACAATGTTAGATTACATTTAATGCAATTAGTAATCCAGTTAACCGTTGGAGTAGGTAATTGTCAATTGATTTAACGATTAAGTATATTACTTAATCGTCGATTGAATTAACGACTAAACCAATTATTTAATCGCCAAGTAGATTAACGATTAACTATTGAAATTTATGCCATAGTACACAGTTATTAAATACTCCCTTTAAATTCGAATATTTAACAAAAAAAAATCTGATGGATATCACTAACAAATTATTAATTCATATGAATTTTTGACAATAATTAAATTAGTTAATTGACAACTAGTTTCATCAATGGATTAAATCAGTCACAATTTTTAATGATTAACCTGTCTTCTAATCATTTAATCAATCGATCAATTATTCAATTAACATTACTATCCATGCAGGTAATCATAATACAATTATCGTTCGTTAAATTTTAATAATTTCAAGGTTATCGATGGTACAATAATTAGAAATGTAACGACACAATTATAAAGGTTCTGCAAATATCTCCGTGTAATCCTACCACCATGAAACCTGAAACATCAATACGAAATCGTTTCCGTGGATAACCTTCCAATCAGCCGGAAAATTAGCCATCTCAATTAACAATTCGATCTTTGCTTCAGACGGAATACGCGAAACGCTAAGATTCATCCTCCAGTTCGAACTATTTCTCAAACAATCTAAACTATTGCACCAAGAAGTTTATATACCCAAACAAATCTTTTCACAAAAATTAACTTTTTTGTTTCGTTCAAGTAAACGTTTTTTTAAATAAATTAAAAACACTCTGACCTTCTACATAATTCCTATATATTTAACAAACACGTGCAGTTCAAACACTTTCAATTTGTCACTCAATAACGACCAAGCGTTATAGAATGCCTGTAGTAGCAATTAACAAGTCCGTTGGCGCGCAGGAGCCATCGCGATTCATTAATTATACCGTCGACCTCTTATCGCGTTTTTATAATTAAACGAGACACGAGTTAGAAATAGCCTGCACCCAGCCAACACTCAGAAATATGAATCATTCAAAAAGCACTTGGAAATCAATTACAAATTGATATCCTCTATAACCAGTATTTGGGTTGACGATAAATACCAGTTAATGAGAAACATTAAATCAAACTTTATCTATGAGTCATAAAAATAACTGTCTTTATATACCTACAAATAAACCACTCAAAGACGCAATAAGTCACCCAGTTTCCTTTCCAGTGGAACAAATCGACTGATCCATCAAAAGGAAATATCATCGATCGACACCACTGTGCAATTATCAAAGGCTAAGATGTCGAAGCTCGTTCGCTCTTCAATAACCCATAGCAAACCCAGAGTAAGCCTCTATCGCGTCGCTATTCCACTCAAGGGAACGTCCAAGCGAAGATGTCGACGAGGAATCATGGTAATCCTCGTGGTACAGGTTGCTTTATAATTAATGCGTCAGGCTCGATGGATTCCGAGGCAGTGCCAATTGCTCGTGCTCGATTCGTTCGTTGGCGACCCAAACCGGCTATTGTTACCCTCTTTGGCATTGCGTTGATTCACCAACACGGATAATCGATTATCAATCGCGTCTGTGCACCCTTTCGGCTCGATTCGACTGTGACGTTGCACACAGTGGCACAGAATGGAAATACTTAATACATGCGGTGAATCCAAACTTTTTTTTCGTTTTCGAGGGTCAAGACAGAGATTTTTGGAAATTTTTCCCTCCTCCATGTCGCTAAACTCTTAGGCACGGCTGATGTGTGACGGATAATGCTGTTCTTTACACGAGTTCATTGGAATTAAGTGTTTGATGATTATATTATAATTTTTCTTAATGATATAATACACGCATTTTAATTGTAACAATTTACTTTAATAATTAATAATACAATTCAGTATGGTACGCCTTAAATCCGCGAAAGCCACTATAATGGTGCGTAGTGCTAAGAGGCTAAATCTAAGAGATAACGTTAAGGTTGAAAGGAAGGAACAGATCAGCTTTCGAACAGTTTTCCATGAGTTTACAAGTAACATTCACGTGCTACATACGTTCACGATTATATCAAGGCAATACTTTTGCTGTTGTCGTTAGACCACGATCTCTCGTTTCGCCATGTCACATTTTCAAAGGTTGATAACCAGAGTGCTCCATAGAAAATCTTTCAAAGGTGACGTTCGTTGCTGCCAAAGCGTTGAAGCGATTTACCTTTTCAAGAGAAAACTCGTCGTCTTCCAGATGTCTTCTACCCTAGACACAGATACGCTTTGGATGAAAAACTGTTTTCGAGGGTGAGAACAGTTTCCTGAACCGCGTCCTCAGATCCACCCCTAATGAAGCTAACTACAATGTCGACGAAACGTGGAGATAAAAATTCTTCAAGACACAGTTTGCACTTGAAATACTTTTTAATTTTCTGAATGTTTTTTAATTTCCAGTCTTAGTTGCAATTTCTTACACTTTATCGCTTTATCGACAGACAGGAATCTAAGACAAACTTCTTGAAGAGCAACGCTACCACGTCGCTCCATTAGAGACGCTTCGCGCGCATCCGCTATTGATGGGGACGTTGCGCGAGGATTTGTTAATTTCCGGTTGACTCTCGGGGTGTTTGAATATTTTGTGGGTGGACAGATTGATGGAACTAGGGGGATCTAGTTTCGGGGAAGGAAATCGTGGCCAATTGGCTAGTTTAGGTATTATCGATCCTTTTCAGCAGTTTGTGAGAAGCGTTACGTTCTTGGTGGATTGTATATAATGATAGGGGTAGTTTTATTATTAGAAATAAATGCACGATTGGTAAGAGAGTATGTTGTTGATGTTGTGGTCTTTTTTATCTTTTATGATAATACTTGTTCACAATTGAATAAGTAATTAAATATTGAATAAATTATTATATACTTATAAATGGAAATTTGAAGGTAATGATTTTATGCTGAACGTTTAATGTATAGTAGATCTTTCAAAAGTCTCACACTACTTTTATTAATGTATCGATTTATTACTATTATAACAGATATTTATAGGGAAAAAAAAGAAAGACTACAAATTGTGTTATTAGACTGTAATTCTGTCTGCTTAAAATTGTATGAGAAGAGTTACATGTTTCCAAATACGTGTTTGAAGAATCTTCAGCGTATCTGTTAAAAATTAGACTTCGTAGCTTCGTCCGTGCTCGAGAATCTAATTTGAAACTGAGCAAACGTAACTGGAAATTTGATCGATCCAACTTTAGAAACTGAGGCAAGTATTACGGCAATAGATGGATTTGGGATATTTATACGGGGGAAGTTTCTGAATGGCTTTAGGATAAAACCAGGTAACTTTCAGGATCTAATTTTAAACCGAGAAGTAACGATAACTTTTATTAATCGATGCTCGACGAATTTAAAAGGCATCGTACAATTTGATATATTAAAAATCTGGAGAAAGACGATTAAATAAATTTTTAACCATCCATGAATATTTATATAAACGCAACCACAAAATCAATAAACTTATTTACTTTATTCGACGACTTTATATCGGCGTGAGAACGTTCATAAAATCATAAAACAGAAATTTATGAACCTTTAAGCGTTCACCGACCAGCAATTACTTTATTTCACATTTTATTTACTCGTGGTATTTTGCGTTTGCTTCAGAACAACATAAACACTTCTTAAACCGCGGTACAGAGTATTTACAGCACACACCATTAATTATTTGCGAACAGTGTGTACCTTGAATAATGAACGCGTGTAGCCATGGGAACCGGCCCTCCCAGCTATTGTAAAGCAGTACATAATAATCTGGACGTCTGCCCGGTGTTTCAATTGCATAGCTATCTGTAGCATCTGTAATTATTCAAGATAATCTCGGGGTCCTATTGGTATCGCGATCTATGTATGCATTTAACTCCGACATTAACGGCTTTGCCATTCAGTAGCGAACGTTTCATGTCCAATTACAGTTTCGAAGCGAACTACAAAAGTTAAACTCGTTCTCTGCTATACTTTTACGTAAAACGTTTCTTCTATCTTTAGATGACACGGTTCCCGAGCGAAATAATGAAAATATTCATTTAACGGATATTATCTCTTTTCATTCGACGCACTTGAATCGCGAATTATTGGATATTCGAATTTTCTAGTATTACTGTATTAAATAATATCAATTGAAGAGCAATTTTTAATTCGTACATGGAATATTAAGTAAATTATGTTAACTTTTATATTTTCTTTCGTTGAGACGTTCGATGTTCGTTAAAGGCCCACGAATTCTTTTAAATAAATTTGATTGGCTCTGACGCATCAGTGGGACACTTGTTCAGATTAAAACGGAACGATTGGAACGAAAAACGGAAAAGAAATGATAATATCACGTTCTAAAAACTGTCTTGAAGGACTTACAGACTCGAACACCTGCGGCGTCTTGCTCGCCTTCTTTCCTAGACGCTGCATCGTGTCCTGGGAAATATAATTCTTTGCTGGAAAAAGTTTTCGCGTCCCTGAGGAATAAAATTTCCCCGTTTTCGAATAGTTGTCCTTTCGTTGGACCAATCTAACGTCCCGTTCTCCTCTCGCCGAGATGGCTCGATGAATTTTCAAGCAGAAACGATATTAACTTTGCGCCCGCTTAAAAAGGGTAGATCTCGAATAGGGCAGCAATAATATTGTTTGTAATTCCATGGAAATTCTGTACATACATCACGCTGTACCGCGCGGTTGGAATGTATAGAATAATTTGCATTCAAATTACTTTTCGAGAATTTGAATCTCGACGTAGCCGGTGCGACAAAGTAATTCCACATTTGTAACGTAGCCACACTTTGACACGGTATTTGTATCAATCTTAATTTGCAGCATTTGATAGCAATAAATGATAGCAATAACCTTCTAAACTGATCAAATGCTATATACAATTTTTTCTTTATATATACATATATACAGAATTAGGTATCGATAAGTAAATAATCACTATTCTGTTAATAATAAACGTTCATTGAAATAATTTCTGACTGCGAAATTGTTTTGCAATGTAACGAAGCAAATTGAGTATAACTTTGCTTTTAATTGACGAAGCAATTTGATATTGTACGAGAAAACGTATTGGAGGTATATTAAAGCGCAGAAACAATGAAGAGCGTCCCCATAAATTAGTTTACTAAGACGCGAACACATTTCGAAAGCGTAGAAAACGAGAGAAAGATCTCCCCGGCATTACAGCACATTAATAGCGTCACGAATTTCTCTTGGGAAGGGGAGCGTGAAAACGACAATGCTAATGGTTCCTTCAAGGAAAACCTCCTATTTTTCTTCGCGAGTGTTTCCACCGAAAACAATTTCCACGGGAGTAAAACAACCATTATCCGTAAAGACCGTGTCCAGAGGAAACCTGTACATAGAGAATGCCGCGAAATAAATGTCATAGCGTTCTTGTACAGGGTGAACGCAACACTTTTCTTCTATGAACAATTTCAAGATGAGGTAATCATTCTTAGAGAGTACTCGGAGAAAATTATTCCTCTCTTCGCAATTCTGTACGAGCAATCGTAAATTAATTTTTCTACCGAATTCTGAGGGACTCAAGTAAATAATTATTATCGCGAGATATGTATAATATTAAAAAGAAAATAATTCCACGAATAATTTTCATATTTTGCAGTTTACTTGGCTATAATTTTTTTTTATATAACGATCTATGTATTTTTAGTGTCTTCATAAAATTGTAAATGTGTCGGTATATAAGTAACAAAATACTCTATTGCAAAAATTATAAAATTAATTATCAATAAATATTCAATACTTGTTATATCGAGTACTAAAAAAAATGAATCCTGAACAAAATAACAAGCTGTATCATTTTCTTCAATAAATGGAGGCCACCAACGTTCTCCATTTACCCCTTTAACTATATTACACAGTCGCGAGGGGTCCAAACTACACAGAAACTTGCACAGAGCGCGTATCCTGGCCGAGTCGTAACTATTCACAGGCTGCATTTATAAATAAATCATCGTTTCAGCCCCCGAAGGCTCGTAAAACAAGTTTCTTTCGCGGGCCACGGACAGAATGCAAATGTGGCGGCGGACGCGTCCGAGGAGGTTCGTTCGCATGCTCGTTGAAGTTCGAAACGCAAATATTGCAGACCATACAGGGGAACAATAATTATCCAGTGACGTACAGTGGGTACGAGAGCGCATAATTTCCAACCGGTTGCACGGCCACCATTGCGTCCACACCGTGGAACGTGTAGCGTTGCGGGGTGGTTGCGGCCCTCTGTGTCCTTTATCGGTTTTTCGAACGCGATCGCGGCAAAGTTATGGCTGCCGCGTCGTTGAAAGAACGAGATATCGAGGGATGGTCCTTTGAAATTTATTTATTCTTTGTGCGAATGATGAATCGCGCGTTTCTTTCCGATGCAATACTGGCGGAAATCGGTTCGCAGGGGTAGGTTCGCGATTTGTCACGTTGCTATCTTTTTGTGCTTTTGATATATAGTTTGCTGGGGCGATGTTGATACGCGCGTTCAAATGGTATGCAAAAATAAGAATATCGCGTGCATGTTTCGTGGAATGTTGCGATTTATTCGGATAAATGTCTTGCGTTGCGAGTGAAAGATTGTGCGAATATTTTTTATTTTTTTTTTCTGCAACATTTAAACGGCGAATAAAAAATTAGCAGTTTGTATATAACGAAAAACAGGAAGAATCGAGCGATATGTAAAATTTGTTTCGCACATATGTGCTTTTTCTATTAGCTTCCATGAATTTTTCGATTAAAATCGGTGCCAGTGGGTTTTCATGTAAATTGGTGTTAACGAATTTCCAGCTTGTTTACGTTTAAAAGCATTTTCAGCGGAGTTCCATACGTTTCGAACTCTACTCTCTCCTCAAAGCGTGTTATTTAATAGAGTAATATACATTATTTATAACTAAGCAATTACGTGCAGAATTTATTTAACACGTTTCAAACTTTATTTTTTTTTTTAGAATATTGCTAAAATTTTCAAGAAAAATAGACTTCTTATTCTGAAATGTTTATAGCGTTTGGAATATGCTCGCATAAATAGGGGTACGTTTATTCAGGCTCTATAAACAGGAGATCTCATCTTCGAACGATTGTCATCAACCATAAAAACGTCCGTACCTCGATGGCCTCTTCGCACAGATTGTCAATAGCGAGGCGAGGACGTCGTCGTTGAATCTCGCGTTCTTCCACGTCTCGAATACTTATTAAGAAACTCCTGCATCGTCTGCAGCGATAGAAAATAAATTACAATGCATTAGAGTGCATGGTAAATAAATGTGCTAAACATTAATTAAGATTTAAGATGTTTGGGTTCGACAGATTTCATTGACAGACCTCTAGTCGCTCTACGATAATGATAGATCATTCGACTGGTTTGAAAATTCGACAAAATTAAACGTCGCTTCGACTTACGGACGTTTCACGCCGAAGATAAATGATTTTTCAGGTAAAAACGTTCAGAGCTGAAATTACGTCCACGGATTCAGAGCTTTGTACGACGCGTGAAAGAAAAATAGCAGGTTGGAATTTTTGTAAAAAGTGGACGTGTACCACGGGTGAAGTATAAGGGTTGCGGAGTATGGAAACAAATTTGCGTGGAAGTTGAAAAACTGTATAATGCGTTGTGAAATATTTTGTAACAGTCTTTTCACACCACCTTTTTCTACGCGTCTCAATAATCGTTAACATACGCATATATATCGCCACCTTGAATTTTTACATAAATTAGAATCACAGTGCTTTGAATTGAAAGATTTTATGCAAAATTTATATAGAATTTTAGAAACTAGATTGCATAAAATTAATGAAATTGTAAATGATAAAGAATATTTAAATGTCGTTAACAAATGTCGTTAAAAAAAACCCTTCTACTAAAATTGTTCGAAAAATTAAGGAACTCTCCAATTAATAGAAAGATTTTTAAATTATTCATAAATTTCAAATTTTATTACGAGTGTAAAAGCTTAACAAATATATTACATTTATCTTCTCACCTTTCATTCACACGTTGGTTTATTTAATTCGTCCTATCAACTAAAAATTCTTCCCTGCTATAAAATACTACAGGAAACAGTAACTGCTGCGATAAGTCTTCCCAGGTGTTTCAAACACTTTCCCTACATAAGTCGTTTTATAGCCAGTAAAAAAGTCGTTTCAAGAAGCCCTGCTTCCAACTATAATGACGTGTAAATCAATAATTTCTTCTCACCAATGCGTTAGGACTACGTGTAACAAGTTTTCTAATCGATACAAAATATTTAAAACTACTATAAAAAGTGAACATTCCGAAGTTACTTAAAAAACCAAACACGCGATTCCTTTTCTCCATAAAGTTAACCAAACATCCATTATAAACATGGCGACGCAGGATTCCATCGTTTCCAAACCACCAACAGTCCTTATCCTGACTAATAAACTTAAAAAACCTCTTATCAACCACATCTATCTCAAATTCAAAGGCAAAATATTTTTTCACAAACGAAAATAGTATTTTTTAATAATACAAATGCGAAACACACCAGTAGTCCAACATTCTCAATTATATTAATCGAATAACCGAACTTTCGCCCCAGAACGGTCGTCTTCAAAATGGCGACGAGTTAGCAAGAGACCTCGAAAGTTAATCCGCGTTAACTTTCCGCGATCTGAATTCTGTAGGCTCTGGAGAACCACATCTATCTCAAATTCAAAGGCAAAATATTTTTTCACAAACGAAAATAGTATTTTTTAATAATACAAATGCGAAACACACCAGTAGTCCAACATTCTCAATTATATTAATCGAATAACCGAACTTTCGCCCCTGAACGGTGGTCTCCAAAATGGCGACGAGTTAGCAAGAGAGACCAGAAGTTAATCCGCGTTAACTTTCCGCGATCGGTACGCCAATACGGAAGCAGAATTCCGAAGGCTGTCGAGGACGATGGACTTGTTAGCCGGAAGGGTTGAACTTCCGTTTAATTGGTAATCAAAGGGTCGTACGAGCTAAGACGAGCCGGGGAATAAAGTTTGACGCCTGCCCGTGGGCGATTTCCCAGCCAATGGAAAATTATTAGGCCCTAACAGACATTGTTCCCGTGACGCGGTGGGCGCTTCCATCGACTCGACTAATTAATCGCAGCCTCGTGAATAATTGATCCCGATAAATCGCTTTCAACTACCGATAAATTGCGGCGCGCCTAACCCGGACTACCCCGCCATTTAATTTTCAACGCTCCGTCTAGTTTTTATCGACGCTGCCCACGGTTTTTGTTTCAATTTAGCGTGGTTATCCTTCTCTGTTCCACGCAATGCGATGGATGCTTGTTGAATAAAAAAATTCCACTTTAAGAGAAAGGATAAAAATTCTAAAATAGAAAGATATTTGGAACGGAATTTTGTCGAACCTCCAGTTTATTTAAACAATGTTCTTCGACCAAATTTTTTAAGAAATTAAAACATATTGGAATTGTGTATTGTTTTCTCAGGTATAAGTGAATCTAAAGATAATTAAATTGTCGAATAAAAGCCACATTTCTCTTCGCGTGGAAAGAAATATATTATGGTTGATTAGTAGTCTTTTAATTGAATAGCATAGAGGCTAAAGCTATTATTTACTTCAATAATAGCTTTAAATAGATTGCTTTATAATGTGAGAATGATACAATATTGGGTTGACAAAAGATTTTTCCTATTTTTCAAGGAAATTCTTGAAGGTCTTCTCATTTTGTTCTAGGAAGAACTCGTCTGGGTGAGTTCTAAGTTATCGAATTTGTTTCTGCAATACTTGCACATAATTTACTGAACCAAAATTAGCGTACTTTATTAACCACGACACTCTTCACTGCGTCTGCACAATTATTTCGAAGATACGTTTTGGCGGAGGCACAAGAAATAATTTTTGTTTAGAGTAACCAAATGAAACGTTCTTGATAAAGTCATTAATCTATTTACTTATATAACGCAATGAAAACGCAATATATAGCCGAAAAGATCATTGGCCAACAAATAATATTACAATTATAAACGAAAGTAACAAAATTTACGAAACATACACCTTAGAATTATAGAAATAAATATTAATAAAATAAATCTGGCAAATTCCAGGTCTACATAAATCTATGTACACTTTTATATAGAAATAATCGATAAGGCCACGAATAAAAAAAGAAAACCCTTAAAACACCACAAATTTCATCATCCCCTGAAACTCTTCGCCAGTAGAATCGAGACAACTTTTTTGTGGCAGTCAATTCCGCGACCAAGCAGTTCTCACATGGAGGCAATTAAAGTCGGTTAATTAACGGCAGCGTTTTTTCAGAAGCGGTATCATCGATTCGGTGTCCGCGTCCGTATAAAAAAAAACCAAGCACGGCATTTAATCGAGCGTGATCGATACACCTACGGCAGCTGAAACAACGAGGCGCGCTACCCTCGACGCGCATCCATCGTTCTCCATTTCTCCCGCGACTCGACGCGTCGACCTCGACCAATCGAACGGCCGTGGGATTAATTAAACGGAACTGCACCGAAATTGCACTTTATTTGCCAGGGGGGAGGGAGCGGTTGCGACCTCGAGAAACCACAGGCCATTAAACGAAGTTGGCGAGCGTTCGAGATTCAAAAAAACGCGAAGTGCCATCTCAGCGGTCCTCGTCGGCTGAAAGCTCGCAGGCTTCGCGAAGACTTTAAACTTTAAAGCCTGCCTTCGCGTTTTTCACCGTTGCGCATCGGGATCATCGCTCTTCGTCACTTTTCCTTGGGATGCGTTGCGTCACTGCGCTTAAACAATTCACGGAAAGTCGCGTTAAGTAGATTGCTTCAGGTTTTCAGCACAGTTGTCTAGTAGAGATCCTGTGAGACTGTTCGAGGTATTCGAAGTCGCATCTGTTATGGCTGGACTACGCATGCTTTTTTGCCATCGCTCATTTTTGTAAGAAATTATATAAGAGAAGCGAAACAGTCGATGGTAATTTGATTTCTTATGAAAAATGTGTTCTGTACGTACTATTTAATAATAGCACACGTATTATTTAATAATTGGGTATTAGAAGCTTTTCCCAATGTTTTTATTAAATTTCTGAATAATATATATTCACAAAAACGTATACAAATATTAATAAATGTATCTACATCATTTTTCAAAAAAACAGTTAAGTTGTAACTCATGATTCCTTCGAATACGATACTATACAACAAAATCTAAAGACGAAGGTATCCTCAACAGAGAAAAAACTAAAACTTTAATTAACCGCAAGATGTGACATTATAAAAAATAAAGTCCATCTATATTCATCATCTACAAATCCACTAGTCATTCAGCTCTCAAAACTGGTTACAATAAAGCAAATTCTTCTAATCGCTTCAACCTCACTGAGGAAACTGGTATTTGCTACCGCCTCGTGTCCACGATTGCCCAGACTGATTACAAAATACCTAAATCCCTCCGCTCTAAAGACCAAGGGCGAATTGAAACGAGAAAAGACGGCTGAGAAAAGTAACGTCATCAATCACGGTGCATTACTCATAATTAAACCCGTTATCAGCGACGATCCCGTCCATCGAAACTATCGAACCGGCTGACGACTCACCCGGTTGACGAATAACACTCGAGCACGAAGGTCCGCGTAGCCTGTCTCGCTTCGAGCGAGAAGTACGGAAGGCCACGAGAAACCCTCGCAGACGGACGCCTCGTGTGTCCGCGAGTAAAATGGAAAGGACGGCGAGGGCGAGGGCGGACGGTTTAACGCCGGGTCGAGGCGGCAGGAGGGTGGCTCGAATGCAAATACGTCCGCGCGTAATTGCAATCTACATGTTTATAAACCTCTTTTGCATGTCCCACGCCGGCACCTTCTTCCAAGACTGGTCTCCGCACCCACGTCGCGACGTGACGCCCGCTCAGGTTCGTTACGATCGAGCCTAAAGTTAGAGGGCGCCTACGATCACTGAGTGCGCGATCACGGACATTGGCTGTGAATTGAGGAATTATGAGAATAGAGCAGGAATTTTTCTATATTTTCGCCTTTTTCTTAATTAACCAGTTAAGTGCGTTCGACGTGTATACTCATCGAACCAATAAGAACATTATTTGGTAATATATTACCTTTATATACATAGCTTGAAATTTTGTAAACTATTTTCTTATTTTTCTTGTTTATTCTTGCTATCTTCAATTTTTCTTGATTATGTATTTTATTATTTTTTGACAATTTTCAAGCTTTTAGCAAGAATAGCGTATTCAGAAACGAATTGTTAGTTTTTTTGGCAAATAAAAATATAATCCTTCCTCGTCTTTCGTAAAATGTATAATAGTACCATTTGCCATTTTGCGTTCGACGTGTATACACGTCGCTGCTTGTTTTTAATTCCGCACCCTGTGGTAATCTTTTGTAACTAAATACCACAGTTAACTGGTTAAAATTACATCAGCTTTAATTTTTCTTGAGATTTTCTACGCGATTATTTTTAATACAGCCATATGAATGCGCGTTATGGGAGTTCTTGTAATCCATAGATTTATAATCCAACATACAAGAGAATAAAATGTGATAGTAAATCTAATTTCAAATCTAATTCACATCATTTCACATTTGAACTTTAACACGTTACGTGCGAATTTAATATACCTCTATATCGTACAGGAATCCTCTTCGTAGAGAAAATTACAATTTTCCAGGTGAAAAAGTATACAAATTTTGTTCTCGCTTATATTGAAAGTGAAACTCTCATTTAAAACCCATCCGCCACCGCGGGGGTCTGTCCATTCACGAAATCCTGTTTAAAGGCGGCTCAGAAAGAGGATTTCTTTGCCAGTGAACGTTTAGCGCACCCTAGCGGTAAAAGAGGTGCCTACTATGTCGTAAAATGAGTTTGCTAAATGGACGCGGCTTTTGAAAAATCTGATGCCAAAATAAGCGGCACGTGGGACTTCAGTAGTACGACCTACGATGTGTCTGACGGTGGGCCGCCAGATTTCTAACGAAATTATAATTACTATCATATTTAACGAAACACATGCATAAAATTTACGTTGTTCTGTTCAATTTCTCTTTCCTTTTCAACTGAGTAAATTAATTACACGTTGAAATTAAAATACTGGGACGCCTACACTTTACTCTTGCATAAAGTTTGGTAAACAGCTAAAAAGAACTGTAATGTTTCTAATAAATAGCCAAAGAGAAAGGACAGTCAGAAATATTAAATTGCAATAACAGAAATGAAATATTACAATTACTTTTCTTTCTAAAATAAATTTTGTAATAAATTTAACTCCATATACATTTATATTCGAAAAGATGCGATTGCAATAGTATATTTTAAGTTATTTAAATTTCAGTTTGTCTTAGAAACGTAATAAATAAATTACTTGCCACTGTTAGCCATCACAAATTAACGAATCCATTATAATATTTATAATGTCGGTTTGTATGCTTTCTGTTACAAATATATGTTTTAGGTTTATTTGTAATGAAGCATACAATCTGTAGACATGATTTTGACGTTCATAATTGTTTTATAGATCACTGTGCAGTATCGAAGAGACGATCCTAAATTGTTTAAAACTTGTCAGAAACACTCGACCACTTTTAGTCCAGACACGTTCTTGAATGGTCACGTAATAGCAATTTGCAATTTATTAGAGGTCTGCACGTCGATGTTGAAATTGCCCATCTCGCTTAAAACTAGTTTGATAGACAATTTTAATTAATTTTATGAAGTTCAGCAATTTTAGTAAAACATAAGCTTTCACTGTAAACTACGAAAGACACGAGCAGCGCATTAAATTATAAAATTGCTCTATCATTTGCGAAAAATTTACTAGGGTGAAGGATATCTCATTTAATCCGAGTGATTAATTTATTTCTTATTACGCTAATGAAATGTCTACGCAAGATGTTTGATTAAGCGAAGTCGGTTTTCTTGAATCAAATATTTACTTAGTTCAAGAAAATTAAGATCTAGACTTCACCAAGCATTTATACGCGTATAATTAACTATTACTTTAAAAAAATGTGCAATTTCTTAATTTAAATCTATAATTTATTACTTTCAATGAACGTAAAAGCCTTTGACTAATAAAATGACGACTAATGATACATTGGGTTTCTATAAGAAACATTTATACGTTTAGAAAAATGGACATTCTTATATGCGAACGTTGCAATCCATTGTTTCAGGCGATGGACGCCGTGAACGAGCTCGAGGGTATCGATCTGACGGATCCCGATCTACACAAGGCGGCGACGAAAATCCAAGCGAGCTTCCGGGGTCACAAGGTCCGCCAGGAAGTGCTCTCGACTCCCGCGCAAAACGACGAGCCGAAGAAATAAAGTGGATCACGTTTGGGGTGCCGATCTATCGATATCGAGTCGTCAATAATATGTCCGTTAAAAAACCAAAAAAGAAACGAAAAAAGAGAACAAAAATAGGAGGAACGCTGATCGAACGATAGAAACAATAGCAGAAAATCGGGCTCCACCTTTACTTTTTTCCCCGTTCGTCGTCGAGTCCGCTTTGCACGATCGCATGCGAATCCTTTCACTGATCCCTCGAAATTTCATGGCATTTTTATTACCAGACCCTTGATCGCGATCCCTACGAATCGCGTGTTCCCCGTGATTTGTTCGAAACCGAGCTTAGGAGTTTGCGTATACCTCCGCACAGTGTAACATCTCTCGAATGACCTTCGAATTCGACTACGTACCGTTCGTCCCCCGTTTCGAAGGAATTAGATGCATGCGTTTTCGAAATTCGTCACATTTTTAAATCTCAGATTATTGCACGCGTCCATTTTAAAGGGATTAGACGTATGCGAAATGCGACGCGTGCGTCTACGAAATTCGTCAAATTTTTCAAATTTACAATTAGTACACGCGTCCATCTTAGGAGAATTAAATGCATGCGAGAATCTAATGCGTGTATTTTCAATTTCGTCAAATCTTCAAATTTACAATTAGTACACGCGTCCATCTTAGAAGAATTAAATGCATGCGAGAATCCAATGCGTGTATTTTCAACTTCGTCAAACTTTCAAATTTATAATTATTACAAACGTCTATTTCGAACGAACTAGATGTACGCAAAATGTGATACGTGCATTTTTAAAATCATAAGTTTCCAAATTTACGATTATTACATGCGTCAATTTTAAAAGAATTAGATGCATGCAAAATGCGAATGCATTTACAAAATTCGTCAGTTTACAAAATAGCAATTATTAAACGCGTCCATTTCAAATTGAAACGATTACTAATTAACAGAAGACACGAACGTCGACATTGACGTTATTAAATTACCGTGCGATGGACGCAGAATAAGAACGTCTCGTACGAGGCAAGCAAATTAGAGAATCGAAATAAAATCGAGTCTGAAAAGAAATCACGTTGCTTATTATAGCGCTCGAGAGACCACGTAATGCTACTCGCACACATATACGCCTTGCGTTCTAATGCTACTTAACGATTTGAATCGCGGTCGAGCATGAACGAGTAAGCGCGATTACCCGAGGAAGCCTGTTCTGGTCGAGAAAACGAACGCAAGGAAAACGAACGCGGGGGAATTAATTGACCGAAGAGTCCGGGCAGCCTTTTCATAAATTCCAAGGCGAAGCGCCGGGAGTGGATGCGTTTTCTTCACCGGAACCAATTACTCGGATCGATTTAATCATTCGACCGTACACTCGAAGCGAGTTTCCGCTTAACTCTTTCAGACGCTTAAGCCAAGCAGCATTTCAACGCTACATAGAGGTACAAAAATGAAATTACATCTCTCTCCTTAAATTTCCCTCCGGCTTAAATCGTTAACAACATCGCGAGCCACTTGATTTTTCGAACGCTTCAATTTTCGAGAGACATTCGACACTCTGGTAAACATCCCCTCGCAATTGTTGTAAAATGAAAAAAACAACGCTACGATATTGCCGCACCATTGTAACCACCGGATGAACGATCGAGCAAATTGATACGCGACCGCTGCGAGTATCCGCTAGAAAATTGGCGCGTCCTTTGTAAACGCGAAATCGATCGGGGATGAAACGAGAAAGAAGGACAGGCCACGGAAAGGATCGCTGCGATCGCGAGTATCGATACACGTGAAAGTAATTAAAGATTTCGCAGCGAGATTGCACAAACATGGATTCTACTCCACCCTTCAACGATCTCACCGTACGAACCCACCCGAGACTCGACGACTCGGCCATTCGTATCGAGCGTACTTTTTAACCGTACACGCGAATTCGCGAAGCGAGCCTGCGGGAAGGTAACGCGACGAGTAATTAAAAAGCACGGAGCGAGCACGCGACACACGAGGAACCGCGATTCCATCCGGCGACGGGGGCGGTTGGAGTCGCGCCACCCCCTCGCGCGAGCTTCGAAGCGTTGGGTGAATCGATTCACGGTGGAGATACCACGTAACAGTTGAAACCTTTGATAATCAATCGAAAGTTTAGCGTTTATTTCCCTATTGGAATGCGTACTACACTCGTAATACCTCACCCACGTCGACGAATCCGATCGCGAGCGGCGATCGTAAGGCCGATTCGGCTCGTCTGGTTTTATTGTAACGCTTCAACGCGAGTCACGCGGAACGAGGGGAGAAACGTGCGTGCGTGCGTGTACGAAGGGCTACGATTATCAGAGAGAATCGATGGGAGGATCGTTGGTCGAGGGAAAAGGAAATTGTGTCCCGCGGGAAGGCGCATGCCTGAGCAAACAACATGTTTAATCGATAAACGTGTCGTCGAACTGCAACTTTTGCCTGCGCCCCATCCCGGAGTTGCAATTTGTTTTTCGACGGCCGTGTGCGGATATTTTTGAGCGTCGCAGAGGTACGGACGCTTCTACGAGCTCGTGGATACGTTAATGTAACAAGAAAATGTGTGTCGGCACCCTGGCCAAACGTGGCCGCGTTTTGTACCATTCTGTTCTCGTCTAGTCTGTTATTTTACCTTACACTGGTTTTGCTACGATCGTGTCGATTGGCAGGAGAGTTTACGTTGTTTTTAGCGGGCCTGGGAACCGCTTTTGCGATAGCTGCGAATTTTCTTCTAGACGTATTCGTTGCCAATGCATGATGGTACTCGATTTTCATCGTATATCTTGTTTCCTTGTATTTGTCTAATTGCTAACATTTATTTTTGTTAGTGGATATTCGAGCGTAGAGAATTGCTTGGTTGAATTTTCAAATTAATCACGAGTAAAACTCGTGCTGGTAATTTTGAATACAATATTAATAGCAAGGTTGCTCGTGACTGGCAGCGAACACGTTAGTTACCCTTCGTCCTTTTTCTTTTACTTTATTCTTGTGATTTTTGTATTAAAACAACAAAACATCGAAATTCACTAGTTTATTTAAAGAAGAATATTCTTTCTTCCCTTGGAGAACAAAACGACGATACACCTCCAATTAATAGAAACCATCGATTATTTTAGTCTGTACGTTCAATCGTTTAATTACAGAATAAACTAAATGCCTTTTCAATCTTTAAGCGCAACACAATTGGAAAAATGGCAAAAGATATTTACTCAAAAATTCGAACACTTCGATTCTTCTTTTTTACGATAAGTTGAACGCTTTACACGTTTTCAGCGCACGCAAAACTCGAACCAGTTATACTCGTAGCCTCCTCGAAGGGTGAAACGGAGAGAAATCTTGTACAAAGCTATCGAGCGGTCTCATTACGCGTGCACTCCCGTTCTGGGGTTGCTGCATAATTTATGACGCGCTGGGTCGGCCACGATAACATTAAACGTGCAACAAGAGTCGTTATCGTTTCATCGGGCACTTAAACGACCTAACTGTTGACTTTGGTTGTCATTTAGTTCTCCTGTAAATAGTTTCGATCCGCGTCACCGATTCCTGTTAACGGGTTGCCACGTGCCACCCTACGCCCCCGTCGAACATTACACGATTGCACCCCCGCGCGACACGGCTACTATCGAGCACGATTCGAACATCTCTCGGAACAATGTTATACAACCTTTTTGCACTTCTTACCGATAACCGTGATACAGAATGCCACGTCTGTGCGTAGAAATTTATCGATCGATTTATATATATATATGTATACTCGAGAGAGGATTTTTTCAAACCTATGCTGACATTACAAAGTTACGACAAACGTAGTTACGAGGAAATTAGAGGTCCATGACGAGCTGGATACTGTACAGTATTCTCATATTACGAACACTAATATTATTCATTATACTATACATATACTATTATATATATATTATTAACGATACTTGATTTTCGAGGAACGAATCTCAGCGATCGCCTTTTAACCTCGTCCGTTGCATTTGCCAGCGCTGTTACTTTCAGCTTACTTTATCGATGTCGAGGAGATCTTGCAGTTTTCATTACTTTGTAACTCCTATCGTTTTTTATTCCGTTTTGTATTCCACGATTTTTCACCTCTGTTATTCCGTTGATCGACGAATCAGTTTCGCGAGCTTCGATTAGACTGTTCTACGTCCCCGCGTGCGATCTGATTAATTATTACAGTTATTCGATTGTCGCTCGTGGTTCCTCGGTTCCGATTACCAAAAGCATTTCTCACGTTATCTCGTAGTTGACCACCGAACGCTTGTAGGAAACTGGCGAGGATTATTAGCTATCGTTGAAAATGTCTATGAAATTCGACAGACGATCGATACGGAGCGCGAATCGAGGATTGAAATGGGATCCGTATAATTTATTTCTTATCGAGGTGTAACCGATGGTGGAGCTTGACGACTATCGAAAGCTGATTCACACTGCGACACGTCGAGTCTCGGCAACGACACAGCTGAAATTCTCTAAATAGAAGATGATCTAATATATTGAATCTATTTATAATATTATATCCCCCGTTATAATAATATTTATATGCTACGTGAACTAAGAGGCTCTCCTGTATGAATATTATTATAATCCACACCAATTGACATTCTATACATATTACACATATTAAAATACTATTAATATATTGTATTTATATTATATAAATATATATATATTATATGTGTATAATAATATTAATATTGTCAAATATATAAATATTTATGATCTCCGTCAACGACACGACACGACAGCCGCACTTTAAATCGTAGCCGTCTAGTGGGGAATCGGCTGTATATTTTCGCAAATACCGATTATCGTTCGTTTGCAGGGGGGCTCCGTTTTTTAACGATTATGTCAACCAAAGGTGAATGGTCAACGCGGATATTTTTTTAAGCAAGGAATGCACGGTGCGAGAGGTCTCGATCGGGCATTTCGACGTTGTCGCGTACTCGAGTGCGCAGATTGGGTATCCCCAGGTAGTGATCGCTACCAAGGAAGTGAATTGTTTTGCGCTGCGGACGCGAAATTGTTGCCCGGGGACGACTCGTGCCGGTCGAGGAACGATATTAGAGATATTTAAATATTTTCAAGCTTCTCTGTAGTCGCAAAGATGTCTTCTCGCTGCGCATGGTTAGCCGTTACGAGGTTCGAGATTAATCGAGGAGGTTGTTGTAATAAATTATAGGCATTTTCTTCGGTACGTGACGTTACCACACAGATATAGATTAGTGGCGCACAAGATGTTGCGGTAAATTATATTCTAAGGATGTAACAAACAATTGTAACGTTTAAACGAGCAGTGTCGTGTATGTAATCTGTTTGTTTAAAATAAATATCCATTAAGTGTACAAATAACAATTCCGACCCGTACTGTGAACGATTAATAGAAATACACCTTTAATTACATTAACCGCCTTGGATTGGTAATTTTTTTCAGTGCTCTTTCGTGAAACATTTCACATATAAAACCATCTTTTTGTTTCATCTGAACTAGAAGATGAATAGAAGGAGTTCAAGTAACTACAATTCTTTCTAATCTTTCTTTCGAGACGATTGTCTTCGTTGCGACGAAAACCGCGCATTGCTAACAAAGTGGACATGACAAGTCAATGAAAGGCATCCATGAAGATAGAATAACAGAACTGTGACCGTGGACGCAATCTCCTTAATTTCGACAAATTTTCGAATACTAGAATATACAGGCCTTTATATAATACAATATAGTATATGAAATATTAGCTGCACGAGCTAACTTACTTGATAGTTTGAAAAATACAAACAGTTAAATCATACGTAGCTCTTGATGTAAAGTAGAAGTTATGTTTAGAAGTAGTTGTGACAAAGTAAAGAAAATCGATCGCAGAACTTCTGGTTTAGAATCATTTTACTTCGTCAGCACAACTTTTATAATATCCGTGTATACTAGTAGTACATTCAGAGGTACACGTATAACTTTAATGCTATAGTTGAAATCGTACTTTTCGATAAAAATGTCCCCAGATTTGTATCCAATAGTGAGAACATTTTAAATCTCAATTTTTCCAGCGCTGAACTAAACCATCAATAAGATATGTGGATAGACTATTCAGTTTATAAGACTGCGTCCTATATTCTGAATTATTGATCACAAGGAAGTCAGTTTCCTTCTGTTCTTTTTACTTCAAAGAGGAGAGTATAGAAACTACATTCAGTTCAACCATAGAAGCTAATAAAGTTAAAAAATGTGAAATAATTCTATTTTCTTTTGTTCCTGTTATTTAATAGTGCACTTCGACCGCTTGAGATTTGAAGTTTGTCATATAGTCGCGAATTTTGTCGCTCCTGCTACTATGACTATATAAATAATATACTAAAGCATATTATACTATAATGATACAAAATCAATAATATAATGAACTATTTCCTCACCTTTTCCCCTAACTTTCTTCTCTTCTTCTTTTTTCTTGCTTCTTAATTATACAAATTTTAAAGTAAGAAGATTCCTCAAATTTAATTGTGCCTTCAAGATCTTTTTACTTCTTCTCTCTTGTAACACTTGTTAGAGAAAGAAAAATACAATTAGCTAATCAATATATTATTACTTTGATGTAGTCATTGGACAAAGTAGTGTAATAAGTTATAAGTTTGAATAAGTATAATATCAAACAAAGTATAAAGTGTCTATCTTGTACTTTGTCGATGACTAAACATTCGTATTTTAAAATTTAAATACCCTTGACTTACTTGCACAGTATCTGAAAGATGTCACCTCAGTCGCTGTGAAATCAATGTTTACCTCGTCCATGTGTTTTTTAACTGGTTATTTCACTTTATAATATTATAGAAAGTCTACACTTACATGTATAAATATCTCTACGTGATATAAATATTTCTATCAACAAAATATTTTCTATCTTACTACTTCAATGAAGTTTAATTAATCATGGGAAAAAGATATTATTGTGCTTATTGTGACAGATCTTTTAAAGATGATCCTGAAGCTAGAAAAAAACACCTTTCTAGTTTACAACATGCACAAAATCGCACGGACCATTATAACATGTTCAAAGGTAATTAACAATCATAGTTAGCGCAGCAAATATTTTATGGAAACACGAATTTTAAATAGATTCAAATATCATAACCTCAAAGTATCATGTCATTTGTTATTACTCGTAGATCCAGAAGTTATATTAAAAGAAGAATGTTCAAAAATACCATGTAAATGGTATTTAAATGTTGGCGAATGCGCATTTGGTCTTGGTTGTAGATATTCCCATTATACGCCTCCTATGATATGGGAACTTCAACGCCTTGGTAATAATCATAATAACGTTGACAAAAAGTAAACAGAATGCTGTATTGCATGCTCATATTATTTTTATTTACAGTTGCTATAAGAAATAAATCAAAGTTGCATGTAATGCCAGCAAATGGCTGGCCGAATCCAGACGACATAATCAAAGAATTCTTTGAGAATCCTGCAAGCCCAAATGGTACGGACGATTTTAGCTATCCTACTTGGCGCAGACCATTAGAACTACACAATTACCCTATGCTACCACCATCGTTATGGCCAATTATACCGGAAAACTTAGCGAATACAACATTTAAAGAATGGGGTTAAAAACATTTAAACCATATATACCATTATTGAGTTAAAATAACATATATCTATAACTTCTCATTTCTATTTCAATACACTATTATGCAAATGTAAATAATCAATAAGACTGAAAATTCCACTGATAATAAAATATAATTTAAGTGCAGAATAGAAATTATTTATATTTCAGACTGAAGAAATGCGATCCTCTTTACAGGCGATATAATTAAATAAACATGTAATCTAATTAAAAACGAACGAAATAAGCAATTTTTCCAATACTTGCCTATTAAACGGATACACCATCTTACGAGACGAGCATGAATCACTTCGGCGCCTCTCGCCGCTAGTCGGTAACCTTCGTGGCTACCATCTGTCCTCCGCTACCCCTTCCACCAATCACAGGCCGGGGAGACGAGCACACAATGAACCGCGTCACACCGTCACGCAGTAGCGAAGCACCCGTTGCCACGATAGGTTCGCGTCTCGTGTCGTGTTTCAGCGCGCCGCCGTGTCGTTCCGATTCAAATAAGAGCTCGGTGTTCACGCTCGAAATCGAGAGCCCGTCGTCGCGATTATGATATTAACTCGATCGCGTGGCTCGTGTGAATATACGCTGTTGTGCCAACCAGAAAGTGTTTGAAACATCTCAGTGCAGCGGCACGGCGGGACGCCGGCCCTCGATCGCCCGACTGGATTTTCGATCGCCACTTCGGATCATCAAGATCGCACTGGTGAGTCTTTGCGAATAAATACATCTTCTGCGACACGCACGTCGAACTTTTCACTCGAATCGTGCACTTGTTATCACATGAAAGACGCGGACCAGTTTCTGCTGCCTGAACGGAGCACGTGATTTAGCTGAAAGCGAAAACGATCGTAGCCATGAAGGATCGCGATTTTTTTGCGAGCAAGCAGATAGTAAAAAGATAGCAGGGGAATGTTGAATTGTTCGGGTGTGTAGTGCTTGGGCGCGTAGCAAGAATTCTAGGGAGACGTTTGTTGTTCCTGGAAACTGGCTTAGTTCGTAGGATGCGTAAAACTGTAAACAGAGAGGAGGAATAAATCGTACGGCTTTCAACATGGCCGCGTGACTCCGATTTGACAAGTGCGAAGTGTCATTCAAGTTCAAATGGTCACGCAGTCGCTGCTTCCCTGCACGCTCGATTTAAATACAATAGATTGTCTTCGATTAGTTTGCGCAACCGGAACAACATTATTGCCGTTAACAATGTAGCATCGTCTCGTTCGGAGAGATTTCAGTTTTTCTTTTTTTTTTTCTTCTTATTTTACTCTCTTTTTCGTATTGTCCGGCTGTACACGCTTTAAACTCGTATAACCATGCGCACAAAAGGATCGTTCCGCTTCGCATAAAAGGGGGGGCTCTCTGAATTAATCCTCCAGCATGAATCGTGCGAATCTGTACATGCGATACTCGCGTTTTATTATGCACTGACAACCAGAGAAGTCATTTAAACGGTAAATCGTGCTCAGAAATTGCGGAATCATTGTCAACGATCGGATAATTTTAGTTGTACTTTCGAATTGTGTCGCATCCTCGAGATCACAGCTATTGAAACGTAGCTGAATTAAAGTGTCGCCATTACGGTAATTAGGACTGTTCGGTAACGTTCATTTCGCGATGATTATCGCGTGTCGTATTTTATCGCATAAACGGCTTAAGATTTGATACCCGTGCGTCGTTATAACAAGGGAAATCGGTTGATGCTTACGTATGATGATACCCTTTGATAATGTATGCATCGCCGTGCATGCGATAGCATGCTGGGTATCAAATTGATTTTACCCAAACAGTACTCCTGTTAATATAGTCATAAGACAACTCCAGAAATTTCTACAATACGTACATTATCCTCTGCATCCCACACTTTACGTACAAAATAAATAGTTACATCGAAAGACGAATATTATCGATAAATTTCAAATTGCAATGTAATAACAAAGCTAAACATTTATTATAAATTAATATGAATTTGCAACTGCTATAATTACATTTTATTATTACGAAATACACAGCTTCTTTGTATTAATTATATTATATTATATTAAGTATATGCTCGTTAATGTATTATTATATTACATTAAGTATATTACATAGTATATATAATATACAAAAGATATTTAATATCATTAAAGTTGAAACAAAAACCATGCAAATTTTAACACGATCACCCCTTCACGCTTCTTTACTGCGTACGACTCGACATCAGTGAACAACAAGAAACATAAGCTCCGCAAATACAAATCGCAACAAACTTCGAGAGCCACGTTTAACACAATTAGCGAACGAAACTCAGAACACGGGGGTGTGACTCGCGCAAAGGTCCGAGCGTGTTACGCGCATCAGAGCTGGATGAAAATTCACGAGAACGCGAGCGTAAACACAACGGCAACCCGCAGACACAGAACGAGCAGAAAGTCAGCGTGAACTTGAACGTTACGGGAGAGAAAGTGGTGGCGGACGTAATGGACTGAAGAGAATCGCGGATACATATTGCGTCATTGATATCGTTTCCGCGGTAACGTCGACGAAACCTCTCTCGTCGCTGCTGCAAAAAGGTTAAATGTAGCGTGACGACCGGGTGGCAACGACCTGCCCGGTATAGACCAGAGAGAGAGAGAGAGAGAGTGGAGCTACGTGTAGTCGCGTCACGATTCTTGCCGGAGGTCGTGACCTTGTCGATACGGGGGAATAATGGTGCGTTTGCCCGCGCAGCGCCAGGATCGTCCCCGTGAGTCAGTTCCCCGATCGATTTCGCGCGTTGCGCGTACAACGTGCACGCCGATCGCCGGGCATTGTCGTGTTTCGTGCACGGCACAATAGACTTGTCTATTTTCGAGCAGCTGCGCGGCCCTCTTGCGAACAATGCGGCCCAGAGAGGCAGGCGTGCACGCGCGGA
This sequence comes from Xylocopa sonorina, assembly GCF_050948175.1. Classification (NCBI taxonomy): domain Eukaryota; kingdom Metazoa; phylum Arthropoda; class Insecta; order Hymenoptera; family Apidae; genus Xylocopa; species Xylocopa sonorina. Next base: position 4,170,816 of record NC_135196.1, on the reverse strand, counting down.
ACCGGTCGCCTTTTCGATCGACTTGTTCTGGGATCGCGACCAACCGGCCAGACGTCACGAGCGGCCATCGCGATCGATATTCTGAACATTCGATACATCGTCTACGATTTTCGATTACGATATATCTGTCCCCCTCTTGCGACGTGGGAAATTCATCGCAGATGCGTTCACACTTGGGCGTTCGTGCGACAGAAATTAAAGGGCACAGCTATTCGAGATAATGGAGTTAATGCGTATTATGGGATGATAGAAACGAGTGACTTTGTATGTTAAGAAGTAACGCGTTTGGAATGTGTAACCTTAGCTTGTATATTATTCGTCGGTGCAGAACATCGTTTAACGAAGTATTATTGTATAAGTAGTAGTAAATTACGATTGAATTAATTCCGACAGGAGCATGTTTCATCGTTACATTTACTGCGCGTAATGGATTGAATTACTTCCGAGCTGTTTGTTTAGTTTCTACCTATTAATCTAGAAAAGGAAATTAAGTTGGAATCGTTGCTTCGTTAATATTAATCGGAAGTTAATCTCGCGTACTAGACGCGATGCAAATCCTGGGACGAAACGATCCTAGATCGAAGCTTGTTTTTCTCGCGTGACGTCCACAGCAGAACCAATTCCCCTTCGACACGGGCCACTGTATCTAATCGACGACTAATCTTCGCAAGGACAATACGCACTGGCGATCTTCGCGAACGAACCGCCGTCGTTTTGCGCCATCAGGGCGGTTCGAACCCGCCGCCATTTTCAGTTCACGGGAACAACTCGCGGATTTAATTCGTCGCGAGACATTTCGTTCCTTCGTTCGACGAGCGCTAGCTGCGAAAAACGAGAGCCACCCGGCAATTTAACGTCATTTATTTCTATTGCCTTTATGCGGACCCATTACGTCACGCGATTTCTCCTCTTCGCCCTTTATCGCGTTCCAACCGTTTTACTCTCTGTACGAGCACACGCAACGCGTGATCCTCTCGCGAGGCAATTTTGCGAAATTGCCAAACACGCGATCGAAAGACGTAGTGCGGAATCGCGTTATTGTTTCGCTCGATCGATGAAATATCTCTTCGTTGGGGTTTAATAAATTTGATGGAGAACGAGATTTACTGGTTCTAAGTATATCTACGATTTAATTTATCGATACGTAATAAGATTCCATTGTTTTCCTATTCGTAATTTTAGCATTGATTAAATATATGAGTTCTAAATGAATGACGGTAGTTGTTGTTAGGTTGTCAAAAACCTGCTTCCTTATTGATTCGAAGGGGACCTTTTTTAATTACTTTATTGTGGCGTAGATACAATGATACAATCATAATTGAAGTAATGTCAAAGGGGCGGTCAGGCTCCTATGACGCTGAGGAAATAAGCTACTGCCGATGTTAGTTTTAGAAATTGTTACTTGCATTTTGCATTCTCTTGAATCCTCTCTAATATCACTGCCTCAAAACAAATTATAGAACACCAGGAAGAACCGAGTGGATAGATATCGCTGCGCCTGAAATAGTTTAAATTACACACATGAAGGATTCACGCTAATGGGTTGCAAATTGTTTCTGTCCTGTAGTTACTGTCATTATGCAATGCGTTGCTGCACAATCGTGCATTACATACAGGGTGATTTAATTCGCTTCAACAGAATCAAAACACAGACTTCCATTTCGCAATAATTAACTCGACCTTGAGATATTACTCACTACTTCATCGATGTAAAAAATATCTCTGCCAAACGATGGTCCTCTTTATATTAAATAACTTTTGTTAAAACATTTTTCTAATAATTTCAAACTTATATAAAATATCCCACTGTTTATATTTGGACATAACACTCTATACATGATAAATGGTAGTTAGCGTGGTACAATATTTATTATCCTTTTATCGCTTGTAGAACAAGATGTGAAATGATATGCTTGATGTTGTATGAAGATTCAGGGAATGGAAATCAACGAGAAAAGAAATTTCAGAAGTTAATACAAAGCATGCGGTGAGAAAAGAATTGGCTGGTTATCATTTTCGAATTCCTCGCAGCACAGCTTCGAACGGGACGCTTTTTGTAAATGCACACTGTCACGTCTGAATTACAGGCACGCACGCACGCATGTTCCTACATGACTAAACAGATTCTGTTAAAATTAACTAACAATAAGAGACGCCATAGGACACCACGCGAAAACGTGGCAGCTGTTCCACTCTGAAACCACAATGCGCGAAACTTGCGACGAAACCGCAGAATATCAAACGATTCTTGGAATTAATTTGTTCGTAGATTCCGCGTAATCGGTTTTTAAATAACCTTTCCTGCTTCTAATTCGAAACAAGTTGTATCTAAATGTAGCAACACGTGTTCGTTGTTACAAAGTTTCTAATGTGCATTTAAATCCAACGCGGAAACTATATTTGTTTCGTTATTATAGATGATGTGGTATTTGGAATACAATGGAACTTCCGTTGTCGGAGTCGATCCTTTGTACTTGCACCGAAAATGAGCAGAGCAGTAATTACGATTTTATCGTGCCCCTTGGGTATTTTTAATGGGACGCCTCTCTTTTTACACCTTGCTAATATTTCCATCGCTCTAAGAAACAAGTGAAATACGAGCAACAAATTTGCCTTACGAAAATCCTAACCAGTTCTGAACACAAATTTCAGAATAATTTGTAAAATCCACAAACCGTTTCTCCTTCTTTCGTGCGCGTTTAAATGGACGAGCGTGGAATTTCGCAGTTTCCGTTGTTTATAACGATTTCCTTTCTGCATCATTTTCTCAAGAAATGAGTTCAATTATATCTGTTCGTCATAGCTTCGTGCACGCAAGAGACATTTATTTCTTAATAACTTTTTACTATTTGAAAACCAATTAATCGTGCGAGAATTAGTTCATACAGCTACCGTGGTAGAAGAACATAAATCATAATTTAAATGAAAAATAATATCACGCTGGAAAATACTCGAACGGGGTCCGCTGGAAATTTCAGGATAATTTAGCGCATAGTTTTACAGGATAAAAATTACAGAGAGGCCCATAATCTATCGCGCGAAACAATGCATAAATAAATAAATCCGGAACGACGTGCTCGACAGATATAGTAGATAGAAATGAAACGCAGCGCAAGCTCGGCACAATAAATCCTGAATAATTGCACGCAACTCACGAGCGGACATGTGCAATTACTCAGGTATGGGATGAGTTTTTCGCACTTGATTAATTTCGCGCTGTACAGGCGGCTCGCTTTGTACCGACGAGGACAACGAACGAAGAAGGGGAGAGACTTATTGTTAAAGCAGGCGAAAGGGAAAGAGTTAAGTATCGGCAAGGCAATACCGATGCGGCCATAAAATTTCGTGCATTCTTCATTTTCTGTTCTTTAAAATTGTAGAAACATATTGCTCGCACCTTTCTAATTAAACTTCAGTTAAATACGATGCTTGGTCTTAAACTTTCATCTATTGATAAATATATTTAATTAATATGTCATTTAATATTATATACTGATAAATATATTGCAAATATATTTACGAGTGTATGATATTAAATGGCATATTAATTAAATTATCGTCAACGAAAGACCATAAACGTAAATGTTTATGTTCTGTTGTCTCGTCTCATCGACACGCGCAATTTTCGACTTGTGAAAAAGAAGTCCTCGGTGTGTTACGTTACACGCTTGGCTGGGTCCAAAGTAGTCTCGCTCGCTGCTACCATTCAGTATTTACCTGCAGTTGCAAACTCAATAATTTGCATACAGGAATGGTTACTTGGCAATGAACGAACGAAACGAAAAGCAGAAGTAGGAAGAGAAATCCAAGAACTGTCGTTTGGTCTTACTCTCGTGCAACTTTGTTATCTCATTTACTGCGTATATCTCGATAAACGTGTCCATTTGTAGTCTCGTTTTTTGCAACTATCGAGTTCTTATTACGGTGTTGGTGGAAAATTATGTAGCTATCCAGTGAAAATATTTAATGATAAGATCGCGTTCACAGTATGTAAGAAATTGGAGTTAATTTCGGCCTGTACGATGGTTACTTGGAAAATTAGTTCTTTTATTGTGGAATGTTTAAAACATGTTGTGTAGCTACACAGTTTGAATATACAGAGCTGAATGCGATATCGTCGTGAGACACTACACATAACAAACTACCTAACTTTACGATTATAACCATGCTTCCATGCAAATGTGCAATATTATCTATGCAAATAACTGAAAAATTAGCAATGTATGATATTAGGTTATCTCGTGTTGTGTCGTCTTAAAAGTATAGTCTAAGGAATGGAGTAGTTCGATCGTTGCTCGTCGTGAGAGTTTTTCATTTTGTAACAAAATTTTTTATTTTTAAACTGTGACAAACAAGAAGAGCATAGATTATTAAATATTGGTTCATCATTAAGCTGAGCTTTCTCTGATATCTAAAAAATTGCATTTGTCTCACATTTAGAATCTGTAGAATTTAAATTAAAATGCTTCGATTGTCCTTTCTACACTCGCTACTGGAAAGTCCTTGCAAATTCTTACTTAATCTACCAGTTCTTATACAACTTTTCGACTTAACTTTATTCCCTAGCTGTTAGATAGTTTTAGTAGCGAGTCCACTAACAGGTCCAGAATGGAACCCTTTCTTCTTTTTATCTTCCTGAATTTCCTTCGCAGTTGGTACCATTTCTACAATTGTAAATCCAACGTGATCATTATACTCTTATCTGTGACATCAGTCGCAAATCTGCAACAATTTCGATGAATATTATCGAAATACCATTTGCTATTATATTAAACTTTAATATAAAATTTATCTCTCTCCTCGATGCACACATTTTCAAATCCATAATGACGCGTCGATGCATCAAAAGAAGACAAACGAAAGTATCATGCTGTTTCCATGTCCTCATCAAAAGACATTGTCTGGCGGTCCTCCTTAATAGGACATCGTGTACCATTGATTGACACATCCTTGACCAATTTCTGCGCTTCACTCTTTATATGGCCAGTCGCGGTTACAGGCAGGACCTGGCCTAAATAGAAGATCCCAAGCTTCGACCGCAGAATCCTCTGAGCAGTTGATCCCGTCTTATAATTCCTCGTATTGTAATAATAAGCCAAGGCCTTAGCATACGTCATAATTGGTGAGGCTGTAGGGCCGCGACCTCACCACGGTGACCTACCACACGCTTAATTGTGCACGCCACTGCATTCGCTGTTCCAATCCGCGAAATCTTCGAGAAGCGATTGTAATCTCCCTTGACCCGACGCTACGGCTTGAAACAACAAGATCTTACTTCTTCACCTGCTTACACAATCTTGCGAAAGAGAACAGACTCCTTCGAACCCCGTGGAAGCTCGAATAAATAATCGACCAATAATCGTTGAACTTCGATCGGTTAAACATCGATTCTGAGATCACCGCATCGTTCCATAACGATTCTTTGGCACCATTTCTTACATTCCTATTGAATGTTAGCAAAACCTTGACCAGTCGGGAAATAACAAAGCGAGGTTCTAACAATTCTGATGTCTCGCATCTGCCTAGTTTATATTCGTCTACTGCTTTGTCTGTGCCGTTAAAAATCGACAAGTTGGACTAAATAAGCGCCTTTCCCCCTAATTCCACCGTGGCGGTTCTCCAACGCTCGCCACTGCAAGGACAGCAACCTTAACGTACACAATACAGTTCTTAAAAGTACTCGTTTCCGTCTTCGTTTCCATATAATAGAATTTCTGACCTGTTCCTAAGATCCCCGCGTCTAAAGCACGACTCCGCCATTTTGGTAGCCTTACTAATGAGTCCAGGAAGAAGCGTTCTTCCCTCTTTATTTCTTCTCTTCCTTCTTACACGTACACAGCTCTACAGGAAGCTAAACGCTTCAGTACTACCCCTTAACTGATAGCTTTACTGGCGAATCCGCTATGCAAACCCATAATAAAACCCTTTCTTTCTTCTAACTCCTTTTGAACTTCCATCGCAGATGGTACCATTTATTATAATAGCGATTAGTACTCTTTTATCTATGATACCAGTCGCAAATATTAATCTCGGATAAGTACCTTGATTTATGAAAATACTACACGCATTCAAAATACAAAATTGTAGTGTTACGTCGAGCACACATATTTAAGTCCATCGATTACTGGACTCTTCACGAGGATCAGCCTAGCGCAGCAAAGTATGCGACTGCTCCATCACGGTCCAATTGCGCGATCGGCTTGAGGAACGCGTTCGAAGTACCTACAAGAAGCCTCGTCATGGATTAATTACAAACGCGTCGGTTTCAATCTGTACGCTATTCGACGAAGGAATGTCCTATATAAATTTTAGTATTAATGCTTGGCATGGGTATTTTCAATCAGCTGCTTCATTTTTCTGACCTAATAAAGTAAACGAAATAATTTTGAAAAGATTTCTGGCAGAAAATTTGCAAACTATTGTATTGCTTGTGAAAACAGCTGAATGCAATTAGATGGTTGTCTATTGAATTGTGCTAAATAAATTAGAAACTGATTGGGGTATATAGAAATTGTAGACCAACATTTTAACTCTTGAAATTACCAGATCTTATATCTTTGGGAAACTAAAACAAAGGTTCACGGTACAGAACTGACGTCAGGAAGGAAGTTGTATGCACGATGACCTTGTACGAAGAATTAGCAACACAATTACTGAAAATCAGAAAAGTTCTCAAGCTCTTAGTGTTATAGTAAACTCGAAACTGTGGATCTTGATGTGAAGTTAGTGTCTACGCGTGAAAACAATATCGTCAAATAAAAAATTAATAATGGTTTTAATTATATTAGCTATCAGTAACACCAAATCGTAGCTGAATAATAAAATTCCTGCATGTGAATACGCTGACAAAATAAAGGAAGTCAAATTTCCATACGTAGCAATGAAAGGTTATGCCTACAATACTTTTATTTGCTTCTAATTTTATAACAAAACATATATCGCAACACTTTATAAAACACTTATCTCTCGTATATTACGTAAAAAATATAAACCTCGCCAATTTGTCGAGAAAAACTTGAGACACTCTGTACGCGTGCGTGTTCCAAAGGATATATCATTAAAGATGGGCAAGAAAATAAAGAACGACGTTATTAATTTTATGGGGCGATGTAATGAAAATTTTTCATCCCAGAAATGTGGAATATTTCATTTTCCTTCGGGACTCGGGTAAGCGCGTTAGGCTCGCAAAAAGTCCGCGAACTGGTTCGAGTGAATTACGTTGATCACGTTCTCGAGACGATGATACCGGGGACACGTTGGATGTGAACCATCTTGCGCAACAAGTGGCTTCAAATCGATCCGTGTACCTCGAAGTTAACGACCTTCGACTCTCGCCGCGCGATAAAGCATCGCTGGTGATACTTTCAACCTGAAGGCTCCAGCTTCTGTTGGCGATAATCTATGGCCCTTATAACGATTAAAAATAGAAGACGCGAGCCTTGTTAAAGGCTTTTAGTCAGCGAACGGGGATAATGGCAGACAGGGATTTGCATTGGTAGTAGAGCGTGATTGTATTTCTGATAAAATATGACTTCCGCCATTACAGCCAGGCGAAGATGTAAATTTTAGTTCAGCTGTTAGCTGTTTAGGAAGCAGTAATTAGCGGGTAGGTAATTAGCGAAGCTTTAGAAACGCTGTGCTAGTGGTAGTGTCAAAATATAAATACTGGCTTGTCGGTTCGTTAATTGGAGACCTCGCGTCAAAGCTGTTCGATTATTCCGGTTTTTTTTTCTAGCTTAGAATATAGCGTAACAGTTCGTTCGATTAGTGTACGAGTCATCACTCGCAATTGATGAATTCATTGACTTATATTCGCTGAAGATATCCGTGGAATATCGCAATTTCTGGGTTCATCATTTCTCAGAATACCTCTTGAGACGAAATCACTATTTACTCGAGAATCGTATCGATCTCCAGAGCGTCGCGAGAGGGTGAATTTATTAGAGAGGGTTGAAGATCGTCCGTTTCAATATTCACTTCGAGACGGTTTCAGAAACATTCTCCTTGACTTCTGCAGAGGGAAGTACATTCTTCGACTACGTCTGCTCTCTCACTTCGGCAGGAAAAAAGTGCAGACACCTAATTGAATCAATTTTAACAAATATATTTGACACACGGTTATTGCGACCACTTGCCGCTTCAATTAATCGAATAGTCTTCGTACATTGTAACTTATCCGAATTGAAAGTAACGTCCGATGATTGATAGGGTCAACGTGGGACGCGATATGATTCTGCACACGTGTCCGACCGCTTTAAATTGCGTTTCGCGCAAGAGTCAATCTACTCGACACCGAGACTTGTCCTTTACACGCAGCTAAAAAGTACTCGCATCGACCGACTGTCCTTTCGTCGTTTCTTTAATAAAGCAGGGACACGAGAGTCTCGTCGGGCGTTGCGCCAATTAAAATCAATAAATGCTTAAGTCGCACAAAGCATTCGTCGTGACATCGAGTTAATCTAAATTGTATTATAAATGGCCGAAAAGAAATCGACAAGACTCGAACTTCTTTCGATTTCGATTGCTTCTTTTCGATGTCGATCGTGTATCTTACAATTGGATACACGTTTTTCATCAAATTCTTATTATTATCGTAACGATATTCCTCATTTATTATTTTCCCCTTTTACTTATGAATTTAAAAATTATAAAATTAATCGTCATCAAAATTAATAGTTTGGATATGTCATATTTTTTATATTTCACAAAAGTAAAAAAAAGGGTTAAAAGTGGATTTAATTCTGTTTCTTTCGAGTAGCTCCAATTATTAAATGTTTAAGAAATTTTGAATTTTGTTATTTGACAATATTTCTCAATTTATTTATTTCGATTGAACGAACCGATACTTTGTCTTCTGCTGAATAAATCTCAATACACGATTCGTTGGAGCGGGACGTTCCACCTTGTCGTCCCTAACAATCGAGTCGAATGCGCGTCTGGTGATGTCAGACTTGTTTTGGGCATTAGAATAGAATAGAAAAATAATCACGGCTACCATTCCCAACGCACGAGACGCGCCTTCTCAACAAGCCTCTTACCGACTCGCGTTGAAAATTTATAACCAGAGGTGAACAGAGTGTCGAACGAGTGTCTGTTTTTAGCTAACAATACGTTCTCTCGAGTTCGCGCTTCTGCGAATCGTAAAGTCTCTGGAATAATTCGTAGCTTCTCAATTCGAAATTCGAATAACACTTTGATCGACTTGGCTATCGAACTGTAATTACGTTCATTTTACACTTTGTCTATTTTCATTTATTTAATCGTGACTTTCATTTATACAATTCAAAAATCGAGTAATTTCATTTATTTTTATTTTCATTAATTTACATAGATACAAGTGTCCTCATCTGGCAAATCTAAAAATGTTGAGAAATGAAAATTTTGCCAAGAAAGATCTGAATTTGAATTTTTTTTTTACGTCAAACGTAAGTTGCAAAAAAAACGCAGCGTATGTAGTCTATACTTACGACTTGGTCGTTGCAGTCTCCATTTCGTGCGTGCAACTACCGAGTCCGTGATTTTTCTCAGCGTCCACCCTCGTGTTCTTCCTTCGAGATCCTCTGGCTGCGGTAGAATCTGTCAATAACCGTTAGCGTGCGGTTTCAGCTGTTTATCGAACAGGTTTGAACACGAGACGCGCGCCCTGGTTCCCCGGGTCGAATATGCGCCCATGCATATTCATGCAGGGGGAGAACGGTAACGTGGCCGGCCCCCGTGATTTATGGATATCGGGGAAAATTCGTGTGCGATTTAATGAGCCGCCGTTTTACGAGCCCGCGATAATTCTGGTAATGAATCCACCGCTAAGGAAATCCACTCGACCCTTTAACGATGCTGGTTCGTTTGTACAAGGTTCTCTCGATAATTACAGTTACTCGCGAACAGTTGACCGTACCTTTTATGTATGCAGGAAGAATAAATACAAAAGTACGTATTCGTATAAGGAATGGTACGTAAAATGGAAAGAATATATATTATATTTGTATATTTTAATGAGCGATGAGTTGAAGGTTCTGAGGAGTAACTGTTTTGTTTATGTAGAATTTCGTTTAGATGTTTGGTTTTTTCGCGGGCAATTGCACAGTTTCAAGATATGCTGATTTATATATTATCATTAACAATGTTAATTTACTTTATGTATGGATGAAGTTACTTGAAAAATGATTGAAGCGTAATTTGAGAATAGATAGCTTCTCTATAAAATGACATTTTATTTAACTATTAATAAATTTAAAGACTGGAATAACTAGACTGTGGATAGTTATGTAAATTCATGCTCGTGTAAGTATAACTGAATAAATATAATATAAAAACAAAAATATTTGTTCCACATATATTGCAAATATTCTAATGTACAATGAATATTTCATATATTTTTGCATGATCTTATGCGTTCCATATCTTTGCATATTTAAATTTCCCGTAAATGCATTATTACCAGGAAGGTTCTTTCGCAAAAAGCGTCCTTCTTACTATTATTAGAAATTAGCAAAAGCAAACAAAGCCATTATCACTTTCCTGCATGGTAATACGGAGTTCAAAACAAGTGATTACCGATATACAGAATCAAAATGCAAAGCATACTCTTCTCACGAAAAAGTAAACATCATAAATCGACAATTCCATCCACAAAATACATATGATACGATTCAATAACACTTCTGTAACGTCCTATCAATACAAGCTACTATTCATAAGACGCGACGAGATACCTCGACGAGATAAACTAATAATTTCCTTCAAGCCACACGTTTTATCGCAACGTCTATCGTAACGTCGTTTAATACCAGCTCGACGAGATTACAACGATCTACCGTCCATGATGTAACCTCCACTTGAATCTCACGCGAACCTAATCGACCACATCTCGAGTAAAAGGTAAAAGGTGATTTTAACCAAATAGAGAGGAAACGCGAGAAACTTTTTCGCGTTACTGTACAGACTTATCGATTACTCGCGATTCGAGGGTGGCGAAGCTTGGAAATCGCGTCGATGGCACCCGACGCGGACAACAGCCAACCCAACCTGCACCGTTTTCGTACCGAGACACGATCTTCTTCAGTCGCGGCGTGAATCCCCGGTGAAAATCTTACCCGCGGTACCGTTACTTTAAAACGGTAACGTGGGATGTATCGCGTATCCGAAAGCAGATATAAATGGATTAACTGACTCATATAGTGAGTCATCGGACTGATTTTCGGGGAATTTACGAGCCACCGCGCGCCGGAGAACGGTTCTAATGGGGGTCCGGTGCGCGCACACCGCGCGCTTCCGGTAAGAAAGAGGCCGTCTCGGGACTTGCTCGAAGCCTACCTGCTTTCTTAAACCCTGCTTCTTTGCACCTCTTTATCGTGTGTGACTCAACATCATTTAGAAAAAATACATAAATTGTAACACAGTTTGAAAGCTACGTTTAATATAATTAGTAAACAAAATTGTTTACCAGTGGCAGTTGAAGAAGTGTGGTTTGGAATAAATTTTAAGTAAAACATCAAAAAGTAATTTGAAGTGCGAAGGTTTAATGATTGGTAGAAGTGATCGTTCGAGGGTTGGTTAGTAGGGCTGTCCTTGGTGATTGGAACTTGTAAGAGTTGGTATCTACCAAAAGATTCTGAAGTGACTTGATAGCTTCTAATTATCTTGAGTGTTTGTAATGAAAGATTGAAGAGGAATCTCGAATAAAGATCTGTGTTACACGTATGATTTTCTGACATAACAGTATAAAGTTATACCGCAGTTGGTAGATCGTCCGGTTCTCAGCAATATGGACCTTTATTCCATTAAAACACGACATCAACTGGATCTAAATACGTCAACGCTGCCTCGTACATAGACCAACCCTCCTTTCACAGGTCTCCAACCTTTTTTCTGCTTTTATTTGTAACTCGTGTACGCTAATATGATTTACAAAGACTGTGGGATCTTGGTATATCATTAAACTTTATTTCGAGCAAAGTGTAACATAGATAATTTGTTCAAGATTCTCTTTCAATTATTTTAAATAAAAATTGAGTGAAGTTTTTTTGTAAATGACCACATAAAAATCAAATTATTTTTTTAAAACTTCATAAAACTGTAAACATATGATATTATTATGTGCAGAAGATACTTCTTCGCGATGTTGAAATTAATATTTCTTTTAAGCTGGTGTTAATCTTTATATTTATAAGATATGAACTGTTGCGAGAAATATATGATTCTATTTTTTAAAAAAGTCACGTATTTTTTATGTTGCTATTTACAAAAAATTGTTCGTAGCAAATTATGCGCCTCTGAAAATTATTCCACTTTTATTTGAAACAATTTCTGATTAAAATAGTCAAAGCTATTGTTAATTCACCGTCAAATGAATTAATAAAGCTTAATAAAGATAGAATCATTTTACCTCTGGAGGAAACAGCTAATATGAATTTTTAAACAACAAAATTTACCTTGTCAGCTATTCCTGTGCTGTGGGGATGAGAATACACCCACAGTATCTCCTGCTTGTCGTAAGAGGCGACTAAAAGGGGAGAGAAAGGGTTAACGAAGATGTAGAGAAGAGTAATCAATTTTAGTTAAGAAGAAGAACAATGTATGCAAAAATATTAAATGCGAAAAGTACGTATGTAGGGATGCGTAAAAAAGAAAAAAGATAGAAACGTTTTTTCACAAACGCCATCTACTGATTATAAAAGACTAATTTGTAAAATCAGTAGAAGATAATAAACCGTAAACCGTGTCTTATCAGCTATTAACCATAATTTTCCTGCTCAAGAAGATTCATGGACGCGGATTATGATAAAAATAACAATGATGATACGTGGGACGATAAAAATCGTTCCGTACAGCTCTGACTACTGTTCTTTCTAAACACCTTTTGCTTTCCTCCCGAAAGAATGGTAGTTTATAGGTAATAATGTTCATATAATGTTCACATATTCTGTCATTAGCTATTTTTAATCAGACATGAAAGGGTTTTATTTTTATTTTAATCTCGTATATTTGTAGTAACATCGCGGAGTGGAAAGCTGTTATTTCTTCTCCCCTTTTTCTAAATTCCAAAATTAATCGAACAAGCAAAGAGCAGATGATCGAAAATTTACTGTAACAAGTACGCACGTGTAATTTCTGTTATGAACTTGAATTCATCTAATTTAAGAGGAAGAAACTAATCTTGGAATCATCTTAAATTTGGCTTGTATTCTTGGCGCAACTTTCCAGATGCCTTTCTTAAAAAAGACTTTCGCTTTCTGAAATTTACCATTGCAAAGTCTTCGATCAATAATACGAAAGGTTTACTTAACATCGAAATAATACTATTGCATTACAGGAAATGAAATATCATTTCAGGTTGTTGTTAACAAATCTTCGCAAGAATTAATCCAAATAAAAAGCATGATTATCATTATCGACATAAAAATTGGGTAAATTGCCAAAATTAAACCAAAAGACTAGTAAATATATTTCATTTATCTATTTCAAAAAGTCAGGCAAATAAGATTAATGAAAAAAAGGAACTGTAAGTTGCAACGACAGTTCACACAGTCATGCATACACGATACTTCCCTTAATCACACTTAGCCATAGCAATGTTAATCAACGCTCGTGTTACGCGAAACATCCCACACGCTCATCCGAAATAACAGACTGAGTCAAATGAAATAATCAATCCCCAGACTTTGCAAACATTGCCTACTTCTATGCTCGCCCAGCGTCCACCGATACGAAACAGCTCGAAATAGAACTTTCTCTGTGCCAACCCAATTCCCATTTCGCCGCATTCTATCGATCCGCGATATAAACCTAACTTTCAGCAATCAAAATCCTCGCCACAGAAAGTAGCCACGGGCGTTGGTAACGCGGATACGATTCAATCTTCGATAAACGCATCGCGCGAATAAACAGCCGGCCAATGGTGGTCTCAATTCCGATTTCCATCGCGAGCACGGTTATTTCTGGTCGCTCGTTTCGACCATCTTTTCCATCATTTCGATCGTTTCGTCGATCTCTCGGCCGATTTTTCGCGGCTAAGACGAGGAGATCGCGAGCAACGCGCCTCGCGGATACCATCCAGATTGGACAGAGCCGATAGCTCGATCGCGAGCGAAAGCTCAGGACCGGAGCCAGCAGCATAACTGCGGATATAAATCGTAACGAGCGCCTTTCATGGTTGAACCGGCGTAATGCGCTAAATGATACGCTCGGGAGGTCTTTGTGCTCAAGGTCGATTTTACCTGCATTATTCGCCTTTTATAAAAGCTGCAGAAAAAGAGGAGGGACGGCAGCGGCGCGCGTAACAGGTTCCTCGCGCGCCACGCGATGCGACGGCATCGATTTGTAAGGCCGTTCTCCAACCGCCGTGGCAGCCCTTTTACGCGTCGATCCACTCGGCATAGGAGAGGAAAATTAAGTGGTTGAAACGTCCCGGCAATCTTGGACGCTAATTACTTTTTGCGGTGATCAAAGAACCCCTACGATTGAGATTTCTTGCCACGCCGCGAATGGCTATTGGTGTACACTTCCCTTCGATGGCTGAAAACCGATTACACATTGTGCGGAATGAACGCTTTTGTTCGACCAGTGTTCGAGTTCGGAGTAGCTACTTGGTTCTAACGAGAGTTGCATAGAACAGTGTTATGTTTCTGAAGAATATGTGTGCCTAGAATTTATATACTAGCTACTTTTATGTCGAATGTTTTAGAGAAACTTTAAAAGTTCTCTGGTAGTTTGTGTTTGGTCAAATTCTTCAACGTTGACGTAGAAATTTATTATTTATTAATTGTGGATTATTAAGTCGGATTGAATTGCATTTTATTTCACGTTTACTTATATCAAAGTAGATATATGTAAATGCAAACTGGAGGTAATTCGTTCAGAGAATTTGATACGAATAGAAATTCTGCATTTTTGTACGAACCTTGGTTATTGTTTACAAAGAAAAAGAGTATTAATTTGCTTGAAAGCGAAGCATAGAATAACTTCTGGTATACATATTTAGGTACGCAAGATCTAATTGCGGTTACATATTCTATCGTGGGTGGCAATTCAATGTCTTCCTGCATAACACAATTTAGTTGACAATCCTCAGACACTGGCACATCGCCACGTCGCTTTTACCAACATGTGTCCACATTATCTGAACGATCATTGTTTCAATTTTTCATTAATTGTATACTCAATGATATCATTGAACAATTTTCAGTGCAAGCTTCTACTTCAACGAAAATAATTTTTCAGAAACATCATCACATCTTTCAATTCTAATTTAATGTAAAAAGTATTTTTAGTTTTCCAAGCTCTTCCTGCTTCATGAAAATAATTTCTCGCTTTCCTTCGCTTTCTCGCAATTCCTTTCTTTCGAAATGTATGTACAGTCACGTAGACGACGTTTTTTCATCGTGGTCCTTAATCTTTCACCGCTTACCTGTGCCTTCCAAAGGGAATGGTCACTAATTCACCAAACGGCCCTATGACACCTGGTCTTCCTACCTGACCGCATTCCCAGGAGGCCTCCAAACGTTCCCCTCAAGGCTACCCGACTTCCTACTTCCAGAATGTTACAGAACATTGAATTATTCATCCGGACGGCTTCAGTAAACGATAACAATTTCATTGTTCCCTCCCGTCACCCGGACGTATTAGAATAACTTCGTCTTCGATTAGCATAAATCGGCCGTAACGCGCTTATTACACTGTACAAGTAGCTCTTCGCCACGTTTTATCTGGCGTTTCTATTATGCTTTTGGTAGGTGTCGAAAGATTCGAGACGTATCGCGTAGAGACATTCTTCCCTTTTTCCTACTTTTGCGATGGAAAAATGGTAACACTGTGAATCGTTCGAAATACTGATCTTTTCGCTGCGTTTTAACCAGTTAAGTGCGTTCGACGTGTATACTTGTCGTGTAAAACTCGAAATCTCAATAAAATGTAATGGGAATATTATTTGATGGTATCTTCCCTTTATATACATAGCTTGAAATTTTGTAAACTATTTTCTTATTTATCTTGTTTATTCTTGCTATCTTCAATCTTTCTTGTTTATGTATTTTATTACTTTTTAACAATTTTCAAGCTTTTAGTAAGAATAACGTATGCAGAAACGAATTGTTAGTTTTTTTCACGAATAAAAATGTAATCCTCCCTCGTTTTTCGCAAAATGTATAATAGTACCATTTGCCCTGCGTTCGACGTGTATACACGTCGTTGCCTGTTTTTAATTCCGCACCCTGTGCTGATCTTTTGAAACCAAATTCCACAGTTAACTGGTTAAATTACATTCTACTTGAGAGCATTTTCTGCTTACG
Organism: Xylocopa sonorina; assembly: GCF_050948175.1. Lineage (NCBI taxonomy): Eukaryota > Metazoa > Arthropoda > Insecta > Hymenoptera > Apidae > Xylocopa > Xylocopa sonorina. Next base: position 4,154,530 of record NC_135196.1, on the reverse strand, counting down.
GTGTATTTTATACGGAAATTCTAATCGAAGCAATTAATCCTTTCTTGTAGCAGCTGTTTTCGAAACGATATCGACAACTGTGTAATGTTTTTCATTTTTTAAATAGAATAATTAAGTGCAAATTGAATGTAAATTGTATACAATTTTCTTGGATGTAGTGGATACATGTTTAGAGGACGGTATTGAGAAATTGCATGAATTTGAATACGAGATTATTGCTCGGAATATTCTGCCGATTATAGTTTCCTCTGATATGCAAATATCAGTTTAACTGGTAATTTATTTTTCTAGCAAAGAGCAACAGGAATTGTGTTTCCTTATTGTTTTTATTAAAACATAATTGAAAATATAGCTGTGCTGCAAAATTGTTGGTAAATATACCTGGTGTGTCCCGGCTCAATGGTCAGTCGCACTTCTTCCTTTGAACCCTTCGAGAACATAGGGTTTATGACGCATTCACAACCCTATTGGAAGGAAACGAAAAATTCCCAAGCCCATTGTCCAGAAAGATTAATCACTTGCTGACGATGTAGGAAAAGTCTTGTGTCCAAGCGTGTCATAAATGTGGTCAAGGAAAGCCTCGTGCATTCTGTCACTGCATTACGAAAGGATGCTTTATATCCAACAAGTACGTATTTTAATTGATAAAAATTGAGTGAGAAATGAACGCGGAAGAAACGGATGTTTCACATTTTGCAATGTAATACGCACGAATAAATAATTATAACAAGCATTTGTATCAAAGGAATACATTAAAGAAAACTTAGAAAATATTCGAGATATTATTGCAAATTTTTTTCTTATCAAAAAACAGATTACGCTTTTGTATGCGATAGGTAATTAGTTGAATGCTATGCATGTGTGTAGCTATTGAATGAGTTTTAATTTAGACATTCCAAAGCGATGAAACACAACGTTAGAAAGTGTCTGATTCATAGAAAGATATGCTTCTTGTTATCTATACTCCCCTCAATCATTGATCCTGCTTCCTGCTTTGGCGAGTGATTATTGAAACTCTTACTTGTTTCAAGGACGGCGATTCCTGCCAAGTAACACGCTTTTCTTACGTTCTGGTTGCTTTACCTGCCTGCCACGCTCACGTAAACTGACTGGTTTTTATCATCGAATACTTGTTCCATTTCCTCCTCTTCTCTTTCTGTTCAGACTCTCAAAGTGGATAGTCGCCTCAGCCGCAAGATTCACAAACGTTATATTTGTATACTTTCATTACTCTGTACGTTATACGACTAGGTTTACATTTTGTTCTTCAAGCCTTCTTTGGTTGTTATTAATTTCAGCTCAAAGTTTTTACAAACAAACAGTTAGGTAATACTGTTAGATCAAATAAAATGACACTCGTTTATTAAATAATGGAACTGATATTCAATTCTTCTTTCAAAGTTAGTATTGTTAAAGTTAATACAAAGGTAGAAAAATAAAAATAGTAAAAATTGCTGTGAATGAACCACAGGTTGTTACAAACAGATAGAACTTATTAAAAATGACAGATATTAAAAAATATTATAAATAGTGGTAAATATAGTTCACTTTGTTTATTATACAGCATTAAATGATAGATATACATTGTTAATATTTTAAGATTCCCATCATTACTGATGGTATTATATCGATCGTTAAAGAATTCCTTACGCACAGTAGTATTAAAAACCTTGGAACATCAACACACATACCATATAACTACGTTCATCGTCTACACAATCCATAGAGTACAAAACCTCACGTTAAATTTCCAAAATCGTAACATCCATTAAAAAAACAAAGAGACTTATAGATTATTATCCATTCATCTTTGATCAAATCCCCTGCATTCGATCTTCAACACATAAATTCCCAACGCGGTTGGAAAAAGAAGAAACGAATCCGTATAATCGTGCATCGACGACCACGATCCTTGCTCCATTTTATTCGTGGCAACAGCAGCAGCTAATAGACGTCGATTCGATTTCGTTGCTCCGATCTCGAGTACCGTTCGAATTCCGGATAAGTTGAGGTAGGCCATGATCCGCGATGAATCGCGCTGGCAAGATTCCCCGGGCGAGTTCTTTCTTACTTGAGAACTGCTGCGATGCTGGATCTCTTCCCACTTTTTTTTCATCCTTTCCTCTCTTTTTTCCTTCTTTTTCCTTCGCAATACCACGACGACGAGCTATCACTCTCGCCGTCTCGACGCGAGATCCAGTTTCGCTGCCTCGTCTCGCCTCGGGGAGTATCGAGACGCCATTTAAGGCACGTAACACGCGGGCATTCAAATCTCCTCTCGAGCGCATGACGGTGAATTTTCTGTCGCAAGTGTTACCTCGTCGATGACGAATTGTGCGTGGAACTCGCATCGAAATTTATGCAGCGTCTCGATAGGCTGTCTGTATTCGTTCTTTAAATTCGTTTTCAAGCAAGTTGAACGGGAATAGTAATAGGTTCTGATTGATGTTTGGAGTAGGTTTTTGTATCGACTCTTCGTCAGTGAGAAAAGTTTTTATAAAACTTGAGAGATATAAATTTATTTTAATCTATTCATTATTTTTTTAGGGAGTTCTATGAATATAATTCACTGTTCCTGGTAAGAACCGTTAGCATAATTTGGACGCGTGTGCATCTTAGACTTAGTAAGTCGTATGCAAATGATGTGAACGCAGTGTATAATACAAATTTTCCCGTTATTCTTACTGTTGTAAAGAAGAGTTAACTGAAATCCTGAATCAGAGCAGTTCAACTGGAGCAGGAATTAATATATGGATTATTAATGTAATAAGTATTTTTATTTTGGAGAAGTCTTACTGTATCCTTATTCTGTTTTAAATAAGAAGAAGTGGTTTGCACGACAATGAAATGAAAATTAGAATAACCGCGCTATTACTTGGATAACGAGATTGAATAGCCGTCACAGTCCACGAAGTAAAGTAACCACCGTAATTAGCGTAAAGAATTCTGCTGGTGTTGTTGCGCACAAAGGCACATTAAAGCATAAGACACATCGAATTTGTTACCGTGATGGTACACGTCACGTTTAAATTTAGCTTTCACCGGGAAAATTGTTCGAGGAAAAACGCATCTAATAGATATAAATTGAAAAGGTCTTCTACGAAATGAATAATAAAGCGATCATTTACCAGCTTCCAAGTTCTATTAACAAAATTTATAGTTTCACGTTAAATCATAAAACTCGTTAAATGATTCGTTACTCGTTATAGTAGATACATATTGCTCCATTTACATGAACGATATTCAATTTTTATAGCAACAAAATTGTAATATGTAAAGTAGAAATATTAGAAGGAGTTGTGCTATGTAGTTATGCATATACAGTTTAGCTAAAGAAGCATTATATAATAATCGCCAGTTATTGGTTGCTATTCCTAGAAAAATCCTATTTGCATAAGTAATTTAATTTGCATCGATAACGCTGCGCTCGCAACTGAACTGTAACAATAATAATTTAACAAATAATTTTTTACCATATTTAGATTATTCGCGAGTTGATCAGTTAATTTTTCGACATGCATAAATATTATTTAAAATGAATTACGATCTTTCTTTTTTAAGCATATTAAATGACATTCATCAATTATTTTAATTGAGTCTTTGTAAAATAATCTATTGCACAATTAAAATAAATGATCGATTAAAAGAAAAATAGAACGACACTTAGAAATTACAAGAAATCACAGTTGAAATAAGTGTTTAGAAGGGTTTTTAGTAGAACGTGTTATGAGTTTATTAATAGAAAGAACGATCGGAACAATCGTACATCTGACGAATCTGACGTCAACCATTAGCAGCTTTTGATAAAACACGTAATGAAAGCATGAGATTTAACGAAGCAAACATTGAACGTGAAGCTGCAGCGGATAATATGCAATAATTGAAGGACAGATACCGTTCATTTTCAGATCGTACTCAACATTAATCTTCGTGCACACGTACATAAATCTAGATCTGCTTCTAGATAACATTTAGAGACTTAATATTTTTATTCGTACTCTGTTAATTGGGCATTTCAATTCAACGAATTCCATAAATAAATCAGGCGATAAGGTGATCAAGTGATATTCAGTTTTTAACCTCGTAGAGCGGCTGAAATGATTATTTACCTTTTTTTATACCGCTATAAACATAAAATATGACCACTAATTTGTATTATCAAGACTGTAACCTTCCATTATCGCGCAAATGCAATTATCAGAGCTAAATATAACTCCTTTACAGGCTTCCGATAACCTTATTATACTGTTATTTAATTTGATTACAACGATAGTGGAATATACAGTAGTTGCCTGGATTAAAGCAAAATTGTGCGATTAAATGGATTATAGTATCGACGGTCTACAAAAATAAATATACACTGTTTTCAATTAAAATTGCACGCTTCTCTGCACGCAGTTTCGATAGTTCTTTCATGTTTCGAAATCTATAATTAAGTTTCAATAGAATTAAATAGACTAAACTAACGTGACTAATTCTGCTGAGGTCTCTGCAACTAACATTTGATACTCTATGCTTGTAATAATTCTCGCTGACTAGTTGTAAACATTTTTATATTTCATGATTCATTCTATACCTCGTCTTCGTATACGTTGTTTAAAGTTAGTTTAAACGTATCAGTAATTTATAGCGTTTTACTAATCTTTATGGTATGTTCAAGGTCTAAACAAAGAAATGCATGAATGTCATTTGAAACAGAAATCTCTTGGTAGAGATCTTACATATTTTTTAAACAAACTGACGCAGAATGGATCAAAACATTCCTACGTAAGTGATTCGAAATATGAATAATTCCATTTTGCACATACTTATCAAGAAATGAATTAATTATCGACGAGTATCGTTGCTATCATCGCAGCAATTTTCATACCTTTTTCAAAATTTTTTAATTCCAAAAACACACGCGCGCTCGCAATGATCTTGCCACGGATTTACGCAAGCTTGGTACGCGTGCAATGGCACGGAATGGATGGAATAAAATCACGCGAGTTGAAACACATACGTGCATTGCTCCCGACGCGTTCAAATCCTATCGCCGTGGCGGCTGGCAATGTCAATTTGCAGACCGCTCGTCGACGTGCAAACAGAGAAAGGCCTGCTCGCCTTTATCATATCTCGTTTCCACGCGACAATAAATTTGCACCTCGTGCTAAAATCACGCGGCTATCTCCGCTTCTCGCGTTCAACTGGAATATTAAACTGCGTCCCGGCCGCCAGTTTTTCTTCTAACCATCGCGCTTGCGTCTTCGCAATATTCCTTTGCGTGACGAAAAACGAAGGAACTAGACGCGAAATGCTTTGGAAGGACGTTTCAGTGATTGCCTCGTGTAGAATATTAGCGAAATGAATTTTTTACTGTTCAATTTAGGTTCACCGTTTTCAAATCTCCCGCCATAGACGCGCACAGTGTTTTCATTCACTGACACAGTCAATTTTGAATTTCTCTATTCCAGTTCCTATATTTTAGTTTATAAATTGATGATGTAACTTGAAAACTACACTGAGAGAGCAACAAAGAGTTTAGAAAGATAGAAGAGAATTCTGCAAAGTAAAAGATAGTTTCAAGATATGTCTCAAGTTAGCTATTACATTATACGTCCGTTTCGATGCCAAAAACAATGTTTATTGGAAATATATTTTCATGCAACATTTTAATAAATAGTTTTCCAGTAAATGTAGATGTTAGAATTAAATGACTCACTCTATATAATGTAATTTGCATAGTTATTAATATAAATACTCGTCTGGTAAATACATATATTCCTATGTTTAATGAAACAGCGCGTGAACGTACAAGTGTGATACCAATTATAGTTTACAGCACATTTAATTTAAATTAGAAAGTAACGAGGAGAAATTAGCTGGAGTGAACTCTAATTTGTAGCTTTCTAGCTCATTGAAGAGCAATAAGCGTTCCTACGACGCCATTGAATGGGCCACCAGCCGTCTAAGCTGCTAGATATAGATCCAGAGATATTAACCGGGATTTCCAACTTTGGATCGTTCTCGTTACATTTAGAATGAAGTATACAACGCGCCTGCAAAAGAAATAACGAGCTCGTGGCTTCTCAACTGTAAAATTATTCGATTGTCATCGATATTAAATTATTCGAAAAGCACACGTCTAATTCGAATAATCGAAATTCCACTGCACCTATACACCAACCACGTTCTCGAACTCGTTTGAATCACGTTGGTCACTTGCCAGCTCGATGTCCGATCCGCCTCCATTTTATCACCATTCGTCATTTCTCTTTGCTTGTCCCAAATGCCTCTCCCAAAATTCGATATCTTTTCACGTCACATCCGCTACGCTATATCTCATTACAGCATACCTCTCTACATTAAAATGTATGTGTATTGATTTCATCCAACTTATTGCCCAACGTTTCATTCAATACCTTTGATGCTTCGCATTTCCATTTGTACGTCGAGAAAGCAACCCTTAGGCTTTCCATCGTGCATTCAGTCCTACAAGGGGTGCGCGTAGCCACCCTTGTCTTCTTTATACGTCAAAATTTGTCTAAAAGTTCATTCATATGTGTATTCTCGGATAAAAACGATAACGTAACGTAACGCAATAGTTGAACTGCGTTGGATGGTAAGCAGTTTATATAACTGAATTAGTTCCTGTGATGAGTGTGTACCGATTCGACTCGTTACCTATGATTTTTCATGCTACAGCGAGATTCAATTGTGGATCGAGTAATGGTAGTTTGATAGAAGTTCGCATAATTGAAGGATCTACTACAACTTTGTTACAGTAAATGAAGTTTAAAGGCACTACTATCGTGTGCAGGTAATTTAAAGAGAAATGTAAAGTCGTAACTTTGTCCCTAGAAACTGTATAATCATTTTTGTTTGATGAAAAGTGGGAATGGAAAAGCGGCAGAATTTCAATTTCTCTTCTTTGGAGCCTGAAATTCGATTGCAACGGTTAATAGACATTTCTCATCTAGGATGCGAGTACCAATTAGCGTTCACAAACTGCGACAACCGAAATAGAACGAGGGTAGTACCCTACGGTCGCGAACGTAGCTGGAATGTCGCTTAAGAGGGTATTTTCATTAGGGACGTAATTTGGAACACGTTTCGAAAATACCGTGAAGCCTCCTACGTCTTGAAAACACACTGTTGATTCATCTATCGCGTTTCAGTCTCTGCGAGTTAACCGTGTCTTTCTTCGCTAATTAAGTTCTGCAATCTTGAACTTTAGACCGCGGGTCCATCTCCAGATATCACGTACTCACGTATAACGGTGTTGACTGTGGATTATGTAAATGGAAAGCTAAATACATATGTAAATGCACAATAAATCAAACATCGTTTGTGAAATTCCAATTCAGAACACACGTAAAAGGGAAATAAAGATAAGATATTGCCAGTATGTCTGGAATCTATCAACAAGAACTGAACAAAGTAAAAAGAGTGATATGAATCTTCAGTCTATCAATAATGATCACAGGAAATCATTTATAAAATCAATTTTCAACTTTGTAAATGTTTAACTCCTTCGGTTATTAATTATCCTTCAGCTTTAAATACTACTTTCTTTGTTAGCATGCACAATTTTTATATCATTTGTAATTTAATAACTATATCACTTGCAATTGTCGTACGATAGTAGAAAATGATGCAATAAATATTATAATATGTAAAAAGAATTTTAAATTAAAATCACTGTCATTATCAAGTCAATATTTAGACCGCATACTTGATAGTCAAATTAATTATCTTCGTGAAAGTTAATTATTTAATTTCTGTAAAATTGAATTCTGAAAAATCTGCAAGAAGTAGAGTTGATCAACATGGTTTAAAAATCCCTTATTTATTCCTATTACACACAACATACAAATTATGCGTTAAGTTTAAGAGTAATGGTGGACCGTTGATTTAACCTTTTACCAACGTAAAATCAAGTGCTAATTTGATGATTTGTAACTCATGACATTTCATAGCACGCGTCACAGAGCGTTCAGTCATCGGAGCAGAAATTTTCAGGGAGTAATTTTAGAAGCTAATATATGGGGGCAAACGAGAATAAGAAAATTGTGTTTGACGTTTCTATTTCTGGAAACTACGAGTTGGAAAATCCGTCAAGTACAGGTACGCGTTGGTGGTAAAAGTCTGTAAGACGGCGTGAAACGCGAGGAAGCTATGTACAACGAATACTAAAAGAATTTGCATGCCATTGTAACTGTTTCAGCGTTTACGTACTAATTAATCACGTGTAGGTCTAAGCGTATTCAATTCTTCGGTATTTGATGGTATCATGCTTTCTCTTCTGTGGTAATCAAAATATCGTACCATGAAAATGGAACGTGGAGCATAATTAAAGAACGTCTCGTTAGAAAATACGAATGCATGCTTGTACTTTATAGCTTTTTACTTGTCGCTACGCACGGGCACTCGTATCATCCTGGTTTATCAAAAATACTTGGAATTGTTCCTTTCGAAAACAAATTCTCAAACGTAATTCCGTTATTTTTTATTCTCGTTGTATTTTGACACCCTAGAATCGTAAAATTTGTCACGATGATGATCGAACAGTTTGTATAACACCCTCGAAAACGCATAGCATCAGAGGACTTCAATATAAAAAAAGAAACCATATTTTGTGATATCATTTGCGTTTAAATATTCCTTAGCTTATGTGCTTTAGATATCTAAAAAAACATACTAAAAACAAAAGGAAATGAATATATATTAAACACTGTTGAGCAGATTTATAGATCCTGTATCAAAGATGGCGCGTGAACGATTTATGGATGATATCGCAATACACCCAATTTTATGTTTATATAGTAGATACGCCCAAAAGAACACGTGTAAAATATTATCAGTTTTACGTGCTGGCACTTTTTATTCCATAAACACTGCACATTCACATATACGAAATTACATTACACACGTAGAACAAATAATCACTACTCAGTGATATGAGACGAAAACGAAACTTACGAAATTACTTGAAAGGATTCACAAAAAAATAGAATGACAAGTTTCCTTCCATCAGTTACATTATAAGCGTCCCACATGATTTTTTCCGTAATTACGAAATAATTAATCTCACGTTCATTTTTCCCCCGTTGAGCTCGTTACTCAGGGGTTATTGAAATTTTTGGCGCGCGTTCAGAAGAAGGTGAACCACGTCAGGCCACAAATACCCTCTTACCATCAGAAAGGTCTCGATCGCAATCTCAGCTCGCTCCGTGGCGCGAAATTCGCACGGCCCGTGGAATCGTCGCGATGCGTCCCGCGGAGCTCCATCATAAGGAGCGTCCATTTTGAATAATTCATGGGCTGGGACGGGGACAGACAGGCTTTACCGAGTGGAAATCCGAAGGTGTGAGTCACCGGTGCATTCCGAATTTCCCAGCCGCGTTTCAAAGGCATTCGAACCTGCGCTGGAGGCGCGTAGAGGGTGTCCAGATGACAGCCAGGGTGAAAAACGGTGGTGCGTTTATTTAGATACGTGGTGAACAGTTCCGGGACAACGCGCGGGAGACGGTGCAACGACCTAAGCCGCGAGATGATCTTACGCGCTGCAAGGATGACCATCGCGGAAGTAGTATGCTTGCGATCGTTTCTTTGGCGAACCACGCAGAAATTCGCGGAAATGGAGCCACCAAAGCTCGCGAGGGTAACGTATACCATCGAGCAGAACTAGAGGATCCCTTTTTAGAAGACTTAACTAGCGTTAACCCCTTGCGCGCCAAATTGCCAACAGTTCTCTGTCTAAAGTGATTTATTTGAAATTTACTTCACTCTTAAACGTTTTTTTCATACTGATCATATTAAGTATAGTTCTCAAACTTTGTTATAATTTATATTTGTGGAACTTATATTTGTTTAACGATGTCCAATCGCACTGGACAAAGGAGTGCAAAGAGTTAAATCTCTGTGTAATTTTCTTAGGAATTTCGAATTAATAGTCATTTTTGGGTATTATTACCTTAAATGCTTGTTTTCTCTCGTGCTTGCGGTTCTTTTTGGAGCAAGTTCTGATCGAGAACTTGTGGCTGGCGTATAGTGTACGTGTGCAGAGTAAGACGCGAATCGGTCGCCACGATATTTGAGATACTTGCTTGAAACGAGGTTCAGTGGCATCAAAGAGAGCATGACTTAATGCGGCGAGCAGGTATATACTTGTTTCTTTATTGGTCGATCAGTAAAGGACACGTATGAAGTGCAAAATAAAACATTCAGGGATCTGTTAAAATGGTACTTCAAAATTTATATTATATTTTCAAATCTAATTATTTTTTGTATAAATAACTTGCTACTTTTTTATAATATGTACGAAGTCGATTATTTAAAAAAACAAAAGTTACCTTCGCACATTTTTTATGCGTCAAATTATCAAAAGACTAGACACAGTAACCTGTGTTTCCCTGAATAATTATCAACACTTGTTTAAAACATTTTTTCGTCAAAACACCTGATCCATTACAAATTCACGACCTACTCGGTATTACAGACATAATTATATTATCAGAAAATTGCAAATTTCATTTTCCTCGACCCTCGTCAAATTATACTAATCATCAATTTATTATTACTTTTATAATAGATACAACAATTCCTAGAACTTCTTCAGTCTACTAAAAACTATCTTTTCATTAATTGCGATTAATCCAATGGTAACGCACAACGCGAATAGATGTATGCGACTAATTAGGAAGTAAAAATAGAAAGAGGCTGGTTGTTCTAACGACTGCGATTCCGTTTGTCGTGTTCCACGTGAAGCGATACACCTTGATTAAAATTGAAACATCAGTCACACAGATCCCGCTTTAACTGTCCCTGTTACGTCAGTTCTGCTCCGGTAAACCCCGGTAAAAATTCTCTACGTTTTTTGCTGAATCGCTCGCTGGCCGTATTTACGAGCTCATTAGGCGGATTCATTCGCTGATAATACTTGCGCAAATACAGTTGTTCTGTACGACCCTCAAGGTCGCATTCCTTCTCGTCTGAACGTTTTTGGTATTCCTTTCAGATACTTGTGCCGCGCTGTAAAAAGCCACAATATTTGTCATTACAACACTTGCCCGCGAGCTCGATGGAAAGCCACTCTCGCGTAGCTCGAGAGGTACGCTCTGCCATGTCCGACCGATTTTTATGTCTTCATTATAATATGCATAAGTGGGCCAATTTGCCGCGAAGAATATTTTATTGTCAATTTTCTCGTAATCGAGGGACATTTATTCGTCTGCTCGCTTGATAAGTATGCACTTGCAAACGTGTAATTACAATTTTACGAAATTATTGGCTGATTGATAATTGCTGGCTGAGAATATGTGTTCGATGCCTCGTGAAGGTCTACATTAATCTAAGTTGGTAGATTCTGATTGATATCTATGTTTTAATTAAATGTCGCGATGCTGATGGGTTTCGACTTAACACTTACAAGATGGATGGGTCATAGCGTTACCAAAAGTTTGTAGCTGAGTATGGCAAAATTCTATGCGATTATAAACAATGTTACATCTCGATATGATGTGTATAGTCATTCATTAGTTTGTTCAAAATTGATAAAAGTTAAACGCGTAAAAATGTGCGTACAGTATTGTCACTTTAAGTTCGTTCTTTTGCGAGTCACGTTCACCCTTTTGCAAATCAAATTCCCGTATTCTGTTAAAGATTTTCAAACGACGCTGGACTATGTTTCTCGTCGTTTTGTGCTCCAAGAAAGAAAGATATTTTCAACGCCAATAAAAAGAATTGACGTTACTTCTTTCGATTCGCTGTTCAGCTTCGATTGGGCACACTCGATAAATCGAGGGTTAGATGTAACCATTGTTCGTCTTACTCGAGATATCTTATCGGAACAAGTCGTTGTACAATGGGACCTGAAAAGTCCACGATTATTCATGATTATACATGAGCCAGAAATCAGTTGCACAAGATCTGTCTGCGCAGAACGATCTCAAAGCGAGAAGTATGTTATTTTTGTCTGAAAGTCTACGGGATCTTCGCGCGCTCATTTCTCATAATATATGCGTAAGATTATACGCGTTTCGAGGAGGCTCGTGATACGCTAAGGTACGCAAATATTTGCACTGCCACGAGTACGATATCAGCCCATTCCAAACAACCCGCGAAGAAACAATTCGCTCAATTTGCACGCTGACGCACGTCTCAGTTTTATCGCTCTCGGTGTCATATTTTTCTTGGGAAATTTCGCGATTTTTTTTTTTTTTTGATATAACACGATTATTTTGTTGCATGACTTCTCAGCCGAGATATCAAGAGCGTCTTTGTGGATTTTTGACACGTGGAAAGGTGTCTCGCGCTCCTTTTTACCGTTTGGACAATTTTTATTCACTGGTCGTTATCTTTCGTTTAATTGCCGGAATATTTTCAGTGACGATGGTGCTTTTAATTTCTTTTAATTATCTGCAAATTATTAGTTTTTAAATTTCGAATTACATAAATTTAATTTCATTTATTCAACTAATATTCTTGCAATTGGTATTTAAACTCTGTCACAACTTTGCTGAAAATTTATTAACAAGCTTCCATCAATTCTTGCGAGTGGTAGACATTTTTCAGTAGATTTTCAGTGATAACGATAACAGTTTTTAAGTATTAATCACAGAGACATATATACGAGACTTGAATTAAAAATTAAATCAGACAAATGATATGAATTTTATGCGACGGAAAAATGTAGAAATTATCAGATGCTGTTTATTTAAGAAGTACAGTTAAAACCTGTTCAAGGTATTTATAAAGCTGCTAAGAATTAACTGCAAGGCACTCTGATAAGTATCAGAAAGCAGGAAGGCCGTGGAGAGATAACGATCAACAATTTTATCTATATAATCCATAAAAATACCAAAGTGTGCCAAATGTTTCGATATCAAAATTCGAAACATGCAGACAGTTACCGTATTTGTATCGATAGATGGATACACAAATATTTCTTCTGCCATCGTAGTCCTTAAAATTCGAGAAATAGTAATTAACGACGTACAATTAATTGAACATATCTCTCGATAGCGTGAATATGTTATTAGCACAGAGAGATGACAGTAGACGCAGATTGATCGCAAATAACATTCACATTTGATCGGATCGTTTGTAATTACGCAGCTTGTCATCGAATCGATTTATCTGAAATGGCAGAAAAATTGTACGTCCTCTCTAACCATAGGTTCGATAACTGATTATAATTGAATTGATCGCCGCCTCGCACGCAACGATACAATGTAACAGCGTGTTCAATCATGACATTCAGAAACGATCATAAAAGAGCCAAACCTGTTTCGTATCGAATACACGAATTCCATTACATTTCCAGGTTATCCTATCACGATTGTTGGAAGATTTACATACCTTACAGACTAACCGCTATTAATTGGTGAAGATGAATTAACGTTATGTGCCAACAGACTGAAGACCATAATCTTTTTCTTACATACTCTTCGCTTTTTAATTTAAGGATAAATTCATGTTGAAAAAATTTAAAAAATTTGGAACGGCTGTAAAATGAATTTTTGTGTGTTTACCAATTTTATGTACGAGCGAGTTTTTAATTAGTTATTATAAATGAAGTGGTTACATAACTAGTTGTATAACTGGTCCAGTGATCCAATTATATAATCGAATTGGAATTCTTGTCCATTTTTTGTTCATATCTGAAAAGTCTCATTAATTATAATTTTTAATAAATACACCACGTCTGCACAGTGCAATTAAAAATGCAGTGCGAACAGTGTATTAAATTCTTTATTTAAAAAGCATCCCACGTAAATTACTGTATTTGCAAATCTTATAATTAAAATTTGTCAATTCTCAAATTTTGATACTTAAACAACTACTCAAACGCAAGGCGATTTTTCATTAACCCTTTAAGCGCTATGAACGCATTTGTAGGATATTTATTAATTAAGGACAATTGCAAGATTTTATAAATCGTTAGATAGTTCTTTACAACTGAGATATTAGTCTAAAGACGGATGATGAACAACTGACACGTCGTTTGTAAACATGCACGCGAAAAACTCATTCATTCTGCACATTCGCTCTCACTCCTACAATATTCCACAAACACATAACATTTGAAACCCTAATTATCGATTAACTTTTAATAAAGATAATTTCATTATCCTTCGCATATATTCTTACACGTTTAACATCACAAAACTAAGCGATCAAAGGGTTAAACGCTTTCCTTTTCGCGCGTAACGCGCAGCTTTATATGGGACATCGTGCAGGTTCGCAGTCTACGATGACGATCGTAGAACAGGCGCCAAAACTTTCGCCCACGAACGCCTCGCCAGCAACCGTTTATTAAATACCTACACTCGTTCTTCTATCGATTTCTCGAGGAGCAATCAGCACTGTTCTATCAGTTCTACGACGCTTCTCGAACGCGAACAGGAAAAAGTGTCGTCTCGTCGCGATGGCAAAACGATCGTTCGAAATCTCGCCAAGGAATATTAAGAAGAACACGGGACTTCTCTCGACGAACCATCGAACGGGAACGGGAATCGCGAAATGAATATAATACGACACCTTTGTTCGTCTACGTGCGCGAGTAAGTACGCCTCAATCTCACATTAGCGATTTGTACTTGAATCGAGGAGTTTTTCTCTGCGAATCGCGTTCGAGGGTATAAACGATTCGTTGCTGTTGGTTTAATGGTAGAGTGTCGTGATTATTCAATTGAGAACATCGTCGAGTGAATGGAAGTCGATGGAAAGTGTGATAACCCGAATAATTTGATGAGATTTTGTGAGAAAAATTAGTAAGCGACTTACTGTTTCAATTATGCGCTATTATTCCTTGCTGCGATGATGAGAGATTTGGTAACGAGATTTAAAACAGTGGATAAGAATTAGGTGTCTATTTACTTTGCAAAAAATGATTGCATAGAGCAGATACAAATTTTTTAAATTCGAACAGAATAAGAGGAAATAACGAAATAATAATTGATAGATATTACATTAGCATTGTCAGTAGTGGTCATGAAATTTATGAATAAATATAATTTGCGATAGGTTTGCACGAACAACCTTTAAACTTCCAAGAAGTAATTAGAATTCTTGGAATTTAGCACGTTGATTCATCGTTCAATTGTAATTTAATAAATGGTAATAGTGATCTGTGCATATATCTCAGTCTTTGTATACAGCAAGGCATAGCCATGATCAGTCGGCAAATGAGATATTCTACATTCTATTTGTTCAGTGGCGAATAAAAAGGAATCAGACTAAATATACATTCGTATGAATATATTAATTCTTCCATTAAATATTCATAATTGATCCAATCTGTATTTTACTAATAATCATCCGATAATAACATCTTAATATGATACACATGAGCAGACCTATCTGGAGCTAATTCAATCTCGTTCCAATCATTTCATAATCACCGTTTTAACTCTGCAAACACTTTCAAAGAAAAATAATGTTACCAATATCTCCAATCTACTTAGTAATCGTTTAATATCGACTAAAACAAATCATACTAAATATTTACGAATATTAATTAACACTAGATTAAATCCATATTTCATTAAAAATCGTCTGTGATAATTAAGAGTATCAAAAATGACGAATACACTTATTCCACAATTATTTAATTAAAACAATAATTCTTAATCCATATCTATTCTTTCAATCGTTTCGTGCAATTACCATTTCTTTCTTGAGACTCCAGAACTAGGATAAATAGTAATTTTAATGATAATTTACAGTAAAACCTGTTTTTGTGCGGTGAATAGGGACCGCATAAAAGAAATCGTACAAAATCAATCGTCATTTTGGAAATTTTTTCTAATACTTGCATATAATAAACAACTTTGTACGATATACAACCTAAAATTTTTTTATGCGGCAGACAGAGACCGCATAAAAAAAGTCGCACATAGAAAACACATCAATTATTTACGAAATAGATGAGAGAATGCTTTCAATTAAATGAAACAATTAAATTATACCTGGAAAAATTGTAAAAACATTTAATTCTTTATTATACATATACATGGAGAAGTTTCCAAATTACATTAAATAGTTCTGCTACTCGTCGTAATCCAAAACGCGCATCTTCTTCTGACGAATTGGTCCAAAATCGCTTTCGCCGCTTGAAGATAGGATTTCAATTGATTTGTTTTTTGGTACCATAATGAACAAAGCATCGCGAAGTCCAGATATATCGTCGTCAAGAAGACCACGCAATAATTAAACTGATGCCAACGCCGCTGAGATTCATACACCGCATAAAAATAAATCGCACGAAAAAAGTCGCACAAAAACAAAATCGCATAAAAAAGGACCGCACAAGAACAGGTTTTACTGTACTTCGAAAGGAAGAGCACAGAAAGAAGAATCCGATATCGACACTCTCTTCCATTCTAAACTATAAAATGAAAAGAACGGTAGTTCCCTCGGTCCCGATCACGCTCGAATCGGCCGCGAGACGATCACGTAGATATCCGCTCCGCGTGGGTACACCAGCGCCGTGCAACGCCTAGTCATTGGATATTCATTGAGTATCACGAAGGCCGATAATGATAATCCGTTGGAAGAATGCTGCGGCCGCGGTAGCCACAGTTATGCAGGGCAACTGGCCGCATGTCAATTTGTTCCCCGTTGCTCACCCGTTACCATCGATATCGGTGATAACCGCGGCACAAGATGATCGCGGAAGCGACCGCGACGCGCCAGAAAAGTGACGCGACGTCGACGCGCATGCGCGCGCAACCGGGCTGCCACCAGAGTGCACCCGCTTCCGGTGCACTCTGAGGCTCGACGATGCCATTTCTAGCTAAAAGCCTAAAATCGTACTCTGTCAGATCGTCGACGTTCGAAACGGTTTCGAATGTTTGATCGCGCACGTGCCTCTCATTTTTTGGGGCAAAATTGTAGGTGGAACCTTTCATTCTTTAGAGAAACGCGTTTGAAAATTGTTGAGCTTATGCTGTAGAAACTTGTCGATTTTTATCATTAATAGATTTAGTGGAAATATGGAGAACTTAAAGTACTGTCATACTTGTTTGCTACTTATTTATTTAGTTAATTCGTGATTATTACTAATTATTATTAAGGTTTCTTCGTAGGAGGAATCTATTGCGCTATCTACCGTCTTCCGATCTTGCTAATTGAGTATGCACAGAACCATTACTGCACTAACTGTATAATCTTCTGTGTAACAAACTTGGCTTCCCTAATAGACCGTTCAGACGATCGATATATTAGCAATAATTCACAGTTACACCTATACGTTATTGTATATAATGGGCTCTCAGACGATCAATATCCATTATCGATGCAATATTGCCTGCAATATCGACTACCATAAAATAGTGATAATGTGCAATAGTATACTAAACATAAACGTAAAGAATTATTGAAATCATAATGCTCGTTATACATAATTTTATCATCTTCTGTTTGATTCTTATTTCGATATGAAAAATCATCCCCTAAAGTTGCTCTCGCTCGCACGACCAACCAAACGCTTTGTACAAGATTTAATCCATCCGCTAGATCCCTCGTTCCAGCCTCGTAAAGTTCGAAACTCCCGGTTTTCTTCCGTCCAGACAGCTTATTTCGTCACGAGGTAAAAGCTATAGCGCGCAAAGGTGTCACCGGCACCGTTATGAGAGCGAACAGCTTTACGATCTCGAGGCAAAAGCCAGTCCAATCTACTGAAAGGTCGTTAACACAGCTGACCGACAGAGTCTCGAGTATTTCGGGGGATGCCTTTAAAGTTGCTTGAGAAACTTTGCGAAAATTTTCTTCCCTTTAACTACTCGAACGTGTCGAATTGGAAACTTTAATTGAATAGCGTTGCCTCTGACGTGCACTTAACAATTTTTGCGATAATACGAAGACGATAATTGGCAAGAAAATGGTGTAGAGTTTAAGGTTTAAGTTTATATTGGAAATTGTAAAAAGAAAATGGTGTAGAGTTTAAGGTTTAAGTTTATATTGAAAATTATATTTGCTTGCATTCTTCGTTTTACAATGAGAATTTCAAGTGGTTTAAACGGCTGACGCTTCTCGTTGTTCAATCGGACGAGTTACCCTGAAATTGACCGAAATCACCTATCAATTAATCGCTGGTAGCGCGGCACTTCCTGTCATCAAACTTTCCGCGGTGAGTGGATGCGCGAACTGACGTAATTCGTCTAATTGACACAGTTTTTGTTACGACCGATACGCGCTCGCCACTGGGTCAATGCACGTTTCTTATTAGCGACAATTAACACGCGTGCATAAACGTTCACCGATGACGTCAGTGGTATCGTACGCGGAACGATCGTACGATAATTTTGTGAGAACCGCATCGGGCATTGTCGCGTTAAATCTTGCGAAAGCAGTGTAGAGTTTCTGTTATCTAGGTTAATGGGACTAAAGTGTTTTTATTAATGAATTTCTTTTATGATAGAATGTATTAGCGTTTATTGTTTAGTGCTTGTATTTAGCATGGCTTCGTTATTTTATTTAATTTAATTTGTTAATATTCAATCAGTGCGAGTATTATTTATGATCTGGTGGTTGAGATGGTGATTATGAGAGATATTTAACTCAAAAAACAATTTTTGCAGAATTCTTTTCATTCACATTACTTTTATAATGGTATTCGTACAAATTCATATTTATATGAACATATTTAAACAAATTTTATGTCTAATTACAAGAAGATAGAACAAAATCATACATTAATCACCCAATCATTAAAACCTTAATCACAATTTATAGCTAAAGGGAACCAACCCTTTAACCGAATGAAGTTTCACAAAAATCTGTGATATCTCCACACAAGAAAATGAATTATATGCTACAATTCTCTATCACAACTTAATACTACATATGAATCGTTTGTTTTGAAAATAGCGATTGTGCATTATTTTTCTTTTATAAATAAGAAACTTAGACGAAAAATGGACCTCTATCAAAATAAACGGTCCATACAAGTAGGCAATAAAAATCGATATTTACATTTCTAAATACCACGCACACTAACAACGAATGATTACCAGAACAGCAAAAATATACTATATCGCGAATAATTTCCATTTTGCAAGGTAAACCGCAAGAACACAATGTACACGCGCATAGATACGACCGAACCACATTCCAGCAAGAAATACTATCCACTGCTCGGATAGTATTCCAATAATAGGGGTTTCATTTAAAAAAAAGAAAAGCGTTCCCAGTCGATCGCTGTGTTTCTCCACGGTTTTTTGCTGCTCGCGTACCCGTAATTGGAAGTGACGTTATCGATGATTGATTATTCATACCGCGGCGAAGGACACGGGGCCGTATTTTCGCAGCGCATGCCGCGTGGAAATCGACAGTGGAAAGGAAAGTAAACTTTTCCTCGGATCGTGCCGCCGCGCTGACCCGCCGTGAAATTCGCTAATAAGCGGTGTGTCGGAACGATAGTCGTCTATAATTGAACCGATTTGCCGATTGCGAGCGGCTGCAATCAACGAACGCCAGCATCGAGCGACTTGTGCAGCGCGAACGTTTGCCAGGTACGTTCTCAGGTGAGTTCGATGCGCGCAATCGAGCTGCTTCGAGCGATAAAACGGCGAATTTTACCCGATCGAAATCGGTCGCTTCGAGAGTGTTCCGACATGTTCGACTGATTCCAGACAGTTGATAAAGCATTTGCTGAGGTAATTACACGATGGATTTTGTTGATTGGCGACTGTTTACGAGTGGAGAATTTATGGTATAATTTTGTGCTCAAATCTCTGGTATTAACTGCGCGAGTGTTTTAGATCGTACTGAGAGTTGATCGACGTATAATAAAGTGGTTTTAGAGTTTGACGTGAATTATCGTATAATATAAGGATCATTAACTCGGGAAATTGCTGTTATCGTATCTTTTTTCGCGATCATTCGTTAGGTACAAATATTATTGGCACTTTTGAGAAATTGAGGCATTTATGTTATCTGCTTTTCTTGATTAATTGGTTATTCCTTACGAGATAGTTACGTCAATTTTATATTGTTCAAATATGTTAATTCTACGTTAAGAGAATTAGAATAATATTAGGATTACGCAAACAATTTTATACACAACACCAAGTTAAGCAAAAAAAGATAGCAATTATAAACTTAATTACATATTAAATATTCTGAGAGACGCAGCGACTAAGAACGAGAGGAACTCGCATGGAAAGTGACCTTTATATAAATTTCTTGATTTAATTGCAAACATTCCAATAAAATGCAGTTTCGTTTAAATCGATACAATACGTGCGATACATCGAAGGAATTGAGAAATGGTGGCCTACGCCACATCGGCAGTGCGCAATAATGCCTCTCTCGGCTGGCAGTCGAACGGTTTAATTGGAATGCAGGGAGATGAAATACAAAGCGCAAGCAGACGATGCGAATGACATTTCCTTCCACGTGCAAGCAGGATGCGGGTTCGTACGGGCGTTCGTACGGGTTCGGTGTTACAATGAGGTCAAGGCGTTCCATTATCTGCCGAAGACGCCTCCGTGTCCTAAATATCGGGGTTAAATTTGGTAAACGGAGGCTGATCGACGTTCAAATGGTGCTGGCTGAAGTGCACTTGAGCTCGTTGCAACCAGAGTATTTTTAATCCTGTTAAAAAATAATTCTTCACTTTCTTCTGCAATTAAACTAAAAAAAAATATATATATATATAATCAGTTTTTAATATTCAAATTACAAAACATATTTAACCAGTTAACTGCGGAATTTAGTTTCAGAAATCGTCTACAAAGCGCGTAATTAAAATCAAGCAATGACGAGAATACGCGTCAAACGCAGGGAAATACTCCTATTATACATTTCACGAGAATAGTAAAACGAGGAAGGCTTTTATATTTTTATTTGACAAGAACTATACTCACCAATGGCAACAAAATAAAGTTTTGCTTCGACGTGTATACACGTCGAACGCAGTTAACTGGTTAACCAATCAAACCAAAATAGTATCCAATATAAAACAAACTAATAGTTCATAGAAAAAAAAACTGTACAAATCTATACATCTCGTATAACACAATACAATTCATGGATTATTCGCATTGCATATTCGCCCATCGCATTCCCAGCGTACGATCACAAACTTAAACCAGTTAATTCCAATTCGTTTTCCACTTACACCACGTGCATCCAGCTACTAGCAGACGCGCGAAATTTGAACACACGCGAGAAAGAAAAAGAAGAAGCCCGCCTGCGATTCGAGCCGCGCGATTTACGCGGAATTTCAGCGAGCCGCGTGGTTAAGGTTCATTAGGCGGTAAAAAGCGCGGAGCAGGCGTGCGAACGCGCGAGATATATCCCGCGTGCGAAGAGGAAAAAATGCGTGTTCGTGTCCGCGGATCGTGGCCAGTTTTTCTCTGGCAATTTCGCCGGAACAATGGGAACGAAGAGGCGCAAAAAAAGAAAGCCGCTACGGCTCTCTGACAGATACGAGTTTATTTGCAGAAACGGTTTCAGCGCGACGACGCGACGACGAGAACGCGTCAGGTACATACGCGCCTCGCGTCCGGTCCTCCGCATATAGAACATCCGTTTCTGCGCGCGAGGGATGCGCCTTGATGCGCTCGCTGCTCACGCGCGCACGCACGTCCCAGCGGCTTCGCGACCGTCGCGAAGAGGGTAAGAATATGGGATGCAGACGTTTCAGCGGCAACGCGAAGCCTCGAGAATAGCTGAAAATGAAAAAAGCACAACTGAAAGTGCCTTGGGAATTTTATACGTAACGCGTTGCGTGAATGTGGAAGCTGTACTTTGGAATTTTTTTTATTTCCGAAAGGAGTCGTAGGTGGTGTTAGATTATGTTGGTATTTAAAATAGCATTTTAGGATATCGATATTGAAGTTTGATATTGTTATCGAAATGTATGTATTTACTTGTAAATTATTTTATTAGTGATCTTGATATTTGAATGATGCATTGCGAATAATTATTTCGCGTAAACACGATTACGTGCAGACTGCATCGTGGCAATCGATCGCAAAACCCATGAAAGATTCGTCAGACGTAATCGGTTCTACCAAATATGGCGGTCACCTAATAAGGAATTCATTGGACGTTGTCATTGACGAAGACCGAGCGACACTCGTTGCTATATCGAGATGTTTCACCTCGATAGTAGTCTTGATCGCCTTTTTAGCGATTCGCGTACTACAGAAGGACAGCCAGTGGACAGTTTATTCCGCAATTATTTTTTATATTCCTCATACGTTGATTGTCCAGAAATAATTCCTTTATAATTCGTACATGCGGCAATAAGAGTAAAATGCGTGAAGCCAAAGGGAAATTACGATTATATTTTCTGTACTGGATAATTAATATCAAGTAATCAGCAACGTTAATAATTAATAATTAATTAATTAACGTATCAATGTACGAGTACAATTGATAAGCGTAATTAACCGAATGTCGAACTTTAAATCTCATTTTCTCTAAAAGTGATGTTGTTCAACGAGATAGAAATTTAACTAAATTATCATTTATATACTTGTTAGCATTTCCAATTAAACTTTTAATGACGTTCATCTTTTCCCTAAGCAATAAACTTTTACATCAGATGTTTCTTTTATTCGATACCTCGAGTTTTAGGTAAATTGTACAATAAATCTTGTTGAATAATTCATCATGTATTAAGAAAGAGGTCTCTCATGATCGAAGCTGAAACCAAGTTTAAGCGTATACTCTCACGAGTATTAATCACTTAAATGTTTGGACACCATTTAATTAGAAGCTCAGGGAAATAAATACGTATTTCATTTAGTATACTGGCTTGAACGGTTCGCATCGTCAAACTGTCATCAAAGTCCGCAACGAATGTAAATTTAAGTACGTATGCGAGTTTCAAAAATAAACCTATGAGTGCTTAATGTTTGGTTATCATCGAACCTCTTGAAGTAATATTCCTATCTTCGTCAATGCTTACAGTGACTTGAATGCTTCGTTTATACCTATTCGATGAGCTTCAATCTGAGATAAATGGTTATGTAATGTTAATCTGTAATGAAGATAATTTAGCGTAAAAATTGTGACGCACTCGAATCTCATATCTCAATAAGTCATGTGGAAAATTGCATAATGCATTTATGAATGCGTTTTGTACTGCGAATAGATGCCACTTTTGAATTATGAATCGTGTTAGCTTTCTTTGCAACACGATAAAAAAGTAATTTGTCCATTTATCCATTTCCTAATTTTGAGAATTTGCAAATTATCGTGAAAGAATACGAAATTAACAAAAATTAGGACATCCATTTAAAATATTCTTTAATCTGTTGGTATTATAAAATTAGTGACTACATTTTATAATTTTCTAAGATTTTATCAAGTATAATTACTTTCTCTTTCAATTTCCAGAAGATTCACCCCAAAATCTAAATATATCCCCTGGCTTTTCACCCTTTCGTGGTTAGATAAATCACTCCCTAAAGAAAGAGAGTCAATTAACACCCGAAAGTCCCCCAACTGACTAAATAAATGATGAATTTTATCTTCAAACTTATCGCCTTTAAATGGATATTCCATCACTGTGGAGAACTTTAAAAGTTCTCACGAAATCTTACCATGGAAATCCTTAAAACAGAATTCCCAATATTAAAATCCTTACACTTTCAATTCAAATATTACACGTTTGTAATAATATAACGGTAGTTTTCCATCTTCGTTAAGTATTTGGAAAGCACTATCGCAATCTATGTTCATCTCAATTTACACATACTAAATACGAATTTAAGATAATGAAATGGCTGCCGCAAATAGCCGTCTACAACTCTCAGCGTTAGTTAACTCACGTAAAACCCATTTCTCCGTTCTCTTTATTTCCCTATTCGCGATAACTGACAGATAATGCTGAAATGGCACACTTTCATTCGAAACGCAATTTCCCTCGCAACTTGGCATGAATTATTTTCATCGCTATCTCTTAAAACACTATTATCGATGACATTTCGTGGCCTCTCCCTCGGATGCATTTTTCAACCAAGAATCGTTAGCCTTGAATTTCATGAATCAACGTCAGACTTTCCAAATATTTAATGCAAAGCAACAAATTTAACCTGAACGGTGAGAACTACCAATAAAACGAGATTTAATAAACAATTGCACGCCTATCCCAACCCAGAGATATTATTCAACCAATCGTTCTCGAAATATTTCCGTTAACCTCGATTCACGTCACGCAAGCGCTGAAAGGCTTGCGCTGATAAAGAAACCGAGAACCCCGTTGTACAATATCGGACACGAGTGGCGTTATCTCATCGACGTAACACTTGTTACATTTCCGTGCGAACGTTTCACGAGGCCGCGACGACAGACGCCGTCTGCTGTGTTTCCTCTTCTTGCACGACGCCACAAGGCCCCTCTCCCTTTCGCCTGTTCCCAGCCGCTGGGATGGCCGTTTTTTACCGCGTCGCCACGGTCCCCTTTCGCAGCTGAACGAAGGAGACGCCGGCTGAAAGTGTCGCGCCTACGCGCTCCTCTCTCCCTCGATTAAATGTAAAACGCGAGCCCGCATCGAGGCGAGGATGGACCGCGGACGTTTCAGCCCCCTTTCCGAGAAAGACGCGAAGGTCGAGTCGCGGGTAATTAACACGCTCTGCGGTGGACGCGTCGCGGTATTTGCGGTGGTCTCCTGCGTTCTATGTTTCCACGTGTAGGACGCGATCATCCGTACGCGGGGTTTTCAACCCTTTGCGCTCTGATCTCCTCTCTGAGGGACCTTCGTAAGTGTAGCAGATCATTCGAATGTCCCCTCTGAGCAGACATTGGAATTGATTACTGATTGCAAAGGTTAAACTTATTTCACCGTAACTATTTGAGAAATTGCATGTTTTCTTCAGGTTTTCTGTAGAAATTGAAATTTTCTATTGCTGGTAGACG
Source organism: Xylocopa sonorina (assembly GCF_050948175.1). Taxonomy (NCBI): domain Eukaryota; kingdom Metazoa; phylum Arthropoda; class Insecta; order Hymenoptera; family Apidae; genus Xylocopa; species Xylocopa sonorina. The sequence continues at coordinate 4,129,670 of NC_135196.1, read as the reverse complement.
TTGCCAATAGTTTTTACTGCTAATCTCCGGGAAGACGTCGAATGTGAAGGGTTAATTTAATAGATTGTAAGAAATATCGAGTAGCAGGGCGCACGAGCGACTGAAGAAGGCCATGTGCATTTCCTCACTGCATTGCCTCTCTCTGGAATCGTGCCTAAACTTCATGACGTTGGGGGTGTCCTCGAGGCTAACATGAACAGTTTAAAATGGTACTATTGTACGAATCCTCACGGTGAAAACGGCTCGAATAAAACATTTTCAAAATATGAATCGCTCGATCAGTAATCCTACACGTTCCACAAGTTGCAATCTCCTTTGCAACTTCTTACGTATTTTATCTTTTGCCAGTATTTATATATAAGTGATCGGTATTACAGTTTAAAATTAAACGTTACATTTTTTTATTAAAACATTGGTTCATTTAATTCTAAATATTCCTTTCAAGTAATATTTTATTCAACGTTAAAATACAAGTACTTCTTTCCATTTGTGCGAAGATTATTTTAATATTGTTTTACGTTCGAGTGTAATTCATAATCGATACTGTTGAAATTTATCAGTGTTATTCAATTTAATCGATGGAACACGCCAAGAAAACAATGATTCATACGCTATCAGTGGTAATGCACTTATACAAAAGATTTTACTTTCTCAAACCGAAGGCTCTATTTGCCAAACCGAGTTGCCATTCTACGAGAACTATCTGTCGACGTCAGGCTACTTTCTTTCGAAAGTGGTATGTATATCGCGACTGATGAAACATACCAGCATGTGGAAGCGAAAACAGATGGATTTAGGTAACAAGGTATGAATCATACGTTATCATCAGCTATAAAGCCTGACAAGCAGATGGTTTGTTGAGCTAAGAAAACAAGATACCCCGAGAGAATCTGTTTAATTGACCCAGTTTTCAAAGACATATTCTTGTCTATTTCTGTGCAATACGAACCTCTTAGAAATTTAGCGATTCTACGCAGAACAAAGTAAGGTTAATCGTTTTCGCACTGTTATACGCAAGGTTCTCCACTTTTCGACGCATTGGTGCTCGAGAAATGAGCCGCGTCAAAAATTACTTGAAATCGACCTCGCCACTTGTGACTTTTTTTGCGCCCATGTTTTGACTCAAGCTGTTTCGTATATAATTTGGTGCTACAAGTAGGGAAGAAACTTATGGAACAACTTTTATATTTTGTAAAAGTTGCATTGACAATATGTTGCAAATTCATATCCATTTCTCAATGTTTCACATGTTCTGAATTTAAGAAGTACTAAATAGTCTTATTAACTGCGTCAATTTTTATTTTAAAGTACATTTCTTTTAGGTTCCTCCACACACTTACAATTAAAAATATCTTCAAAGAAATAATGTAGAGAATATAATATTTTAGAAAATATATTACTATCTATTAATATATTTAAAATATTTTATTTTCAAAACTACCACCCCAATGCATTCACACGTTAAACAGACTACAAATAAAAGTACATAATGTACTACTTTACATGAAAGTATTCTTATGCAGTCACGGTACGTTACAGCAGAAAATACATCACTTTGTACTCGGAGCTACGCGACTCTGAAACTTTGTTCCACGCAGACGAACGGATGTGCCATGGAAGTTATTATTTAATTATCCTTGGAGGGTTGAAACGTATCTTTGACAGCATCGTCACGCGCAAGGAGTCCAGGCTCGCGTGTTGGGCTCACCTGGAAACGAGCAGGTGTGTCTCTTTGGTAAAAGGGTTTAAAAGTGAGCATAGAACCGAAGTTAGCCAGCACCTGCCTCGCGCTGGCCATTTTAAAGTTACGACATCGACAGGATGACCCGCTCCGCTGGTAATTAAGACAGAGACGCGTTCGCCTGCAAAGTAAACATCTCGTGACAGTTATAACTTTGTTCTTTGCATTTTTTTCCGACCTTCTAAGAAAGGTCTCAGGAAATAAAAACCTGTCAAAGAAGTGAAAGGAGACCCTTTTTAAATTCAAATCCTTCAAATAAACGGCAAAGGGAAAAGTGAGCAAAAAATGCAATTCTTAGACTCTTGTTCGCTTACTTTTTATTATTGAATATGAGAAAATTGTGGATGAACTATATATTAAACAAATTATCAATTATGGTAAGAAAAAATTGCAGTTATAGCAGTCAAGAAGCTCTATATATAATAGTCACCCCCATTAATGGCGGCGCAATGAAGACACGAAGATCAACTTCTTTTCTTTAAATAAAACCACATAATTTTTAAATTGTGTATCAATCTTTACAAATTATTTGTATCAAAAAGGCACTAATCTGACCAATATCTTAATTTCAATATTGCAGATAAGGGATGCTATACCTAAGACAAATATTTCGAAATACGAATTCAAATTTATTATATAGTACACTCATTACTAACCTAGTAACAAGTAAAACAACTATCACTAAAAAAGAAGAAAAAAGTTTTACTAAGTATTTTTCCATGTAAGATCAGCAGGTATAGTTATTGTTTATTATTACACCGGGAGAATTACGCGTTTCATGTGCTGCTAATTACATATTCCTATACGATGAGTGCGCTTCGAAGCTCGAAGCAATTTTCGTTTTTCTCTTTCTGTTTTTCCACGGCTGTTTACGAGCATATTTTTGCAACGAAACGGATCATCCGCGCGCGCGCAATAACCGGATGCTTTTTTACGCGTCGAAATTTTTCTGGTTCTTCCTTCGTCTCTCCCTTTCGTAGCTGGTAATCTGAAAGGAAAACGTTCATGTAAGTACGTGATTTCGTGGAAGATTCTTTTGATACGGATAACTATTCCAAGCAGTCTTGTTCTGTGTCACGTTTCAGCTTGTCGTTGTTATTTACAGTAACAACGGGATCGCGTTTCTAATGTCGAAAGCGTTCCTTAGATCGAAATAAATGCGACAGCTTCTGTAGAAACGGTTGTTTCCTTCATGACCATTCAATTAATCGTTCTCCACGATTTGTCCTTTTTTGGCGAAGAAATGATGACAACTCTTGGCTCTGGCTCGAATTGAAGTGAATTTGAAAGCGTTCATCACTTAAAACTGGCATATTCATATATTTTCGAAAAAATGAAGCGAAAAAATTTATATTTAGAAAGATTTATTTACCTTTCCTTCATCGATGTATTTTTTTCTTCACTTTTCATTTGCTTATTGATTTTCCTATTGTTCCTCCAGTTCTTCTGCTTTCTTCTCGATTTTTTTGAATACTCACAATTCTTTCAGATGAAATAATTCAACAAAAAAAATTCAGTAATTATTAATAAAACACTGTGCCTTTGTATTATCAATTTCTTTGTAATGTAACTTTTTATCTCTGTCGACAACGAAATTTGTTTAAAGTTTCAAACGTACATCGAATCGTTCCGTATGGAAATTGAAAAGATCGATAGAAATTCTAGCGGTAGACGTAACTTTCCATTAATACACGTTTTTGTCGGAGAAAATCAAGCATCGCTTCGACATTCGCTCTCGAACTGGCATCCCGTGCATACAAAGCACCTTCCACTTTTATTTTCGATCGTAACTCTTTCGACGCGTGCGTTTACACGAGGAAATAGGTCAGCCGAGTTAAAAAAACTCTTTTCCGAGTTCCGTTTCTACAAAAATAGCGAGGAATTACAACTGGACCGATTAAAAATAATCCGCTGTTGGCTTTGCGCGCGCGCAAGGAAAAAAAGAAGAAAAAGATGAAGAGGGAATATCAATGGGGTGTGCTCTGTCCGCGTTTTCATCGGCCCTCTGTGTCCTCTCGCGCGGGTGCATAGCGTGAAACGGTGGATTGTACGAAGAAACAGACAATTTATTCTATCCGTGATTCATGTACGTTTCTTCATACGGTTGGGTTCTTCGATTATCTGAGATAGTATTATAGATTCTGGCGGGTTGCCTTGCCACTTGAATGCGTTCATTGATCGCTGGCTCTGCTGGCTTTGGTCGACCCATAATTTATAGCATTGTGCCTGTACACTTTTGTATTACACAGTATTCTATGCGCTGCCCAGGGTAAAGTGGATACTAGTAATTGTTACGTGCTCTGTTTTGTACTCTGTTGGGGCAGATTGTTTGATTAATAATTCCGCCAGTATCTTATCAGAGGCAAGCGATCGTAATGCTAAGTTTCATTGTTTTATTTCGTTGCTAGAGTATGCTAGATACATGCAACGGAATTTGTGTAAAGAATGATACTAAAGATTTGTTAAAAGTACTATTTAATAGTTTTAAATTGAAGTGAATGCGTCAATAATTATACAGAATGCAATAGTGCTTCCTAAATATTTATTTTAGAAAATTAGGAAATGTATTAGTGTTCTGAAGTTTGCTCGCAAATGTGGAAGACTCCAATTTTCAAGGAACAATGAAATTAGTTAGCGAAAAATATATGGAAATTGCTTGTTTCGTTGGAAATATAAAAATATAACACGTATACTAAATGTTTCTGGTAATCGAGCACGGATCTTTCTCTGGAAAAGATAGCAGGGATTTTCTGAATGAGATTTCTATCTGTTGATTAATTACATGTGGTTGTTATCTTATCGTGCTGGTAAAACGGTTCCAAGAACAATGGGCAGCTACAATATCAATTGAAACGGAGTCGAACGGTGTACGGAGAAAAGCAAACTCGTTTCAACCCGCCACGCAATAATTATGAAACCACGCTCCACGAGAGCACACGTATTTAAAGCAAACTGTAAGTACATTTCTTCACGAATTTGTAAATCGAAACCCTGAATATTAAAATTACCGATTGCTCCTGAAATTCAACGCGCGCCATACGCGTAAAAATTTCTGTTGTCCAACCAAATGAATTAGCTTCGCGAGTAATAAAGTCGATGTGCTGATTTCACGACAATGAAAATATGTTAGAATATATCCCAGAAAACCGGTTTCTCAGAATTCTCAAGCAAATGTTAGATGGCGGTGGAGTTTTTACGGCGCCCAACGACGAGGGCCGCCATCAATTCCCAGCGCTGGGAGAAGCCGATGGAAACTGTCGTTCCAGTTGTCGACAAACTGCCGCCGTTTATAGGGTTGTTCATCCCGTGCGAACGATCTTAACGAGTTGAAACAACTTTAATTAAGCGCATTACGCTAGGCCAACCCGCTGAACTTTGCCTAGCGTGCTGCGACACGAGGAAATACAATGCCTTTCGGCACGAGTTGCTATTTACGATCGGAAACATGCGCTCCGCGTGGATCCTCGTAACGATTCCTCGGTTTCGATCGATCGAGGCAATTGCAAATGCAATCGTCGCACAAATTTTTCGACAATTTAGTTAATATCCAAGTGAATTTGTTATTGTTGCAACTTTTTCGTATGCTATGATAAAGGTTCGATTATATTTTACAGAAGAGCGATTCAGGACGAAAATTGCTAAGTTTCTGTTCAAAAAAGTTCGTATTTTTGTTTAATATTTATTACTTATGGAATATTTCGAAATAAAGGATCCTCTTTCATACAAAAAAGTAACTATAAGTTTCTTTTCTTAATATTCTACGAAATTAGAAATGCATTCTTCACATTATTAAAAGTTATTTACACGACATGATAATAGAATACGTTTTTTCATTTAGACTCGAACTTACACAACAATTAATTAAAATTATTTCGTCGAACGAACTTTGAAACACTCGAGAGATCCGTCTAAGCGAGAGCCTCTAAGATCCAGTCTTAAGGAAGAAACGATTACATCTTAAATGGAAAACCTCCCTCGATCAGCCTCCCCCATTTTCAATTATTATAAAACGAAAATGATGATGTCCACGTAATAGCTTGAAGGAAAACGAGCCGTGCCCGTACGTGCGGAAGAAAAAGGGAAAAAAACAGCACCGCATGGTATCGACGTCAGAGCGTGCCATGGTCGTGCGATGTAAGATCGTGGAAATTATGCAGGCATCAGAGTCGCATTAAAAAAGAGAGATCCTTTTCTCACGTTCACGTAGCACACGCGGTTGCGCCTCCTCCGCGCGGCGCGTACCCACTAATTTATCATGACCCGTGACTCTGTGACGAGGAGCACCGGGTGGAAGAAGAAGGGAACGACGAGGAGAAAAAGAATCCCAGCCGTCCCGCGGAGACCGGTTTCCCCTCGTTTCTTGCCTCCCTTCTTCGCCACTGATTTTTCTCTCCACCCTGCGCCGAGCAAATCGATCTCATCCTTGCGCCTTCGACAAAATCGTTCCCCGTAACGATTACGATGTTGCGAGTACCAACTTCTTTCTAATAGAAGTATAAGGTTTAACATCTTGCTTTTTGTTGCTTTCCGAAGAAATTCGCAGAGTTGATTCTGCGATAAAAAGAAAAGCAACGCGATAGTTAAGAGGAAGGAAATTGCGTTCGAGGCTCTGTTCTCGAGAAAAATTACTTTGAAAATGTGTGTTCTACTGTAGCTGCAGTTAGTGTAACGCAGGTTGCAGCTGTCTGGCGTTTCGTCGCGTGTCATGTTGCACTGTGTATTGTGTATTCTTTTTAAGTACGCGCAGGATTCGCAAAATTTCAAACTCGTTTTCTTCAGAAAGGAAGCTTCAAATGTAAATTTATTATTCCTAGGTTTTGTTTTATTTTACGCTGTTATAAGCGAGTATGCGCATTGGTTAGTGTTTAAGACACGAGTTACACATTGAAACGTTGCATCGATTTCTCTAAGAGCATTTCATCTCACTTGATCTCTCATTTAGTATTATGTCTATCCAATGATTTCATTCATAAAACAATCCACCAAAGATTTAATCCAGAATTGATTTATCTTGAATGATCGTATCACAAACGATCGCAATAATGTCACTCGACCGTGTAAACTTGTTTGCATAATGGTTCTGTTTCAATCGCGGCGTTCTAATTAAAGGCTACCGGTTCCAATATTTTTCACGCGCCTATTATCGTCTCGGTCTGTACGCGGGCTGAAATCAAGCTGCATAATATCACTGTAACGTCATTCAGATAAAACCAATCTCTCGAATCATAATTCACGATCAACAATTGCAATCGAGACATGCTATCTTCCGATATTCAACACTCAAATATCATTTCTCTCGCGCAAACAATTTCTTTCTTTTCTTTTCCCACACACAGACAATTTGCCAATTTTCAAGCACAAGAATAGCAATTTTTTAATACAATTTTCGTTCGTTTTTTGCTTTTTTTCGCAAGACGACACACGAACTACTCACGATCTAATCTTCAAACGTAAGAATAGCAATTTTTTAATACAGTTTTCGTTCGTTTTTTGCTTTTTTCGTAAGACGACACACAGCCTATTCGCGATCTAATCTTCAAACGTAAGAATGGCAATTTTTTTATACAGTTTTCGTTCGTTTTTTGCTTTTTTCGCAAGACGACACACGTACTACTCACGATCTAATCTTCAAACGTAAGAATGGCAATTTTTTTATACAGTTTTCGTTCGTTTTTTGCTTTTTTCGTAAGGCGACACACAGCCTACTCGCGATCTAATCTTCAAACGTAAGAATAGCAATTTTTTAATACAATTTTCGTTCTTTTTTTGCTTTTTTCGCAGGCATGGCGACCGCCGGTCTTGAGGTGCGCGAGGCTGGACGAGCGTTGCGAGTACAAACGGAAGCGCCGCATCTCGTTTCCATGGGAAGCGGTCGTTTGTCAACGGCGGTGACCCTGCATCCTCTGCCCGAAGGTAAGGCGAACCACGCGTGCCGGATGTAGTCGCGAATTGAAAATGGCAGTGGGTGGTACACGTTCGGCCATGGCGAACCGTGTCTCGCTCGAACTTTGCGAAGATCGAGCAGTCTTTTCGTTCGTAGACACGTGTTTTTCTGGCCAACGTGCGAACCGTGCTGGTCGCTGTTGTTGGTTTTGATGACTACGTGAACGTTGCGTTTTGGTTTCAATTTTGCTTTATGGGAGACAAGGGTGGAAAATTGAGAAAATGAAGGAAAATTGTTGTTGAGCTATTTTTGTAGGACTTTCGAGTTAATTAAGCGAGGAAGAGATGAATAATTTGAATTGAATTTTTGTATAAATTGAATGAATATAAATTGCTAGCGTTTTACATGAAGTGTGAAAATTTGCACAGGTGAAAATTGTAGAATACTTCTAGGATATTAATAGAAAATTAAAATTTTAATTATCGATTATTATATTGAAGTAAAATGCTATGTAACACAGTTTATAATTAATTATTGAAACAGTAAGTTTTGCAAAGGTAATAACAAATAAATTACATTGTCATTAATCTATTATATTACCATTATGCACATAGAAAGTGCTACATAGAAAGTGTACCACACAAATTACTTAAACTTAGAATTTAAAGTATTTTAATAATATAGTATGTGAAATATTTTCTTCTGAACGCATAAATCGGGAAATTTTAAATAAGCAAACTGTTTTACATTAATTGCATCAATTATATACTACTTCTAAAGTAATCTTATCAATTTTCCAAATAACAGACAAGTTACAACAATTAATAAATATCAATCGTATCATTAACGAAAACAGAAACAGTAAGATTCGCTCGCAAAGATACAAGCAATTCAATTGAAGTATTAAACCGAAAGGGAAAGGATTCTCGTGGAATACAAGCAATCCGTTCAGTTCGAACATTTGTTCGCAAACAAAAGATTCAGATTCGAATCAGAAAGCAGATCGAATTCGTGTACTCCTTACCAGTGGAAATCCGACGAGGAACTCCAAAGCGTCGTAGAACCTTTTACGTCGGCATTTAGAGTGATGCTAATTTTATCACCCTACACGCAGTCTCCATTTTCCCTGAATAAATTTCCATATTTCCGAGCCGAGCAGCAGAGAAGTGCCCACGTGCACGTATAAAATATACATCCACAGATTATATTCACCGTATCCGAAATTCATCCTGTCTACGAGATCTGTCAGAATGAAAAGTTACGATTAAAATATCCTATTTAAATCATATTTTTCAATTCAAACGCCATCTCTGTTATTTCATCGAGTAAAATTGATGCATCGTATCGCCTGAAAAATTCAGAAACCACTAATTGTCGTCAATGTGGAGAATTGTTAGAAATTTCTATGTCACGAAGTCGAATTTTTTTTATCGATACCATTGAGCAACTAAAATTGTATTTCTTTATATATGTTTGAAATTTCTATGTCACGAAGTCGAATTTTTTTTATCGATACCGTTGAACAACTAAAATTCAATTTCCTTATATATGTTTGAAATTTCTATGTCACAAAGTCGAATTTTTTTTATCGATACCATTGAGCAACTAAAATTCAATTTCCTTATATATGTTTGAAATTTCTATGTCACAAAGTCGATTTTTTTTTTATCGATATCATTGGGCAACTAAAATTGTATTTCCTTATATATGTTTGAAATTTCTATGTCACAAAGTCGAATTTTTTTTATCGATACCATTGAGCAACTAAAATTGTATTTCCTTATATATGTTTAAAATTTCTATGTCACAAAGTCGAATTTTTTTTATCGATACCGTTGAGCAACTGAAATTGTATTTCCTTATATATGTTTAAAATTTCTACGTCACAAAGTCGAATTTTTTTTATCGATACCGTTGAGCAACTAAAATTGTATTTCGTTCGCGACTGAAGAGAAATTGGGGCGGCGAGCGTTCGTCAGATAACATTACATCTACGGCGGGCAGTGATTCATCTATTTTAATCCATGATTGGGACACGTAATTCAGACTGATAAAGTTTAATGGCAGTAGCCGAGATTCAACGTTCAGAGTTCCACATTGTGTATTACGCAAATGCCCAGTCGAGAGGATATCTCTGGGATTTCGTTGAACCGATTTTCCTGGAATTTTGCTGCCTCAGCTCTTCCTCGTTGTCTATCATAGATTATATTAAGGGGTTCAGAGGGGACTCTGGGCATATTCTCGTTAATTGACAAATTAAATGTTCAAATGCTGGCCCTTTGCACCTCGAAAGATGAAGTAACAGTTCTTTCTACGGTTACACAAACAAAACTTTCTTCAACAGACTTAATTTGCTAACAGAATTAGTTATTCAAGGCTTTCAAATGGTTTCCTTGAGTGCAGAGTTAGATTGTACAGTTATTAAGTAAGCATTAAAAAGAAGATATAGTCGTCAACCCATCTACAACGTGATATCTATATTAAAAGTGTTTTGGAAAAAAATTAAATTTAATTTAATAATAAAAAGTAATAATAATAAAAAAAAATTTAATAATAAAAGTCTGTAATAGTTGTGAACACTTGCATTCGAACATTTCTATTCAATCTCGCACATTAAAATCTAATATCTTTTTTGTTCCTACGAACGTTTGACAACTTTTCTGTCGTCTTTCTATTTCAACCACTTTTTACATTTGTCATTACGCTACATAAATTTTGTCAGAATGATAAATAACCAGCTAATCTGTCTGTACCTTCTAAATCGTAATAACAGTGCAATTTACATATTTCAAACCTTTCCCTTCAGCTACACAGGCTGGTATTGCAATAAATCATGCCCGAGTTCTTTAACATACCTAAGTATTTTCCAATGAGAGATTCCAATGTCGACCGCGCATGACAGTCGAAAAAAAGAATGAAACAAGATTGCACCAATGACAGTGAACAAATTATGACATTACTCACGTTTGAAGGTGCAACTCTGCGCAGAACAAGCCAACTTCGTTTTACAATTTTTACCAAATTTTAATACGTCAAAGAGTTTGATTTATGCTCGCGTACAGTTGCGCCAATTTTCCATCCTTCTTATTTTTCACACCTAATCATTCGCCTGTGGAAGGCTCATATCTGATGTTGCAATCAATGCGTCGCCTCGCAGGTACCACGGTTACAGCACAAAGGACGGCTTTTAATCTTGTCGATTATGAACGCTTGATAAAGAACATGATTCTTGGTTGTTTAGTCGACGTTCTCCGTGACACTCTGGTTCAAATGATTTCTTAATTGATTTGATACTGATATATCGCGACGCCACTACTTATATATTCGATAGCTTTCGTTTTACTTGATAAATAATTTTCACTTAGTCTCGCTTAATAATAAATCAGCTCTGGTACAACGCGAAGCTTAGAACAGTCAGCGTCAAAGCAAAGGAAGTCTCCCAAGCAGCAGGAAACGGCAACGACCAAATGGTTGCACGATTAGGTGATAGACTCTTATGTATTCGATAGCTTTCGTTTTATTCAATAAATAATTTTCACTTAGTCTCGCTTAATAATAAATTATGTCTGGTGCAACGCGAAGCTTAAGACAGCCAGCGTCAAAGCGAAGGAAGTCTCCTAAGCAACGGGAAACGGCGAAGACCAAATGGTTGCGCGATTAGGTGGTAGACTCTTATGTATTCGATAGCTTTCGTTTTATTCAATAAATAATTTTCACTTAGTCTCGGTTAATAATAAATCAGCTGTGGTGCAACGCGAAGCTTAGAACAGCCAGCGTCAAAGCGAAGAAAGTCTCCCAAGCAACGAGAAACGACGAAGACTAAATTGTTGCGCGATGTGTGAATTGTTTTACTTAATAAATAATTTTCACTTAGTCTCGCTTAATAATAAATCAGCTGTGGTGCAACGCGAAGCTTAGAACAGCCAGCGTCAAAGCGAAGGAAGTCTCCCAAGCAACGGGAAACGGCGAAGACCAAATTGTTGAGCGATGTGTGAATTGTTTTACTTAATAAATAATTTTCACTTAGTCTCGCTTAATAATAAATCAGCTGTGGTGCAACGCGAAGCTTAGAACAGCCAGCGTCAAAGCGAAGGAAGTCTCCCAAGCAACGGGAAACGGCGAAGACCAAATTGTTGCGTGATTAGGTGGTAGACGGCGCGCGCAATTAGCCCGGTAAAGTTGATCAACGCGTGACCTCGTCCAGGGACCCCTTCGTGTTCCTGAAATAATCGTGGCGCGGTCGCAAGGGTGGGCAAGAGGTTCGATTTTAAAAATACCGCGGGTAGAACGCGGCAGGAAGCCGCGAGGTCCTCCGCGCGCGTGCATCGCTGTCGAAACCGGAAACGAGCGTGGAGAACGCACCGATATTTGCATACGCCACGAAATCGAGCGGATTAACCGCTTCGGTTATTCACGTTTCGTCAACAGCGAGGCTCTCGACGGAGGAAGATGAAATTTCGTAACGGAGTTTCGCCATTTTCCGAGCGGCGACCGCAAGCACAATGGACTTTCCGCGCGAGAACGGCTCTGTATGGCGATCGTTCTGCCAATGGAATGATATAACGATGACGTCGTATCTTCTACTGTGTACCCACACGTGTTCTTTTCGTGAGATTTTCCGTGGAATGCGAATATCGTTGCGTGGTTGTTGGAAACGTTGGGACGTTGAGAATGATGATTGTTATTGGAGAGACAAGTTGATTCCGTGGTTGATCAGCAGTGGAGATCTTAATGAAGATATCGTCTCTTTTTCTAAACGTTTCACAGTGGTAATTTTATTGTTTGTGTTGACAAAAGGTGTAATTGAATAATGACTCTATTGAGTAGCGATTTTGCAGAAGCGTTTTGGGATCACGTATACACTTGCTGGAGTCGTTTCTTTTATAATGATAACTTAAAACTTGCAGGTATGAAATTGTATATTAATGACTATATTTGTTACCTTCAAACTAAATTCATTGTACATCTGTACAATGAGTTTAGACAGTATTTCTGTGTTTGATAATAACTTTAAAATTCATTTCTTGGAATACTGTTGACGTGTTTCATTGTATTTTATTGAATATCAGTGATATTTAAAAATTTTCTTTTGGTGCAATCTTTCATTTTGACAAACGTCAAAAGCTGTGTTAATCGACAGAAAAGTAATCAAATTTTTTATCAAAGGAGTTCAATTTTCTGGTACACTTCAGGTCAGGTGTCTGGTACACACAGATCTTTCTCATTCTAAATAATCAAATAAAGAAATAACTAAATCTTCGATGAAAATACAATTTTCTAAAATTATAAAAATATATTTATCTCAATTATTAGACATACAGAAACCCATCTCAAATAATTATAAACATTTCTCACATCACATTACAATATTATACAGAGTATTCAAAAAATATTGAAGCTTCAGGAACGTATAATATAAAAATGAAACCAAGAAAGATAAAAATTATATTAATGAATAAGAAAAAATAATTTCGAAATTAAAAGTCGTCTTCATCGGTGAATTATTACCTCTGTTCACAACATGTGTTCAATATGGCCGTTTCAGCTCGTTTCAGTACACGCTTCGATACGTTTCCTCGTAGAAACAAGCACACGTTGAAAGAATCCTAGCTTTTTTTAATCCCTCGACAGCGGTTTTCGATTTACTGTCTCAACTCATCCAAGGAGGTATACAACTGGTTCACTGTACAACATATTTTTTTAAGTGCCCACATAGATAAAAGTTCAACGAATTTAACTCTGGAACTACATCTTGAAATCACTGTCTAATCTCACCAAATTTTAATTTTATCTACAGCGACATAAATACATATTAAGGACTTCAACTTTTTTTTTAATTTTCCTAGTTGATGTTATAATTTAAGAAATTGCAGAAAAAAAATTTCCCAATATAGTTTCATTAATTTTTTCAAGTTTTCTGAATCGTCAAAGATCTCGCCTGCTTTTAATATCATAAAAGTACATCCAACATACAATTAATTTAAATCAGATGACAAATAATTTTGTAAAATTAATAAGTGGCTAATTGGAAAATATTAAAATGTCACATATATCTGCAAACATAAAAGTTCTTTAATATTTCCTGTTTACGATGCGTAATGTGGTCTTGTTATTCAGTTGCGAAATCATAATTGAAAACACTTGTAACAGTATCGTGATTTTTATAGCCAAGTATCAAGACTTTTTCGTTTGCTTTGATAAGCACTACATGTGTGTTCCTGAAGCTGAATCCCAACTTTTTTCGGCCACTCTGTATACATGTATGTACGTACACACCTGTTTCACATTAATTATGATAAAGTATGCGTATCTGTATATCTAAAACTAATTTTATACGCTTACCTTGGAGACGTAAAAATGGTACTTTCCCATCGCATTCCAAAGAGCGACATGATGAATCGATGGTCTGCGTCTAAATTGTTATAAGTCGATTTATGGGATGTTTTCTTCTAATTAAACACAGATAACAAGTATTTTTTTCCGAATGTGCTTAAATTATATCCATTTCAAAGTAGAATTAAATTTGGGTTCGCAACGCGTACAAATATTTCGTTTGAAAAATTAAATAATGTCAATTAAGGTAATGAAAAATTGTTTATGTAAACTAATGGTTACAAACCAGTCGTGCATATTACTACAAAAAGTAAACAAAATGTTTAAAGAATTATTCTCATGTATAAGTTTCTCATGAATCTTGAAGAAATGGCAATTCTTCTTAACTATTCTCTTTCTTCTCTGATATGATATTTATAATGATTTCATAGCAATATAAAGTTCAGCAATAACAATCGTCAGAACTCCTCCTCCAAAATCACTAATCAATTCTAATCTCCTCTCAGAGGGGACCAAATAATGCATCACTGGATATAGTAAATAAACTATTTAATTAACACTAATTAACAGTAATACTTTTATACATCATACAAGGAGACTTCATAGCGAAACGAATCTATTCAAATGTGGCTATTAATATTTTTTAATAGAATAATTGTTAACATTTCGCACTTGCGATTTCCACAGCAGCAATTGCGGTTCTAGCTTGTAACTTAAGAACAATCCTCACTCAAGACGCATTAATTCCTATGATATTTATAATGATCTCATGTCAATATAAACTTCAGCAAAAACAATCCTCAAGTAACACACATTTATCAGTACGATTGTCCCTAAAGTAGTGTTCTCGACAACGGCAACCGGCACTTTTCTCATCCTCGCAATCCTGAAACAAATTTTCATTCTATCATTATGGTACGAATTTTCCATATCAAAGGTATTTACTTGATGCGAACAAATATATTTGTTGCATCGTTTATCGCCATTTGTATGGCTTTCGAGTGAATTCTGTTTAAGTGTAGACTTATATCGCCTCCGTGTGTTTCTTCTTAAGACATGTGGATTCGTTATTTGGAAATTCTAGAGAAGTAGGCGATTGATTCCTACTTAGCTGACAAATGCATAGTACAAAGTATACAAATACACTTACACAGAATGTGAATAATGTAGGGTCCTCGCAATTCGGTTCACACGCCCTCCCGCGAGTCCGCCACGTTTGGTTTGCTGGACAAGCGTTCTTAGAAGTGCTTTTGCTCTTTTTTGACTTCGTGTCCGTTTGAACTTTATACAAGTTTATTTTTAGATCAATTATTCGTGAAAAGTAAGTGAAAATAATTAGACAAGGTACTCACAAGTAATCATTATAGCAGAAAGAAGCACAAATATCACAACGTATCGATACATGATAACTCAATGGCGTCGTTTCGATCCACTCGTTACAACCTCACCTCCGTTTCTAACATCCACCGTTCTCATCTCCTCGACTTTTATAACCCGCTTTCCGAGCATTTACATGCATCCTTGGGTTTCATTGTCCCAGCAATCGGTCGATGACTAACTTTCTTGCCATTATTATTGCGATATTGCTAGAATCTAGGTATTCTACATTTTACTTGGTAACTATTCAACAGAAATATCTTCACGCTCGTCGGACGTGGAATAAATAACTGTTGACTTGGATAAGATGAAAGATAGACGAGTCGCGTTTGTTATATAATTTAATGGCGTTTCAAATGTAATTGTAATTGCTTATGCGTCAGCTGTGGAAACGCGAGCACTCCATTTTGTTTAGACATGTTTCGGTTAGATTTATGAGAAAAACACACAGTTTTATGGAATTTACTAGCGTTATTATATATATAATTGTACTTGATATTAAGATATTAAGCTACTGGAAAATTTATTCTTGCATAACGGGTGCTCATATCGCTATATTAAGCCTTTACACTCTGCATCTTCCTATATATTAGCTACCAGCAACAGAAGACTTTCATTTCAGTAGAAAATTTGAAGGAAACATACATTTCTAAGAAAGTTACAACGAAATGAGTTTAATTTCCAAAATCGTTAATCAATTCTGATGTCCTCTCAGAGGAGACCAAATAATACATCACTGAATATAGTAAATGAAATATTTAATTAACACTAATTAACAGTAATACTTCTATACATAATACAATGAGACTTCTTAGTGAAACGAATCTAATTAAATGTGGTTATTAATATTTTTTAATAGAATAATTCTTAACATTTTGCACTTGCGATTTCCACAGCAACCATCGCGGTTCTAAGCTATAACTTAAGAACAATCCTCGCTCAACACGCATTTATCGTTGTTTGGATCCCTGAAGTAGTTGGCCCCGCATCCGCAAGCGCCAGAAGGAAGACAAATCTGAAAGAAATGCGTCTCACCTCGAATAAAGAACTCAAAACGCGCATCATAATCGAAAAAGCACTTACTCGTGGACAAGCTACGAATTTCACGTTGCATTGTTTCTCGCACAAGTTCCCGCACCGCATCCAAGTTTCGTTCACTGGACAAGCTGGCGTTGATTGCGCCTGGACTCCATTTTCCGTTTGATCTAATGATATCACGTCGGTTACTCGACACGATTACAGATGGCTATTGTAAATATGTTAATTGACTTGATATGTAAATTGCTCACAAGTAACAAACAGCACAGCGAGCAGCGCGAAGAACGTGACGATTCGTAGCATGGTTGACTGGTATCGTTCGCCTTCCCAGTTCACTTCCGTTTCTGATCCCACCCGGTGCCGTCGGTTCTTATACGCCGTTTTTTTCCCGCTAATTCACGCGCGACCTCGACTCTGACGTCCCACTGTCTCAGCGAACAATGTATTATTGATAACGAATTAATACTCTTGTTTGCATAATTAAGTGCGAGCAGTTAAGGACCGAGAAAATGGTAATTGTTTCGTGCGAAATGTCGTGGTCAGCCACGTTTCCTTGGATAATTAATTTGGTGACGATACGGACATTAAAATAGCCAGAAATTGTGGGAAAACTGTGCAGTATAAATATATCAAGCTGGAAAAGTGCGATATAAGACGTTGATACGTGCGTTGGCAGCTTGATTTTGTTAAGTATACAGCTGTGGCCACAGAAATGGCACCGCCTCCACGATACCAGTGTTTTTTGGTTCAATAGTCATGTGAGTGACGATCGTTTGTGTTATTAGGTATTAACGAAGATGAAATATTAGAGATAAGACGATTTAATCTAGATACAGTGTTTGCGATGTGTTATACTTTTTAATCAGTGATGCGATTTTATTGTTACTGTGGCTCATGTTCGTCATGTGTATATTTTTCATCTATTAATAATGTTATATCAAATATTGTCTGCAGATTTTTTGAAAGAAAGCACAAAGAGCAATAATATTGGAAAGTAATTACACATCTCATGAGAGTTGAGAAACAAGTAACAAACAGCACAGCGAGCAGCGCGAAGAACGTGACGATTCGTAACATGGTTGATTGGTATCGTTCGCCTTCCGAGCTCACTTCCGTTTCTGATCCCACCCGGTGCCATCGGTTCTTATACGCCGGTTTTTCCCGCTAATTCACGCGCGACGTCGACTCTGACGTCCCACTGTCTCAGTGAACACTGTATTATTGATAACGAATTAATACTCTTGTTTGCATAATTAAGTGCGAGCAGTTAAGGACCGAGAAAATGGTTTACCAAAACGACAGAATGATCTTATATTCCTTCATATTTTGAATCACAATAGTCTAAATATTTAAACAAGTCTAAAAAGAATATTACACTGAAACTGCTCAATCCTCGCGAAATAAAAGAAGACATCGAATTAAAGTTTCCATTTTAGTGTTCGTTAAAAGTGACTGCAAGCTTTAAAATAAGATGCATAGAATCTTTAGTCTATCATACCTACTCGATTACAATAGGTATTTGAAACACTCAGCTTCTTTTAATCATCTTCAAAAATTAATTTTATTCAAGATCTGCATAAAATTTTGATTAAATACCTCTATTAAATACCTCCATTAAATAAAAGAGAGATGTCACACACAGAAATTTTATTTTCAATTATGTAATACATTCAGATTATTCTAGCATAGAATTTAAAATCACTACAGTACATTAGAATTAATTGAATAATATCACTGCGATACATAATGTAGAACTTGATAATAACCACTTGATAATAAAATTAATATTTTCAAACGAAGATACATAAATGTCAATACACATTTACAATCGTTACAAAAATGTATTTGACTTTAACTTATGGACAATCCTGTAACAAAACACATTCATTGTTGTCTCCATCTCTGTAATAATTAGCAGCACATCCGCAGGAACCAGGAATAATGCAAATCTGAAACAAAATTCATTTCTCCTGTTAAAATAACTGTTTTCTCACAAACAAAACGTCATAAATTAAAACATTCACCTCTGGGCAAACTCTGTTGTGTGGCATACTGCATTTCCCTTCGCACAGATTCCCACAAGTCCACCAAGTTTGGTTCACTGGACAACGTGGCGTAGACTCCGATTCGGCTCCAGTTTCTGTTTGATCTAATAATTCAAGTTTTGTATTCATTATTCTTTATTATATATTAATAATCTATATCTTAAATATAGATCACTTACAAAGAGCAAACACGACAGCAAGCAGTAATAAAACTGTAACGGACCGTGACATGATGACTTCGTTTGTCAGCTTTCGAGTTCTTTTCCACTTCTAATACTGGCGCCATCGATGTCGACGGCTTTTATATCGTTGTTTATCGCACAAATTTATGAGAGATCTTCGCGTACGTCATTTTGTTGCCTCAAGAAACATTTGATAATGAATTAACGCGTTTGTTCAACTGAACGCTATATTTTCCTTGTATTATGTAATTGTTGGAGTAATAACAGTTATTTTAAGGAAAGTGGAATACCCGTTTCCGTTTTGCGAGTCGAAGTAGTCGATTGCGAACAACTAGTTAGTTTAGTTTATTTTAGTAGATCCTGTCCAACATTTTTAATTCTTTAAAATAGTATTGTGGGTCTTTAATTAATTGTGAATAGTTAATTAATTTAATTTATTTAACTAGGATTGATCTCGTGGAGTACTTTTCGTTTTTTAAGATAGTATTGCGTGTTCGTGTGCAGAATTATTAAGAGATTTAATTGTAATAAGTGTTTAAATTATGTTTAATTAATACATCACTCAGTAAGTATTATGTAGTTACTAATAATTTTGAAGAATATTTATATACCTTTATAATAATTAAGAAATTGTGTCCGACAAAATGATCTCGTACTCTGATTCGCAATTTCTTTGCATATGTCGAATTATTATTCCAAACATTTAAATAATTACACGAACAAGAAGAAGAAGAAGAAGGCTAAAGCTACACAGATTTCGTGGAACAAAAAGAAAAGGACATCGAATTAAATTTTTCTGTTGAAAGCATTTTATTGTAGCATACAATTCAATTACTTCCAGAATACATTAAGTGTATACGCAATAGAGTTTATATAATAAAAACTGGTTATGGATGTAAATGTATATCATTAAATTTATCAAAAATATTCCAGAAATTCATATTGCTTAACAGAGATACATGCAAGGACAGTTGAATTTCAATTTTATACGATTAGTTTTCAAGGACAATCATTGGCCAATATGCATTTATTATCATTTTCGTTTCTGAAATAGTTAGACCCGCATCCACACGAGCCAGTAGGGACGCAAATCTGAAACAGATCGATTTGCACCATTAAGAAGACGAGTTCTCTAACAAAAATAACTATAATCACGGTATAACAAAGACGCTCACAGCCGGACACGGTCTCAAGGGCATGCTGCACTTCGGCTCGCACAGGTTTCCACAGGACCACCAGGTCTCGTTCACTGGACAAAGCGGCACGGGTTCATCTTGAGCTCTCGTCTCCGTTCCGACTGTTTGAGAAAACGTTGCGTTGGCAAAGAACACGAGTGGCTGTTAAAAGGTTGCAATTTAATGCAAACAGTTACTCACAAGCGAGAAGCACCACAGCGAGTAGGACGAACACTGGCACGAGTCGAGACATGATGATTCCGCCGGTTTCGCTCCGTGTGGCAACTTTCGAGATACTCTCTTGCTTCTCACGGCCATACCACAGATGTCGTTGCCTTTTATACTCTGCCATTTTACTGTACGCGACCTCGTCGTTACACGCTGTACCGCAGCCTCGACAAACAGTTGATAATGAATTGTTTCACTGGCGGCATCAACAATTTCCTGACGATCATTAAGTTAATGTCAAAATGTTTTTAATAATGCTTGTCTTAAGGCAAGGTAAAACGATCGGTTATATTTTATCGGTTGATTTAATTTGAGATTGGTATATTCTTCTGGCGACAGAAAAGAGAAGTATAATTTTGAATGAATTCATTGAGAATGGTGGGGAAAGATATTTTGTAACAGGTATGAATAAGTTCGATGTTCTTTATTAATTACAGATTTAAAAAATGCGATATTTCTCAACCCTTCGAGACAACACCTTTGCAATCCCTATAGTCATGGTGGTTGCGCAGAGGATCACTGACTCTGACCCTTTTAACCAATTTGCTATCTTTTACCAATATAGTCGTGACGAAGAAACGTTAATATTTTGGCCATCAGTTCAATGTACCTGGAGTATTCATTCATAATAGTTTATTCTCTCTCAGGACAGTTTAAAATGGCCACATATACTCTGTGTTTGACGAGTCTCGTTATCGCTCACTTTTTGCGACACTTCTTAAAGGATACACACTTCTCTACGAGGTCAAATTGTCAATAGATTAATTTTATATTCCGTTGCTTTGACATTTTTATAATTTATACAAAAATTTTCATTTCTTCCAACTACTACAATCGTTCTTTTTGCACATATTAGCGAGACATACATTTTACAATTAATAGTAGCCAATTTCGAGTGTCGAAAATTGGAGGTGAATTCTCGCATTATTGAATAAAATACACTAGAATTTCCCAGAAAAAATTTATTGCCGTTGATTCAAAATAAGAAACATAGTATTATTAATGATTTAGAACACAATTGACGTTTAGTATTCGCATCTATAATTTTGACGAAAGATAAGCTGATTTTAATATTAGATAGCAAGATCTACCCGCTCGATTGGAGGACAATCTTGGGGTAAAATGCAATTTTCTCCTTCTCTGAGGTAGCCTTGTGCGCATCTGCAGGCGCCAGCGCCGCTAAACTCACGCGGGTTGCAAACCTAAAACAATGTCGTCCGCATCGTTCGATCACTAATTTCCTAATATGATAAATCTATATTACTGTTTCCTATACTTACAAAGCGACAGTATATGTTTCGCAGGAAACAGGTCCGTTCGCACATTCGACCACAAGCAAACCATGTCTCGTTTACTGGGCAAGCTGGCGTGGACTCAGCTGAAGCACTAGTTGTCGTCTGAACTGGCGAACCAAATTTCGCATTGGTCAGTTTCACATAATCTAAGTAAAAATTGTCTAACTCGTAACACGATATAAACTACTTACGAACGAAGAGCATTGCAACAGCAAGTACGCAGAATACGACGAATCGAGACATGACGATATCGTTTCGTTTGACACCTTTCAAACTCACTCTCAATACTGTCGTTAATGTCGTTGAAGATTTCGATTTTTATACCCGCGTTTCCTCATTAATTTACGTGCGACCTCGTATGTGTCGGTCTGCAGTCTCAGTAAACAATTGATAACGAATTAATGCGCTGTTAAACTATCGACACGTGCAAGGAATTATCCTTTTCGAATATTAAAAATATATTCTCCTGAAATACCAAACGTATGCCTTGCATTAAGAATTGTTGGTGAATTGTGCTTGCTTTTGTGACATCCACAGATCTTCATAATGAAATAAATGAATGAATAATAGAATATTAGCGAATTCGAAACGCTAAAATTGCTCAATTGCACATGTTTATTGTAGTTTTTACACTGAATTGCATGAACAGGTCTCAATGCCGACACCTGTAATTTGTACAGAGGTTAAACTATCTTTTAATATCAATTATTCACTGTACTGTTAGTAGTTCCTGGGCAATCTTCAGGTAATACACATTCTTCGATTTCATTGCATGCGACATAGCCGGATTTACATTCACATAGGTAGATTGGGTTCGGTGGACATCCAATCTGAAATAAATTTATCCATTGTATCGAGTCACTAATTTCTTCACATAAAAATAAATTCAGAACGGTATCAAACACTTACATGAACACATCTACCTGTGTAGAAAGGCCCTAGCAAAGTTTCGTTGACTGAACAAACGACTCGGTTGGGCAATTGTTGGGTATTGGTTTCCTGTCCAACTGGTAACATAAGTTCCGCGTTGGTAAATTTTACAAAAAATGCAGATTATGAAATATCATTGCCGGGAGATAACTTAAAGATACTTACAAATGAAGAGCATCGCAACGAGCACGAACAGCGCGATGAATCGAGGCATGATGATTTCAATGCGATTCACTTTCAATTTTAATGGTAACGCTAACTATCTTGACGGTTTTTATACCCTATTTTCTTCGTGCACGCGCGATTACGTCCATATCTAGACTAATTTATTCTTTTTTTAGTTAATTGCAAACAATTTCCTTGTTCTCTTTGAATATCAACGAACTGATAAATGACAATTGCAATTACAGATATTATGCTTGCCCATAGAACTGTTGGAAAAATAGAATTTATTGTGTTGCTTAAACGTATCAACTTTGTTCCAACTACACTCTATTGATTAACAGTTAACAAGGTTACAGTTGGAATAAAGCTGACATGTTTAAGCAACACTATAAATTCTGTTTTTGCAACTGTTCTATAGATAAGCATAGCTGATTATTACCTAACTTAACTTAGTAACAATTATTTTCTGAACTCCTGAAACTCCTTCTGAATTAGAAAAACACTAGAACCTAAAGTACAATCAATGAACGGTTCTCCAAAATGGCCGACGGACTCAAAGAGTAACTCGACGAAAAACGTAGTTAAAAACCCAAGCAGCTTTTGCCAGTGCCTCGAAAAAAGATCGTACTGAGAATGCAACTACTTATAAATACAAATTTCGTGGCTATTTCTAGCTCAGTTTATTATCGAAATTCTGTCTTATTGAAAAATCCGTGTTCGTTGAAGCTTCTCATTACGAGCGGAACAATCGAACGTGAGCATCGCGTGCACCACGATCTAAGAGACGTTTCGAGTAATGCACTTAGGTATTGGCCACACAAGGAGCCCTCTGCTGGTTTCATGGTCGTTTCACGCCTATGCACATGTGCATTTCGCGAAACGCCGCGCAAGAGAGCCGGTGATTATCGCGTCGGAAAACTCGAACGCGAAGAAAGCGTTCCCTAGCGAGGCGTTTCGCGAACCGGAAACACACCGTTGTCACGACGAGGAAGGAAACGGACTGCGAGGCGAACACGTAAAATACGTCTCTTCTTCAGACGTTTTAGTTTGAGATTAGTTTGCACATTGTGACATCATTAATTGTTGGTTCACAGTTAAGGTAGAGAATATGCTTCAGTTTGAGATTAGTTTGCACATTGTAACATCATTGATTATTGGTGCAAAGTTAAGGTAGAAAATACGCTTTAGTTTGAGATTAGTTTGCACATTGTGACATCATTGATTATTGGTGCAAAGTTAAGGTAGAAAATACGCTTTAGTTTGAGATTAGTTTGCACATTGTGACATCATTAATTGTTGGTTCACAATTAAGGTAGAGAATATGCTTTAGTTTGAGATTAGTTTGCACATTGTGACATCATTAATTGTTGGTGCAAAGTTAAGGTAGAAAATACGCTTTAGTTTGAAATTAGTTTGCACATTGTGACATCACTAATTGTTGGTTCAAAGTTAAGGTAGAGAATACGTGTTTCTTCGAACACGTGTCATGTAGGTTTTCCTGTTCGAAAAATGATCTCTTCTGTAAAGAAACTGCGGAATTCATGGTATTAGTATAATTCGAAATTCTTGGATTCGTGTGCGGTCCACGTTCCACGCGTCTGCTCCTCGTTGCGCTTATTCGCTTTATCGTTGCTGCAAGATTCTTGCGGAGCAGTAACTTGTATCGTATTCGACATCGAGACACGAGGTATGCTTTTGAGGGAATTGGCTTGGAATTTGGAATTCTTAGAGAGACTTGTTTACTTTTATAATTTTTACAATATCATCCTCTTTTACATTAAAGCTGATTAACAAGAATTACACGTTTCATTGAATTCTTTATAAATAATATTTTTCATTTTATAATAAATATTTTCCCATGACACACATCCAAATATTAAATATAATATATCTATCATAAAATGTATTGTTTCTAAAAGAATTGCGCTTCTAATGATATCTAAAAATAATGAAAAATACTAAAACTACTCAAGAAATTAGAATCACCGTACAAATTCTGGTTCCACACTTCGTCGTGAAAGTACCAAAATGGTCGCATGGACGCTGAAAGATACGTACCATCGAACGATAGAAAAGAATGTAACATAGTAGAACTGAAATACTAGATAGAAATGATGTGTACACGTATTGTTCACACCCAGTGCACCTGCAATTTTATATTCTACGTATTACGTGTTTCTTCCGTTGATCGTAACCGTACCGTAGTCTCAGTTTAAACGCAAGCAACTTAACAGTTATGCTCAGAAACGATCAACCATAGGCCACGTCACGACCCGTCCATGATTTCTTCCCGCGCAGAAGAGACGCGTCGGAAATAAACTTCGTCTGAAGTCGTTTCTCCGAAAGGGGCATCTGCCTAGAAACGGGAGAATTTTATTTCGTCTTTCCGGAAGCGTTGTTTTCCTAAAACCGAGGAACCTAAACAGCACACCGATTCCACGACACCTGCATCCACCGACCAGCTCTATTATTGTGCACTTTCTACGACTCGTCTGCAATCAGGCGAACTTCCCTGCTATATTTATCAAAGCTTGAAGTAATTTTTTACGAGCTATTGTTTCCATACATTCTATATAATTGCTCAATCAATGCTTAATTTATATTTGTATAAAATTTATAATATTCAAAATGGTGTACCCCTTAAACCTAATGTTAAAGGACCCAAAACTATATAATGAATACTATAAACATGTGTATTGTTAATATCTGTTGAAATGAGTATCTACCGTCTGCTAAACATTTATACAAATTGTAAATCAAGATGGAAAAAATTCTCATCGGATTGCAAACGAGCGTGAGTCGCTCATAGAGGCAAAGAGAACGTCCGTTCTCTAAATGTTCGTATCTCGTTCAGACTTCGAATTCACCTAAAATTAAACTAGCTTCCGTTCTCCACGAAACGGCCTTAGAACGATTCAATTTACATAAAGATCGAAGATATGCTCGTCCTTTATCTATGGAACGCGAGTAACAGAAGAGTGACTCGTTAAAAGCCCACCAGGTAGACCTCCTCGATAGCCGATCGAGACAGGTTAGGGCCGCCGTACCGCGGCTCGCCTAATTAAACCTATCGCGCAATTAGTAGGAATCTAATTGCTCGAGCAGTTTCGCAACAATGCGCGAACCTGATTTTCCACTCGTTTCATAATTAAACGAAAGGAAAAAGGGGAAGAGGATGATTACGATGAAGAGGACCAAGTGGAAAAAGGAAGAAAAATAAGATGAAGCTGAAGAAGAAGACCAAGAAGAAGAAGAAGATGATGAAGAAGACGATCAAGACGCGGAAAAAGCGCATCTAGAAGAAGAAGAAAATGTGGAAGAGGATCAAGAAGAAAAAGAAGATGGAAAAAAGGACCAACCAAGAGAAGAAGGTGGAGAAAGGAATCAAAAAGGAGGAAAAGATGGAGAAGAGGACCTAGCAGAAGAAGGTAGATGGAGAGGAGGATCAAGGAGAAGAAGAAGACGAAGAAGAGAAGCAAGCAGAAAAAGAAGAAGCAAGGGAAGAAGAAAGAAAGGAAAAAGGCGTAAAGCACCGTGAGGCTGGTGCACATTCATGCGAGGCAAAGTGCGCGCGTATGACGCCTCTGTGCGCGGTATATAAATGGCGTAAAGGCGTTTACGCGGTCGATGGGGAGCCAGAGGAGAGGACAGTAACCCACGAGGAGGAACGTTTCTGTCTCATAAGCGTTCGCGGTGCGTTGCACTTAAATATAGTCGACGCATAGAGGAGGAAGGCGGATAGAGAAAGCCTCGGAGGAAAAAAGAGGGTGCGCGTGTACGTGTGCGAGCGTGGAAAGAGAGGGAAAACCGTCGTAGAGAAGTGTCAGGGGGGCTGCGGAGGGCAACAGCGCAATATAAATTATTGCATGAGTCAATCCTCAAAGTGGCGCGTATTTTCAGGCGACGTTCGTTTTTCACGACAGTCCCATTATTCTCTTTTCGCGCGGCGACTCGCTGCTAACTTGAAAGTAGTACACTCACGGATTCGTTAGGTCGGAAGCGTTTTCGACTCTTCGCGTGCCGCTCCTCCGCGTTGAAGGAAATGGCGCCACGCTTCGTGTCGGTTCGCGAGCTCTTTTCTACGGTATTGTTACCTTAAATTCACCCTTTCGCAAGTCAATTTCATCCCTTATAGAACGAAGCATTTTCATAAAATGTGTCAGCTGAGTACATCGTTTATTTTTTCATCTTGAGACAAGAAGGAACGTATAATTATTATGTTGGCAATTATCTATGTAAAAAAGAAAATGGAAAGCGAATGGGACACACGTGACTGCGAAAAATGTTGTCACGCTGTTTCCAATTTAGATTTTCACCAAGAACGATAATTCGTAAACATGAAAAACTAAAAATACTCTGAAGATAGGAAGTGTTATTGTACGAACAAGGTAGTGAATCAATTATACGTGCATTTATTGCTTGTACGGCTGCTTTTACAGTCCATGATAAGAGTAAAAGCCACTTATGATTTCATAATTTTCGCGTTTACAGTTCCTCGATGAACACATACATTATACGTGATAATTACTGCGATAACAACGGCTTGGACAAAGAAAGTGCTTAAAATTGCAAATTTTGTGACGAGAAAGCAATGCAACGAAGCTTTTGAAACAAGTAGTACGTGCAACATAGACGAAAGCAATTAATGAAAAATTGATTTCTTAATAATATTCCTTCTTCGTTTCTAATGCCACCTCGATTGTAATATATGATGTATAATTCTTTCAATTGTAAAGACAAGAAGAAATGTTCGAAACAAGAGTTCGATTTCCAAATGGAGTTATTAAATTTTCAATGAGAGAAGAAATGGATGCGTACTGAAAATTGGTGACAAATGCTTTTAGAGCACAATACTATCAGCTTTATTAACAGAAGCGTACTCGATCCATAAATCAAAGCGACATTAATTCCTCCCTGCTTCAAATGCATCGCGAAAAGCAAACTGACCCTCTTTCATGTCTCGATTTAGACTTTAGACTAATGACAGTGTTAAGGACACTTATCATTTAATGTCAGTTTACTATTCATACTACCGTTTACACGACTGTGAGAATTTTAACGATAACTCTGTCTCGACGATGTTTGTTTACATTATCAACTGATTCAGTACGGTTCTGTTAATAAAGCTGAGGATACTCCATTCGAGAAGCGTTCACCACAAATCTTCAGCTACGTCCAGTTCTATAATTTGTTTCTATCCATTAATCTTTTATTTGTCACATAAGTTCTTTTAGTTTTCCTAAAATTGCAGAAATGTTAGAAAAATTCGTAGTTCGTCAAAGTTACAGCGTGTCTCATTTTGAAATATAAATTTTCTTACGATTTCTGGTGAATCATAGAAACAAGTGGAACTCACCTATTGATCGACGCATTAACTTGATCCATCGCACAAATATCAACACAGACCTCGACTGGAGAACGAAACGATTGCCAGGAAGTAATCATCCTGTTTCTCGTTTTCAGTCACTGACTGTCCGACGTCATTGTTTGACCAGCTTTTAACACGTTCAACCAGGCTCGAGCTACGATCGAAGTGTTGCGCGTTGCGACACACCGCGGTGCTTTAAAAAAAGCATAGTTTACACGTTTCACGCTTCGTGGCCATTTAAACGCGCATAGCAATTATGTGTGACAGTCAAACGTGTTGACAGTCGAAAAGTATGAACTTCTTGTTAATGTTGAATTCCTTTTTTTACTGTGAAGACATCGGTTACTTATACTCGTATATTTTAAGTATATATCTATATATCGACCCAATTAAAATGTAAATTAAATCTGATTAATAATGCAGTAATTAGAGCAGAGTGGTCGCATGTGATTTTTATATTGAAAAAAATATTTCAAAAAATACTCTACTGTATAATAATATACTATATAATTCTCAATTAAATATTAAAAATCCGATAGACGTCGTTCATTGAACCATGTGACGAATTTTACATAAAAATTTTTCTAATTCTCCTTTCTTCAATTGTTGGATAAAAAATTTCGCGTACAAATATAAAATCACTTTCACTTAGCAATGCCAACCGATCGACGTGGAACCCTCGCACGATATTCCACCAGAGCAGAACCAATTTGAAACTTATTACACTTATATCAGGCATTCCCGTCTCTAAGAGAGCGAACGATCAATACGTTATTCCATGTGAACACGAGGAACGAAGGAATGCAATGGTCTCGTTAAGATATCATAATAGCAGAATATGGCTAAATCGTGCTGCAGCCAAGTTGGATCGAGCTTAGCCGATGCTGATCGAGATCACGCGTTAAAACGAACGTCCCGATTTCTTTTGCTGGACGCGACGATCTCGCGCAGCTGTTTTCTCGTTGATATCTCGAAATTCATAGTAGTGCTGGACGTACCACGAACTTTTGTCAGTCTGGTCGAAATTTTGCTTAAAGAAGATAAATTTCTGAAACATCTGAGTTTAATTTCGATATTAATAACCAATATTGTTTGTCCAATAATTTACATAACTTTGATATAACATGAAAATAGGTATTTTCATCAAAGAATTGTCTCTTTTAATCTAAAAGTTTAATTAAAAAAAAAATTAGGGTCACAATTTTATTTAAATTAAAGATAAAAGATAAATAATTGAAACAAAGAATTTAATTGTAAAAAATTATTGTTCGTCTACAATTCAGATAAAATCGTGACCCACATCCGACCAGGCTGAACAATTAAATTCAGTTTTAATGAAAATCTTTGCTCAGAACTCGTAGTAGAGAATCTCACTGATCCTTTGTTGTAATAAGGATCGTTTAACGTTCCGATTCTACGGAATGGGTGTTTCATTAGGATTGATGGAATTATAGTGCGCGCTATCCGTAGATCGCCTATGCAATCGGCTGGCTACGGTGTAATTGCACACAAACCCCTGTCGGAATCACAGCCACGGATCGCTCGGATTTATCGGGTGTTGCGCAACGCCGTCAATTTTGTTAATTCAGTGCTGCGGAGCTAGCACCGGAATGCAGATAGAAGCTGTTCGCGCTGGAGGTGCTTGAATCGCGTGAAACTCGTTTTATTAGAGGCGTCCGGGGTTTTCAGATCGGATCGCGGAAAAGCTATTTGCATAGAACCTCGCGGTGAAACTCTACGAATGAATTGTCTGTTCCTCTTTCGTTCGTTCTTACTGTTCAAAATTTTCATTCCGTTAATTGCAATTTTTTATAGATTTTTCAATGACGCGATCTCCTACTCAGACAATTGTCAATTCGAATTTCATGAATTCCTCCATACTTTGTATTTTAAAATGTAATATGTGACAGAATTTATAAAGTGAATTTATAAGTGATTTTATATTTGTACGCGATATTTCTGATTAAACAATTGAAGAAAAGAAAATCAGAGAAAACAGAGAAATTAGAACCTAGTAAAGTGATCAACCAAACAAGAGAAAAGATGAACAAAAATTTCTGTCATTAAAACTTCGAGGATTAGCGAGAATAAAAATATAACAAAAAGGTCAGAAACAATATTGAACCGTTCATTAACAAGAGCTATAACCATGAAACAAAAAGGGGAATTGAAACGATCCATTCAACTCGTCTCAACCTACAGCCCCATGGAATCCAAAATATTTACATTTCGCAGACCACCGAATAACGCGCAAAAAAAAGCTAAGAAGCGAACAAAAACGAAGCAAAACGGTGAAGCAAAATGTCGCAGATTTGTACGCGTCACGTGCCGCGCGAAGTAGGCGAAGTCTCTCACCCCTCCGCGCGAGGCGGTATATTTTGAACGTTGCGTGGCGGAAGCTTTTCCAAAAAGACCGAAAATGTGCACGGGAGAGTCCACGACCGCACCAAAACTAAATATAACGCAACCCAGTCCTTTGTAGAATGCACTGCGATTTACTCGCCGCTCGCGAGCAGCCTTCCGTTCGCCACAATTATTTCTCGCGAATTATCCAGCCGACTATTTCGCGGGGAATACCCTCGAAGAGATAGCAGCGTCGTTCTTCGATTACTTCGAACTTGGTCGCTCGAACGCGCGGGATTAACCTGAGTGAGAACGGAATTCGAGGTCGAATCGAGGGGACTTTTATGTCGCGAGTGAGTCCTGCCTGTCTTTATCCTCGCGATCGCGTAATTTCATGAACAACAATTGGGTCGACTCGTTCGATCAGATTGCGAGAGGTGACGGAAGTTATCGGTCGGATGTATTATTGGAAACGGAATTTGTTTTCTGTTTGCTTGACTTATCGGTTTGTTTGCATTCTTGGAATGTGCTTGAATAAATAAATATTATTGGTATTATGATTCTGGGATTTATTGCTGGGCACAGAGTGAAATGAGATATCTTTAATGTTCCAATTTATTGTTTTCAATGTTATAATTGAATTTAAGAGGAACTGGTTGAACGTGGAGTTTCAGGCAAATTATTCGTCGAGGGTTTCAAATAGAATATGTTAAATGGGAGTTAATTAGGATAAAATGTGGACTGTGACTTGGTCGGCAAAAGGTTAAATATCATTTGACATTTCTGAAAGATATGTACGTACGTCTTGAGATATGTTAAGAAAAGATAAATATAGCTCATTGTTTTCACGTTTAAAAACTTCACAACCCGAATTAACATTTTTCATTTACACACGACATCGCAAAAAATATCGACAAGTGCGACATGATTAAAAAATCTCATTTTCAGATAATAAATGCAAATATAATTTAAAAAAAATAAACATAGTAAATATATAAATAAACATTACTTTCTTCCATTAGCATAATCTCGCAACATGGTTGTTACATTCAGCTACTAATTTTGAATGCGCATATTCAACGGGAAGCAAGATAAAAGTGAACGTAAATGGCATTAAAGAAACCCACACGCGTAAATTGCAGTATTCGCCGGCTGGCTTCGCTCCCACGTAATTTTCCTAATTCAACAAAAAACCAATTAACCACGGTCCGACAAGCAATTCGCAACATCCTTGCGCGCCGGCTAATTGATCAATGGACCGTGTGCACCGCTGAATTTCTTCGACTTCCTTCGCTGAAGCGCTCCGTTAAATTGCACGAACCCCCATGACGCATCCCAGGGAAAAGCGGAGGATCTCTCGCGATCTGTTCACGGCATTTACGGTGCAAGCTAATACGTAACCGCGTATTCCGTTTATCGATTGAACCACGAGAGCCAGAGACGTATAGGCACCAACCTCGCCACCGTAATCCGCATTAAATGACGATCCGCAGCATCGATTGCACTTGCACGATGCCTTCACCAGTTGGTTGCATTACGGACGTTGGTCTAATAAACGTGAAAGCCGCTCGAGTGAATGCGAAATCCTTTGAAAAGCTCGCTGCACTCGGAAAGATGATTTTTAGAAAATTGAACGGTAATTTAATTAACCTGTGGAGAACATTGAACGAAATAATTTTTTTATTTTGCATAGGTTTCAATTATCTATTAATGTTGCATATAATAAATATTAAACGTTTAAAAAATGTTGTTCAAGTTTATTAAATGGTAATCTATTAAATATTAAAGTTATAACGTGATACGTGAACAACCTGGCAAAATGCAGTTATATTTAAAACAAGTCACTAATGGACTAACTTGAAATACTAAAATTACAATTAATAATTAAATAGAAACTATAATATATTTGCTACATGCGTAAAATATCAAATTTCAGTAATAATACGAAAATATACAAGAAATGAATGATAAAAATAAAAGTAATGCTAAAAATACTAAATGTCCTATAATTATTTAACAGTCATATATAAAAAATTAAAGGCACAGCACGCAAAATTGAAATTCAACGCGTCTATTCTCACGAACATACATGTATTAGCAACACCTTCGTCTAATAAACCATACTCACAGTACCTCTCAAGTGTTTGACCCAGCCTCGCCGACCAACACTGATTATTCTGAAGATGAAAGCGTGCACGAACACAGCTCCGGCGGATGCTTCCGTTCCAAGCTAGTGGCTATCGAAGATGCGTGTCTGGTGGTCCCTTGGCATCGGTTTTCTTGCCATCTAGAATAATAGTTAAAATTACATCTCGCATTTCTCGAAAGGAGAGATGCAGCATTATTCTTGGATGTAGTGCGCGCGCTGTACCACAGGCTTATTTTCGTCGCGTGCTCTTCAGACCACGGCGCATTCCTGCTTTCGGAGCAATTTGTCCATGAAAAATTGATCGCTCGCTGATCCACGATAGCGTGTCAAGTGATCGATCGTTGCATCCAGGAATCTGAACAGATAGAACTTCCAAGACGTTTAAAACTTTGCATATTCTGAAGATACAGGGCGTTCTCTTTGAACTATACTTTATAATTCTTGTACGTCGAGGATATGCTTTTAAAACTTAATTAAACATTTAGAAACAATATTGCAAATATGAAATATAATAAAATAAGTGTACTGTTAAATTTCTTGGCGATATGCTGGAAAATATTTTAGACTCAATACATTGCAACTTTGATTTATCTTTTTCTATGCAATGTTATACGTATGTATATTTAATAATTTTATATGAAAATTAATTTTATTATTGAAAGATACAAATTCCCAATTAATCTAGACTTTAGAAAATTTGTTTCAAAATAAATCGCTCCGATTAAACGAATTTATTGGTAATAAATTTGTAATCGATACAATTCGGTATGAAGAACAGGTTTTCAAGTTAAAATTATTTAAAAAATTAAACTCGTGCATTCCTTTGTTCCACAGGTAAGCTAACCCTCGGATCCAGCCGTGATGCGGATATTTCTGTCGTTGGTACCGGCGTCGAGCCCATTCATTGCGCGATCGAAAACAATAACGGCGTGGTCACTCTTCACCCCATAAATGGAAGCACGGCAGTCGATGGTGTACCAATAAATTCGCCAGTGAGACTCGCTCAAGGTAAGACCTTGACTCAAATACGAATGATGACCAAGTGTTGAACAAAACGCTTCTTAAAACTACTACTTAGTTCATTTATTTTGCACGTTTTCAACGTGAACTATCAAATTTCAAGACGAAGGGAATCTTTCCTTCCGAAATCTCAGAAACCTTCGTTCTTTCCATTTTCCTTTCGTCTGTGGAAATTATTGAACTAATATTGCTTTAACGCAACATTTCACTTGCCATTCTTTCAATTTATGACCACTGTACATTAATAAATCTATCCAAACGAGAAAATTGCAAATAAATTGATACATAATAATAAATATTTTATTGCGTTAACGTAACATTGATCTTCAATCTTTTCAATTTCATTTTATCTTTACAAATTACAATATTTGCAATACTACCTTCACATCATTTTTCTATTACATACCATTTGTATAGTCTCACACCATTAAATTTTTTATTTAAACTCTTAAACGTATGAATGGAATGAAAGCTACAGAATTCTTCAGCGACATCTTCAAACAATTTTACATGGAAATTGAACGTTTCAGGTTGCATGCTGTCGATTGGCCGATCAAACTACATGCGTTTCAATCATCCGGCCGAAGCGAAGCAATTGCGATCCGTGCTACCACACTCGAGGATCTCCATGGCGCCCATAAACTTCTCCCTGCCAGAGAACCAGCACCAAGAAAACTACCACCTGGAGAGGAAGCCACCAGTCGCGCCGCGAAAGTCGCCGAGGAATTCCTGCTCAGACGACGAGATCGGTTTCCTTGGAAAACTAACGAAGTTCGAGATGCTGGCGAAGCAGAACAGGAACAACTGCGTCTCGCCAAAGGTATTCCCAGTTGGTGCCATCACCACGAACGTGCCAGCCGACCAGATCCTCGGACACTCGAGGTCCTCCAGTTTGATCTCTCTGAAGAACAGCAACAACAATTCACCGCTACAAAACTTGACCAATTTAGACAGAAGTCGTTCGAACACACCTTCCTTCAATTCATCTTCACCAGCTCATTTCCTGAACACGTCCTCGCCAGGCACCTGTTACGCGACATCGTCCCCTAACCAACACTGCGGCGACGAGAATCGACAACGATCGGAGGTGAAAACACCGAGTAGATCGAACACGCCTAGCCTATCGTACCAGAACACCTCCACGCCGAATCACAATCAGATTCAAATGTACTCCAGCGCGGAGTCGTACCTGAAGTCCTACAAGCCCTACTATCGAGACAGTAACAACGAGAACAGCCAGGTGCCGCAGAACGTGGTAATGTCGAGGAACAACGTCAATCAGGCGGACCTGATGTCGCGCAGCTTCACCTGTCCAAGATCGAACGATCTGGATGACTTGACTGGAAGGGATTTCGATATGAGTCAGAGTCTAATCGTCGCCAAGACCACCACGACCGAGTACCTTCAGCTGGAGAAGTTTGGCTCGAACCCCAACATATGCAACAGCCCCAGTAACGGAAACTGCTGCGCTGGGAGCCTGAGAAACGTCGCTGGGGTCCAGGCATTCGGTTCTAATCCGAATATCAAGAGGATACAACCGCCCAGTCCAGCGTTCAATCGCAATCCGAGGTACAACGAGCCGAAGAGGTGCTTCGGACGTGTAAAGAGTCCCACCCCAAGCACTGGCAGCGGTTGCTCGCTGGAGGAGCTCAGGGAGAGGCAGATCGACGCGGAGAACAAACGACGGGAGGCGGAGAACAAGAGGAAACAGGCACAAGAGGAGAGGCTACGGGAGCAAGAGGTCGAGAGGCAAGAGAAAATGAGACTGGAGGAGATCCTCGCCATGTGCGCCGAATACGAGAGGCAGAGCACCATGGAGAAACCGAGGCAACCTAACAGGTGAACAAGTTGGTTGAGTGTGAAGGGCTTGCAGCTTGACATCGCAGGCGTTTACCGTCCTCTTTTAATACGTCGTACTTCATTGTAGTCCATTATGTGGGACGCGTATATAGTTGTCAATTTTATTTTTTTTTCTTTCTTTGTTAATTTTCCAAGTTTATTATGTAGGTCATATTCAAACGAAAATTGACCCAGTTCTGTTCTAGACGGAATAATATTTAAATAGAAAATATTTTTAAGAAGACATTATATTATTTTTGTATATTCAGGCTTTAAGAAAGATTAGTAAATATATTTTTTATTTTTATGTGTATTTTTTGTTTTTAAAAAGAGAATTTTCATCAATTGTATATTTAATATTCTATTTCTCGTGAAACATTCTTGTAATACGTATCTTTAACTTTAAGTTGAACCTTTAAATTATTTTCAACTTAACTACAGACTTAAATACTGAAACGCACTAAAATTAAAAATCAAATCAGTATTCTCGAATTTAATAACTCTTAAAATTTATCTTCTATTTTGTTACATAGAATCAAAACGAATGGCTCGCTACCACGAGACAAACGACTGGGCTACAACTCACCCTTCGACAGCCCAAAGAGCCCATCTAAAACTCAGTCGCACTTTTCCTTCGACACTGCGAAACAATCGAACTCAGCATCGTACGAGAATGTATGCGTGCAGAACTCAAAAGTAGTCTTCCAAAACGGCAACTCGCCCAACAATCGTCGAAACCAAGCAACGAGCCAAACAGAGATGATCGTACAGGATTACATACAATCGACCACGCCAAACAATAACAACAACCATCAGCCAACGATATGGCCGAACGTTCTTGGCAACGGGGACCTCCACGGTTTCTCTACTTCGATCTCGCAAGCTCGTACTTCCGGCTACGAGAACACGACGATCGATAACTCGATGTTGAACAACAACAGCGGCAGTTACATGCAAATGATCAACCCCACGAAGGATACTTACGGAACGATCCAACTGAATGGAACGAGACTGAACGGTCAGCAGAATAAAAATTCGCGAAACTGCGACGCCAATACCATGAATGGGAACGTGAGCTTGTACGAGAACGTGATTATTAACACCGTGCAAAACAACAATCAAAACAATCATCATTCCATGCCAAAGAAGAACGGCCAGCTGTCGAACTCGTGCGAGATGATCGAGAACAAGCTGGCGATATCAAACGACGACCTTCTAGAGGCTATCGAGCAGCTGTCGATACTCTCGAAATCCAAAGAAATTTACACGATCCCCAAGAAGAACAATTCGGAGAAGGATAACGCGAAATCGAACGAGGCCAAGGCTGACAAAGAGAGGAAGGAACTCGAGGAGGAGGACAGGAAGAAGTACATAGAGTTCCTTCAGAACGAGAAACTGCATATCCTTGGCAACATGGACGTGCTGAAGAGGAGCGTAGCTGATATTGAGATCCAGGAAGAGGAGATTAGTAGAGAGGTCAGTTGATCCCTTTCAATTTTCTTTTTGGTAGATGTTCGTAGTAGGGGAAGCATAAGAATAACGATCGGAAAAACACATCCAAACATTAAAGAAATTGAAGATGCTTTTTCTATCATGAATATTTATCTTCTTTCTTTTAAATTGAAAAATTTACGAAAGATAGAGCTTGAAGATCTTTCAATATCCAAGCATAATTGTTTACGAAAAAAAATATATAAATTTTGTATATTTTGAAACATATTCTATAAAGTTTTACTTTTCGTCAGGAAGTTCAATAGATCCATTCCTTCAAATTTCATAAAATAACAACGTATCTGTCCATAATAAATTATTAATGATGGATCGCAAACAGGAAGTCTTCATTTCTTAATGATGAATGATACTGATGAACGACTCACGATTAGAGATACGAGTGCATTCGATGGTAAGGATAACCGGGAACTCGAGTCTTATCCTCTTATCTAAGTTTACCTTCCAGTTAAAATCTGTTTATCTTTTTGCATTTCGTGATAAGACTCTTCCCTTCGTTCTTCGAGTCTGAACGTGTTTAGTCGCATTCGATCGTTCGTGCATCGAGCAACGTAAGACGAAAAAGTCCACAGGAAAAATGGAGAAAAAAATAATACAGAAACTCGTTTTCATATTTCACAAACCCAAGTTCGTAAAGCAAAAATTAGAACAGGTCATTAAAAAAGCAATATCACTTTTCTTTTTGTAACATTACAAAATATTTACTGTAATGTAAATATTGTGCTGGAAATATTTAATGCATCTCTTTATCATATTCTTCTATTATTAACAAATACCAAAAAAATTTTACTTCGTCGTTTTATTTCAATTCAAAGTCACATTCTCTCCCTTTTTTCAAATCACAATAACTTGGATATGAGTCATTTTACGGCAAGTATTATTACGAAAATCGTAAATATCACTTAAATAAAGAAGTAATGCTTACGATAAATATTTTCAGCGCCACAGATTAATCCTAATTATTTTCTAAACAACTTGAATTTACATTTTCTGTGGCAGCTCGAATTGGAGAAAGCGTTGCTGTCCGCGGAGTATGAGTCCGAATCGTTGAAGCTAAGCCAGGACGAGGGCGAGAAGATAAAGGTACAGATGCGGATAAACGAGCTCGAGAGACAAATGGCCGAGGATAACACGAGCCAGGCGAATTTACAAGCGGAAGCGAAGCAGAAAGTGCAAAGGGCCCAGCAGGCGTGCAGCCGTTTGGAGGAAGAACTGGCGAACTGTGCGGACGAAGCGGCGCAACAGGACGTCGCTGAGAAGCTGATGGCTCAACAGGATGTCCTCGAATCGGAGAGGAAGGCCTTCGAGGATTTGGAGTTCCATCATCTGGAGGAAGAAGCGAGCAAACTGGCGACCAGGGAGGAATTGCAAAGGTAGATCTTATTGGTGTTACAAGAAGTTGAAGTGCTTATAGTTCCACAATAAAATTCAAGAAGAATTTGAGAACCCGCGGAGGATAAGCGATCATAATCGAAAATCAGATTTTTATAAACATTTGTAAAATGAATGCGAAAATGCTAATTCAGGTTTTGTTGCCGAAATCACACGTTTCATTCAGGATGCCACGAACAAAAATTAATTTTTCATTTGCGATTTAATGCAAAGTTTTAACTGTTCAATAGTGCACATTTTATTTGAAAGCATTCTCTAATTAGCGACGATGTTGAAAATGCATTAACTGTCAATTTTCATTCAACTTTTACATTTATAAATAGATGATGCACTCTCGTCACTGATAACCGCAGTGGCGCTACGGAAAAACAAATTGCAGTCACACATGCGCACCGTAACGTTTATCGTGTTAAAGTGGATAATATCAGTTCTTTTTGTATCTCAAGTATCCATTATTTAAAAAAATTCTATCAAAAATTGTATTTCGTTAAATCTTCATAATATCGATGTATTTTAATATATTAAAAATATGATAGATTCGAGCATAAATTTAATGGTTACCACTGTTTCAGATATTTAACCGACCTGACCAGCAAGATAGAGACCAGGAAGGCTCGATTGAGCCATTTGGAGTCGCAGAGATGCCAAGCGAAAAGCACCGCGACTAAGGATGCGAGGAGCCTCGAAAGACAGAAACTGACGCATTTAAAACGGTTGGAAGAAGTTAGTAAACCTCTGTTTACGTCACCAGTCACCATTATGGAGGGAAATACGATAATTCTGATGTTTAATGTCCGCGATCTTCTTATCTTATCACGACAGGGTCGAAACCGAGTTAGAGCGATCAACGATGAACTGACGAAGTTGGCGCAGAATTCATGCGAGAACAGCGAAGAGAAGCGATCCCCGAGCAGGGAAGACTTCGACAGGATCTCCAGGGTCACCACTGACTCTCCCATTGTAAACAATCAGGGCAGCTTGGGAAGGAAGACCATCGAGTCCCTCAAAGAGATCGAGAGAAACCGGCAGCTTCATTTAGCGAAACAAGGTAAAGAAGCTTTTTGCGAACCTATGTGCAAACGTAAAGAAGAAAGATCTGAATGTGAAACCATGAGATAATGTAAAGATATCTCTATGAAATGTTAATATCGACATAATTTTATTTGCCTGTTTAAATTCAAATAATTAAGATATTTTTTATTATTGTTATCGGATTTCTCTAAGTAATTGGTCACAAAGAACGATATAGCCAATCGTCTGATTTTTATTTAAAATTAACGTGGCTATTTTTCCCTCTGTCGCAGGCAGCCAAGTAATTTCAGAAGAAAGACGAAGAGTCGAGGAACTGAAGCGGCGAGTGCAAGACGAAGTACGGTCGCAATGGGAAGAGCGGAAGATGAACTGTACCTCTTTCAACAGCGTTGAATCGGGCGAAGAATCCTCCAGTTATTCAACGGGACCGACAGAGAGGTGAGTCACGCACTTTCAATCACGTCGCGTTTACAATGCAAATCGCATATCCCTCGTTTGTTTTCGTAAGGAAGTAAAAACAGACGAAGATTGCACGCCGCATGTTTGAGAACAACGCAACCCAGAATTCTGGAATTC
Source organism: Xylocopa sonorina (assembly GCF_050948175.1). Taxonomy (NCBI): domain Eukaryota; kingdom Metazoa; phylum Arthropoda; class Insecta; order Hymenoptera; family Apidae; genus Xylocopa; species Xylocopa sonorina. Next base: position 4,090,049 of record NC_135196.1, on the reverse strand, counting down.
CCATTCACGCCTCGCGCGTAGAATTTCCTATTAAAAGTACTCGTCGCGCCATATTAAGAAAAGCAACGAAGACGTGATTTTGCAATTGTACGAAACGATATTTTGCAATTTTACGTGCTTCCTTTTTTTAATGAAACGTTAAATTAGCCTCCTACGTCTTTGTGCAACTTTGAAACCGCGTAGCTGTTTTCGGGATCATTACATTTTATGGGTTTATTAACCATATATCGACACTAAAAGTACGCTTGTCAAATCAATCGTTAATTTGTAGGTTTCCACTTAAAAGGAAAGTCAATTATCCTTTTTTGTGTTATAGATAATTAATTTTTTATTATAGACATTCTATCAAAATTTCGTGTTTCAAGGATTTGATTTCTAAGAAACTGTTATCAAAGTTTTAAACACCAACAACGTATTTAAAGATGTTTAGTTTGATAATTTTTATTCGAATTTGAATTTCAAGAGCTTAAAAATCAGGATTCGATCTTAAATACAAAATTATGTCACGAATGTTTGCGAGATTTAAAATTGATTTAAAAGATAGCAATTTGAACATTAAGAAAACATATGAACGTTCGAAAATATTGATAAAACGTTAGAAACTCAGATAAGATGGTACCACGACGTCTGATGACGGCCAGAAATTTAAAAGTGCTCACAATGTTTTCCTCCACTAAATAAGTGTACGGTAAACACGTTCTCCGTGCATGTGTTTGCACAAATGACGAAATTACCTTGTCCTATATGTGATCGTAGCCACTGTCATTTTAGACAATGATGGTAAAACGGGTCTTATCTGTAATTTCAGTGATAGAATAGTCATCGATGCATTCAATGGAAATAGCAAACGCCTGTGTTTTTCGATTAAACGTTCCGATTAAATCATTGATAACCACACTCTTGATATTACTTAACGCTGGTTACATCAGAAAGCATGTAATTTCTGTTGAATTTAATTAAACTAAAATCTTGAAGAGAAAAAATTTCGTTATTTCCAATTAAGATTATACTCTGAATAATTAATTTATGAATATTTAAATAATATATAAAAATTCTTAACATTTATTTTTCATTTAAATGATTAAAAAAATAGCTTCAAGTAATTTAAGGTAATTGTTAGATTTGACACTGGTGTGTAATTATAAATATGAATATATAATTGTAAAAATTAATTAAATTTTTTTGGTATACAGTAAAAATTTTTATTCTTTCTTTTATTAAGTACAATTTCAGTTTTTTTACTGTAAAAGCTACGTTATTGTAAATAACAATTTCTAGCACACAATTTCTTCATAAAGTAATGCGAACAAGTGAAAAATATATCAGTGGTCATTACAGGCGTTCAACGTCTATCTATTAGATAACAGATATGTGCCAGTACAAACGTTTCAAACAGTGCATTTCTATGAATTTTACACAAGAGAATTTAAAACCTACGATTTTATTCTTCATTAGTAAATTAGAATCGTTAATCTTTTAATTATAAATCAGAATTAGCAACATTTTAAAACTAAAATATAATAGTCTAGCCAACAACCTGTTAATTAAGAATTCTACGCGTAAAATTTCTACCTTCATAAAAAATTACCATTAATTTTACACATATTTCTTTAATTATTGTATGTCATACATACAATTAAAACGAAGAATTTTGTGCTTCGATTGAACGAGAAAAAATGATTTTGTGTGACGAAATAAGACGAAAGCGAGAACTGACGAAATAACGTTTCATGCTGTAATTTCAAAAGAAGTGGACTGAAAATTCTTTATACACTAAATGGTATATAAAAGGCCCATAAAACGGTACAACGCGGAAGTCAGCACGACGGCCATTCAGGATTTCGTCACGCATCGCAGTGGCTTATGAACCTTCGTCATTAACACATGCGATGTGAAGAACGCAAAGAATTTTCGAAGTCCCCGTTTAAATCCTATTTTGACTTGAAAAATCACACTTTCGATTTTGCCCCACTTAACTGTAACGAAACGCTCTGTATTTTTAAAGACGTGCCTCGAAATAGGACACTATTTATTATAAACGATCCAGTAGAAAATAGAATACCCACGTCAGCTATTAGCAATGTATTAATTTTAGAATATCGCTGGAGATATTGTGCATCTCGGAGTTTTCAGCTTTTATTCAGGTTAAACAGACAGTCGAAGCACGAAAAATATAAACTGTACCGTCGTAAGCAACGTAGGAGACTTCCCAAACATTTGATCAAAGTACAGCGTTAAACAAATAAACCAATCTTCGTAAATTTGTTAGTTTCTAAAAGCTGGCAGTATTTAGGGGTGGATGAATCAAAATTCCGTAAACAATTTAAGAAAGGAATACATCTTCTGAACACCAGGGTAGAAACAATAGGACGATCATATGTTTTCTTATTTTAAAAGATTGCCATTTTTACTTTCAACTTTTCCTCTTAGAAATGATCTTTCTTTTACTTATGCGACGATAAATATTTCTATCGTCGATCACAGTTATATAACTTCAAATGAACTTGAATCAAGCTGTTCAGAATAATCGCATGTTCCTTTAAATTTAAGAATAAATATTGATACGATTAGTGTCACTTAAACTAAAAAATTCACAGCTAGGTTTTCAAATATTGAAACGTCCTCTTGAAATTGAATATTTTTGCAACTCGACAAAAAAAATGCTATTTCTTTAACCTCTAGAGACTAGAGCTTATCTTTAGTTCAAACAAATGCTTTAAAAATAACAGTGACCAAAGCTGCGCAATGTTTCCTGAAGCATCGCGATATGAAACAAATTCAAACAGTCGATTAGCTTACCTAATTACCATACAGGTCACTTCGCATCAACAGTTTAATATTCTTTTTATTGGTACAAAGCTCAGAGTGGTACCAAGAACACTACGATCATTTAGACGAGTTTCCAGAGGAACAAATCGCTTACTTCAGAAACGTTAACGATTCGCGAGTAACTGTTTTCGCATTTCAGCCACCACGTATCATGCCACCAAATGGCGTATTAAGTATACATAATTCATTCGACATGCGACGATTAAACAGCGGATGTTCATGGAGATTTAACATATATATTAATCCTTTGCACTTGGAATTATTTTTCAATTTTGTTGTCAACTCCCTACTATTTAAAGTGTCCGAAATTTACTTAAAATCACAGTTCCTCGACTGCTACTTATAAACAATTTCATTTGCTAATTATATTAAACATAGCTCTGAAAGTTTCTTGCAATTTATATTTATAGAACTTATATTTGTTTCCTTTTTTTATTCACTGATATCGAGTCACACTCGACAAGGAAGTGCAAAAGGTTAAAATATGCAAAATGTATATAATTAATACGCAGACAATATACATATATGTCGTCATCAACAATTTATTTATTACTTGCAAGTATACAATAATTTAATCGAGTGGATTTTCAACTACACGTTTCACGATACAATTATCGATAACACGAACTAACTATGAAAAACGAACACTCTTCTAACTATATCAATTATTAAAAACAATCTTCCATAAACGTACATCTCAAGCACTAACGATAATCAGCTCCAGATAAATTAGAAGCATCATAAAAAAAACCGATCCCATCACTCTCAGTTTCGCACGTGCAACGCTCGAACGTGATCAACACACTCAAATCTAAAGCTGCTCCCGGATAAGCAAAAACTTCAACTCATAATCTACAAAATTCAAATCAACAGCGCAAAAGCTCGCATACCTAAAAAGAAAAAGAACAACAACTCGAGACACGATTCTGGATGCCACCTAACATAGTCTCCCGCGGCTAGCCGCAATTTGTTCGCGATCGGAACGAGTTGCGCAAGCGACAGGAGCCGCGGGACACCCGCGTCTCTTTTAATCAGCCAGTTTCGCGAAACTGGAATCCCATCGAGAGTAAAAGGTGTCGCAGCCTTGAAGCCGTCGACGTGCCTCGCGCGTGTCGCGTCTTAGAGGAGGCGTCCGGGTCGTCAACGACGATCGAGCAATGAAACGACGCTTTATCGTGGCCAGCGCCGCGTCGTTACTCGAAATCGCGTCTGGGTGGGGTGTTATCAGGCGATATCGTATCTGTTGCAGCTAACTGTCTTTCCGCGACCGGTCAACGCGTTCGACACGTCGTTCCGTCGTCGTTGCTCGCGATCCGCGTCAGCGCAGCGAGGAAGCGTTCGAGAAGAATACTGGTAGTTCTGGTACACGCGATAAGATAGGCGTCTATTCGAGGATTTGTAACGATAAATCAAGGCTAGAGACGGTGTGTGCGGCACGATCGTGGAAACGTATACACGCACGCAGTCGGACGTAATTACGTCGAGACGCGGTGTGCTTCAAAGGTGACGAAAGTGACGGCAGGCTTGTTGTAGTCCTCGATGCTGCTTCGTGAATTAGGTGAAAGTTGTGAGTAAACGAATCTTGCGGCGAAAGCTCGCGGTGTTCGCTGTTGGATGAACAGTTGGATTGATACGACGGAATTGGAAGGAAAGCGAGGAGAGGTCTCAAGTGTTCCCGTCCCATTCGAGTGTTTAAATGAAAGTATCCTAGCTTCCAAACGGTGTAATTCTGCATTTCGTTCTGTATTGCTTAAACGCACGGGATTCACTTTGCTTTCGACTCTTTCTGAATCGATCCAGTGCACCGTTCACCAAAGTGAACCGCGTGGTTTCTTCTTTACGCCAAAAATGCGCGGTTCGATGGGAACGGACGGATTGAATCGCTGTTCGATTAACTTGTTCATTCAAACCTAACGTAAACAGACATCGACAGTACTTTGCTTGAAAACTGGAACTAGAGAGGAAGAGAAGATAAATCTTGACAGAAAAATACGATGCGCCGCCTGTTGTTTCATAATGACGATATCCAGGAACTTTAATCGTCGTCGTGGAAAAAAGAAGTCTGAATTTCTCTCGCACGATAAGATAAGCACGGCTAGAGTCATCGAGGAGAATTGTAACGAATACGAGTAAACGCTTTGAAAAGTTCCAGAAGACAATAGGAGAGCCGGGTCGTTTTACAAGCGCGCTCTTTTTTCCGCCACGGAAATGAGGTAATAACTGTACTGTCGTTTCGTCGCGACGAATCGAGTAACGTTTGGAAAAGAAAGTCGACACACCGTTGCACCGTGAGGCGAAAACAAAGCGGAGGACAATGCATCGATGCAAGCACGACGAGCAAAACGGTACGAAGATTGATTTATTCGATAGACTCGTAAAAGTGGCCCGTGCAGCTTCGAGGTTTATCGAAGAGTAAAATCGAATAGAAAGTCCGAAGGATCGATCGATGACCTGAAAAGATCGTGGAAAGCGAAACAGTGTGCGAGAAGAAAAAAATAACGACAATTTTTCTGACATAATTAAGATAACTCGTATATAATCGCACGGATCGAACGTGTGTTATAATAATTGAAATTCTTTTACGAGAAACTCCAACGGTGCTGTTTATCACTTGCACGGGAAAATTGTTGAACATTTTTAAATAATACTTGAGCAACACTGTACCAGTTTGTTACTCAACTTCGCAAAAAAGACAACGAAAACGAAAAAAGCAAAACTTCCTCGTATACTTTCATTTTACAACGTCGAAATTCGTCGAAAGATACTTGTCTCACGATAAACGAACGCGAGATTTACTTATGCGACATATGTACACGCATTGTCAATCTTGCGAAGTTTAACTGCCAGCTGACGTCTGCATTTTTCGAAAACGAAAACGCAAACAGGCGCAGGAAGAAAAACAGCGAGAAATACATATTTGTGCGTTCGAAAACGGATCATTGACGTCGTTGGAAAAGAAGGAATAGACGATGAAACGTTAGGGGGGTGGAAATTGGCTAAAGTCAGCGTTAAAATAGCGTTGGAGGACCTTCGAGGAGCAGGCGTGACGGTCGCGTGCGGTAAACGAAGGGGTGCATGTTAAAGGGACGATAATGCGCGAAGATGGATGCGAGGGAAGTAGGTGCATTCGTTTTGTACGAGACCAGACTCAGGGGGTGTAACTTGATCACATTCCTCACCAGTAATCGACTTTACCTAACGAGCAAGGATTGGCTTTGCGAAAATTGCTATCGACCACTGGAGGCACGATCGCGCGAGTTGCATCACCGATACTTGTGAGTTTATCAAATAAAAAGTATAGAATAACACGTGTGTGTATTCTATACTTTTTAATTCTACTTGAAATCGAATCGATTTGGAGATAAATTGGATAGCTACAGGTGGTAATAGAAATGGAAATGGATGGAAAATTTGTAGATCAATATAGTCTTTGTTCTATTGTAAAATAGTTTTTATAGTTTTTTATAATAACTTGTATTCAGACACTATGTTTCTCCATAAAGAAGTTTAAACCAATCATAAATCACAAAAATGGTTTAATGCTGCAGTATGAACTACATTTCTTTATCGTTTAGTAACCACACGGTTGCAATTGACACAATATAAATTAGCATAAAAGAGAAAAATACATTTTAAGAGGATCTTCAGTAATTTCAGTAATTTTAATTTTTAGTAGATTTTATTCTCCATAAGCAGTAGAAATAATATTTTTGTATTAATATATTATTTCTATAATAAAGCCTGTATTTATATTTATTTTTATTAATAAATTCCGTTTAAAATTATACGGTTACCAGCAATCAACTTTGAGGTGATACAACTTCCGAGATAAGTTAATTTTTATTTTTATAACAGACCACATCAGTTTTATTATTAGTTTTCTATAGGAACAAAATAGGATTTAAACAAAAACTAGTCATTTTTACAATTATTAAATAATTTCTGAGTAATTTTATCTGAACTATCATTTTCGAAATATCTTAACTAATCTCAGGATAACTGTACGCTTCGCTATATTTAACATATACACTCTGAAACAGTACGCATACAAATCCACAATATAATGCAAACATAATATAAACATCTGCCACCGCAACAAATTCTTCCTGTCAGCTGAACATCTCTAGCAAAATTCCAGCCGATGAAAAATAAATTCATAAATATCGAAATGTTTTTGAACGGTACTATACGTGATCCGCATTTTCCTGTCCACAGTGAGACGAGCTCGTCTCCCTTTCTTCATCCGCCTCTCTCTCTTTCGTTCTCTTCCATTCCCCCGTCTTCCCTCTCACTCTTTCTCTCTCAGCTACTCTTTCACACACAGAGAACGATTCCACCTCTCGACAATGACCACGTCCAACGGGCACGCTCAGCTCGGCAAAAGGAGCAAACGAAACGAAAAAGATGACCCTGTTCTAGAGGGTCAAGGATAACGTTTCCATAGCAACCGGATCGAAAAGAGTGTCGTCCCGGGTGTACGGGTGAACATTGTAGAAGAATTAAATGCTATGCTGGTGGCAACGTCGAACCGGTCGACCGAGTCACTTTGTACTTGTTAGGTTTTAATAATACCTGCCGCGGCTATGGCCTCGCCGGTAGTGCCGATCCACGCCAGCTAGAAGAGCCTTCTGCCTCCTCGTCCGGGTTTTTTGCGCGCTCCGCCACGGCTGAAGTTCAACCGGGACCGAGCTTCGACGCGCAGCATCCGCGGTGATTGCGTAAGACGAAAACCCGACGATATTAAAACGCGATTGACGTGGACAAGACACGAAGGACACGCAACGTTCGCCGTACGTTCCGTGTGCTCGCGACTCCTTGTGTTTACGGCTCCTTGGAATTCGTGAACCATCGTCCAGCTGTTTGGCTCGCCCGGCTGGTGCGCGTCCGGAACCGTGGCGAACAGTGACGAGCGAGATGCGTCTCCGAAAAGTGATCGGGTGACGGGACATTTTAGCGATTCGTTAAATCAACGAATCACTAATCGCCGTACAATCGCGTTTTATCGACTCCTCGCGACTCCGCGCCTCGAATCTGTACCCAGTTGGTTGGTTTTTATCGGTGCCCCGGTTAAAAATGTACGCGTTACTTTCTATTTCCGTAACGTCCTCGGCAATTCCTGTTTTACTCTTTACTCGAATTGTAAGGAGGTATTTAGAGTAGCCACGCTCGCGAGGGTATTCAACTTTTCGGTTCTTTTTCGAACGTGCCTCGATCGTTATCGAGAACGACTTTGGAATCCTTTGTCTTTCGAAGATATTCAGTTTTCTCGCTCGTTTCGAGGTGTTAGGATATTTTTTGCGAATTTATCAGTGTTGCGTAAACTGCTGCGTGGATTAAAGTGATTTTATAAAAATTGTTTGGAAGTATATGATTAGGTTTTAGAATTCTATTGTGAGATTTTGCTGCTCTAACAGGTTCAAAGTATGACGTTTCTTGTGCCGTACTTCTTTTTATGATTGGAAAAAGGAGTTGCGTCCCAGATTTGAATAGATTTAGTGACGGCGCATTTTAAGTAGGAAACGACAACGTAATGATGATAATTTGTGAATTCATTAAAGATCGAACCATCTCATTTGCATCTTTCTATTAAATAAATAAATTGTTAAGAGACTAAATAATACAAATTTAGAAAATGGAATGTTACTCTTAATTTGCATACAATTAAATTTTCTGTATGACTTAATTTTTCCACTGTTCATTTAATATAACTGAATTAATCTTCCTCTACTTGTTCTCGATAGAAAAATATTAAATGCACGAATGTATCGAAGGCAAAGGTAAAGAGGTTAAAAAGATTCGCAATAACAACAGAGTTTAAATTATTTGGAATATATTTACATAATTTAAATTTGTTAAAACCGCGCGTCTGCACGCTTCTGAATATAAAGTGACTGGCGAGGCTCTTTTTATACGCGTCGTTGCAGAATAAATTGAATTTCTTGCAAAAATGCGACCTCTAAGGCCGTCTCGAAATGGACGTTAATTAACGGTATTGCGTTTTCAGTGGCAGCGGAAGCAGCGATAGCGCAGAAGGTGGAAACAGCGAAAAATTATCTCCTAGCAAGCTTTCAGAAGTCACGTCGCCCAGTCCGGGACCTTCGAACAATTCCTACACTCTGCTCCAAAATGATAACGTGAGTATCGAAGCTTTTACTTTTTTTTTTCCGTTTATCAAACCGATTTATCTTGATTCGAAGGCATTTTCTGCTACGGCAGCGAAGATATAAAGCAATTAAAGATTCAATTAAACCTTTGCACTCGAGGGCTCCGAAGTGGAGCCAGTTAAAATTTGCTTTCGAACTCGAGGGCTTCGATATGAAGAGGATTCAAATAATTTTCAGTACATAACGCGAGGGCAATAACTAATCGTGAGTGTTTCTTTCGAGTGTAAAGGGTTGAAAAATCGGATTTAAGTAGTATTTATAGTAAAATTTATTTTACTTTTATTTTCTTGTGACTAACGGAACGATATTTTGAGGACGTTGATAGGAATATGAATATTGATTTTAATGTTTATTCATTCGCTTAACTTTTATTTTATATTCTTCTTAAACATTCTACACACACGTACGCTTATCGCGCGGTTCATTAAAATACAATGACGGCCTGTTTGCGCTTATGAAATACTGCCACGCACCTGTTCAAAGAAACATGTCCAGACAATTGTTCGTAGTCTGTTGGCTATCATATTTGCATAATTAGTTTCAAAGTCATGAATAGGTCGTCGCGTGTTATTAAAAAATGCGAGTCTATTTTTACGCGAACGTTGGCAAAATGATTACAGTGATCATCAAGAATAAATTGAGTGTCTTAAAGAGTTTTAAACTGCTTTAGTAAAACAAAAAGTAGACAAGCAGCAAAATAGATAAAAAAAGAGTAGACAAGTAGTAAAATAAGTAAAAATAAGTCTGCTACAAATTATTATTTTGAAAATCATAAATATTAATTACATTCAATAGTTAATTCCTACAATTTATAATAATTGCATGTTTCTAATATTAGCATAAGACGGATGTTGTCGACAAGTAAAAAGATATTTGTTCTAAATGAAAACTATATTATTTTACCAGCCAATAATCGCAGAAATAGAACGTTTCTTATTTTTATGAGAATTTTAATGTTTCAATAAATTCGTAAAAAATTTTTTACGCATTTCGCTTCTACAAAAATGACGAATGACAAATCTGAAGGGCTTCGATGCGATCTTTTCAATTATTCGAAAGAATGCAGTGTTTGCCATCAACTGCTCCGCTTTTACAAAGATGTTTTCCGTTAAAAACAATGGATCGAGGAAAACATCGAACGCGGAGAACGCGCATTTCCGGCTGGGGACCATTAACAGGTTCTTCGAATTCGCGGTCATTAAAACTTGACGAGCAAGTTAAATCGATCGAACTCGTGACGTGCCGAACGTTTACCGTGACACCGGGATTTCTCGTGACCGTTTAAAGCTGCTCAGTGGTAAATTAGAGGGGAACCATTTCGTCCAGCTGCCAACGCTTTTATACGTCTCGCGAAAAATATGACTCATTTTGAAACGACGGAAATGTCGAAGAATCGCATCCGCACCCAAGGCGAGACTTCTGTTCTAGTTCTAGTTCGAAGGTGAAGAAATTGGCAAAAATTTGAGGAATTTCATTTACGTCTGAAATTCAGGGTCGCTTTTGCGAAACATGAAATGTGTCGTAATGTACCATTTGCCTTTTGATCGTAATCATCGTTCTGTCGAAGCAACTGGCAACTGACGAACCTTTATGTACGAATGCTTTAGAGTTTACTGATATATTAAATTAAATAATCAAATATTCTGCAATTTTTGCTGAAACCATTCGTTATTATTGAGGCATGTACATATATAGATATCGTTAGTATTTGCTTAAAATCACAGGAGCAGAGTCAATATTTACTAAGAGTTAGATTTATGATAGCTTGCCTTAGATTAGAAATAAAATTAATAATGAAAAGGTTATAATATAAGATATTAAATATTGTTCTTCTGAGGATCCAAAGTGTATTTAGAAACCTAGAATGGATTGAAAAGTTAGCAAGATAAAATATTGAAAATTATTAGACTGAAAGATATCAATAGAGTGATATGTATGACACTCTTTATATAATACTCTCCAAAAGTAACATTATTTGCATAACTTTAAAGTGAAAATTATTTACTCAAACAGCACTGCATTAACTAAAAGTAATATATATCTACAGATAAATGCCATTAAACATTTTACTATATTAGCTTATACTGAAACACATAATTCAAGACACAATCCACAATTCAATACGTAAAATCAATTGGAGCATTTAATTGTCAGGTGTTCGAAAAAAACTGAAACGCAATTAATTTTTCTACAGGCAATGAACGTTGAATGAAATTTATGGGACAGGTCGAAGCATACGTGTCCGTATACCGCGCTTGAAAAAAAATCGATAGTTTTAGGCCATTTTGCTTTTTATCGCATCGATATTCGGTACTTGCTACCGGCGAGTTTCAGCTTAAAAGTTCTACCGTTAAAAAGCAAACAAAAGTCCGCCGCTATATTTATCTGGTACTCGAAGTGGTGCCGATAAAAGTTCAGCGGTTAGTCATCCAATTGAATGTCATGCCACTTTATAATGCGATTAAGACCGTTTCATTCGCAACGCGTGTTCGAGGCAGACTGATCGATAAATAAACGCGGAGGACCGTAAAATTTTGAAAAAATTATAGGAAACTATCGCACTGGTATACTATAAATTATTGTAACAGTGTTCTTGTTTCAAACAATAGGAGAGCGATCTTAAATTGTAAAATTTATGCAAAGATATCCGAGATGAAGCGCCATTCCATGTGAATTATTTCTTACGCTTTCAATACTTTCGAAGTTTAATATATATATAAGGAAATATATTACTTATTTTTTTCTCATAATTAATACATATAATTAACATCAATTCACAATTTTTAACATTTTCACAATTATAATTAAAACTACAACTTGATTTTAATTTTTATTCAAGTTCATTGCAAATTATTCCTAAATGAAAGCGAACTCAGTTCAATTATTATTTTCTTATTGCTTTATATTGTAGTACATATTGAGAGATATTCTTGTTTAACATTTACAAGGAATTAAAAATATTATAGAGTTGACAGCACGCAAGCTTCAAAAATAGTGAGCATAGAAGACTTTCGCTACATCTTAACACGTTCGATCGTTTCGTCAATCAAAAGCGTTCACTTAGACAGTCTAATTTCAGTAATTACGACCGGAGACCACTATACTTAAGAGATTCAATGATTACATCCGGGGTTGAGGAGTAGTCTTATGTCTCTTAATGAGACAATGACGGTTCTAAATTACCCACACACCAAGAAAGCCTTTAACATATAACACTCAATTTCCTAAAAGGTTTCTAATACGTCTCAAAAAAAGCAAAAGATTCGAAATATATCTAATTTAATTTTTTATGCTTTTTTTTAAGCAGTTTCTATTTCATAATTTTTGCACTGTAAACTTCATATTAAATTAACATTTTTACATTCATTTCTTTACTTTTTGAATCGTTATGAATAATTATGCAGACATAATATTAAAAAGGCTTAATGAAAGATATCTCTAAACATGTCTCCCTCTAATTAAAGAAAGATCATCGAACGATATCCGGAAAATGTACGATCCTCCAGTTTAAAATACGCAGTATCACCATAACTATTCCATTATATCATTTTCTCGTCGACATTTCTGACTCTTGCACGACTTGCCACGGTCGTTGCAAATTACGCGCAATGGGTCCGCTTCGCGCTCTACCTTGCCGCTTATTAACGCATAAATATGCACGGGAGCTTGCGGACATCACGAACGCGGAACGTACGCGTGGAGTAGCGTGTAATCAATGCGTGTTTACGAGGCTTTCGAAGCTGCGCTTCCGGAAACGGGAACGCGTCGCGTTTGTTTCGCGATCGCCCCTCGCGAGTCGTCTAAGACAGGTTTCGAGTTCTAATGAACCGGAGCTGCTCGCCTTTCCCATGTCGATTCGTTCCCCGATAACGCCAGACAATTAGTTTTGGAAGTTACCGCGGACATGTACCGTCTAACGGATCCTGGTCTTAAATCTTCAATTTCGAAATACTTGTCAGTGTTTTGTGCAAGACTCTTCGAGATTGGTCGTTCGACTTTGAACTTGTGTCCCTTGAAAAAGTCACAGTCATGTTTCATTAACACATTGACGCTCGCTTTGAGCTCGATGATGGACGACAAAAGTAAATTTTTTTTATACTTCTTAAGAAGTTCGATGAGTACTTCGAGAACTATAGGAGTGGAATAATTATTTTTTCCAACAAAATTTCCTAAAAATTGCAAGCAACTCAAGTAACTTAAATAACTTAACTTCAAGTAATCAATGATTGCAGTGATTTGTGTGGCGCCTTGCTGCGAGTTTGTATTGCAAGTTGATCGAAATGTGTTTCACTTTCCAACGATCAAAATGTATTTCAAGACAAGGGAAAGGTTGAACGAACTTCGACTTCCTTTCAAGCTTGAGGAAATTTTTCAACCCGAGGAAAGTAACGGGTTCGCATCAGCAAAGTAGTTTGCTAATCTGAAATCAAATAGCTTGATTAGTAATGACTGAAAAAACAAGTAAATAACAGGTTTGCCATTAGTAACGTGATTTCAAGTTATTTAAATTTTAGTAACTTGAATTCACATAATTTTGTCTATAAAACATAAAATTGCTCTAAACTAAGTACGATGAAGCATTATCTCGCATTAAACACACTATCCTCTACTATTATATTTAAAAATAATCGCGAACTCTTTGATCACAATTTTTAATGAGCCATATAGCATTTTATCGTATCGTAATAAACCTCAATGGCTACATAGTAATATACCCTCCAGTTAAACGAATTCTACGTTTCTTTTTCTTGCAGTGCACCAAGAAATAACCACCTTCTCCACGAAACCTTGATCTCTTTAATAAATTTACTTCATTCAATCAACACATCTAGATATACGTCGCTCACGAATTTATAAATGCTTGCGAGACTACAAGGGATGCTTAAAATGACGTCGAGTGGTAAAGTCGAGCAAAGGGTTAAATTTAGAAAATGGAATATCAAAAAACAAGGGAAAAAATGTTTTATCGTTACATTAGCGTTATCTCATCGATAAGCAAGCATTTTATCTATTTAATTCCCTATAAATGAAACCATTATCGCGTTTTTTTCTTTTGTATCGCATCACTTCCTCTATAGAAGAGCCCCTCCCAGTTTCGAAGTTACTGTCGCTTGCACTTAACAAGGGGGTCTCCATCTGTAGCACTTAACTTCAAGCTATCCTCGGTTGCACTTCACATGAGCGTCTCTTCGGTTGCATTTAATACAGAGGACCCCTCATTAGCACTTAACGCAAGGTTCTCATTGGTTGCATTTAATACAGGGGACCCCTCATTAGCACTTCACGCAAGGTTCTCGTTGGTTGCATTTAACTGGCGTGTCTTCTCGGTTGCACTTAATATGAGCGTCTCCACGGTTGCATTTAATACAGGGGACCCCTCATTAGCACTTAACACGGTTAACGCGGTTACCCTTAACACGGGGGTCACCTCATTAACCCTTAACGCGGGGTTCTCCTCGGTTACGCTTAACACGGGGGTCTTCTCGGTTGCAGCTATTCAGGGGCAATCGTAAACCCTCCGTTCGCCACAACCCCCGACTCGCAAGTATCACGATCGTTTGAACGTTCGCTCGCCAATGACGCGCGATTCGTGGAACAATGCAGTTATTCCTAGAAAGGTATTCGAAATAGTAACGATCGCGGGCCACGCGACGTTCGAGCTATTTTTTCCGCGACGACGCGCGACGGGCCAAAAAATAAATTCGCCTCGGCTACCTTGTTCGCGAGGGACACGAGGGAAATCTTTATGGTCGGCTGTAAAGAATAGCGCGAATCGCTTCCTCGAATAATTATACGCCTTGGCCATCGGTCATGTTCCCTCGCGCCTTCGTGTTCCCCGAACGCGACGGTATTTTCACCGGCTCCGCTCGAAGTTGCGGAAGGTCTCGAGTGTGATGACCGCCTTTATTGCTGCCGATGGAGACGCGTTTCCTTTCTCTGAACAAAGGGCGCGTTGCTTTCGATCGCGATTAATCGCTGATGGAGCATTTGTTACGTTTACTTTAATTAATTCGTGTATATATAATTAAAATAATATTCGGATAATTTGAAAAATTGTATAATAATAGTATATCGTTTTTTTTTCAGAATTACGAATTTTAGTACAAATTATTTATTGAGAATTATAGTAGAGACTTGTAAAAAAAATATTAGAAAATTTATTAGTCCTTTATAACGTTATGTGTTTAGTGCAGTATGCATTTAATTATGAGATAAAACTATTTTTCTACACAGCTACGGAGAAAACCTATTTTTCAATTTTACTCTACATTTATATGTTTACCTCTACATTTTATGATGCAAAATGGTAACGTCAAACGTTTTCTGGGGCACTGAAATTTTATTTCGTTTGAAATTGGCGAACTATCATTTTTAAAACACAGCACGTTTATGTATATAATCAAAATTTGCGCTTTTGTATTCTCAAAAAACCGAAATCACTTTCCAGGTCATAAATTTCCCATATTATTATGATTCTATTTTAGAACCTAGTAGACGATATGTTAGATCAATAATTTAGCAAATATTTCATTCATAACACAAAAAGAAGCTGCATTTAATAGAATAACAAAATGAATCTGTGCACTTAACAATAGCTTTTTCTATTGCGAAATGTGACTCTAAATAATTAAATGAATCTGAAAACCGATTTCAATCCTGTATGCATCATGTTTTACTCTTGTCTGCAATTTTCAACCCCCTAGCATCTCTGATAGGCGATATTAAATACAGACTGGCTAAAACAGAGAAGAACGTTAGAATCAATTAAATTATATACTTAATTATATCAATAATTCAATAGATATTCTCAATAAATTTTCTAGATTTGTCTTCATCTAATATATTGTGAAATGGTAGCAGTTCAATGAACTTTCACGTCTTACCCTGAATTCATTAAACAATTTCTCCTTCGTTAGGCATTGCTCGTATAACGTTAGAATCGTAGTATGTCTTCCTACGCACGCTTAGCTACTAGTTTAGCTCATTACGATGAACTCATGCTCTAAACAGTTTAAGAAAAATAATATATTTTTTGTATACTATCCTGTTTCAGATAAATAAGTTAGCCTGTATTTCTGCAATCGTGCAGAGCATATAGTATATTATAAAAATGTTTGAAACGTGAAGAATTATATGGTTGATCATTGGATTATTTCAAAGCACATTTCAGAGTTCGAGTTTGGAGAATTTACAAACCTAATTTTTCTTGTATATATCGCTTTAGATAATATATAATAATTCTAATTACTTCATCACTTCTGTTCGATCAATCAAGAATTTCTTTTACGAATATTATTCACAACCACGCAAATATTACGAATTCCTACAAAATTTATTGGTAATTCTATTAAAAATTGTAACAAATATTCAACAGTATCTCTCTCCTTCGATGTATTTATATGCACGATATTTTTATAGACCTTGGTAAAGAATGAAACTACAAAAGTGACAATACAATCAAGAAATGAATTTTTTTCCCAAGATAAAAATGTTTTAAAGTTGTCTGTCAAGGCACATCGAGTAACAAGCGAAACTTCTCGCTTCAACAAGTTGTCGGCAGATAGAAAATTAATTCGCCTATAATACTTCTTTTCATTCTCGCCACGATGGTGATTTATCGCGTACGAGGTTTCAATCTGCACGATCTGGAATTTTTATATCCCGCGAAACAGGAAAAGTATACTATTTTCAATATTAAGAGATGCAGAGATAATTCGACAGCCTTTAATTAATCAAATACGACACCACTTGAATATCCTCTTTCTTCGTCGTCAAAGTAATTATAACATTTTAAAATCTCTTATTAAATATACACTCAACATTTGTCTCGTTGCATAATATAAAATAGTACAAAACTATTAATGTCAATATAATATAAAATTTGAATGAACAATATATGCGATAATTGTGCCATTAATGCGTATGATATATAAAATAATTGTGTCAGCCAGTTTAATTATACACATACATTTTTGTTAATTTATTTCTCTTCATGCATTTGAGGAAACATGCACGACAAAGTATCCCATTATAACCGAAACATATCCAGAGCAACCAAAAATTGCTCTCTGACCATCTGGTCATCGACGGCTCGAAAACAATAAAACCGCAGGCTGGTGACGCACGCGAATCCTCCACCCACATTCCAAGCCTCTTCCTAACCTCGGTTTATCAAAAAAGAACGATCGATCGGGTCCGATTAGATCGCGAAAAAGAAGAGAAGAAACGAAAGGAACGATAAACCGATAAAATTCTCTCACCTGGTAGATTACGCAACCCCGGCCGCAATATTTCCACGGCGAAGCCGAATAAAATTCGAATAAACCCCGATGACGCAGATTCCGCAAATGCCAGCTACGCAAATGCGACTCCGTCTCCCCTTTTTTTTTTCACGAAGGCACCCGTGGTCACCGACACACGATTTTGCCCATGAATGAGCGAACGATTTCCCGTGCGCAGAAAAAGATTCCGCCAAGGGGTGGGAGACGGTGCGTTTTAACCCGCGAACCAGCTTGGCGAACGTTCATCCGCGGACATCAGTTCCTCACTGTCGTTCATCCGGTTCCAACAGTTCTGCGTGCCCGTTCGCGGTCGATTCCCATCGTTTCGCTCACCTTTCTCGCGTTTCATTGAATCACGTACAATCGAACATCGAAAATATAGAAATCGCATCAACGACGAGTATTATTGGGGTATCGTTTTCTTTTTTGAAACTTTGCGGTGGAGTCTTGCTATAACTTTTCAGGTTTTACTGGGGTGTAGTTGGTAGTCGTAGCGTAGCGCAGTTTAGGATGTCGCTGATGTGGATGAGTTACATGAAGAGCAGAACTAAGAAGCACGTTCGTAGACGAAGAGTAAGTGTACGAGTAAAATTTAATGGTCGAGTGGAAAGAGGGTAGTGTTTTATGGTTTGTTTCTTTAGAAATGCATTAAAATTGGTCAAGTTGTAAGTTTTATCGTATTGATAACTATAAGTTCTATACTCTTTCCCTCTGAAAATTTGGTGACTATTATTATATAATTATAGTAGTTATTATGTTATTTGATAATGATAATATATGATAGAATATGTTATTATTACTAAATAATGTAATAATTACTATATTATTATATTGTACAACTTTACTTATTAAATTTATTGACATATCTTCAATTTTGAAATGTTATAGCTTTTCCACCTAACTGTTCAATTTTCCTATATAAACTTATTTTATTTTTCTTGTTTTTTTTTCGTGCATTATTAACATGTGTGTATAGTGTATATCTGTGTGCAACAGCCTCTGTCATATGATCTTATTCTGCTCATAGGTTTGCATTGCATCATTATACTTTTGCATAGGATATTTATATATAAGTATACATTAATGATAATAAATTAGGTGTAATTTTTTTATATGCGGCACTTGAAGAAAGTTCTGTCGACATGGTATATATTTAATGTACCATGATAAAATAAAGGACTGCACTGTTTGAAAGAATGTGTGAAATTCGAATAGCGAAGCTGTATATACCATTTGATCGTAAAAATAGTGATCCACGGATAAAATAATATCCATGGCACATATCTGAACGAAAGAACCTATATTTTTAAATTAGAATTGACAATAGTTCGCCTATCTATTTCTATTTTTTTTTTTTTTTTTTTGTTATTATTCTGTAAATAATATTAGAGCAAAATACCATTTTTGGCGTAAATAATTAATAAGTAGTAGATTCACTTTACCACTATTCCAAATTACCCCTTTGCGCTCGATTGTCCCCTCTAAAAGGACATCAGAATTGAGTAGCGATTACAGAGGTTAAATTTATTCCATCGCGACTTTATCAGAAACGCATTTTTACAAACGTTTTCTATTGAAATTCTCTATTACTGGTAAATATTATCAATCATTTCTACGACGTCTGAGCGCAAAAGATTAAGCATTTAATGTAAAACGCGAACAGGACGCGCGTACGTGCATATGTCACGAAATGAACACCCATTAAGAGGAGAAACCGATTAAACGTGAAACGAAAAAAAGGAGAGAACTATTACGTCATACTTCAATTTCAATAGGAATTCAATTAAAATCCGTTCGCCCCATTTCTTTCTGGCGACGCGTGACGCATCGTTTTTCGAAGGGGCTGCTCTCGCTTCGACGCAACAAAAACCGCGTACACGAACCCCTCGGACGAACGAGTCAAGACAAAAGGCGATACGAGCCATTCCTCTTCCCGTTGGACCGCTTCGTCGCACAACATTTTTCTCGTTAACCATCCTTTACAATCCAAATGGGCGTCGGTTTCAGTCGTTTCCAGCTATCCATCGATGTCCGTCGCTTCTTGCCGCGGAATTGAGAACTTACACGGGCAACGAAATAACTTTACGAGATACAGTTACGATATTCTATATCGCAATTTGAAAAAAAAAGAAGAGCGAAGAGGAATATCTTTTTGCTTGTCTGTAATTAATGGAACTAATTAATATTATTACTATTTTGCTTTTGTTTTAAAACAACAATGTTTTAGTAATAGTGCAAACAATTGTTTGAATAGCTATTGGATAGAAGAAAGGATGAAGAGGGATGTTTTTCTACTTCGTTACTTCCTTCTCTATGCGATTGAATGAACGAATTGACATTACCATTATCTTTCTTCTTTTTTAAGAAAGTAACAGGTTTTTTTTTAATAATAGTTGTTGGAATAGTTACTTACAGGAAATCATTAATTCCTGTCTCATATTTTACTGGCAAATAAAGACGAGACAGCGAGGGAAGTCTTCGAGACTCTGTCACTAGACAATATACATTTATGCAAACTCATGTTTTTATTTATATAACTGAAAAAGTAGAATTACAATAGAGTTTTATTCCACTTTCTAACTGTATTATAACAAGTAGACCCTATTTCACTTTGAACATTTTCTATATTTTTCCACATTGCATACATTCTCTGCTTTTTGCACACATTAATTTCCCATAAATTTACAAACACCTGCAGTCTACTAATAACACGAGAACGCAATCTAAGATGAAATAGAAAAAGAAATAAAAAATTTTCCTCATGATTGATGCGCCATGCCAGATGTGCTGGCGTGAACTTTATGCTTCCTTTTCGTTGACTTCTCTCAACGTTGGAAGAAATTGCAAAACCGTCGGGAGAAATATCGTTTTCAACTATTGAACAGGTGAAAGAAGATATTAAAATGTTCTTCGGATGGCAAAGAGTTAACAGACAGAATTTCCGTTGCTCTTCTGAAAAATGAAATTTGTTTTAGCGGTAGGGAAAACAGGTGTGGCTCGCGCTCTAGTTCTCTCAGTGCTTCGACATTTATAAATATAACCGTAGTTGAAAAGACGAATACATACGCATTTGACCAAACTATTCGAGCCTGAGTTATAGGCGTTGCACAGTTTTCTTTATTTTCCTTTTCGTTTCCCTAAAAATACTTCAACCTCGTGCGTTTAGCTATTCTTTAAAAATGAACAGTTGCGTTGAAATACAGGCAACAAGTGGGGATATGCTACGATGATATTGTGCAGCGTATTACGATATGGAATATTGCGCTAAAAAGCGAATTATAATGTGCAAATGCGGATTGTTAGATGCCAATTGAATTAAATTGCATTTTCAAAGTCATTGAAGATCGTAAAATTGAATTATGTAGTCCTAAGTATCTCATTATTTGTTATACACATAACAATGTTACAAATTAACTATTTTAATCACGATATTTAATAAAATTTTCTCATACACCGTTTACTGTTCTATTTATAACAAAGATGGAATATTCAGTAATTTGCTCTTTTTTATAAATGTGATTCCTTCGTCTTCCTATAGAAATTAAAGGCCACTATAGTAGTCGATAATTAATAAATTAAAGTTAAGTTTGAAAGACGTGAGAAAGAATAATATTTGCAGAAATCGTGAATTTTCATTTCTCATATTCTGTGGGATCGATTCACATGGTTGCATTCATTTTGTCTCACAGATGAGAGACGATCGAAGAGCATCAATGGAAGGCGAAAGACTTAGCAATAACAGCGGAGGAATAATCGATGGTAACGGAAGTCGTCCTCTGTCCCAAACTTCCAGTGAAATGGACACCCTTGGACCACTGCAACCAGTCAAACATCGTGAAAAGGCAAAACTGCAGGTAAATTGATTCTCTGCCTAATTAAATTAATTACGAGAATCTTCTTAAGGGAAGTTTCATCCGTTGCTATATCTTCTAATATTTAAAAATTGCAATATTAATTTAATAGTTAGAAATTATCAAAATTTTCAAGCTCAAATCTTATTTTAAACACTATACTTTTAAAACTAGAAAATTTTTTATTTTTGCTCTGCTTTGAGGGTCGAAAGCCCACTGTGCTATACTATAACAGTAATATTTTTACATTTGAAGCATGAGAAGTATGTCGTACAGGTATACCAATTTTTAGGACAAATCTACTAATAATAAGTCATGTCACGCCACTTGTTGGTCCTCCAAAGATAAATGACTGCGAAAATTTCTAGCAGAATTTGCTAGCACCTCTGACAGAAAAATGTCAGAGAAATACTGTACAGTAAAGCAAACGTGTAAAATGTGACTCCACTTAGCTGAGTGTTTTATTTTTAATGCGTACGTTTCCAACTCTTATCATTTTATTATTTTTAAATTTTCGCATTATAAAATAGAATCGTACGTGTATACAACGATTTCATGAAACAGTAAATAAAATATCGATTACCAGTTATTTATACATTACAAAAGTGTCAACCATTTAACGATGTTGAGTAAAAGCCTCAAAGTAGATTACGTCACTCCACGTAAATGACGCACCGGGGTCATTAAAGTATGCCAATGGGTTTTCCAATTGACGATAACTGGGAAGATAATGGACAGAAGCCACTACTGAAGTAATTTTGCAATACAAGTAAATTGTATTTACATGAAATACCTTTTTGTGAAATTTCTTTATTACTTGTAAAAACCACTGCGTGGACATATTAATTTAAGATACTAATTTTCGTTCTGTACAAATACTACGAACTATTTTATTTACTCTTGAATAGCACATATCAGATGATTTAAATAATTTTTATTAAAAAGTTTCAGTATTTTTTTACGAGAAAAGGAGAAACACAGAATTAATGTGTAATTTAATATTCACTAGTAAATGTAACGGTAAATAACATTTGTAGGAATAACTGTCTCATGAAATTTGTTGCTAATAAGTCAAACAGCTTCTTCCTTGGAAAATAGACAGCTGTCGACTTTTATGAACCTTTAACAAGATGAAACTCTCGCTTCGCTTCTAATCTCGAAAATAACCGCATTCCTTCGAAACGATCCGAATTTCACCGGAAAATACTGGCAACCGATATTTCCCGACACTTTCATCCTACAGACGGAACAGCTGGACATTTTTCAAAATTTTTTCTCGCCAGTCGAAACACGATTTGAACGAACAGCACGATTTGTCCGCGTGCATAAATTAGAAACGTTGGCAGAAAACGAAAGAAGTTGGCAACGTTTATGTTTTTCTCGCCTGCCTTTACATTTCTTTGACAAAACGCAAACCGAATGCTTTAATTAAGCGAGGAACAGGTTTATAATTAATTTAATTTACTCGTCTGACGTTAAGATTGTAAATTCCTGATATTTTGTAAAAGTAAACTAGTTTCTTCTCTATTTTTTGCATCGACTCAATTTCGATAAAATTTCAAGTATAAATACAACATCAAATGTCAAAAGTTGTCTGACATACAGTAACCTTTTCCTGATTGCATTTTAACCCTTTCAATTTTGTTTCCAACAACTCACTACTATTTAAAATTGTTTTATTAGGAACTTACTTCAAAGGACAGTGCCTCAACAATTTTTTTTATTAATTATATTAAAAATACCTCTGAAACTTTGTTGCAATTTACATTTACTAAACTTACATTTGTTTCTTCGTTTAATTACTGTTCTCGAATAATACTCGACAAAGGAGTGGAAAGAGTTAATGCTAGAAACGCCACTATAAAATGCAAACATACATAAATGAATTACGAGACCACAAATTTCAATTTTTTTTATCGTTTTCGACCAATTGGTATTTGTCCAGCTGCCAGTGGGGGCTTCACATATATTTTTAAAAGACACTGACCCTTCGTATTTAAATGCCGATCGAAAAGGGATTGAAATGACCTTTAAATTAGTCACTTCAGGTACTAATCGATAAAAAAAACACTGACCAAAAAGGGATTAAAGTACTAATCGATAAATAACACTGACCAAAAGGGATTGAAATGACCGTTTAATTAGTCATTTCAGGTACTAATCGATAAAAAAACACTGACCAAAAAGGGATTAAAGTACTAATCGATAAAAAACTGACCAAAAGGGAATAAAATGGCCGTTTAATTAGTCACCTCAGTGAACAGAATGATTTATGCGCGCAGAGGCCGCTTACGAGATACCTCCCCATCAAGTCGGAGTCCCTGGACCTGAGGCATCACATCGAGACCGCCGGGCACCAGTTACCCCTGATACACGATGTCACGGTCGACACGACCAGTTGCAGTGGTTACCTCTCGAAGATGAGCAAGAAGTTCCACCATTGGAACAAACGGTGGTTCGTCTTCGATCGGAGGAGGAAAACGTTGTCGTATTACAGCGACAGCTCGTCCAGAAAAGCACGCGGAGTAATTTACTTTCAGGTATGGTACGAGTTAACGTAACATTCGCTGCTAAGTCTTTGTCGCACGGGTCACAGGGGTCAGCAGTTCACGGCTCGCGAGGTCGCGTGCAACTTTTTCAAACTATTTCCAAAATTGTCACAATTTATACTCACTGAAACTTTTCCACGATAATTCTAAGAAAGCAACGCGAAATAGAATCGTCTACGATGACTAATATTAGCGCTGCGCGCTTAATTCGACGGGTTAAAACGGCACTTGAACTCATAAACCTTAAACGAAATAAACGGATAGTGAAGAGAAATGATATCTTCTATAAATTAAACGCGTGAATTTAAGGAGAAAGATATTAACTTCGAAATTCCTCTAAGATCAAATACTGTAGCCATAACTGTGTAAATTGGAAAAACGTCGCGACAAATATCAATCGTTGATTTTACAATAACGAAACGAAAAACATTTCTCTGTGTTTAGTCGATCGAGGAGGTTTACGTGGACCACATGAACACCGTGCGATCGCCGCAGCCATCGCTGACTTTCATCATTAAAACGTCCTCCAGACTGTACCATTTAATGGCGCCGAGCCCAGAGGCAATGAGAGTTTGGGTGGACGTCGTGTTCACGGGCGCCGAGGGATATCACGAATTCGATCACGGTATCTGATGAGCCCCTGCTGATTCTCACGTTTCTGGTCGAGATTCGTTTCACTCTCGAGTACGACGCCGTGGATTTTCTCGCCTGTAGCCCACAGGACTCGAGAGACGAGCCTTCGTGATCACGGTTCAAGGACACGGTTTGCCACGAACGCCGCTGGTGATCGCCTGCTCTTGCAAATTGGATCCGTCTTCGCAAAAAGTCTCTCAGAAATTGTAAAACAAATTTACTTATTCAGGCAGCTGTCGCGTGGATTAGAAGCAATATCGTTAACTGTGAGAAAAAGAAAAGAAGGAACATTGGATGGGGACGGTGGTGTGCGTAATTTTTTTCTAAAAGTGGTCGAACGTTTTGATCTGGTAACCGATGCATTGGAATGACTGGTGACGATAGCGAGAAGGGACGACGATTTAAATCGATCTCCGTTGTTCGTTCGACACAGGAATTTTTTAATTGCGACGGAAGATAAGATTTTGAATTGTAACTGTGCCAACGTGTGAAAGAGTCGGAGCATCAACGTGTCACGCTGAGGTATTGCTCGTTGGAAACGCAGGCTGGTCACGACTTGGTTCTATTCAAATGAATTCACTTTCGAATGTTTACACCGTTCAATTTTTTCTAGACATTTTTAATCTAGTCTTCCAACATAGATACTTTTCACGAGTGAACGAGATGGTATCCCAACAATTGAGAGAGAATGTCTTCGATAATGATAACAGCGCGAGCTGTGGTACGAACCGGAAATAAAAAAAGTACCCCAAAAGAAATTGTAAATATTGTCCCGTTTTACACTTTACGTTTTACATTTTACACTTACACCTTGACATCTATTATACCAAGAGCTGTGCAGAGTAAAATCTACCCCAAGTCTCTCTGCGGATCCCAAAAGAATTTTTACAACACGCGTACATGATTTCTCATGAACTCCCAACGTTTCCATATCGAATCTTTTAATGAGTATAGAACTTCTTCTTAGATACGTGTCATACTAATTTTCATTAGTACAATAACTAGCGCAACATTGTTAGGTACCCGTTAATAATGCACAAATTATACGTATTCCCCGACGTATATAGTATACTCGCTTATATACATTAAATGTACGATGAAATAGTTTCTGATAAGTCTGAATACGGATGAATACGTTTCGCTAAATGTCTGGAACGCATCTGAATATATAAAACTAAAAAAAAAAAATGTTCAAGAAGGTTGGTACATCCATGCATATTAGAAATGTGTTCAAAATGTTTCAAACGATCAACTGCCCTGAACCTTTTTAAGTCGAGGAGTATTTGTAGTTAGTGTACAGCCAGTCGAATTTCCAGTTCAATTTTTATAACGCAACTGCACGTATGTAAATAAGTTTTTACATATAAGGAAGCGGTTTTTAATTCGAATTAAATTTTACAAACGTCTCAGATCGATCATCCTATTTTATGTATCGTCGACTATCAAAATTATTTTCATATACGTATTCGATATTTTATTATCAACGCATATTATACAATTCGGTCGAGTTCACTGAAAGTCGCGTTATTATAAATTGGAATGAATTATCAATTTTTGTATTATGTACCATGCGTATGATAGTATTTTTGGATACATTTACAGAGGATACTGAAATGCTCCTTATTAGCAAACCATTTACCTTATTAACGAATGTATAAATATTTGAGTATTTTAGAGTTAAGTGTCTTGTATAATAAAACAAAAAACACGTATTTACAAACGTTCTGATTGTTGTTAATATTCGGAACAACAACTCCTAATGTCGCTTAAAAATATATTTTAACATTTTTTATACTTTTAATCTATTACAAATTATAAAAATTCATTATTTTACAAAAATACTTTGTCAAGTTTACTTAACATTCATATTTATTACCCATGGCGCCATCTCTTCGAAAGGTGCTCAAACTGGTCGCTCACTGTTACCGACAGCGAAGTGAACTGCTGAAGGACAGGTGATGCCATCTCTTCGAAAAGTGCTCAAACTGGTCGCTCACTGTTATCGACAGTGAAGTGAACTACCGACGAACCACTGGCGCCATCTCTTCAAGCAGAGTTGAAACTAGATTTCGATCAGTTTGAGCACTTCTCACAGAGATGGCGCTGCTAATCTACCAGTAGTTTTTTACGTATACAATTTGATGGAAACGAATAAAGTTAAACGATATAATAAATTAATTACATTTTTATCTCCCAACTCCCTTAGCTTAAAAGGTTAAATTCAATATAATTTCTAAACTCTGCTCGAAAGCTTAGAGGACTCGAAGAAACCTCTGATTCCTTTGCACGATCAATAATAAAATTCAAGACGTGGCTAACATAACTTCATGAACCGCCTCTGGCGTAGTTATAGGATAAGTTGTTTTAAACTTACCCTTACTCCAGAGGCGAAGAAGGTGCATTCGTGTTTGCTTGGTAAAGGACAGCTGTTTGTACCACCAAACAAAGTGCACCCACCAGTAGTTCGCGTTTAAAAACTCTGAAACCGCAACACCCCTTATTTCCACTTGATATTATCGATAACGTTTAATATAATGACTCTTTTTTCCTTCAATTCTTTCTTTATATTTGATAGAATAATGTAGAATAGTAATATGTAGAATAGATAAGAAGATTTAACTAATAATATAATAGAACAGATATACAATAATAGAATATATAATAGAATATTAATAATAATAGAATAGAATAGAATAGAATAGAATAATAGATAGAAATAATAGATAGATAAGAAAATAGAGCATTTGTAGAATATACAATCCTTAAGCTTAATTTCAGTAGCTAACTCTCAATTTATGACAAAAATACAGAAAAGAACCATACATGAAGTTCCAACCAAAGACGTACTGTCTTTGGCTGTTGTGCGCATGCGCGCGTAGTCAGCTGTGCGCGACGCTGCAAGAGAGGGGGAACACCGTCGCTCCCGCAGTACCGACCCTGGCGCCTTAATGGGAGGTTGTTTTTCCTTTTTCTTCGTGTGTATCGTGTTTAAAAATTTAAATACATGAAAAATAGGGTTTGATTAAGCTTCGAAAAAGTAGAATAACGTATGCAATAAAATTGAAAATAAAAGTGTGCGAAAAGAAGGCATAGGCAGGCGTGAGTATACAATGAGAAAAGTACGAGTGAGGAAACGGAAAATGTACATGGACAAAAGATTAGTAACCAATGGTTGTTTACCCATATATTTTGCCGATAATATAGAGCACTTGGTATCCCCGTAAAGTAGAGGACGCGTAACAATCGCACTCGACTGTATTTATTTTGATTTTCAAGTCTAAAGGGAACTTCAATAGATTCTTATGCGAACTGTAGTTGTCAGAATGGTTCACCAGAAATGTAGACAAGGTTTTTATGCGTGTAGTAATGTGAAACGTTTCGAAGTACCCGAGAATAAAGTACCATGGAGTGTCGAGTATCCAGAATATAAACCGGTCGAATACACCGCTGTGGTTCTTAAGGGAAAACCATGGGCGGATCCGGAAATCGGTGACGACTCGTTCAAACCAAAATGGAACACACTCGATGGTAAACAATTGGTATTTAAAATGTTACAGCGTACTAAATTTCCCAACCTGACAATATCTAACCCCACTGTTTTAAAAACCGAAAATAAAATTTGATCCACGGTTTTAAAAATAGTTTCAATTCTTAAGAACTTAATAATTTATTTATGTATACTTTCAAACTAAAATTTAATGAATTTAACGCAGAAATAATCTACACTTTGAATTTTTATTATATTAATGAAAGTCTCGAATGAGATATAAAAAAGTTATATGCTTGTTATAATAAATTTAAGGTTTGCATTTACTTGTTTGCGCCATTTTTAAAACAATATGTATTATTGACAAATTGCTATGAAAAATTAGCTTACAATTTTGATCGACACTTAAAGAATTGAATGTACTACACTATGTACGATTACTTATTCATAATTTCTATAATCAATAATTGATATACATTTTGATTTATAATTAAATCGTATTAAAATTATTTATTGTACATTCGTGTCTCTATTTTTACAGTAATACATCATGCATATAAAATGTTGCTTTATAGTTTATTTTCAACTATTTAAATGTTACTTAAAGATTTTGTATATACAAAGAGTACAAGTAATACATAGAATACAAATAGTTTTCATTTCTTCCGTTAGTATTAAGTCATTACAATATAATACTTATAGATATATATATATATATACTTATAATATAATAATAACGGATTATATACGAATCCGTTGTTAACAGAAAAAGTGAATCGTAAGAGTTTTATGGGCGATTATATTATAAATGAGGAGGGTTACCCTTTGAACCCTATTGGTCGTACCGGTATTATTGGACGTGGTCTATTGGGACGGTGGGGACCAAATCATGCAGCAGACCCAATCGTGACTCGTTGGAAGCAAAACGTAACAGGTGTTACAGAGATGAACAAGAATACCGGGAAGCCAATTTTACAATTTGTTGCTATACAAAGACAAGACTCCGGGGAATGGGCTATTCCCGGTGGAATGGTCGATCCAGGTGAAACAATCTCAGCCACATTGAAAAGAGAATTCATGGAGGAGGCCATGAATTCTTTAGAAAAAAGTAAAGCGGAAAGAGAAGAATTAGAGGCCTCTATAAGAAAGTTATTTGAGAAGGGAGAAGAAATTTATAAAGGATACGTAGACGATCCTAGGAACACAGATAATGCATGGATGGAAACTGTGGCTTTGAATTTTCACGACGATGATAATAGTGTATTTGGAAATATAACGCTACTGGCTGGAGATGACGCACGTAATGTGAAATGGATGGATATTGATAAAAACTTAAATTTGTACGCTAATCATAGCGACTTTATAAAGAGAACAGTACAAACACGAGACGCTCACTGGTGAAAAAAACTTTTATTGCTCTTATAGATTAGTCAAAAAAACGCTTATATACATTCAAAAAACATAAACATATAAACCAACTTATATTACTATATAAAAAATATTGAAGTTATATGTTATAAAGAAAAAATGATTAATGTTATTTTAACAAACACGTAACATACTTCATTTGCTACTCTAATTACGTGCATACGTTATATGAAATGACATTAATCGATAATGCATTTTATATTAAATGTACATGTTTAATCTATGTATTCATCACAGATAACAGTTTAACTTATCTTTTTGAAAGTACATAAATTTAGATCATTGTTAAAAATCACATATTTTTGCAGCAAATATAAAGTATCTTGTCAACTATAATAAGTTAAAGGAGAAAACATTTATTTACGATAATGATATGAATTTGTACAATACAAATGAAACTTTGCTAAGCGTAAAACCAAAATACCTTTATACCAATATAACGATCATTTAATATCACAATTATATTTCATGAATATGGTCTTAAAATGATTCTCTTTGATGGAATACTATATTGAATAAATATTTTTGTAAAAAAATCATGTAAATATATACAAGGTGTATCTTAATGACCATTTTTCAAGCATTTCTAATAACCTACTGAAAAATTTTTCCAACAAAAGTTGGTGAATATTTGGCCTGTTATAGATCGGTACATTAACGCTTAAGGTAAATACATTTTATTTTTTTTTAATAAAAGATCAAGTTCATCTTGACTGACACTGTTAAAAAAAAGTAATGATAACAAATAAAAATGAATATACTATCATATTTAGCATTTTTCAGTTAAATTTTTTAATGTAAGATTGTTTCAAAGACACTGTATAACAGATCTTTAAATTCTGTATAAGATCTTTCTGTATAATCTATTCTATATATAAGATCTTTACAAAAGTGAAAATGACATTACCTTAAAATAAGTTTTGTTACTAATTTCTAATATATGGATCTGTAATAGGTCAAAGTTCGATTAACTCTTGTGGAGAACATTTTTTCATCTGATTATCGAAAATGTTAAAAAAGTAGCGGTGAATGTTACGGAATACACATTGTACACACTCATGTATAATCTAAATATATCTCGTTATACAATCAGTAATCATGAAAGTAAGAATACGATTAAATATATTGCAGCTTTTATTTTTTAATTTTAATAATTCATAAAAATATAAATGACGTAATCGTTATGCAAATATATATACTAAAAAGATTTTTACATGTACAATAAACATCGTGTTCTCACTTTCAGTATTTTTAGTTTAATTCTGCTACATTTTAACATGGCACACTACAATTATTTGACTCCACAGGTACAGGTAATATACTTGGCTTGTTTAAACCAAGAATGTCTAAAAATAACTGAGTGGAATTCTTACATCCAATCATGGATTGTCCCTTATCAGAATCTTCTAAGAATTCCACTACTGGCTGTGCATATAATGCGTCGTTATAGTTAATCAACTTTTTAAGAATATGATTCATATTCTCATTGTTTTGCATACGCTTAACAATACTTTTGCGATCATCGAGACGAATTATATCATTCTCTTTTTGCTTAATTTGATAATAATGTTTCTCTAAATCTAGCGCGTGTTGCGCTTGGCTTTGCCCTAACTTTGCCGCTTTAATAAAGTAATCTCGGGCTCTATCAATATCTACGCTAAAGCCACCTCTTCCTTGAGCATGAAAAACTCCTAAATTATATGTAGCGTCTGCATGGCCTCGTTCTGCAGCATCATTATAGTACTTTGCAGCCTATAGGGAAAAATATAATGCTTAGTAAGACAACATTTTTTTCCCAAATATAATAATTCTCTCTATCTCAACTCTCTGTATAATGCTTATTGCATTTCTTATTTTTCCAATTTTATTCAATTAAAAACTATATGTAATACAAATTTACTTTTATGATATAAAATTTCTTAGTTACATTAAACAGCAAATAATTAAACAGTGTGCATTATTAAGACATCGTACCTTTGCATGATCGACCAACGTTCCAAGGCCTAATTCATGACACAATCCTAAATTGAACATACTAGCAGCAGATGATAAGCTTGCACCAGCAGTAAAGTGTGTTATAGCATCTTTGTAGCGCCTCTCTTCTAAAGCTTGCAGGCCATAATGTAGTTCAAATTCAGCCACTGCTAAATTGTGAGTGCTAGCAAATTCTTCAGTGGCTTCTTTTAAGGCCTGAGAATATATAGAAGAATGAAGATGAAACACAACAATATTAGCACAGCTTCCTAATATAAAGATGTACTTTAAAGCGAAACCTACAATTTTATATTCTTTTCTATAATTATCTGATTAACTGCAGTTAATTATACACAACTGTTTCATAATTGACCAAAATAATATACTTCCATATATTTTTACATTGTTACCATTCCTAAGTATTTCCGTACCAAGTTATTTTTGCTTTATTTCGAAATAGAAAGAATTTATAAAAGGAACTACTCTTCTTTTTGCTAATTATGTATGTATAGCAGTGAAGAAAAGGAATTACTTTCTATTAATATATTAGATGACGAATATCTTTCCTAAATAGATTATCATTTATGAATAGTAATATATTTTATAAAGCACACATAATGAAAGAAAATTACTTAAGTCAATGTTGTTATTAAATCATATTAACAATAATTCATTTATCTTTAGATTACAACTTTAAGTACTGATAAAAAAAATTTATTTTTGGGAAGGAGATAAAATAAAAAATATTCAAATTTATATTATTCATGTTTCTCTTTTTTTACTACATTACAATAATAAAATATAAAACAATTATTTACAATAAAATTTCTACAATTACAAAATTATGCATCAAAATATTAATCATACATATTGACAAAGTAAAATATTTAAAAAATATTGAAATATAAGTTACAATTAAATAAAATAGCAGGTATAATTAATTTCTAGAAATATGAAAAATGCAATAAGATACGGTGATGGTTTATTTAAATATGTAACAGATTTATATAAAATAGAAATACAAAATATTTTTGTTGAGAGTTGCAAAGTATGGTGCAATAGTTAAATGCAAGTACATTCTTAATAATACGTTATCTGATGCTTATTGTAAATATTCTTTTTATAAATTATAATGTCTGCACAACAACATTCTCACCTCTTCAATGGTGATAGGTCCAAATGGTTTGTCAGCTTCCCATTCCCCTTCAGGAGTGTCTTGAGCGTATATTTTATTACTGCCAATACAATTAAAAAGGGGCAGAATATGTTTGGGCCTCAAGTTTAATACTTGATCAAGTAAATAAGAAGTACGTGCTTCTGGAATCTGTGATAGTTTGCTTTTTATGGAATCAATCTTTTCCTTCTCAAACAATCTTCTGCGAAGACACAACGTTTGACAAACCACCCATCCAAGAGCCAATACACTGGTCTATTAAAAAAATTACTACATCATTTATTTAAAAAACAAAATTAGTCCTACCATTAACGTAAGAAGAAAACAAATGAAAACAAATTATTCCAGTTTTATAATAATGCTACATTTATGTGCAAAAGTATCATACAATTTGAAATCTTTTTTTATATAAATTGACTTAATCGTTATAAAAATAAAGAAGGATCATTGAAATAGTAAAAAATACCTATTTAAATTAAAATCTAAAAGTAAGCAATATGTTGCAACATAGTATTGTGTGTAATTGTACATATACATTCTTAAAATATTTGTATATATGTACATATTTGACTTTTGTGAATTATAAATTTGACGTTTGCTTTCCTTTCATTAACAAGAGAAAAAATTAAGATGATTGTAGATATAAAAGATAAACAAAACGTCGCAATTTACCCATCCAAGGGCCTCCGACCAAGTGTATTTTGTATTCCATTTAGAATCATCGTCTTTGTCCTTTGTGCCACCAGTTTTAGTGGAACCGCAACATTTTTTATTAAAACCGAAGAAACTTGGTGCTAGAAATTTATGGTCGCAAGTTAAACTGGTTTTAACCTCATTTTTTGGAGCATTTGGTTCTTGAGACGTTTGCGAGTAAACGTTAGTACGACATGCACGACGTTCCAGAGTTTCGCGAATACCACGGGATACAAATTTCCACATCTTGTTAATTAATTGTTAGAACATACAATTAGTTAGTAAGATCACGAGCACTGCATCCGATAATATCTCAGTTTCCTCCGCTCTTACGCGTCGGCACCGCACAACGAAGAGCGGAGCACTGAGGAAGAAACTGACAAACTCTAGAACTTTTCTGCAAACTGCGCGCGCAATTTCTCTAAATGCACTTTACAAATAAACTGCATTGAACTTGGAATTTTCATTTATAATTTACTTATACAGTTATCGCTTTTTTTAAAGACAAATAATTACCTTTATCGTACTTACTACAATTAATTATTAGTGAAACAATAAAAGATAAAGCTGTATAACATAGCCACTTTAGTTCGACATTAATTTAATTATAGATGCTCGTTCGTGGTTTTAAACGAACCGCCAAATAAGGAAAAAGTAATAACGATAATATTACATGTTTTTTAAAAGTAAAAATATATTATAACTTCGAGAATATTACACATGTTGTAAGGCATATTAAGAAATATCTTTACAATCTATTTTTACATTATACAAGCTATTTGGCTATAGATGAGTCGAAATGCGGGGAGTTATTTTATACTGTGAAATAAGACGAAAGTCAAGAGCGACGGAAATATATTTGAAAATTTGTTCGCGCGATAAATGTTTTTAAGAATAACTCGCGTGAACGTATATAGTGATAAGTGCACAAGCCGCGATATAATGCGTATTGATGTATGTTTATACGTTAATCAAGTGTCAAACAGAAATTTTATTCTTGATTTTCATCTTATAGTGGTTTTCAATACATCTTCTTCGATTTCGGCCCACCTGAAGATGAACAGTCTGCATATAACAGTAAGAATATCCTTAACTATATATTCAAATACACGGTTGAATAATAAAACAGTAAAATCTTTTCATAATTTAAGCATATTTTAAAAATACATACAATAACCTTTTACTACAATACATTATAAAAGATACATTTATATATGTATATTTTTTAAATATTTAGAACAAAAGTATTTAGAGTTGCATTTACCAGTATCTTAAATTCATGAAGTAATTTTGTTGTGTACACAGTTCGGATATTTAAATTATTAAAATCAAAAGCTAAATGCTTCGTAAATATTAGCTCCGAGTGTTTTAAGTTCGTTATTTGTTACAAGACGCTGTAATAAATCGCTTTGAAAATCTTTTGACATTGGTTTATCCGGTACTTGCCCATTTATAATCGGTATTATCTTAGCCATTGGCATTGATACATTATTAATGTTTGTAAATGAACTCGAATCATACTTGATATTTGTAGAATTCTGATTTGATGTTCCTGGTATTGATATACCATTTTGAACAGTGGTTTTATTATTCTCTAGCGTAGGAGGCCCAATAAAGAATGCAGAAATATGATCCACCAATAAACTAAATCCATTTCTAATGTTACTTTGCGTCAAATTTTGCACCTCTTCGCTTTCTAGAAGATCCAAAGTTTCATTGAATAACTTCAATAATATAGGTGTCTGCTCTTCTTCATAATTTGATAGTAACATATACTCGGGAAGATTTTTTATAGGATCCTTAGAACTATCCGCAGATATAGAAGATGTTAATGTCCAATATATCTGTTCTATATCTCTTAAGGTTAACTCATCTTTCAAAGATATCGAAGCTGTTATTTCCGCCACCTTATCTTTTATAAGTGAACTTAATTTTTTAATTCTATCGTATATGAAGTGTCGCGAAAGTGACATGTATTTCATCTGTACTGCACTCTCTGTAGCTGTGCCGTTAGAATTCTGAATATCCTTGTATCCATGGCCACCTATTACGTTAAGTTGAATTCTTATTAATGTCGCCAACATGGCATACGAATATACCACTACAGCTGATCTAGCAATAGCTAAGACTTTCAGCTCGTTCCAACATGATATTTTATCAGGGCAACCATTTCTAAGCTTATTTACAATACTATCAGTGTCCAAGGCTTTTATTATGGACTCGCGCAAAGTTGATGTAAGAGACATTATCATTTGGCTACACGTTCGTTCTGTACATTCAAAGTACTGACGTCGCTTTGATCTTTCCAGCATGTCCTTTATTTCTTTCTCCTGCCATTCTCGAAGCTTACGTGCAGTATATCTTATAAAAATAACGCCGCTAATAACAATACCACCTACTATAAACTTTCGTTTGTGACGGCCCACAAAACCACGAATTCTTGAAAACATATTTTTTTATGTTATATAAGATACTAATACCATAAAATACTATATAATCTGCATCATAAACAGTGTCAATATAGTTATTTGGTAACTGCTAATATATCCTGAACACTAGGTAAATTACTGCAGTTCTTTAGGATTAGTTAATACAATGTTTCCTAATCTGTAAGCAATGAAGTTACTTGTATCAATAAATCTTTCAACGCAGTTAACAAGGCAATTTTGTGTACTTGAGTCCAGAGAACGGCCAGGTGCTCCGATACAAAGTTGCCAGCAAATGTCAGTTAAATTAAGTGCCAGTCTCTAAAAGTAAAAAACTATATTTATACATTAAAATTAGTATATTGTATGTAAATGTACATTGTTTAAAAAAGATTTATAATGTATTTTTCTATATAGAAATGATTATTAATAATTTGTTTCTCAATTCAAATAAAAAAAATTCATAAAAGATGATATTTGATATATTTTTACAAGACTATATACAATTATTATAAATATTATTTAATTGGTAAATGATATCTTTTAATATTCTAAGAGATGCAATTTTATTTCTCGAATAAATAATGTTTACACTTTAGGAAGCATGTCCTAAAAACTTGATTGAACTAATTGAAACTTTTATATGTTTCTGAAATACAGAAAATTTGAGAACTACGTGCAAATTTTTGTGACTGACTATACATATCTTTACTTAGCCTATATATCATTTTAATACATAATATAAGTTGAATATTAGTAATAGAAACAAAATATTAATAATCTATTAATAATTTCGAATACAATATAATATTATTTATTACAAGAAAGAACTATATTTATCGTTATATAAACTATAAAAGTCAATCAATATTTTTTACGTCCTTTTTTTTGTACAATATATACAAGTATAAGTATTACGCCTACTAGCACATTTAAAAGTGTATTAATCAAAGAGAGAGAGAGAGAATGAGAAATAATTTAATGAAGTCACAGAATGGTTTAAAAAAAAGTCATTTAGAAACTAACCTGAAACTGTTGATTTTTACTTTCTCGCTCTATGAAGGCTTGAAATTGCACATCGATTGCATTGTTTGACCCTTGCTCCTCCATAAATCTCATTCTTTAATTATCACTGTTGCTTGGAAAACAAATCGATGAAAAACTTGACCTTTATACCATTACCGTTTCCCTGAATCTCATTTTCATTTTCGTATAGGCTAACGGTTACTAGGAAACGTAAAAATAATTTACCTTATCGATTGTTTTTATCAGGAGTGAGTGGATTTAATATCGGAATAAATAAAGAGTAATAAAATTCAAGCTTACCATTAAATTTTATAATCTTATAAGTTGAAAATTCGAATTATTTCATGCGGCTAAGAAGAAGATGTACTTGTGATTATCTAATGCTGACCTCTGTAGGTGAAAAATCGCATTGCACGAAATAGTTATGCGTATAGTCGATAAAGTTGACGACGTGTTAGATACATAAAAAACGAAGAAGAAACAAGTTTTTACTATCAATGCACATGTACAACTTTAGTCCTTGCATCTTGTTGCCATCCTGCCATTTCTTGTTTTTGCAGTTAAAGAAAAACGACGATGGACATATTAATTGTAGTGAGAACAACAAAAGTTATGACTACAGATGGATATATAATTTAATAATTATAATATCTATGGATAGAAAATTCTAATACGAATTATTTTTTTTTAATAATTGTAGTGTTCTTCAAGGTAGTTTAAATTCACCGATTAGTGAAGTATATAATTTATAGAAAAAGGAATAAGTGGACAAGTAATAATAAGTAATATAAACGTTAGACAAAATTTCATATAAATTAATACTTAATAATATTTTCGGGTACAACATCATTTTTAATGATAATTTGAATTCTTATTTCTCTTGCAGGTATCTCTATATAGAAACAGTTAACAACTTGAGGTACATGCTTAGTACACGAAAAAAGTTAATTCTGTCGTTTCTACAATTGCAGTTTTTAAATAACAACAGCTATATAAATTATAATTGTTTCTCTAATTTTAGAAAGTACAATTTAGAGAAATTAAGTTTTCGCGAGCTGCCATTTCGCTTTTTAAAGTTGACGTTTATAAAATTACTATAATTTAAAATATAGAATTTAAACATTACAATCACAAGCATTTCCACTTGTAATCTGGACACTTCTAACTAGCTTTTACAAGTCACTAAAATACATACTTGTAATTGTATATATATGTAATATACATACATGTTACAAGTCATACAATATAACTATTATATTGAGTTTATAAGGATTCCAACAATAATAATATTAGTTTATTTAATTCAAAATTTTAAGCTTTGGATATATATATATATAGAAAGAGCTGATATGACAATGAAAGCATAATGTTTTCAAATATTTCATACAATAAAAACATTAATGATAACAGTTTATCATAATACTAGTAAACGGTAATAAAGAAACGCAAGTTTATAGCTTCGATAATTTCAGATATTCCATTTCATTTAGAACAAAACTTTTGTATTATTTATATATACGTATAACCTATTAATAAATCACCTATATTGACACTAGATTACGTGGGCTGCGAAACGATTACAAACGTTACACAGACACTGTCTGATCGGCAGCCGCACACATGCGAATATGCACCGAGATTGAATGTGCATGCCGCGTGGAGGCATCGCAAATGACCCTGATTGGTTGCAGATCCACGCGATCTTTGTCGGTAAGGGGGAAAGGGGGAAAGGCATTGTGACGGTCGAAAAAGGTCGGAGGACCAGAAGGGGTTGGGAAGATTGCTGAAGGACGCTCCTTTCAGTCGAGAAACCGATCAGGAGTGGGGAAGTTGGCTACACGTGCGACTTCCTTCCCCTTCTTTCTCTGACCTCCTCTATCTATTCCCTTCCTTATAATCGCGACGCCGATACTTCTCTCTCGCTCGCGAACATACCTTTCTGCACGCACTACCAAATCATTATCGCGACCCCTTCTTTTTGCCTTCCTGAAAAATATTTGAGGAGCAATATTTCTTCGAGACGTTCTTAAAACGCTAATAAACAATTTTATTTTGTAATAAATAAAAATTGAAAACTTTCTAACTAATACTCAACAATTGGTCATCGCAATCTTAAAAGATTGATATTAAAATCATGATAATTTTGAAAATTATTTTATAGATTCATATATCACATTCAACGGAAATAAATTTCCGCCTCAACTGATTAAAGAATTGCACAAACAGTATTGCCGTGAGTAAATAATTAATGATCGTCGGATTGCTCATCATTAAATTAAACAGTTTCAATATATTTTGCCCCTATATGTATGATATCACGTAAAACAGGAGCTTGAAGAGTATATCGGTAATAACGAGGCGTTGGTTAATGATAATTTTAGACAATTTTATTTAAGCATTCTTGTTAGTAAAAATAATGTTTATATAAAGATTGATTCGAAAGGGCTAGTGTCACGTTGAAGTAAAACGGTGTATAAAAATATTGTTACATATTTACGGCGATTTTAGTACAAATTCACTATTATTTCTTATAACTTCACTTGTTCTGCAATTTCAATTACACATGAATATGTAAGTAAATAAAGTATTCTTTTGAATTAATTTAATATCTTATGCGATCATATTTGTCACGAGGACATCAAATATTCCTTTCTTGCAGCAATTTACATTTTTAATGGTACAGAAAATAATTATATCATTATTCACGTATAATTATATAAATATCATTTATACGTAAAAAAGTATTTTCCTCTATAATCATCACTTCTGTATATTCTATTAAATATGTATAAGTGTATCGAGAGAAATTATGATTCTAAAATATTACTTCCTTTCATGAAGTAAACCGCACATTCGAGGAATAAAGTAAAAATTCTTATGTAGTCTAGAACGAGTTGAATGTTCGATTTGTGTCCAAGATAATGCTAGTATATGTATTATAATTAAAAGTAAATTGATTTGACGAAGAGTTCCTATAATTTCTTTTTTGCTGAACGATGTTATAGAATATTCTCATTTGAATAATGTATAGCGTTGGTTACAGATAAATATGCTGTGACGCTATTTCATTACATTGTACGCATAGACATGTGTTAAATACTTAGAACGAATGCGTGTAGTTTTAAATTCCTTTGCAAGAATAAGAGAGCATCGGGTTTCTAAGAATATCTATGTAAATGCAATCTATTACACAAATCTGAATATATGACATAATTGTTCAATATAGAAGAATGAGTACATATTGTATACAGTACAAATATCCAACTATATCGTAAATAATATTTCTCTTTTCGGTTGTCTATTTTGTTCAAAACAATTAGACTACAGTTAATACTGATAAAATTGAATGCTATTGTAATAGAAAACACATACATACAGATGCTGCTATTTTGACATAGATTTTGTATCCAATTTAGAAATTATTTGGCATGTTTTACTAATAATTTTCAGAATTACAAAGAATGATTGAAATTAGGTGTTGAATATAGCTGTTATTAAAATATAATATCTTGTAAAAAGTATATGGTATACCCCTAGCATGTAAACTGCCGTGACGCTGCACTCAAGATAAAATATCAATTGCGTGTATCTACTTGTTAACGAGTCCATAAATTTTAAGCTATTCTTTGTTTTAATGACATATTTTAAAATACAATATAAAGATAAGATTAAGGAGCATGTAATTGAAGTTTTACGTATTTCCTGCCAAGGTAGATATTTGAATACAATTATAATTACAATACTTCGTACAACAGAAATAATGAATGCAATGTTCAGCATTAAAAACTAAAATTATTTATTTTAAGATATATACGTATTTATTATAATTAATGATTATTATTATACGATAAGTTCTGATAATTTATACAAAAGTGATATGCATAAGTGATCATTCATACAAAACAACTGAACAATACGTGATTATTAATAATAAAAAATATTAGTGCACGTATTGATAAACGTAATTAAAAATAGCAGGACATTTATAATAGTTGGCCATTTATAATTGGTTTTCAATATCGATAATAATGTTAAGTACAAAATATAGGATAAATTCATAGAAAATATTTTGATTGTTGCTACGAATAAATTCAGCTTGGGAAATAATCACTAACTTAAAAAATTCCTTGAAAAACATACATTTTTATAGTAACTGATAAATTTCCATTAATAATTCATACAAACAGTTAAGTAACAGTCTTTTTCGCTCTATATATGTACGTGCAGGTTTAAAGAAGTACGTACTAAATTCTTTCTTTCTTTATTTAGGAGTCGATGCCCCTTTCAGCGTGGAAAACCGTTCTAAAGTCGAGGCCTGTGTTTTGACACCACCGGTGCGCGTGGAACGACGAAATTCTATGAAGCACGCGCGTCCCGTTTCGCTTTCCCGCGGAACCTTTTGGAAGATCCCATTCGAAGTGGGGATACACGTGCCGCGGCTTTTGTTATCGTGATTGTCGTAATGTCGAGGCTCGAGGCGCGTGCACGAGGATTGTGCGTCTGCGCATGCGTGACCGTGTTGCTCGTAACCACGAGGGGGGATAACATGGCGGTACTCGATCGCCGTTAGTCGATGTACGGACGCCGGTAGATTTGGATCATCTTGTTGCACTAATCAGTGTGAAACATTGATCTATGACTGAAAAGTTCGCGAGTAAACAGTACTGTTGTTGTTCCATCGTGATATGACTTAATATCTCCTGCCTCGATTCCTGTCCACAAACGATCCGCGAGTGCCGATCGTAAAGTCGTATTTTGCACGCGCTAATTGACGTTTATGGTAGTTTACTTTGACATCGGTACGGAAACGCGCTACAAGAGTCAATTACCGAGGAAGTTCGCGTCAGGAAGAACATTATGAAAATGATATTCTAATCGGTAGTCGTTCAGACAGTTGTAATTCTAAAGTGATTGACAACGAAGAAGAAAGAAGACGGTGACCCAGTCGACCCTTTGAGCCTGCTTTTTGAAAACCTTGGGATCGCGTCGTAAACGTATTCTGCAAGCCGGTGAGTTGCAATATGATATAAAGTATTATCCTTTATCTCATTTTTCTGTCTAAATATATACGTATATATACATGTTTCTTGCGTCAGTAGACAAAAATGTATGTTTCAATGAAATTATGGATGAAACTCGGTATTTCACTAATTCTTAATTGATTCGTGTATTTGGATGAAGTTAGAAAACTTTAAATTATCATGTAATTCATGTATAATAATTAGTATATATATAATTGTATGAACTAAGATGGAGTTTCTGCTGTACTATATAACCAACAAATTTTCTTGAAGCAATATAATTCATTAATTATGTTTCCTTTTACATAAACTATTTAATGATATACGAAATATGACAGAACTAATGAAAGATTGTTTCATCGAATTACATCGTAAAATGCTAATATAACGAAATAGCTAGCTATAGTGATCGAAATTACATTGTTGCAATTGCAATTTGAGTCAAGAATGTGTATAGGTGCAGTGTATGTTCGTTTCCTAAGTGGATACGATCATTGCATCGGTCATATCGTATACTGTACGTAGTTACAGAATCAATGCGGTTCTGACTAAACACAATCTGAGCAAATACAGCATATTGATATCGCCACGTGTATGTATGTGCGGTCTACTTAAACCAGTTTTCTATTGCAAGTAATAATTCTTGGCACGGCAATCATTTACTAATATGTTCGAAAGCATTAAATGTTCAAATCAATTAAATTGATTCAAGTAATTTTGCGACACGCATTTGCTAATGTGTAACTAAATGAAATTATTAATGAGAATAAAAGGGGTCTTCAAACGCTATTCTGTTTGCAATAAATGAATCTTCTTTTTCGGTTATATCGTCTTTTAAGTCCTATAAAGAAGTATACATAAAGGATATCTTTTAGTAATTTGAAAACAAAATTGTTATGTAAAAATGATTCACTCGTATATAAATTTTATTACAAACATAACTTCACATGATTAAATAAGTAATAGTAATCAAAAAAATTTCAATCTAATTGAAATCTATAGATTGTATGATCATTCCAAGTATGTTATTTGGATAAATAATGATAAAGTCGTTTGCAATAATCATATTTGTTGAGAAATTACGCTTTCATACATTCCAGTTACAAATCTACAAGAAATCTGAAATTCTGACGCCGTTTCTACCGAAGATATCGTTAAAAATTGTATCGAAAAGCCGCTCTTAATCCAGGAAAGTTTTAGAACCGGCGGAGATCGTGTTATCGAACAATCGTGCGTTTCTATCGGACCAACAACTTGGTTTAATTGCGCAATCGATCAGCGAACCACACGATTCTGCTCTAAAGTTAAACGCGCGTCGCCTCGATCTCTCGCGACGGGGCACGAGTGTCCTGAAAGGCTAAGCCCACGCTTGATTTCACTTAAATACCTACTTATTTTAGTCCAGACTTGTAAAACGTGCGCCGATATACGTGATCGCACGTGGACGACATTTACACGTGGATGACTACGAGGGCTGGAATGAGTACTTACGGGAAGGTCAACGAGAATTTCAATCCGACGTGTTGTACGGTCTCTTTCTTTCCTGCGCCCAGTTCGTTCCTGAGCGACGTCGTAGATCGCGCAACGCAATAGTATCTACTCGCTCGCTTTTTGGCTTCAGCACGTTTTGTTCGATTCAAGTTTAACGAGTTCAACTGTCAAATTGAAGTTATATCGATGTTATTTTATGGGGTTTCTTCTTATAATTTATTGAGAATTGAATTCGAATACGTAAGATGAAATTGAACGATTCAACTGATATGAACTTAAAAAGTACTTTATACAGGAGCATCGTTACAGATTAATGGGGTGTTATAATTGCATAATAGAATATTTTCCTAAAATAGAAATATCGTAGCACTGATATTTATGTACTGTTATTTTTAGACATAGCATAATATTTGAGTATTGCTTCTGTAATGGCGGACAGTTTAGCAAATGAATTTGTTTCTTTGTTTTCTAATCATTATATGTTAAAGGCTGTAAAGTGAAACTAATTGCAGTTTATTAGATTAGTATAATTAGATAGATTTCCTTCTGCCAAAATGTGATTTAATTAAAGTTTGTATTTTGTAACGCTAATACTTGGGAATTTGAGATTTGAACAAGTCAAGCGGATCTAAATATGTTTGTTTCAATCAACCCTAAACAATATACATGAAATTATTTATTTGTTAATGCGTTCAAGCTTCAAATATATAATATAGTAAGGCTAAACTACATATTTTTTTACTTTTTGTATAAAACGTAAAATCTTTTCTTGCTCTTCTTACGTTCTGTGAATCTATCAAGCATTTTTTTTTTAATTTATAACTCTCTCATTCTCTGTCCCTTTCTCTCTCTCTATTAGCATAATTTGATAACAGTGTTTCATCACTTTATTAATATTTTACGAAGATTAACATCAAAATGGCTCAGTAAATTGTTGAGTTATGCTTTAAACTTATTCCTTAACATTTTATCGAATAAATTATTTCACTAATAATTTCTAACACACCATTACAGTTTATGTTCACAATATAACTCTTTCAGTGGTGCGTAATTTTGATGGGTCGGCATGTGTTTGATACTAATCTCGTCACTGTTATTAACCATTACAATGTATTCTTCATTCAATTATTTATTGTTTGGAGAAATCGAAATTTATAAATCTTGTACGGCATGCTCCGAGTAGGATGCA
This sequence comes from Xylocopa sonorina, assembly GCF_050948175.1. NCBI lineage: Eukaryota > Metazoa > Arthropoda > Insecta > Hymenoptera > Apidae > Xylocopa > Xylocopa sonorina. The sequence goes on along the minus strand of NC_135196.1, from coordinate 4,045,832 downwards.
AATGCACGATCGGTCATGCTACCGGGAACGATAAATAGAAATGTTCAAATTACCCGTTGGTTAATTGTACACTGACAATGTCAAATACGTGGCCACTGCACACTGCAATTGACTCGAACCTCTTTCCACGTGCAATCAAGGCGACGGCGTTCTTAACCAACGGGAAGAGTCTGCTAATGCATCGGAACGGGTTACGCGGCGTTACTTGCGCCAGAACACGTGTAACCCGTGTGACGGTCGTCGAAGCGTGCAGATTTATATGTCACGTCGTTGATCGTGTTACGAGTTGTTTCGTCACAGGCCAATTTATCGATTCAGAACGGGAAAAAGTTATACGGGCCCGGCACGTGTGTTACGCTCATAAGTACACGAATAGTTCTATATTTTGCAGGGTTCCTGATAAATGCCCACGAATGTAGACTAGATGAAAGAGTAAACTATCAACGTCGCTTTTAATAAACAGAATTTTGCACTCGTGCACAATTATACGTTGATTATCAACTGGCCAGCGTTACATAATCGCTTTGTAATTTCTGCAGAACAGTTCTTTTATTATAAAAGAATATTATAATATTCGGCCTTTTTCAATCATTAATTTAACTTCTTTCTTCGTTGGTAATTTTTTTTTTGCTTTTTATTTTCCATCGTGATACTGAAATTGTAACACGTGTATCTTGAGCATTGATATTAGCACTTATCATCGTTGTATTAAGTCATCGGCTGGCGTTGAGTCACTTACTTCTAAAGACACGTGTACGTTACTGTTAATTTACTGGTATAGTATCACGAGGTGAATCGTTTACGTCGGAGTTAGTTTACACAAGACAACCGTAATTAAAGTTAATCCTCGTTATTAGATTTATCGACGAAATCAAGGTTCTGTGAAAAAGTTATACACGAGTTGGATTTATAAAACGCGAAATGTTATAAGTCGTGGCGAAAAATTCTATCGAGTTGGATATTTCCATCGCCGTATAACAACACTTGCATATTTTCCAATTTTAAACTGGCATGCATCCACGCACTTACACATTCTATAGATGCATATTTTTCGTAATACTTTTAATTTTGGTAATGTTATTCTACTTGAAATAGAATTTACACATTAATATTAGAATTTTATAACTTACAAATTGCACGGTCCTGTAATTATAAGAGTAAAGTTGTATTCATGAATATAAATTTTATTTTTTAGTTAAAAAGTCAAAAGTGTTGTTAGAGACAAGAAGCAGGACACAATTTCAACAAGCTAACAATCTAACAATTTTAACACAGTACAAAGAATTCTTTGTTTAATATAGTTCACATGAAATCCTAGTTTCTGAAATCATTTTTCTCGGAAGAGTCTCAAGTTTCTTGTACATGTACGTATATAGTAATAATAGGCAGTTATGATCAGCTATAGAAATATCAATAATGATTTTATCTGAATAACGTAATGCTAGATCGTAAAAAAGACGAAATAACTTAGCGAATTAATATAAATGATTACACAAGGATTACATTACATTATATTAAAGAACTATACGCGAATAGAATATATGGATTGTACTGTTCAATATAAATAACAATAATTGGACTGTTTGGCAAATATGTGACACGAATGAAATCACAGATGTTGAAATGTCAAGAGTTAACTTAAATTCGAGGAAATTGAAAAGTCAATCCGTCATTGTTTCCTTATTTTCCTTCTGTTTTATGTATATACATATATACCAACCCTTTCCTTTCGCCAACATGTAGCAATATGTGCAATCGTGTACACCCACGTGACGCGAGACGTGCGATAGCAATTGTGACCAACGTGAGACAACGTAACCGCTCTGTTGGATATCTCACGCAAAGCCATGCCACGTTCTTTCACTTTAATTTCGTTAAGTGCTTCAAACACGTAACAACTATACTTTCGTATATCCCGGCATCACGTGTACCATCTTGTTACCGGAAATTCGGTCACGTTTAATTTACGTATCCAGTTTTCCTTTTCTTTTTTTCTGCGATCAAGCTCGATTCCCCCTATTTGCCGAACTCGAAGAGTGCATTCTGGGGCTGAGTTCACACGTTTGAAATGACAATTCGTTGCTTGACTTAAGTGACAAATATTTTAAATTCTTTTATATTTTGAATATCATCAAATATATTCTCGTTTGCATTATGAATTTTAGATTAATACGAAGGAAACATTTGTAGACACAGTTCAGGTTAATATCGTGATTTATATGTGTAACTTAGCTCGGTGCGCTTGTCATAGATGCATGAATGACGCAGCTCTTGGGAAAAATTATGCATAATGTCATACGTATGTGAGTGACGTGGCGAGCAATGTGTTATAAGAACAAGTTTCCCGAGGAAAAAGCAATCTGATGTTCCATTAGTATTGCAGTTATATCATTAGACATTTCAAGTTCAGCAGTATTCCTAGTAGGTAGATACGTCAGTCACAGATGCTATTGTAGTGTTACATATGTTACGGAAACACCGATGATACAATATTACACTATTATTATAGAATTAATATTGGATAATGTCTTGATATACATAGGATGTGGATATTGTCCTTGTCAACTTCTTAACATAGAATATGTTGTTATCAAATATCTTCCTACTACAGCATCCGATACAATTGATTGATAAGTCTCTCCCTTTTGCTAGAGGGTGTATTCATCAGTAATACAATTAATATAGTAGAACCTCATTTGAAAGTCTTTAACCTTTCGTGGTAGAATTACGATTAGTAGTAGATTAGGTAAGAGGAATCTGGTTGGAGTTCAGTTTAGCAGGTATTCAGTAAAATTTCTTTGAAATAAGTAGGTTTCAACTGTATTTCAATTCTTTGGTGAAAAAAGGTATAATGGTAGCGAAATACTAGATATGTTTTGTAAAAGGCAATATTTTGTACCCGGAAGAGTTAAACCGTAGAAACTGTACAGAAGATACAGTTAGTTTAGATCACGAAATATGCTGGCATTGTACTACGACTGTCATCACATATGTACGATACGTCAAAGTTACGTTATTTTATAGCATTTCCTTTTCATGATAAAAAATGCTTGAATTCCACTTCTAACAATTAATTTACTTGCAAAAACAGGAACACATTTTTATAAAGCGAATTGCGCGGTTCGTTAATACAAGGTAAATCACAATTAAGTCAGTAAAGAAAGATACGTAGTATTGTGTCATGTTTGATCAGTAAAATTACTGGAATTTGCGTCACTTCAATTTAAGCAATTTAAAAGCACTTTACTATCCTGAGCTTATTATTTTATTTAATTTGAAATATTTTTCTAGACTTTAAACGAAGTTGAGAGATTCATTAAATCTTTTCCTTGTCTTGAAAAATGTGATATGGGGAAACAGCAATGCTGTATGGTATGAGGTTAAAGAAAATTGTTACAAATGCATGCTAATATTTGAAAGTAACATAATAAAAGGAACAAATCTTCCAATGCTAGTTAAACCATAGTATTTCTTAAGCAAAATGATAATTACTATTGCTATTTTGAATGTTGCATTTTAAGTTTTATGGTTAAAGTAATCTTTTCAACATATTCCAAGCTATGTTAGCCGTAAAGATATTACTTATTACTGGCTATATTTAGCGAAACACATTTTTAGTTTGTCAGTTTACATTCGTCTAGTTATTATGTCACACGTATTTTCTATTGCTTTAATACGTTGTCATTATACTGTGACTTTTATATCATTCCAAAAAAGTTGTGGAGTATATATGTCTGATTTATCCCATATAATTCGAAGCGCTAAAGATATTGCATTTCCGAATAACGTACAAATGATTCAATTTCTGCGCCTAAAATAAGTGTTCCGCGCTTGCTGTGCGTACATAGGTACTAGTATTTGTTTAAACATCTGATTTATATATTTAAACTAGATACGCGTATAACTTATATAATATGTTTAAAAATATTTAAATGTTTTTATGCGAGAGTGTATAGCAAGGTCATGAGAGGCTTTGATCTTCTATTTTCAGGAACGTTGCATGTATATAACAAGCTAAAACACGTTTCAAGTATTACAAAGTTCGAACAAGTGTTCCGAGAGGAGCAAATCGTAAAAAGTAACGTTTCTTCAAGGAACTCAGTTTTATGGATCATAATAAAGCAGTTAAGTGTGTTGTTTCTTAGAAATTCATTTCAATTTAAGGGCTAAAGAGTCTGTAATAGTAAAGGCTCAAACAAATCAGTATTGCACTTGTTCTAAAAGAACCACGATTCCTCGTTTCCTTTTGTACGTTTGAAAAGACATAACAAATGAAAAATCTTAATGCCAGATATCTTATCGCTGAAAAAATATTCATCTAAGTATCGATTACGCAATGGCGACGCCCCGTTGGGCTGTGCAAGCTCTTCATTGTAAAATCCTGCCTGAATTGGAAGACATTTATGGCTTTTTTAACAACTGCCTTTGAAACGCTGTTGAATCGAGACAAAAGCAAAAGTATATCGTTGAGCGCCACATGTTCACGCGTGTGTTTCGCTGGCATTATCGAAAATTCTTATCTCAACTTGAGCGCTTATATTTTGCAATGTAATTTCTTTCATTCATGTTACCGCGATTCCACGTGTAGCAGACTGTCGTCAACTGTCGTCACGTATTATCGTACTTAGATTGTCTGTAGCGATTTTTAGTCATGCACATCTTTACATAATATTTCATTGTTAAAATACAGTTTATCTGTATTGGGTCGGAAAACAAGAAACACGATAGATGCGGGTAAAAAATGTTTATTTTTCTTATTAATACCTTGATGAAAATTTTTACGTAATGGGTTAATACGCGCGTGTTTCGTGTCTTGAAATTATTGCTGTTATTAAAAGTCAGTAGATTTGATGGGATTTTGCAAATATTTTTTGTATTATGCGGCAGGTATTTTGAACTTTTAAATTTAGATGGAATAATTAAAGTCGTTTAAAAAGAATAAAAAGGTGCAAAGTTTCTATTTCGAGTAAAAATTGTTAGGGGTATAGAGTGGTCCCACCGTCAACTTTTAAATCCTCGTCGTGATCAAAGTATGCATTATGCATCACTGCTTTTTTTTCACGCTCATATTCCCCCATCGAGGAGCAAAAGTAAGGATGAAAAAGGATGAAAGGAAGTGCGTGCAAAAATAGTTATGACGATAGAACAGCAGTAAGTGTGGGTGGCCCGTGAAAGAGGACGAGCGAGAAGAGAATAAGATCGTTGATTGCAGACTGCAAGGTTCTGTTTCAACCTAGTAATGGGGACGAGCTAATTGAGAGAGAAAAAAGCCTTATTAAGACAGTTAATTTAAACGACATAAAATTTTGCAAATGTACAAATATAACAAATTACATGCTTTCGGTACATAAAAACTTTAATAACAAAATTAGACTCTAGCTAGAAACATTCGATTAGTATTCCAGCCTCTCAAATTTTATATATTCAAGAAATTATAAATAACATACATCTCGGATTATACATAATATACAATATTTCAATTACATCAATTACTGACATAAATTATCCAAACATATAATAAGTTAACATTCAAAACTCCAATTCAGTTGATTTCCATCTTAATATAATTCTCCGAATATTATGTTTGTTTCGATACGGTTGTTTGTTAGAAAAAAATCTTGGCGATCGTTGAGATTCGTTTGAGGAGTAAGTTTGTTCGTTTACTCGAAGTCAGAAGCGGTCGAGTAGCCGTCGCTACTCGAGGGAAACGTTGCCAGACGGTAGAGTCGGTACCTCCTGGGGGGAAACGAGGGGACATCGTACGCATCCCCCACCGGTACATCACCGAAAAGCACTGCGTGAGGACGCACAAGCGAGGTCGTCGAACCCGGCAGCGGTGGCCACGTGTATCCACGAGAATATCCCATCCTTTTACTGCAAAGGGCGCGTGTAGTATGAGAGACGATCTTCAGCCAGTGCGGGTCACATGGTGGGGATAGTACGCACCCATTGGCGAGCGACCAAGACGCTCGATAGGGTGGGAAAGGCTGCACGTGGCTGTACTTGAACGTAGAAATCGCAGAATGCAGCGATCTGCAATTCATTAGTCCCTCGTATTTAATGAAATGACATTTTGTAGATCATACCGTTATGGAACGTAAGGAAATTTATGATACTTTTCAGGGCAAATAACTGAACAGAACACATCGTAAATAACTTAAGTTTCAAGCATCGTACACAAGTTATATTGAGTCTAAATGTATATACCATATTTTCTGCGCAAAAAATTTACTAGGGTAGAGCATTTGATTTAAAAACAGTAAATGTATGAAAAATAGCTTCGATTTCTTATTGCAATTGAGAAATAGCATTATTCTATTGAAACTATTATAATTACAATTAAAAACGATAAAATTATTTTTAATTTACATGATTATTTGCGTAGAAGTTTGAGCCTATGGAGTAAATGCTTCAAGTAGGTTAGTAGAATATTCATTCCAAATGAGATTCTCAAATATTATCGCGTATGTACGCATTTTTCTCAATGTACATTCTTTTTTACACATTTCTCTTTATTTTCTTTTTGCCATTATATCTCATTTCATGGAAACATTACTTATATTGACATCGATGACCTACATACATATTCGATGAACGTATTAAGTACGTCTAATGATAATGTTTAAACGAACTCACGTGGACCTGATTATTTGCGTTACATTTACTAAACTCTCCTATCTCGGTTTAACGTCTATACCACGATTTCAAAATATTTTGTTCTGGCTAAATCTGTCTTTCCGTCAGCAACAAGACGAAATTAATTTGTCATTTTGGAGAGATAAAGTAATTTCGTTCGTTGCAACTTTGTGACAAAAAGGCTAGTACTTTAGTTTTGAAGAAACTTTCCTCGCCTAAATCTACTGTAAATGTAGTAACATTTTCTTAGAAACATGTCAACTTTGAAACAACTCGGAAACTGTGTCGTAATATTTTGCCAACTATATTTAGTATCCGCACATAAAATTTAAATAGTGCAAGGTATGACGACAAACGGAGGAACAGGAAACTTTGTTTCATCCTTAGAATAACTTGGGAACAATATTTTGTAACCATGTATAAAATCGAAATGAGAATGTAAGATGAGATGGGAAGTGGAGAAAGTAAATTGAGTTGGTGCCAGTTGCAATTTGCGCAACATATGCATATATTTATTTTATGTAGCAGACTTAAAATATAGATGGAGATATTACTAGAGGAAAATCTTTTTGAAAGAATATTCTTATTAGGGGGCAGTTTAGTAATTTATCTAAAATTAGAAGACGGAAATGGCTTTCGAAATTTTGTAAGCGTGACTACCTCAGATTAATCTTAATATGAACTCAGTGGTCAACATGTTATTTCATTGCAGTCTAGAGATTAACCAACTTCCTGAATGGTAAAGAGATATCCGCATGTTTCGAAATACGTTCATTCCTGCAAACATCGTTTCACGTTTTTCATTCCGAATGAGAACTAAAAAAGACAAAATTTAGTTCTGAGACAACTTTGAAGCAAATTCAGTAGTTTGCTGAGACTCAAACGAAACTACGTTTGAAAGCTATTTTATTTTGTTTTCAGTTTTTAAGTGCGTACTAAATAGACATTAGTATAAGATCAAAGGTGACTAATTTAGTCGCACGATTTAATGGCAATAAAAGGGAAGCACTAACTTTCGTAATTTCTAATGAATAATTTAATCAACTGCATGAATACCTTTCAATATTTTGTCATCGAATCAATTTAAACAATTCTACATTCAGTAGCCATTATTAATTTTGGAGAAAATAATTATTTGTAAATATTATAGATTTGTAATTACTGATTAATTTGTCACAGCTAGTATCAGCTTTAAAAATAATATATTGGTAAAGCAACAGGTTTATTATACAGCTTTAAACAGCTATTTAATTTTTCCACTGTCAATTAATTGCAGAATAATTTGATCTCTATATCGCCATTAATTACGAACATTGATAAAAAGAATAAAATATGGTATTTCTCTCTGACAAACAGATGTAATAGTTAAATACATATATAAATGTAAGTTAAAGACGAAAGTCTCACTTTATAATTTCATAGAGCTTTTCCAGGAAATAGGAATTCTTATTTGAGAAAGGAAATACGTTTGCTGAAGGCATTCATGGATTCTTTAAGAGCAGTATTCAAGGAACTTTATTATTTTCTTACGAGAATCCTTTCCAACAAGTGCAGACAAGTGCAGAAACTACCGCAGAGAATGTTTTTATCTCGACACGAATGTGGTTTTAATAAAAGCGTTCTAAAAGTGTAACGATTAAAAATTGATTGTGTTTAATTTTTTAATAAATGCGAAAAACGTAAGCAATATTTAAAGAAATTAATATTAATATTAATATTTGTCCACTCTTTCGTGTGACAATTCTTTCAGTTAGCAGTTAAAGAATAAATTAAAAATTCTAAACGAAATATAATATATGTACAAATAAATTTCTAGGTAAACGTATGCAAAACTCTTTAGCAGAAAAGAAAATTAAATATCATGAAAAATGTACGAGTATAGTTCTAGAGAGACGAGCAATGTTCTATCTAACAGACGTTGTTCCTTTATATTCAAGAAAAAAGAGTGAATCGGACAGTACGACTGTTGAAAATTAGGCTCGCATTTAGAATTCTGCGTGCAAATTGTCGAGTCTCGGTGACACGGTCATTTGGGAGGTGATAAATTTCGAATGTATCTCATGTAAGATCTCGGACAGCTCGCGAAACGATAATATACGATCGATAATGCTGTCACGCGGGCAATCTAGTCATTCTTATGAGATTCTGATATCGACAGCATGTGCATGCCTGAACAGAATAATAAGATTCCACTTCTTTAACCGTTCGACACGTGGTACGTAAAACGATGCGCATGTGTTACGGAATATTGCATGAGACGTTCCTTTAAACGTTGATTGAATAAGTTAACTGACGATCAAGTAGTCGCAGAAACATTAATAGTTATTTATTTTACGCAATAATGGAATCATTTAGAGTAGAAAGTAGCAATTTTGATATTAATAAGTTTTATTTTTAGTTTCAATATCAAGAAAAAGGGAACTAGCAAAAATTTTTATTTCTCATTTTATTTATATAAAAAGAAAAAACGGTATCATAGAGTTTCGTAATTAAGGATTCAGAATGATTATAAAAATCCTGCCTTTAGGCCCTTTACCCTACTTTAGCATATTTCACAACTTGAACAAAACATTTTTAGAAATTTGTAAATATTATATGGGACACATTTTTATGTTTAAACATTCACCGTACGGTGAATACGGTTTGTTTACCGCGATCAATGAAAAACACGAATCAATCACAGAGCGATCGATCTGCGGTGATCTCCTGTGTGATTTGCCTTTGTTTTTCGTTAATAAATGAAAAGGAACAAAGAAAAGGACAGCTTAGAATCACCTCAGGAAGTGTCTAAAACTATTGGAACATTCTATATATACGTACTATGATAATATAGTGTGGAAATATCGTGATCGTTCAGAAATTGCGTTCCACGTGTACCGCTCGGAACGGCTGTGAATGGGCACAACGATAAATATAACCATGCCGCTGAATTGTAAGTTCAGCTTGTGTGTCGGTGAAATTTTTCTGAACCAACGCAACATACTCGTCAGACTTCTGTCCGTAACACAGGAGCCATGATCCGGTTTCAATCAGTCGGAAACAAAAATCCGAGCGAGCGTGATTGATTCACGGCTTTCAGACAGGTTTTTATTGCGAGCCTCGTCCTCGATGAATCAGAATTCGTCAAGAAGTTTGAACGAGCTATTTCAGAATCGACCGCACTCGTGGCTTATTATGCACACGATCCATTGTATTTATTTTATTTATCAGCTTTCCATGGAAATGTTACTGGTATGCCAAATTAAATCACCTATCGTGTAATTATGCGATTTCCATTTCAATCTACGTTAATTTTAAAGATTAAAAATACATTTTGTCTCTTGCTATTTTTAATAATATTTTGTGGAATTTTCTTATATCATTAGGAAATAATCAAATTAGTATGCTAGGGATAGTGGATAAGTGGGATAAGTGGAATTCAGAAGCGTTGATTTATTCACGCTCACATATAATATTGCAACAGAAGTCATAATTACTGATCGTTTTTACGATTTTAATTAATACAGATTACAGAAATTTTTTCCTGTTTATGATTCTGCAAATTGATGTAAACTAGTTTTTTTCTAAACTTTTCTTGCTGACGATGTACGAGTAAATTCTATTTCTTAGATAGTTATTATTTCACAATCATTATTTTCCATATTTATCATACATGTTATAATACTTTTTAATCGCGACTTTAGTTCCACTCTTAGTTCAATTGAAAGAAATTGGAAATATCAATGAGATTTTATTGAATAAAAGAATAGCAGAATAATATATTCGGTAGAGGTTTATTATTTCACATTCTTTTTTTAAACATATTTATTTCTCCTTTAATTTCAAGAGGTAAAAACATTCCTTTTTCATTCCGTTCTTTAAGATTTGTTCTTTCTTTATCACGATCACGAAAGTGAACCGGAACACATATTTCTGATGTGATAAATTGACTCTTCCTTTACCAGAGGATTTTTAGATGCGCACGTGCGAAAGTGGCGTAAATTTTTAACCGCGACATAGAAATTCAACACACCACGTTGACTCACAGCAGATTCTTGGAAAACTGCCGTAAAGTTCGAGTATGACACGTGCAGTTGTAAATATAGCGATATCGATGTTACACGTGTACCCTTCTGCGCCAAAGGCCTTCTACACCCCCCTAGTTTTGCACTGGCAACAACTTCCTATGCAGTTGCATTACATTATCAAACAATTTCACTTTTCCTATCTAACTTTTATCGCGGATGGCACGCACACACACATAACTCATCCTTTTATAACCACGTTCATTTATCTGCGTACTCGTCGATTTTGCTGTTCTTGAAAATGTAGTTCAATCACGCGATTATAGTTATGTCTATATTATATTTCGATAGACATATCCAATAATATAAGTGATATTAATATCTTACATGTATATTGTTAAAAATAACACGATTTCTTCATTTGTGAAGAGAATTAAACAATTTCTAAAAGAATATAGTACAGTCAAAAGGCCAAGCAAAACTAGTTAAATTATGCCTACACGTAATTTACATTTTTGCTGTTACGTATCGCACGATACTTCTAGAAAAAAAAGATGTCTATCCAGTAGCTTATATCTCATTTTGATTCACACGACGAGAAGACGGATTAATATGCCAAAGCAGATAAAATTTAATGGTACGGGGAAACGACTTGGCGAATTACTATCTTGTCAGTTCTACTGCTCGACTCACTCGTTTACTTTACTACTCGCTTGAGCAACTGTTCACACCAATCGGGTTGGCATGCTTTCCTCCATTCGCATCTTTGCATGTCCGTTTTATAATAGGCCATTCATTGTTATAGCAGACTGAATAACAGGACAAATGTGGACTAGACATACGAGGCGTTGATTTAACCATTTTCACACCTTTGTCGAGTGTGACTCGATATCAGTAAACAAAAAAATGCATATTAAAATATCTTTGAGGCTACGAATGCGAGAAACAGCTCCATTCGCACGGGCAGAATTTTGCACGAGCTCTCTATTACGCTAAAGGGTTGTGATCGTTATCGCGACAAAAATAATTTTGCAAAAGTATGCAGATTGCGAAAGTGACGAACGCGACGTTCCACGGGAATCGTACTGTTGGTGAAACGCGGTAGACGAGCCGAAAATTCGGCACGTGTGCCCTTATTGAAGGCCACCCAGTTCCCTCGCCGTTTTTCTCTCGCTCTTTACCCCTCTTCTCTTCGCCCGTGCCACTCTCACCCCACGAATGCAACCCCTCTGCAATCCGCCGCGGAGCTGGCTCCCGGTTGGCCTTCATTCGCACAGGGAAGTTGCCGCTAACGGGGATGTCTGTATTGTAGAACCACCACTTTCGCTTGCTCAGGCGCCAAATACACGAACGCACGGCTGACACCTACGATATATCACGACTGGCACCCCTTCTGAATTATCGTGGCATATTCGTCACGAGTGAAAATTACCGTTAGACTTCCTTTTATACCGTACGTCACGTGCATTGCCGGGTTACGCTTATAAGGGTGTTCCCATTTGGGGGAATCAGAAAATCGATTTTTCTTTGATTGTATTTTCGAGAAGTACACTTTGAAAACGTTCTCGCAAAATTGTACGCTTCAATCCATTGAAATGATACAAGTATGACGGTCCGTATCGACATCAGTGCGATACAGCAATGCGAAATTACCAGACGGAGTGTAGTTTCTTGTAATTCATGGAGAGATATAATTTTTTTATGAGATGGAAAGGTATTTGTTTTGTATAGCAGTGTGAGTTATTACAAGATAACAGTTTAGTTCGTGATTAAAGATATCTACATATATATATCTTTCATGTAGATATATGTGCTGAAAGGGGATGCAAAACTCTATACGCGTTTTTATTAGAACTTTTTACCAGAAAAGTATCTTAGATTTCGAGAAGTTTAGAGAATCACAAAGTTTCAGATTCAAGTTTTGAGAAAAATCAAGTTTTGCGGCATCTCTAATTTTAACATGTTCAAAACCAGAAAGTTGTTCACAAATTATGCTATGGAATGAAGCTTGGTCAAACAAACTTTTGATATTTAGTATAAACTTTGAAATATTTTCCCAAAATATGTTTTTCACAGTTTCGAAACAAATCAGAAGCTGTTTTAAAAAATATTTATATATTAGAAGCAATAGTTTGCGGTTGTATATAAAATTTAAAGTAATGTAACGTAGAGTGATAAACAAAAATAGTATGCGACTGGTGGTAGTTGAAGTTTGTACAGAATATGTTCTTCCTGACTAGCGAACAGAAAAAAAATCGAGATGTTCCTTGAAGTTTTCTAGACGAAATCTTGTTTTTATCACGATGCCAGTTTAATGGCAGATCTAAAATTAGAAGATGGAAGTAGGTTTCCTACATTTCGCAAGAATGATTTCCTTGGATTAATTTCGATGTTAACTCAGAACTCAATATGTTATTCTATTACGTCAATATGTTATTAGTCTACAGACTCCTCAAAAATAAAGAATTGTCAGTGTGTTACAAAATATGTCTACAAACTTAGTTACACATCTTTCATTCTCCAAGCAAAAAGCAAAACTTGTTTAATTTCCAAAACGCATAGTATATTATTAAATTAAAATTGTGAGAATTTCAAACATAAAGTAAATAGACAAAAAGTATAAATGTATGTATGTTTACGCTTTACGTTAAGGAAAATAATGTAAAATATTCACTTCACATTAAAAAAGATAATTTTATGATGTTTTATGACCAATAAATAGTGAAATATGCTATTACGGTTAAACTTTATCTAAATTGATACAAATTCAAAGATAAATATGTGGAATTTACGATTCTTTGAACATGTGTTCGCCTTTCTTTTACTTAATTAACTTGCTGCTTTGAATATTTCTTTAAATTTAAGTTTTACGCACGTATAGAAAATTGGTTGAAAACAAAGTTTTATTATTTAGATTTTTTTTTAAATGTTCTAAGATATTATTAAAATATAATTTTATTCTAAATAACGTGTGCTTATTATAGATTATTACGGAAGCGAAACGGAAAATGCACTTGGTTATTTTATTCTCCAATGGAATGGCTCACATTTCAAAATATTCTGTAATATTCTTTTCGTTTAAAGTAAACCATTTCACTTTATCCTATCGCTGAATAGAGAAATACAGAGTATAACTGATGAGAAAATCTATTTTAAGAAAATTTTCTGAATGACCAACGCTTTTTCTATATTTTTCTTTCCACTCAAACGTTATGCCACAATTCGCTATAACAATTATTCACCGCTTTTAATTTATTTAATAGTTTGTTTGGCACCGAGAATAAATGACATGAATCTGTGGAGTCGTTCATTCATTTCTTGGAGCACGCCATTCATACATGTATAACATACCGAAATGTTTGTATTTTCAACATAATCCATTCACCCTCTGAATTTCTCATTTTTTGATTCGTTAATTATTCATCCATTGTGCATCAGACAAATTGTTGGTAACATCAGGCTATCCCTGTCCTCTTGTAGCGGCTATCAGTATTGTTTCATGGTCGCACGTGGTGCGACGAAATCCGAGGTCAAAGCAGCCGGGGTAACCGGTCGAGGGGAGACGAGAAGTCGTGCCGAGGCTCTATTGCTTTATTTCGGTGCAGGCACGTGCACCGACGTTCACAGTAATCAGGTCATCGCCTGCATCGATCGCGTCGCCAAACGGTACGAGTGCACACGTGTAATTCATAGAGGGACCATGCTATACGTATTGTTCCCACCCTAGAACCTTTGATCCTGAGTGGTCGACCGCGACAAATTATTCAAAAAAATTTTCTTTCTCTTTTATAAGTTTATTTTAACCAGCGCAACACACGTTTTTCAATCGTCAAATTTTTACTACGAATTATTTATTTCTGCTTGCCATCTAATATATAATCAAAAGATCAAATACTGGGGATACCCGTTTTACTAGAAAAAATGCATATACATGCATATGCATTCTAATGAAATTTATTGGGACTTATGCTTAAAGTATGTACTCTCTCTTTCTCTTTTCTTCTTTTCTCTCTCCCTCGTTATTAATAAATATATATGATATAAAATTTAAATTTATGAAGATAAAAATATATTTCTTTATTAAATTATGAATTAAAGTGAAATCCAATAACACAAAACGAAATTACTAATAATATAAATAAAATTATTATACTTTGTATAAAGGAATAATTTATTGTACTCTTATTTATCATTGTCAATACATTTAACACGTAATCTTTAACTACAGGAAAGTAAATTTTAATTGCGACGCCATAAAGTCGCATACAAACTAGATATGTATATCAGTTTCGTCTGAAAATTGCACGGACAAATAGTTTTGCGATCCAAACCTACATTAAATTCTATCTAATCTTTTTTTTTCTCACATTTATTATAATGCTTTTAACCTAAAAGTAATTTACTGGAAATTGGAGAAATACATTTACTATCGTGAGGACTTAAAGTTGCGTCAACTAAAAGTAATAGCAAAATGATAACGTTAACATGCTTCACATTTTATCACGCTTAGATGGCATTTTTTTTTTAAAACATTTCACGTACCTTCTACACGCTACAAATATAGTTGCCTCATATATGTATATACATGGAGCATTGCCGCAGGTGCGCACGTGCCTCTTCTGGTCAAGGTGCAAGACACCGGCTCGTGCCGATATTATTAGACATTTATAACAAGTGAAAGTCTCGTCTCCTTTGGTCTTTCGTATATAAATAATTCTCTGATCACAAAGTGAAACGATGTTTCCGTACCGACGATCAACTTGCCAGTAAAAGTATTCCTCGTGTTATCTTGAGACGATTTTGGAGCGTCGTGTTATTATATTGACCTCTGCAAAATTTAATAAAAAAAAAATATCTATCTTTGTCTGTTTTAATCTGATGCAATTGAACATGTGATGACTGTGATTTAACACGGCTCTTATATAAAATTACGTTTCAATTTGCACGTCAATCGTCGCTTTTAAAGGGAAGATAGATGAGAATTGTGTTTCATTAATGACACTATCAATTAAATTTGTCGATGGAAAGAGTAATTTCAGTTGAATAATTGAAGCACATTTTTGCACATTGAGCTATGCCTTGGTAAATGAGAATTCAAATCATTGCTTCATATTATAGATTATAAATTTAATATTTTATGTTATGACTTTTTATTCATACGCATGCATATATTTAGAAATTATCTAATTTATTTCTAAAGTTAGATTTAACGACCAAATATGATACATATTTAATAATGTAGATCCATTGTATATATAATTTTTAATTTCACAAATTTAAATGGAATTTAAAATTATGATAGAGCTTATTGACGCGATGTTATCGTACAAATCACACAAATCAATCGTCAATATAAAGCACTTTCGCTTAGCAAAGCGCATCGTGAATGCATGCAATGTGGGTCATCGATTGTTCGTTCGTCAAATTACGCAGATGGTTGGTATCATTACTACATATCGCTGACAGAGCACAATTACCCCGGTCGATATACTCTACTTACTTGTATAACGTACAAGCACGATTAACGGAAACCTGGAAACCAACATTTTCATGAATGAATTCAACACAGCGAGTGCCCATACATAACGTCAGTTTGACGGGCCAACTAATGCTTAATTAAATAAACGTAAACTACGTTCATCACCAACGTATCATTAACATAAAACTACTTGTCTATAGCAGATCATTACAGCTTTATCTATATAATGATCAACTTTGGAAAAGAAATAACTTGATCATAATTCTAGATACACATTTTAAAAATTATTTTCATGATTTTGGTGGACATATTCAATATTGTACAGTGCACAATGAATGCAGAATGTTACAATAATTAATTGCAGATTCAATTGAGGTAATATAATTAAGCTATCTATTTAGAGGAAAATGAGTATGTATTTGTATTTATAATGCATACTCAAACTTTGCACCCCCCGATCTTCACAGGGCACCTGCATTGTCTGAATCATAATCATCTAAACTCCACTAAAGACTATCAGGCAAAGTTGTTCTTAATCAAACTAGCACGTCTAAACAATCAAATCTGCACGTACTGTCTTAAAAATATTTTTCCTTGTAGCTTATATTCTAATGTAAATATTACTTTCACTCAGTTCTGAAATATTCGTCACCCACACCACATTCACAGGTCATTCACCCTGGTATACAGTTTACGACACGTGTACCACTCGATCACATGCGATAATGTAAATTATAATGATTCGTATGATAAGGGATTTTAGTTTCTTTTAAGAACAAATACAACGGTTATAATAGTGCTTTTTCGATAAAAATACATTTTCAAATACTGTCTTCCGATAAACACGAAGAGCCATGTACGCAGATAATAGTGGCTCTGATCAAAGCAGGCACGATACATATCTATTATCCGGTGAAACTCAGGAATCTAATAGAAATTTTATTATTTACTAATGTTTCTAATGTCTTAATTTTAATTCACCTTTTTCTTCGAGTTTCAATCATATTACAGAAATCAGTAGACCGTAATTTTATATATACTACTAAACAAATACTAACACAATAATTTTCTGCTATAAATACATTCTATACGTATTACTAAAAATGTGTAATTTATAGATTATTGAATTATATTTAAAAAGATATGATTTCCAATATTTTATTTCAAGACGTACACGCAATTTTGTGTCTACTCCCGAAGTACATTTGTATTCGGTGAGACCAGAAATTAAACTTTGCATTCTCTTTCTGATTGCAGAATTTTTCTCACAAAATGGCTCCGACCATTTACCTGTCGGAGTTATCAGCTGTAAGAAAACCCATAATCCCGTGCTCGCGACGAAGACAAAGAGTTCATAATGGGGCGGTAGCGAAGCAACAGAGGGTACAAATCAGGCGACTGGAAACGAACGCGTCTTCCCCCGACGAAGCGTCTCTGACGCCACCGGAAAGCCCGCGTTGGGAACCAGAATGTCCGACTGACTCGTACGCCCCGACTATTGTCAGTTCTTCCTCCCCAAACGTTTCTGCTAGAGTTCCGGTGGACATAAAAGAACACTGGAAGGTGTTCCTGGCCAGACGGAAAGGTGTGGTTTTTTTCGGTAATTAAATAGATGAGCTTCGATGCACAACGATGAATAGAAGTGGAAGTACAGTTTATTGGAAAAACATATTGAGTTTACTTCGTTGTGAAGTTATTTGAATACTATATAATATTATCTTTGTATGAAATTACGTAGTATTAATTAAGACCAATAATTGTTCAAATACTTTTCTATAAATTTTGAACTTATAAGATACGGAGATTTGGAGTTGTACTACTAATTTCATTACTAATTCGAATTTAATTTCATTGCCATGAATTTATAATTCATATGATACACCTATAATGTCTTCATATCGTTTATATTAATATAAAAGCAGAAACAAATTAGAGACAAGTATATCAAATACAAATAAATAGTATTTGATTAATTGCTGTTTATAAATTCCTGTTATAAATTCAATCTCTTCCCTACCATGGAAACAATACAAAACTGAATCGTATCTTTTATAATTATCAAAGAATTATCCAAACTATAAACTATATAGTCTAAAAAGTACTGTGATATACTTCACAGGTCTTCTAGACATTGTTATACGCACGATGGCTCTTGTTCGGCGAAACAACATCCTTCAAGAAAGAGTGAATGCCCTAAGGGCGGAGACTCGAGACTTCCTTCATTCAGTGTTGAACAATCCCGAAAACAAGTGCATACAACAGAAACTGGACGCGGTGGACTGCGACGCGGAAACAGACGTGTCCTCCTCAACGGAGAAACAAGTCCAGAGAGCGCCGCTCCTATCCACGTCGGACTTGAGGAATTTCTCGTCGAACGATGTTACGTCAACGTGCGATAGCAGCGAGAACGACTCAGAACAATCATCCGACGATGACTCGTAATGCTTGAAAACCGTGCAAAAGGGAAAGAGGTAAATTCGAAAGTGAAATCGAACAGAACGAGACGTCGATTAGTTTTATATAGTCGCTTTGATTATATTATATGTACAGAGTATTTCCGAGGTCATGGTACGATCAGGGAGAGAATAATTAATTCCTTACGCGTAATTAATTCTCCATGAATGTTTGATTGTTCGTGGAATTTCAAATACGAATGCTCGTTAGGTACGCATAGGAAACGCACTGTATAGGAATCGAACGATGACGTGATCACTTCTTGATTGATCGAAATGGAATAGAAGTTTTACAGACTGTGGTAAAAGGGCATTGGAAGATTAGTTGAATTATTTTAATTAGTTCGTACGTAAAATGTACGAAATCGAAATTAGTAACGAAGATCTCTTAATAAAAAATTAGTAAGATACGTGTGTGCAATTTCACCATGCTAATTTTTTACAAAAAATTTGTCGTCAAAATGAGCAATTGCAATTTTACATTGTAAATATCAGTTTGACAGTAAAAGTTTGGAATGTAAGCCATTCGTTGATCAAGAAGAGATTACACAATACTGTGCATACAATGTATATTAGAATGAAATCACAAGAAATTATTCTATTAGATACAAATTAACGAATTTTCAGGACTTTCGACTTCTTTTTTTTTTTCTTTAAAGCGAATCACTGTATAATTTGTAAACTGGACATCTTTTAATTCCTACTCAGTAGTCTTAGAAAGACTCATACTATCAATGAAAACTATACATTTCTTTATTATTCATTTTTACATTTTTCCTTATATATCTTGAAATAATTGACCGTAAATTTACTTTAGTATTTCCAGTAATGATGAAAAAAAAATCGATAGCTACTTAGAGAATTGTAAAAAGTATACTCGTCAGACTGCATTCGAACGATTCTCAGAAAAAAACTATATACATGGAACGAGTACTTTTTGCAAATTGAAAAATCGTACCGCTAGTAAATCGACATAAGATGTATCTTCTATCGTATTACAACATAAAGTTGTTACAATTAACTGACACAATAATTAAATGTTAACAATATCTATGCTCCAGTGAAGACGAAGCATTGCTGCAAGACGTCGCAGGATTGCTAATAGACAAAGGATGCCGATTTTCTTAGGGAAAAAAAAGAAATTACTAATCGATCTAGATCAAAGGCCAGAAGATCGATTTTCAAGTAGATAAACGGAAATATGATTGTATTCACTTTTTTTATTCGTTATTATAAAACAACGAGTTAATATTAGACGCGAAACAATTATCCAATTAAAAACTACGTCTCGCTTTTCTCTCACTTCGCTCCATTTTTGCAAAATCGATTTTCAATAAAATCTGTGAATCGATTTCTTTAAACATGAACTAAAATCGGCATCCTTGCTTTACATTTGACTTTAGAGTTAAAGCTTTAGGCGCATAGTTTATCAGTTCGAACCCGCATGAAAAATTAATATAATCGATTAAAATTTCTAAAAAGAAAAAGAAAGCGAAAAGAAAAAAATACCCTGTAAATTGGTGGCTGTGAAATTTGTATTCGCACGTATAACTTTTGCCTATTACTCGTTTTTGCGAAATAACTGTTTCGCGATTAACTCGATTTGAGGGTGCGTGTCTTTTTTCGAACAAAGTAGCGACGTTGTCTGAGACAGATTGAATATTCTCGATCGACGAATATACATTTAAGAAATCTACGATCGTATCGCATAGAATTAAGTGATATAGACTTCTTAATCAAGACAGTGGAAATTTTCGTAAACCATTTTTTTAGTCGATCTCGAATTCGAATATCAGAAAGATATTTGCAGCTTGAATGTATCATAAAATAAATATCTACTTTTAGCTTATTTGAATTAATATCATACGTGTAACAGTAATATACGATCCCGAATGATATGGAAAAAATTCATTTAAGCACATTTTCGCAAATGAAATAATATTAACATTAAGAAAAATCAGTTTGTGAATAAAATTAAAGAAAAATATTTCTTACCCCATACTTA
This sequence comes from Xylocopa sonorina, assembly GCF_050948175.1. Lineage (NCBI taxonomy): Eukaryota > Metazoa > Arthropoda > Insecta > Hymenoptera > Apidae > Xylocopa > Xylocopa sonorina. Next base: position 4,025,255 of record NC_135196.1, on the reverse strand, counting down.
TTATGAAAAAAAACAAGCACAATCTAAAGACACAAATATGCGCGCGTGCTAATTGGCATGTTAAATACATATACTTCTAACATCTTTCTAAATACAGAGAGTATAAAAAACACAAGGAAACGCAAAAAATTAATGTATCTTTTTATGAGAGATTTGACGTATAGTTTTTAAGTAGTGAACCTCTTTATTTATCGATCGTGGATAATATATATGAATATGTATATGTATATGTATATGCATATGCATATGCATACATATACATATATATTTCACATACTTCATAAAATGAATCGAACCCAAAAGCAATGTTGATCCCGCTAATCTGTAAAGTAACTGGTGATCATGTGATAATTATAGTATTTCGAGAATATCGTTCATAAAATCTCGAGTTGAATTATATATATGTGATAATAAATCCTTTCCATTTAGATTTCTTGTTTCAACGTTTATACGCGTTATCATGAACATTTTCTTCTCGGCATTTTTCCATTAAAAAAGAAAGTTACCTCTTAATTTTTCTGTTCAAACCTACTTACTCTTGTTAGTACTGTTTAAGTATAATGACTGAATTAAACATACACGTTCAGTCTGCGAGGTGTATCAAGAAAAACGATGAATTGTTTTCTATGAAATATGTATTTTCTTAAGAAGTACAACTTCGCAGTTTTGACTCTGAACTCGTTAGCGTAAACGCACGGCGTGGCTTTCCAATGAGAAATGATCGCGCTATACATGCAAATAGAGCCACTTCTATTTGGATGGTAACGCCACGCATTTGTGTAGTGATTCCAAAGAGAGAGGGAGAGAGAGAGAGAGAGAGAGAGAGAGAGCGCGAGAGAGAGAAAGAGAGGGGGAGATAGAGAGATTGAATCAAAACTTTCAATTATGCAATATTGAAAATAATATCGCTTATTTATTGCAACAATTAAATAATTTAGTAACCATCATTCTCTGAGAAACAAGTTTGAATGTTTTAAATTATTACCATTAAGTAGAAACATTACGTATGTTTTTAAATGTAAAATTGTTATAATAAAATACTGCATTATAACATTGTCGTTCATGTTATAAATTCTCAATGACTGTTCGTTCTACGCCAGAATTAAATTTGACAAGGAAGTTAAGTCATTGTTGCAGCAAATAAACGGTATGTAGGAAGAAACGAGTTTTAACAGTAAACATAAGTAGCATTTGTGAATTGAACATTTAACACAACACAAACCAGAAATCTGATATTTTGTTCAATTTATTCCCTCATTGTATCACTATTTTTTTCAAATGCAAATGTTGTAGAAAAAGATTCGATAAATGATTTCGGTATGCTACATACGTATATATACACCAACTGGAACGGACAATCGACAAACTTAAGGGACTATAAAGTTATTTAACATTCAAATATTCGAGCATTTAAATTTTATTCATTTGTTAAATGTTTGAATGTACTCACGTAGCATTTCATCCATTTTTACGAAAATGTTCGATAATCTAGTACTTTTTTTTTTCTTTCATCTAAACCGATTACTGTGGCCATTATTTAGACAAATCGATTAATCATAAAACTCGTGCCTAAGGAATATGAACAACTTACACTATTTCTTGATTACTAGAGCAATATACATAGCTGTAATTTATTCTGCTTAAGCATTGTTCGAATGATTACGTACTAATTAGATTAGTGAACGAAATATCGCGCAGCGTTCCTGCAAAAGCATTTGAGATCCTCCGTAGATCTTTCTAAAAATAAATTACTGTATAGAAAGAGAATAAAATATAATTTTTGATTACTGTTTTCAATCAACAGTATGGTAATAACGTCGTTTTTAATAGATAGAGGCGTGTTATTAATTTTTAGATCGAAATTGAATAAAAAGTTGGAAAATACATTTAATCAACATTTCCTTTTACGTGAATGCCCAAAAGCGAATCGTGCTAAAATTTGAAGCAACTCTTTGATTATGAAACGTATCCGCAGAGCGTAAAAATTTGCGAATGATGTAATTTTATTTGTTGACACGCCTCTGTTCTTTCATGGCATATCAAGTTCTTTTTGTTTAATGTACCGTAATAATGTCTAGCGATAAGAATCAACCAAATCAAGTGTTAAAACAATCGTAGCAGAAAATGTAAAGATAATGTATAATGATAATCAATTAGAAGATACGATATATATACATTTACTTCTGCTTTTTGTAATGATACATGTAAAATACTTAAAAAAAAAAACTGAATATTAAGATTATTAATAAATTATTAGGTATACGTTGAAATGATCTCAACTACTAAAAATATATTTCTGGTAAATTATTCTTTTAAATATATCTTTTACAACAATTCGAATTCTGTAATAACATTTGATTCCATATTAATGGACATTAATGTTTTAATACAATAAACATTTTACTATCTAGAGTATAATGAGCGAAATAATTTATACAAATTCGTATGAACTAGATTTGATTACGTTATAATTATCATAAAAAGAAGGAAAAATCGTAACTTGATTGTTAAATCATCAGCTTAAACTTTTCTATATTATTGTTCATTGCACAATATCGTTGGAAGTTAATTACACTTATTACCAGGTTCCACTTTTGTATTCATTTCAACTGTGTTAGCTTTTTGTACTCATATAGAAAGTGCATACCTCTTCCATAAAGTATTTAATACGGAAAAATGATAATACAATTAATTATTTATTTATTTATTTACGTTTAAACGAATTAAATACAACATGTTCATTACCTTTATAGTATTATATCTATTTTTCTGTATAGTGAAAAAATAAATGACAATTTGAATAAATAAAAATATTCATAGATTAATTGCAAATATAGAATTTCTGCCCCGCGTTAACAACTATTTCATACAAAACAATATATTACACTGACCATCTTTGTAGTACATATCAGTATATCATAAACACTATTCAATAAAACTATTATTCAAGTATATTAGAAAAATTGTCTTATGTATCTAATAAGTTAAATTTGCATATATCACATTATATATCATAGAATAGTTTGTAAAGAATGTTAAAAAGTTACAGGTTTAATTAGTAAACAGCAATATAGCGTGTGCATCATCCTAATGTCATATTTACAATTTTCCTATCACATGTGTTGTAAATACCCAAAATTAATGTGCTTCTGGTGACTGTGACAGAAGAACTATAAGAACCCAAAATTGAAGTAATGCCTGTAAAGAATGTTTGAAGATAGAACACCGTTAGTAGTAACATTTATTAGTTATTTTCTTTTTGTAAAGTACCAAATCGTTCTATAACTGACACAAACATTTTAAAAAATTTACAAAATATGTAATTAATCACGTGTAGTCAAATTGATTTTAGAGTGGCACAATTTTTATGAATATATTGTTTTACTTTACTCTTTACAAAAAGAAAATAATGACTGCATTATTACAATCTAGTCTAATATATAACGTTCTCAGAAGTAAATTTAAATACTAATACTAATTTATTATCCTACTAATTTTTGTTTATCCTTTGTTAAAGCTGTAATAATGCTAATTTAACATATTTACACTTACCATGTAAATTAATACTAAGATTCTTGCAAGCGGATATCTTCTTAGAAATACCCCTGTGCGAATACTGATAGCATCTAACGAAGAATAAGCTCTCTTTACCCTTCTAGTAACTCCGGTATCGAATGGAGTTTCTATCAAAAATGTCGGCACTTGGGCTTTAGCATCGTCCGTATCATTTATACTATTATAAGGAACATTACGTCGATTGTTTCTAAATTCATGCTGCGAAAAGAAATGTTCTCGTTATGTTTTCTTCAAAAGGGAGAGTAATATAATAATAAGTTAAAAAACAATTCTTTAATTTAGAAGAAGGCGTAGTTTTTTATATAAATTTATTTAAAAATTATCAAAAATAAATTTAATTATTTTACCAATGTAAATACATATAAATAGTTTTATGTAAATATTACCTCTATTTTTTCTAATTGTAGTCTTAGAGCATTTCTTTCAGTTGTTAAACTTTCTAGCGCTTGTTGTTTTGAGACTAATGTTTGCGTGAGTGATGCCAATCTCGACTCCACTTCGCTACTCGGAGTCGATATCGCGGATAATTGCAGTCTAAGCCTAGCAATTTCAGTATCACTTTTTTGTAATTGCGTAGTATAACTATTATGCTGACGAATTAGTTCATCCTTTAATGATCTTATTTCCTAAAATAATGATTCATTAATTAAGGATAATTTCACTAGATTATAAAACACATATACAATGTACAAAGAAAATATTAAAGTACATCTGAATGTAACTTCGCATCCTCCTCCGCATCTAGTCTTCTACGTTTTTCTGAGGCAAGAATTTCTTGAGCTTGTACATTCGCCTCAGCAGATTTTTGTCTCATTCTTTCTAACTTTACATCGGCATTCATTAATTCCTCGCGTACTACTCTTAACTGTTCTGAGATTTGTTGATTTTCTTGTCTAAGCGCGTCTCGTTCTTGTCTACAGTAACACAGAAAAAAGAAATTAAATATTTGCTCGTTATTGATACTATAATTATTTAACTTTGACTTCTTAATTATAGTTTGAACAATAAACAAATTTTTTATTTGCCCAAAAAGTATATGATGCATTATTCTTTCAGCATTTAATATACATAATTGATCATGCTATATTACATTTACCTCAATTGGTTTAATTCCACAATTGTTGTATCATCCATTCCTGTGGATTCGTTAGATCTTAACTCTGTTATTAACTTCTCCTTTTCTTGCAATGTTTTTAGTGCTCTAGCTTTATGTTGTTCTAAATCAGATCTAGTAGAGTTTAATTCTAATTTACTTCTTTCGAAGGCAGCTTGCAATTCTGCCACTTGTTTAGATAATTGTATCTTTTCCATGTATAGAGATTGTAATTTCTCATTCAAAACTACAATCTCTTTCTGATGGTCAGTCTCTTGTTTCCCCAGTAGTTCATTTCTTTCTTCTAAACTTTTTTCTACTTTGGTCAAATACTTTCTTATGTATTGATCATGCGGCGAACTCATCAATTTATTTATTTCTATATTCTCTTCTTTCACATCGTATTCATATTCTTGCTGAACAGCATGTTCTGCAATTAAAATTATGAATTCATTAACGCTTTTAAAATTTACATAAATTAAGTAACTTGAAAGTCTGTGTTACCATTATTCAAAGCAGTACCAGAAATTTGATTTTCCATCATGACGGTGTTTACTGAATGTAATGCATCGTTTTTACAAAAAGTCTCATCATTTACATTTACATCATCGTTGTTAAGATTGTCTGGAACATCTACAGATGTATGAATAAGACTAGGACTAGAGCATCCACTGTGAATTGATAAATCTGATACAGAATCCGTAGTATCCGTTGGGTGTTCAACCAAAAGTGATGAAGGTGTTGATGGTGAAATGGAAACTTCAGATATATTTTTTTTTGGGCTGGAATGTGGTGTATTTAAAAAAGTAAGAAGCTCTTCATCTCTAGACATAACAGAATTTGTTGTCAACGAAGAGAGATTTGGTATTGACCGAACATAAGGAAATTCTTTTGATGATTCCGTAGTAGGCTTCAAAATTGTACCATCTTTTGTATCAACACTGTAATAGAACAAAACGTGTTATTGTAATTTAATTAACCAAAGAAAATTGACAAAGTACAATGGAAATGAATTTATGTTTAAGAATTGCTGTCTCCTAGCAATTGTTAATGCTGATTTGTTAATTATAATGTTAGTTGGCATAACCAACTAACATTATAATTAATTCAAATTGCACATAAATTTTGTCATATCTGTAATAATCATTTCCTTTTACCATGGCTCAGAAGGGATCCATGTAACATGTGTCAATTGAGATTGTGGTAAATCGTATTTATCTTTATTTAAGACTGCTGCTGTGTTTTTGTCTATTTTATTTAATAAATTTTCTGCCTTATCAGCGAGGCCAGACAACCATGCCATTTTCACGGGAAAAACAAAAGTACACGCTTCTAACAACTTCAATGACGTTTAACACTTGACAAATTTCATGTCCACGAACTATAGCAACATAACCTAAAATAGGTATACGTGTCAGCATTGTTCGAAAATTTTCATTCACCGTAATTAACGAGCATATATCCAAGTATCATTTTTTCATTCATATTATTATGAATACGCATTATGCTGTACTTCTGGTTTTTACTCTTTTTAATTATATAGTTAATAAAAAAATATATGATTCGGCATTATTATTATTATTCACTTTTTATCCAATGTATTTATAAAAATACATTTTATTTACAGAAAACGTGGTAATATAAATATGATAATATAAATATGCTTAGAAAAAATAATTTTTATACTTTCTACTGTTTCTCTTTCTATTCGTTCAAACACTTTTCGCTTTGTATTAATTTGTGATTTACTGGAGTTTGTTATAGATCATTTGTACTACCTATAATATTAATTGATAATGTTACACAGTGACATTGGAATATGAGGATTTCTGTAAATATGTATATGCATACATAGAAGCATACCATCAGTGGCATAAAAACATCAAGTGGTAAAAGTTAAACGAACATTTTCATACAGGAAAGAATTGCTTGACAAAAATTTAAGAATTAGTTCTTAAATATTATTTACCGAATACAGAAGCACCCTGTATGTTGTTATAAAATGGTTAAATTTAATAAACTTTAAAGAAATTATTAATATGTAATTAAATATTATTTTTAATGACATTTATTTGTCTCGAAATATTACTTGTATATACAATAAATGAATGGAGGCAGTAGTTTAATTTTAATGGCTTTCGAATTTATATATTTTTATTACATTTACAATGAGAACTATTGGAGACTGCTAGGATGGAATTTTAAGCTTTGGCAGAAAGACCTTCAAGATCTTTAATACATTGCAAAAGATTAGCTTTTTCTTGTTCAGGTGTAATAGCTTTCAACACACTGTTTGTTATCCACTGTACCATGTGTTTCTGAGCAATCCTACGCTCTATGGTATCTATTTGGGCATGGTAGTCGAGACGTTTCTTTACCTGCAAAAGGATTATATATACATATATAACAAATATATAATCAATAATATAAATAAATATATATTGTATATCATTTTGTTAAAATACAAATATAACGAGTTAATTACTTTTTGATAATATATTTGTATAATACACTTCCATTCTTAACACTTTATAATACACTTATAAATACTAAGTACAATGAAAAGTATTAAAAAATAGAAGTATTACCTCTGAGTAAACAGTTGCCAATCGTTCTCTATAATTGGCTTCCAATTGCATTAATATATTTTGCTTTTTTATATCAAAAATCATCAATTGCCCCTCAGCACGCCACTTTTCCTTCTCCATAAAATCAATTGCGTCCTGACATTCTTGAATACACTGATTTTTACTATCGTTGAGTTCTTCCTCAAATTTATCAACCTGTTTATCTAAATACTTCCCGATTTGAGGGCCAAATTTATATGAAACGTATATAATGATTGAAAACAATGAAATTGCATTGAAAAATTCGTGTTCCAAAACATACCACTCCTTAGAGAGTAAATATGTTGAAAGAGTCCCAAGGAACACATATGGACCTAAATACAAAATTAAAAGTTATTTATACACGATTAAACGAATATATTTAAAAAAATATATATTAGCAATTATCAGTTTACCTGATACACCAGTTTTAGGATAAAAAAATGTAAACCATTCCTCTGGAATGAATCCCATTCTAACTGGAGGTGCCTCTACCGGACGCTTCATACGTGGTACATTGGATACCATTGCACTTGTCTGAATTCCACAAGTGGCAACAGCCTTCACTTGCGAAGGAACTGTAAAATGATTAAAAAGGAAGAGAGATATTAAAAAGCTTGAAAATTATCAATTTACTATCGAAGATTGATTCTTTATTAATATTCAATCATAACCCAAACTGTCAAATGAAACCTTATTTTATCATTTATTTTAAAAATACTATGTAAGTTATAATTATAATCAACAAATTTTGTGAACAATTTTATCTTATAATAAGAAAATTTTATGAAAATGATACGAGACATTATTACATAATGGCAACAGAATACTCCGTAAGAGTTTGGTAATGAAATAAACTCGATAGTGAAATATGTAATTAATAATGCATGAAATTTTGCGCGAGGAAGTGTAAATTGCATTTAAATTATTTAAAACTTATCCTTACTGTTGCGGAAGCTTAATCTCGACAACATTTTGTCTACTGTACCACCTCACAGGTCAGACTAGGACAGCATTGAGGATGGCAAAGATGTATCGATAGTTTGAAAACATGGATTTTTCTTGTCGATATATCGATACTTGTACTATCGATATTTGATGACCGATATATCGAAACCAAATGTTCGAAATTTTGAAAATTAGTAATATTTGTGCTGTGAAACAAAAGAGAAGAACGTAGAAACAGGATACAATAAGTTAACCAATATAGTTAATATCGTCCGCGGTGTAAGGCAGCGAGATGAGTCAGAACGCGAAGTGGCGAACATAGAACATTTAAAACAGAAACACCGCCGTCTTAATGCCTATACGACTTATAATAATATCGCGAAGTACATCAGCCTGTTTATTAAACCAGGTCAATGTTCTCTTAAACAAGAAATTGTTAAATTAATAAGTATAGTTAAAACTAGAAAGTGTACCTGACTTCAAATTGTATTTATTTGCAAAGTGCGTTTTCTCCTTGTTAGGGATACCACGAAATTGAAGGTGAAAGGAGGAATTTCCAAGAACGATTGAAGCTTAGGAAATTTCTTCTATCAACCAGCATTAATTTAAATTTAAAAGATCATTATTACTTATTATTTATAAAGGAAATAAATATATAATGCCACGCGAGGCAAGTGACATCACAGTGCTCTTACTGTGACAAAGTTGTGCTATTGGGATGTATATTTTAATAATTTTGTTGTAATTTATTTTATATTTCCCGCTTTAGAGGTAAGAGAGAGAAAGATGCTGTAAGAAAGAATAAGACGGATGATGCTGACCTTACTCTGGAACTCCTGGCGCCATCTCTGTGAAAAGTGCTCAAACTGGTCGCACACAATTATCGACAGCGAAGTGAACTACTGAAGAACTACTAGCGCCATCTCTGCGGAGAGTATTGAAACTAATGCCAAATCAGTTTTAGCGCTTCTTCAAAAGATGGCGCCAGTAGTTCTTCAGTAGTTTACTTCGCTGTCGATAATTGTGCGCGACCAGTTTGAGCACTTTTCACAGAGATGGCGCCAGGGGTTCTAGAGAAGGGTCAGTAACATCTGTCTCACTCTTTCCTATAGCTCTTTTATATATCCTTCTCTCTCTTACCTTTAAAGCGGGAGATATAATTTATCTTACTTTTTCTACTCAATGAAAATTAAAGAATTTCTTTATTTAATCAACAGTACTCTAAAATTCTGTAATTAATATATAGATAAACGAAACTATTTAAATAAAGTATTAATAAATGCCATCATATTATTGGCGCTACCTTTTTAAGCTGGTCCGAAGCGTTTCGATTAGCTTGAGCACATTTAATGAAGATGACGCCATTGATCTTGTTTTCAGATATAAGATTATAGATGAAATAAAGTTAAATGAAAAATAGGGAGAGAGTAAAATGGTATAGATATGATATCCATAAGTATCAAGTATTAGTTGGCATACCATTGTGCAAAATTGACCAAAGTCGAAACCGAGCTTTCCAGCCGATAACTACGAGCAATGCCAAACAGTATACGTAGCGTTGAAGCTGAAAAACTATAAAATATAGAAATAATTAATTGCAACTCATTCAGACCTTTAGTTCTTCTAGAGCATATTATTTTATTGCTATGCTCTCGAATACGATACGTTTTTTGTTGAACAACGTAAAAGCAAGTAAGGATTTATTTTCTTTGTTATCTCCTAAATTTTGTATGCAAGTATTATCTTAATATGTTTTCAGGGATTCAGCACCATAGTAGAATGAATTTCTCTAATATTAAAAATATTGATAAATATAAGACGTTAAAAGTATCAGTGCCAAAAGAATTTATATATTTAGTACAGCTAAATAGGCCAGAAAAATATAATGCCCTAAATGATGCTATGTGGAAGTATGTATATCTTACATTTTCATTCATATTATATTTGATTAAATATGTTTGTTTTAATGATCGTATAGAGAATGCAAGGTTTGCTTCAATGAATTAGCCGTAGACCCAGAATGTAGAGTGATAATTCTTTCAGGTTCTGGTAAAGCATTTTGTTCAGGTATAATATCTATTATATTATATCTTTCATATACACAATTCATTTGCTTTTTAAATTTAATATCAAATGATTTCCGTAGGTATCGATGGAAGTGATATAATGAACATGGGTAGAGAATTAGCAGAACATGAAGATATTGCACGGAAGTGTAAAATTTTGCATTTAAAAATAAAAGACTACCAAGAGAGCATTAGTGCAATAGAAAAGGTTCTTTATTTTACGATTTTTATTAAAAATGCTAATTTCTGATTGAAAATAAAATGAAACTTCTTCTTATATACATTGTTTACTATAAATACCTTTTTTTAAAATCATTTTCTAGTGTCCAAAGCCGGTGATTGCAGCTATACATGGTGCATGTATTGGAGGTGGTGTAGATATGGTATCTACAGCAGATATTCGTTATTGTTCTGCAGATGCATGGTTTACAATAAAAGAAGTAGATATAGGCATGGCAGCTGATGTTGGTACATTGCAAAGATTCCCAAAAATTATAGGCTCCGATAGTCTAGTTAGGGAACTTGTATATACTGGAAGGAAGTTCACAGCTGCTGAAGCTCTACAACAGGGTTTTGTAAGTCGTCTACTTGACAATCAAGAAAGGTAAAGAAAACATAATTTTGTGTCTTATGTAAAATGATAGATTTCAAATATTTCTTATTTTTATTTTTATTTAATTTTTTTATTTAAAGATATATTTTTAATTTTCTAGTTTAATGAAGACTTCAATGATACTTGCAGAAGAAATAGCAAGTAAAAGTCCAGTTGCAGTACAAGGTTCAAAATTAAGTTTAATTTATTCCAGAGATCATTCCGTCCAAGAGAGTCTGGATCACATTGTAAGCCTCAATATTTTTCTATCTGCAATAATATAATTGTTTCTTTAAATATCTATATTTCATTTTTATAAACAGGCTATGCACAATCAGATTATGCTTCAAAGTGAAGACTTTGTAAATGCTGCTGGGGCACAAATTACTAAGGGTGATCCACCAATTTTTTCTAAGCTGTAAAATTTGAATTTTTAAACGCTTGAAGTAATATATAATAATGCAATATGTTTGATAAATATATATATAAGTGAAGTTGAACGACCTGTACCAATATATTTTATAAAAAAGATATAATAAATATTTTTAATATTTTTGCAACTATTAAAATACTAACATATATACATGTACCCTTCATTGATTGTTTTTTTTTTATTAAAATTATTACTATAAAGTTATGTTCAAGCAAGTGTCATGACATCTGATAGGTCATAAGAAGACTTTCCAATCTACGTTTCTTAGGCTGGGCTTCTAATTTAGCAGCATCCATTGCATCAACAATGGAATATAAATTGATTTCATCAGGTATCTTTACCTGTGAATAGTATATAAAAACAATTTCTATGTAATTTAATCTTTGTTATGCCATTTTCATATCATACTGAGATTTATAGCTACCTGCCTACTTTTATTTTCAATTCAAAGGTAGTAAAAAAAATGATAGAAAATCGTATTATTTTGTTCAACTGTTTTAACCAATAATCTACGTGATTATTTAAGTAATAAGTAAATATATAGAAAACCTTTGATTAAAGTACCGAAAGTGCCTATGGAATGGACCACTAATATATTTTTTGAATTAAACTAACTTTTGTAATAATACATACAAGCAGTAAATTAATATAATGCTCGTAATTGATTTTTTTTGTTTCTGGGTCACATGCAATAGCCATCATATTTTCTATTTCTTCCTTTGAAAATGGTTCCCCAATTTGCATCATTGCTTTTTCTAAATCGTCACGCATAATATATCCTCGATTCTCAGGATCTAGTAATTGGAATGCCTTTAATAAATCTTCTGGTTCCGCTGGTTTATATCTAAATAATACAAACAAATTTTATATGGAAATAGAATTACATAAAAACGGGACCGTTATAATTATGTCTTTCAGTACAGTATAAATATTTTAAGCAACTTACTTGCGTTCATTAATAGCCTTAGACATGTATTCCAGAAATTTGTTTAATGGTACACAGTTGTTTGCTACATTTTCCACTTGAACTTGTATTTCTTGCAATTCTGCTTCAGTAACAACACATCCTAGTGCCCTAATAATAGTACCCAAATCTCTAACATCTATCTCATCGTTTTTTGCAGTATCAAATACATTAAATACTTCGCAAAGTCTCTTTTCCAATAATGTTGATTCTAATGCTGCCACTATGCGCAAATTACAATTATTAAGTATGAAAATATAGAAAACTCTTCATTAAAATGTATGACGTAAAATTAAACCACAAGCTAGTAATGCGATTTAAATTAACATAGTAACAGTTAAGTGATATAATATTTTATTGTCATGTATTCTATTCTCATGTTGTATGGAAAATGTATGGAAAATATATGGAGAATATAATAGTATATTAAATATGTAAATATATGTTAACATTGAAAATAAAATATATATCTTACTTATTGTTTCTTAATATCTGTGTATGTTAATAGGTATATAATCAGTATGTATGACTTATTGCCAATGAATTCAACTATGTCTATACTTGTTTGATCAATACACAGAAGCAAATATATACATAAATATTATATATACATAAATGAGAGAAAGAGAGAAAGAGAGAGAGAATAGAGGAAGAGTTAAAAAATATGATGAAAATATAAATTCTACTAAATCATTAGTATATTATAAATGTAATTGTCATGAAATTTTTAAAAAAATAATTTATACTTTTATATGTGCAATATAAATCACCTTCGTTTTGTCTATTAATAAAATTTTTGATTTGTATTAAGTGATACATACTTCGTACGGATTGACTAATTCTTGTTAATCGTTTTGCCATAATGCTTTGTCTAATAGATACTCGACTTAATGACGGTTGAAATCGGGATACTCTGTGTAACGATTCCATTGTATTATAAATCTTAATTAAAATTTGTTTTAAAAGTCTAATGATTCATAGAAATATAGACGATATTTTAAATATATATTCCAAACTTCGTTAAAATTTATTTCTTAAATTAATATATACGTTTCCGTGATAGAAAATAACTCGTGAATTTAGCAAATTAAAAAATCAACAATACATTCTTCGTCTGTACAAAATTCATCCTATTTACTTCATATACATATATATTCATATTACTTATGTTTGGTCTGTACTTATATTCTCCAAAATGTTAACTATGTTCATCAGATACTTAAAAATCTAAAAACATACAGATATAAGTGTACATTTTTTACGCGTGTGAAAAATAGTTGTTTACGATAGAAAAAATATTTTATTGACTAAATGCCTTGCTATTTAAGAAATGGATAAAAATGTTTTCAAAATATGTTTCTTCTTCAGAGTGATCAAAAGATACTAATTTAAAAATGCGCTGTTTGTCGATCTATTTCGGTAAGGTCTTCTATTATTTCTTGTACACGTGTTCCGATTTTCTTTGCTACATCTATTTTTTCATTGTTAGGCAAATAGAGATAACGCCAAACTAAATCACCATCGATAATACCTCTCGCAGGATTACCCTGAGTTCGAATGTAGCTTTTGTAAGTACTAAAAGAAAAAAAAGTAATGAATTACAATGAATATAATATAGTTGAATCTTAATAAATTATCTTTTCTAATATGACAATTACCGATATGCTTTGGGATTTAAGCCAGCGATGTGACAAATGTGCGTTACTAGAACATTTTGTAACATAAGTAATCTTCTATAAGTTTTTTCTGGTACGGGTAAAATGTAGCCAAGACTGCCGTCAAGTGACGCTAATAAAATATGAATTGGAATTTAGTTGAATGCATAATGCTTCAGTAGTCGCGTTTTATCCAATTTCGCATGTAGTTGTGTTATAACATTTTATATAGCAAACAGAAAAAATCAATATACTTCAATAGAAGCAAAATTTACTGTATACAAATAAAGCCAAAATAAGAAATAGCTTTTACGAAATAAACAAGTCAAAAACTATTTTAATAATCAAGAACTATGGAACATAAAAAAAAGATCATTGCTATAATGTTTAAGAATATCTTAGAATGACCGAGTGTATAGTGATATAAAGAACCACAACTTAGTATCTTTCCAAGTACTTCAATTACAATTTATGCAATACTTAAAAATACATGATTTTTGTATATTTTATCTACAATAATCATACACATATGATTGTAACTAATAATAAGCAAGAAAGTTATGAATATTTAAAAATGCGGTGTAAAATGTTGTTACATAATCAAAAGGATAACCGAGTTTATAGTCTTAAAAAGAATTAAACTCACCATACATAGTAACGTGCCTTTTATCGGCACCACAAAAATGTTTTTTATCGTTCGCAGGATCTGAAACTCTGCATCTTATACGAAAGAACGTATTTACTTTTTGACCTAAATGAAAATCAGCTTTCCTGATTAATTTTTGCCCTCCAAGACTTTCTCGTGATTCTGGTTGATACATAAATAAAGCTACATTACTTTCACCATCAGCCACGAGAAATCCTAAGTTGGAATTATCAATTAAATATTCAATAGTGTAAACTTCAGCTGGTCTGAAATCCTAAACAAATTTAATGTTAAAATATTCTCTTTATAATAAGTCTTGAAATTTAAAACCAACAACTTGCTTATTAGAAAAGCATAAAATTATGAGAGAACTTTACTTACTCTACTGACAAGAGATAATGTTCTGTATTCTTCTTGAAACCTTAATAGACTAATAGACTTATATACATCAGCTATTAAAATCAAACTTTTAATGCTTAACATTTGATGAATGTATATTTGTGTATCTATGAAAGCAACTCCGACAAGATCATTATCCTTCAATTGCCAAATGTAAATTTTTTGACCAACTGCTGAGACTAGAAAACCAGATACTTGTGTGATGGCAGTTATTGGGCCTTTTTGTTCTTTGGCATAAATTTGTTTGAATCTATTTTTCGTTAATGGTTGGCCAGGCTCAGGTACAACTTCGATTATATCAAATATAAGTATCTATAAAATGAAAAAATCTAATGGTAAAGTGAAATTCAACATATTCAACTAAATCCAATGTGCAAAAATGAAATTTACCCTCCCTCTACTTGTAATATCTTCGCCATAGTTGTAATTTGTTCCTAATACTATGTAACCCTTTAAACCAGATCGCGTGCCTTCGTAAGCTAAAGAAACGTTTTTTAAACAAGTAACATGTTCCCATTGATCAAGTTCAATTTTAGTGTTGGGAATAGTTTCCCACGACACGGGTGAAAACAATACTATCGAGAATTGTTCTTGTGAAGGGTAAATAAATCTTTCTGGTCGTTCTTCTTCTGTGAATTCCTATAAAAAAGTAATTAGCAACAAAAACATTATTATTACTGCTTCTGTAAAGATTAGCTTAAAGATTACCTTATCTTCACCATTAAATCTATAATAACTTTTTAGCGGTTCAGCTATACTCGTTATAACGCAGTATGTTTTACTTTCGAGATGATATGTAACAAAATGCGGTGTACAACGTAATGGTACTTTCCTAACAGGCCATGGTGCGTCGTAGGATAAATGGGTTGGTAAAACACATATCCTCAATTCTTCCTAAAAATGAATCATTTAAAAAAAGGATAGTAATTAGAACCTAAATTAATTCCGATAATTATAAAGTGACTATAACAGTCACAAATATATCATAAATATAGTTAATTTGTCGTAAAAACAATCGATTTTTATAGAAGAAATGATTACTATTTTTCTATTTCGTTATAAAACTGCAATATACAATTTGATTCAGTTTCTTTCATAATCTCTTCATTGTGAATGCATATAATGGTACCTTTCTATTGAAATAGAGAAATCCTTGCGGACAATTTATATTATTGAACGGTGCAAACGAGGTAACAGGTCCGTCAATACCCATCGGATGGGTACGTAGTTCGCCACGTCCTGTGAGAAATATCCAATGAGGATAATCACTACAAATAAACACACCATTGTATCCAGCGATATTACTAAAATAACGCATCATACAATGTCGAGTTTCACTCATAACAGGCATATCTTCGTTCCTGAGTTTCGGCCTATAAAGTACATTGATGATTAAAAACAATAAAGCTTAAAACGTTAGAACTCAAGAAAAAGAAAGTGTATACTTTAAGTGTCCTGGTATTATATTGTGATCCAATTTTTTAAATCTTAATTTCAAATGACCTTTCGGATACTTATATGCTTGATAAATTTGAAGCTCAGAATCAAGTCGTACTAAAAGCATCGGTCTGTTTCCGTGATGGCCCAACGCTACCATTAAAATTTCACGTACCTAAATAATACATTAATTAACCCATTAACATTATTTTACTATATTAATCGATCGTAAATGAATATTAAAGTTACTCGATGTATTACAATACCTGCATGTCAGGATTTGGAATTTCATTAACAGGTGTTGTTTGAAGAGTTGTAGATTCCATACTATCGTGTAATACATATTGTCCATAGCCAAAATTACGAATAAGATAGGACAAGCGTAAATCGGGGAGTGAATAAATTTCTAACGTTCCACTATCTCTGTACACTAATAACCAGTATGTTGGTTTTATTTCTTGTAAATGTTTCTGCCACCTGTGAAGAATATATTTAAATCTTAAATTCCATTAGAAAAAAATGAACATGAGTCTGACATATTGTTAGATTAAATTCATGAGATAATTTTTTTAAGGAGTAAATGTATTAAATTATATTTTTGTTCCTTAAAAGTTATTTTAAATTGACAAGTTTTACCAAGGAGTCCTTTTAGATGTTGCTTCGGACGATTTAGTATGCGACAACACAGGCATTTGGAAAGCTGGTGCATCACCATACAATAAATCATCTTCATTGTCAATATTGCCAACAATAGGCGGTTCTTCTACATTATGTTCTTCTTCAGGCACTTCATCTTCCACATTCTCAGGTAATTGTGTTGTAAATATTCCGCTAACATCTCTATAAGCACATAGTGCTTCTATTTGAGGACGCTGTAATTTGAATGAAATAATAAAGTTAATTAAATACTATGTAAAGTTAATTACAAATATAATAGCAAACAATAATATATTTGTTTTTATTATAAACGTACAAATAATAAATTAGCTGTTTGAGCATGTAATCTTGCAGTTCCGCGTCCTTCCCTAAGAGTCAGTAACATAACTTGTCCATCTTCAGAAAGTAGTGTCACATAAGGATCTGCACAACTTGCATGTACAATCGGACAGCCAAGATCGATAGGCATGTGTTGAATCTGTAATTATGATATACACATATCTACACTAAAATTTATATTTAATTATATATAGAAATGTTGATAACAGTATTCTATGTACTTGTTCAATTCCTTGTAAAAGACGAACACCCATTTGGGTAACTTGAACAATGTATCTATTTGCACCAAGATTTCCAGCAAACACTGTACTACCTTGTGTACTAAATCCACTTTGATCCACTTCGTTAATTTCTTGACCAGTTTGTAATATCTAAACAAATTGCACGATATTAAAAAGGATTCTCAACCGCAATTAAAGATAGAATATTGGAACGAGGGTGAGTTTATATTTTAAGACAAAATTCTGAAAGCGTAATATTTACGTAAAATATATAATACCATTGTTGAATCTTCCTGACTTAAAATCAAAAAAGCGTGACTTCCTTCTGACTCGGGTCTTACTTGTTCATCGTTATTCAATGCACCAATCACAGTCCACATATCTTCACACCCTGGTAATTCAAACGTAGTTACTACCTGTTTTAAGATCAAATAATATTCTTATTATATCATATTCAAAATGTTCTAATTTTAATCACTTATCAAATATTTAAATAATCCAAAATATAGTTACTTGAGGTCGAATAGAACGTTGAAGAACACAGAGTGCACCATTTTTACCATACCCAGAAGTTGTAACAAGTTCAACATCAGGGTCTTGACTATGTGAAAATTCCTCTGATAGGAAAGCTGGTTCACCCATAGATATATTACCGCATGGTCCAATATTTAATAAACTATCACATACCTATAAGAATTTGAGAATATGCCATAACAAATGTCTTATTTTTCACGCTTTTGTGTTTATTACATAATATATAAAAATACTTCAAATATATATGATGTGATTTGTATAGAAGTATGTGTTTCACTTCCATATACTTCTAATTCTTCTGGATCTTTTATATCTAATACATCAGATGCCATCCAATCTCCTATAAAATCGTGTTTTATTTTTTTTGCTGGAGTCTCTTCAGTTTCATTTTCTTCAAGTATTATTTCATTTTCATTTGTATTCTGTAAATGTTCTGGTTCTTTTTCAGTGAACCTTAATAGCAGTGAATTACCAAGACGTGATCCCAAAAACAAATAATTATCTTCACACATGCACACCTGAAAATTTTATATTAAATTCTCTCTACATATTTTAGATATATAAGAGATATAAGAGAAATGTTTTACATATAATTATATTATGCTCACACATGACGTTAGAACACTAGCAGCAGCTTTATCGAAATGGAAACCTCTCACTGAACGCATACTATCCGCAAATAAAGACAACACATACAATTCTCCACTTTTTAATGAAATGACTAAACGATCTGAGGATATAAATGCAACTTGAGAACCTTCTAAACTTATTTTAACTCCTTCTTGTGGTTCTACAAGTACAAAAAGATTATTAAATTAGTTAAACATATATTTTAGTCAATACCTTTCAAGAATATGATATAATACTAACTTAATGGAAAATTTGTACTGGTTTCTGCTAAACTATTTAAAGATACTCCATAAGGTGGTATACTTTGATTTAAATAAATCAAAGAGTTAACTGCCATGATTAAGGTTCCACCAAGTGGTTTTTTCACTGGTACTGCTTGATAACAGTCAAATGGCAAATTTGATACAGACCAAATTATAGGGTGTACTCTTTGTTGAATATTTAATGATATTGCAACCATAGCAGAAGTATCTTGTCGAACTGCAATGCGTCTAGAATTTCATATAATATTCTGTTATTTAACACAAGATTCTTTAAAAATTTATAAGGACAGAAAATATCCGTTTAAAAACATGTTACTAATTTTAATAAGCACACTCATAGCTAAAGATCAAAATAAATAAAATATACTTACCCAGAGAATGTTCTCACTGGTTCATATAATATTAGTAACGTTGGTTCGTAATAACCATGTAAAAATTGTAAATCTATTATATTGTCCATTTTCTCTTCTAAACATTTTAGTACAATCATATACGATGATAATATAGGTGTTTTATTAGATGATGTTTTTGTGTTATCCAATAAATCTCCATCATCAAGACTTGGGTCCTTTTTGAAAGGTAGTACAACCAATTTTCTACCATATATTAACATCACTGCACACCTACCCTCAGGATCAACTCTAACTATAGGAATATGGTGATGATTTGTCCATCCATCCTATAATGAATGACAGTACTTTGATTATTCTCAAATGTTATTAAATAAAAGATTTGATTATTCTCAATGTTATTAAATAAAAGTATATGCTTAAGATCATATACCCAAGATTTTGCCAATATTAAGTTAAAAGTTTCTTCGATATATCATAAGCTTAAATTGTATAATTTTTCGAGTTTGATATACATGTATAAAACCGAAATACAATTTTTTTATCTCTTAGATACAGACTAATATTTACCCGTATTTCTTCTTCCTCAAAATAATGCAGAGATACTGTTCTCAGGTCGTGTGTGTCTTGATCGTATTCAACGACTGATAACTTTGCATCACGGAAACTTAACAGAAGAGAATCCCTTTGAGATCCGACAAGAGTTACAGCTTGCATCGACATTACGTTACCATGCAAAGTATATTGGGATAAACATTCCAGTTTCATTTTCGGTGGACGCATTTCTATAAAAAAGAAACGTCTTAGTTTCACAATCAGCCATCCAATTTAACTTGTTTCTCTCATAAATTTCGAATAACTGTTAATTAATTAAACGTACCCGTGTACTTTTCTTTTTTTGTTATGTCCACGTCTGGGATTAAACGAAACACTCTTATAATATTTGCGCCGGCCACGACAAGACATTTCTCTGAACGATTAAAGAAATAGCAAGTTATCGCATGCTCTACTCCTGTAGCCGGATGAGTATTTTTACATATCGAATACATTTTCTCTTTTTTATAATGTTACAAAATCATACTCTTATAAAGGTTAACGTAAACAGTGCTTGCTGTATCGTTGCATGGGTGAGATCTATTTACTTGCTATTTAATACTATGTACCAATATTAAGCTGACAAACGCACTAACATTTCTATTTCGAAACAGTACTGGCAATCTATGGAACACCACTTTACTATAATTCAACAAGTTTTTAAATACAAGAAGTAAATGCAATTGCAATATTATTCCCTTGCCAAATTTGTTTCTAATTTAATAAATATTTTCAGGCTCTCTGGCGAATTCGAACATATACTCTTGTAGCATTGAATCCAGGATAAACGAGACTAATTGCTTATGTTTCTAACACACCAATAAGATTAAAAGAAAGTAAACTGAACTCGTGCATCTTTCCTATGTTTTGTAGGTGATGATATAAAGTGTATTCGAAAGTTTATGGTTAGCACCGCGAGTGCGTTTAATTAACGAGGAGAAAGTATGAGATTGCGAGTGTCAATTTAATAATAATCGTATAAAATGTAACATTTACTAAAGCATACCACTGTTCGTGTGATTTATTGAGGTAATTTATGTTGTTATCCGTATAGAGAGATTGAAACACAAATAAAGCGTTTCGCGTTGTCGACAATAAATTAGAACTTAATGTTACATGTGTAATCGTTTGTTAAATATAAAAGACAATGTCAAATGCGATAAGTGGCAAGAATTTGTTACGCCCCACCGGACTGCAATGCAAAAATCTTCAAGAGTATTTGAAGTCACGTCCACCGGAAATATTAAATAAATTGTATCACAATCCGCCAATTTGTTTGGCAGTGTTCCGCGAATTGCCGGTAATAGCGAAACATTATGTTATGCGGTTGTTGTTTGTTGAACAACCAGTACCTCAAGCGGTTATTGCTTCTTGGTGTTCAAAACTTCACTTCGAGGAGCATCAGAAGGTAGTTTCGATATTGAACGAATTGTTTGTATGGAAGGAAGCGTCGATACCGGGTGGTTTGCCTGGCTGGATTCTAAACACCACGTTCAAGAAGAACTTAAAAATTGTTCTCTTGGGTGGCGGAAAACCGTGGACGATGTCCAATCAATTAGAAACCGATAGTAAACCTAGAGATGTTGCATTTTTAGATTCGTACGCATTAGAAAGGTGGGAGTGCGTTTTGCATTATATGGTTGGGTCCCAGCAACAAGAAGGTAATCTATTCTGATTAAATTAAGTATAAATTCTATCTACGCATTTCCTATAATATAAGCAATCAGTTTTTTACAAATTTCTACTACACAATGTTGCAGGTATATCTGCTGATGCTGTTAGAATTCTTTTGCATGCTGGATTGATGAAACGAGATGAAGCTGATGGGAGTCCAGTTATCACTCAAGCGGGTTTTCAATTTTTATTATTGGAAACTGCATCGCAGGTATCTATATATCCAGTATACAAATATATACGATACATGCATTATATCTGTTTTATAAAATTGTATTAAACATGTTGTAGGTTTGGTATTTTATTTTACAATATTTAGATACAATAGAAGCAAGGGGTCTTGATCTAGTTGAGTGCCTTACTTTCCTGTTTCAACTAAATTTCTCAACACTCGGTAAAGATTATAGTACCGAAGGAATGTCCGAGGGTCTGTTAACATTCTTACAACATTTAAGAGAATTTGGTCTTGTATATCAACGAAAACGTAAAGCTGGAAGGTAAAATGTAATGCTGGATATCTCTTGAGATGGAAGGTAAAACCAGGCAAGAGTATATAAAAATAAATTGAAAAAATGTAAACTGAAATCTTTTTGGCTAACTTCCAATGGAACATGTTCTGTGTAGATGTTGGCATATCCTATTTATAGATAGACATTGACACTATATTGACACGTATTTATTTCTTATGAATTTAATTGATTTTAATTGTTATAACTTCATGTTAGAATTTTAGTATATAAAATAATTATAATGTAAGCTGAAGATAACAAATTGTATATTTAATTTCATCTCAATTTTTTTGAAAGCAGCATTTCCATTTTATTCTATATTTTCAATTCATTTTTTATTGTTGAATGAATTGTTGTCTGGTTGTACCATCACTCATAGTACACTCTGTATACTATTATTAAAATGAATTTGATTATTTGAAGTGATTAACTAATCTTTCATGCAATACATATATATATATATTTTTTTTTTCTAGGTTTTATCCTACAAGATTAGCATTAAATATTGCAACTGGACAAAATAAACCATTATCTAGAGATCCAGAAAAAGAGGGTTATATTGTTGTTGAAACAAATTACAGGGTATATGCTTACACAAATTCAAATTTACAAGTTGCCTTACTTGGCTTGTTTTGTGAAATGTTATATAGGTCTGTTTTAAAAAATTAATACCTTTGTGTCAAATAACAGTGGTATGAAATTGTTGAACATTTTTTTTTATAGGTTTCCAAATTTAGTTGTGTCAATATTAACGAGAGATTCCGTACGTCAAGCCTTAAAAAGTGGAATCACCGCTACGCAAATCGTAGGGTATGTTTTTCAAACTAACTTTTACACGTGTAACATACCAAGGTATAGAAGAAAACAGTTAATTTGCACATTGCTATATTAACAGTTATTTGCAGCAACACGCTCACAGTAAAATGATAGAGGCAGGTCCTCCAGTTTTACCTCCCACTATAGTAGATCAAATTAAGTTGTGGGAGAATGAAAGAAATAGATTTGTATTTAGCGAAGGTGTTCTGTACAGTCAGTTTCTTTCGCAAACTGATTTTGAAGTGCTCAGGGATCATGCTCTTTCTGCTGGACTATTAATTTGGCAAAGCGAAAGGTTTAGTCAGATTCTTTTATTCCTATATATTTTAAAATTTAAATATTTAAAAAAATTATATTATTTAATATTTTATTTTTATAGAAAACGAACTATGGTAGTTACAAAAGCAGGCCATGACGATGTAAAAAAGTTCTGGAAGCGCTATTCTAAAAATTCCAATTAGTGCAGTTAAAAAAAAAATAGTTAAAAATGTGACTGAATGTGATCATAATCTACAAACAATCTCTAGTAAAATTTCAACAATTATAATGTATTTTTTCAATTTTAATATCTCTGTAAGATAAGTGACATTACTAAATATAATGTCATATACCAAGAAAGCAGTACGTATATTATAAATTCGAACATAAATGAAAAACTCTATGAAGAGAATGAATCATTAAACACAAGGAATAAATATCTCTAGTTTGTATCAATTCGTATTAATTATTTACTTATTTACATTCCAAATTGTGTTAAAATGAGGAAATTCTATCATTGTCATATAGAAACTAATAATTCTCTTAATAATTTTTCGTTAAATTAAGTGAATAAATATTTTTATGATAAAAAGTAAAGTAATTTTTTATTTTTATTATGTATCTACAATTTGCCCTAATCATCTATAGATCAATATTTATAATTTTGAAATAATAATGTTTATACTTTGTACTTTAATAAAAGTCATTTTTTTTTAATTTTATATGAATTACACAAAATATATAAGATATTTCGCAATTTTTATTTGTTACACAATGTTGATTAAAAGAATTTATGGCAAAAATACGATGTAAATATAAAACTGAACATTCAATTACAAAAATAAATCAATTCATAAACAATACATTTAACAAAATCTAGTGTTAAATGCACTTAAACATATTCTACAAAAGTAGAAATGTTCACTTGTGTTGTAAAATATCAGTCCCAAATGTTAGATGATATAAGAGCTTGCTGTCAGTGCTGTGGTGGTGATGGTGTAGGTTTTGGCATTTTCGATAACAAACCTTGAATCTCTTTTTTCTCATCATACGTTTTCCACAATTCATATAAGTTAATAATATAACGTGCAATTTCTTGAATTTTTTCCATATCAGCGTTTAATTCAGCAAACCATGATTTCAAATCTTTTTGCAGTATAACGCAAGCTATTTGTAAACATCCTACAATTAATTTCATCTATATAATATTTATATATCTTGCAATTTTATTTATCCTAATTATTTTTGTTTGAATATTTTAATATATGAATTATTTTAACTCTTGATTAATTGTATCTCAATACTGTTATACTTGACTTATTGATAGTATATAATTTTACACTTTCTTACCAATGGCTATTTGGTATGGCGGATATAATAAACATACATCCGTACGTAAACTATCATTAATTATACGCCAGGCAAGCGTTAGCAATTGTTCATCTGGTCCCACATCTTGGATAAGAGTTAATAATGGTCGATATGGTTGGTATACTATTAAACAACAATCTAGGTGTTCCAAAAGATAAAATTCACATTCTGAAATATGACTTCCACGATAAGGAAATTCTTGTGAATAAGCATAATTGAATTTATTTTTTACTGAAATGATAGGATGAATTAATATATGTTTATACTCTCGCCTCTCGATTAATTTTTCACCTTATCTATTAGATAATTTTTCTATCCTAAAGCATACATACCTACTGCCTGACAAGCTGCAATTAATCTATTATGAGAAATAACGCCAAATTCTTCTACCTTCGAAGCTAGAAAAACTGACGTAGGTGCTAATAATAAAGGATCTATACATTTTAAACTATTGCGAGCGTAAAATCTTTTAAAATAAACAGTTGCTGTAGCTATAACTTGTTGTCTCAATTTCAACTGTTCACCCAACACTTGTATTACTGAAAAATACAGAAGATATTTATTAAAGTCATTCGGTAAACAAATAGTAAACATGCTATGTATAGAAATGATACAAATACAGTTACATTAGATTCATGGCAAAACAATTCCCTAATCTTGACGATATTAAGTCACACTGACATTTTCGATTAATTGTTTGATGATCGGACGATTAGCTTACAATTCGAAAAAAAGATGAATAACTTTTGATATTCTTCCTCTGTAAAAATCGAGAGATCGTGTTGCCGTTCTCGCACTAAGTCCTGTTTATCTAGAAGCCATTGTTGACTAAATACGAAAGATAAATTAAATATATAATAATCATTTAATTGTAAATGTACAATATACAGTTAATTATTTTATCAAGTGAAATTCTCAAACAAAAGTGAAGCTTTGTAATATCTTACTGATGTGAACTTTGCCAAAAATTGCCAGCCATATTACTGTCAAATTAACTTTCGTAACAATGAACAAGATTTGTATCACTGTAACAGTCGCTTGATTATTTTCAAATTCTAGAATATCCCTTTTTACATTTACTCATCCGACTGTTATTTACTTCAGTCACTGTGTGCTTATAAAATTTAACACAAGCATCGCGAATGTCAACATCCTTTTCGCGGTTACAGGCATTATTTAAATTTATGTTTTCTAAACCAACTTTATACATATATATGTACAATACCGTGCGTGGTGTTCTGTGTTCGAAAAGTTAGCAATTCTGATAGATTTAGAGATAACTATGTATACCTGTTACAAGATTATGTCGTGGTTTATTCCTTTAAATTTCCCTACGTTCACTGTGATCTTATTTGTTACAGGTTAGTCTTCGATAACATGAATTGTACAACAGTATAATTTTCTAGTGACTGTATACGTTTCAGATGTTCTTCTGAACGCACGTGGCAACGCAATATACGTATATATATATATACTTGCGTGCGCGCGCACGCGCGCATGTACACGTGTCCACGTATACGTATACGCATAGATAGAGATTTTAATATCACAAATCTATACATACACGTGTAAAAATTTGCAAACATTTCGTATGATAAAGTATATTACATAACACTTATTTTGTATAAAATAACTATGCATGAAACAATTTAACCAAAATAAAATATGGATCGATGTTTCTTTTTGTGCGTGGGAGCATAAGAATGAAGTAATGTATAATGTTTCGCATCGTCAACACTTATCGATCACACTAATTGTAATATAGTTGGTAAAGTTTATAGATGTGTAATAATTAAATAATTAATTGTGTACGAAATGCTCGTTATAATTTAATAAACTATAAGATTATTTATGTATGTAAATCATCGTTCTTATTCCTATTATTGATAACATTTTTCTACTTATTACAGGCGCTGAAATTGAAAATTGTTTAGGTCAATTTAATTTAAAAAATTTGTATAATGTATCCTATTTATTTTATATTGTCACATGTATTTTTATTTTCTTATCTTTAATATAATTAAATTGCACATCTCAATATTATTGTGAATTATTCGATCATTCTATTATAATATAACATGTATATTATTAAAATTACTTCTATTTCTATCCTTGAACATTTTTACGAAAATAGCAGTGTATCTATTCTTTAGTATACTTCAATTTATAGTTGTTAAATTGTAAACGAAAAATAGTACAATATTTTCGGCAGAAATTTGTTTTATTACCGATTTATAATTGCGAGTTATCATCGGCCAGATAAATGTACTGGAAAATGAACGCTTCAAGTTCAGGGACGTGTTTAAATAAGGATACGCTAACCGATAGAAGTAACAAAGTCAATACCGTACTATGGATAAATGCGATATAACTTTATAAACTATATATGAGACATATTAAAATTGCACAATAGCATTAAATGATACACATTCTGCAATAGATATTAACGCGATTAGTATAAAGAAAACAGTCGAGATTTAAATAAAATTCACATAAAACGTAATAAAAGAATATACAAATTTAATAAATTCACATCGAACACGCGTGTTTAAAAAAATTGTCAGAAAATTGTATTCAAAAATGAAGGAATCATCGCGGTGGAAGCCGACTTCGATTTAAATTTCATTTAAGAACGATCTATATATCGTATCAGTACGAGAATGTTGAATTCTATAAAACACGGTATTATTATTGGTGGAAAAAAGAAAGAGTAAGGATTAATTAGAGAAGATCCGATGAGCGATAAAGCGATCTCGCAGGATTACGAGTAACGCGAACGTGCATTGTCCGCCATAGAGACGTTAGCGCGCTTAATTATTAACAAGACTGTATGGGCAGCATCGATGAATGAATCCTGTTGCGCAGACCGGTAGCTTTCATTGTAAAAGCGTCGATAGCTACCGTATAGTCAGTCAAGTTCGCGGGGTGAACGTCGGTGCGCGAGTTTCGCCCACTAATTTTTTGTCAGGATTGTACGAGATTTAAAGATCGCACGGGACGATTCTGGTTGGACAAAATGTGCGGTGTTTCAATCGGGAACGGTGTCTCGGGAAATATGCAGAAGAAGAGATGTTTCCGAAACGAAAGCGACGGTCGGTAAAACCTAAAGGGAGCAGGCGTGGACTGTCGGTTCGAGTCGGGCGTGGGGATGAACTCTACGGGGAATGCGAGAGGGAGGAGGACTGGGGCGCTTCCTGTGGTTGGCATTAGCCTAAAAAAGCTCCATAAACAGAATCGCGGCCGAATGTCTTTTCAATGCAACGAAAATGGTGAAGTGTGGGAAAAAGTGGGCATTGAGTAAAGGCTTCGACAGCTCGAACCATGACAGAGGCGTCGGAGGAGTAAGTAGTATTACAATGCCTCTGGTGCTTTCCGACGATTGTTCCGCTCCGGAACCTGAAACGTCCACGACTATACCTTACACTTTTCTACTCCTTCCCGATACTATATCACGGTTGCAATTCGACACCTGACAGTTCTGTCTGACTCCATCCTGGCCATTCTCCTGTCAACATTTCCGGCAGCTATCAATCGGCTCGTTTCACTTTACTGGGATTATCCGCAGGAGAAATTTCTCTCTGCCCCGGGGACGTGTCATGTTCACTGTACGCCTAGAAAAATTTACATAAGCAAACGTATGATTTCGGTCCAAGTGTTGGTGTGTTATCCTGTGTCCGTGTAGGGGTGACCGTTCATTCATTAAATCGATGTCAGCGCGTAACATCTGCTATCTCGTTGTATATAACAGCGATTCTTCGCTTTCGCGTACATGTCGGTCTTGCGCGTTTTTTACATTATTTTTCAACCGATTTCGCCTCTTTAACGTCCCTAATCATTTACGAATCTTCCTCCTGGTGTTAAATTTGGAATAAAATCCGGCCTTTTATCTATCTTGTGCGACGAAAATAAATTTTAAATAATCCTCTAATATCGTTAACTGACATTGAGCTCTGTAATCAATTTTGTTCGTGATTAAAAGTTAAATAAAAGCTCGTGGAAATATTTTCATTTCGCATTGAGTAACAGTATATAAGCCTTAAATATATTCTGAAGTTATCACGCTTGAGTGATCTTTTTTTTAACGAGTACGTTGGTATTAAAACAAGTGGTATGATAAGTTGATCGTTGGCTTCTAGTGTTAATTGATGACATTTTATTTCCAGTGGTAACTATCTGGTGAGGGTTCGTGCCCAGGTAATGACAAGGGATGACAGTTCAGGTGGTTGGGTTCCTCTGAGTGGTGGTGGTTTAGCAAATGTTTCGGTTAGACGAAGACCAACTTCTTCAGGTGGACACCAGTCTAATAATACTAATGGATCTGGTGTTTCTACTACGACTGCCCCTACTACCAATGCTACCCACTCCGTATCGACTACATCTGTTGGTAATACCCAAAGTCATGGATCTTCTAGTAGTTCCCCACCTGGTGCACCTAAGAAGAGGCACGAGTATCTTATTTATGGGAAACGGATCACTGATCAATCAGTAATAAATATATCTTATCAATTATTTGAACAGACTGTGATTTATACATTTAGAGATGTAAGTTTTTGTATAATGTTGTTGTTCTTTTTTAACAGGTTGTTCTTAGCTGTACAATTAAAAAAGATTTTGAATATAATAAGGTAATGCCAACTTTTCATCACTGGAGGACA
Source organism: Xylocopa sonorina (assembly GCF_050948175.1). Classification (NCBI taxonomy): domain Eukaryota; kingdom Metazoa; phylum Arthropoda; class Insecta; order Hymenoptera; family Apidae; genus Xylocopa; species Xylocopa sonorina. Next base: position 3,995,969 of record NC_135196.1, on the reverse strand, counting down.
GGGGAGAAAAGATTTGGCCTGACATTTCAAACAGCTGCGGATGCGAGAGCTTTTGACAAAGGCGTTCGTACAGCTGTTGAAGAATTGTTAGAAGGTAAATTGTTAACAGATTTAATAATTACAACATTAAATCCCATTAGTAATATCCAGATATTAATAATTATGATATTAAATCCCATAAGTGATGCATGTTTCTTGCTGGTTTATAAAAAGATATAGAAGTAGCATGATTTTTAGAAAAATTAATCCCTAATATATTTTGCATCATATATTAGTTACAATCTTTGTTCTCCTATCACTTCACAATGAATATTTATAACTCTGTGAAAGAAATTACTAAAAGGATATGGGTTTAATTTCTTCAACAGAAGTTATATTTGTTTTATTTAAATAGTATAAACTCTGAAACAAATAATCTAAAGCAGTGATATCTAAACTATAACGAATGAGGCATGATTTCTCAACCAAGATTCTGCGATGTGTAAAATGTGATCATGTACTGTCTATGGAAAATCTTTTAAATCTTAAATGAATGACTTTATTTACATCATTTTTGCATTAAATGTTCATTACTTATGGGATGACCCAATATACGATTACAGTTTTTTATTACTTTTGATTCACTTGTTGTTATTTGACTGCTACTTTTTGTGGAATGTGGAAATGGTAAGAATGTTAGCATTTTATTGAATATTATTAATTATGCTGATACTTTTTTCTTACATCAGTACATAACAATGTGTTTTTTTTTATAATTTCAGGATTGACTAATTCTACATTATGTGGTAATTCATTAGATGCTGGCGATGAGGATGTTTTTATGGTGCGTATTTGATAAAAGTAAATAAAATGCAGTGTTATCTGAATCGTAGTACAACTAGGAAGGAAGTGATTGCTTATGTAAAAGTAAGTTGAAAGTGACAGAATGAAATTTTTTCATACAATGCTCCATTTTCAAGAAATTTGAATTTAAGTAACTTATTAATGTATTTGAAAAGCAGTTAAAACTCATTATCAACCAAAACTAAATGATTAAATGCTTGAAGTAAAAGATGTATTTGTACATATAGTAATGTGTGCGTAACACATTTCACAATTTCAATTTGTTAGGAATGAAGCATTATTTGAACAATTGTCATTTTACAATTTCAATTTACTATTGTATAAAGACTATCCTTTGCAGTTGTATCACGATTTCGTGCACGTAGCTTATAATATGTATAAAAGTCGAATTCTGTTTGCAGACATTGAATTTACCTGTGGAACCACCGGAACCACGTCCATCATCAGATACACCTCACGGAATGCGAGTGCCCAATTATCATTCCCAGTGTTCAGAGCTTCCTGATTCACACAAACCTATTCATTACATCGGTGGATCGTCTATAAAAGTGCCACCATCTCAACATCCTTTGGCGTCAACTGAAGATGTTGGATCGGATAGTTATTCTTATGTGCAGCTCACACCGCTTAATCACGAATACTTATATCCCATTATCGGTGATCATAAGGGAGACCGGTTAAACAGACACAATACCTGCAGTTCTTTGAAGAAACCTGATATTATAGTATCTCAACCCTCTAAAAATACTATGAAACGTAATGTTCGATTACGATGTAAACATTGCCAAGAGCTGTACACAGAACAGCACAATCCTAGGGGATCTTGTGAATACGCACCTGATCCTATTAGACGAGGAATCGCAAAAATTTCGTGTCTGTCTTGTGCTCAGGGTATGTTATACCATTGTATGAGTGATGCGGAAGGTGATTTTTCTCAGAATCCTTGCAGGTGAGTAAAATTTGTTAAAATATTATATTCCGTTATTTTTGTTCAGAACAAACGTTGAAAAAATATGATGTATATAAACGTTTTTCACCCAGATATATCTATCATCATTTTAGAAGGATAATTGTAGCTTTTTATTATATTCATATTATGTAAAACAGTTGATAAATGCTTAGTATATATTTAAGTATTAATAAATAATATTTAAGTAATGTACAATGGTTAGGAGGATTAGTCTAAGTGTATAGTATGACAAAGTTCGGATATATCTGGGTTAATACCTAAAGGGTCGCGAATAAAACAGTAAGAATCTATTTTTTCATCAATGATTTTTAAAATCTACCACCATTAGTTCATTAGAAAGTGAAAAGTACTAAAATATCAATCGTTTAAAAAAACGATATTAAGGAAACTAGATAATATGTACATGTATACATTTTTTAAAATTATGAGAGAAATGTAAGAAAAAGTAATTATAGGAAACATGAAACTTTGCTTCTTCTACTTTCTTTCTTAAGTAATAGAGACTGGATTCTTATCACTTTGCTCCTGACTCTTCATCCACAATGTATGCAACAATTATTCAAAAATCATTGATACTTGTTTACTATTAAAATGTTTATCAATGTGTAAATAAGGATATATGATAAATCAACATTTGTGCAGTTGTAGCACAGAAGAAGGATGTGGACGCAGGTGGTTTGGTTTGGCATTATTGTCACTGATCGTTCCTTGCTTGTGGATTTATCCTCCACTAAGAGCTGTTCATTGGTGTGGCACGTCCTGCGGCATGTGTGGAGGACGTCACCATCCGATGGAATAACTGGAGGAACCCTTTGATATCTCTGCTCCATACTCGGTTGAATCAACCAACTTTTCTTCATCACGCGGTGCTGTCGCTAATGTGTATGAATGTCACGATCTGAGTATGGGCCGTTGTCAGAGGTATCAAAGGGGTAGACAGCTACCAGTACATGCACTTATCCATCAGCGTCATCTTTGAAGTAATTTGTTTCCGAAAAAATTTAAAAAAGAAAGAAAATACGAGCACAAATTGTCGCATTTAACCCTGAAACCATGTATATTCCATACATTTTGTATATTTTATTAGCAAAATGCATTATTTAGCCACATCTGTACTTTAACCAATCCAAGAATGGACGTCGTTTAATATCTAATCTCAATGATTGGTCCGTAATAACTTTATTTGGACCGATCAATTATTTGTGATACATGGTGCACACTATAAGAATCCAATTGAGAAACGAGATATAATTTATTATTCCCAGTTTGAAAGCTAGTTTTCGCCTCGTATACAAAATAACAAGGAAAATGTTTGTTAAATTATAAGATTAAATTTTGCTGCGACTGTCAAGGACGGGGATTATAGAGAAGAATAAATTAAAATTTTTTTTAGTTTTGTTATAATTAAATAAAAAAATACTATTTATTATTCGTTTTTTGTGCTGCGAATTTCGTGTCGGAAAATTAAAAAATAATTAAATTCTATTATTATAAGATGTATTATATATTTGAACTTTTTTTTATTTTTTTAAGTATCATATTTTTTGTATATTTTACTTGTATATATATATTTGAACCCAGTGTTGACAATATTTGTCTTGTAGTATTTTATATAATTTTATTAGGAAAAGAAATATTTGGAGTTAAATTTAACATAACTACAAAATATGCAAAATGTATGTTTATAATTTAAACTTTATATGTTTAATGAGAGAAAAGTGCAGATTTTTAATCTGTTTCAATAATTAGCACAAACCCGTTGAGCAAAAGCTAGTTGCACATTCACAAGTATGTATCAAAATTAATGATTAAAAATTGTATAATATTTTACGAAGAAAATTATACACAATCATTCAGGAATGATTGTGAATGTCTGTAGTAAATAACTTTTGTTTGTCATTAACGCGCAATTTCGGTTTTAAGGCCCTTTTGTATTGTGCTCTTTGTATTTAAAACTATTGATATTTATATAAAATATATAGTCGGTTATCTGTTAAATGGAATTTCTTATGCTACTATGTTGGCACAATGTTAAATGCTAAATATCATCAGTATTTACTATTTACTAGCATGGTACTTTTAGTACTATCAATCTTATTGTTACTTCATACGGAATGAAGATAAGCTTAAGGAATTTTAAGTACATGTATTATCAGTGTTTGAGGCTTATTATGTATTGGAATATATTTTCAGTTTAAGTGATAAACTCTTTGAGTTCTATAATATTATAAATATGTACCTATATTGAAGTATAATTTTATGCAAATATGATTTGCGTAAAATGGATTGTTTGCTGATCTGAATCTCTCTTTATTTTACAGTGTATTATATTTCTGTAACATATATATATATTTTGCGTTTTTAAAGAAATTCTAAAATTTACTGTATTCTTTGTATTCTCAATTATTTTTCTAATTATACTAGTAATTAGCGAGTAACTCTCATTTCATTCTATGTATTCTATAATAATTGAACAATGCGCATACTATTTGAAGATCTAGAGGATTAAGATATTTTTGAAACAGGGATGCTGTTGGTTTTTAGCAATAATTCTGCTTATTGATGATCTTTGATGAGTAATTAACTCTGTAAACCATAACACATGCGGTGTTAGAGCTTTATTCATTTTAAGGGAACCTGAATTTTGTATTCAATTTTTAATTGAGAGAACAATTCATTCTCCATAGTTATTAAAAATGTTATGAACAATTAAGTGCAACACGAAAAGTATAGTTATTTTCTTCCTCATTGTACGTGACCATAAATAAATATGCAGGAAATAATTGAATTATAACAATAATTTTTAATTAAACTTTGTATAGTGATATAGGAATAGAACCAATCAGATTATATTATAAATGTTGTAGAACATTTTTATATTATTTTTTAAATATAGCTTTTTACAAATAAATGCAGTTTTGAAATAACAATGTAAGTTAATCAGTCAAATAGTTTGATTGACAAAATTTCTGCACATTTTTAGTTATCGAAAAAAGCATGAAACATTTTAGAAACGTACATAAAGTGAAGAATTAACTATGTGTTATTGTTCATTAGGTTTTGTTATGCCTTATGTTTCTAGTCCAATAATAATAACGTATTTTTAGGTCATTTTTTAAATTAAAATACTTTTTTTATATCAAAATTGTCTTGTACCCGAAATTTCAAGCGATATGTCTGTAGATCTTATATATCAATGCAACTGATGTAATTTTATCAACAATTAGTTAAACTATTTCACATGTAGTAGGAAAATGCTATTAGAACATGTTTATAATTCTTGTTTGCTGAATTTATAACATAGAAAAATGCTTCGAACTGTATTGGTATACCAAGTTTTATGTCTGCTTTTATGTCAGTTTCTTTCATGAACACATTTAATGGCATTATAATACTTTATCTCTCTCTGAGCTTAACATAATTTTTTAACACAGATATAAATATCAGTAAATCTCAAGTCTTTTTGATATTCGATTGTACATTTATGATATTTCATGTTATAGAAATAAATTGTTACAAAGAAGTTATAAAATTTAAACTAAAAGATGCAAGATTAGAATTATTACCTTTATGCAAATATATTAAATAGCAATATCATTTATATTTGTTTTTCTTATATATATTTTTAATAATAAGTATAATATATAGGTTTTGTGTGTCGTGCTATGAAAAATATGAAGTATATTGTATATTATTGAAGATATTAAATTAAATATAAATATGTGCCAGTGCTGTTAACAACAGCACCTATATATCAGGTATATTCAGGTATATAGACAGTTTCAACAAAGAAGTTATAAAGCAAAATTTCATTTTGATAGTATAAAAAATTATATTTACACGCTCACATAACAAGCTCAGGGAGATACACAAAAATTATATAATTAGGCTTCTTACACAAATAAATATGTGTTAATTGTAAATTGGTTAAAAATTAGTCAAAATTTTTATTTTTATAAAAAACTCTATAAAGAGATATTTTTTAGAGATATAAATTTGCAGAAATTGAAAGGGTTTTATTTAAAAACTTACAAAACCATATATATGTAAATATTAAATTGTTTACTGCCATAAAAAAATTGATAGTTTAATTTTGATATCAAACACAGCTGTTATGTTTATTCATTCAAGCTATTCTGCTGATGCACACAAAATGTAGACACTTTCTTTTTGTACAATATTTAGTTAAACGACATGACCCGTTTTTAGTTACAAATAAGTACAAAAAGTTATTTTCTCAATAAGTCCGTTGTGATGACTCATACCAAATGAGAGGATATGCATTGTAATCATTGTTACAGGTGTAGTTTTGTATGAAATTGCGAGGCTGAGTGAACGTACCTCCATTTAAATTCTTTTAATTACAAAGTATGAGTGATGGAATGCGGTTGATCTGAGATATTATAACGTGTCTATAATTATAGTGATCAATAATGAACAGAAAATATAAATAAATATAGTTTGTACGATAATTATGTGACAATGTTGATGATAATAATTATCGACACAGAGCCAATGTGTGGGTGCATTGAAAAAAAAAAGTGCAAGTTTGCATATAAGAGCTGATGAACGTGGGAAAGTATACACACATAGAAAATATGTATGCATAAAGTTATCGTAAAAGTTGTCAAACTGGGAAAATGCATAAAGGTGCCTGCCCGATATGGAAAATGTGTAAACAACATTAGGTGGCAGAGCTCAAACGCGAACAGTTTGAAAGAAACTTATAGGGTATTTTCATCGATAATGTAAATGCTGAAAAGGTTAAAGAATACAATTTTAATTCACAGATTCATTATATCATAAATGTTTAAATCTTGTATCATTGTAATTAAAGATATGTATCATAATCCAAATGTATAAGAAAATAAATATATTGTATTATGACGAAATGTCATATAAATCAAGTTTGTTGTTCTAAAAGTTTATGAAATACATTAAAGTACATTCTGAAACTGTTATATTTTCTTTCAAGTCACTCTGCTCATTAAAAATATAAAAAATACTGTAACATTCAATTCATATTATACTTTACTTTTATATACATAACAAAATATAGCTTTATATTATGCTAGTTATGCAAATAAAATATATACATAATTAACTTAGATATAAGGTAGAAGGTATGTTAATGCGGAGTTGGTGTATGACCATCTACGTAAAAGTTTCTTGTTGCTTTTGGTAGTTCCACTTCTATACCATCTAATTCTTTTGTTAATATAATTTGACAACCTATAAAGTATAAGATTGTTATAATACTCCGCGATGTGTTAAATAGGTATACAATCTTTTCTTTTATATACCTAATCTTGAATTTTCCTTTAAAAAAGGAGCTAAATCTAATAGATCTTCCTCTTTCTCATCAGCTGTTGGGAGTTTATCCAAATAGTCAAAGTGTACATATACATGACAAGTGGTGCAAGCAAGCGACGCTTCGCACGCACCTTCCATTTCAATTCCATATCTATGGGCTAAGTATAATACATTATCTCCGATTTTCCCTTTCACAGGTATTCTCTTCCCCGTCTTGTCAATAAAAGTTATATTTACTCTAAAACATTTATAAATTTTCACTGATTAAGATTTACGATACAACAAAAATCCTGTACTTTTCTCTTTTGTACAGTAAAATTATATTTCTTTAGAATGATGCTATTTATGTATCATTTTTACCTACATATCGGCTTCTGATTTAGGATCTTGCATTTCATATTCACCGTGAAAAGAATCTGCAAAATGTTTATTGTTGATATATAACAAATTTTATTCTGAGCGATCGAAGTACATACGTAAGCTATTTTTATTTCATTTTATTCTTTCTCTGTTATTTTTAGTAAACGAGTAATTATGCGTTTCATAAGAATATAATGTATTTACTTTTCGACGTGTGGATGTCGAAATTCGATACTGTTATTAACTGATTCACAGGCAAAAGTGATTTCTTTATTACATTCTTCCATATTAACGGCTTCAAAATAAATGTCATCTTTAGTACGAGCTAGATTCTTGTTCCTACAGCACTAAAACGTCAAGACCGCGCACATTTTACAAACAAAGGCGGCCATCTTGGTTCCAATGGTTACACAAGGCGAAGGCTAGAAACTCGATACAAACAGCGAAACCTTCCGTCGTCTTCCGCAACCAATCACTAATAAGTCGTGTTACTATTGAAGGTAACAATATATCACTCTCCTTAATTTTCATTAATTCGAATATATTAAGTTGATTTTCTTTTCTTACAATAAATTTTTCACTTTTAATTGAAAAAAATTGGAGAACACGACGAAAGCGTTTCTGCATAGGAGAAGATATGTCTAGACAGTTGGCATTGCTTTCTGCGTATGTTCTTTTTTCTGAGTGTACGTCTGACGATGCAGATATATGTGACTAACACATACCGACTAGATTGACAGGTGCTTCTTACGTCGCGAAGGCACAGCGAACGGAGTCTCGCGTTTTCTCGTGTACTACGATTTTCTCATTGTGTTATAAGTGTTTCAAGAGATTTCGATCATTTCAGCGATGCGATGTATCAAATTTTCATCAACGGATACCGTTTGGCTGAAGTGCCACACGGCAAACCCTATTATGTTTACTGTGTCGAAGTACTGGAGTCGGAAACTGGCATTCGGTACTTTATTGAGAGAAGATACAGCGAATTCAGCGCGTTACACCGAACGGTACACTATTTATTTAAATCTCTGCATGTTTAGTCTACCTGGTAATAAAGAAAGAGATAAAAATATTACATTATATATATATAATGCATATCTCGAAGATTAAATCGTATCTAATAGTTTTATCACTAGTTTTTCTTCTTTAATTCGAAGAGCGGGATACTCGTTAATGATAGTGACTTTAAAAACGAGTCGATATCTTTAATACATATGATGATAACGTGTGCTTACCTATTTCGCAGAAACTGTATATACATAAGTATTATATATATGTGTACTTTTAAGTAAAACTATCTGTACCATGAATCTTCTGTCGCACAGGAAGAGATGGATATATTCGGTAGGGGGAGTCTGTTGAGTACAGCGTTGGTAGAGGAGGGGAAGAGAGGGACATGTATCTTTATATTTTCTGTTTTGTAACGATATTCTTGCTCTACTTTCTTTTTCTTTTCATTCCTCTTCGATTTCCTGTTCTGTTATGGTATTCTTGTTCGACTTCCTTCTATCAGTTTCTTCCGCGTGAATAAATACGTCGCTCGAGTCGACCTTCGCGAGGATGTACACGTTACAAAATATTGTTTGCGGTTTTTTGTTTTGCAATGGCATTCTTCTTCCACTTTCTTTATTCTTTCATCTTGTCCTACTTTCGTTTTCTTTTCAGTTTCTTTCGTGCGAACTAATACGTAACTCGAGTCAGGTTCTGCGAGAGGATGTACGCGTTACAAAATATCGACTAACATTGACGCATTACACAGTGGCATATAAGTACGACTGTGTTTACATCACAGACTAATTTAAACGGTATTTAATTAGAATATTACGATAGCGTTCGCCTCGATATTTCTAGGAATACTACACTTATAGTTGGTAAATGGAAATTAAAATAATTCTCTCTCGTCATACAGTGTAACGCAGTTCCGATAATACGCGATTAGACATATCAATGGGGTGTTTAATCAGCGTTCATACGATACATGATTTATGTAGCTGGCATTCTTTAACAATTGATTCACTAAATGTAAAACATTCGTGAAATTTATGCATACAGTTATGGAGTAGTTTCGAATTCCTTCAGAGCGCAACCAGATCGTTTGAAAGTTGCACGCGGTAGAAAAGTTTAGTGGAAATATTGCTTTATACGTGTATGCCAGTTATTATTAATCCGCAGCTATGTTTCAAATTGTAAGTTAGAACTATATAAATATTACTTACGTTAGGAGATAGTGTTTCAAGATTTTTTATTATCAGTGCTTTCGGAACATTCTTGTTGTTCGATATTTTAAAATTTGTTGTAATTTTAGGAGTACATTTATAGCGTAGAAAATATGTACTTTTTATATTTTGCAAGACAGTGATGTTACTCGATTATATTTTGTACGTATATCTGTATATGATAAATATGAATTATTTTATTTATCATATATTTATTATTCTGATAAATTGTTTTGGAATATATCTTTTAACATTATATTATTTCTGCAATGTTTTTAAACGGCATTTTATACTATTTGTTTGATAAACATTTAAAGTTTAAAAGATTATCGTACAATTTGATTGCTATGAAAGGGTTCTATACAGCGGAATTATATATATTTTTATAATAGTAATACTGTATTATTATTGTGCGAAATTTCATTTGGTTCACTTGTTCGAATTTTTAATTACAGCTGAAAAAAGAAAACGCGGACGTTGCGCCATTTCCGCCAAAGAAAGTGAGAAATTCCCAGCCGAAAGTGCTCGAGCAAAGGCGAGCAGCGTTGGAATTTTATATCCAAAAAATGTTAAGGATTTCAACTGCGAAGCAACAGGTTTTGAATTTTCTAGGCATAGAAGGTCTAACACCTGAGGCGTCATATAAAGGGTACGTATGCAATTCTGATGCAACATGCGACAGTAATACCGATTTAATGGGGAACGCATGCGACATATGCATTATTTTATATTGGTAAAATAGTCTCCTATTTTTCGTAAATAGGTAACTTAATTTATCGACATTCTAATTCAGATTGAAACATTAAAATTTGTATTCATGTTGGTAAAAAATATTGTGTGAAATCATACTATACTCGCGAAACTTCAGTTTTGGGACAGCCAGTTTAAAAATATGCGTAAACCAAACCCAAACTATAAAATATAATAATATTAGGGATACATATTTTGAACGTTTATCGTGCCGGTAACGTAGGTATTGACATTACGGTGGTAAAAGGTTTCTCGCAAAATTTTAAGTCTTAATTTTATATACTACGTAATATATTAATATATAAAATTATGTAATAATGTAATATATTACGCAATTTTATATATTACGTTAATAAGTTTATATACCACGTAGGTAAATGCAGCATCTAATTTCATAAGTTTTACATTTTTAGTGTTATCTACTTGTTTGCTAATGTACATTGCATTCCTGGTCTTAACGCATTGCATAGTTAAGGAATATTTAATTAAGAAATGTGGTATAAAAGTATTTGCACGCAGTGCTTACGCGTACTACACTTAATTAAAATATAATAAATAAAAATACGACACAAGAGTAGACAAACATATGAGATACAAGCTACGAGATAGTATGTACGTAGCTGAATTATCTTGTTCCGTGCGAGGATAACTAGACATAGATATTGGCAGCCGTTCAGCTAATTCGATAATGGCAACGATCTCTTTGTTTAAGATTATTCGTTTCATTTGTTCATCTAAAATCATTTCTCGTCTTTGTTTTCGTCTACACTTCCGTCGTAATGACGAATCATCGTCAGTGGACTGTTGTCCCAATCCATTTCGTATTCTACGAAGCATTTCACCCTTCGTGCAGGGTTGAACCAATTGGGTTTCCACTTGCACTAAATGAGAGTCTCTTCTTTTAATGATCAATTAATTCTATGTTTCGTTAATCAAAACTTCGATCTTGTGTGTGGTTGTCTTCTTCTTAGAATTGTGGACGATTAATAATGATATTCCCTGAAGGTCAGTAACCTGTTGGTTAATTAATTTACTACAAATTCTTACTAATTTATACAAAATTGAAATGATAAAAAAAAAGTAGAATAGAATTTTTGTAATTGCTTGTGCGATCTCGAAGAAAAATAATAGCGAGAGTCAGGCTTAAGAAGTGATGGATACAAGTGATCAGATCGAGTCAATTCCAAGGTAGAATAACACGTATCAAGAAACATTTCTATTCTTCTCTCTATATATATGGGCATACTATTTTATTTCACACTAAAATGTTTCGGTTTACCCTACACGAGGCATTCACCCCGTTTAAAACACTAAAATATACTGTAAGAATTATAAAATTTTTTTCTGTACTTACCATTATTGGTATTCAAAAAGTACAACTTGAAAAATGAATATCGAAACTTCGACACTGGGAATTTGTCCAGCTCTCTAAATGCAAAAATATGTTCACTGAGCTGTGGTCGATCACGATCTGCCGTAAGGACTGCTTGCATCCAAGCAGTGTCACACGATATCAACACATCCGCAGTTTTTATCTAAGCCAAACATCCATGTTCCCTTTCACCTTCCACCATTTTCAATTGTTATGCAGAATTTAGTTATGCATTATTTCTTACTTTCTTCGAGTGGTCCTCGCGTATATCGTGCATCCACTTTTGGATTCGTTGAGGTTCCATCAACCATTTTGTGAGGTCTCCAAGAGTCTTCCTAAGAGTGACTCGATTTCGTTTTTGCACTCGTTAATATTTGACGAAATTTTACACGTTCAAGAATATTTGTCACTAAAAGGCAATTGTTGCTAATAGAAATATACGTGAACGCGTAAGATAAAGTAGAATTATAATGGAATTACGCCAATGGTAGCCCTATCGCTCGCCCCGTATCAACGAGTCATACTATCTTTCTTTGCCAGACAATCCGAGTACTGATTAGTAAATGCGATCGCTTCGGTCAATAGCAAAAAATTGTGATTGATTCATCATGGTCAGATGTACTCATCTCTGCATACCAAGTAACAAAGATCGATGAAGACTCGACGAAGTGACTTGTATGGAAAATCGATCTTGTTAAAACGATCAGAATTACTTCTGCAGTTTGATTACATTCTTAATAAAAAGCAATTTTTCGCTACTATTCCAAATCTAATTAAAAAATTGTTGAAATAATAGTTTTTAAAAATTCTTCGAGGCAAAATTCTGTAATCTTAGACTCGGAAGGACATCTTTACGTTACGAGAGTATTCCTATCCTCTAAGAAAAACGACGGCGCAAAATCTGACGTTTTTTTTTTCTTTCAGGCTGTTAGGCATAAACTTGGAGGTCCTCTCGAACTAATAGCTTTCTTTCATTGTTTTGTATTCAGAATTCCATTTCACAGTTCATTCGTGACTGTTTCTACGTTGACACGTTGAAATAATGCAATAGCTCTTGTGTCGTTCAAAACTGATTCTGTAATATATTCTGTTGCAGTGCGTGCAAGGACACGGAGGATCCGCAGCAGGTGGATAACGGCACCCTTGACCATCAACCTGTGATAACCTTTCATTGCGACCCATACGTTGAATCGAGCGCCACGTGGAATAGTCTTCCGGATATCGTGATCAACGGGGTGCTCTTGGGCGTATACAAATCGTGATACCCTCGCCAGTTGTTTGGTATCGACGTCTCCGCGAAAGCTGTCGAAAGGATGATGTCTCGTCGAAAAGTTCAGATTTCAATCACTGTAATTCCAGCGACAGTCGACAAAACGGCGTTTGCTCGTGTCTCTCTATCTCGTCGAAGATAAAGCCAGTATCTATATGTTTCTAACATTTTATGAAAAAAAAGGATGCTTTAGTTTGCAAATGATAAGCGGAGAGTCGAGTTTACTTGTGATAGAATTCGTTTGTAATTTTTCTACCGATGAACTTAATACTCCATTAACTAGAGATTATATATATATATATGTATATATATGTATATATATGTATATATAACCGAAAGAAGCAAGAGAAATATATGCTTTCCTATATTTGAATCATCGTCTTGTTTATTTCATCTCATTATTTTCAGAGTTTACATGTGACATTCATCTTAATTCTATTTTAACCTTATCGTACTGGATATCTGGATTGTAAATGTAAATGTAACTCATAAGCGGATCTCCTGCGGTATTTCTCGTTTACTTTTTCTTTTCATTCTATTCGCAATTAAATTCGTTTACTACCGTTTAGAATGGACATCACGGACGCGCTTCCCGAAAACCCACACGGTGCATCGCGACTGGGTTTCTCCTTCCGTGTCAAGACACACAGTGCGCTTCGTTTCCCTCGTCTTTGGGGGACGTTCGTTTTTCAAGCAACGATTATACAACGTCGAACAATAATTATCGGTACGAAAAAAGAAATAGACGCGATTCTACGCCTGATTCCGTATAACAATCAAGAGACCCTCTCTGTTTTCTCTCGGTTTCGTCCCGTGTTTTTCCTAACAGGTGATTCACACGGTTACAGATGACTCAGCGGGTAATCTATCCGTTCTTTCAATTAGAGTCAACGAGATTAGCCTGTCTCTGCCATGTAATCGCCCCTATCGATTCTTTTATCTTAAATTTCTCCTAACCAACGCTAAATGATAAATGACCAGAGGGCATGAAAACGGTTTAGACGGGCGAAAATTCAGGCGGTACGGTAATTCGTTTTGGTCCACTGAATCGATGCGCTAAAGGGTTTGCTGGAAAATACGAAATTCCTCCCTTTCTCTCATTCTCTCTCTCTCTCTCTATCCGTCTCGCGGTCGCGACACCGTTTTCTTTCGTCTCACGGTTTTAAAAAAAGGGACGAACGCAACACAGCGAGCCGTGACACAACGGTAGTAACATGTTATTCGCGATAGTAGGACCTTGTTTCGTATGTATGTACACCTTACTCGCTTACAGACCCTCCTCTGTTTGTTAAACTTGTTATACAATTATTATGTCGTGGTAATAAACTGAACATGCCGATGAACGCCTCGTATCAAATGTACTGCATTAAATGTATAATTATATACAAGCTCCTCAGTCTTGTGCGAAGTGTAAGACGATTTCCGGTTCGTAGCACCTTCGCCTCGGTGAAAGCTAATCGTTACACGGACACTGTATCCATTCCTCGGATCGTTCCTCCATGTCGAACGTTTCGTCCATTTCAACTGTCCCGTTTCTATCTTCCCAATTTCCTCTTTCCACGCGACAAAGTGATCATGCGTCGAGCAAGCGAATCGAAAGACAAATGCTCCTCCTCCCTTTTCCCGTGGCCTGTCTCTACGTCGACGCGACAACGCGTACAAAATTCGTCGTTGATTCGCATAGCGGCGGTGAATGGTAGAATTTTTGCGCGATTTCGAAGCTTATTGCCCGTGCGTGGCAGTTTTCTTTTCCTCTCGAGTCACGATCTCAACACTTTGCACTCGGATCTTCCCTCTGCGGAGATATCGCAAGTGTAACGCACTCTTTGGACGCCCCCTCTCTGAGGGCGACATCAGAATCGATTAGAGATTACGAAGATTAATCCTTATATCAGCGCAACTTTTTCAGAAATGCGTGTTTCCTTCAAGTTTTCTATCGAAATGGACATTTTTTATTGCTGCTAGACGTTAGCAATAATCTCTATTGCTAACTTTTTTAGTAACAGTTTCCATTGCTATCGCCCTGGGAAGCGCCAAGTGCGAAGGGTTAAATTCGACTCGCAATTTAGAATCAGAATCGAAACAATCTAAACGATGGGTACGTGTGGGTTACAAGAAAAAGAAAAAAAGGCAAAGGCGATCTCTCGCTCCTCCAAAAAATGTTGTTTAAAGTGACTTCGATCGTCGTCAGTACTCTTGATGTACTCCCAACACCCAGTCGACCACTCGTATTGGTACGAGCCTCGAAGTGTTCGCTTAAGGGTTGAAACGGGGGCTGATCGGTGTGATACGCGGACAGTGCAGGTCGGCGCATCGTTTCGCGAAAGGTGATCTCTCTTGAAAAACGAAACCATTCGTAAACGTAGCAAAGGTCAGTAGCGTTAAACGGTAGTAAATAATACTATTTGTAGTACGTCGTGTTACTTAAGATAGTATCGTATCCTCTCCAACCCTATATGTATATATATACGCAGCGTTACAACCGTATGTGTACTGGAAAGAAGCCTTAGCTTACGGGTTCGTTCATAAACGAAATGAGTATTATCGTACAAATTAGAAGTTTCACGCGCTCTTGTCAATATGCATACGAGTCCCACGCGAGTAACGCACGATCTCAACCCTTTACCTCGTACGTGTCACCGTTTAAGCGATATTTCGTACACGTTCGTGCATTCTTACTTTAATTTTGACGCTCTGTTACATTTATTACATCATTTTATTACATATCACGAAATTTGCTCGTCAAATAAAGGGTTGAATGTACGATACTGTGCCGGTCGCAACAGCAGAGCACACGTTACAATCGTGATCGGTTGTGCACTCCGATTCGTTCAGGCGTCGACTGTTTCATCGGATCCTCGCCGTCGATAATCTTCGACAATAACTTAGATAACTAATAACGCAATCGCTGGAGATACAAATTGGTTTTCTTAAACTACTAAAAAAAGTACGGATATAATTCTTTATTAATTTTAATTGCTAACGTGCCAGTGCTGTCCAAAGATAAGGTGTTATTTCGAATTTGAAGGGGAATTCTCGGATAGAAACAATTAGAAAAGTATTTTCGTGGATGCTTGTTTGAAGCTTGCCGTGTTTCGAAATTTAACTCGGACAGCATTGTACTACAAAGTAATTTTCATCTAATCTAATTTCTCTTCCTTCGATAGAACTGATGTAATTATATAATTGGCCGCAATTTTTCACGATTTTCTCACCCGAAACGCGTAAACGAAATTGACAATGATGGCCGTGTGGCGGGTAGATCGAAAAGGTGTGCACCCTGGGTGCAGAACGCCGCGGTTGGGTGACTCGTTTGCCTTTATCGAGCACCTCTATTTCTATGCCATCGCTTATGTCAACGCGATCCCATCTACGCTCTAACTAATGTTAATTAGGACTATGATGCTATGTACAGAAAACGCATTGCATTGGCACAGCAAACGTGTGTGCCTGGACTGCCGTTTATCGTTTCGGCGCGCAGCGTACACTTGGCTTCACGGTAGTATTTAGTTATGTTTTCTGAGTGAAACGATTTTCTGAATTCGATAACACTCTTCGTCGATCTCTTCCTCGAGAAAATCAATTTTTCCATGAAACTCTATCTCGACGGATCAATAGGAATTTTTATTCATATTGCACGGAACGATTCTCGCATTCCGTTTGAGAGTTTTTCGGGCATAAGCCGTGTCCTGAAGGATTTTCATCTTTGCTCTTCAAATTTTCATATTGTTTAATTATATTTTTTTTCTTGCCAGACTGTGGATGTTTATGGGAATTTGTATTCCGCGGAGAGCTAACGAGATGAAATTTAACTACAGATTCGTTTCGTCCTTTAAATATTGTAACACGTGCCTTATTTCTCGCATTTTTATGCGATTTTATATTTAAATTGAAATTTTTCACTCGCGTGATTTAATGAAACATTTTAATAAAATAAAGTTAGGATTAGAGGAACTATTTTGATGATCGAATTGTCTTAATGACTGAAATTAGTACGAGGTGTTTTTCTCTTAAAGCATTTACACGATTCTACTTTCTATCATTACTGAATAAAGAAGTTCCACGCTGTTGAATGTATGCAAATTAACTTAATTCGATTCACCCAAAACGTCACATTTTTAATGTAACGTTTCTTCCTCGGAGGTCCTTAAACCGCATCAAGAATTTTTTAAATAGAAGAAAATCTGCTGCTGCTTCGCAAAAAAGATAATTAACTTGTAACGTTTGCGAATTTAGTGATAATAATGTACGCAAAAAATTGTTTTCTAGAATGTATCAAAAATATAAATTGAAAATCGACAATCGTTCTTGTAATTCAGACATTGTCAAAGAAAAAGAGTAGAAAGTACTGAAATAGTAAAAAGCAGCAGAGAAAGTTAACGTTTCTTCTCTATCAATGTAAAAACTCATCCTTCGGAGCTAAATTTCTGATATATTAATAATTACAGTTCCTCCACTCATAAAACGTGTGTCTACAACTTTTTAGTAGTATTCGCGTTAATTCTTCCCAAAGTTTTTTTTCCAAAAGATACGAACAAAATTAAAACGTTCGTCGTTAAAGCAGCCACGAAGCACAATTCATAACTGATTACGTTCCAACGAATTATCGTAATTAACGTTACCAGCGTTCTATTTTTATTCTTACTAATAACAGTTGTTACGAGGCGTACCTATTAACACGTTGACATAAGTATCGTCTACAAACGTCTAATGCTTTGGATTGTAGACTCAAACGATGGCAATTTTTAGGGAAATTTGTTAGAAAAAATAAAATTTTATTCTGTAAATTTCAAGTGTTCGTCGAACTTTCAAGTAATTAAAAGAATTTCCTTTTGTCGTTTATCACTGAATTCAAAGTGAGCGTCGACGTGTAAACGTTATCAAGAATGTCCTAAGAGACGTGTCGCGGAAAATAAATTACGGGTTATTTAGCTGTTCAATGTAATTGCAGTAACTAATATTTAACCGATAATAAGTTTGCAAAACGGTTATCAGAATTGAAAATGGGAATTGCACGCGCTTAACGCTCGACAAGTCACGTTTCGAGTTAATAAGATTTATGCTCGCAAGGATTATCCTTTTTTTTATTGCACGCGATAAAAATTGGTATTCACCACCGTGGAAGCTTATGGGGTGCACGAATATCGGAATATCCGAGGAACTTGTGTCGATTTTCGATTTGTCGTTTACGACTCCAAATAAAAATAATTGAAGTAATTGGGAGAGTTCGTCTCGGTTTTATAAAACTGTCGATGTTTTCTGTTTAGATTGTTCGCGTTTTAGAATTTTTAATTAATTGTTGCTGCGAGGAGAGATCGATACGGTTATTCTGGACTCAATAAATTATCGTTTGAACCGGTGTTCGATTATTTTTAGAGCGATTTTATTCAAACCATCGTGTGATTTCAAGGGGGAAGTGAATCACTACACAATTACAGCATATAAAACGAAGCTACATAACATACAAAATAAAAGATTGCTAACTTTCACGCACAATTGTCAATTGGGGTCAGTTGCGCATAACACGATACGTCACATATATTGAGAAACCAGATATTGTCGATTGTTGGTAATCACTGTATTCACGCGGTCCATGTTTCTTTTAATTATTGAACATTTAAAGAGATCGCATCATATGTTTGTAATAAGTAAATGTAAAATTTCTCAAAAAATTCTCCGAGGCAATATTACAGGCAGCGAGTTAAGTTCCATCATATATTCATTTTTCAAATACAATCGTTACGTTTTTCATAATTATCAATACCAGTTCGGTTATTGTAATATATTCATGAGATACTAGAGTTCGCAATAAAAGAGTAAAACATTCTTACAAGAACGAGTAAGGGAACGAGCTAATAAAAGTTTGTTTCGCCGTGTAAACATTATAACGCGTATTTCATTTTACTTAGCTATACCTCCCTACATTATACTCATTTATCCGCACAATTCTATTCATAAAACATCTGCAGCCATTACACTTTACTCGAACGAAACATTACTGCAAATTTACAAACATATGTTAAAATTCTACAGAAAAATTTCCAAGTAAAATACCGAAGCACGAAATTCCATATTAAGGCAACTGACTCCGTTACATATTTATATATATATATATCAAACTAACAATACTTAAGAAAAAAAAAAAACAAATCACGCGTTTCGTAATGAAGAAACCACAGGACTTGCCGGCTTTTCAATCAACTTCCTTTCTCCCTTCCTCTCTTCCCGCTTCCTCGCATGGTTCGATGAAATCGTAACGGCGATGATGGTCGTAAGGTTCGATCGCCACCCTAACGGATGAAATCGCGCGCGAGGAGGCCCACGAAACCGTGGTTGGTCTCCAGTTTCGCTGTTCGCCGACCGTTCGGCAGTCCCGGCTCCTACTTGGAATGTTGCATTTACTTTACCTAATTAATGCGCTCGTTATTACGTAACACTATCGCTGGCGCGTGACGCGTTCCCGGTTCCAGTTGCGCGTCGGTATTTCCGCCGAATTCCCAGCCCCCAAAAACGGTGGTGAACGGTGGAGCGTCGCGATTCGACTTTCAAATCCGAGAGGGGGAGGTTTAAGTGTGGAGAAGAAGAATCGGGGGTCGTCTGAGAATTGTCGTGCGCGGAGGAACGCCGTCGCCGGCGGAATAACTCGAATACTTCCAATTTATTCGAATCGTTTGAATACCACCGCCCATTGGGCGCGAGATCCCGCGGAATCCCTCCAACTTCCCTCGCGATGGTTGCGAGTGATTTCTGAGAAGACGCTGGGCGACCACCACCCCCTGGCGAATTCGTTTGCCACCGGATCTCTCCGTTCGCAGACCGTCGTGCGGAAGATTGGCGCCGAGGCGACTCGGCGTCGACTCGAATCGGTTCTCGCATTGAGGATTCCAGTTTTCGTTTGGTCAATGTCTGAGCAATGTTGGAAAAGAACCACGGGGTTGTGTGGAAGCGTCAATATCGCGTACGCGAACGTTTCAGTTGATTTTTCTAACGAGTTCTCGAATTTTAAACAACTCAATCTTTCTGCCCTTTGTTTCTGTTAAAGTGTTCAGATTTTTTGAGTATTTCAGTAAATCAGTTTCGGAGAAATTTGAAGGAGTAATAAAATTACGACAATGAAATTTTGAACGTACTCATTTTAAAACTACGTTCGTGAAACTGGGGGTTGATTTCTAAAGAAGTAATACATCAATTAATTCTCAATTACGTATACCTCTTTTTGTCGTCTCTTTTTGTTTAAAATTGAACTTTTCGACAATAGAAGGAATTTCACTGTTTAGAATAAAAGTGATTACTTTTCACGTCGAATAGGGGAGGAATCTTCAGTTGAAACCGACTCGAGAGACGCTTAGCCTCGAAAATACAAGATGGAGGATCGATATACTACGTCGATCTTAGATCTGAACGCTACAGACGATGAAGATCGCATACACGTTCGTTCGGATCGATTCCCGCATCGAAAGCCTGATTTCCATCGAATTAAATTGCTAGCTATTAAGATACTTGATTCAATGCTATCGAACTGGACATTTCTATGTCGCGCGATACAGACAGACACCATTCTCGCGTCACGCGTGACTCTCGTCGCATTGTCCCGAGTAAAGTCTCGCCCTCGTGTTAGCCTTGATGCGAAGAAGAATCCGAATCTTTACAGTATCTGTTATTTAAAATGAAATCTCGATTACGGATGAGAAAACGCGCATGCTTAAGGGTAGGGCTAGGCGTGCAATAGTTTCATTTACGCGAAATAAAACGAAATACGCACACGCACACGCACACGCACGCACGCGCACGGGGGATACACACGCACACACAGCGACACACGCAAAGAAGAAGATGAAATGGAAAACGCGGTTAAACGAAATCCGTCATTCTTTTTTTCATTTTCTTACGGAGTTCCCGTACTAAATGTAACGCGACGAAGTCCGTTTTAAACGTAGTAATAATATATATGTACATTCTGTTGTCATTACGTGTAATTAATAACGTAAACTCTAGTAAATCGATTTTGTATACATGTACATTCATAATATTTATATATATATTTATATGCCTCCTCGGTTCGTCTAATTTAGAAATATTATAGCATATAACAATCTGCTAGTAATATTTATATATATATTTATATATATAATTTCTCATCTCGACATAAGGTACCTAAGTTGGATGCATTTTTTTTCTTCTTTTTTTTCTCTTTGTATAATATAAACATCATATTTGTAAAATATTTTTTTTTTTTTTTGCCGAGCACCCGTTTGGCGGTTTCCCCCGTAGAGTCGAACATTAACGGAACCCACCGCGGGTGCTCGGCGGTATTTTAATTAAAAAAAAGGATGGCGGACTTTCACAAAGACTGCCGAAAAAAGTGTATAATTAGCTGCCTCTCTTGTTTAGCGCGTACTTCTCTCGTTCGTATATTTTATCTATGCGAATTAAAAAAAAAATATATATATATTTATATTTTTTGTATATATGCGTGTGTGTATATATATATGTATATGTACTAATGAAAATGCAATATTTACGCATACACGTATAAAACGTCCACGATAATTGTACATACATGTACACGTAAACACTAATAATGCGTACACCACTGCTGTCCGCGTGACGAGTAGCGTTTAACGAATGAATCCTTTGATCTCGTTCAAATGATCTCAACGATAAAAAACAATGTCTAATTATTATATACACGACTTTCTCCTTTCTTCCAGCACGCAATTTCAGACCCGCTCTCCATGCCTTCCTTTCGTTTTATTCAGACCGTGCCTCTTTATTTAAATGGTCTTCCTTTAAAGCGCGTATATTATTATCTAGGTGTGTGTATGATAAGCTTCGATTTTTATATCCCGACCGACATCGTTCGTTTCTCTTTCTCTGTCCTTCTACGTTGTCGGCGTTTCTCTTTTTCACGCTCAATGACAATCAGTGGAAATCGATGCGTTTCATCGAACGACTCGCGTCTTCTTGTTCGAAGCACGTTAGAATTGGCGCGGCAGTGTTGGTTCACGAGAGCGGCCGGAAGTTCGCCCATCGATGTTTCAATCGACGATGGAAAGAGAACGATGCATCTTTGAGAACATTTGCAACATCTAACGAATCGAGTACGATAAACTTTAACGATCTAACTGCTCTAAAATTGATTAGTCTTTCACAACAGTTTCGATACCATTTTCTTGCCTCTGCAAGCGCGATCAAGGGTCTATTCGCACATATCACTTATGATGTTGAATATGAAGTAGTCAGCGTATTTAAATACAAGATAACCGAACGAACAGACAGAGTTGTGCAACGATATCCTCGATATGTGCAAGTAGACCTTAACACGTTGATACAAACTTTTTCTGCCAATTGACGCGATTATAATTTTTCTCGAGAAAATGCTTTCCTAAGTAAAATTATTCTAAAAGTATAAAATTACGCCGTCTGTGTCGATGCGTTCGATCCAAGTCCACGGTCAATGCGTCGAAGCCGACACTTGTAATCGTTCAAACGTGTTCCCTTGAATATTTCCAGGCGAATATTTCGACGAGTACCAGAAAAAGCGAATCGCCCTATTTCTACGTTATCACGGTCACGTTCACTGATCTACATCCCCTAGCCTTTTGTTCTCTTTCCATCTTTGTCGATATCTGGGACGAACGTTAACCGGCGCTTCTTGCAGGCACTCTATCCGCGGTTAAGCTGTAAAGGAAATACGCCCGGTGCTCGCTATTGTACGCAAGTAAGACCGATTTACGCCATTGTCAAAGGCATCTTGCCAAACACGCCACGACCACCCTTCTTTCGAGCTCCCCCTCGACCGAGCTTTCTTCGAGAGTACTTTTGTTGCGGAGAACTGTCGTACACGCTACCAAGTTTTCGCTAAGGTGTCGGATAACATGCAGTACCGGCTCCAAGGAATACCACCTGAAGACGAATCGCTCGAATGCGTTTATCCGCGCTTACGTACCCCTTCTCGTGCCTCTCTCTCTCTCTCTCTCTCTCTCTCTCTCTCTCTCTCTCTCTCTCTCTCTCTCTCTCTCTCTCTCTCTCTATCGATCGAACACGTGGATCGATACACGAAATACCGTTGAAACTGTCCCACGACGTTGCACGCCTTCTACTAATTATTTTCAAGTATCGTTCTACTTAAATACCTTGCTACGCGAAATTCTCTCTCTTCTACGAAGATACAGATTATTTGTTCTTGTTTAAATTTGATTAGGGTTGTGATACAGTGTATGTACATATGTACATAATTAAAATAAATTAATGGAACGAGAGTTTCGTTAATTGCATTTTGCTGGTAATACTAGTATACCTTTATGTTTTGCTGATGGTAAACAAATCATGATTAGTTTTTCTTTCGATACATTGCAAAAGGATGCTTAGAAATTTATGTAATTCGATTGCTAAAGAGGAATTAGCCGTATCGTATCATTTATCTCTTCTACTTATACTATACAGATTTATATCGTTTCTAAAATGCGTAAAAATCATTATTAATTCCACAAAGTTGGAGGTTCTACCTAAAATTTCCGTATCCGTAAAACTTAAGCTGACCCGAAGTCTCGTACGTATCCTGCGTCTCACATAAAATCATCGATAACCGCACTCGATCGATTCGTTCACGACGCAGCGTCGGTTCCTCGTTTAAACCTTATAAAATAAAGAAGAAGAAGAAGAATACACCTCCACATTCCGCCCGGAACACCGCTAAACAGTTATAAATCGATTTAACACGTCCCAGTCAAAAATACGTAACTCCTCGAAGACATATACCGCGGCGCGGTAAAGTGTTCCTTCCTTATTTTCATCGAACAACCGCGTAAACGTGTTTTGTAACGCCACAATTCTCTCTTGCTAATAACCAATACTCACAGCACGGCAATAAGTGCACAACAATAGTTCGAATAATTCTTACATTAGTCTCTATTTCTCTCTCTCTCTCTTTCTCTCTCTCTCTCTCGCTCGCTTTCTTTCGTTCTTGCGTTCTCTCTCTCTCTCTCTCTCTCTCACTTCATATTCACCACCTAATATCGTCCCCTTCCTCTATCGAATACTCTTTTTTAAACGAAACGCATAAATGAGGCACTTGCCCGAATCTATACCGGTCGCATTTTCCCGTTCCTGTCCTCGTAGATCAGAAACTTGCCAACAATTAATATACGGAAGGCACGCCTCGTCTCGCGCGAATGCTCGAAACGTCCCTCCATCGAGCCACGCTCCTCAAACTGTCCACCATCTCCGATTATCTTTGAAAACGAAGATTTCCCCCCGTTCCGTCGTCGAATTATCCCAGACTTTTGCCCTATCGAGGATCGCGGACAGGGGTGAAATTCGAGCGGCGTTCGCGCGGCAAGCGAGCTCCACCCTTTCTGTAAGACGAGTCTCGTTCGACTCTGGGGCAAGTTTTTCTCCGTCGAGGGGAATTCCGCGTGACGAGGAGCGAATTTTCGCCGGGACGACGATAGATAGTTTGAGAAACGGAGGCCCGAGTGGGCAAGACGCCTCGTCTTCGCCCTTAAGTCATCGCGGTTCTAAGCACCTAAGCAGGCCACTGCTACGAACACAGTCTCTCCTCAGATCGTATCACATTACACAGCTACCTCGTCGATCCTTTGTCCCATCGTCGTTGTTGCTCGTCGTTAGAATCCTTCGTGTGTCCCTTCTTCATCTCCCATCATCCCTCCATTGCCGTACTGGTGAGAAACGGAAAGGAAGAACTCGAAAAGTCGATCGAATTCCTGTACAAAATTAGCCCAAAGGTGTGCGGGGGTGCGCGTCCGATACGCGACGGATGCCGCGCTAAAGACATCGGGGAGAGAGCCTTTCGAGTGATATATACCTTAAAAAAATAGTCCCGAATTGTTCCGCGTGTATAATATCTGTTCCCGCGGTATACGATATTATCAGACGCGATGCGACACGTGACACTGGATGCACACCGCCAACGTAGCACACGTGTCGATCGTTCTGTACACGATCGTGAACGACGACGAAAAAGAAATCCCTGCTCTTCGAGTACCACCACGCGTCCTCTGTACATCGGCGGCGCAACGCCGGCACTGGGTTTACACGTTCGTGCATCGTGTTCTTCTTCGCGGGGGTTGTTCCACAGGAACAGTGTTTTACGTTCGGACGAAGATTTGTCTGGTAATCTCGAATGAGAGTCGCGGTGGATCGAGGAACGCGGCTGGCCGGTTCCACAGAGATTTTCGAACGGGTTTCGTTCGTTTCACCCGGGTACGAGGCAACCGATCGTCGTCGATGCCCGTCGAGTCGCGTCTTTACGCTTCGCTACGCGTTACCCGATCGACCCAGCGTTGTATCCTCCGTTTCAGTCCTAATGGCGACAGTCGGTGTCACTTGCGCGCCGCCTCGTAGGTCAATCCGCGTCTGAAGAACATCGAGCCAGCGCCAACGCGTTTCTTCCGATAGCTCGAGCTTCTGAACAGCCGGCCCTCGCCGTCGGCCATCGACCGCGATCTCGGCGGCGGGCTTCGTCTCGCGTCGTACTGGTTCGCCACGTACATGATCATATCGTTGAAGTTGGGCAGGAACTGGGGATTGAACAGCGAAAGGATCCTCTCGTTCAGCTCCCGTGGGTCCCGGGTGGGCACCATGTAATGGTCGCGGGTGCTGCCCGTCTCGTCCGTGTGATTGAAATCGCTGAGCATCCGCTGATGCCCGCGGCAGAGATCGTCGAGGCTGTTCGCGCTGCTGCTGCCGCTGTAGTCCTGAAGACCGTTCACCGGCTCCGTTAACGTCGTCTCGGTGTACTCCCGCGCGGGGAAGTTGTGACGGAGGTGGTCGTATCTTCTGTTGTAGTCGGTGATCTTCGACATCGATCGTGAATCGTAAGGCGGCTCCCTGGAGGTGGCGATGAACTCGAGGGACCGTTCCTCGCTGACCACGGTCTCGTAGGCGTCCTCGTCGTGCCTGGCCAGCTGGTCGAGCACGCAGCCGGCGCTGATGCGCGCCAGCCGGTTCTCCTCGTCGGCGTTGTCGGGATCGTCGTCGTCGTCGTCGTTACGATCGTCTGATTCCGCGAGTTCGGAGGAAGAGGAGGAAGAAGATATGCCGGAACCCGTAGGGTCCTGCGGCAAGCCTCAGACGGCCCTGTGTCGTCTTCTATATCATATGTACGTCTTCTTCACCTTCTGCACGGGCTTGTTCTCCGCCGACGAGTTCGCGTTCTTGCCGTTCGGGTTCTTAGGCGGCACGTTCAGCACCAGGTTGATGGATTTGTTGTTGAACCCCGGCGACTCGGAGCTCTCCGTCAGCCGGTTCAGTTGCTGCCGTTGCTCGGACGGTTCCGGGTAAGGAGCGCCGCGTAGCCTCTGCGAGAACCAGAAACCGGACGCGAACCCGGCTACCAGCGAGAAGAAGCAGGTCCCTATCAGAGCACCGGTCAGGGTCTGGGCGGAGTACACCACCGGTGTCGCGATCACGTCTGCAATGAAAGTTGAATGAGTATCCGGGGGGGAAGGCGGGCGGCGACGACTTATTGCTTCTTGATCGAGCGGCTGGAAGCTTTTTGCGGGCAGGAAGAAACCGCGGAAAAGGATGGGAAAGGAAACGGATCTGCTGGCTGAGGAATGTCGGTGCGTGTACAGGGTTTTCTGCAACTGCCGGCGCGATTGGATCGAAGAAATCAAAGAATAGAGATGTTCAGAAGAAATTCGAAGATACAGGGTGTGATTCTGTTGTACGTGGCTTCGTTTTTCAGAGGAAAATGAACGGTTTTCAAGTGTACGTAGGTTTAATTAATTTCTGTTGGTAATACTTGCATTTGTTTGCGTGTATGTATTATAATTGTAATTTAGAATCAAATTGAGGATTAGATATCTGCTTTAGAGTTTTCAAGTTACTTAATATTTATAATATCTTCGCAGGATGTACTACGTATAACGTGATTTAACAAATTTATAACAAAATATCCTCAATCTTTATCGAATTAAAACTCTTTCAACATATTATAATTATATAATTATTACTAATCTCGTGAGTACAATATTTAATTTATTCCTTAAGAACAGACGTGTTGGAATCACATCATTGGAAGAAAATATGAAATCGCAATAAATATTAAAAGAATGATTATCCTCGATAACGGAAGCCTCGTACAAGAATCTTATCATTTCGCACATTCGATTTACTTTTACCAACAAAAAAGAAGAATCATCTGCACTTTTCAATTGTACCAACAATTACAGATTGAATAAATCCTCCGTCGCTGTGAACGTACTGGACCACTGGATATCCGTCGTCGAAAAGTAAACGTAAGTAAAACCAGTCGACTGTGACTTGATCCGCCACTGATGAGAAGCCACATAATTATAGGTCTGATTAATGTTCCTGTCAATCGCTAATCATTTAATTTACCACGACGATGATAGATATTCCTGCACGTTCGTTCAAATTCTCGCGAGTTTCGCTTGTTAAACGTCGAAACAGGCTGCGTCGATCGATCCGTTGGCTGCAATCCTCGAAAAAGTGCTCGGTCGCTGCGCGTCTTAACCTGGTGGAAAAATGCGATTCTATCTAGCGGCCAGAGAGCCGATCGTCCTATTCTCGCCTCGAACAGCGTCCGCACGATCGGACGTTCCATTCACCGTTACGTTTCAGCACGAAGAAATCGAATCACGAAACTGGATTGCCAGCCGGAGGATCTCGCAGCGGCAGGGAGCGTCTCCGTGGCGATTCTCTTGGCGGAAGCGCAATTTTATGGTTCGAGTCCCGTTTGCCGCGGTCAATGCCAGCCGGAATCATGTTCACGGCTTTTTCTGCTCACTTCTCTAACCCCCCAAGCCCCCCTATTCGGGTGTACTTTGAATGAAAACCAGCTGGCAGGTACGCGAGTGGTTGGTGCGACTAGTTACGAACAACGGGGGTGAGTACGGTGCACAAAGTTAGGAGACACTGTGTACGGTGAAACATGTACATATACATGAGGAGAGCTGCAACACTGTAACGAATAACGAGTGAAAGAACCAGCTTGAACTGTGTCTTGTGCGTGTATGGTACAGAACAAAATAAAAAAAGAAAAAAAAGAGAATAGATACGGCTATCAGTGCTGGTGTGCGTGTATGTATGTGTACCAGTGCGAGCCATAAATCGCTTGACAGGGGTGCACTTAGATCTCGGATACTTCAATTCACATTCTTATTCCATCGGTGCAAACAGATGGTTGAGTACAATACGAGAACTCGTCTACTAACCTGTTCTATGTAAGGATTCGAGGGATACCTTCCCTCTTTTGCAATGCAATGATTCGCAGCCGCGGACCAATCTCGATACCATGTCGGTACCGCCGCCGGCACGGGAACACAAATTGTGCCATAAATATTTCAACAGCGCGAGTTCTCGAATTCAGACCCCCCTCTCGTATCTTTCGAGTGCTCGAAACCTTGAATTTTCATTAAACAGTTTCGCGGCGAGAGACACGGCGAGGTGGAGAAGAGATCCGGCGGCTGGCCATCGAGTGTCAAGCTATTTACGACCCGCCACGTGTGTTCGCCGGGTTGTGTGATTGAAAAGCGATGTGAGAGGGCGGGAATGGAAGGTGTGCGCGATCGAGACTAATGAACAAAAGAAACGGGGGGGAAATGTATGATGACGCGAGATTGTGGGTGGTCCATCTGGATATTGCGCAAATGATTACCTTGAGGCTCGTTAGCTCGTGGCTGCGTACGACCGTACTGATTTTCTCGATCCAGCTCGATGACGATTTCATTGTCCCGTTCATTGGGCAGCTCGCCTTGCCCGTTTTCGGGCAGTAGCGGTGGTTGCACGGGGTTCGCCATCTCTGAAGCAACATTTCACTGATTTGATGACGGGGTTATAGATGGCAAGTGAGGTTTAAGGTAGACAAACAAAAAAAGAGAAATGATATTTTCAGCGTAAAAAAAGTAATGGGGGCGCGGTTCGGCCAATCCCTCAGCGAGTTGGCCACGCCATATTGCATGCTACTGAAAAGTACCAAACACCACAGAGGCGGTGCAAACCTAGCGAGCGATCGAGCTTACGTTTGTACGACCTCTGAGGATTAAGATTAGTGAGTGTGTAATTGATTAATACGATTAATACCGAAACCATTGTTACTTAACCCCTTCAAGGACACTGCTACACACATTTACAATCATTAAAATTAGCTATACTTCACACACTTCGTATTTTACTTCTTAATCAATTGAAACAAATTGAACATACATGTCAGCGTCCTTGAAGAGATTAACGTGTCCACGATAATGTGTACTGTGTGCGTGTATGGTCCAACGATCATCGTTAATAAGACATTTCGTAGAAAAACAAAAACTAGAGGGAGGTATGCAGAAACGTACACATAGACGTGAACCCGTCGTTATTAATTAAAATGTAGTCGTTGAGACAGTTAGTGACACGGAAACAAAAAAAAACGTTTCGTCCCGTTGAAAAGGGGATGCTGAAACAATTTCGTAATTTCGCCGGTGTTTGCTGTCGAGCGCGGCACGTGGGCCTTCGCGTATAGCGAAAACGCGTGTCGTACGATGTGGGCGCATAAAATGGTCGGGACGAGGCTGTTAAACAGTGTACGATGTCGCAGTATGGACAGCGTATGCGAGAAGCGTTAGTATAGGTGACGGTGAAAGGGTAAAGCGGTTTGCAACAAAACATAAGTAGTCGTCACGGTCAACGAACGAAGGGGAGCCATTGGAAAACGATATGCACCGTGGCGCTTTTACCGATCCCTGCGCCCGATACGCGGGGGCCATGTATCTGCGTCTATTTCAGGGCTCAGCCAGGGTTTACGACTCCAGCCTCCATTTCGAAGCTGCAGTTTTAGCGGCGCTACGTCCACGATTAAGCGAACAACGTTCGTCGCGTGCAAAAAATAAAAAAGCTTCTCTCGTAGAATAGCTGTTGAGCGACTTTAACAGGCATGAGAAGTCTGCTATTTCGGGCTCTAATTTCGGCGGAAACAGGCGTCTGGTTGAGATTTGCTTGATTTTTTAGTTCACCCCAAGGAAGGTATAAAATAGCGTTAATCGTGAGGTTCAGGGAGGAGCTTTCTAATTCTACTTGCTCGAGGGTATTTCTATAGGAAAGTTGTTAAGGTCTAAAGTTGGACATTTTAAGTTCCAGAGTTCCTCGAGTGTTGACCAAGTTCGGAAGGGTTATTCGTGGATACGAGTCAATAGAAATTTTCCGACAGTTAGATTCTTTTATGTAAAACTAGGTATGCTTATCATATGTATCGCTTAAAAGCTATTTGAAATAGGATAGCGAAGTTGTGACGCAATACTTTAAGTGTACCTTTATGCTTCGAGTTTGAATAATCTTTGGCGAGTTTTGGCGGAGAACTGTCATGTTCTCCGTTACGTGTATTCCACGGAAAGTATCTCTGGATATATAATAACGTTACAGTTTGTGTGGACGAGCATGCTCAGAAATTGCGAACTTCTGATCGGCAATTCTTCTGAGAAACGTACACTTAAAGTTGCGCGGAAAAGAAGTTCATATCTCACATCCGTGTCGAGCACTAATTCTAAAATAAAAATATTATTTCAGTTTTACGTACGGCTATAGTAATATTCTAATAATAATAATATCTAAATCTACGTCACGTGCAAACTGCCTGTAAGGAACAAAGCAATTAATAGTAAAAAGCATCAGATATCTACGCTGCAATATTCTTAAATAAAAGCGAATGAAGGAAGAATCGTCAGAGTTATGAAATAAAAATTAGAATACCAAGCTTGGACGTCGTGTGAACATCGAACAACGAGAATCGCAATTAACAGCTACAATTCTCTCTTCTTTCCTGTGTGTTAACAGCGTACAGAAATTCAAAACAGAGAAATGTCCTTTCGAAGATGAACGATTCGATTACGAATACATACATATTTCGAAATCTCGAATTTTCCTATCGCGTATCGCGATATCAAGTGAATTTTTATTTCCGTCGATTGTTCTATGCGGTTAGAAATATTTGCCACTGATTCGACTCAAAGCAACGCGAGTTACCATTAAAATGAAAGTATTATCAATTAGATTGGTTTATGTAGGAAAGAATTATGGCTTCAGTGGTAACAAAATGAAGATCATCATAGCTTCAAAGAAGAAGCAAATTAAATAATTGCTCGAAGTCAAGGCAAACGAGTAATTCAATTCACTTCTTCTAATGCCATCTTCTTCTGCGTGTTCGGTACAAAAATGTCCAGATTTGTTTAAAAATCGTGGAAAGAACGGAATCGAGAAATATTAATTTAATTTTCAGCTATTATGTTGTGAACAAAGATGTTATAGTGTCAATCTTCGTTATTTCTAAATCAGTTCTAATGAGTAATTTATTTTCCAATATTTTATAGCTTTAATCAAATATCTAAAGAAGTTTGATTTTGTGAATAACATCTTCGTTTTCCACAATTTATTTGCTTCTTTATAAGGGAAATTAGACAATCCGGAAATTAAAAAAAATTATGAAACTTCTGGTACGAGGGTAAAGTAAGTAAGGATCATCTATGATACAAATCTGTTTCTCATCAGTGTGATAATTC
The DNA here is from genome assembly GCF_050948175.1 of Xylocopa sonorina. NCBI lineage: Eukaryota > Metazoa > Arthropoda > Insecta > Hymenoptera > Apidae > Xylocopa > Xylocopa sonorina. Next base: position 3,964,354 of record NC_135196.1, on the reverse strand, counting down.
GGTTCGAAGGGGTGAAATTATCCCCTGAAAAAATTCTGAATTCTCTCCTTCGTGAAATGTCTGGAGAACGATAAAAGGTACCGAAAGAAGAAGGTTTAAACGAAGTTAGATCGCGAGAATTAACTGATAATTAATCGCATCGTTTCATCGCGTTCATTCAAATTCAATTATAACAAATAGAAACAGCTCTTTGGTAGACGGCCATTGATTCACCTTTGATCGTGATACAATGCATTAAAGTCGGACGTAGATTAAAATCGCTCATTTTTTTCTGCACGGCTCTTTCCGCGCAACGTGATTCGATTACGGGATGCTTTTAAAGTATTCCGTGAAAATTCGCTGGCTGATTCCTGCGTACGGTTCCTATTTCACCGTAAAAGCACACGGAGCAGAAAATCTCCGCGTCGAGCGAGTTCGTCAAGGTCCCTCTCTCTCTTTCCGCCCGACGAGCCGCATAAAAATCTGAAGAACCGTACATCGTACCGGTTCCCTACGATTAATGCTTGTTAGTCGGCCAACCTGCGAGCATGATAAGGTGCACAGCCGGAATAAGTTCCGTACGTACAGTTAGAAATTATTCCGCACCGGGTTTATCGAGGGCACGTCTGCGCAGCAAGAAAATTATATATGTCTCGTTGATAAGCGCACCGTGCGCGCCGCGTTCGCTTGCGTTTTACGGGTAAAATGTTGGCAAATCTTGGGGCGCGTGCCTCCCTCCGTTCTGCTCACGAGGCGAGTCTTGTCTTTCGTGCCCCAATTCAGCATCGGGAATCGTGTCTGCTTGCGAATCGAAATCTCTCGTGTCTGACGACATTCGATGGCAAAGCATCTCGCGTAACTAGGCTGCAGTAAGCAGCTGATTTTATCAATAAAATTAACTTTATCATTTTCGAATTCGATAGAGCAAAATCTGAATACGCACGTACGTTTGATTAATCTAAATTCTTGCATTGGTTATCGTGAAAAATATTATAATTCAATGATAAAGAAGATGCAGGTAATGTGTCTATGGCAGAGGAATTATTTTCGAGTAGAATTTTGAAGATTATTCGATATAAACAATGTAGATAAGAATGAGAAAGGGTAGTAATCGTTCGAACAGAATTATTGAGAGTATTTCATACCCTGCGACTTAATAATAGTTTCAAGAGCGGAATGCCAAATGTCGGGGAAAAACTTGGCGGACTTTCGCGAGGAATTTCGCAGAGTTAATATCGAGGGAGGCATTTTTCACTCGATAGTTAAGTGGTTAACCGTGGGTATGCGCCGTGACCTCGTCAGGGATCGATTAAAATTGATACCGTCTGGCCAGCCAGTTTCTATCCAGATCGAAGAAACGTGTTGTGCACAGTTAGAGCAACAAGTCGAACGACTCGTCGGATTCGAGATTTCCACCGTTCGACTTTCACCTTGTTGCATAGAGGCGACCATCACCGTCCGCTGGAGCTTCTTTTACGCGCCGAAACGTTACGTGTAATGACGGGTATACCTTCAGCCTTAAGAGGCAACTTTCTTCCACCGTAAAAGCACGCTGGTGTTCCAGTGAAACCTGCCTCCGCTGCAATTTCGTCTCGTGGATAATTCATGCGACCGATAAAAGAGTAGTAGGTCAAACTAGTTCTCGAATACAAGCGCGCTCGTTTACCCGCGACGCGTGATCGGTCCCGTGCCGAGGGGTATCGAAATTTCCTGTACAATTTTAGGGGGACACGATTTAACGCGCTTTAAGTCCAACCGATATTAAGCTTTTGCTCACAACGTATTTCTCGGTCGGACGAAGCAGCAACACGAGATGATTTCGTGATGCTTGTGATGCTTGAGTGTCTTATAAAATAACGTAAAATGATTTGATATACAAATTAATTTACGAAAACGTAACAAAATTCGAACGTAAGCTTGTATAAATATTTTAATATTTTGGCTAGTTTATTTCGTTTTTATTTCGTAGGGTATGAATTCTATTCTCGATGGCATTTCGGTGGATTCATCGCAGAGTATCTAGTATTCCATTACATACAATTAGAATAGTAACAGACGTGTTGAATTGTATTTAAATAAGCGAGGGTAAATGAAAAAAAAATGAAACGAAAATTAAATTCGATGTCTGAAAATAAAATTAGTAAAAATACATTATATTTTTGTTACTGTTACTCTTTCTGAAAAATGTGATATCTTTCATATATTTAATTTAATTTCTGTTCAATTTAGAAGCATCTGTTCGCGATTTATTTATTTCTAGCAAAAATTCCGCTTAAACACCCACTCTTCGCAGTATTAAAATTCCATGAAACCCCCTCAGGCTTAAATGATGCTCCTCAACTTCCGCGGAACGGCGTACAAGCCCACCTTTCGTTCTACCTACGAGTTATCTTAACCGAGCCTCGAACAGAATCGACCGTACACATCAGGTCTCCGAGCAGACTGGAAAAATCTTAAACGGGCGTCTGATTCACCGGCTATCTATGCTGGTAACAAGCGCGAAGCTTTCGAGCTACCAGTGAATTCGCCATTTTCTCGTGACACGGCGGGTATTGTGAGTCACCGGTGATCTACGCCTCGTAGAACGCGTTAAGCCCTGGATGTCACGCCATTTGTGGCTGTTTCTAGGGCGTTCGCAGCGAGAAATCCGTTTCGTTAACGAGCAAGAGGGGTAGTTTCTGCGGACTCGTGAATTTCAGCTAATTTCTGTAGAAAAAAATTTAATTTCTGGGATTCGAATGTTATTTTCTGTTACTGTTCTATTGTGTCTATTTGTGAGGTATTCTCGATTACGAATTGATAAGTTAGAAGCTGCAGGATTTAATGTCTTTAATGTTAAAAAAATGTTTCAAAATGTGTATGCTAGCCGAATTCATCAGTGGTGATGTATATTTGATAGGAAAGTAGAAATTGTGGAGCTTTCTAGAGAATAAATCTGAAATGTACGAAAGTGCCAGAGAAATTTCAATTACAAATGAGTTTGTCTGTCTTGGTTATTCTTAATTGAGAAAACAAAGATACATGATGAAGTATCATCGTCACGAGGACAAATCTAATTGCACAAGATATTTCTTATGTGTTTCGTGTAATTTTTAGTTCACTCGAATACTTGCGGGGGTTTTTACTCCTCGTTCAAATTAGTCAAGTTACTCTAATCTTGGTCACTTGAATTGTGGTAATTCGAAACCACTTTACTAATCGTGAACCTGTTATTAACTTCACTTCTGCGATGGTCTTGATGAGATAATTTGAAATCATTACACCAATGGTAAATCTGTTGTTTACTTATTTCTGAAATATCCTGCAAATTTTCTACGCTTTCATCATCGCTAATCAAGTGACTCGAATTTATCTGAACTTCAGTAATTCGAAGCTGTTATATTTATTATACGCGAATTTCTTATTCTCTAATCAACTTGATATATTCTTTCCATATTTCCCATAAAGATTCGATTTGACTGCGATACTTCTGTTTGTCCAAATGCTCACTTTACACAATAACAGTACTCGCAGCTATTACTTGATGTACGTTCGATCGTTTCGTTTACGGTAATACAAGTAAAAGCATAACGCGTATCCATTCATAGGACGTTTCTTTGCAATTTACTTGCACCCTGGGCTGATGAAAACGCCGGTATTCCACGGAGAAATGACTACTTTCGCGTGATTGAAGGTCAGCTGAGTCACAGGGAATAACCGAGCCCCGTTAGAGGATGATTGCCTGCGAGATGAGAGGCAAATGTATAAATAAATGCGTTTTCAAGTTTGTACGAGTCGTGCCGCGATAACGGGTGCCTCATGAAGGGGACGTCCAGTAAAAGTATCTGAGAAAAGATATTGTCAAAGATTTAGTTCGTTACTTTCGAGTTTTCTTGTTCCATGCGTACACTCGGTTCTGTTTGAAATATGTCACGTTATAAATATAGAAGGCTGAGGTCTCCACAGAGATACCCAGCAGAGAAGAAGTTATAAAAGTGAGGAAATTGTGAGGGACGTTAAGGCTGTAAGCCTTAGAGCTTTGCTGGCATGCTACAGGTTTTTAGGGAACGATTAACATCGTTTGGTACACTTCGCATGATAATAAAGAATAGAGTCACTGATTTCAGGTAGAAAGGATGGAATCCAAATGTATTTTATTGCTGTTAGAGCTCCTCGAGCAAATGGAGAAGTTGAACACTACGTTTCGAGGGTAGCTTTGCTAACAACCGAGTCGAGTAAAGCTGTTTCATCGATTGGCTTGCTTTTGTCTGTCTTTTCTTAACTTTTTTTCTTCAAAAGGATTTTACAACAAGAAAGTTCGACATTTTCATAAAATGTATTTTTTTTCTAAATTGTTTCGAAATATTATTCGCTCACAGAAGTGAACAATTGATTATCATAATTTAAAGCACACAAATATTCCATCGAAACACATACGATTTATGCTTACACTGGAAATTATGATAGAGCTACGGATCCAAACTTTTCTTTCCACTTTTCCATTTAAATTTCCTATCGTTAACTTCGTCTAATTACTACAGTTTCCAGACAATGATTACATTTACACATTAATTACCCACGTTTCTACAGTGGCTCCTATCACCGTGCCCATCGACGTAACATTCACCGTCGTTTAAACATCCATCCAGCTTGACAACATAATTATCCGACGCAAAGTACGTCTTGTTATTTCAGCCAGCTCGAAAGGTTTTCAAGCGGCTCGTCAAAGAGACGAGTTTCCATCGAAAGTCGTGCGTCGTTGCTCCCCATCAACGGATTATTGTCTACACTTTTGCTGAGCACCTTGTCGACGGGCTTGCAGTGTCGACAACTCTCTCTCGCAGGCATTCGTCTATAACTGACAGTTTTGGGGGTAGCCTTTAAACCACTGCACAAGTTTCTCTTTCGAGCTCTCCAGCATCGTTGTCGTCACTTCCATCTCAGATCTGATTTGGTGTATAACACGAAAAACCCGATCCTCGACTTTATTAGTCGAAGAACTCTCGTTCCACGAGTTTGGAACACTTCCAGGTGGTTAAATACACCGAGAGTGTTACACTCTGGTCGCCATCGCGGTTATATATCGAATAAAGTATCTGTTCTTTTAATCTCGACAATGTTTTGCGTCCGATCGTCCGGGAAACCGATTTCCCTGCGACAGAATCGGCGTGCTCATTGCGATCTTCTGGCGCGCCTTTAGCGCCGTCGAGCGGGCAAGTAACGCTCGTTAGGAGCGTATCGGACGACGCGAGCCGACGCATAAATTCCAATTTATCCTCCGGGCCAGCCAGTGCGGGCTGTGACGGTGGTAGCAGGCCGTGTCGAATACCATAAATCGATTCCAGGATACATTTGCATCGGCGCGATAGCCGTGCTATCGGGCCTGCGTATCTTCTGGCCCACGGGTGTCTAATCGAAAGAAGTGTATCATCGGTTCCGCGCTGGCTGCTACCGGCTATCCACCGGCTGAATCATCGTGCGAGGTATCGCGGGGAAAAATCGACGATGAACGAGCCACGTCGACGAAGAAAGGGTATCCGCTGGACGGAGCGGACGGGGAAAACTGGCGGAGAAGAAGCTGGTGGATCGAAATGGCCGGCAGGGGAAGCGAGTGGCCGTTAGCTGACGATGGGATCGAGTGTGTTTGCGAGCAGAAATCGGGACGGATCGTTCCACGCAGCTCGTGAAACTTTCGAGGGGTGAACCGATAGTTTCGAGTGGATACGAATTCAGACGAGGCTGTTCTCGCGAAGTATCATTAAATATAATTGAACCTCCGCCAAGATTTGAACGTTTTATGAGAGATTTAAGCAGATCTGTTCCATTTTCGTGGCCCGTGTTTCGCCCGCGATAGTTTCCTGCTTACAATATCAAACTCGAGGGAAATCGCAGTCTATGTTGTACATAATACATGCGGCACCGTCTTATAAATGGACCTGGCCACTCCGCGTCGCTGAGCGTCATCTGGCTGAAGCTACGAAGAACGGGGGGACCAACATGGCGTCGAAAGAAGTGCAGACAAGTAGAGGAATGCAATGTTGGACTGAAAAGAAATCAGCTAAATTTTGTACGACGTAAAATTGTTGTTGCCAATTAATTTCTTGATATTAGTTTCTTTGCGAGTAACATGGCTTACTTCTTTTTTACGCTGTGTTGGATATTTCTGCAGGTTTCTGGCTTTGAAGTAACATTATTGCAAATCTTTTACGATTTCTGTTTCAATTCGCTAAAGTTCCTTATTTTTCAACATACTTTAAATGTTTGCAAAATTTAAATAAAATTAGAACATTCTATAGGTTTCTCAGAACCGAGGAAATATTTATAATTTATTTGTCTCAACTGATTTAGAGACAATTTTACCAGTTTATGGTACGATCTATTTCAAATATTTTCTACATGTTAATTAGAACAATTGGTTTAAGAACCGTGAATTACTGCGTTCTGTCTCTACGCAAGACAAGGATATACACATCAGTAGAAACGTTTAGCTAATTTCAATCAAATCTTTCCCTGTGGAGCGTCTCTCAGTCCCTTAGTACAATTTATGGCATAATTCCATGTAAGATTCAACAACCGCCTCTGCAATTTGCAAGGTGTGTGCCTTGTGGACACGTGTGTGGGAGTAGAATTTACAGAAGCAGATCTGACCGATAGTTTTGATCTATAACGGATCTAAACATAGTTTCTTGGAACACGCCAATTGGTACCATAATTACATTAAACAATTACTATACGAGTTTTATTTTAGTTTACTTTTGATATAGAAACGCGAAATTAATTATTCGTGTTAAAATTTTGATATTCGTACGCGAAGACAATTCGCAAATATATCGATGTATAATTGAAAGTTCGTTAATATCAAATATGATTCCATATGTAATTGTCGCGGCCACTGGATCGAAGAAATCGCGTCTAAACGTCCGCGATTCAGCGATGCGACGTTGAATGCACTCCGTCCGCTGACCGATGCGAATTTCATTATTCCGGAATATTGATGGTGGCTGATCACCGGATTGAAATATGAATATTCTGAAGTTTATAAGATCCTTCGCGCGTATCCGGAGCAAATGCAAGTTTGATGCGACCCGTTTGGCAGATGGAAGATACGTGGAGATTCTTCTGCGGTTCGTGCTAAGAATTCTCACGGTTCCTCTGACCATTCTTTGATATACCCTCTGCTTCTCTTTGCTTCGCGTAAATCAGAGAAGAATTGGAACAGCGTGGAAGAAACTAATTTGAATGACGGCGATTTTATAGACTCGTTTAACTCGAAGACATTTTTTACGAGCCTGTCCCCAGTCTTTCATTTCATTTTCGTTTGATGGAATTTCTAATTTCTTTCACCCGTGAAAAAGAATTTTCAAGTTCAGGAAGTTCTTTTGCGTACAAGGGGAACTGTATGAGCTCTCGAGGACGAGAGCGGCGCACGTCAAAAAAGTTGGGAAATTGTGTTAGTTCCGCACTCCTGCCTTTCTAGATCAGATCTTTTGATTCAAGCATTAATTTTTAATATACCCCAGACGCAAGACGAAAAGGGAAGGTAATTATTACATGCACTGTGATTAATTCAACCGCGAGGTATATTAATTATACAGAGATACCGTGAGACTTATCACTTTCAATAAAGTATCCACCTTCCCGATTTATTTCAAACGTTTACATTTCTTTCAATTTTCATTAGAGTGAAAGAAGCTTGCTTTATATTCTCAATTTCTTTCATATTTCATTTTCCTACGCCAGTTGAATAATAAAACAAATTCCAACGTCAAACTTTAACATCATAAGTACCGATAAAACCAGATATAGAAAAATTGTTGAGATTGCAAATTTCCGTTCGTACAGAATTAACAATTACGAGAACAACAGTTTTTTTGTAATACAGAAATCGATGTTTTGTTTATCCGATATGTTCTTTATTTCCTCTCACAAAACTGTTCTCCAACAGTGGAATCTAAAAAGTTAATTCCTGGACTGAGCCGTCAATTCCAAAATTAATCTCCGCCAAGCAGCTAGCTACAAACTTGGCAACATTTTTTCCCCGAAATTCGCGATACCGCGTTCATAACTGTATCCACCGTTGTACGGTTACGCGGTGGAGCAGTTCAGAATTCCTCTCTGGCGTTTCATCCGCGAACGGAACACCTCCGCGGAGACCTCTCCGAGCGATGGCCGCGGCGAGGCCGTGGAACTGATCAGGGAGCGTGGCGGGCCAATTCTCACGGATGGTTCTCTTTCCGGTATTTCACTTCGACGTAAACGCGAAAGTACGGCAAAACGACGCGCGTTGGGGCTAACTAGTCGCTCGTTTCGCGCACGAAGCTCCTGAATGCGATTCCGTCGCGTTGCATCACGCAACCCCTCTTAGAATCGCGTTCTCCACTCGTGAAAGTCGAATTAGGGTGGTTCTTGTCTGCGCTTTTCGGTAATTTTTTTTCTTTTGCAAGTGGAATAGTTATAGAATTGTTTGACGATGTATTTGTTAATAGTTGTAGCGTTTAATCGGTTGTGAAGAATTTAATTTGCATTTTTTGAACATAGAACAAATGTAGATTTGACGATAATGAGATTGATCAAAGGATGAATTTAAATTCCGTGCAAAAAGTTAAATATTAACCAAATTTCGGCTACTTGAAATTGTTACTTTCTTTTTTATCATTTGTTTTTAAGACATTGGTTTTTGAAAACAACTATTTCTTGCGTCAAGAACTGTTCTGTTAAGAACGGAGCGGAAGTCTCCATTGAACTTCCTCTAGACAAAGCTATGCAGGTAGACGAGTTCCTACGTGGAAATCGAGTTAACTGAAGTTTAACCGGTTGTTGCAAAAACGGCCTTGCGAGAGCAGGAACGTTCTATCTGCTGTATCGTAGGAGGAATGAAGTTTTAATTTCACGCGATTGAGATTTTATTCGCTGCCCTGTTCCATGCTCGTGTTTCTTTAACTGCTTCAGGGTGTACGTTTGCTGTTCAGATATACATAGAAAAATTGATCAGCAAACAGAGTTCCCTCTAGCTTAGAGTTTGCCTTCGCATTTGCGATTTTCTCAACATTTCCGTACGATAGATAATCCTACAATTAGATCTTAGTGAAAACATATCGACTCTATTAAGGGTAAGTTTGCGTTAACGGGGATTACCTTGCTGGTAGCCGCAGCCCTTGTGTTTCCCGTTCGCAATGTCTTGGAACAGGGTCTTGTCGGCGTCGCTGTCGTGCAGTTTCGTCGACACAGCGACGCACAGGCTCTTGGTGGCGTCCCATGCACAGTGCGGATCCTGAAGGGCGACGCAGGACGCGCAGGTGGCAGCCGCGGGCGCGTCGCAGTGGTGCAGGGGGACAGCACGAATTTCGGAGTCAGCAAACACGACCAACTTGCTCGCCTCGCCGGCCAGGTGGACCACCAACAGATCCTTGATCGCTTGTCCTGAACGTGAACGGAATCGGACACTTTAATTCCCGTGTAGGGATTAAACGGGGAGGGCGATGCCCGCGAAGGAACCTATTTACTGCGATTCGCAGGGTGTAATGGTTTCGGAGGGTTTCTTGTAGCTCCAATGGGATTCTAGAATAATTCATTCTATCGTAATATTTGATATTAAACGTTTGTCTACTTTTTTCCACTGTTTCGTGTTTTTTTTTAATATTATCGTGTAATGATTTTGACAGTTCTTGTGGCTCTGATAGGATTCTAAAATAATTCATTCTATGATAATATTTGATATCAAATATTTGTCTACTTTTTTTTATTGTTTCGTGTATTTTTTAAATATTATCGTGTAATAGTTTTGGGCGGAGTTCTTGTGGCTCTGATAGGATTCTCAAATTATTCATTCTATGATAATATTTGATATTAAACGTTTGTCTACTTTTTTCTATTGTTTCGCGTATTTTTTGAATATTATCGTGTAATGATTTTGAGAGTTCTTGTGGCTCCGATAGGATTCTAAAATAATTCATTCCTTGATAATATTTGATATTAAACGTTTGTCTACTTTTTTCCACTGTTTCGTGTTTTTTTTTAATATTATCGTGTAATGATTTTTAGAGTTCTTGTGGCTCTGATAGGATTCTCAAATTATTCATTCTATGATAATATTTGATATCAAACATTTGTCTGCTTTTTGTACTGTTTCGTGTATTTTTTTCAATATTATCGTGCGATTGCTTTGAGAGGATTTCTTGTGGCTCCAACAGGATTCTAAAATAATTCATTCTACCATAATATTTGATATTAAATATATGTCCGTTTTCTGTACAGTGTCATGTATATTTTTAGTATTATTGTGTACACAATATAATAATTTTATTTGAATTAATTAGAGAGTATCAGAGTGAGAATACCAATTATTGGTTTCAGTTTGGGGATTGCTGAATGAAATTATTTATGCACGTTTCCAGGTATTTTGTGAATCGACGCGTAGCGAAACGGAATACGAATATTTTGCGGAGCTCGAAGCGTTTTTACTGCAGGATTAAAAGGTCGTGGAAATTCTCGTGTACTTACCGTACTTCAGCACTTGAACGTCGCTTACGATGACCTGGCTGACGTTGTTTAGTGAATCCGGGGCGCGGGTGTTCAGCGCTTTGAGAACTCGGCCGTCGTCTGCGCATAATTATGGAATTGTCATAATTAAATCAGTGCCGGTGGCTTCGCTCGACGTTCTGTGGAAATGGCGTGACTCACCTGTTCCGACGTATAGGATGTCGTAGGCCTTGCCGTCCAACGCCTTCACTTGAGGATCCACGGCGACTTTGGTAAATCTGTAACTGTAATTAAATAGTTGAAATTAATATCGACATCTGAAGAGGATCTGATACAATTTGAAATCGTTACAACAGTGTAATTCTTGGTATCTATCATTTTTTTGATTAGTCAAATTATATAAAGAATTAGCATGGAGTTCCTTACATTTTATTAACTAGGTCTTTTAGTGGTTTTTAATATTTTGCGGATAATATCGAAAAATTACGATATCGCTAAAGATGGAGAGATATCTAGCAATCAGCCAACGAAGAAGATCAAAATATGAGAAATATATTAAATTGTAATGTGATGGTCAACCGACACTTATTAGGAGAGGGACAACAAACTTCAAAAACAATATAATTTGCTAAAAGTACTCATTTCCGCCTCCGTTTCAATATAATAGACATCGAGTGTGTAGCACTCTTTGAATGGCGTATTTAACACTTGATACAACTAATGAATTCGCCGAAGAGATTAATTTGTCACAACTATTACTATTTAATTTTCGGAGTGACAAGCTACGTTTTGCTGGAAAAATTATTTCTATGTTTCGTAAAAAATGTTTTTTATAGAAATATAAACGTAGTTTCCCTATTAATCACTATAATTAACTATGAATTATAATATTTAGACAAAATATCGGTAAATGAAGCCTCAATATATGGTAATTCTGTACATTTACACTTGAAAGTCTCTCAACCGCGATAACTGTATGATGCAGGCCCGTGAAAGCTCCAAATCTTCGATTAACCTGTTATTAATTAGATTACAAATTACATCACGTTTAATTGAATTCACAATGTTACGTAATAGTCCGCTGAAATCATTGAAAACCATAATCCCCTAATTAACCGTTATTTCGGCTAAATGGTAATTACATATTACGGAGTTTAAATTAAGCATCAATAAATTGTTTTACCGCAATCTTGAAAAATCATATCTGATAAGCTAATGTAATACATTCCGTAGAATACGATCGAAAACTGAATATTGATATGCAAGCATACTTCTGTTCAAACATATAATATTAAGATATTTTCTGAACATTTTTATCAACAAATTTATTGGCAAACTGTATTACGTAAATATGAACTTCAAGCAATATTAACCTTTTGCACTTGAGGGCTCCAGAGCTCCTATGAGCGTCATATGATGTCCTTTAAATTTAAATAACCGCAAAAATAAAAACTGAACAGTATCATCGAATGCCTCACAGAAATCGATAACCAGATAAGAAACAAACAGAGTTACGATTTTCTAAAGGTATATCAAAATCCTTCAGCACACCGTCTCGACTGTATTAAAACGACGTCCTTTAAATTTAAATAACCGCAAAAATAAAAATTGAACGGTATCATCGAATGCCTCACAGAAATCGATAACTAGACAAGAAACAAACAGAGTTACAATTCTCTAACAATATATCAAAATTCTTCAGCACACCGTACTCGACTCTATTAAAATGACCATAACTCAAACTGTCCTATGTTCTTAATTAGTAACAATAGCAGAAAAAGTAATAGTAGTAGTAGCAGTCCCACTAGTAGAAAGGCAACGACTTACTTGAAGCTGACTTTGGTTATCACAGGTAATGAGAAAAAGGACTGGACCGCGTCGTCCATGAGGGGGTGCGCTTTAACGAAGTTGACGGTCACGTCTGGAAGCGTCCTGGAGTCGTTGACGCATGCACCGGGCCTAGGCTCGGGCACCTTCTCCGGAAGTACTCGCAGCCAGTTGCTGTTTATGGTCTCTTGCTCCTTGAACGCACTCTGGAAGACTTTTAGGATGTTCTTCATGGAGAACGCGCAGACGGCTGAGCCGCCGATCGAGTTCACCGGGGTCGTAAACACCCCGTAAACCAAACGGGCGCGCTCGCCGGCGTAAACACCTTCCGTGACGTCGCTCGTCGACTCTGAAATAATTGTAAATGCCCCGATAAATCGCCCGTTACCAGTACACGCCACTTTCGTTCGGTTCATTTCACGCCCGTCGATCCTGCCCACCGCGTTCTCGACAATTGCTCTCCTCCCTCCGCTATTTCGAAAATAGTTTATCGATGTTTCCGACTCGATTCTTGCCGCGTGGCCCAATTTGTTCACGGCGCTATGACGTTTGTATAGTTTTTTTTATTTCCTTCTGTTCTATTCCTCCTGAATTACCTTCTGTGGTTTGGGTCTTCTTTCTTTTTTGAAGCGCTATATAATAATGATCGAAAAATGGTCACGATCACGTAGACTTAGAAATAAAAATACCTACAATATTTAGTATAATTAATTTTTTTAGTCACTTGATAGTAATATATAATCGTACTAAGGATCGTGTGCCAATTCTTCCGTATTTTGTTATTTACAGTTTATATATTTCTTTCGCTTATACTTAAAATGTTTTTCGTCTACCTAAATCTAGTTGAGTGAATTTCTTTCGAAGATTAACAAGTTGTAACATACGAAACTTTATTATATTATGTGATTTAATTAAAAAAATTCAAACATCGATGAGGAAGGTGATCCGAATATCACGATTCAATTAGCGGTGCTGTTGCTTTCTAGTCATCGATAAACCGAATGTCCGCTTGCAAAACCCGCCGCCATTAAGGATTCAATTCCATTTACTGTTTCTGGGAGAATTCCAATTTTCGACCAACAGTTGGGTGGACAGAAATGATTAACCAACGATTATTAGTCAGCCGATGGCGCAAGCACGGTATAATGCTGCGTAAATGCGATACTCTCGTTAAGTGATAATAACAATCTCGTGTCTGTCCCCCGTAACGCGCATTATAAAATTAGCATCCTTGTAAAAACAACCGTTCCAGTTGCCCGTACGTGCCAGAGATTATAATTTCGCGGCTCGTAATATGGTGTTAATATTAATTCGAGGGGGCGAGCTCTGGCACGATCCTCGCGAATTACGTTACGCCGTCGTGTAATATCAATTACGCCAATGCGTGTGTACGTAACAGGGAAACTTGTCCTTTTCGAGATTACAAAGCGTCACGTGAAGTGTTAATAACACTTTCAGGTATGTTGTTTAATCGAAATCAGCTTCCCGGCTAAGTTATTCTGTTAATTAACGGATGATCGCGCGGATTATATCACCTGAACGTCCATTAACGTCGTTCGTGGAACACACCCTCTGCAAATTAACTGTTTCTATTTGAGAAATGATCCTTGTTTCGACTTTCAGAGGAACTGAAACGCGATTCGTTGTTGAGTTTATACAATAATATGGATTCTTTTATCAGATGTTGTGGAGAAGGTGAGTTATCTTAAGATTAGAACATAGATATCTTCGTTGCTTTTAATGTCGCGAGAAAATACGTGGAAAAATATGGATTTAGTTCAAAGAGATGAATAGCGCGTCAAAGAAGATCTTATTCTCAAGGTATATGTATCACGCTTACGTAGTGCCCGCTCTTTTAAGTCTTCTGCAGAATTTAAAGAACGCGAGTGTATAGCAGAGCTTAGATAAAATATCTTACTTTATTAAATAATATTATGATACTTTAAACAAAATATATAAAATTGCACGAATAAATACCGAAGAACGGAATTCATAAACAATATTATGCACTTCGCATTTTAGAGGCTGTAATTAAAGTTATTTCTACTTATTAATTTCTTACATGAATTCTTTTTAAATCAGTGAATTTTCTCAGAGAAATAATACAAAATAATTACCACTGAAATAATTTAAAAAATAATTCCTTTAAGTAAAAGACAGTATTTAATTCCTAAATGCGTACAAAACACTTTTCTAGAGACTTACTTTCGCGACTCGTGTCCTTCGTGCATTAAATATTACAATCGAGAAAATGAAACAAATATAGTAGAAGAAGAGGGATGACGAGGAAGTTTCGATATGAAGAATAAACGAGCAATAATTTGAAACATGACGTTAACGAGGCTCGCCTAACGAGTCACATCACGACCCGCTCGCATAGACAAAAATAAGGGTTGCTTTCGCGGACTGCTCTCAGAGTCATCTTAAATTCAAATTTGGCCTTAATATATACGGTCCGTGGGACATCAACTGCACCTTAACATTAGCCCTTAAATCACAGCCACTCGAAATCGCGCGTGCACCAGCCAGACGGCTATTAATATTAAAAATCCACCGGGAGAACAATAACGTTAGAAGAGAAAAGAGGGGTGTGATCCAAGCGGGCGAAGATTGAATGGAGCCCAGCTGAAAGAAGACGCGGGCGAAAGTTTTCTGTCACCGTCGCGTTAATTCCGTACGAGCGGGACTAAAAACCATTAACGCGGCCCATTCTTCGCGCGGACATTAGCACGAAAGAAAAGGTAATTCGTGTCCGATAAAACATTGAATAAAACGCCTGCCTGACGTCCAGCGTAGAGTCGGGAAAATCGGAAGACGGTAGCTTTCAGGTATAATGAACTTTTTGTTGCCATTAAAGTGGTTACAAATTATGAAGCCGAGAGGAAAAAGTGGCGCGCGCGATGAGAATCTTACATTCGAGGGAACCGTGGACAAAGTTGAATTTGAACGAAAAATGTCTGCGCGCGTGAAGATGGGCTGAGAAAAGAAGAAGTAAAAATTTTGTAGACTCAGTTAATATAAATACAGTCTCGTGTTTATATTTGTGACTTGACAAACTCACAAAGAGTTAAATCGATAATGAGAAGAAGCAATGGTAAGTGTCTTAAATTGAAAATTATATGGAGGAGCAGAAAATGGCGGCGATTGGCGAACCGTATAGTCCTTTTTTTCTTGTCTACTTGACACTGAAATATTCTAGTTTTACTAGATCTTTCAGACTCCTCATATTAATTCCAGATGGAAGCTTGCGTTTTAGCTTTACGAAAAAAGTAACTAATCAAAACGATGATGTACGTTGCACGCGTAAATTTTAACATAATTTTCAGCGTCTGCCTTTTCTTCACGTCCCATGGAAAATAGCTTAGCCGGTGCAGAGTCAAAATTTAGTTTCCCCCCCGGTTTCATTCTTGTAGAACAGTTATCACTCGTTGCCCGCCATGTTTACAAATTTCTCAATTTTTGCTACACGGGATTTACGAGTTTATTACTCGCAGTAAAGTTCCCGGGCAAACTAAGCTAATTTCACTGGAAAGTTACCGCTGAAGGGCGGCCGTCCTACTTTTTATCAGTTTAAGAAATCGCACGGCGGAAACTTGGGAAGACTTCGTCAAACTGGCGGAGGAATTTTCAAAAACGCGTAATTCTTGTTTGCGTTCTCCGTAAAGATTTGCTTCTCGCACTAAACAAATTCTGAATGAAACTTTAATTAGACGGTTAAATTTTTTGTTTTCACTCCCTTGCATTTTCAATTGTTATTCCACGGCGCGAACTTGAAAACTGGCGCCAGTTTGCGAGTTTATTTGGTCTCGAGAATATCAAACTGAGAACTCTCGTTATTACTACAGAGTGTTTTGACAGAAAAGAGTAATGGCAAGCTTCTGGTTACCTATCCACACATATCTCGTCTAATAGTGTTTATTCAATCAACAGCAATAGAACCTGGAACGCTTGGCTACTGCTTCGCGCGAAGTACAATGGTATAAAAGATCTGCAATTCATTTTCGACTCTGTTCACTATTTTCCGCTTTATAAGAATTTATACAGCTGCTTCAAAGTTTTGTAAACAAGGCAATTTAACAGATAAAGAAGCACAAGGAATCACTATTGCTAATTAAATAAATATAAACCAATCACGTTTTAAATACCCTCTATTCATTAAGCTCGAAGGATACTTTTCAAACTAGATGAAACTGAAGTAACCTTTTCCACTGAAGAGTGCATTAATAATTAATCTGGGTTAATAATCTCCTTTTTAATTAAAAAGAGACCCAGATCGCGAGTGAAAATGAACGCTGGAAGCGTACGAAAAGCGTCAGCGAAATTGCGGCAGGAGATCGTCACGTTTCACCACGGCGAAACATCCCTCCGCGTTTGCCCGACGAGTTCGAAAGTGAAATCCGCGCGGCGCGAACGCGCGCGAAATGTAAATCGCGTCTAAGGGGTGTTAAAAGAGCTCGCGAGGGGGGCCGCCTCGCTAAGCGGAATCATGTAATTAGAAATTCGTCAGCGAGAATCCGGTGGAAGCACAGAGGATCAACGGGCCGGAAACGCCGCGTGCCTCGCGAGTGCGAATTGTTGTTCGTTTCTTGTCAAAGCGGGAAGCGCCACACTCTCAAAGTGCCGTCGTGCTTGCGAGAGCAGTTTCCAGTAAATACTCGGCCCGCTTTAATAAAGCTGCGGGTCCTTGATCACGAAAACACTCGACAAGCATGAATAGACAGACGCAAGCAGCCTGCGTCGATGTTACCAGGTCGAGTTCCTCTGAAGGGATCGGATAAACGTATCTCCTTTTTTTTTTTCTTACAGAGGCTGCATTAGCGAATTATGCCAGCCTGTCGCCTCTATTTTTGTTCGACGAATTTTTTTCGTTACTGTATTATTTCGCACGCACCGTTTCTGTGCTACAGAAATGGAGTTTAAATGTCTCACGGGGAAACGTAAGTGTATTTTATAATGAGACTGTTAAACGAAACTTGTAACGAGTGCGTTTGAAAAAATTGTGGCTTTCAGTCGTTTCCAGGCGAGGTTCTCGAGTTATTTTGCAACACGTGCGAATTTTAGGCACGCCTTTTTTTCTACAGTAAAAATGCTGGGGACAATTCATTAAATTTCTGTGGGAACTAAAAATATTTGACGTGGACATGTGTAGAATTTTATTACGTGTAGAGTATCTATTTAGTGAACCAGTAAAAATAGTTTAACGAACTGCAAAGCTAAAAATGTCAGCATCTGGTAACCAAATGTTTCGTTCACTCTACGTGGGGGTAAAAAAAGATTGCTTTTAATCCACTTCTCGGGGCATTAAGTTCGGACGTTAGAAAAATAAAATTCTTACAGTAATGATACGTATAAATTCAATTATCTTCGTTTCGTATTAAGCAGAATTTCATACTCTTATATTTGTAATATAAAAATAATTGAATTAAATTTTGTAAACGCTACGTATCAATATTACATATTTTACTGAATGTATTTATATTTTTATTAAAATTTCTGCACGCGATGATTACTTTTTACAAAAAGAAATTCCTATTTGGAAATTCGTAAAATACCAAAAACGGTAATTTATTATATCATCTATACATTTTTTCAATCATTTGCTAAAATATTTATAACGAAAGAAAGATGTGTAAAAATTGATCTGTATTAATAACATCAGAATCGATAATATCTGAGTTATGTAAATAATTAAAAAAGAATTAAAGAAAAGAGTTAGTCGCTACCATGTAACGATAAATAATAGCTACATATAATATCTTGTCATATAATATTCATTGTCAAGCATTAAATATGTTACCTTTTGTTATTACAAATATTGAATGCCACTTTTCGCGATATATCGCTCAAATACGTTAACTTTCCCAGCGATTGGCCGAAGAATAATCCTTTCCGCAGCCAATAATAAATTTCGATGCACCATTTCCGGGGGTGCAACGTGATATTTCACATAGTTAACCATTCAAATCGGTTACTATCCGCAGCGGAAAGCTAAATGTAATATTTTTTGTGACAACGGAGACAAATGTCCACTTCCGCGCGAGAAAAATGAAACGACT
Organism: Xylocopa sonorina; assembly: GCF_050948175.1. NCBI lineage: Eukaryota > Metazoa > Arthropoda > Insecta > Hymenoptera > Apidae > Xylocopa > Xylocopa sonorina. The sequence goes on along the minus strand of NC_135196.1, from coordinate 3,946,034 downwards.
TACTTTTTTGTAACGCACGCCGATTTAACGACACCATATATATTCCGAAAGTACTTCTTCTTTACAGCGAAACCGTAGTCCCCTTAAGTTTTTCACTTGGTAGACACCTGTCCATTCAGCGCAGATAAATTTTCCTCGCTAATTTTTTCCTTCACGATACATTATCGCAAACGATTGAAAAATAGCACCGTTGAAATGGACACGCTATGAATTACTGCTTCTACATTATCCAGACCCGTAGAAATGTGCGACATCGATAGAAAATCGTTTCTTCTACTCTCCCCTTCAGCAACGAATGTTCAATAAAATTCGTTAATGTTTTTTCGCGATCGAATCCGTGAAAGGAAAGCAAAATAACTTGAAACTTTGATCTGAGTCCATTTTCTTCTTCAACTGCAGTCGATGCGCAACTTCTTTCAGAAATACGCATGCTTTCCAAGTGGATGCCTCTTTGAAACATCCGCGCGAGTTCTCGATCCAATGTTACGTAGGAAAATGTATTCACGATGGTTCGATGGATGACGTTAGAATTCCTTGCCAATACACGAGCTGTATTTTGGAAATCTTCCAGGAAATACGACAAACTTCTCGCGAAAGCGTCGAAATGTGCACTCGCGTCAACTATGCAGAAAAGACATTTTCTCTGGACGTTCTTTCGTTTCTCTGGACTTCCTTTCGTTTTTATTGGCCAATGGAAGTTTCGAAGAGAAATAAAAATATACGAAGTAATACAGTTTGCGATGGACATCGATCAGTGTCGACTTGGGGATTCTTAAGAACTGACAATCGCGCGAAAGGAAGTTTTTGTAATCCGATTTTCACGATCGTTCAATTTATTTTATGAGCAATGCCCTTTCGAATGATCGCAAATGTAAATGCAGTGATTTACGTCTTGAAATATGCAGCGCATTAGCAAGAAATGGTTTTCGAATTGTAAGCGCGTTTAATTGCAGATCATCTCATATTTTCGTTAATACCGAAATTCCGTTTCATTTAACTCTTGGTGCGATGTTATTGCTGCAACGCGTGAAATTACGATAATAAGCATTTCGTTCTAAAGAGAAATTAATATATTTTAAAAGTAAGCGGATTAACTTAAACAATAAAATCGACTCATACCACAGCGACTTTTTTTTTAAGTTTTCTCTAAAGTTTTCTATTGAAATGGAAACTTTCTATCGCTGGTACGTTCAAGAAGATGCTGAGAGCAAAGCATTGTCTTGCAATCTTATCTATTTTACACTTAACCTTATACAAATAAATATATCACTTTCATATTTAGAATTATACTTTATAACTACTTAAAATCATTAGTTCCTCCTCACTCTGACTATTCAAAATCGCCATTCGGTTACAGCGGAACAGATTAAAACAGCACGAATGAAATAATCGCGAGCAATAAATTATACTCCAACAGCTCTAACTCGTTTCAATCGCGACTAGCAATGTCGGGAGTTACGACGCGTTTACGAGCCAACCGTTCCTTATTTTAATAAGCCCGCCACAAGTCCAAGACGCTCGCGAGCAACGAGAAAATCGGCTGCGAGGCCAAGGGTGGCAAGCAAACAATCCTTCGTGCTCGCGACGCGGCTTCCTTCCATTACCTGTCCCTAGTTTTGAAAGTCGAACGGGCTAACCAAGTTTCGCTTCCGCCCCTTCGAACACCGCGGCCACGACCGACGAGAACTTTTATCCGAAGGATCGCTCTTTATCTGGCGAAACGACCGGCGATTTTTTAACTTGTTCAGCCCCGCTCGAAGACAAAGCGTGACCGGAGGGAGTTTGTCAAATTCGCGTTCCTGCTGTTATCGATGGGAGCCCCGGCTGGCTCGTTCCGTGGAACGAGCCTTGCGATCCCCGCGCTTTTTCTTCCCTCTCGGCGAACGGATATGGGGGATGCTGAGGAGCCACGGTTTAACCCCGCGTTATACGAAAGAGGAAACCATTTTTGTTCCTCCTTTTGATGATTCGTGGGTTTCTGTAAGTTTTTAGAAGCAACGAATAATTTTGATGGATGTACTGTTATTTATCTATGAGACAAAATTATTTTATTAACATTTTAAAATATTAATTGTTGATTTTAGAAAAAGTCTATGGAGATTTCCTTCTTTTCGTGAATTTTAAGTCTATTATCTTTATTGTATTTTTAGCGAACTGTTTAATGTATTTGAAGCGAAGTGCTTCTATTTGCTGTAGAATGAAAGAGGAAAGATGGAAGGAAAAGAGAGGGAAGAACGTTTCGTCCTGGGCCTGCTAGTGGACTTATCAGTAAGGCTACTTAGCAGGCCCTGTCTTAGACGCTGGGATATTAGGGACAGATCAGAAGTTATATGTATTGGAACGGATAGATGTACTATTGGGAAACTGTAAGTAGTGTTGTTCCTCTAGTGGCGAGTGTCAGAAGGCCGCCACATATTTTTTTTAAATATATGATAGTAATTTAATTAGTTCTGGAATTTCATCTGTGGAATGTTCTATTGCTAAGCTTTGTTGCAGAAAGAGGCGGAGCGCATTGTTTACATGCCCAAGATCAATTTTGTCCAATATCCATGGAATACCTTGCTTTGTCTAAAAAGAAAAAAAAAGAGTGGATATCTAAAGCCATTCAGAACCGAATCCCAGCATAATGTTCAGCCGCCTCTCGACTTTATCCCCCTTTTCCTCTTACCATATTTATTCTCTCTGTGTTACGTGTTCTAAGGACAGAAATAAAGGCAGAATAAATTCTAAATTTATTTCTGAACAGTTGAACCATACAGTGTAACGATCGAAAAATTTGAAAATACATGTAGATGCTTTACTCAAAAGGACTCGTCTAACGCACTTAATTATTTACACAGGAAAATAATAGAAATTCTGAACAACAAATCTACACTTTCTTTATGAAAATTTATTTTATCATATTTAACATAGATTATATTCAGAATCGAATTTAATAATCGCGTTGTATAATAGAGTGATCTCTGGAAATAAATGTATTGTGCTGCACGATTCGAATCTATAATAGTTATGCGATTTTGTGGATCACCAAAACGTGAATGATGTTTGATACGACTTGCGAGCGGGAACGTAGCCTCGAGCGACGAAATTTTCGTCCCCCTACCATAATGAAGCACCGTTGGAAAGGCTCGAATTCAGTCGGAGGGAAGTTTAATCGAGAGAAAATCGCTGATCCGCGAGCTTCTCGAGCAGCGATGCTTTTCGTTAGCTAAGTTCAAATAGGTCGGAGCTTCCTTTGAAGCCGTAGACAGACCTCATAGTTATGATAGTCGAGCGGGGACCAGTCTGCTCTATTGAAAACGACATGTAAATGGCGATTGCTCGCCAACTAAATTGTAGCCACCCGTAATTTAGTCGAGATGGATACTCTTCGTTCCGACGCGGTTGTTTCCACGAATATAGATTCGATCCTTTCTAACTTTAGTTCTTCCAGAGTGAATTAAATCGTTCTCGAAATGTTCATTCAAAGAACTGCTGCCACGAAGACGTTGATGCGGGACGTTGGATCGTTTAGAAACATTTCTGTTTTCGTTTCATTTTACGGGTCGCGTCATTTTGATGCAAAGTATATTCAGTTCAGTTGAAATTCAGTTCACTGTTCTAATGGAATTATTATTTTATTTAAATATTCTTGGAATTATTTATAAATGTTTGTTTTCTTTTTATTTTTATAAACAATGACTTTTTTATTAAATTTATTATATAATATATATTATATATTAATTTTTAATTTATAAATATATTAATTTCTACAAATTATTCATTGCAATGTATATTTTAAATTTTTACTGATTTTGTTTTTACACCGAAGCACGTAAGTGGAGAGACCATTCGAAACGAGGAAATCGTATTTCCCTTTGATATAACAAACGCGGAATGCGTAAAAACCAAATAAGCGGTCGATTTTCATGGCGAAGCAGAAATCGACGGCGCGCTGCTGGGTTTTAATCGCGGTACACGCCATGAAGGATCGCGGGTACTGCTATTTGTTTTACACGTTTTCAAAGGGAAACTAATTAACTAGAATGAGGGTGAACGGACGACATCGAAGCTAATATGTGCGTTATAAAGTACGCGTTTATTAGTCGTTTGACGAGCCTGATGAACTTCAGCTACCTGAATAAACTGCATATTTCAGCATCGCCTAAAACGGTTTCGCGTGTCTTCATCAATTCTGTGGAACGCGCTTCTATTTCTCTACCAAACTAATCGTTCGAATTTTTCGTCTTTTTACTTTTTTAACTTGATAGAAACCATCGTGAAAGTTTCAATTTAGCTTGAAAAAATTTCTATTTTTTTCTTACTGAAACTGTTACACTTTGAATTTTCCGGTTATGATTAAAATAGCATCACAGAATTTGATTTCCACGATTAAACTGTTTTTCCGTGTTCGAAATTTTGAAATCTATTCGCGCGATATTTGGATAACAAAATACGACAAAAATTATTTCGCATCGTATGCGCAAAAAAATGGCAAAGGGAATTACGATATGTTTTTTCTGTTATTTTGTAATCCTTCGTTCGTTGGCAGAATTTTTCGCGTTTCCCGTTGCTATATTTGCAGTCGCGAAATAAGCGAAAACATTTCACTGTAAAACATGAATTAAAAAATTAAATAGGCGCAGTGCCAAGTTCCTGTTTGTAACGTTACCCATAAAACTATTACAATTATGCTGTTTCGAGGTACAAGTAATGTTCTCTGTCGTGTATACTGCCTGAAAAACACGTACAATTTAAAATATTTATTTCGTTTGGTCTTGTTCGCTTTCGACGCAACCGTTCCTCTGAAAGCGCGACACCGTCTTTTCATCGAGGACTTGACAGGAAGTTTCGAACTGCTCCTCTGTTCCGTTATCTAAAAATTCTCACCGTGAACCGATAAAACGCAAAGCGAGTAACAAGTTTCAGTACCAAGCCTATATAATACCCGATCGGTGGCGTCGCGTGGCGAAATAGTGGCCCGAATTTCCTCGCGATCCTCCTCCAGTTCACCCTTATAGGGTTATTTCGTTAGCGGATGAAATTTCCCAAGAACATATCGAATTTTCGCGCCAGGCGAACGAGCATGCATTTCGCGTGCAGCTCGATTCCCGCGCGAACAACGATCAATAAACAACCGAATTGTTCCCGGCTGCTTTGCATGCGGCGAACCACGCTAACGATCTCTTTATTTCCGTTCGTATCCGCCGCGAAACTGCCACGGGGCGGCTTCATCCGGGCGTAAAGCGCGCGCGGGTGGATTTCGAAAAATTCTTTCGAGGCGGTGCTCGATTTAACCGGAAGCTACGACGTCGCTACTTGCTGTACACGAGTTCCACGATCTTAGAGCGAATCGTATATTCTTTCGACTTCCTTTCTTCCCTTACTCGTTCGATACAGAGGATATTTCCATTGGTAAGTCTGGATACTAGAATAAAGAATTAAAAGTAAGACTCGCACTGTGTGACTATGGAAATTTTCAACTGGGTCGCGAGTCTCATAAGATTTTTTTTTACTAGTATTGTTTTGTATGTAGCTAATGAATTTGTTAAATTATTTTTCTAGCCAATTCTGAGGTTCTTAATTTTCATTCTACTTTTCAAAATCATCTCTTAAAATGTCTGCTGAATGTTACACTGTAGACTACCGCAGATTTCGTTTTATCAATGGAGTAAATAAAAAGAAACGTTTTATTATTTAATTCAAAGTCGTCTGCACTTGCAGATCTCATAAAATTATTGCTAAATTTATTTTTATGCTACTAGTAGCTGAAAGCTGAAAGGTGAAACACTATAAGAGTAAATTATATTAGTTTATAAACAATATATATTATCTAGATGAATAAAAATTTGAAAAATACTGATTTCGAAATTTTATGAAACAAAAGATCGTCTATGAGAGAAGAAATTTAGGTAGTTGTGAATATCGATAATGAGACTAGGGTAGTGGCTCGCATTACGCGATTCATCCCAAATTTTTTCATCTCCACTCGTTGGCTGAGAATTTAATCTCATATCGATTCCGCGACTTCTCGGTTCCCGACGTTATCAGTGTCGCTGGACCATCTATTATTTGCAGCAGAGTTGCACGCCAGGAAGAACAGATCCCTTAACGGCGATTAAAAATTGACGAGCGGTAATTAGCCGGCTGATGGATAGCCTTGGCGCATGATCAGTAGGTCTAAGTGGTACTGGAAGTTTAGGGTGAAAGATTGAACGTGGCTAGTTGACGAACTATGCCGAGGTTATCGTTTAAACAGTGCTCGCAAACAACGTTGAACGTCGAGGATTGTTATCGCTTTCAATAGTGGAAATGTAGGACAAATGTAAGACGAATTCTAAATGACAGACACAGTTTTGAAGAGGATATAGTTATCTTATTTGATATTAGTTTTGAAGAAGATATAGTTATCCAATTTATTTCTTATTTTCAAATACAGGAACCATAAAAAGTTTGATATTTTAGCAAAACTTGTGAAACAATTTTATTTAGAAAGAAAGATGACCGTGTTTTCTTTTATATCATTTCATTTTTAAATTGTTCGTAATTTGTTATTGCATTTAACAGCAATAAAAAAATTTACGAATATGTCTACTTTGCGTGTCAAACTGCGTGCATAATTTCAAGGAAGTAAAATTAAGAGCAACACGACACGACTGACGTTGGTCTATTTATTGCTACGGTATTAATTCATCTGTAATGATTCTAGAACAAACGGATCTATGCTAGTTGATATGTCAACCGTGTCCAACTTCTTTTTGCCGATCTAACGTCTGGATTGACATTTTGAAATGAGTTCAAGGATATCGATGAAAGTGGCGCGAATTATTGAACGTTTGAAAATTCATAATTCTTTACGATTAATTAAAAAAAAAATTATTTCTTTTTGACAGAGGATAGCTTGTTTTTAGTCTGTCATCTTTAACGTAAAAGATGTAATGTATGAGGTTGGAATGTTCTTTGCAAGAGGTTGAACATTTCGGCAGTTAGTTGTAACTTCTGTTTCTGCTGCTATTGCGCGAGCAGCGAGTTCTGAATTTGGTGGAAGCCGTAAAATTGCTCTTCTCTCCCAGTTTGTCAGTGCGCCAGGTATCCCGGGAGATTTAGCTTGAGAATAATCTTCAACTATCTTAATGAACTTGTTAATCAAATTCAAACTTCTCTTCATTCTTCTTGAAATTTCCCCGTAGAACAGCCTTGTTTCTTCAAAATGCACGAATTTTTCCTTCCTCTTCTCATTCTGGTTTACAGCACGTTTCATTTCGAATTAATGTTTCACAGTAAAAAGTAACGAGATTAAGAAATAACGTTTCGATGTTCACGAATAAATCATTTTTTTTTCCATTAAAATACTGGACCAGTATTTTCAATCGAAGTTGCTAACGTTTCCTTTCCACTTGATTCATGTACTCCCAGTCGAAAGTTTTTGCAAACTCCAATTAATACGTTTCTTCGTCCAACATAAATCTATATTATTCGTGATAAATTGTAGTCAAAGTAAACGAGCTGTGGCTGATGTAGTGATTAATTGCCCCGCGCGAGCAAAATAGAATTGCCAGTTGTTTCCAACAAAACACACGTTTCGTTGTTGATTTTTTCAATAATCAGTTTGCAATTCTTCAAAGAACAATCGTGAAAAGTATCGATACAAGTGTGTTTCAGATGTGAAATAGTTTTTTCAAAGAAATTTATTCAGCAAGAAACGAAAATATTGATCGGTAGGTGTTCGCACTTTTCATAAATTAGACTTTTTCGAATCCATGCTTTTCAGCTCCTCTCCTCTTACGAGTCAATAAGGGGTGCTTGAATATTTAGATAAAAAATTCTTGGAAATCTCGTGAAAAGGAGATGGTATTGTACCGGGGAATATTATCCAGTGAGTACCAGAGCTGCTTTCTTTCTGCTCATTTCTAGACCGTAGTAGCAGAAAACGTCTTTATGTTAATTCCACGAATGCCTGAGGTATATACCCGTTACGGTGCTATAAAGGTCTCAAACGTTTGCGTTCTCCCATCTGATATTTTCTTTGAGTGCCTACTTTAGTTTCTTATACTTCTTATTACATATCTCCGGCTCTGAAAGCCCGTAACACGTTATCCATGTAATATTCTTTAACTTTCTCAATTTTGTTTCATATCTCTCATTGTTGGTATCTTAAAAAATACCAAAGTATTGTTTGTATTTAAATGTGTACAATTTATTAAGTATAATACCGTCTTTCTATACTTTTATTTGGAATAAAACTGACCAAAATATGGGTAACTGTAGTCGAAGCAATTTTGCAGAAAAAAAGGAATAAACAGAAGTAAATAATTCATTTTCAAAAACGTTTCAGTTAATTAATTTGAATAGCTTCCATAGCATATGGTATTCTAATTTCTCTAATTGTTCTCAGATAAGTTTAAGTCATTGTCACTGTTCCACTAATTCCAATCATTACTGCATTTATTTCTAGGAAACTATTATGCTTGCCAATCATTTATGCCTTCCTCTTCGTTCGTTCGAAAGGAACCCACGAATGAAGAATAACAATATTGTCGAAATTTAAAAAGGAATTTCTCTCAAGATATTTATAACATATATAAATATTTTGAAACATAATGATTAATGGTGGAGACACTGACAATAATACTGTAAATAATTTAAAATATCAGCTACTAAAGTAAAGTTGAAATGTGATTTATCGAAAGACCAATGTTCGCTGATTCCAGTCTTGTTATGAAAAGAAGGATAAAGAAAGCTTACAAATTGACCAATAAAGTCGAGGGATATACCCTGTCGTAGCAAGAAAAACGCGGATAACGTTGCCAAGAAAAAACTGGATGGGAAAGAGTATACATATCTAGGGCTTAGATTTGAAGCTTTGGAACGAAGAACGCATATTGCTATAGGAAGAATTACCGAGACGAAATTACTCTGGTCTGGAGTGGTTCGGAGTAGATGCAACACTGAAGATACCAACGTCGATTTGTCGAAAAATATTACCTTATGTCTTCAATTTAACTGTCTTCTAATATAAAGAAACATCAAACAAGAGAAGAATAAAATAAAGCCAATAAAACTGTCCGTAAAACGTTTAAGAGAAACAAATGTGAATCTGCTTATACTTTCACGAAACAACCCTGAGACATTTCAACTTCAAGCAAACGATTGAAGAACGCATGCCACTTTGACAAATGAAACCTTAGTAAATCGAACATTTTAGTTAAATACTTCTAAAAAAATCAAAACCAAAGTCAAATATACAACCAACATCGTTAACGTCAATCACAAATAATTAACTACCATGTAACACCTAACGTTCAAGTGGTACCAATATGGCGTCGTCGACCACCAAAGCCTTAAACTAAATTACAAACATTATTATCAACGTAGACCATATATAATCGACACTATCGATCGCGTGTAATCCCATAAAACAGGAATAGACTCGTGTATACACAGTGATCGCACCGTTCTCGTTCTCCCACACACAAATGTCCACCACCCTCCAATCCAGCGAGCCACGGCAGCTTGCATTCCCGCGAACCTTTGTCCATCCGCCATCCCAGTACATTTTCGGTAATTTTTTTCTTTGCAGAGCCCGTCATCTGGGAAGGGCAGCGTTCGAAGGGCGAGAGAAAGAGAGGAGAGTACCTTCGCCGCGGAGCAGATGGCCGTAGGACGGGGCACACGTAGACGGAGGTGGGCGTAGGTTGTCCGAGCAATCGGCGGGATAGTCCGTAGCCGCGATTTGGCAGCGATCCACCGGCGGGCTCTCTGCTGCTGGACCGCAGCCAACTTTCCTCGGTCGGATAGGGATTTCGGTTCGATGTGCGGCGACAATATTCTACGTTTATACGAGAACCAGCAGCCTCTGTCTCTCTGCCCTTCCGCGCCCTCCCCCCGCGCCACCCTCGAACCCCTAAGCCGTCTCTCGTCGACGTGTCCCCCGTCCACGGTTGTTCGTTCGATCCTGCGGGTCGACGGCGACGGTGCGCGGAACAGCCATTGTGTTCCGCACTCGAGGCTGCTGGTTCATTTCGCCGCTGCTCTACAGGCAACCCAGTCGACTTATCGAGTGACGAAATATAACGGGTGTCCCGTAGCCGTTCTTCGAAGTGTAGCTTGCAACGAGGTACAATGGGGAACCCTTCTCGCTGTAACAACCTAGCGATTTATGGGTATGGACATTAAATAAAGTTGTTTGCGACGGGAACGTTTTTAGCTTCTGGCGTCCTCTGAATATATTATTAATAAATCTTAGAGTTAATGCTTTTGGTAGTACACGTGGACTCTATGAATTAGAGATTTCCAAAAGGTGTCTCAGTCCATGGCCAAATGGTCGTGACTTTGACATAAGAAGTGCCAGGCTCAGTGGAAATTTCACTATGCGAAAACAAGATCTATCCTAATCTTCATAGTAGAAAATGTAAGGGTTGTACATTGTACACGTAAAAATGAAACAATTATGAAGGATGACAAATTTTCGTTCGACGCTTCGTTCTTTGATAAAAATTAATTTGAAAATTTATGAGCATGGCTGCGTGAAAGGTGAGATAACCCTGTTGTCGTGACGAGGATCTTATTTCTGTAACGATGATTTAAACGCAAATTTCTTCCTTTTCATTGGTATCTTCGATTCCTAGAACGAGTCCCCTAATTTTCTAGTAGACGTTCAGTGTATCGAACACCCTGTATGCGTAGGCGCGCGCGCGCGGACCCTGAAAACCGCTGAACGTGCCGTGCCAGTGAATACCTGGCTGGCAGTCGTGAGACGTAGAGACGGTGATTCTGAGCGTGATCGAGAAACTAATGGAGAACGGAACATGCGTCTCGCGCTACGGGAACCGAGTTTGACGCGTCTTCCACCTCAGCTACGAGGTTCGCTACGTAAGACGGTTTCGGGTGGGCCGCTTTGGGTCGAACAATTCTTTTCTGTCGTTTTTGAACGCGGTTCTGTGTTTGACTGATCCGAGAATGCTTTTCCTCGGAGGCTTCTTTATCCTCGTATTTTCTTTCATGGTTATTTTTTATTCATTGTCTTAGCTTTAAATTCTGAACAGATACTTGGCGCTTAGTATTTGAAGATTCATAAAAGAGTTAATTTCTTTTGAAACTTAGTAGAGTTCATTATTTTAATCGTTGCTACGAGCCTGATGAGGGTTTAATGAGGTTTTGCTCGATATGTAATTAACGAGGCTATTGATGAAGCTTGATCTAATGCGTAGATCAAAACTGCTCGCTGCAACTCGAGACAATTTCGCGCGTAAACGAATTTATATAAAAATTAACACACGAAAGTGTTATATTTTAATATATTATCTATGTTGACATTTTGAAAAACATAATTATCGGAGTTCAAGTTCTGTAGTTGCGTTTGATGTGATATTTTACGAAACACTTACCAAGGTATTCTGAATTAGCAGAACCTTGTGGGTCATTGCTGCTACTTCCAGATTCACTGTCTATTACCCTTATTTTTTTATTTCTCACACCCGATACGTCATCACCGTTTACACTTACTCTATCACCAATTACATTATGGATAGATGATTTTCTGATCAATTCAAAATCAAACTTGCGTTAAAACTTTAAAACGAGTGGCGCAAAACTTCGTGATACGTGTGCTCGCTACGATCGTCGAAACTGTACTAACGCTAGACACATCGTATTCAGGACTACAGTCGTAGAAGAATTTTATCTTAATCCCTAAGTTTACGTCATGTAATGTCACTTTCCAACCGAAGACATAAACAGCCTAAGGGACCTATTCTCGAACCAATACTTCACTTCTATCAACTAGAGATAACGAAATTCAGTATAAACGAAGTTGCCACGCGAAACATCGTGGCGAGTGAGAGTCGCTGTTCGAGTACAAATGGTTAAATTTAAAAATTATTAACATTTCATCTAATATACTAACATTAACTTACATTAGTTATAAGTTAATATTAAGTTATAATAATATTAATACAACTTATACTATAATTATTATTAAGTTATAATAATATTAGTATAACTTATACAATACTAATATTAATAAATTTGTACGTATAATAACAAAGCCTAATGCTTCTCGTTTGTAACGAAAATGCAACAAATTCACTCTTTAATTACCCAGCTGGCAGAATGAAAATGTTCCCCGCACGCAAAAAGTTGGACAATACGCGAACTGGACAAATTGCTCGGAGGCTTTCACTTTTTAATCTTCCCTCTTTCGATCCCACCTCACTTGCGCATTTCGTTAAATTAATTCCAACGTAGGTTTTAGTTAACTCCCTGAACGACGTGTCCGCTGACGTCCCGACAAACTCGCGGGTGCCTCCTCCCATTCAATTAACTCTTGACCCCTTTTGGCGGACTTTGAAAATTCGTTGATTAAAAACTTTGTTTATGACACGGGACGGCCGCGCGAGTGGCTATCAAAAATGAAAGCTGCGCTGCGCGTTCCCGCTGTTTATCCGCTTGGTCGGTTCCTCGTTCGCGGGACAAACCCCTCCAACGTTTCGTTTCCGATACTCGACGCGTGCCACCCTCGACATCGGCCATTGTGAAGGTACCCGTGTATACTTACGCCACTTTCTCTGGGGAATTCATCTTACTAGAGGGTAACTATCTTTGAATTCGTCTGCGCAGATTGAAGTATGAACCACGAGATTTGAGTATTCAAGGACATTTATTTTTTATCTCTTAGTATGATGTGACGGCCATTGTAGTCGCGTCGCATCCCATGGCGTCGACTGGAAACATTTAGCCCTCGAAACGAAAAGACAGGAGAGAATAAACATATGTTTTGAAGGTTCTTAGAAACTTCTCTTCGTCTTCGAGGATCAAGACGAAGGTTTTAGAAATTTTCTAAATAAAAAACACTTCAAATAGCGGAGAGTTGTTGGTAACAAAATTGAAAAATAATTCCACAGCACAGGAACTTTTACTTTTACCAATGAACCGCATGGCTGATACCAAAGTAGCTGACAGCTGTGAAAGAACCGATTTAAACGCCTACTGTTCCTCAGAAATGCTCGCGACACCCCATTTCTTCGATGCCTATCCGGAACGCATTTCGCTTAATGGTAAGAGTGAAATAAAATCCATCAAATTCGCCAATTGAATCAGACGGCGGGGAAGAATCATTCGATTGTTATTCGCTTGACGCAGCAGAAAGATATTAGGGGCTCGAGGAGGTTCCTATAAAACCCGGCCCGCGGAATGATAATGTAATAAGTGGCGGTGATAAGGAAAACTAGTTTGGCCGAAGGAAATCGGTGGGTCAGCAATGTAAAATCGCTGAGCGGAACCGAAGAACCGGAAGGAACAAAGAGAAGAAGGCCACGGGGGATAAGGGTGTAGTAATGGATATTGAACCGGGGTCTGCTACGGCCAAGTAAGGGATCAAATCTATTTGCTCGTCACCTTATCGTTAAGTCATAATTGCGCGTCGCGATCCCATCGTTTCCTGCGCCTCATTTTTTTTCTGCCTTGGTACATAAGAATGAGAGGGGGGGTGGGTTTCGAGCGATCGAAGAAGAAGTCGTCGTTGAAGAAGAATTACGCGAGCAGCCGCTGATACACGACGAGATAGCCAGCTGAGAGAAGGAGAGATCGAGTTGAATGGATTTCTGGTAAGCTTGGCTCGTGGAATATCGAGAGCGTCTTACCATCGAAATTTCTAATCGGGTTGCCTGTTCCTCGTCAGCTCGCGTTGCTTTCTCCGGGCTGATCGAGCTGCAATTACTCACGCGTATTGACTTAAGAATGGAGGGGATGCTAGTGGGTTCGTCAAGTTTGCAGGGGGTTGCAACGGGCTTCTCATTTATCGGTAGATTGCCAGCGCAAAATGAAATTTTTGTACGCGCGACTGAAGAAGAAACGTTTCACCCCTCCAAATGATATTATAATTCCTTTTTGCAACGTTGAATTTCTCATAAATGCATAAATACTTTTAATTTATTTATAAGGGCGTAGCTGAGGCGATAGTAAATTGAGGAAGTTGTGGCGTGTTTTTTAAATGTACCGAGTAAATTGAAATTGATATTTCACTTGAACGGAATAAAGAAGGAATACGATTTGTATCCAATTTCTTCCGCGAAGCCATCTTCGCGTCAGTCTGAACGAAGTTGCTGGAGAGAAATTATGTTTTCTTCTTTTTATATTAGTTATTAAATGAAACGTAACAGTATCTCTCCGCGGTTGAAATAAATATAAGTTTCCATTTTTTCGAGTAATTTTTACTTCAAAAATAATAATGAATAAAAGGTGTACGTTGCGTTAAATTAAGAAATTATTAAAATCTGTTGATCGTTGTGATTCGATGGTGTAATAGAATTGCTTCGCTTGAGATTCCGTAATTTTTGGTCCACAGCAGTGAAATACCAAGCTCAGTTTGCCTCTTTATTAATGAGGTTGAATAATGGAGGCATAATGAAACTTCTGAACTCGTGTTGTATTATGTGCATCGTATACGAGATGCAAAAGTGGAGAGCATGATCGTTGAGAGTTGTTAGACAATTTGGTCCTTGGACTCCAGCCCAATTAGCCTATGCACACATTTGCTTCTGCTTTTAGCCAAAATTTGATCTCAGTTTAGAGATTACACTGCCAGGCACTTGTATTTATGAGGACCATTTCAGATTCTTCATTTACAAATTAGATACACGGGTGCAATTAGTTTCTCTTAATGAAGCTCGATTTAAATGCATTATATACTTTTCAATTATATCACGTGCGTTATATTTATAATATTTTAGGTATATATTGTTTGATCCTAAACGATCGAAAACGCAATTGATAGTTCAAAGGTAAAGCATATCTAAATGATTACCCGTTAAATCAAAACCAACGCCTACATCTCACGAACCTTTCTTTTACAGAGAAGGAGGCCATTGAAAACAATATTCCCCAATGATCCCAAACGACAAATCACTATAAAAGCTCGACTTTCGCCGCGTACCTTCTCGATAGTCTTCGAAGATAAACGATAAATCCCGCGTGTCTTTCGCAACGGCGCAGTCTGTTTGCAAAATTGGCTCGATCCCGCGACCACACTCGATAAGCGTGCAAGATGGTGTACACTGGTCGGGGCAACCCCTCTGTCCAGCGTACAGGGACCGTAGAAGTGCACTCTCGACGAGAGTCTCGACAAACGTCATAGCACGGCGAACCTACGTTCACGTACACGCGAACATGCATCCGTCTGCTGTCCGTGTGCATCACGTACGAGCGTATACGTATGTGGCTGCGAGCGTACTCACGTATTTCATTGAAATAGAAAGGGTATTCGCCGGGCACGGAACAGTTGAGCCTCGCTTTCAGGAAGCTCGTCCATCTGTCGCTGAACGCATGAGGTCCGCCCTTGTCGTGCTGGCACACTCTGCCGACCCGCGAGTACACCGCCTGAAACACAAATGCCCTGTGAAGCTTCCAACGATCGCCACCTTCGATTCGTCCTTTCCTTGATCAAAGTCTTATATCGACCTGCGACAACGTCCCTCGCTGTTTAAGCAATAAGTTTAAGTAATAATCTTGTGGCGCGTGAAAATTCGCTCAGCTGTTTGAAATTCATAGGTTGCTGTACGTAAATTGTTATCATTATTATTTTCTAATTTGTTTTAAAATTACGCTCGATTAACGAATGGAAGATCCATTGGTTTAGAGTAGCCTCGTATGAAGGATTCGATTTTGTTGCACGGTAACTGCGTTGACGCTATTTTTATTTCATATTACGAACGACTCTGTTCGACAAGTTTTGTTCGTTGCGTAAGGAAACGAATTTGATTTTTTTTTTTCACCGTTTTGCAATTTTGGCTACAGAGAAACAATCGTCTGTGTGTAAACATATATGTGCAGGGAATTGTTAACTGATGGTGAAGCTAACCTGTTGTTGCACGGTTCGATGTGAATGATCGCCAGTGGCGATCGAATCTAGCGCGGTAAAACTACTCGCTACCGCCAATATGAACGTATTCATTCGTAATAACGTTTGTCTATCGCGTCTTTTTCACGCAACGATACGCTATCGATGTTATACTGCGATGAAAAACTGTTGAAATAATAAAGGTTTGGGTCGAAGTGAAATAGCAACGTAAATTAGATACTTAGAGGCATGGTACACGGTTCTTCTTTGATTTTTAACTCTACATAGTTATACGAAATTAAAACAGCAGCCATAATTGGGACAAAGAATTTTATATGAAATTATATTTTGCGTGAACATTGTTCTAGGTGAGAAATATTAAAATTTACCTATCCTCTGCCATTTTGTCTCTATTGCACACATAATATGTAGAAGAATATTTTAGAAAATATTTTCGTTTTGAAATAAAATAAGAAAAGACAGGATTCATTACCTTGCCGCAGTTCATGTACTCCACAGCCGTTTCGCGGTAAAAGAAGAAGACGTAATCTTCATACGCGAACGAGCTGACGAAGTTCGGTCCTGGAACAATAACAAACGACCTCATTACCGGAAACAACACTCGTCGAACGGTTAAAATTGATCGGCATCGTTCCCGCCGGTTTTCACCGGCATCATTTTCAATTTCGTCCCTTGCTCTTTTTCTCTATTATTATTTCCTTCCATCCCATTACGTCCGACGTATTTCACGACGCGGAGGAAATTATCCGCTCGCCTCGTGCAACGTCGATGGCTCCTCCAATAACTTGCTAATTTCGAAAGAGAGGGCCCCGGCCTCGGCCATGATAAATTGCCAACCGGGATCGTAATGCAGAAATTGCGATCGATCAAAAAATTCCGCCGGATAATACCTCGCGAAATGGATTATTTATGCAATTTATTGAAAACTTCCGCTGTGAATAGGCAACCGTTGCTCCGCGATCGACCGCGAATAAGAGGGGTCCGAGAGATGCAGGGAAGAAAAGAGGGTGGCTACGTGGACACGCGAATTACAGGGGGTAATTTATGTAAAGCTTCTTACGCCGTTCAAGCATCGTTTATTATATATTAGCCATGATTATAATAAACACGATACAAGAAAAATCTGTGCAAAATCGTGCATCATACCTTTTTTCTAATAGCAATTAAATAGACTGCGATTATTTGAAATTATTTCTCACTGTGTACAGTGGTATATGTATTTTTTAGTAGATTATTGAAATTGGGGTTGTTTTTTATGTCTTTTAGTCTTGTTTTTGATTGATTCATAAAGTCTACCCTGGTGCCTTTGTAATATGATCTTACATATATGTATAGTATTCTTTGAACCATGCATATTCATTTCGTGACATTTTTCTCTAACTGTGCTGTGAACGAAGTTGTATACCGTATACTGAATAAGCTACATGGTTTGTAAATTTATAAGGAAGTACGTGTATCAATTAGAGAAACGGGTAGCCTTGAGAATAGGCCACTAATGTCACTTGAATGTGTGAAAAACTGCTACTCCACGTGGTATAGTTTGACCTTAGAAAATCTGAGCTAAAAGTCCGACTGTGTGAAAATTTCGTATGCATCTGAATTCAGAAACTACTACTTTCTGGCACATTTATGTAGATGACCATCGTTAGGGACGTATTCAAGTCTTGAAAGTCTAGCGAAACGGCAAAATTCTCATCGTTAGTTCCTGTATCAGGAGCTATTGCGTTTTAATTTTGGTTTTCATAATTAAAGAAAGTTGCTTGCATCGTACTGATATGGTAAATCCTATGTTACATTTTTTTTTTATTTAATCTTAAGTTTATAGTAATAAATGCATCGCATAAATAAAAAATGTTTTGTGCCTGTATATACATAAATATGAATTTATTTTATATCTTTAATTTTTAAACAAAAGATTTCAAGTCAACGTAACCATTTATGAATTGATTTAGCGATGTGATTTTATTTATTTTTTAAACAATATTAACGATGCACTATTAAGTATTTTTCAATGCTTGGGATTGTGGACGCAAATGACGACTGTAGACGTCCGAAAATTTTTAGGAAAATTTGTTAGAAAAAATAATAATTCCCAAGAATCAACTAATTAAAAAAATTTGCTTTTGCCGTCTATCGTGGGATTCAGAGTGAGCGTCAAACTGTTGATCGATATCGACGATCAATTTCGCACAAATTAGTTCCAGAACCGGAAGTTACGTTCTCCAGTAGCAATTTTTACCCAAACAAGGATAGACTATTCGAATGAAAGATAATTCCAACTATCGTCCAATCTTCCCATTATTATGTACCCTTTGTTATAATAAAATATCGCAAAACCCTTTCGAAATGCAGGAAAATGGAATTTAGAAACGCGAGTAACCTCGAAACAAAATGGATCCATGTGCACCACCGTCACGTGACGCGATGCGGCGTCCAACGCGGGAATATTCTAACGTAATTAGCGTGACTTCCATTACCATTCAGTTGGTTCAGATCCGAGCGCTCGGTGCGGATCTTCTCTCTGTGAATCAGCGGCTCACCACCGGAGAAGTCGGCCACTGTCGCGGCGTACAGCTGTCCTTCTGAAACATGCATAAACGAGAGATGTCAGTCAAACCAGGTACCAACGTCCGCCATTTAATCGAGCGATATTATGCATATGCACAGTCGCATTTAGAACGAATGGAAACGAGTATACAAAGGAGTCTGTTAACCCTTTGCACACCGAATTATTTATCAAATTAGCTGCCTACTCTTTTCCATTTAAAGCAGTGCTCTGCAAAACCTTTTTTCTTCCAGGGTACACCAACGTTGTTACGGTAATTTCGTGGTACACCACAAGTATAATATAAGCTTGTAAATACATAAATTACAATTACAATCCATTTTTAACCAATTGGTACTTGTTGTTTAGTTGTCAGTGAGGGCTTTGCATGTCCTCAACGAACACTGATCTTCGTACTTAAATGCTAACCAAAAGAAATTAAAATACTGACCATTTCAATTGTTGCTGTTTCTTATTTTGCATATAATTTCGACTCAGAGAAATTACAATACATATTGGTAAAAAATTAGAGGAGTATTTGACTCAGAGAAATTTCTAACGAACGTGGTGGTTCAAAATATAATTATTATCGAAAAAATCACTCCAGATACGCAACTGCCAAGTACTGATCTCACGTGAAATTTACTTCAAAGGACAGTTCCTCAATTACTGCTTAACAACTCTTCTTTACTAATTATATTAAACATAGCTTTCAAACTTTGTTACAATTTATATTTATACAACTTATATTTGTTTTTTTTTATGTAACAATGTCGAGTAGCACTCGACAGAAGAGTGCAAAGGGTTAAAGACACCACCGTGTACGTCTTTGACGCTCGGTTCGGATCGCAATGGGAATCGTTCGCGGAATGCGTCAGCGTGCTTGCGCCTGCGGCTAATCACCGCGCATTGTCGCGTCGTCCCGGTTAATACCTGTAACGAGAGACTCCCACGGGGACTATAGTCGCGCTGACTTCGAGCCTGGCAATTAAAGAGTACTAAATTTCACCTGGGACCCGAGCGCACTCGTCCCTACCGTTCATTTTCGCCACGGAGATTATAGACGCGAGCGACGCTTGTCAGCGTACAAGATGACGCGATCCAGGATGACATCCCGTGACAGTCAATGCAAATTGCGTGAGCCGCTGTGCAAGGTGACAACGGTTTCAACGGTGTGAATTTGGGGCCTTGGTGTCATTTGAATTTAGGGTTGCGCGTGCACGCAGCCATTTCCATAAATTAAAACAGTAGAGCTTGTCGAAATAAATATTTGAATGAGTAGCGGGGAATGTTTAGTTCGAACGAAAAGCTACTAGCTTTTATTGTACTCGCGTAAGTTTGTCGAGTACTTTATTTTGCATACACGATGTTCCAGGAATCAGCAGACAAATTTAAGGGATGATTTTTTAAGTCATTCTAACGAACTTTTATCTTTGTCAAAGTTTTTGTATTATTACTGGAAATAAATTGTATCAAAAAATGGCATCGATAATCACGGGAGTAGTGTGAAGAAAGAATTAATTTGTAACAATTTGTCCTGAATACTTTCAATTTTTTAATCTACGCCACATTGACGATCGTCCGCGTAAATAGCCAGGGACACGTTCCACTTTTAAAATTCCCATTTCCACGCAATCGTGATAAACGATAGGGAATTTTTCAACGTCGCTGAATCGGCGAGTGTCGAGCTATCTTTGATAATTGTTCAATGTCCATTAACACCGGGTAAACGATAACGAGTAGTCAGCAGTCACGATGTTACGGAATTTATTGGGCGCGGCTTAATTAAACGCGCCTTGAAAGGCGTTTCAATTAACCGGCCGGCAGGTGATTCCATCAGGAATCGTCGATTGCGGGCGGACTGGTTGCGAGCGTAATCCAAGTAAGTAGGTACACAAATTTTCGCCATCGCCGCAGTCGCCGGGGCATTAAACCGAAGAAAAGCCGGGAAGCAGAGCCTTTGTGCCAGCGAGTGCTAACTAGATTGGCCTCGGCTGCAAAGGCTTCTTCTCCCGCAAAACTGCGAACTTGATTGGCTTTGTTATCGTTCATGTACAGTAGAAACTTGGCTAATGGCGTGATACCCGCCGCGGATCAAACGCGACTGAAGCTGAGTGGCAAAAACAACTGGGTAATACCGTGATTCAAGTATATCTGTCAAGTGAACACGCAGGGAAACGAAACTACCGTTCAGTGGTAATTAAAGACTGTACGATATTCAGCGTTGAGAAAAACATTTCAATCTAGAGAACTGTCAAGGGAAGCACTCTTGCAAAAGTTGGTAATTAAATAATTAGGTATTCTCTTAGTTAAGTCTATCAGTTGTTCTTTAACCCATTCGCTGCCAACGGTCGAGTATACTCGTCTTTGGCAGGGTGTTAGGCGTTGCCAAGATGAGTATACTCGTCTTACTTTCAATATATTATAATATACTGACTTTTGAATGAAAAAATGTTGCTTTCCCATTGCCAACGACGAGTATACTCGTCTTTGATTTTATGCATGCAAATGATTATGTATGATAATATATGTACTTCTACCAAGAAATGACAGAACTTTGGTAAATAATACCACTCCAAATATAAATGGCAATGGAAATAGCTTCATATAATCTGAGCTTGGCAGTGAATGGGTTAAAGATATTCAATAACGTTTAATTACCTATCTACATCATTAAGAATCTCCTCTCATACAACAGTTTCCCCCATTTTCATATCGATAGAGTATACCTAATCCTCCGTCCCTTACAACACCCACCCCTGAACCTACTACCCACGTAAATATCCTTCACCGCGTCGCACACTTACCAAAGCAAACACACAGAGAAATCTCCACGGAGATCACCATCAGAAGGACTAACCAGAAAGGATACAAGTGCAGCTTCCCTCCCAGCAGACACGGTAGGATCAAGAGATTCGACAAGGTCGACGAATCCACTTGAAAGGGTCTGGCGCGAGGCTCCGTTCGCCGGCTCGACAACAACCTCTCACTCCCCAGCGAACGCACACGTTGCTGACCAATTTCGCCGTCCTGTCACGGAAACCGCGACCGCGGGATCCCGCAAGAATCCGCGCGCGCGTGCACAACCAGCGAGAGGGGCTGCGAACGATCCGGGAGTACATTTCCCCCTTGATACTACCGCGACGCAAGGAGATCCTCCAAGGCCGTGCACGCCCTCCACGGCCGCGCGGGCCTTCCATATTTCACGTTCAAAAAGCACGATGGGATTTGAGGGTGGCCAACGTATGCGCGCGATAAGTGTATATAGGAGCCGGCTGGTCATATATAACCGGGCAAAGTAGACGTTAGACTTAAGGGATGAACGTGCTCGTTGCAGGCTACAAATCTACGCTGAGCCCTGCAACGCCGAAGCCCGCGAATACTGTACCGCCGCGTTGTCGTCCTGGTAATACCCGCCGGCTGGAGGAAGGTTTCTACTACGTGCCGGCTTCTTTGTGCCCCGTCGCTGGCGTTATTAGCTGCCGAGTGGCGTCCTTCCGCCTGGGACCAGTCGCGTCCGTTCGCCAAGCAGGCAGACGCGTCCGTTCCGCAGGAACCAGTCCGTGTTGATCATTTCGATCGCGTGTTTTGGGGTATGTAAAGACAGTTTTTCTTTTTTATGTTCGTCCACTTTGCGGTGATTATGTGTACCGTCAAATTTATCGTTCTGGGTATTCGATAGCTACCGATTAACATCAACTATTTGGTTCAAGTTTTTTAACTTATATTTTACTTCTAAGTTACAATATATACAGGTATCTTGGGGTTAAATTGATGCGTGAGTTGAACTGCGTTGTGGGATGTGTTCCGTCCTCGAAACATATGGTCGAAAGCAAGTTTATGCTACGGTCGCATATAATTAGTTATTTTTGAAGAGTCCCACTTTCTGTTTATTACTTTTTCTGATTAACTTCTTAACCGGGATTAAGGCGTTAAAAGGTTGCTAGAAAACTTAGTTCACCTCTTAATGCTTTTCTTCAATAGCTATTGACGTATCATAAACCCAAAAATCCTAATCACGGGTCCCGTTAGGTCAAATAGCCTCGAATAGGTTACCCTAACGGTTGTGTTCTGTGGCCCTACCCCTAGCGGAAGGTAGCGACCACCACCATCTCGGAATCAAGCTGCTCGCGGATTGGCTGACTGCTGAACTTCGAACCTGTATATAAGTGTACATTTTGTGAAATAAACCAGTCAAAATCCTACCAGCAAAAAGTCGTCCGAGATATTCTATCGGAGCAAGTAAGCGAGGAGATATTAAGGACGCAACAGGATGAATGATACTGAGGGCGAAAATTTGTTTGATTATATAGAGTCGATGGGAGTCGTTGGGGGTGGTTGGACTGGTGAAAGTGGAAGTTGTGGATCGGTGATTGGGAAGGTTCTTGGTGTGAGGGTGTGTCGAGATGATGGGTTGGATGGACGGAAAAGTAAACTGAGAAAAAGCGAGAACATGCTAAAAAACGCGGGAAGGTGCAGAAACAGGAGAGGTAAAGGCGAGTGAGAGTCCGTCGAAAATCTGTTGAAGATGTCCATGTAGTCGCAGTCTGGTTGAGTGATCTCAAGGGTTGTGGAAAGTGAGGAGACTTACGACACGGTGCATGCTATTGAGATAAGTTAAAGCCAGGAATTGCGAAGTGTACGTAAAGTCACGTACCATCTGAATTTGGCACCCAGATGGCAAATAAAATTAAAGACCCTTCTCAAAAATAGCAGTCATTCCGACCGTGGCATAAATCTCGTAATGAAATATGGGGTGAGCCTTGAATTCTATGGTTTTCGAAAACCGAACAGTATGCAGGGTAGTTGTGCAATGATTGGTGGTGCTGTTTTTGTATGTGGGAAAACAAGGATATGGGCGATGACACGATGTGGTGTCGTATTATCGTCCATAAAGTGAAAATGAGGGACATTATTTGGGTTATGCGATAAGGTGACGATGAGGAATTCATGACTAATTGGAAGATAAGGTGGATGCCATTTGTTTCCTTCTGTTTTTGTTAATGAATCCTTTCTTTATAGGAATTGGGTATTTATGTAGTCTCATCGTTTTTTATCGCTTGTAGACGTTTCTGTTGGTGTCACCAATTTGATAGAAGTATTTCGATTTATCAGAGTCCATGACATTTACTTTAATTGTATAGCTTGTTCAAAGGAAGAGCAATAAAATTGACAAATCGATTTGTAAATTCGTTTCCTTTTCTTTTTTTGAGGAAACAGAGTTCCAAACAAATTCATGGGATGTCATTGTATAGTATATGATATTTCTTCTGATAATAAGAAGAAAAAAATAGCTCTTTGAATGGAAATTAATTAAAAGTTCTAATCGTTTCGGTTGAATATAGTTTGCAATCTGTTCGAGCGAGAAGCGAGAGTGAGATTTTAGTTAATGTTATCTTGTTAACGAGGTCGAGGTTTCGTGTCTCAGAGGGACACGCCTCGATTGCAAATTTATGCATGTTCGTGCTTGACACGCCCGATACGCTGGCTGTCTACAGTACTTTCGTTATAGTTGTTGAAGTAGTGGATTTATATTGTCCCAGCCTATCTCGGATGGTGTGTGTTATGCTGTTGGTGTTTTGCAGTTCATAGCGATGAATGAACAATGTGTGTTTACGTCAACATTCCTGATCACTCGATCGTTCATTAAGCCTTTCAATCAAAAGAATACTGTTATTCTTGCTAACAAATTGTTAACAAGTTTAGCAATTTGTTTATATTGTACGCTTTGTTATTAATATTTCTAACTCAAATATTCTTGTTAAAAATTATGAAAATTTTTCAATGTAACGAATCTATTTTTCTTCGATTTCAAAATAACAAATATTTATAAATAGAATTCAAATAAATAGAAATTGTAAGTAATTAAGTATATGAATTACAAATATTGAAAACAAATGCAAGCTTTGTACGACTCTGATCGTACACGATGTGACGTACAAAACGTATCCGCAACATTATCAGAACGACTGGCATTAACGCAGACATGTTAAGGTTCTGCTAATTAATACGTCCTTCCTCTTCATTGAATCTGTTCAAAGATTATTTCAAATTAATTGGACGGCTCGATATTGGAGAAACTCGTGCGGTAGGCGTTTAAAACCGCCTTGCACACATACGAGCTTTTGTCTGCAATCAAATCCACTTCCACGGAATCAATGCCAACTCTTACTTTACAATGGAAAGCTCTCGATTCGATAGGCGGCTACTTCAATCAATTAGAAGCGTTAAAGAGCCCAGACGTTCTTTATATTAAAATTATTAACACGACACGTGTATCGTTATCCGTTATGAAGGATCAGGTCTATCGCGTGTAAACGCCAAGTTAATTAACCACTTCTTTCATTTGACAACCGAGTCGTGTATCGAAAGTTAATTGGACCGGTCGCGGGTGTAGGGCTGTAAAAATATTTATTGTTAATTAATTTGAGATCTCCTTTTATACGCCAAGCTCGACCGCTCTGTGAAAATAGTAATTTTTATGGGATTTATTTCGTTTCACTTAGCGTTCAATTCCTTCGGTTTAATCTGCACATTTTAGAATTAATTTTAGCAGTGTTATTTTTATATTTTATATAAATGCACATACACAGGGACACGATAGAAATAATATCTATCTTTTTATTTAGGTATCACGTGATTTATTATATTTTTCAATAATATTTGCAAATTATTTTAGCAAATTTCAAACTATTTAATTGACACTAATAATTATTTAATATCGAAGGTAGTGTTCGAGCAAAGTTGAATTTTTTCACTTAAACTCAATCGAAACTTAGTAGAAGAAACACTCGGATAATTAAAAGAAACACGATTCCGAGTAAAATTCATACAATATATCGCTGAGAACGTAACAACGAGCTCCAATTACGAGCACAAGCGAACCATATGCGTTTCTACGTCCACAAATTTATCTTCGTTCTATTTTAGTATGAAACAGCTATTACACAGCGTGCTAGTATTAACCTCCATTAACTAATAAAATCACTGCCCCGGTCAAAATTGATATTTATTCTCGTTTCTGTTGTAATCGTGCAAATAATTACGCGTACGCGTAAAGAGATGCCGCGTGTACCCGGCAAATTGCTCGGGATCAATACGCGTTAATTCCAAATCGACAAGAAGCTTCGTGACTAATCTTCGCGGTGGATATATCCCGAAATTATATACTGCTGTTGGTCGTATAATAACGCGTAATGAAAATGCAACAGCAGGATCGGGCGCAGTTACTCGTTGTGAATGCAGCCAGCGTGCTCGATGCAGTTGATTTTCGATTCGATGCAGGGGGCCATCGACGTCATGGCGCCCAGGAATATATGGAAAAAATGTCATAATTATTATTCGCGATATACCTCTATTTTACATTAATTTACATTTACATTATATATCGTCCTCGATGTACACCAATTTTTTGTTTCGCGGATCGTGCATTTGTTCGTGTTTTAATTGTTGTTTAATTGGAAGAATAATTGAATTCTCTGTAGCTCGAAGATAGAATCGTGCGGTTTTTTTTTCGAATTTTATTGAGTTATTTGGATTTGTCGCGAAGAATTGATGGAGAGATAGACAGCATTTTCAGAGTTGACTATTTGAAGAGTTACATTACCTGCATTTAAACTAAGCGACTCTTAAACTGCTTGGGTTTGAGTGACTTGAATTTAAATGCTACAACTTTTTCAGAGACGCTAACGCATATGTGTACATATATAATTTCTTACGAAAAGAAATTAATACAACAAATTGATTCGATAATTAAAACTGACTATATTTTACACAGTTGTTATTTTATTTAGCAAATATTAGCAATGATATTCGAATTTAAAGATATTAAACATACACACGCGTGTTAGTGTTCCTGAACAAGTTACTTAATTCGTGAACGAAGTTTTATTGATAAAAACTCGAAAGTCTAGTTCACACTTCCTACCTGAATTATTAAATTTCATTTTCTTACAAAATTAAGCTCTTTATGAATAAATATTTTTATTCGCATATTTCTTCTTTACTTTTATACGTAAAATCGGCATTTACCACCTGTTCTTCCATATTTCAAGTATCCTTTGCAGTAGTTTCACTCATATAATTCATAGCAATAACAGTATATTCCAAAACTGACGTTTACGCGAGCTTTTAATGGTCCCAGTGTCTTCGGTTAATATTTAAAGTTCGCGGCTCGAAACGGCAAGTATCAGACATAATTTACAAACTTCACAAATTATCAGAATCGCGAGACGGATACTAAACTGGGTTAAGGTTCACCGCTCGAACCAAGTTAATACAAAATTAAATCGCCAGCCCTTTGTTCGTCTGGACGTAAAAAAAAAAAAAAAGTTGAACGAACATTCGTTGGAAAAAGGCGACCGCGATTCCATTGTGGCTGGAAGTTCAACTTTTAATTACCGACCGTTCATTTCTCAGACGATGCTGGAATAAAACCGTTCGAACGTTTGCCACGGATAAAAGGGTGCACGTGGTAAAAAAGCAGACTGATAATTGTTTAAAGAGATGTTAAACAGCGAGTGAAAAAAAGAACCAGTAGAAGGCAAGACTGCTGGCAGCAAAATTGAGATTACACGTTCGTCGTGTTCGTTTTTGTTAACAGAAGTTTCAAGCTAACTTTCCAATAAGTATTTCAGGGGTTTCAAATGGCTTCTTTTTGTTGGAGATTCACGAGACAAGTCAATAACAAATTGCGTACGGTATGTTTGTGCCTTTTACAGACGCGGGAACATCGATTGATTCGACGTGCAACTGACGTCCCTTTGTTCCCCGCATTTTTTGTTTAAACATCGAGAAAACTTCCGATCGAGATAACATTTTCATTAGGATTCGATGTACAATGGACGGAACGTTTTTTAGACGGACTCGTGCACGTTGCTGTTTGATGGAATGTCTGAGAGAGAATTGTTTCCTTTGCCGCCATACAGTGATATGAACGAACGAAGATAGTTCTATTTAAATAACAGAATGATAACAGATTCTATCAAGATCCTTGAATGGTTTCATTCTGTTTGCAATCAATTTTAATTACAACGACGGTCTTTTCATTTATTATATAGAGACATTCATGTTCCAAACATGTTTGAGAATTATTTTTACACACATTAATCTTTGCAACTGCGAGAACCAATTTTGAATTCTCAGTGAACAATTCAATGCGAAATAAAATTAAACAAAAATCGTGGAATCATCTACGAAAGCTTAAGAAACAAAAGCAGTATCGACAGCAGAGAATTGATTTGTTCAAAAATGTTTGTTCTCAACAGGAAACGATTTCCTCGACGACCCAATTTTTTCAAACGACTCGTTATACCTTATACCGATTTCGATTCGTCCGTAGAGTTGCTCAACTACCTAAACACCGTAGACCAAGACTAATTCGCATAATCAACGTCCTGTTGTAGAAATGCACGCGAGACCTCTCGACTATCGAGGAAACCGACCACGCGATTATTATCCTTAATCGCGCAAGTTGAAAAGTTACGATTATTCGTCGAATTTCCACAATTCCGTTTCGAAGACCACGGGGAACACTAGTCCACGGTTCAATAACGTGCACGGCCGCGTTATTTGTGTCACTATTATTAGAACGGTATGTGGACATTGCACTTGGACCAACCGTAACAGTGCCAGCCATGTTGATTCGGCTTTGTTCACGTCTAACGAACAAGGTCTGGACGGCTTTATTCCTCTATAGAAATTTAACGCTTGCGTATTAACTCAGCCCAGCCGCAATACTGCGACGGAATGACTTAACGCGATAAACATCGCCTCGGTTTCGTTGTTTTCCCGGCCCAGTCTTCGGATCGGATCGAATGTGGCGCCGTCATTTGGAGAACGGAAGCCTCGCATGTTTATTTTACGAAATTAGATTTAGCTGGTTGTCTTATTGGCGAGGATGTCGCGTTGCCAGAGACGATCTGAATAACATCGCGATATCAATTGTTTTCGACTGTCGTTGCAAACTGGAACGAATGAACGTAACTGTCAGCCATGTTGTTTTGAGTATCGAGATCGTCTGGAAGTTTATTATCCTGTTCTTTTGCAGAGCTGATAAATCTTGAAGAATTGCTTGTGAGTAATAGCTAGTGGAGATATAAAATAAGGAATGGCATGAACAGAGAGATAAAGAATTAGAAACAGGAAGCAGAAGTGGAGAATCGTGGTACCAGTTATGTAGTTGTACAATCTTGTAATATTTCAAGAAATCTTTCATATTTCTCAATTCTATTTTGATGAACGTTTAATCTATAATTTATCCCGTAATTTAAAGTCTAAAATTCTATGTACACGCAAAAATTTTCTTTCTAAGCGTTACTTTCTCAAAAGAAGGGGATGAGGCAACACATTTCTCCAAGTACTTTGAAGTGGCTCGTTATTGCAGTAATTTTCAGAATAATTTCTCTGCTCCATAGTGAAAGTTACGATTAGATTACTATAGTTAGATATCTAATTTCTCTGAAGTGCAGCATAGTACCCATTTCGTCATTTATGAATTCTATGCAGTTTCGACGTCTTAACTGGAGGTCTTCGCCGGATCCGGCAGATTTACAAGGCTCACCCTTAAACGGGCGATGCGCCGTTGGATCCGTAATACCTAAGACAAGGTTTCCTATCTGTTCTAGCCGGTGTTAGGCGTATCCGATACCGGTATTACGCATATTACACATGTCGCCACTATTCAGGAACCATGGCGACGCGACGACGTCGCTGCTGGTTAAGGGTGATAGTAATTGTGGCGAATATTACGGCCACGTCTATATTAACCCCTGCACCACTTCTGTCTTCTGATAAAATACGGAAAGATTATAATTACTATATGTGTAAAGCAAATACAAAATTTGAAAGCATTGGTATTTTTTCTACGTCCACCCTGGTTATTAGATAGTGGTAGAATCTTTGTTTCGTAAATGAACGAAATTAGATAAATTTTGTAATATTTCACACGCATCGCGAAAGAAATATTTATAGTCGATAATCGCAAAAGATTGTCAGTCGTTTGAAGAAATTGAATGGCACAAATGAATCGCACCCTAGTTATTAGAAAGTGGTGGAATTTTTGTTTCATAAATTGAGGAAATTAGGTAAATTTTTTAATGTTTCGCACGCATCGTGGAAGAAATACTTCTAGTCGATAATCACGAAAGATTGTCAGTCGTTTGAAGAAACTGAATGGCACAAATGAATCGCACCCTAATTATTAGATAGTGGTAGAATATTTGTTTCGTAAATTAACGAAATTAGGTAAATTTTTTAATGTTTCACATGCATCACAGAAAAAATATTTATAATCGATAATCGCGAAAAATTGTTAGTCCTTTGAAGGAATTGGATGGGAAAAATGAATCGCAAGTAGTTAACGGGTTTATTATTCCGTACTACCTCGCGACGAGATACTTCATGCAAGATGAGAGGATGAAGTTTCGAAATTTTCTAATAGGATTTAGGATTCTCGTGAATTGAACGCGAGCTACTGAAACTGTGCCGTAAGAAGGTTAATATGAAAACGATATGGTTACAGACTTTTAGACTTTGGTAAACGAACTTTCATTGTAAATAAAACGTAAATCGTAGCGTGGTACGTTGCTACGCAAATATTTGCGCAAAAGTGAACAAAAATTGGAAGAGAAGCTTGTTGTGTTATACAGGGGAGTCTACTGTACTTTATTTTCATAGTGTACTTTCCGGATAAGTGAAAAATCGATGCGAGAACTGTATGAAGTGTGTGCATATGGAAGATGTGCGAAAATTAATTTGTTAAATAGTTTTTCGATATTCTTATCCTCAATATATGCCTTAAAAATGAACAATTTTCAAAAAGAGTCATCATCTTTCAAGATCAAGGGCACGCTGAGGGCGTACTGGAAGGGTTGGTGCTCATTTCCACTAGATTTTCAACTATTAATATTAAATATACAAATATTAAAAATTAAAGAACTCTAACCAATTAGAGTGTAGACCAAAAAATCATATCTTCACAAAAGAACATCCAAAAGCATTATTATCATATACACATCGCAAAATAAGCGCGAATGAAAATAAAATATAATCTCGAGTTCTTTAAATGTTGTTGACTGTCAACTGTTCGTCGAATAATTGAAACGGTGAATTTTACGCGCGAGTCTTCAAATAAGACGATTAAAATGTATTAAAGCGTGTAAATTGGAAATTCGGTGACAGGACGAGCAACATCAGGTTGGCAATAATCATGACACATTTTGTCCGGAATATATAGACTCCTTATGGTATTATCGTTGGTGCGTATATGCCGTGCAGACGTCATAAATAGTCATTATTCAAGGTACGTATTCATACGTCGAGCTCATTGCTTGTTCTAATGAACGAGAGTGCCGACATGCGCCGCGTGAGATTTTGAGGATTCACCGAAATCGTATTAGAATGATAAATCTCCACCCCGCCCTGGCGCGCTCTAATAAAACGTTCGCTGGAGATATTAATAACGCGTTACACTTTCAAGAGCAAGCTCTTTAATTAAAGGTAATTGTACTTGTTATTAGGTTGCGGACGTTTTGGCAAAATTACGCTCTTCTAACGTGAATTTATTCCACCCTCTGACTATTACAATGAGCATCGTTTCGTTTTGGATATTTGATGCATTTTTATGCATTTCTTTTTCTATTCATTAGTATCATTGAAGAATCTAAAGTTAATTTTTGAAAATCGAATTGGAGTGCGTGAAAAGAAAAATGACATTCTGAAAGATATTAAAAATATTGTAGCTTTATGATAGTAAATTGCTTCAATATAAATAAATTATTTTGAAAAATTAGTTCGTGAATTTTTATGCATTTATGGAAAATTTATGGACGAAATCAGAAAACTTGGAGGATGGAACATATATTTGTGAAACTTTCACCCTTTAATTATTGGTTCATCGTTAGTTATTGGTTTACAAAATACATTCTTCCTCCTATCAATTCTATTTACTTTTAATAATTATTACGACTTAGTCGTAAGCGTAGAGCTTCGATAAAATAATCGATAAACAGTGAGAGTACGCGCAAGTAATTCGATAAATGAGATAGAACCGCGATATTTCACATGGAACGCAACGCGCGGGAGAGCGTCCATAAAATAGAAGGGGGTGGGTGTATAGCATCGAAGAATCGCAAATACTTTAATAAACCAAAGGATCCAGCTATTTTAAAGTGGACTTCGTGTTCACTGAAAATGCGCGATCACCTCCCGGAAACGGATACGCTCGTTGCGGGGCCATTCTGCATTCTGACGTGGCATATACGTGAACAAAATATGCTTCCGCTTTTTCTAACTGTAACACGTTTCCTGTGGATATATTTTCACCGTGAATTCGAAGCGTAACGTTACGTCTGGACAAATCTTTATTAGCTCGCGCGAAAAATCGCCGTTCTTACACGTGGTTGAAACAAACAAGCAAGTATAACTTACACCCTATTCTCGCGAGTACAACGATCAATCAAATAAAACTTATGTTCACTATTTACCATTCATCGATGAGAATCATTCAACTGCGTTCAACGAAACAATCTTCACACTTCTCTCGTTTCCAATCCCTTTTCCATTCAACTTCTTCTGTCATTTCCTAACGTTTAGTTTAACGTTGGTGTGTTTGAAAAATTAACTTTAATAAAGAATGATCCTCAACGACTTGTATTTCTTATAAGTTACATTTTGGTAACTGTTGGGGAGTGCAGTAATTAATGACACTTTCGACAAGGTTTTGGTACATGTGTCGTATTTTTTTTACTAACTCTTCTATCGATGACGAGATCTTATGAAGATTCGCTGGTGGGTATATTCTTTAGCTAGGACATGCGGATTCGTCAGTGGACATTCTACGAAATTTGATGAGGGAAGCGGCTGTCGAAGATTATTGGTTAATGCAAATTCTGATAAGGTAACCGCCCCAAACCATGGGTCACCCGCAGATATCGAGACTTACCCTCGGGTGATGTACCCTTGGATTCCGCGTGTCTTAATCTTGACCGTAGCAAGCAATAAACGCAAAAAGCGCCTCGACCTGCTCAAGTAAACGACGAAGACCTTTAGTAGGTATGTGTAGTAAAGAATAATTAACTCGATTTGGAAAGTAGTAGCTTTTTGAATATTATTCCTGCTCTAGACAGCTGCTTGCCAAATGTGGCTATATTTGAATAATCGCCAAAGGACAGATCGACAGTTGCTGTTTTATGAATTAGCGGACCTGGCTGAATCTCTCTTTTTAGGCTATGTTTCAACAAATAAAATTTAATGGGTCTTAACATCTTCCGTGCGTCCGCAAGAACTTATCAACCCCCGCGTCTCGCGTCGAATTCCGCTCTCCTCGAGATACAAAAGCTCGAAGACCCGTTTCGTTATCGCGAACCTCGTCAGGTGAACGCAGGAGAAGCTGGGCGATTTAACGCGCTCGTAACCGGATTCGTTATAAAATTAGCAATTTTCGGGCGGGCGTGCAGTAAAAAAGATGGATGCGAGTTGTTGCCACGTGGTGGACGGTAAATCCGCGTCTATGAAATATGGATAACCAATCTCGCGCCCGGCGAAAGGTGCTCGCTTGTTAGATTTTATACTTTGCTGTCACCGGTTACGACGTATGGATGTACCACGTACGTATAGCCCACGTGCAGACGTGCGTACTCTGTTGCACGTTGATCGCATTGACCACGAGCGGCCTGCAGCCACCGTGGAATTCCTTTCGACACGAGATGAAACGAGATTCCGAGATGATAAGCCTAGCTCGAGTCGGACGAGTCGTTTCAAAGCGAATTAGTTCAAGTTAAGGTAAATGAAATTTTTCCGTTCATTCTTGCAAATAAATGTTAAGCGATGCGAACTCCAGGGACTAACAAACCTAATACTTGCTTTACTTTAAAAAATATTCGTATTAAAAAAGAAACAAATTCTATATTATGCAAATCAACGATTTCTCCTTAAAACTGTTCGTAATTCAAGATCTCCGAATGAATGTTTTCTGGCTATCGAGATTGGACAAGGAGCACGACAAGTGTTCCTGACACGAGCACTTGACGCAGATTTCCATTAATCCTCGTAGATAAAAAGGATTCACCGTGCTTGCGCACAGTCGCGACACGAATTCCTCGCTCTTCATCCACGAGGATCACCCATCCCTCCCTTAATATCAGTGCAAACACCAAATAACCATCAAACAAAATTACGATCCATAGTTCGCGCAGCATAATCTCGGAACATAAAATTGCACTCAACTCGAGCCGCCTATCAGAGAGTCGAATGATCGTTGGACGGTAGTCGACGACGCTGGGAACGAATTATTTTTAAGGAAATATATAATTCGTTAAGCAAGAGGCCACGGCTGCTCTTTGTTAACCGTGCACGCCCACGTTCGTAAAATATAGGCTTCCGCGGAAAAGGAACGTTTGATAAAGATATTTATAAGCGTGGCCCGCAATCGTATATTCCGTCTCGCTTTCAAGCTCCACGTTACACACGTCCAGAATATATCTTCTATTTTTTTTTTTTTTTCTTTGGTCTCTCCTATCTCTTTCTCCGGTTTTACGCGTTCTTCCACACCGAGGGAGCAAGGTAAATCTCTCGGAGCACAAACAATAATATAAAGTGTCCCGGAAGTATTAGCGGAAGTTTTAGTCGTCGCGTGAAGGGAGCAATAGCTTCAAACCCGTCGTCTCGCGATTTTTTCAAATTTTTCGCCTTAGATGTGCGATCGTTGATAAATGCATTCGCTTTTGTCGTTGTTCCTAGCTAGTTATCAGTGGAGAGATACTGTGTACTATTTAGAAAAATGATAACAACTAATTTGTTATTTTTCATCATTGAAAAAGAGAGGGCAGTGTTTTATGTCCACGAGAATTTTAGGGAGTTATATTTTGTAGTGAATTATTGCTGGATGTCATTTAAATTTTATATGAATGCAGCTCTGTTGTAATCGAATCTATACATTTTATATATAATAACAATTTTTTTATGTTACAATTGTATGCATTAAAAAAAAGTATGAATTGATAGATTGTAAAATAAATTTCAAACCATTACCAGAATCAAGCAATATTCAGTGAAATGTAAAAGCTTCAATAAATACACTGCCTTTAAATTCTCCTCATAAATCGTAAATAGTTTCGAGTAACCAAATTATTATCTCTAAATAAAATATAAGATATCTCGAAATCAGTCGAAGCACTAATTATTATTTTCCAAGACTCGTCTGTAATTTTTTGTAAATTTTATTAGCTCACAACGAAGAGATAGAAATAAAGTCTCGATAACACTGAGAGGGTAATTTAGACATGGTTAACAGCTGATTAGAAACCAGTCGACATTCTGCTTAATACTGTTGTAATATTAATATAATCGTGACATGTCAGACATTCGGATCACTCGGTATCTATCATTTATTTCCAACTCCATGAAACTTTCTTGTCAGGAAAAATTCAATTGATTTTCACTGACGCTACTGTGGTAGCCGTGGAACTGTTTTA
Organism: Xylocopa sonorina; assembly: GCF_050948175.1. Lineage (NCBI taxonomy): Eukaryota > Metazoa > Arthropoda > Insecta > Hymenoptera > Apidae > Xylocopa > Xylocopa sonorina. Next base: position 3,911,182 of record NC_135196.1, on the reverse strand, counting down.
TTGATCACTGTATAACAACAATTTCGTTTACCAACGAGAAAGAATAGTGATGAATGATTTCAATCTATCAGCCAGAACTCGAAGATATTAATTAAAATTTGAACAATATTAATTGACAGACTGCTCGATGCCCCTTTCCTTTCTTTCTTTATACAACTAACTTTGCTCTCGTACGTTTAGAAAATTATTAATGCACTCATATTTCTGATACAACACGGAATCTTAAATATTGTTCTAATCTATAGTTCTAAGTGAGACGATAAAAATTACTTTTATTTTTATTTCACAAGTAATTATTAGTTTCGCCCTCTTTTTTGCGAAATCGCCTACCTCGGTATTACGTGTTAACGGCGTGGTCGACGGTTACCTCAGACAGCGTTCGAACTTTGCTGACTTTGCACTCTGTGTGCCAACTAATAAAAGCTTGCTCGATGGACCACCCTAATATTTAAGGAACTTTATGTTCTCCTATGCAAGATATTTTCATTCTAAGTGCTTTATGCTCTACCAAACTAGCCATTGTCGCTCTACTGAAAGGGTGTGTTATGAGGTGATAGACGTGGATAAGACAAGATTATATTTTTTGTATTACTTGCAAAAATTATTCGACAGAATTTAAGCGCAAATGCGGAGAGAAAAAGTGTGGCTTCGTGATCGAAGGTCACTCTTTGGTACCAAGCGTATCATTTAAATAATACACGCTGGAAAAATCCTGCTGGTTTCGAACGAAGATTCTCATAACGATATGATAACAATAAGTAACAAATTGAAAGCGATAAAGTTGTTAAAATGAAAGCAGAAAGAGAAAATAAAACTCCTTGAAACAAGAACAACTACCAGTCAAATGGTATTACAAACTTATTCTTGCTATGCGAACTAAGAAACCCCTTTCTATTACATAAAAAACGATTCTAAAATGAAATACATGGATCTAACAATAACTAATCAATTTCTAATTGCTATACTAATTTATTCTCATAAAACAAATAACACTTCATCCCCTATTTCAAAATACGTCGAATATCGAAACGTATGCGCAGAACAAATGGAGAAAAACATTATTTCTATTCTCGTAGAAGTACTCGATGTCCAATCGAGAGCGCTGGCACGATCTTAGCAAGTAGTATCGCAATAGCGCCAGCGAGACGTTCTTTTCAGCGGTTGGCGAACGGTTCGAGCGTTAATTCCCGGGGAGAAAGTGAGCCGCGGTCTCGGTCGCAGCCATGATTAGATTCGAGGTTCGATGAGGCGACCGTTCCGGTAAATAAGCTTCTGCGGTCCGTTGGATTTCACGGTGGATTCGCGTTTGCGAAACGCAGCCGTTCGTTCCGGCGCGATGCCCGTTGCGAACCTACGATCGAGCCATCCGCGTCAATTCCCTCGATTCCTCCTCGAGCGGATGTTCGCGCGGCGAAGAAGAAGGGCGTTTCCACTGCGAGCGCGTGCAAACAAACGTTTGAGGGCGCTGCGATTTCTCTGTATGGACATTGATAGTGTTTTATTGCTTTGTTTTTTAGTATTCTTCGAATCGAGGTAATAGAAAACCTTTTTTGTTCATCCTTTTAAATTGTGGAGTGAAAGTTGGCGATGGTATACTCGAAGGTTAGATAGATGCGAGATTTTAGTTTGTTGCGGTCGTTTTTTGTTTTACGCGCTTAGATCTAATTTTAAAATGAAGTAATTGTATCTCTGTAATGCATCGCGATCTCTAATAATTCATAGTATATACAAATGTATCTCAACTATAAATTAAACGAGATATTTTCAGTTCATCGAGTTCTAGTTTCGTAAGTATTTTCGTTTGCAGTAAAAATGTAACGTTTATCAGTGTTCAGCGGAGAGGAAACGCGCGGGTCCGTATCATTAAATCTGAAAACGTCTCGTGGAAACGTCCAAGTCCCCCGACGCGGGCAGGATTGCCAAGAACGCGGGACGCATCGGCGATCAATCGGATCGTAAATTTGCACGTTCGCCCCTGCGGGCACGTGACGTGCGTAATCTAATAGTTATCGGATGACTCGATTATTGGTTACATCGGTCGAACGATTGTTGCTCCGGGCTTTGTAAAATCCCTCTGTGTTTTGTTTCGGTACGCGCGCGGAATGCGGCCAATGCGAAACTAGCCAGCGCTTATTCGGGCCCGTTTCTCGTTTGATCGTCGGCCGTTTGCAAATCGGGTTTCGATTTGCATTGTTTGCGATGCAACCTTTCATTTAATACAGTTCCGTGCCCAACCGCGTCCCTGCATTTCGTTTATACAAATGCGCGTCTCGTCCGCGTACAATTTCACCGTTCGATACGCGTAACGGATAATTGCCGCTATTTTCAATTGCCCTGGAACCACTATTTTATAGCAATTTTTTGGGATCGTTTGCGTCGGCTGGACAACTGATTTATAGTGCCCAGCAAATGGAATAATGATCGAAATAAATGCGGATTGATAGATAGCGGAATTCTGAATGGCGGAATTTGTTTTTCGTTTAAGTGAAAAAGATGCATAGATGTTTCCGTGCTCATAAATACTTGTCCTGCGCGGGTAAATCAAGCACTTTTTAATCTGTCCAATTAAAGCACAATTTTATATTTACGACTTTGAACTCTAAAAGTGTGTATCGCAATATTTTTGTTGAAAAACGGAATTTTGCTTCGCTACAAAATTGCTTTTACTATCCTTCGCAAAAAATTGGAAATTAATTTTTATACAATCCCGTTTAAACGTGTTTTTAAAAATTTATCACGAAAGTGCACTTTTTGTATAAGAACGTCACGCGAAACATGATATTTCAGTTCAAATGCACGTTATAAATTATTTATGTTTCTAAATAATTTTGAATTTAAAAAAGCAATCGCGAGCTCGCAATTTTAATGTTCTAGCTATTTTTTAAATTGTTAAAGAATATGGTAGTGTGTGAATATCTATTAATTAAAGACAACTACAGGAAATTACGAATAAAAGGATAATTTTAATTAATAAATAAGAATATTTTAGTTAATATTTTATTTTTAAAATTTCGAAGTAAAAAACAGAGGGATTAGAATTGGTATTCTTTCTATACATAAACAAAAGAATAAGTACTTAAACATGCTCGTGAAGATCGTAATTCGCTGAAATCGAATTTACCCCAGCATCCTACAATACAGAAGGCTTAATATGAAAAATTGAAATTGATATCAAAGCAGAAATCAAACCGCATTCATTCACGGGACGCGCTAAACTCGACATTATCATCGAGAATCGAATGAAATATCTGACCAAATCCAAATCTAACGCACACCTGTACCGGCGTCCTCTCGCCATGCGCGGTTTAATAATTGAACGTGGCGCTGTTTACCACGCTAAAATCCACTCCTAGCATATGCCTTCCGCTTCCCTAATTAACAATCAATCAAAGTATTTCCCGAAATCCCAAACGAGCGTGATCGGTCGCGTGTAGTCCTGATTTATGACGCGGGAAAACGGCTGACAAATATTTCCCCCGTGTTATATTACAATGTGGCCGGGACCTACTTTATCGAGCGGTACACCGGCCACTTTCCATTCGCGTATCGCTGTTTATACATCGAACGCATCGATCTTGTTTGCAGTTAAAATTTTAGTCCGTTTCGAAACGATAATACGAGGGGCTCGTCGATCATTCACCGATATATCACGTCGTTCGCTGGCTCCATGAGAATTATCCCGATGGGGCGAGAGGACTTTTTAATACAGACGAGCCATGCTTGACCATTTTGTAATCGTTCATCGTTGGGTTCTATCTTTAAATTGTCTAATGTTCGACACTGCATTTATTTATAATTAAAATTCTATTTTTGTGACTGTCTGCCAAGATTACTTATTGATTCTGTAACAGGTTAAACGATTATTAAGGGTTGATGATCATTTTATGTTCAACATTGAATTTTTATTATTTCTGTGTAGAAGTATTTTCATGTTTCTGTATTAAATGGTGTTTCTACACTATCTTACATTTTTGAGAAATTTTTGAATGCACTGGTTCAGTGAAAATGTTTGAAACTGTATATTCTTTTTCTTCTCTTCTCGCAATACGTATTATTGATTGGTATACGATTTACTGCGATCTGTTGTTGAATGGAGCACGATTTAATTCTATATTTTTTATTTCTATAAAAAAGGTAATTGTAATATATAATAGATGATAATTGCAGTTAGAATTAAATATAATTGTAAGTAACGCATTATATTTTACATTCCGTCTTTTCTCTCTTTTGTATTGGATTGATATGCATCTATACAGGCGATGCACGTTGTCCATAGTTCTCTCAGTTCACGAGGACGCTGATCAAATATTTGCAAGGTACAGAACAATTCGATATCGAATCGTCCTACAATTCGAACAATGATACTCGAATATAGACGTGAATTGGTAGATCTCATTTCTTTCCACGGCAGTTTTGTAAATAGCCTAGAATTTACTTTTTGTACGATTTATCTTTGGCCGAGTTTAATATTGGTATCGGTTGCGGTCAAAAGATTCATCTTTTTCCCTTTGTTGCACGAAGAGAAATTGAACGATCCTGAATGGATCCTGAAAAAGTAGTCGTAGCATTTGATTTACAATTACGCTTCAGTGGATAACATTCATTTTTCACCAATTTCTATTAGATTTATTTTTTCATGTCATCTGTCATGGAATGTATTCAAGTATTTACGATATGTATAATAATAATTAAAAAATTTTTATTTTCTAAGATATCAAGAAAAATTAAAAGGTTACAATAATTAAAAACTGTATGAAATTATATTGCATTATTTACTCGTAATATGTTACAGTATCGTTTTCATATAATGTGTAATGCGTTTGTAATTATTTTTCTTATTTCATTTAATTATTATATAAAGTATTCCATTGTCTTACTTACTTGTAATTAGTGGCTACAACTTAATATCGTGGCAGTTGTTAACATAATGTCCGTTATGTGAACTAATTGCCAATTACATGCGCATAGTCGCCTAATTAACAAAGGAAGTGTATTACTTCTTAATTGTACGAACTACAATTTCTAAAAATTAATATAGAGGCATTATTAGTTCTTTGAAATTATATGAAAGTAATTAACACAGTTTCTGATAATATTAGTAATTAAAAATGATTTATGATACCTGTTAGAAGCATTTTGAGATAGCCATAAATAGAGAGTGTACAATGCAAAATGAGAAACTTATATACCTATGGTACTTTGATTTTAAAGTAATTTTTCTGTTTTAGTATTTCGCACGTGCAGTTTTATATCTTATATAAAATAATTTATTAGAATTAAGTATTAAAAACAGAGGAATCATTAATTATAATTTAGTTATTAATTTCAGTAGATATTATTGAGCTACCATCACTATTTCTTATTACATTTATGAAGAAATTTTCACATTCTTTCTAATGGAATAAAAGCATGGAATTTTTTAATAAAATTCCCGTAAAAAGAATGCATTCTCTGGAACTTCTTTATTAATTTCATTAATTTTTGTTCCAAGAAAATTCTACGATAACAGACTACTATAAAATTTTTAATAAAACATGAGAACTAAACTAAACACCCCTGAAGGCAAACGATTATTTCTTGCATTTTTTGTCGGAAGAAATTGCTTTAAATAAAAATTCCATTTCGCAATCTCGAGGGTGCGAATAAATTTAATAATAATTCTATTTGAAATTCTTCGGTTACATTCTAAAATATCTTCCGTTACTGCAACAAAATGGCGTCGATATTGATAAAACGATTCAAAACTCTCGAACTATTGGACAATTTGTTTTCCTGACAATGAAAAAAATCGTTTCAACAGATTTTTAATTACTTTTCGGTTACAGTGTTTCAGAACTAGGTTGCAAATATTTGCAGTGAAATTTCAAATGGATTTAGTAGAAATATTGCTGATAGAAAATTATTGATTTCCATGTTGGAATTCGTAATAATGGATTAATCAATTACATTGGTAGATCAATTTATTAATCTGGAATTTAATTACATATACGATATTCATAAACCAATATAGGACGTAAATATTTTATTAATAGCTAACAACAATATTGCATATCTGCGATAGGGTTACTCAATCAACAGAATACATTGTTTATTATCAGTAATTTCAATCATAATGATTTCTAACTCTACGAATATACTTTTTTATATGCTTCGTTTAACCCAAAGAATTCATTTTTGCGTTAAACGCTAATTACACATGGCGACTAACTTTTCTATGTTCGCTATAATGGCGAACAATTATATGGAAGAACAATTTTCTACATATATTCTCATTTAATCACTCAGTTGTTACATAAGAACATTTTGACCTGACTTTACTAATACAGTTCAATGCACAGTTCTGCTTGTAGCTACTTTTACTAGTAACTTCACTATGTATAAATACGGTAGCATGAAACGCTCTTTTTTGTTTTCATAATATCAAAGTGAACTATAACCGTTGCATCGTTGCGTATCAAAATGCATCGCACTCGTATCACTCGACGATACGCAACTTATTATTCAATACTTCCACAGATAGTTATACTATTCAAGACATCTAAAGGTATTCATTGACGTATAATCGAACCACGATGTCGCAGTTACTTTAACTTACTTCCCACAAAACGACAACAATATAATTTCTCAGACAAATAACACGACCTTTACACGAACTTTCCCACCACTCGAAGATCGTATCCCCCCAGCAGCGTTACTAAAAATCCACGATATCCGCAGGAACTTCCGGTGGAACGCGAGGAACGCGCAAGCAACGCGCGCGCTCGAGTCATCACTCATAGCCACTTCTACATTGTTCCGATAATCGCAGCTTACACCCGAGCAGCGCACGCCACAACTGTTACCCGGGCACGATCAACCGGATCGATTGCCTCTGGATGGCGTTTCCCTTCGACTCCTCTTTTTTTCTTTTCTTCCAGTCCGCGACGCCGATTAAAACGCACCCCGCAACGCGAGCCCCGTCGTTCCGCGTACACGGTTGAATATTTATGATTCCGTTAACGTGTTCGCGCGGTACATGATTTACGAGGGCCCATTGTTCCCGTCGTTCGTCAACGCGCGCGATAACCAGCCGAAGAACCGAGCGGACGAGATCTTCCGGCGCGCGCGGGACCACTTCGCTCGAGCAACTTCATCGACGGGGATGGGGGTTGTAACGTCGCGTTTAGTCGCGCATCGATGCACAGAAATCGATGTTCGCCACGGGCAAATGCGTCGCGGTTCGCGTCGCGATAGCTTAGCGGACGACGTGACGGCGGAAGTTGAAAAACAACGAGAGGGTAGCAGCGTTTAAAGGGGCAACAGGACGAGGACAGGGTAGCGCCAGCTCGCGACGCGATGTTTGATGCATGGAGGGATACATTTTATCGGGGTAACCGCGGTTCGAGGGATTGGAAGCGCGGATTTATTGGGACGATATAAATGGAGCGCTGTGTTTCTTACGCGGGAGACCTGTGCACCGGAAGTCCTCGGTTGCAGCGACTTGCCTTCGTGCCAGGGTCTCTCGTCACTTTGAATTTTATTCGAAGACGTTTGGTGTGGAGAAGAACACTATGCATCACGCGTGGCTGAAATTTGTTATTATATTCTGTGTTTTTGTATAGATGTGTGGCGACCACCGTAGTCGCCTTTGCACCTCGTGGCGCAGGGCGGAAGAAAATACTTAACCCTCAAAGCGAAGAGACTGGAGACATTAAACATATGCTTGACTCCAAACTTTCTCTTCGTTTGCGAGGGTTAAGAACGTTTTCTGCGAACGTGCCCCCCTCCTTTTCGACACCAAAATGAGGGGGCGAAAAACAGATATAATGCGAGGGAAAGGAGTCCTCAAGAGTTAGTTAGTTAGTAGTTACGTTCCGAGCAGCATAGCGTCGATATCCAGATCTATATAAAGTTTGCTATTTATTACTTGTTAAAATAAATTATTTTGTCAAAGACGTTTGTATATTTATCGAATGTCTATTTGACTTAACATACAGTTTTATAATTAATACGGGAATGATGTCTGGTCATCTGTGGCTGCTCATACGCTCTTCGAGTAACCCGAAAGATCGTTAAAAATAAAAAAGGATCGCCTCGCTTCCGGTTGTGCCAGAACCCCGGAAGCGGCCCGTATAATACGCGCGTCCCGTGATCGAAGCACGATCTAACGCTTTACTATATTTCAGCCCGCTTCCGACGTACGGGATAGAGGGATAAAAAGGAGGCAAAAGCCAGAGGAAGCACCGGTTACGACGTTATAAAACGTTGCTTGGTCCCCGTTGGTCTCCTATTTACGACGTCTGTCGCGAGTAAGAGATACTGTCGGCCTCAGCATAGGGGGCGCTCGACGCTTTCACCCTTGGACTCGGCCCCAGCTCGATCGAATGCGATCCGTGCCGATAATTCCGATTAATTTTCCAGGCAAAATGCTTCGAATCAGCCGTAGCTGCCAGCTGGACTTGCTGATCCGAACGGGGAAGAGTATACGCGATACAGATTTCGTTTCTGCCTCCGCAGACCCAGAAAGTCTCTTCTTATTTGCTCGATGTCAACTCTCGAGATATCGACGTGCCCACTCGCGTTGAGATATCGTCTTTTTTTGCGGGGATTAAGCAGTCTGCTTTTAAGTACAGACGAAGCGGTTAACCTTGCACGGGGGATTCTTTTTGGGTCTGGTTTACTTCAGTTTTTTTTCAGACGTACGCATCGATGTTCTTGGCGATGGAGAGTGACAATTAATTAAAGGGATTCGAGTTGATTTATGGAGTCGAGCGTCGGTTTCATTGAATATCTAACAATCTCTGATTAATTAAAGGATGGAAATTTATTGGTTGAATTGTGCGGCGTTGATTAATGCTCTTCTTGTAGAGGACTAAGTAAAATCTAATAATACGGACCAACTGATGCTGTTATTGAATTTTCTGCAATTTTTGTATATGGAGTTTACTTATAAATCAGCGAGTGATTAAAACATTTTTCGTGAGTTATTTTATACCTTTAAGTCATTTCATTATTTTTTATATTCATATAAGTATCACACTAAATGCAAACTTGATTTAAACTTTACTCAAAATGATTAAATATTGCATCCTGTTATCACACACATCCACGCTGATTAATTTTTTATCTAATGAATATTGAAACATTAAATTTTTAGGCTCTACATGCAACATTGAGAGACCTCAAACACGTGCTCTATTTCTGAACTAACTTAAATCAGTAGCTCTTAAAAATTGATCGTTCCAATAATAGTATAATTGCGTGGACAACAAATTACAGTACGCGGCATGCAAAAACGAGGTAGAAAGCAGGAGGTTCGCTTTCACGGATTCCTCTTAGAGAAAGTGCCACATCCGACAGGAGCCAGGAGGGACCTCGGGTGTTTCTTGCATCCGAACGTACCGTTGTATTAATCAATTTCCACGATCCCCGAGTTTATACGGCGAATAACAGCTGAATAACCAATCGATAAGTTCGTTTCACCCGAAATGGAAAAGCGAGCCAGAAATTTAAACGGGACGCGTTCATATCGTATCGAGCAACACGGGGGTTGGCGGCGTTCGTTCCGCGGTATCTTTCTCCCCCATTCGTCGCGTTCAATAGCGAAATCAATTTGTCGATTCAAATCTCTTAACAACTATGCCGGGGACCGCTCGAATTTCCGAGCTTCCATTCTTCGCCTCCTCTCTCCGCTCCAATAACGAAGGCAATCGCGCGTCTCGAATGAAATTTCCAAAGTTCCGTGCTTACCTTCGAACGTCACCGTCTGTTATTCGTGGCCCACGCGACTCGATATCGTGAACGAAATGTAATAAAAATTACAATACACGTCGCGTATTGGTTGCAGTATTCTGTTCGTTACGCAAGTGTGACGTGACACCTTCGAGACTGATACCTCTCGATCGATCGATAATCAATGAGACCCCAGTGTTGCGTCGTTAATTTCTTCTCGCTTACTTGCTCGGGTGGAGTATCTCGGACGACTTTTTGCTGGTAGATTTTTGACTAGTTTATTTTAGAAAATGTACACTTATATACAGGTTCAGAGTTCAGCAGTCAGTCAATCCGCGAGCTGCTTGATTCCGAGATGGTGGTGGTCGCTCGGTATTTTTGGGTTTATGATACGACAATAGCTATTGCAGTAAAACATTAAGAGATAAACCAAGTTTTCTAGCAACCTTTTAATACCTTAATCCCGGTTAAGAAGTTAATCAGAAAAAGTAATAAACAGAAATTGGGACTCTTCAAAAATAACTAATTATAAGCGATCGTAGCATAAACTTGGTCTGACTATATGTTTCGAGGACGGAACACCCAGCACCATTAATAATGATACATATATTAAGTAGATTTATTAAAGTAAAAAGAAGAACTCTCCGCTGTTACGCTGCGATCGTCACGTTCGATGAAAAACAATTAAACGTTACTCGACCTCGCAACGACGCAAATACGTTAATCTATAAAAATTCTTACGAATAGTATAGTAATCGACCACCCAAGAAGATCACATATGGCACGTCAATCGAACGTACTCGGTGCCTCGCGTCGAACGTACGCGTCTTCATCGTTTGGACATCGATTCGAATGAAAGCCAGAGATCGTTATTCGGCTCGTCATTCCGTGTTCATTTGTAATTGCGGCGGATAATATTTTTTTCATGGCCCGTCCGAGCGTTTCAACGGCTTGCGACGTGCCTCCGATCGAATCAACGATACATTCAGCCGCGCTTTTGCGTTCATTTGTTTCGTCTATTAGCGGATGGAAAAATATCGATGGACGTATACCACGTTGGGAGTATTGTATTCACCGCGAGATTTTAATTATTCATGTCAGGTTGTAATATCTCGATAGGGACTCCGTATTTGTTGTTATTATATCGTTGACTGGTTCGCGATTATAGCGACATGAATTGAACAAAGAGGCTTGATTTTCATTATTTTGCGCAAAGAGCTGCACAAATTGCATCAGTTTAAAGTGCAATAGGAAGAAATATATATAGAACATGGATGATTTGGAAAATAAATCTAGAAAACGATATTTAACAAATACAAAAATTGTACATAAATTGTTCTACGCGTTTTTGCAAACGAATTCCAAGAATCGCATACTCAATATCCACGTTCTTGACACAGTTTCCACGTCTAGTTTTCTTTTCGTGCGAGAGAACGGTAAGAAGTAATGGTGCCAGGCACGTTCGTTCCTTTTTTCGGGACCAGAAGATGGCAAGAAATAGTGGCGACAAGCGTATCGAAACGCAGCCGGGTATCGTTCGTTTCGTTTCGCGGTTAAATAAAGTTCCAGAACGCACGGAGAACGACTTTTCCCGTGGGCTGGACTGAGATTAGTGTCAGTTCGCGGTCGTTCAATTTTTCTGCTATGCTACTTTCAGGTTTACGTAGAGTTTTAGCCATTTTTGCACGTGCGAACGGTTCCATCGCGTCTGTTAATTACACTAACTCGTAACTATAATAGGTACTTTTGGATCTTTAAAGTATTTTGTACTTTTAAATAGAAACTGTAAACGATAAATTATTTGCTTTTCTTCAGCATTCTTTTGCGAACAGTTCCATCGCGTCTGTTAATACACTAACTCGTAACTATAATAGGTACTTTTGGATCTTTAAAGTATTTTGTATTTTTAGATACAAAGAACAGTAAACGATATGTTATTCACTTTTCTTCTGCATTCTCTTTAGTAATTATTATATAAATACACGCGCTAATAATTTTCACAGTCACTGTATATGTAAACAGCTTGCAATTTTCCATTCTTAAGCAAATCTTTTTCTTTTCCATATAATCTGTATCACAGTATTACCTTGCATACCTAAATACGAGCGATCCATCAGAGTCTGGATATCTAATTATCCACTTCGCGGCTAAAACTACCAAAAATGTTGCAAATGAATGCTGGCGATGTATTTTCAGCAGCGAATCAAGCACGAAGTTAATCTCTTCCAAAGCGAAAATTCTTCTAGATAATCAAGATTGACTGTATATTCGTTTTCATAATAATAAGACCTGGATTCCTGCGTCTGATGATAGATAGATTTCTTCATAGTGGAAAAATGTGACCAAGGTAAAAATAAAAGATCGCGTTTTAAATTATTAACCCGAATACTGGTTATAATTTAATTAATTAATGTATAAGTAATTTAGCGGTACAGCAATGCCAATTAATTAACATTATAAATCAAATATATCCATTCAAAGCGATCTCGATTATACCCGATTATGAATTCACCAAGTAAAGATTATTGAAATAATTAATTACTTGTTGCATAATTGTGTTTTCTGCGAGAGAGGCGAACGCTAAATAATAATAGTCGCGCTGCGTGGTTGCAAATATTTTACTGGTCCGGTTGTATCGCCCGTGTGCAACGTTACCTCGCATTTTTAAATAATTTCCATCGTACGAGGCTGGTTTCCTTCGTCCGATTGTGCCAGCATGCACCAAGAGAAGTAAAAGTGAGAAGAAAACGTTGCGTTCGACACTCGAGTAGCTTTACATGTTACTTCATTATTTTAAACGTTGTGAGAGAAATATGGAATGAAGCCGTTTCGTTTTTCACTCGATATGGCGTGGGAACGAATTGTTGGTGGATTATTACTGTATCGAATATTACGAGAGCCAGTGATATGAAAAAAAAAAAAAGGGAAATGAACGAGGAACGCGTTCTTTTCAGGCAACATTGGAATTAAACTAACTAGTTAATGTTACAATCTGTTATTGTGCAATATCAGAACGAGAAACTTGGTTATTAATGATATATTGCATCAGATTAATGATTCTATAGAGTACAAAAATTCGAACGTTTATATCGAAAAGGTATTCGCCCTAGCGTGTGAAAAACTAAACATTAACATACGTCTTGTTAGAGAATCAGACATAGAAGATTACACCATTCACAGCTGGTGTCGTTTGGCATGAGATATCTGAAACGCTCAATGCAAACACGCACGTCGCCATACATTTTCCATGAAAATTATTTAATAGCACGGTAAATAATATGGAGAATAGGTAGCAACCAGCCAATTTCGCTACACAATTCCGTGGAATTTGCAGCTTTAATCGTTCCATCGCAATCGATGTGAATTAGAACTTCAGTAAAGAAAAAGGTGGGCGAGAAATGAAGGGTAATTTAATGATCAGAAGAAATATTCATACGTGTACGTACATATGTCAAGGAGAAGGAAAAAATCTTTGTATAAACCGCGTGACGACCTATCGTGCGACGATGATACAACCGCGTCACGCTTCTGCATATTTCTCTGTCGTTCGGGGCTGAATTACACCCCGGCTCGGTATCTTTCCTTTTTCTGGAGTAGGTCGCCCAACATGCGATTCAGTCACGCGAGCAGGCATTATATGCGTCAGCCTCCACCTATCGCGTCGGTTAAATGCAAAAATTAAGACGTATTACTTGTAAACAAGATATGCACGATAACGCTGTCACCGAAACGAAAATGATTACGCGATTATCCGTAATGGTGGATGATTTTCGATGTTTCTACGCTCGCGGTCGATAAGGAGGGTCACGTACGTATCGTTCGCGCATCGCAACTCATATCGGACGATAGAAATTAATGCTGTTAGAGACGCAATCTGATTTTTCTAGCAGTGAATACTTTCTATTTGTTGGAATCTCTACTTTTTTTTTATTTCTATTTCATTCGAGAGAGAATTGTATGCATTACAAGTATGAATTATTGTAATGGTTAGCGATTCTTTGTGTGGTTTGAATAGTTACGAACGGTGATGTACATTTTGTTTTTGAATGAAGATTGTTTTATTCATATCTGTGCGTTTGTTGTGCAATGATTGTGCAATGTTACATCTCAAAACTTTCTCTCAATCATAATAGAAGTATTACATTTGAATGCACACACAATTTAAACTGCGAATATCAATATTTTTACTTACAATAGATAATAAATTGCTGATGAAATCAAATTTTATATTCAATCCGAACAATTTTTCCATACAAATTTCTATTATTTCACTTTATTTCAGAAAGTTTATTTAAAACGCGGAGATATTTAGTTATACATTCCCAACCCGTAAATACAGTCTCCCTAAATGCAAACTCGCCGAACGGAGATTAATTAATTCGCTTTTCCACGAACACGCGTGTCACCGCGCAAAACCAGCGGATTAAAAAAAAAAAATGGAGCAGGTTTCCAGCGAACAAAAGAGCGCCAGCAAAGGAACAGCCTTATCTTAGTAATTAGGTAAGAACGGAAAAATTGAGAAAACTCGCAGCTCGCCAGACAGTTCGCGGCGGAAAGTTTCGCGGCGCGTCCTCGCGTCTGAAGCGACCCTTTCCTGGCTTTTCGGTATTTTCCACGCGGGTATTCGTAATTGTTGGCCGCGGATAACTTCGTTACCGCAAAAAAAAAGAGAAAAAAAAGATGATATTTAAATGGTCGACTCTCCGTGTCGGCCGCACGCGGATCGAATAAACTCGAAAAATTCCCGGCAAATAAATTTCCGACGAACGCGCCCCGCGATTTCCACAAACACCACCGGTTCTGTCGGCGTCAACGGTTCCATCGAAGCTCAACTCGCAGGTATCCAGTGGCCACAAAGAGTATTTCCGCGTACTCATATTTTCCAATGAACCGCTTTTTTCCTGCCCGGCTTCTACGTTCCATTTTCACGGTGTCCATTTTTTCTGCAGCCACGCGTGTCTTGTTTTGCGAGCACGTTCAAACGGGAATAAAATTTTACCGATCGAACGAATATACCCGCGAGTATTTTAAGTCTCGTCTGGTCAACTTGAAACCTTTCCATCGACGCTGGCTAATTTCTAACCAGATCTGGCCTTTCAATTTTCAGATCGTTCTATTCCTTTCGTTAGACAAGCCACTTGAAATTAATTGGATCCAGGTAACCTGAAACTACTTTATCGTTAATGTACCTCGAGTTGTTTGACAGGAGATTAACACTTTTAGGGACGATTAATGAGCGGACACGCGTAGAAACGCTGGAAGGAATCTATTTCTGCGTGAAACAATATCTTTTTACTCCCCACGGGCATAAAGTGGCTGTAAACGCTGCTGCGAACAATTTTCAGCCGCGGTTGGAGAACGGAACGCGAATAGATTTCGTTCGTTGCAAGTCTAATTCATCGTTCGAGATACGCGGCCGGTTGTTTCCTCGCTTTAAAAGCGAAAAGCAGACACACGACGAGGTTCACAAGTTCGTTATTCCGGGGTTCCCGTTGTGTGCCGAGCAAGATACGGGCGCATAATATTTCTGCATGCCTCGCGACTGATACGATACCATCGAAGGAATGCATACTTTGCACGCACGTATACAGAGACCAGTTCATTTATCATAAGCGTTCGCTTTTACTTAGCGTGTACACGTATTACAACATTCGTTTCGTTTCACCACCCTTTTCTTCCCCTTTTCTCTGTGTTCTTCCCGTTGCCACCGATTAGATACACACTTTGCGTACAGCTACTTCGTTTCGCTATAATCAACTCGACATTAACATCCACGATCGTATCGTAAAAGTGAAATCGTCCATACGACTCGACGATTTAAAGTTAATTTACGTGGATTTGGCAACGCGCAAACTATTTTTCAGTCGCTGACAGGATCGAGGGAAACGAGACGGTTTCGACGAGAGCAATTTCATAGTAATTGCACGGATGATAGCGATCATCGAGGTTTTCGAAAATTGTTACGCGACGTCTTTTAAACGGGAATTTAAACGGTCCTCTTTGGATGGATGGTCTGGCCATCGATTGAACAAAACTGGGAGTAAAGTGAACAGCGTCAATTGCCATTCAATCAAAGTATTCAATCAAACTGTAATTTACACCATTCACTTCGCCTTCAATTTTGTTGAATCAGCTAACGTTTGCAGCTAAATCTGCGCGCGTAATTTCGCTGTAAGCCTTTCAAATATCTAGATACTTCCGTCGATTTGTACCGGTTCTATCGGAATGTGTAAATTAATGACGCATCGGTGATTAACGTTACTTGTTTCCTTTCTATGGACTCCAGGTGGCGAATTTAAATTGCTAGCGCTTAGAAAACGTGCGCAATTTGTCAATCTACCTGCCAAATCTCATAAATGATCAGAAGAAGCTTTTCTATTTAATGGAGAGAAATTCTAAATTAAATAATTTTCGAACAAGAACACGATTTTGCAAGATTAATCAATTAAGAAGACA
The DNA here is from genome assembly GCF_050948175.1 of Xylocopa sonorina. NCBI lineage: Eukaryota > Metazoa > Arthropoda > Insecta > Hymenoptera > Apidae > Xylocopa > Xylocopa sonorina. The sequence goes on along the minus strand of NC_135196.1, from coordinate 3,895,015 downwards.
CTAGCAAGTTAATAGAGAGAAAAAATATGTATACAGTGGTATCTAAAAATGAAGTCTCTAATCGCATTCATGATAAGTTACGTCCGATCGATGCATATCCATAACTTCATGAATTTATGCGTCTCTTTCTCACGTCTATTCACGAAAGCGTAGCAAACTCTCTTGTTAGAAACATTCTGCAGAGTAATAATTAGCACTTATGCATAGCATAGGTGTTCGTACGTGTTCATTCGTGACGCGACTTACACGCAACCTATCGATATGCCACGAACGATGCAACCGCATTGTACTTCCGCATATTTCTCCTTTGTTGGACTACACTGACGCCACACTGTTCGATATGGCCGACGCATCCGCGTACACGTCTCTCCTATTAATGCCAGGACAGATTTGAATATTTAATTATTGAACAGCGAACGCGGTGATTTCTAATTGCTCAGAGTAAGCTGGCGAGACTTTGAAACTGTGTCGTTCGAAATATTCGATCAAAGTTACAGGTTCGCAAACCGAATTCTCGTAGAAAAATAATGATACTTTGTTTCTTTGCCATTTATTCTTCCTCGAAACATTTCGTGGTCTCGAAATACTACTACGCAAGATGTAGATCGACAAATGTCAAACTATAAATAAATTGAAATGCAAATAAGACGAAATTCAAGAATAACAAAACTTAATCGATCGCTTCGTTTTAGAGGAAGGTGACAAAAATGTTAAAAGTCGTTTCCCTTGAAAGCAAAGCCACAAGCAGATTTTTGCAATTTCTATTTTCGTCTTAATTCGCTTCGCGGAATCATCCAAATGAGACAAGCAAATATTTACAGCTTCGAAAAATAATTCAACCTTTATAAATTATACTACTCGTTCATATTTAGGTCGAGGATGCCTCGATCGATTCCTCTTTGCTTCCCAGCGGTACATTTAAAAATGAAATCACCTTCGAATGATCTGAAAACATTAAATACTTTGTCCTCGTACACTCGTCAAACGAATTCCCGTTTCGCGTTTCGTGACGCGTTGCTCGCAACGAACGATAAGAAGGGCCTTCGATTAGCATAAATTAGCCGGACGAGGGGCGAGTAATACGCGGGGTGTTCTTTAAACGAGATGACTGTTCGGCTCGTTGGCGACGCGTGACGAACGAACGGTGACCGTGTCAAAGGGTTATGCATATTATAACCGCGGTGTTGAAATAACTCCGTTGAAACGGGCCGCCTTTTAACCTTTCCGGCGCAGCCGATCGATTCCAACTTTTCCCGCTCGTTGCACGCAATTCCGCGTGCCCGTTTAAACGATCCGCGTGCGGCTGCTCATACGTGTAATAATTCACCACGGTGATTCTTAGATTCGCATTAACGAACCCCGTCGCGGGGCTCCTCGAAACGCGGAGTTGAACGCGATCCACGGTTGTTAAACGATAAAAGGAATCAGACCGCGGAGGATTTCGCGCGCTTCTCCAGCCGGAAACGCGATCCTCTTCGTTGCGCGACCGAGCGTGCGAGAATACGCTTTTTTGGTACTTTGTTATGGAGTTCGCGTGGATAAATTAGAAGTAAATTAGTGAAGTTATTGTTTGAGCAAGTTCTCGTGCAAATGGCTGTATGGTATTGTTGTAGAAAATTGTGAATGTTATTGTAACGAAGAAGTGGGGAAGAAGTTAGGAATTAAAGAAGGAATAAAGTATAGTATGGGTAATTGTTTCGAAGAATTTTTAATAATTGCAGAGAAAATTGTGGGTAATCTTGGAGACGTTTCCAGTTGTCTGTTTGGTAAATTACGGATGTTATACCAATCACGATATAAAAGTGGTTTCGGATCAGATGGATTATTTCTGCGATGACAACCTAGTGAGTAATCTTATTTTCTGATACGTAATTGGTTTACGTCAAGCAATAGACTGCTGTTATCGTGTGTTTGATCGGTTAACACATCTTTTATGTTTGTGTTCCTTTAGCAATTAAGAGTAGAGAATTTAGAAGTGCCACTCTATTAATCCTTCCTACAAGGTTCTATTCTTAATAGAATCTAGATACAAAATGGAAAATTCAATTGGATTGATTAGTACGCTATAAATTATTATTTATTTCATTAAAACAAAAATTGAAATTATTTCAAATTGGTATTTCTTTTTGTGATTAAAAAAAAAAAGATTTATAGAGAATTCATTTAAAGGCGTATATATTTATATTTTTTGAATTTAGTTTTTTTTTTATTACTATAGCTTCTTGATGTAGCGTTTTAGTAATTGCAATCAATTTATTTACAACAAAAATCGCTTTCGATCGCTGAATTTGCATCACTATGTTATAGTATTATAAACTGAACTGAAAGTCAAATATTTAGAAATTATTAATTAGTAATTTCGTATTGAAAGTTACCAAGACTTTTTCTCTTCGTTTCTGGTAGAGAATCATTCTATCCCGATGAAGGTTAAAGTAAAAAACCGTAATCATTTCCAAGTGATGACTCAGGGGCTCTCGGAAGCAGAAGACATGGAAAGCAATTACTACGTACAGTCCAGTCATCTCGTGTCTTCCAGAAAATGAGAAACAAGATTTCACATTTTCTACGAACCTCGTTACTAGTTTCAAATTGTACCGTAGGCAAGCATTAATTAAAGAAAGCGGAGGCAAAGAGTGTACAGTCAGTAACGATTACACATAGAAAAAAATTACACGTATCATTTTCCTTTCGACTTTTCGATCATTTTTTCGACTTAGAAACAACTAAATTCCAGTTCATAGATAATCAACTACATCTGTATAACAATATATGTATATATACAATAATAAAATAAATCAGAACTTTTTTATGCAGCAAGTAACAACTCGTGAAGAAACCACAACTGTTCTTTGACGTCAATGTTCCAAGAAACTTCCATAAAATACCGAAACCAATAGAAAATGCAAACAAAAAATAACTCAAACCTGATAAAAGGAAGCCCTTTCGTTCAGGCTCGACTCTCTCCTTTAGTTCCCCAAAATAAAACATCCTATTATTCATTCTATTATCCAGGAAAATCCGGCGATTTTCCCATCAGCAGCAGCGGCGCTCTCGAGGGACGAATACGAGCGTACGCGGCCGCATAATTACGTCAAACATCGCGTCGAAGCCAGGGTGAAAAAAGGGCGCAAAAAAGCGGAGGAACGAGTAGCTGTCGTCGGCGTCGTGTTCGAGGAACTGGTGTTCGCCGTTCCCGCGGGGAATTCACGGTGACGGGAGAGGAGATGACGCGGTCAGCGTGTTTATCAAATTCGAGGCCGGGTTGTGCGTTGTATACACTGTGTGGCGCGTAGAACGGACGAGAAGTGGGCTCGCAGGACCCGGTCAACGTCCACGGACGACCCGTGCGCGTCCGGATCCGGTCACTCGAAAGCACGCGCCTCTTTACACGTCTCGTCAAAGCCACGCGGCCGCGCTCGTCAAACCTGCGCCTCCATTACCAGCGGTTCGGGCCAAGTAATAAAAGGGTTCTCGAACAATGTTTTCCACGGGACCGAAAACGCTCCGTCCGCGCCGGATGGAGCGTTGAGTGATCCCTCGATGACACGCGAATAGGTCGACGGCTCTGCTCTCGGATCCGGTGTTGCGATTTCGCGTTTTCGAGCTCTCTGACGGAGAGCGGAGTTACAGTTTTCGAGTTATTCCTCGTGAAAACACAGTCGACGGTTAAATCGTGTTATACCTGACTGCGTGCGAAGGGAGTTTGCTTCGATGTTATTTAATTCTATCGAATTTGTTCTACATTTATTTAATTGCATTAATTTTCTTTCAATCGTGCGATTCTTTAATTTTGATCATTTTGATTTCTTTATAGCATCCTTTTTCTTCGTTGCGTCCAAGCATCGGTGCGCTAGGTAATCTGGATTTTAACTATTTGGGGGTGAATAGAATGAAATCTGTTTATTCGATGCTTCGTTTTTGGAGGGATGCAGCTGAGCGAGGGAGTCAGAAGTTCTCTTACGTTTAACGACATGGGAGTTTGCTTCGATGTTATTTAATTCTATCGAATTTGTTTTAAATTTATTTAATTGCATTAATTTTGTTTCAATCGTACGATTTTTTAATTTTGATGATTTTGATTTCTTTATAGCATCCTTTTTCTTCGTTGCGTCCAAGCATGGGTGCGCTAGGTAATCTTGATTTTTAATCCTTTGAGGATGAATAGAATGAAATCTGTTAAATTGATGTTTTGTTTTTAAAGGGATGCAGCTGGGCGAGGGAGTCAGAAGTTCTCTTACGTTTACCGACATGGAATCTCTAATACTTTGCTGTACGTAGATTATTCAAACGTGGCTCGTAAATTATTCAAAAATATTCATGGATTGGTTAAGCTTTTCACGCTCGGCGTTGCGTGTACGTATGGAATATTTTATTTTAACTCGCTAAAACTAATCAAGTGTGTCTGCATCCGATGAAATTCGCGCGTATTACTTCTTCATCGCGAAATGACGATGTACACACGATGCGTTTATTCGGTTCAACGTAAAATCTGTTCAAAGCTGAACGTCCCTTTTAATAATCGTAATAACTCGAATGCAACTTCTCGAAGCTATTTTAATAAAATCAAATGGAAATGCTATTTTAATACCGCGAAACAACGTGCAGTAGGTTCAGCAAAATGTTCCATAAATAATTAAATTTATTTTCATTGGATATACGTATACATCCATTAAATTTTGCACTAAATTCGTTTGCTGAACATATTTTTTTAACAGCTTGATGAGAATTAGATAACTTATTAAATATCGTATTAATACTTTGAATTTCGAGCGAATTTAACTTAAAAAAAAGTATGAAACCTATTCTCTGTCGGGTATACTAGCACGTTTCTAGCATTAGAACGCGTCGAACGTTTAGGAAAACGCGTTTTCGTTCGAAACGCGATCCAACGGAGACTTACCTACTTTCCGTATAAGCTCTTGAAATTCCCAGAAGAACAAACTGCTTTAAAACTCGGCCCCTTTATGCATAAAAAGGTATTTCCTTATCGTTCCGTGAGATCGCGAAACCGAGCGAAATTGTTACGCAAAACGATCGTATCGTCGCACGGCAGCCCTAAAATAGTCCAGCCGCTCTCCCTCCGGACAGCTGCTGATTTGCATATTTATTTTTAATGATAATATTCCCGTTCAACTCGCGAACGGATCGCCCGCTACGGAATCGCGTCGACGCCCGATTATCCTTTTCGAGCAATCGCGCGGAACGTTAATATCGATCAACCATAATGGCCGCGCTCCTCGTGTTTATTCAAATTTTCAGCACGCTGAGCACTGTTTACATCGCAAGTATATCTCGCGAGAATTCTGCAGCTTTTTTACAAGAATTTATCATATACGTTTTCATGCGTTATTGTTAGACAGCAGTAATTTCAGTTTTCATTCGTTTTATTTTAGTATGTGCGAACAACAGGTTGAATTTGAAAAATTCCACGATCGCAATTAGAGGTACCTAAAAATTGTATGCCACGTGGGAAATGCGTGCGCACTTTTATCGTAATCGTTGCGAGAAATGTTAAATTTGCTTCTGATCAAATTTGTGTAACATCGATGAGCACTTTAATCGAATCGCGACTGCGTTCAAGCAAACTCTTATCGTTAAACATATGTACAAAAAAGCGGGGGAAAGTTAAAGAAGAAAGGCGTGTGAACTCTCACTTGGTGCTAAGAAAAGACTACACAGAGGTCTGAAATAAAAAAAATTGCTGATTCCAATTTTAGATAGAATCGCATGCGTACGCACAAGTAAAATAGTGTTCTTTTACGTTAAAGCACAATTAATCTAAACGCTGAACGCACAAACAATATAAATCAAGTGCACTTCCGATATTTTCTACGAATAACATTCTCAACGATTTCAAAAAAAAAATTCAAACGCGTTGGTTCGTTTTTTAAAATGGCAGAACGTTATTTTTCAACTCACCGACAAATACCGCAGTGCTGTTGTGCCGTGGATCGTATGGGCAGAGTCCCAGCCCGTCCATGTCGTCCTCCTTCACGTATGCGCCATCCTGGAACACGTATTGCAAATATCAACGTTAGAAATCGCGTGAGAAACTCGCACCTCTTCGCAAGGTGGTCAACAATCGCATAGACCGCGGCAGTTAACAACGTTGCATGCGGGCCAACTTCCACGGCGACTCAACCCTTTGATCGCTTCATTAACTTACCCACCTCGCGATTCGAAAGATATTTCTCGTTCTAATTATAGCACCGTTGCTTACGACGTCCCGGACGTTGCCTATTTATAGATTTTCGCATACTTTTCTCATTATATCAATAACAAAACGAGAAATGTAATCACGTAGACATTTAAAAAGTTGCATTTTTTATTTTTGGTATCTTTTTATATTCATGGACACTTGCTGGCGATGAAATTTTAATTTAATTGGAGTTTGAGTACGAGAGAAATATTCACACATTAAGGTTCGATTTTGGCTTTTCTTTTCCATTTATTGGGCATTTATTAAGAAACTTTAACGTAATTGCAATTAATATTGAATTTGATCAAGTATTTTTGTATAAATTGAAATTAGATTAGAGTCACATGGTTTTTTATGATATAGTTTCAGCGTTGTTAAGTTTACGAAAAGTTTTCTGACATCGCGTGCTGGCCAGAAGGGGAAGTGGAACTTTTAGAAAACAATTCATCATAAAAACGAATTTCCACGTCAGAACGAGAAAAATAATCCTTCGCTTTTTTTTTTATCTCAAGACGAATCGATACATATTGTAACTGATGAATTGAAACAGGGCTAATGGCACTTTTCCCATTTAATATGTAGACACTAATGCATAGATACATCACTCAGGGAAAACACGATGCATATTTGATTTCACTTTGCAGCGCGAATTTTGCAACAGTGTCTAAACAATGCATACATTCCTGAATTTTATACCTCGTTACCATCGTACACGACTGACCAAAAGTTCAATCAGTAATGTGCATAGAACAAGTTTGCAATTATACAAACAAATTTTCGGTAAAACAAAGTCCACGAAAATGAAGCAAAGTGTTATTAATACTCGTAGCGCTAATTTTAAAATAATAAAAAATCAGAAAGAAATATTATTAAATAATCTCAATGTTTTACTCTGAAATGTGTACATGGTGCTCTCTGTTGACCATTTTTGAGGGAACTTTGAAGAGGTGACTCTGGAAGTCAAAATAAGTCGAAAATAAGGAATAACAAAATTGTGTTCGAACGTGTCGTCGCTTTAAAAGAAAGTAATTTTGAAAACCCACCAAATGTACTACAGTAATAACAAAAGTCCACAAGAGAGCCATTTTGTACAAGTATAATCCTGTTACTCTACATTTTCACTTTATTTCACTTTCTAAATAAAATCATCCCCTAAGATTTGCAATAGGAGTGGATTAAACAAAAACTATAGTGTACATTATGAGAAAACGTAAAATCGCAACGTCCGGTGTTTAAAGATAAAACGAAAAAGAAATAAAAAACAAAAGCACAATGGAGGTCGAGTCACGCAATTGGAAGGAATCGTGTTTTCCGTTTGTGCAACGGCTTATCTTTCCAGAACTTTATCTTCCCAACATTGTATTTACAATGTTTCCGTTGCTGTTCTTCCCTTGGTCTTTCCCCTTTTAACGAACCCAGTTTTGTCTTGCACCTTTTTGCCTTTTAACGAAGTCGGACTATTTTGCGTGAAAAAGAATCAGCGCGGGTGGTGGAAGAATGAATACTTCATGAGACCTTTGGAACTTTCTTAATGAAGTGTAAAGGGTATGTTTTCGAAGCTTCTATTGTTGCTTATTTATTTGTACAGAATAAATGATTGCAGAATGTTCTTCTATTATTTGTAGAATTTTTATCACTTTTATTTATAAATATTTTGTATAGATATACTTATAAATCTTTTCATTGACTACTGTTCAATAATTTCTAATTATGCATTCAATATCTTTATGCGTGCATTAACTGTTAAAAAATAAGTAATACATAAACCTTAAATTAACGTAAAGAAATTTTTTTTTGCTACACAATGTCTACCATTAAGAAAGTTCCTCGAACGATGGAAACCAAGGATTAAGCAAAGTAAAGAAAAGTAATATACAGGGATCTATAAATAAGTGGGTGAAAAAAGCCTTAAAAATTTCCGGGGCGGAAACCAATAACTTGTTCGAACGTGTGCTTCCGGTGCTTTAACTTTACTGGCCTGCTCTCGTAAGTTTTTTTCTTTACAAGCACGTGGAGGAAAGTAATTTGTAATCAACGCGAGGAAATTAGATTTTTCTATCGATTCGAACGTAGTAGATTCGAAGCAATAATAATGACAATATTATAACAATATAGCAGAATATAGCAATAATATTTTGATCCATTTATATCAATTTCTATACTCTACATATTAAAATTCTAATAAATAAAATAAACAAATAAATTTAGAATTAACGAGTAATAACAATCGATCGATATTTTATATGCATTATTATAGAAAAATGATTACGAATGTACATTGTAATTTTATTGAGAGTTGATTCACATCGTGGTACACTCGATGAAACAAATTCAATAAAATTCGCGTTTCTAATCGTTCAACTCCCTCGAATATTAGAAAAACGAATGCATTAGTTAGCGGAAACTGAATCGACTCGATTCACTATACCATCCGCCTATTAACTGATGTCGATCGCAGGCTACAGAAACGGCTTCGCGACGTTAACCCTGGCCCAAGGCGCCTTAACCAGCTCCCCAGGGAAATTTCTTTGACAGAAATTTCCTGTAGGAAAGTTCCCTTCCTATTTCGTTTTTTCGCGAAAATAAAGCAACCAATAAAAATCCTGTCTGGCCTGTTCACCTAAAACTCAATTCAACGGTATCGTATTTCACTTTGACGTGCCACGGTCGCATCATCCCTCTTCAGCGGTAATAATGAACAGAAACCATTCCACGAGAATGCTTCGTCGCCGCCAAATTGTCGCGGAAAGAATGTTCAGGGAGGATGAAAAAGGATGAATTCGCAATCGAAGATTAAGTTTCGTGCACCTTTTGCATCGAGACATTTCTAATTCGAGGTTATTAACATCGCGCAATTAGAAACTACCCTTACGAGCGACTGCTGCGAACCGCGTCGCGCAATTTGCTCGGTAACTGCGCTTCTTTCGCCGTAACGTTGCTTCTCGAAAGGATTATCTCGTTATGCACACTCCACCCGTAACACCAGGCCAATTTCACCTCGCGTAACGCCCTTCGCGAACTTTTTGCAAGATCGCTTCTTCTGCTGGCGAACACGGTCGAAGTGTCTCTCGCGTCACCCCCACTGGTCCCAGAATTGGCGCACGTTTTATCGTAACGATGAGACGTTTTCGATGATTCTTCTTGTGCAACCATTTTCTATCGCTGCGACGCGTCATCGAAAAAGATTCAGAGATAATCAGAGACATGTCGCTGATTATATCATGTGGATAAATTAATATGAGACGCGGTAATGAACGGCTGATGGTTCGTGTACCGGTTGCATTAGAAACGGATATCCTGTGCCGTTGCGATAATAACACGTTATTTTGGGTAACTCGCATGATGTTTCCTTTGTTGGAGCGAAACGCGAATGGTATCGATTATAACTGGAGAATTGTGCGCTCTCCGTGTGCAATTTTGGCTACGCGCCCAATTTGGGTTTACAGGATTTAACACGAACGCGAGGCTGTGAGGGGTGTTTAACGTGTTCTTATTTTATAGCGTATTTTGAAGAGAAGCGTATGTATTAAGAGGTGAAAGATGACTGTACAAGTTGAGATAGTTTGTTTCTTGGCGTTGAAGTAACAAGTAAGCTCGATTTATTCGTTTTATAACGGTTAGCTTTTTCAATGGATAATTAATTTGTTGTAGTTCGTGTTTAAAACAAATTCGAGAGACTTTGATATTAAATATTTAAATTAAATAAATATATATCAAGCGATGCAGTAGTATAGAAAATCATCTCGTTTAATTCTCGCTTTACTTCACCAACTGTAAGTTACTGTACTGGTAAATTACTACAAAATTTGTTCATATATATGTAAACACATTTAAAGTTGCTTCGAATCATTCGAATGGCGATACAACGACATTTTCGTTCGAGCATCGTTATTTCCTGAGTGCAAATAATTGTTTTAATATGGTCTTACAAGTAAAAATCGATAGCTGTTGGACCAGGGGAGCCATGGTAATCGAGATCGAATGAATATGTAGGAGCTTGTCGCGCCCAAAACTGCTGTTCTCGAAAACATACCTTTTTCCAATGTATATATATATAAAAAAAAGGGAAAATAAAAAAGTATTATTCCCGCTTTCATTTCTCGTTTTCCTCTTGGGGAATTAGTTCTCGCTGACACTTTTATATATGCACTCTATTTCGTACAGTTAACCAAAAATGAATGCTTTTCCGTTTCGAAGTTAAAATTCCCTGACAGACACTTTCTCTGTTTAAAAGAAAAATTATTAAAATTTACTTATTCTCAAGCTTGACAATATCTTTTGGATAACTTTAATTGATACGGATAATGGTACGTGTATTAGCCTTTTTTTTGATATTTTCATACGTATACTTACATTTGATATTTGTTTTCACTTTCTAATCGATACTGTTGCTATTCAAACGGCTAATTTATGCACACCACTGGTTTAATTTATCTAACCGTGTTTTCGTTCGCTCGATTTAATATCTAATTTGTCCATTTACCATAATGCGGTTCCCCACAATGTAATTTATTGTCATAGTCATTTCATTGGATAATATTTGCTATCACCATTCGAAAGCAAACACAACAAGTGATTTCAGGGAGTTGCATTCTATCTGATAATTCCTGGTACTTTCATTTTATCGCGGTTATAAAATTTGAGCTCGTTATCTTATATCTGCATTTAATTTAACATATGCCAAAAATAAAATTCAAACTTCTCGATATACACGAGGAATGTAGATAATAATTTTAACAGCGAATATTGTCGAGTGACCAAATTTTAATCAGAAGAAATTTAAAGTCCTCTGCAAAAAGTCATTTTTTACACGAAAAAATATACAAAAGTAAGTGCACTTTCTCCAAGAACGCTTAATCCCTTAAGACTCTGCACGACAGCTCGAGGCTTCCAAGTTCTAGACTTAATATACAGTAAATTCCCATATAACACGGTCAATACGTTATACTTCATAGAAAATCATGGTGTCATGTGAAAAGAAAAACAGAAGAAGCCAACGAGAATGAAAGAAAACAATATAAATTAACACATTTACAAACAGTGAAAATTGACAGTGCAAGCATAGTCAAATGATTTTATCAGTTAGCAATTTCTTAAAAATACATAGTAATTACGAAAAATTAAAGTCGTACAAAATTGAATGAACAACAATTGACTTTAAATTCACATCATTCATTTTATAAAATTATAGCAGATTTAATTTTTATTTGCCATATTGTACAAGAAGTCGCGCTATACGAGAACAGTAGCTACAACGTCTCTGCCGTGTTGTACAAGAGCCTGCTATACAAAATTTCCTGCACTATTTAAGAATAAACAAAGGAACCTCGGAAGGAACTATACACGAAGCATCCGCGCGCATCAGAACGACGAGAGAGAAGGAGAATCTCGCAGAAAACAATCGCGAAAGAGAGCAGGTCAAATGTGAGCATTGTGTGCGGAGAAGTGCCGGGTTAAAGGCCAACCTCATCGCCCTGATTCCGAATTCTCGACCTGTATCAATAAGACAGGCGTGCACACAAAAGGGTGGCACGAAGAAAAAGGGGGAAAAAATCGGGAAAATCGCCGACAACCGAGCAAAGGGGGTGAGGGGCCGCCTCGCACAATCGATACATTGTGTGCACGCGAGGAAGCGTTGTAGAGATTGGTCCGTTCCGCCAAACACTTTACTCCTCCATATCCGACTCGGCCTTTTTCGTATTTGTGCCTTCTCTGACGTATCCCGGTCACGGGCGAAACGGCAAGTTCAGAGGAAATTCCCACGGCTCGGGAATAATTCGCCCCTTTTATCTGGCGGAGGGTTGGGCGCGTGGTTCCATCGGAAATCGAACGAGGTTCGATTGTTTCTACCGTAAATAGACCGTTCGCGCGAAACATGGATAAGTTTTAGCTATTTCGAACGTCGATTTTTTATGTACGACGTGAATCCTCGAATATGAATTTGACGAGTCAAGTGAACGGAAAATTGTTACTCGTAGTTCTTGCGATATTAGAATTGACACGCCAGACGCGAAATGTAGGGCGATATACGCGTGGAAAAGAGAGGGAACAAAAAACGTGCGCTCGTGTACAGCTACATGAGAGAAGAAAAACCCCAAAGAGAGAAGCATACTAGAGGAATGCATGAGAAAATTGGAGCAGCATCGTTATTCCATTCACCGCGACACCCTTGAAACTAAAAACGCTTGTGGCGCGAGGGGCCAGGCAATTGTTATTCCATCCCGCCATGTGCATGTTGACATTCACTTTGTATTCAAGCACATCGTATAAACTAATTAATAATATCAGCGTGGACAGAATAATAATCGTGCGCACGTCGAGAATCTTAATAAAAAAAAAATAGTAACATTGAGTATACGGTAACAATAAGAAATTATACGATTATACGATAAAAATAACAAATTAATTTAATATTAGTTTGTATAATTTTCAAATTAAAAGGAAACGAGTATCTAAAATTCACACGTAGAGCAAAAAATCAAGTTTCATCGTAGAATTTCAGTTTAACCCTTTGCACTCGACGACTTTTTTGGTCAGGTTGTTCAAATTTCGTAGTTGCGTTTGGTGTGATATTTTTTTTATAAAACACTTACCAAGGCATTCTAAATTTCCAGAATCTTGTGGATCATCGCTGTTACTTCCGGATTCACTGTCTATCACTCTAATTTTTCTATTTCTCACACCCCGTACGTCATCACTGTCTACACTTGACTCCATCATCAATTTCATCACGGATAGATAAGTTTCTGATCAATCCAAAATTAAATTTGCCTCAAAACTTCTAAACGAGTGGTGCAAAATTTCGCGATACATGTGTTCTCTACAATTGTCGAAACTGTACTAACGCTAGACACGTCGTATTCAGGACTACAGTTGTAGACGAATTTTATCTTAATCCCCATTTTACGTCACAATGTCACTCTTCAACCGAAAACATAAACAGCCTAAGGGACCTGGTTCGCGAACCAATACTTCGCTTCTATCAACTGGAGATAACAAAATTCAGTATAAACAGAGATTGTCGCCTCTTGCTCGCCGCTCGAGTTGTCACGCGAAACATCGTGGCGAGTGAGAGTGCAAAAGGTTAAGGTAAATCATATGGTCTAGCAAGATCATCAAGGTGTTAGGTATTACTCAACGCATTTTAATTGCACTGACGTATGTACTTAACCCTTTAGCGACTACGGAACTGGCAGTGGAGATGTACCGTTTGTACGAACAGCTCCGCCATAGCTTTGCTTGTAAACACCGTCATCAATCATGCATTTAAGTATACTGCGCAGAGATACCACCCTTAGCGGTATTGCTTGATATTATTGCCAGACTATTTCGTAAAAAAAATGTTCTATTATGAAATGTAGAAATATATTTCCATATTAGTGAGAGTATGAAGGAGTTTCTATATATAGTCACCCTTTGATAAGAAATTGCCACCCCAAAGAAAGGCCATTGTGGAGGTTTGTTAAAAAGAATGACTTACAATTAGCAAGAAGTCTATATAATGGCGCGCGGTGGTTAAAGGGTTGAAGAACGTTTAATATAAAGCGTATTTATGAATTCGATCGATCGAGGTGCTTAACATGGTCGAAATTGAGGGGTGAAACGAGCGTTGTGTTCCTGCGTCCACCTCTTTCGAGGGTGGAATGCTTACTGAACTTGGAACACCTCTATTATTATGTTCCTGGTTTTATTAATCAACCTAGAACAATTATGTTACCCGTTTTTATTTTTCCTGAGAGGGATGAAAGTTTCATTATCAATATTTGTTATTTCTTCCTTATTGTAATTTTATTAACTTATATTAACTGATTTATTAACTTGTATTGAACTTTTTCAAACGAGTGGGATTTTTCTAATTAAAGTAGGATAGAACATGACATAGTCTGGTTGCATTTTTTAAGTAGAAAATTTTCTTCTCTCTCTAGAAAAATTAAAGCATAAAAAAGTTTTATTATCGCGTTGATGGTTTTTATCGAGGCAGAGACAGTTTTTCTCTTTTCTGGTTTGTGTAAAAGAAGTCGATAACGTGTTATACTACACGCTTGAATGAATCCAATAGAAAGTCACCGTCCCTAATACTGGGGATAACTGGATTATACTTAACGTGGCTCTTGTATTGTACGATGTAATTATAATTTATTACGGTAGAAGATAATGTAGAGTAATTACAGCAATTAGCATAATGCAGTAATTGTTTTAGAGTAATTAAAGATTAACAGATAATAGAAGTTCTGAAAAGAGTTTAATCTGTAATAAAAACAAAATGGAAACACTATTTAAAAAAAATGCATATCGCAGTCGTGATTGTATTAAAAAAAATAAACCTGTTTTTATTTCACTAAAATCAAAGGTTACTGAAAAAATCCAATTTTATCTTGTGCTTATAATTTCCTCAATGTATTTTTCAAAATATGAATATTATATTATTATTAATATTTTACTATTTTTTACCTATTGATATTGACATTTCAAGTATGTTTTTCTCATAATATTCAAACTTTGAAACACATTTAATTTCATCTAACTTACACCCAAGGTTTCCATTGGAATTACTTAAGAAACAAAAATTCCAAAAATTAGCACCCATCCACAATTTCTATTCAACACAATCTTAAAAATATGTACGCCCAACATTAATCAATAAAATTAAACAAAAATTGATTAATCAAACAAAAGCTTGCGACACAGATCAAAACGGACGAACGAAGCAACGCGATATTTCGTAACGAAAGCGCTGATTTAAAAGAATTTATTTCCATCGGCCACCTATCATCCCCTACCCCTAAAAAAAAAAAAAGAAAACAAGAATGGAAAAAGGAGAGAAAGAAACTCTCAAAGCAGAATACAATCGCGAGCAACCCGAACGGGCGGACAAGTTTCAGCGAGTAACTTATCTTGCAAATGCACGCACGGGGTAACAAACGGAAGAGCGTTACGAGGGCTGGAAATAAGGGGCACCGGACGGCGGCGGCGGTGGTGGCGGCGGCTGCAAAAAGAGGAAGGCGAAACACGAAGCCGCTGAAAACAGGGAAACAAGGACTTTTGCTACGAGAACAGACAACGTACAGGGGAAAGGTATAAACGAGATATAAGGGAGCGCAAGGGGGAAAAGTTGATCCCGGGTGGTGTATACGTGAGACTCGGGACAACCACGGACGCTCGGAAGAGGACGCCGTAGCCAGGCTCACCCCGACACGGTGTGGCGTTCCAATTTCTTTATATGCATGACGCTTAGAACGCGGCCACGTTCGCATATTCCACGGCGTTACCGCGGTTGTCCACGCTGATCTCTTGTACGCGAAATTTTTCGAATCACCCTCGCGAGTTTCCTCTCGAGAAATGCAGCGCGCCCCGCGGTGGCACGTGGCTGGTATGCGCGACGAGGAATGCGATAATCGAGGAAAAAATTTTCATTCGACAATTTATTGCTTCCCCTTTTCAGCCCTTCCTTTGATTTTACACGAAGCTCGACGTACGCGATTTTCATCAATATCGAAAAGGAAATGTAATATTACAGAAGTCGTGGTTTTGGCGAATCGACACTTCCCTTGGGCGAAATATATTTTAGAGCTCGTCGATGATGGCTTTCACGTTTCTTTTCTCACGCGCGTGATTCCTAAATCATTCACATAATCGCACGGTTCTTTGTACTAGTTCAGGTTCAACCAAGAGGGAGATTCTGAGCGCAGAATTTTTTTTACTAATTAATTCGATGCACGTGCGAAATTACTACACGAATTTCCTATCTTGTTCGTTCTTTTTTTTCCGGGAGGCGTGTTTTAAAGAAGGAGGGTTATTACTTTCACTTAGGACGAGGGGATGAAATTGTAATTATGAGCAAAGCAAATGCGTGTACGAAGATAGTTACCCGGTGGCTCTGGAACCACTCCATAAAGCGCTTAACATCCGTGAAATATTCGACTCGGGGCATTTTTAAAAACGCGATCCATCACTTGCGGAATTATCCTACTTATCCTTAATGCTGACTGACATTAGCATAGAAAATTTGCGCGTTTCGCTCAGGCTTCATCCGCGAAGCCTGCCCCTCGAAAATTACCCTGTTCTCCGCCGACTAAACTCGGACATACGAGAGTTGATAGAAGCATGCGAGGCAATTCGATGCACGAAAAGGGGGAAACAGGAAATAATAACGGGGGCGTAATAGAAATTGGTATCTGCGAGGGGTTGCAGAGTACGGGTTGACGCGGGGGTGAAAAATGTATTAACCGAGCCGAGGATATGGGCTGGATACTACCAACGCTTTATTTCAGCTAGTTTTTTCACGTCCATTCTGTAGATTTTACTGCATATATTATTTACAATGTTTTTTTTTAAGGAAAATGAATTTTTAACACATCGTAGCTGGGGAATTGTGACAGTTTGCGAAGAACCAACGTTGACAGCAGGAGATTATAATTTCAGTTACCTGATAGACGAATCTTTTATTTACAAAGTTAAGATCTTTCATATAAATAACATTAGTAAATTATTAAATTGAGTTGGACGTGGTTAAACTGGATTTTCGTCACATTCCATTTTCTTATATTCACATATGGGTCGCTTAGGAATAATCAACATCATTGTGTTTATCATTTTTATAAAAGAAAATGACGTATAAAATCTGTTGTAAAGCAAAGTATATGCAATATACAGGATATGTAAGTGTTGTTGATAAAAATCTCCATTGCATAGTATGTTCTATGCTGTGAGGGTGAAATTACGAGTTTGATTTGAATTATTCTTTTGAAAAATAAGATTAAAGTTTGAATAATAATTAAGCTGATTTTATCTGCGATGAGTTTAAATTTACAATAAGAAGCCATTACATAAATAACAGGTTAGTGACGAGGCTTGAGGAAATTAGAGATTAATTTGTGAATTATACCGGAATGCAGCTTGGGATAATAAATTAAACTTCAACATCGTGTTATCCGATCGCATTACTACTTCCTTTGAATTTTTTCGTCAATGATAAGTCCATTACTGTACTCTCCAGGCGTCTCGTTCCTCTTGCAATTCTTTACGAAAGTATTCTTTGCCTCAGTTCTTCTTACTTCCACTGACCCCCCTAAAAGTTTGTTCAGGAACTTCCCCGACTAATACTGTAAATTAGAGAGTTTCGACTTTAAATACTTTTTACCTGCGAACGGTTAAAGATGTTACCTTTAACTGTATTAAGTGAAAGTAATAATCTTCCTTCTTTAAAATTTACTTTTTAGGGAAAAGCGAATAAATACCCTTCTTATTGTTCGAATGCACGAGGTATGATGCGCTTTACTTATTCAATTTCGAAGAATTTTATCGATGATTCTTATGGCTTGTAATCTGATTGATTCATTAAAACATATTAGGTTGTAGAATAAGCCGGTTTGTGGTTTTTTGGATGAGTAAAAATTGTCATAAATTTTTATATTTCTCAAGTGATCTTTTTGCCTTTTGCTTTCAGTGAATAACTTCAATTTCCTTTGATATAGAATTTTATATTTCTCCACGAACTTTCAAATTGGAACGAAGCAAATCGAATAGTTAATAAAACAATAAATTCTTATCGTAATAAAATAAAAAAACATAGCGCATTGTTCAATGATATTCCAACTTCGCTACTTTAAGTTCTAATTATTTGATATGAACACTCTAATTGTGAGATCGAAACTTTTTCAGTACATCGGACACTTTAAAGAGCGAAAAGATAACAGCAATTTTTCCAGCGAGCCGGTCAATAGTAATCAACGGTGGCATTGTTGATAAAGTTAAAAGATTTCGGCCCCTCCTTTCATAAGCCGGTATTGTCTTACCCTAATTGTTCCCAAGTTTCACAATTTAAAAGATTAAGGGCGCGCAACTTTCAGGACGGCGAACACGAAGACTCCCTGGGCGTTCAGGAGCTGAAGAACACAACGCAACGTCAAGTGCTCTTTAGATTTAACTTATGAAGCAACGTAGCGCTACGTCAACAGCTTTTAACTTCCACAAACTAAGAGATCTAGCGCTGCGCCGAGAACTTCTAATTTTCACAACTAAAGCACGCCGTATACACAACCCCACCCGCCCTCCACGCCGAGAAAGCTTCTAATTTTCGCATTTCAAAGGACATAATAGAGGACGTCGAGCACTCTTGGCTCGAACTTGTGAAATCATGTAGAACTACTTCCACCTTCCTTAACTTCCAAAGGTTCAAGCGTATATCACTACATTGAGGGCAGGCGGACTCGCGCAAATAAAGAGACGCAGTTGGACGGATTTCCTGCTACCAACGGTCCGATATGTGGCCTGCTAATTACAAATTTTCGATGCTTCCATGACACTAACACTTCAAAATTGAACGATGAGATTTGTGTTATTTCATGAAGAAGTACTATTATTTTTTCTTTTAATTGACCAAGACTAACTGGTGCAAGCAAAGCCAAGAAAACGATTAATTAAATACAATCTGAAGATATAAAGTTTCTATTAAATATAACAAATTTTTTAAATGCTCTTATATTTACTTTTAAATGCTAGTTATATAATTATTTATGCACTTTCGTTTTATTTCACCATTATAATGTTTGAAGCCCCCAATTTATCTTTAATATTTTTACTATTTAAGTCTCATTCAGGTCAGTGAAGTCACTTCACTTTTACTAAGACGAATCTGTCTAGAAATGACATTCCCAAGTTTCTACCGTCGATCTCTTTCCTTCAAAGAATTTGAGTTCGCGTTACTTGAAACCATTTTAGCGATATGAATTTCTTATTCTACTTGCCTCGTCTCGTCAACTTCCTCTTTGCCTAGAAATATATATTCTAAACTATAAATAAACAATGTTTATTTTTTAGACAGGCTTTAATAAACGCATACTGTTCATAAGAAGTGACATTGGTACCATTTCTGACAGACAAGCGGCTTAGTTATCAATTGCTCCAAGAGTAACCACAATTAAAATGGCATCAAAACAAGTAACTCGACTTGTATGAAACTCAGAGCAGAGAATCGAGCAGCTCGAATTCAGGTAACATAACCTTAAACGAGGCATTAGACGCGAGGATAATAGAGTCAGAGCTGAGAGTTATTATACAGAAACTGGGAGGTTAAGCGAGAACTTGCGAGAAACTGTTATGATACGACCCTTCCAGCGCTGCTATACATTCAAACTTACGCGTCTCTGAACCCCGCCAATGACTCGTGAGTCGCTGATTCATTCAGCGATGCCCGGTTCTGCTTCAATGCCTCGAGATTGAATCAGGTTTTTGGGGTGGCACGTAGGTCAAGCTAATTAAGGATCGACAGTTCGCAGAAAACAATGCTTCATTCTTTCAAAGCCGGGAATTAAAAGTTTGCGTGGCGCGCAAGATGGAGACTGACGAATTGTGGGAAAGAAAAGGTTATTTAAGGGTGTGGCAACCACCGTAGTCGCGTCGCACCCCCTTGCGCAGAGCAGAAACACTTAACCCTCGAAGAGACAGGAGACAAGAAACATTAGCTGCGACCTCAAACTTTCTCTTCATTTTCCAGGCTTAAGGTGAACGTTTGCGGAAAATTTTCTCTTCTGTTCATCGCTGAATCTAGGGTGTGACGTTAACGACGAGAGCAGAGGAAAGAACGATTTTTCATAAATTTCCAACAAGCAGTCTCGCACGACAGCTGAACTTGTTCCACCTTTGTTGCTAAAATAGGTATCCCGTAACGTGTTCGTAAAAGTGAACAACAGAAACGTTCCAAAGTTTATCCGAAAAGAAATACCCGTGGAAATTTTCCTGGAGTGCCATCCAATTCTGCAAGCACTCCATTACAACCTACCCTAACCGCCCTCCGCTGTCGTTCGCCTCTGGAACGACACATTGTTTTGCATACCAAGGCTTCCTTTCAAGAGCACATCTTGGTAGTTCGCGAATAAGCGGGGAAAAGAAGACATCGCGTCTAACCGGCGTAAGGGCAACGGAACCTTTTTAGATGGAATTCGTATGCGAGCCGCGCGCAGGGTTCGCCTCTCGCAGTTCCCCGATTGAGTTAGCCGAGGGCGCGGCGTACGCGAATCGCTCGTAAAATCGGACGGTTCCCAGCCTCGAACGGGGCGTGGGCCGATGAATACGTGATATCGCCGTGCTTTTTCCGCCTCTGTCGCGTCGTGATATCCTCCTGCTCGCAGCTCGATGAGCCAAGGATCGCGCTGCCGCCTCTGTCGCGAGCACCCCAGCCTCCATCTTCCTTCGTGCCACCCTTCTCGCGCTACTTTGGTCCCTGGTCTTAGTCAGCCACCTCGAAATACTGGCTACGCTGCAGTCGCTTGCCTTCAGCCGTTCATTAGCCGCCATTATGGTCCTCTTTCGTTTGATTGTTAATTCGCGTTGTGCCCGCGTTACGCGCGGGTCACCCTCTATATTTCTCCGCGAGGATTTATTGTCGGCTTCTTCTTTTCCTTGAGGCTCCCGGGAAATTAATTGGTTCGGTGTACTGGATCGTTTTTAGTTGGAAAATGTTGTTGATGGTCTCGCTTTTTGTCCGGCTGCTTTTTGCTCGTGGGATGATCTCGCGGAAGGAATAATGTTTCAGTTGTAAATTGACGGTTCGTTTGGGAGGTTTCGCGTGGATGGAAATTGTTGAGACAATTTCGTTGAAGGAAATATATGTTGTGCGAACGTTGATTGGTTTTGTAGAATTTTCGTTATCGTGATAATTACTCTGTTTGCATCGATAAATGGTACATATGATCATCGACGTGTAACAATGTAATACAGGTAAATTTTCATCTGAAAATAGAGTCCATTCGAAACTAGAAATATCATCTGCTGCGAATAAAGTGGCAGAACGATTAAACGGAATAAAATATTTGATGCGCGAGCCATGAAAATTTCATAAGATGAATTCATTTTCGACCGACGTTCTCGCATCATTAAAACCAATGACACCGGACTTATCTCCCGTCAGAAATGATTTTTCAAACGAATTATTGCCGTGACGTTATTATTTGATTTATCTGGCTGCGACGCGTTAATCCGAGACGAAAGATAAAAACAGTCATGAATCCTGCTCTTCACAATAATCGAATTATACCACGGCTGGTCTGCGTTCGGAAAATTGCCGCCGAAATAATGGGAACGTCAACCCAGTGCCGGCGATGATTGATACACACCGATAATTATTCGTTCCGTTTCCAAACCGTGAAATGATTTTCGCGAACAACGTCTGCTGCGTTTTCTGCGCGCGTATATATTTTAATGCTATTTCATCCGCGACATAAATGCGCGTCGCGGAAGTGCGAAAAACTGACGGATCGCCTGGCTTATCGTATCGTTTCCCAATAAATAACGGTGGACCGCGTGAACATTTCGAATTCGTACGTCGCACTTTTTACGAGCACGCTTCTTGCGTTTCAACACGTCCCTCTTTTAATTTGGATTGATAGAAACCAACGATTTTACTTTCTGACGAATGGTATGAGTCACCAGGCCGAAGCGCAAAGGGTCAACCCCTACACTAACCACTGTAATGTAACAAGATTCGAGGACATTGCGAACATCGATCCAATTCCACTTCCCTCGACAAAAGAAAAATTCGTCCCTACCTCTCGAGTAACGAATCCCACGAAAAAATCTCAATTATAATTTCCACGCGTCCTCGAGCAGGACAGAGCCGACCAGCGAATCGTCCGTCACGATTCTCGCCGTTTCCCGCGTGCTTCCTCCTTCCTTTTGTCCGCTTCGAAAAACCGGCGATGTCGAACAAAAGGACCGCTCGCGATCGGCCCAGCTATCGATCGACCAATGATTTGTCGCGGACCGCCATGGGCGCGAGCGCGGTTTTAAATGAAATATCGCCGCGTCTGGCCAGCTCGTAAATTCGATTCCGCGGCACGATTATTGCGGCTAATTGATGAAAAACGCGCGGCTCGTACCGCGCGGCTAGGCGCATCAATTATTTAAACATTTTATCAGCGCGGGGGCGGTCGCGAGCGCGTGAATGACGAAAGGTGACCGCGTGCGGCGAATTCGAAATCACCCTGTCGCGCTGCACTGTGCGGTCGAGGGATATTATACCCCTTTCTTTCGCCAGGCGAAACCGCCGACGCCATTGTGGACGCGCACTCGGTTTTCGCGGAAGGTCTATGGATTTTTCTTCCATTTTTTTCTCTCTCTCTCTCTCTCTCTCTCGTTCAGGTTCGGATTATGGAAGTTTGCGCGCTTTGCTTTAGAAATTCGTTGCTCGTCTCTTTTGGTCGAGCAGTTCGGGTTCCGTGTCTGCATCGATGCGATGGAACCGTCGACTCGAGTGAATCTGCACACAGCAGTCGGTGTGTGCGCACGCTAATTTGTAATGTAAATGCATTCGCGACCGATCAAATGTAAACTTTGAGGAGGGGATGCATAGTTTCATATCTGGTTTGGTTAGTTGCGAACTTGTGGTCGTGGAGTTAATGTATACGGTGTTTGGCGTGGGCGTTTTTACGTTTATCAGGGATGGAGGGTAGTTTTGTATCGAGTTTGTTGGTTTCGCTCAGATCTTAGACAAGCGTACGCGTCAACTGGTAATCTTGTAATTCTGCTAGTAGCGCCGTTTCTGTTTCAAGCTTTCGCGTTTATCTAAGCTGATCTAAGTAATTGTTTGCGTGTAAAAATATTCAATCGTGAGTGGTTGGCAGTGAATGGATTAATACGCTTTACGTTTAATTTTGGAGTCCAAATAACGACTCCTTTTAGACTGCACTAATAATTATAGAATAATATTTCATTGATGTTAACGATAAACAGTAAATACTTTTTTTTTAAATGTTAACATACAATAAGCAGTCACAGTATTTTATAATATATTCGGAATACTGGTTTCCCCGTTAGAGTTGAAATATTTATCATTTTCTCGAAATTGTATGGATTTAACGTCCATTATTTTTAATAGCTAATTCAATAGCGGGTACACTGTATACTATGTGCACGTATAATTTGTTTGTTAAATTGGTTGATATTAGATATCGTGTTTTGCGGCAATAATTCATCGACGATAAGATCTGTATGTTCTCAGCGAAACAAGTCCTCGATAGTGGAGGTCCATTAATCTGAATATTTCATGAACTAATTTAGTAATAAAATATTAATGTATCAACGATTTTTCTCTCACGGTTTTACATACACGTACATAACGCTTACTAAAATGTTTTCGTTATTTAAACAAATTTAATCTCGAACGAAATATTTCATCTAATTTTGTTTATTACTTGGAATGATCAAATTGATATTTATTTTATTAACACATCTTTGTCGTTAAATTTTTTTCTGGCGATATAATATTTCTGAATGAAGTGACATATACTGTGCTACTTAATTTATAAAAAAGTATACTCGATTCTCGTAAAAAAATGCGTACAAAACAAGCAATTCCTCATTAGCTCATTAATAAATCTAGTAATTAGTAAATTAATGGTCAGTCAATGAATAATAATTGATACATAGGCAATATTAATATGATAGGTAGCATTGAACCACAACGCGCATTAATCAATCAATCAATGTTGATTATCTAATAATAATACGATCCTCATTATACACTAATTATACTACATCCAAGATTACGTATATTACGATGAATTAGTGTGTTGTCCACTATCAAGAATACCAATAATACTTAATGCGTTTAAAATTACTTTACTTTATCTTCTTCGAAAATAAACTACTATTTTTAAAAATAAATGATACAAAACTTCGATAGTATTCTATTACAACAAAAGTATTTATTATTATATTTAGACCTCTGTTGACAATGTTCTGACACCTGATAGAAAATCTAGGTCCCTCTCGCTTAAGAAAAATACAGACGCAAAGGCGCGCACGCGTTCTTCTTTCGTACCCTTAGGCACAAACAATTAGGGGCCCACTCGAGTCTCGAGGTTTCTATTTTCCATTTTGTTAACAGAAGGATTCGGTTCTGCTTCGACTTGTGTACGTGTCGAAATAATCGAAAAAGAAAGCTGCTGATTCCTCAGAGCAAATTCCATCAACCGTCTAAGCCCAGCGAACCGCGGCTCTGAAAGCGGTTGTTGCGTTTTCCGTTCGCGTCCGCGGCAACGCCCGACGGACTTTAGTATCCCCGTGCTCGCGGAGGCGGGCAGCTACTTTTAAAAAGGACGGGGCTCGATTCGTTTCCTTTCATTTTCCAGGAGGATGGTCCACGGGCCGTTCGTGCGGCAAGCATCGCGAACCACTTTAGCCGGGGCCGTGTAATTGCGAGTGGTTCAAGAAACAGTATCCAGGCGGGCAGGGGATGCGCTACCACCGGGGTTCCAGAGAGAAACGAGCGGCGATCCGCGATAAGAATGGCGTACGGCGTATGCCACGCGCGCCAATTTCCGCGCCACCGGCGAACTCTCTCCACCCCTTTTCGATTTCCGAGCTTAAAAACGGAATAACCCGCAGGGAGCGTTTGCCTCCGGATGAGCAGCGATTTCAAATTCCCCTGGCGTGTTCCCCGATCCTCCGCCAACTATTGGATGTTTATTAAGTGGTTACTGGTTCGACGATTTTTAAATAGGCTCAAGCGCGTTCTCTACTCGCGATATCGATTTAGTTTGCATTTAATACGCCTTGCGAGAGTACTTACTGGTATTTCTTGGTTTTTCACAAATTCTACTGGGAGCTGGATAAGTTTGTTCTAAACTTGGTATAACCTAGCATCGTTAAATCAGAAATTTTTGTGTACTTATTGTGTGTTTGTATCGATTTATTTACGTGAGAATTTCGTTTGAGGTTTTGTTTTTGAGAGGAACGATTCTGAGAATATTTTAGACGCGCGTTTACTAATTGTTCGAGTCACGTTTTGGATGCTATTATGTAACATATGTTTGTTAATGTGTACGGATTTTCAAAGGCGAAGCAACAAGCGCGATTTTTAATTAACGATTCAAAGAGGCTCGAAAGCTGCAGTAAATAACGCGTTCGTTTCGAAGAGAGGAACGTTTCATACACTCGTGCACGTGTTCGAACGCGTACGTACGCGATAGTAACGCAGGAATTTAGGACATCTTCCATTATCTGTTTTTGCGCGTCTTAAATAGTTCGCATAACACAGTCCATCCCTATCTCGCGTGACATTTCGCAAGTTAGAAACTGAGAAACCATTTACATTCCGTGAAACATTCTTCCTCCGTCTCGTGATTCAATTATTTTCTCTTTATTACTAGATAATTAAATAACCATTGATATTTCTATTCGTTACGAATACAAAAATACTTTTAGAATTTCTTTTCATCCTATTGCGATTAAATTATGGTATCCTAAACTTTATCTTATGAGATGATTCTAGAAGAGAAAAATAATATTTATGAGAAATGGATTTAATCATTTCTGCAGGCTAACATTGACACCCACATACGCACCATTATAAAAATTGCAAAAGGAAAAGCACAGAAACGCAGTTAACTCTCAAGATTGCTTACAGATTAAATATTCCTTGATATACTTAGTCATTGCATAAATACATTGTTTTGTTTGCAAATGTAAAACTTCTGAAATAATCAACAAAGATACAAAAGATGTCGACATTTACAGAAGAAAATCTTGTCGAATAAGAAAACATGGCTTCATAAATGTTCAATTTTAAGCGTGAATTACCACGAAAAGAAGAGATAAGTTCACTTTCAGGAACCAGCAAAGCGTTAGCGAAACATTAATTTATGAATTTAATTAAGCAAGGTATCCCTTTAAATTTCTAAGACTGGTCGAAAGGAAATTTCACGGAACTTCTTTGCCCACCGTTTCCACCGCGAACGCACTAACTCACTCGTTCCATTCGGAAAACGCGGCGAGCTAAATGGACCTCTCTAACGTACCTCGAAGCTAATCAAAAACCAGACGTGCTAGCCTCGAGAGAACACTCTGAAACGCATTTCTTAATAAAAAGATCTTCAGCCCCGCGAAAACAAAAATCTATCCTTCGTTCCACGGGACTACCCTGTTAATTAACCCTTTCTTCTCGCCAAGAATCCTTCAGAGGGAAACATCGTTACGACAAAGGGAAAATTGATTAGCATCCGGGAACGATTTCTTTCAATGCCGCTGAAGAAATATTTACTTACTGTTTCAGATTAAGGGAGCATCAGAATTCTCTTTCAAACGGGAAAATATTTAATTACGTCGGTTGCATTGAGTGAAATAAAATGTTCCCTCTTCTTTAACGAATTAAGATTTAACACGTTGAATGCCACGCTGATTTTATATGGGCTGCCCGTGGCGCCGATGTGAATTTTTTATTATATCATACGCGCGCACAGGTGTATATTTTATGTATAAACAAAATTGTTTTTATATGTTCCTCGCTGTGTCCATTTTTTCACACCATTCTCGAAACAATGGTAGTCTTGACAAGTATACAAGTATTAAAAATTAAATATTTAATTTCACAAAATTTATATTTATTCTAATTATGGATTTTATTAATATTAACTTATAGGTGGCCCCCATAGAATTGAATGTATTAAATTTACACCATTACTTTATAAGAATGCATTTTCTTCGTAATAAACAGATCATTTATTATGTCTATTCAAACTTAAATAGCTGTTCTGACCATTTACTTAAATTAAGAATACAATTACTCGAATGATTAAGTAAATGGAATTTCAAACGCAATTAACTAAGTATTCCCTCAATTATGAAACGATGCGCTTAAATTTACGAATTAAGAAAACTCTGGCTCGCCTCGAGCGAATGTTAAACCTCATATTTCGTCGAGTTAAAAAGATTTATCTGACTCGAAGCCAAATTTACTTGTACCCGGCACATTCTTCTTCGTTATAACGATTCAGTCAACGCAACCGGTGGAAAAATCGCGCGGAGCAACAGCGAAGTTCAATTTCTTTCTCAAGGAAGATCGACGAGTCTACGAGGTTGCCCAAGGAAAAAGGGCACCACCGAATGAAACGCAAAAAGTGTGGGGAACCGTGGTGGGTTTTTTTTTTTTCGACGCAACGAGAACGTCGCTATCGCGGCGCAATTTTCAGAGCGAACAATTCCCTCGAAAAATGTGAGATCGCTAATTAAGGGATGCACGGCTCGGGCTGCTCTGCCCTTTTTTCGTTGTTTTTAATTAAACTCCGCAGCAGCCCGGATAGAGTTCAAGATGTACCGTCGAAGGAAAGTTCGTGGCGGAAGTGTAATTGCAACAAGGTAGCAATTTGTAGCTGGGTGTTAAACAGCAAACCTGCCGCGTTTCTGTCACCGTTTCCGGGCGATAAAAGTGGATACAACCCGCGATAACGCGCTGAGGAACGCAGATGTACACGGTCGTGACGATGCACGCCTGTGTCGATGACGTTTTAGTCTGTTTGAAATGCGGAATGTACAATTGCACGAGTGACTTCAAGTGGTCTGAATAATTGTACGACGCGTGCACGTTCTTTGGTGTACTGTTCCTCAAATTTTTCTTATCGTGGAGCTCTTTTCGAGGTGTAGAATGTTTGAGGAATATTAGAGTAAATTTTGGTTCCTAGTTGTAATTTATTTTTAAAGTTTTCTCAAATTGCGTTTGATAGATGAAAGCACAGCGTCTGCTGAGAAAATGTTAACGTTTAAAGGTGGGTGGAAAAGATGGCGAAAAAGTATTGACAGTTGTGTATATAGAAGATCAGAAAGGAGTGTAAAATGAGATGAAGATCGAGAATAATCAAGTTACAGTGGAAGCGATGTGAAAACGAAACGTGACTTTGAAGAATTTTCGAAAATGAATATTTATTATTTGTGAGATGCCACAAGTTATTGCACGCAAGTATCGGTGCTGCACTGCTTTAAAAGATCCCGTGTACGTACAACACATGCGTAGATGATTGCCTGAAAAAATGAGAAAAGAAGCTCTGAATATTTCAAAATATCCTGCACAAAGTGGGTTATGTAATATCGCACTTTTTTGTGAGAAATGAAAATCATTTTTCAAAATTCAAACCGACGTTTCATTCATTAAGATTGGTATTAACCTACTTTTACGAATTTTCAGGATGTTTCAGGGTAAGAACCTTTTTTAACCACATATTATGTAACCATTGACACTACGAATGGTTGCATTACAATCTAAGTTTCTTCCAGCGAAAGACTTGGAATTTTTTGACAGTTGACTGATTAGTACCGAGCAACTAACTAATGAATAATTAGAAACAAATAAAAGATGATTTTAATTGTGGAAGACAGAATTTTATATAAATTTTTCATGCATCAAATTCACTAATCGAAAATTAATTTAAAACAACAAAGAGTAACAAGTAATTTTCCTCAATTACTAAGTAGGAGATACCTGTATCCTAACGTAATCACATCCTAAAACATACAGATTTTTGTATAAATTTGTTATACATCAAATTGACTAATCAAAAATTAATATTAAATAACAAAAGAGTAACAAATAATTCCCTTCAGTTAACAAGCAGAAGATACCTGTATTTTAACATAATCACATCTTAAAACGTACAGAATTTTGTATAAATTTGTTATACATCAAATTGACTAATCGAAAATTAATTTAAAACAACAAAGAGTAACAAATAATTTCCCTCAATTACTAAGTAGGAGATACCTGTATCCTAACGTAATCACACCCTAAAACGTACAGAATTTTGTATAAATTTTTTATGCATCGAATTGACTAATCGAAAACTAATTTAAAACCACAAAAAGTAACAAGTAATTTTCCTCAATTACTAAGTAGGAGATACCTGTATCCTAACGTAATCACACCCTAAAACGTACAGAATTTTGTATAAATTTTTTATGCATCGAATTGACTAATCGAAAACTAATTTAAAACCACAAAAAGTAACAAGTAATTTTCCTCAATTACTAAGTAGGAGATACCTGTATCCTAACGTAATCACATCCTAAAACGTACAGAATTTTGTATATATTTTTTATGCATCGAATTGACTAATCGAAAACTAATTTAAAACAACAAAAAGTAACAAGTAATTTTCCTCAATTACTAAGTAGGAGATACCTGTATCCTAACGTAATCACATCCTAAAACGTACAGAATTTTGTATAAATTTGTTATACATCAAATTGACTAATCGAAAATTAATTTAAAACAACAAAAAGTAACAAGTAATTTTCCTCAATTACCAAGCAAGAGATACCTATATCCTAGCATAATCACGTCCCAAAATGTCGCCTAAAACTTCACCTAAAACACCAACTTAAGAATGGGCGCAGCGAAAGAAAAATGACAACGATCCCGTTTCGAAGTAACGTCAGAACAATGGCTGCTAATACATTAATCCCGTTTACGTACGATCCGTTTCTTATCGCGGTCTTAAAACTTCCCCTTCGCGCGGAGCTAATTATCATTAATTAGAAAAGTTACGGCCGCTCGGCCGGGCGGCGGGATAAGACGAGCAAAGAAGAAGAAGAAGAAACCGTGGGGGCTGCTCGTTTCTCGCGTGGCCTTACAAAGTTCCGGCGCGGGCTGGTGCCTCCGTCCGTGATAAATTTCATTGTGAAACAATAATTGCGAACGCCAGCGGAGATACCCCTGGCGAGTCTCGCTTCCGCCGCGGACGAGGCAATTTGTATCGGCCGCCGCGGGGGTGGAAAACCAGTGGCGGGGATGAAACGAGCGTGCACACGGGGCGATGCGCATTTACGACGGTGTTTCTTTTCGGTTTCGCTTCCGTGAACGATAAACACCGGCGTGATTAACGACGTTAAACGTGCTTCTGGTTGTCGTGCTTCAACGTGGATTTAATCCCCCCCCTCTCGGCTTAATATCGCCGCCAGGGTGAACGGCTGTCTGACGGAAGCTACGCGCGCGCACGACCCTCTTTCCTTTCCGTTCTACTCGCAACTTGTGCGTGCCAAGCCTTCCTACTTCGCGAATTGTTACGGAGTTTCGGCTTTGTTGCTGGAAACGTTTCGTTTTCTCGTTTTAAGGCTGGATTTGTCTCGCCAGTTGCCGAATGATGAACCGAGGACGAGTTTCGAGGGGTGGAAGTTGTAGTTTTTATGGTGTTTTAGATTCGACGTGTCATCGATGTTGCGTTACATGATTCATTCAGGATTTTTGTGATGGTTGATGGCAATTAATTTGTGGGAAACAGCTTTGGTGATGTCGTTGTTAGAGAAATATATATATAAAGGCATTTATGCTTGAATATTAAATCGTTAGTAAAATTTATTTAAAGTTTGAACAGCAACGACTTATATTAATTAAATTGGAAAGTTAATAAATATATCTATTACACATATTTCTCTGTAAAAATTATTAATGGCAGTCGTGTCGCTAATTATTTCTTTATGTTTTGAATACCTAAATAAAAATGTTACTCTTTTATTCGTATTAAAAAAAACCTTCTTTATTATGAAATATTTTTCACATAAGTTATGGTTAAAATTGCAGGACAAGAGTTACGTATGTTATTTAGTTACAAAATTTTGTCATTAATATTTGACTTCGATCAGAATAGTACATGAGAATATCCGTGAAAAAAATGGGTTATGCATGCCTGAACGTCCATGAAAATCGAGGAAAAGAACAAACTACTTTGTATGCAACGCGCGCGATGCAATCTATACTATCTGTAATCGCATACAGATTGAATGATTTGCAAACTGAAAGTCCGAATATTTTCCGAATGATCAATTTTTTGGACGCACGTTCGGAGCGTTCGTTTACGTTAACATTTAGCATACACGCGTGAAATTCATCATTTTACAGCTCAATGATTTCGAAAACGAAATAAATTTTCCAAATTTTCCATTGTGCTCGGCCAGCAAATTGAAAACGCGTTAGATTTCGTTCGCGTGCTATAAAAGTGAATGGAAAAACTGAACCGTTTCGAACAGCGTAGCTGTTCGACTTTCAACCATTTAAATTCGCACAACGATTCTAATTACAGATGGTCGAAATTATATCGCGCAAATTTCACCGCTGGAAGCGTTACGCTATTTATTTACTTTTTCGTAATAACAACCTGTGCCATTTACGTGCGATGGCATCCAACGAACGCGAATCAATTTCCGTCGAGTTATTCGCGACAGCGTCACGATCGCTTTAATGCCGCTCTCCCTTGGACCCAGCTAGTGATTTCATAATTTCATCAAATTCGCCGACATCGTTCCATTTAAAATCACGCGTAAACCGTGTCTACATTAATACCCGATTAATTAATCCCCGCGTATAATGGACGCCGTAAATCTCCCGATAAAACAGCAATAATCGTGCCAAAAGACATCCAATACCAATTACAATAAATTGTAATATCGTTGCGAATCTGGTGTTTATCGGCCATTTAAAAAGAAATCGTTTAATCACTATTTTACTCATTCAAGCTCTCATTCATTATTAACATACAAATATCGTAGCAATTAGTCGCACTGCAACTTCCTGACGGGGAAGGGATCTGACTGAAATCTGATTGTAACTGAAAATTATTTGCATTGCACTATCGAGGAGTGCTCGAGTTTCAAGAGAAATTTTAACTGGAGGTTTCGAGTGCAGAATGTCAAAGCTTTGCAAACTAGTTGGTAGTGATTTGTTTTTAAATGGCTGAGAAAGTCAGATCTGCAGCAATATTATCGATAAATAGCGATGGAAAAGGGGGATGAAAATCGATAGAAAAGTATCGTAACGCGTCGCTGCACGTCGCAGTGGACGTCGCCAGGGGTAGCTGTCGCGCGAATAAAACTGACGCGATATCGTCTGCGCGAAACGTACGCCGCCAACAATTTCGCCTCGAAAAACGTGCCATCAAAACAGAGAAATGGTCGCGTTTCTATCGAGGAAAATATTTCTGCGCGATATAAACCTACACGAAGGACCAGGAATGAAGAGAGAATGATAAAGACGTAGTTTGCGCTATAGAATTTTATACCAAGCGATCGTTCCTGTTTATGTACTATATTTCGATTGAAATACAAAGGCTTCGAGATTTTACAGTGGAACAACTTTTTACTGTACTGTCAATTAAAGTGTTTACTGATGCGTAAAAGTTATTTTATACGAATATTTTCACTGAGTTTTATTTCTAATATATTTTTATTTAAAAATGATATAATTTTTTATTGTGAGAAGTTTGAATGAAACTTGGTAGGGTTTGCGTCTTAACATTATTTGTCAGACCAGATACTGCGTATCCAATATCAACATATTAATCAATTAAATAACTCACAAAGTTCAAACTAATAGCTACAAGAATACCAATTTAATTACCAAAACCGCCCCTAAATCTGAAATCACGCGCTTCCCTCAGCAAAACCGCCTGTAAAACCTACCCAATTTAGCGTTCATCCGCGAGGAAAAAAACGAAGAGCAGCTGGAAAAAAAGGTAGGGAAGAAAACAAGAGAAAAAGGTTCGAAGTGAATTTCAGCGGGCTCGAACAAATTAGCCGCGTCACGGCCGCTGTCTTCTCTAATTTCGGCGAAATCAGTAAACGGGCCGTCGCAAATTATAGGGGGTGGCACGGCGCTCGCGCGCGCGACAACAAATCCGCCTTTGTAAACAACGTTGCAATTATTCGAGTCGCAGCAGCCAGAAAATTTCAGCCCCATCGGGTATTCGGTTCACGGGCTCATAAATCTTCCGATAAAACGATGATTATTCCGAAACAGGGGACGAAGGGGTGGTCTGGCGCGCGCGCGTCGCTGGCTGCGAGAGACAGCAGCCATCTTCTCTGGCAATTTCGGTTAAGTACGAAAACTCCGCTACAAATTGCAGTGGCGACCAGCCACCCTCCGGCTGCTTTGTTCAGCGACGATCAAAGCGACGACACGGGCCCGCGCGATAACATATCATTAATAACGCCAGGAGCGGGGCCACCCCCGCGGCGATTCAACTATACGAGCCCTTTAAATTCGTACACGGCCAAGGGACAGTTGCACGCGTCGCTCTGTTCGCTTGGTGATGTATGGCCAAACGAGAACGATGCGTTCTGCGAGCGTCGAAAACGAATTTGCCTGTGAAAGACGGGCGAGGGTTGACGGGGGTGCGTTCGACGCTCTCTGGATTTACGTTCTGAGCGTTTCAGGCAAGATGCGGTGTTTTGTTGCTGCCTTTGCGTTTAATCATACGATTGCGCGGTGCATTCGATTCTTCTTTGACTTTTAATTACGTTATTAAAAGTTCCAGTTTGATTATTGCGGCCCGTTGTTTGATTTTCTTCGCAGGCTTCTTCGCAACTTTCTTAATCTCTTTCAGTTTTTTCTTCTTTCGTTTATCTTCATCGCTTTTATATAACTTTTTGAAGATTTAATTTATGTATGATTATGTTTATACTGGTATTTAGTTTGTGGGATTAAAAAGTGTCTAGAGGGTGATGGTTAATATGAAAGTCTTTTTTAATTTAGCGGTGAATTGAATATGAAATGCTGTAAAGGTAACTGTAAAACATCTATGCAATCGATTAAAGGATTATGTAACATAAAATTTAATTGATATTTAATATTGAACATTCGCGTTTCCACATTTTTGGAAAAGGAGGTCGTACCTATTCCATAAAATTAATTCACTTAATAAAATCACTTCGTATTATTTGATCTCTGAATCGACGCGTGCAACGTTTTCAATGTTAATTTATTTCATTATGCTTTATATTATATTTTTACTCGAATGCGGCGAACAGTAATATACATGTATACATGACCATTCTATTTAATTTGACTCGATATTTCGTATTTTGCAAAAACGAAAGGATATTAATTGACTAATTTGTAATTGGCTTCGCGACACTTTGTAGATTATTCGCAATAAATAAATTACAACCTAAATATTTGTATTCATCGTTCTTCACTTCGACGAAAAAATATACGAAAATAATTATGCGAAAGTGAACGTTTTCAAATAAATGAAATTCTTAAATCCAACATCCAAACGTAGTAATGTTACGTATAAAATATTCTTACCAACTCACAGTGTTTCACAGTTTTTAAATTACCAATTTAAACGGAGGCAGAGGTTAATAACTCTGCGCGTTAATGATTCATTGTCCCTGTTCGTTATTTTATATAAGCAGCGTAAAACAGGATTAAAATCGCGCTGATATGCAGTAGGAAGTGGAGGTGAAATATAAAATATTATAGTTTCATATTACTCGCTGTGCAAGTATTTTATACTTCATATGCACGTCCAACGTGACGTGCATTAGAAGTTATGCACCCTATACCTTGCACATGCTTGTACGATCTTTTCGCGGTGTTGTAATATTAACTATTAATACGCGTCTGTGAGAGTCGAAGAGAAGTTCGACGGAAGTATCAAGCGAACAGGAATAATTATCCCTTCGTATAAATTTCCCTATAAATTAAATCGTCTTTATGGTTCCACTTCTTCTCATTTCCATGCGTTTCACTTTTACTTTATGCTACAAATCTTTCACATCCTTGAATAATAAGACCGTGAAATAACGCGACGTATATTTCCGCGGGTTTCATTAAAATTTTTTCAGGGAAACGAATACCTTTGTTCGTTAACTCTTTCATCACTTTATCGAGCTATTCTACGGTTGGTATTAGCGTATTATTAATGTTGTTCATAAATAATTTAAGCTCGCAGGTTGTTGAATTTACGAAATTTTGTTGTCAATCAAATATATTAATTGAAAAGTGTCGAAATATCAGTAAATAATATAGTATAATTATTCTTCCAGACCTTTGCTGCTAATTATACAAATAATAGCTTCCTTCAGTTTGACAAATAAATAGACAAATAAAATTTGCAGCGAAAAGACAGACAAAATTCCTCTGCGATCCATTAATTTCTCTTAACACTAAATTGTCACGAAGAACCGCTAAAAGTCACCGGAAACGTTACTTCCAAACGACTCCCTCGCATCCTCTCGTCCGAGGAGTCCCGCCGTTTCATTTCACTCGAACCGCGACAATTTTTTGCGCGCGACCTCTCCATTATACATTTCCGCGATTAATCACAAGGCAACGGTGTCCGTTGTCGCGGAAACGGAGGACGACGCGTTCGTTGCCTGGCGCAATCACGGATTATGACGTCCAGACAGCTGGTGGAGTCAGCGTTTGTCTTCGCGCGTGATAAATTTCCACGGTAAAATAATAATTACGAAACGCCAAGGGACCAAGGTTGAGGCGCGCAGACACCAACCCCCTCTGCAACTTCCGTCGCGATTCGCTAGGCTTGATCAAAGCGTATACGCTTCAGGGTTAGCCTATTCGCGTTTGTCGCCACGAAGGAAATGCTGGCATTACGTACGGATGTAAGAGCTGTCGTTTGGTCGTGAATCTGTCGCGTGGAGTAGAAGGAACGATCGAAAGGGTTCGAGTGACTCTCGAAGCTTGGTTGGATGTATTGTTCAGCTGAGAGGACGAGGTTGCGGGTTGTAAAATTATTTTAGTAGTTTTTAGAACGTGAAATGAAGAATGCCAGCAAATTTGTAATACGAACCTTCTGGACTTTGAAGTTTCCACCCTTTTCTTCATAATTGTGGAATCTTCGTACTGGTTTAAAGATATTAAAGTACATGCCAGAAGCGAAACTATTTAATTGTAAAACGTGGCTCGTGCACGTTATGTGGAATAAGTTTGTTAATCTAGAGGTGAAAATTATGGTTTCGAAATAATATCGTAGCTTCTCGTCGATGAAGATTTTCTGTCGAAATTGAGGCTGAATGGAACGTGGATCGTTTGAGGTTTGACAAAAGTGATAATAAAATTAAATGAATCGTATATTAAGTAATTACCTAAATTCAGTTCGAATTAAAAAGAATGAATAAATTCTATTATCACTGACCTTTATCTTCTTCAGTTGAAAACGAAGAAGTGGTTAGGGTGTTAGATTAGACGCTCGACTGAGTTCGAGATAGAAGAACTCCTCAACGCGAATTCGCATCAGATTGAACTCGATCGCATTTAACACACACAAGTTTCGTTCGTCGCAGTTATTCAGGGTTTACTGGAGAGCATCCACCCCATGGAGGGCAGTAAACTCGGCAAACAAAGTGGTTCCGTTTTGTTATTAAATCAAGTGCCATGTTTAGACCCCGTAATCACGTTCTCGTTATTCTACGCACGAAAGCACAGTTTCGATTAAATAATTTATGTTTTACGAGCTGTCGTTTATGTTTCACAGTTTTGTACAGGCTCTGAGCGAAGTTGCTGCAAATTTCGAGTTCGAACACCGTGCGGAGAAGTTGGTCGAGGGAACGCAGGTTCGATTAGTCGCGGATTTAAAGCGAACCGTGGTTCGCTTCCTTTAATGCAATTATGAAGACTGGGATTTACGTATTTTTATTACGAGCAACAGCTACGAAGCGGATGATACAGTCGAGCTCATAAATTTCAGAAAATGCTGCACTTCGTCTCAGAGTGTCTCAACCAGGATTACGCGAATAACCATTTCGCCTTTGCATCATCCCCAATAGCCAATCTTCTCATCTCTGTACAATACGCGATTTGCAGTACCCACTTGCATACTTTTGAGTGCAAATTCGACACAAGTAAATGCATAAAAGGACATTTACCAATTTCATTAACATTTTATACACTTTATAATCTCTTTATAATGTTTGTATAAAAGAATGAGATAAGTATAAATAAATTTCATATAAGAAAATGTTGTTTACTCTCATAATCAAGTTGTCGATAAATTGCCAATTATTCAGATTATCCGACTAAAATTAAGAAATACGAACAACACAACGGTCCTAAAAATGAAACGTTTCGTTCGTGAAGAAAGCAAAGCGCACGAGATCAGTGAAACAGTCCGCGTAGCTAAACGAAAGCCGATTAATCGCGAGAAATCGATAACTCGAGGAACGCGTTCTCCGAAGAGGCGAAGTCATCCATCGTGCGCGATGATTTTACAAAAGCAATCGATCAGCTGCACCGCGCCTGGCCATTTACCTCCGAGTAGTTCGCGTTTCAATCTTCTTCGCGCGTTATCAACTCGAGGATTCAACGGATTAATCTCTATTCACAACAGTTCCGCGAAACTTCGCTCTCGAATGAAAAAACAAAAAAAAAAAAAAAAGTAGAAAAGCAAAAAAAAAAGAGAGAAAGAAAGGAGAACAAAACGCGCTCGCCAATTGTATCGGTGTCTCTCATCCGTGCGATTAATCAAACGAAGTGGCCGCCTAATAACGATTGAGTCGGAAATTCATGCCGTGTGTCATGCGAGCCCGATTCCGTTCTCAAAATTACGGAAACCCGCCAGGAGAATTATAGGAACGAGGAGGGGTGGGACGCGCGCGCACGGTGGTACAATTGCAAAAGCCGGAGGGCCGTCGGAATTGTCGGTCCTTTGTTAAACGCGAGGAGGGCTGTAATAAGCACAATGAAGTAGAATCAAGTATTATGTCATCTAATGCGTCTAATTAAATTCC
This sequence comes from Xylocopa sonorina, assembly GCF_050948175.1. Taxonomy (NCBI): domain Eukaryota; kingdom Metazoa; phylum Arthropoda; class Insecta; order Hymenoptera; family Apidae; genus Xylocopa; species Xylocopa sonorina. The sequence goes on along the minus strand of NC_135196.1, from coordinate 3,857,529 downwards.
TGCCGGAAGGGTGACGACGCGCGGCGGGGAGGCCCGGTTTAATTGCAAAATATAATTCAAATAGCACTTAATATACCCTCCGCCGCCCGCGCGCCGCTTATGCACCGCACCGAACGCCCCGAGTAATTATACGCCCTTTAGTCGCCTGTGAATTATAATGTCTCGATAAACCGCGGTAATTCTCTGCCTAGGAATTTCAACCAGCTGATTCTCCTCTTCCTTCCTTGGTCTCTCTTTCTTTCAGTTCCCTTTTTCGGTTCTCCGTGTCGCGTGACGGAGAATCGATGGAAGAGGCGTCAGGCTATTAAGAGTTAACAATGTGATAAATATTTTATATTCTTCTCGAAATGTATTTTTCTCGTTTCATTTTAGAGTTAGACGATTCTTCTTCGGTGCTTATATATTTGAAATAGTTAAAGATTCGTTTTATAAATAACGACGTTAATTTTGTATCGATAGAAAGAAATTAGATTTGCATAGAGAAACAATTGAAATAATTGTATTTAAAAGTTGACAGAGAGCCAAAGGTGTTCCTCGCAGACAAATAATTAACCAGAATTTCGCGGTGCTCGCCTCTATGAGCGTAAAATCGATTTAGTCGCGTGTCGGGGTACGCGAGTGATCTATTACAGCTTGTTCAAGGTAGAATTCAGTTTATTGTCGCTGTCAAACGAAGACAGGGTTGTCTCGATTTGGCCGATGTTAAACGACACAGGGAGAGATCGTCGAGCTTGTTATTCATAGATTACTGGATTTTCGAGAACGAACGCGCGTAACGTCGTTCGTAAAATGCAGCCAGCAGCTGTTGCTTCGCTCTGTTCGCTATGTGTTCATTGCAGCTGACGATAATGTTTGCTTACAGTTTGCATTCTCTGTTTCGTGACATAATTAATATTTACGTACAGTCTTTTAGTCACTTTTTAAGAAACTTGATCTGTTTATAAATTTCCTATATATTAAAGTACTCAAATAAATTCTTTCTGACGTATAAATTAATTGTTCCTTAATATGAAGCGTTACATCTTGGTGATATTCTTCATTTGTCTTCTCTAAACCAGCTTAATTAGTAGACAGAGTTTTCTAAGTTTAAAAATTTGTACGACGATAACATTACATATTATCAGTAGAATTTTGCATTAAGATCATTTGAATTACTAATTTTGCTCGTAACGAAATTCTACTAAATACTTTGCCATTTGTAGTGCAACAATAATATTTAATAATTAAATTCCTAATAACGACAGCAAAATAACTACACTAAACAACAGATTGTACAAAGTTAATAAACATTTGCATACAAAATCACATTATCAATACGTGTAATTACACACAACATCCCATCAAACTCCAATCTATTACCAATTCCTACAACCCTCGACGATCACTAAAAAATCCAGCGCGAAACATCGCTCGCAAAGAGATTAATCGTTTTCACCAGCGATCATACCGCCATTACGCTCTCTTTTTACCAACTTTTCATCCCCACACTTCGAGCCATGCCCGCAGCGTGTTTGACAAACGCATCGCGCCACGCGGAACCCTCCCATCCCCCTCGATTAATTAATTAAATTAATCAAGTAACGCTCACTGCAATACCGTCGAAAAGCAAACGCGATCGCGTTCGAATCGCGATAAAGTAGCGAAAAAATCACGCGGGTTGTAACGAGTTTCATCGTGGAAGAATAATCGATGGTCCTCGAGTTCGCTTTTGGGGGATGTTTCGGAAAACATGGCGACATCCTCGCGCGAGGAGGAAAGCGGTGACGCTTCTAATTCTACCGCCATCTGTTAACCTATTGTTTAATAACCGGCTGTCGGATCGAGGATGCGGTGTGTCAAATTAACGGACAAAAGAGGACGAACAATATCGCCTGGCGTACAATGGGCACGCGGGCTCAAGAACGGCTGGATGTTTCTGGGAAGCACGGCGACGAGTCTTCTGCGTTTCTGGGATTATTGTCGCGGCTGAATCGAGTTTAAAGTAGCCCACGCGATAGTTGCAATTAAGGCGAGACGTAACGCGACCGCTGATTATAAGGAAAAACGTGATTTTCATTATATCTCTAAATAATAATTTACAATAGACTTGTCTGTTGAATAAATTTTAACTTCGAATGGAAGAAACAGAACGATATCGTTAATATATTAGATTAGTATTGTTGAAAGTTGTGTACGGACGTTGTACTATTCTGTTTGGTTGAATTTTATTCCGTCTCGTTTGTGTATAATAATATGAAACAATGTATTCAATGGAAATTTCATTTTCCATTGTGGAATTTAATTGTTTGTACATTCGATGTCTTTACAGTTTTTCGGATGAGTTGTTAGAATTTTCAGTTGATCGCGAGAAATGTTAAAAACTGGTTAAAGTACACGTTTAATTCTAGTGGCGGAGAGAAATTGTACGGTTACATGTATACAGAGACAGACAGAAATTCCTCTTCCTAAAAACAACAGTCGTTATTGTTTCAACGAAATTTAAAGATTGCGATTGAATTTTCCCTCGGAAATGTACGGTTTCGTGATTTCCAGTGCGTTGGCAATTAACGCACGGCCGCTATTTAAAGCGTAGGGCACTAGAGGCGAAATGAAACGATATTATAAAATTGATAAAGCAGCATTTGGCGAGCTTTATCAAAGGGAACTAGTTACCTGCGCGCTGCTCGAATAAAAACAGCGTAATTGATATTCCCATTCGTATAACAAGCGTGTCGAACATCTAGAGATAATATCGCATCGAACGATGCTGTTCGAATTAATTTTATTTGCCCGAAATATTTCAATCAAAACAGCGTGCCACAATTAATGGGACTTTAATAAGACCGCGATTAAAAATTCGACGAACGTTCGCACGCGAAGTCTGCAGGGTATTTTGCCCAAATTATCAGAACGTGTATAAAATAACATTTCAAATAAAGCATCGATTGGTGATTAAAAAATAATTGCGAAAATTCTACAGGAAAATAAAACATTTCCTCAATCATTTAGTAATACCAGCCACTTATAGCTTGGTAAATCCATAAATCTTCAATGTTAACGATTACAAATATATCCAGCAGAAGTATCATAGCGTCTCGTCAATGTTAACCGCTCTTCCTGAGAGTCACAAGAAATCCGCGCTTAAAATAGGGCTTACAGTGGCCGCGGCATAAATATTCAACTCCCATTATCAACGCGACTCGATCTCAGATTGCGTTATCACAGTCGAACGGGAGCCTGGAAAATTAACTCGAAGTGCGGCCTTAAATTTAGCGACGATCTAATTCGAGCACTCGGGCGGAGGCACTCCTCGCGCCCTTACGAGCTACGTCGTAACTGGCGGCCATCAAGGGTGCTCTCCGCCTCAAAGAGCGAGCGTAAAGTCCCGTCGCGAATGAAACTGAACGCCCCGTTCAGAAGTGCCGCTTAACTCGCGATAAGTCCGGGCTGACGCGACTTCGAGATTGTTTAATTGCCCCCACCGACGTAATTTTTCCTCCTCGCCCGGCGGGCGTGCAAGTATTTCGAAAATTTCTCACGACGGCCCTCGAACGGCGGCTGCGAGATTCGTTAAGGCGGATCTCCGCGTTCTTTCCAGTTAGGAACGCGATTTATTAGACAGACGCAATTTGCTTCTTTACGTACGCTCGAACGGACGCCCTCGCGCGATGGAGCGCACCCTTCTCGTTTTAATGTCGCTCCTTTAATCGCGATTTATGCATCCTCAGTGTTTCAGCTCTTTTCTTTTATCGTTTCGCCTCTAAATATCATCGCGAGACGTAATTTACGGGCTGATTCGACAGGCTCTATATTACTCTCCAACTACTCGTTTCGTCAACGAATTTAGGACAGAATTGATGTGATGTCAAAATCGAGAACTTTGATTGTAATTACAGCTGTGATAGACTCGTCTCAATTTTTTTTATAAACAAATGATCTTTGATATGTTTGCTTTTATGAAGATTATAGTGGCATCGTTAAACTCTCTCGTTACGAGTAATGTCCTATGAAATTTTAATAAAAGTAAAATTGTCGATCGATAAAAATCGTATAACCGAAAAATGTCTACCAAGATCTCAGAATTAATAAGAAAACTTCACAGTAGTCGCATAGATCATGCTCTCACAAGATCAATTCGTCTTTGGCACGTCGACGAATCGGTATTTCATACTCTCCACCATTTATATATATATATACGTGGTGTGGATTCGTAATACACGTGAATTACTGTGACCATCGCGAACCATATCGACCCTCGAAGAATCTATAAATCATCGCAAATGCTTCGTTCCGTTGAGTCTAACACCAATCCAAGACTTTTTCCTCTCCCAAAACCACCAGCTCGACTTTATTTTTCTCCGTTCCACTCTGTGGTTCGAATTCAACGTTTAAATCAATTTGCAAGCACCACGTCTGCCATTGCGAGTTGGTTAAAAAGATCACGGTATTATCGCGGTATTTTTAAGACAATGATGGATTTATCCCACGCATTAGCGGATAGATGGACGGCGATCGTTAATATTTGGATTTGAGACAGGAAGAAGTATGGCGTCCGCGAGGATGACACTCGCTGGCGAAGGAGACATTCGTTTTAGAGGAACGTTTCGAGGGTGAACGCGTAACAGATGAAAATAATATTTTCCAGTCGGTTCGAGCGAGAGGAGAAATCGTATTCCACAGCCACGCGAAGCTCAACTCTTGTATCTAATATTAATGAGAGTCACCGGGCGTAAGCTGCTTTTGTTCGACAAATGAATTAGACTATTTCAAGAGTATTACAGCTACTTTCACAAAAGACCCCTGGAACCATACTAATCTTCTTCTCTTGGTAATAAGATTTCTCTTTGTCAATAGCGACATAGTTTTCCTACCTGTTGCCTGGCTCTCATTAATTCTACAAACGCGCCTACTACTGTCAACTTCTCGCAATTGTACTAACAAACGAATACAAAAAATTATCTTCACATCCTAATTTATTCCATTAATATTTCTATCTTCAACGTGCTCAATTTACTATCTCATCGAGTAAAGTGTAGTTCAGATTCGATTCAACAAAGAACAAACTCTCATTTTATAATCTTCTATGAAACAAAATGACGTACAATGATGCCTCATCGAGGTGCGCCAAAAATTGCGAACGCACAGTTCAGATTCGATTCAACGAAGAACAAACCCCTATTTTATGATCTTCTATGAAACAAAATGACGTACAATGATGCCTCATCGAGGTGCGCCAAAAATTGCGAACGCACAGTTCAGATTCGATTCAACGAAGCACGAACCCCTATTTTACGATCTTCTATGAAACAATAAAAATGCCGTACAATGATACCTCATCGAGGTGTCCCAGGAATTGCAAACGCACTTCCCCAGTTGAGAATCGCCAACACGAAAGCCAGTATTTTTCGCCAATCGAGGCTCGAGCCGTGTTCGTCAAGACTGAACGCCTCGCGTTCTCGCAGCGCTCTGGGTCCACGCGCCGGTTAATTAATTCGCAATTTCGACACGGCTACGAGTAGAGATCCACTTCTCCTTGGAAGTTGTCGTCTACTTCGCCGGGAACGCTGGGGAAACATCCTCCTCGCCATACCCCCGTCTCGGATGTTGCGGACGCACGACGCGAGGCGAAACCGCACCCCGAGTCTATTTCAAAGTCACGACAAGCTTGCCGCGCTGCACAGACGACCCGATTAACCGGCAGATCGAAATAAGCTCCGGCGCTTAATTAAGGCTAATCGAGTTAACGAATATACCCGGCGTACACTGGCAACCGCCGCCCCTCTCGAAACCTCTCTCCCGCGCCAGTTTCTCGCCGATGTGTCTTGCCAATCTGGAATCGCAGCCGCTGCGTGGAACCCAAGGCTCGCCCACCGAATTACCCTATCCTCCGTCGTACGTTCTGCCCCTCCCGCGTGCACCCTCCTCGTCCTCTTTCCATTCGAATTACCGCCCGTCCTTCCCTGGGACACGGTTCGACGCTGCCCGCGTCCGCGGCCATTTCGTCCGTCATTACTCACGACGCGCTTATAGGCTCATTTTGATGGAACGACGGAATTGGCCACGTTTTCGTGATTGGTATTTAAGGTTGGCCAGTCCCGGTTCGTCGATTTGTTCGAATCGCTCTGGCCTGGATAATGTGATCCGTGTTCGAGCATGTATAGAAGTGGTCTTGAGTTTTAGTTGATCGTGGATTTTGTATTTGGGGTTTCTATTAAGTTTTTTTTTGAGTTCGAGGTGGACAGTAGGGTTTTAAAGAGTTTTAGATGCATTTTGAGTGGGGATGAAGCGGTTTCGAGTTATTTGAATTTGAAATCAAGTGTATCATATTTTGTATTCTATAGAATCTAATACTCTATAGAAAAATAAACTTGGAAAATTAGAATGCTATGCATTTAAAAATTATTACATCTTTTTTTAAAGCTTGCTCTTGAGAAGAGAAATTTTTAATGGCTTAATTGATCCAATTGACACACCAAGAACTTTTCAGAACGAAGGAAATTTCTTCATAAAGCTTGCGTGATACTGTCAATATTTACAAACTTAAATCTTTTATATTATACTCATCTCTTCCGAGATAACTTTCGTCTAACAAACTCTTAATGAATTGCTTCCCAAACTTAAGCTCGTTAATTTCACGAAATAAAGCGACACGAGCAGTTTCCTTTAAAAGTGCTAACACCTCAGAAATTGATCAACCAGTACAAATAATGGTCATTTCTACCCACGCGAATGCATTGTTCGTCGTTACCAAACCGTGTTCGTAATTTAAATGAAAATTAGAACGCATCCACTTGTTTGAAACCTTTAAACGATGCAATGTTTGCTTGAAAAAAAAAAAGGAAAGACCAGACTCAAGGGCCACTCGGTTAACTGCAAAGCGGTTATAGTCCCGCGCAAACACGTACTGAAAATGGCGGAGGCGTTTGTTTGATTGATTCGTTTTCGCTATGAAATTGGATGGCCGTTTTAAAATTGACTTTCCGCGAGCCAGTAAATCGAACGCGGTCGGAACCGTTAGCGAGCGACAAACGAGAGCAGCTGATTTAATTATCATGCTCTCCCGCAAAACATATTTACGAAGCAATACCTGTTTTTAATCATCGATCCGTAAGAGTTCTCGATAGAGCAGTGTTTCATTGTTCTTTTTACAAAAAATGATGATCGCAACAGACGAGAAGTTCTTTATTTTCTCTATTTTTACTACATTTATTTTTGGTTTAACCCTTTAACGCTGGTCGTCTCTATTCAAGGACAGTTGGAATTAGAAATATAGAACGTGATTTTTATAAATTATTTATGAATTCTTCCTGTTAACATTACGTCTATATATACAAATGAAATGATGCGTTGCTCTAATATTTTAGTGTTTTATATACGTACTTTATATTTAATTACACAATTTCTATTCGTCTGTTTCTCTGTCGACGTTAATGAGTTAATAAATCAAATAATTTAACAAATCATGTATAACATTGGAAATGGAATAATTTGATCAGCTGAGCATCGCGTCTCGTATCATCGCGGTTAATTAGAAACGTAACGAGGCGAGGAAAGAAGTCGAAAAATTCCTTAAACTCCATTGAAATTCCCTTTTCTCCCACATCTTGTTCCATTGTACGTGTCAGTTATCAATTCAGCTGATAGACCGAGCGTAAAAAGAACTCCGCTCGTTTGAAGAGGCTCTTCTGCTCGTTTCAGAAGAATTGTTTTCGAGTGCACATCATATTGGATGCACAGAGGGAAGATTCTTTGCGAGCGGAGGTGGATTCTTTGCGTTGCAAGCGCTGCGAAAAATGCCACTGCCTTCGAGGGGAATCAAGAAATGATAGAGGAGCAGGTAGCCTCATGCGATTTCGTCGTAAACAACGTAAACGAAATATAGAGCAGACGGGACGAACGTCTCGCAGAGGCGGAAAGCTTTCTGTTTCTTAACGACTGATCTCGTTATTCCCTCTTTGAGACCGTAACGATAAAGTTCCGCCATAAATATGAATTTTTATGCCAATAAAACATCAAAATCGTATCTTAACTCCTTACGTGATTATTATGATTTTGAATTGGATTGTCAGTTGCATAAACTTGAGTCTAGTTTTCTTCAGTTTTTTTTTCTAATGAAAAACGATCATTTATTCTCTGATTATTGTTTATTGTACGCTACCATGACATGATTAAAATATTATAGGAAATTATTATCTATCAGAGATCGAATCTTTTGATGACACGAGTGAGATAAAAGTAACAAGTGTGCAGCTTGAAAAATGAATAAATCGTTTGATCTAACGTTTTGATTGTCGAGCTTAACATTAATTTCAATTGATACGTTATTACTTATTAAATGAATATCGAAAATCCGCAGAAATTAATAGAGAAATTTGTACATTGATAGCAATTTGTGTAACAGCGAAATTCATATTCAATTACAGAAGTGCATTTCCAGTGATTATACAATTATGCAGGTTTATGCTATTACAGGCAATGTTTATTATTCAAACATTACTAATTAGCAAGTATGAAATTTGGCAACAGCTTTTGCGTTAGAATCGATTTCAAGCGGGGGATTTCGTTTCACACATTCAACATTGATATATTTGCGTTAGTTGAGTAAATATTCAGGTAACAGTACCACATTAATTAGTTAATTGATTTTATTGTGGAACCGCAAGATAAGAGGGAAAAGTTGAAAGGGTTCTTCTAGTTAATCGAGAAAAGAACATTCTGTCAATTTCTTATAGTATATATTTATACTCAGAATACAGTTTAAATTGAACAATAAGAAAAAAGAAATGGACAACGAGCGAGAAAATGAATAAATTATGCACAGTTACTTAATTGTTCCTTATCAGTTCTAATTTCCAGCTGTCTGAGTGGACTGAAGGCTCGTTGAGAAAATTGACTTCTCTCGTTAAAGTTTGACGTTGACGTTCCATACCAGTATAGACTTTGCAATAGCTCCCTGTTGGGTAGGTTCCTATTAATAATTTACCAACGGATTCAACCCCTAAAGGTCCCACGATTATTTCGACTGCGACTTCGATTAAACATTCAAGGTACGAGGGCCAATTCACGTTGCCGCTATTTTCTCATAATTAACACGTGAAAAGTGCCAGTAGGAGAGAAACATTGATTAGACAGACGAAGAGTGAGAATAAAAATGTCTGATGATATCTTATGTGAATACTTTCGTGGTTTCTTGCGATATTAAACATTTTTCTGTTAATTAATTATTAATACGTCTTCAAGCTGCTTGATGTTAATTTATAAGTCACATATATAGTATCAATCGTTGCTATATTTCTCAATGGTAGCAATAGTTAACAATATAACGATGCAGGGCTGATTCACTCAGTATCAGCGTGTCTTCAGACCTTCTGACGAAGCTACCAGCAAAGTTGACGGAACATAGAGATTCAACATCCCCAGGACAATGCTTACACCCAGACAACTCTTCATTTTCAATGTAACATTAACATTCATCGACAAATACACCAAGAAACCTTGCGAATTTTTTGACAAATAACAGCTCAGGGGATAGCAGAAAGTGTCCTGATTGCAACGGTTTTTGTTTCATCCCGATATCTCAAACAGTTCCAGAGATATAGGCGTTTAAAGGTCGGGCCCTTTAAACGCTCGGATTTATGAATGGGCGGGCGGCCATCTTTAAATTGCCGTGACCCACTTCTTTTCCTGGAAACGCGTAGTAAATAGTAAAATAACCCTTTCGTCACTATCTGTCACTGACCAGCGAACAGCTGATCCGCTTGGGATAGGTCAGTGAGGAATGTGCGAGCGAGACTTCCGAGTATGCGACAAGGACGAGGATAGAAAACTATTAGAAATTACCATCGTCTTTACACGACGATATCTCAGGAACGGGAAGAGATATCGACGTGAAACGAAAACCATTTTACAGGTGAAGGTTCCTCGCTGCTGACAACCCTGGTTTGATTAAAAAATAGTTTGGAACGTAGGAACAGTGGTTCTCGAAAGTTTCGTTAAATTTAATCCATATTATTGACATGCTTCAATATGTATTAATGGAAAAGCGTGTAATTTTAGGCAAATGTAGTTTATGATGATTGTTTTAGTTATTGTTAACGTTGAATAAGAGAGTAATAAGGGCTGTAAAATGTGTTTTATGTCTGAAGTTGATTAGCAGATGCTAATGAACGCGCTTTGATTCGGATAAGAATTTTGTGCAGTTGTACTTAGTTTTATTCTACTGATTCTCGATCGTCCTTGTATATGCGAAAGTATTTTAATATTATATCGTATCTCTAATGGTCAGGGTAAGTTATGGTTAGCTTGAGCTGGGTTTGCGTTAGGTTTGGTCTACATTGCCAGTTTAGTCGACGTGTGGCGGCCGTCTAGCAATTAACTGCAGCAATAAATTTCACCCAAATCAAACTCAAATCCACTTAATTGTAACTCAAACTAACCAAGACCTATTGTGAACATCAGAAAGATGTATATTGTAGCAGTGGAAATATTTTTGTGCACAATTCGAAAATCGAGAGCGAGCAGTTTCTATGCGCGTGGAAAAGAATTATTTTAAACTATCAAAACGTTTTTCAAAATTCATATTTTCCACTCGTACTGTCTGTTTGTGTTTGTTCCTCGATTGCATTGTATGTGTAAAATTGTTATTCAAATATATTGTACTTTTTATATTTTTTTATATCTTAGTTATTTTACCATTCCTTGTATCGAGACATCCATTCGAAAAACTCGAGAAAGATGAAGATCCCACATGTATTTATATTATGAGAAAATGATATACCTTTTTTCGATGAATTACATGTGTAACTGCTACTTATTTGCTCTTACCTGAAACAGAATAATAAAAATAATTTTAGATGAATAGTAATTAGGAATGTAGAAGTAATGCGAGATTAGAAATAACTTATACGTTTTCATATGTATATTATAACAATACCATGAGACATATATGTATATAAAAATACTGTGTCCCACCGACCATTGTAATAAAATTGTGCAAAAATGCATGCTTTTGATTTAGAACGAAGCACCTCTCCATTTTTTAGCAAACAATTTTTCGATTCTCGCGTAAATCGGTTCGTTTTTCCTAGATATCAATAAAAATATCGCGTTTGGATAACCAAACAGGTTTTGACAGGGAACTATGTTGAAACTGCATCATCTTCCACGATAATAATTAAAACTTGAAACTGGACTGTATATGCTGTGATTATAGAATAATTTATCTAGAAACTAAACGTGAAAAAATATTTTAATATAATATTTTACATATTTTACAAAACTATTTTAGTCTCAACTAGATTAATATAGTCGATAGTTATTTACTTTTTATGAGGACTGAGTCAAACGATACAATATTCAGTAAAATATTCAATAATTGCTAGAAAATTACCTTCTAACGGTATAAATGTAGGTCCAATTTGTAAAAAAAAAAATAAATTTACAATAAAAATATATATATTCATAAATTACGAGCTGCTATAGTATGAAAAATGATTATGTCAACTCATGTCATTTAGGTAAATTGGGGGTTGATGGTAGTAGGGATGGATGTATAAAAGCCTATAAAGGGTCTTTTGATCGTTTGAACGTCGTAGCGAGAAGGTCAGGATAAGGATGAAGGTGGTTGCTGCTGATGGCTAACTGTAGAGTAGCCAAGGCTGTGGTGGACACTGGTGGATGATCGTGGACGATGGTGGACTGCGGTGGACGACAATGGACGGTGGTCCACGGCAGTGGAGTAGACAAGAATAGTCAACATCCAATCTTTTGATGACACGAGTGAGATAAAAGTAACAAGTGTACAGCTTGAAAAATGAATAAATTGTTTGATCTAACGCTTTGATTGTAGAGCATAACATTAATTTTAATTGACACGTTATTACTTATCAAATGAATATCGAAAATTACCAAAAATTAATAGAGAAATTTATATATTGACAGCGATTGCGGATGGTGGTGGACAAGGGTAGTGGATACTAGTGGATGATGGTGGACGATTGTGAATAGCAGTGGACGGCAGGGGATGGCGGTGGATGGTGGTGACAACGACTTTTGCTGCCGATTGATGAGTGAACAAATTAAAGATTTAACTATTCAGAAATGCATTATTGGGTCCCTGCGTAGTCACCTCCACGTGGTGGGCCTGGGCCCTTGGTAACGTTTTCGAGAGATTTCCTTCTCGAAGTGCGTAGACTTAAGTCTTTCGCAATCCAATCGAAATTTTCCAAGTCCTTTTCAGAACTTCGAAACTTTCAATAGGATTGCAAATTGTACAATTAGTTAAACTACACTTTAAGTTAAGTTAAGTTTACGAATTCACATATCATCATTTCCCATCTATCTGTATCCTTCAGCTTTATCAGTCATTCGAACAACAATTTTTCATTTTCCAAGAATACAATTTACACTTCGCTCGTCAGGAATTCATAAAAGCTCGTCGATCGAACGAAACATAACTCCTGTCCCCACCTAAACGTCGCATCTAGCTCGATGAACTATTTATTAAGCAGCCTTGTACGTCATTCTCATCCGTCGACCGCACAAATCTCCCGATAACACGTCCCAACACGGACGCGCGATTTAATTCGAACCGTTTAATCCGAGTCGAGTCCGGTTCTTCGCAACAACGGCTCCAAGTTGGCGATGAATAGGAACGCCGCGGCCATTTATCACGACGGCGGCCATGATTCAAGACTTTCGCAGCGGCGACGCAGCGTCACGCGTGACGTTGGACCGTGGACCAAGGCAATATCCTTTGCCTGGCTGAGTCGTATTATTACACGTTATAGCGATCCTGTCCACGGCGAGGGCTATGATACAGGAAATAAATTCCGAGCGTATCCTCGGACGCGTCCCGGTTTAAATAGACGCTCAGATCGATCAATTCGAATTCTTCGCGCGGCGTCGTATCAATTTATACATCGTCTTCGGATCACCTCGGGTGCTCGCCCCGAATTATATTGCGCGCACGTATTTATTTGCATTGCTGATACGACCGGTCCTCCTGTCGAGCAGATACGTCCCTGCGAGCTTAAGGCGAATTTACACGGTCCGCTTTGATTGCACTTTGGCGCTTGATTGATTTAACGCCGTTCGAGGGAGACCAGACGGTGTAAAAGTGAAAGTCGATCGACGATATTGGTGATTTAGGGAGACTGGGAGTAGAGTGAAGGGTGTAAGGAGAATTTACGTGATTTGTTCTCGTTGGACAATGTTTTCGATTGATTTGGCGATGGTGAAGGCTAAGCGAACGGTGCAAAGAGGAAAGTGTTTGAGGATTATGGCCAAATCAGTAAAATTGAAGTTAATGTGAAGAATATAAGAATATTTTAATGAGATGCATGATTCAGTGAAATTGAAGGTAAAGAAAACGATGTAAAGCGAATTTGCATGATTCGTTTTAATTGGACAATGCTTTCAGTAGATTCAATAACGTAGAAAGTAGAGGCAAGAATTCTCGAACAGTATTGTTGATTCAGACAAATCAGTAACAAAATAAAAGCGATTGTACACGGTTTACTTTAGCTAAACAATGCATTCACTTGAATGAACAAAGGTGAGAGAAAATAAGTCGTGTCAAGTCGAATTTACATGGTTCAATCTTGATGAACATCACATCTGGTTAATTAGGTTGAAGTAAAAGTAAAACGAACAGTGTAATCGTGAATTCGAATGGTTTGCATGATTAATGAAATTGGAAGCAAAGGATTAAACTTCATTTGAACGTCATTTAGCATTTTTTCTTTACATTTTGCTCTCTAATTTGAACATGAACAGAGTTTTGTTTAATACTGCTGCTTAATCGAGATAATTCATCCAAACTAAGCATGTTGAACAGCAAAAAATTCCGTTATATGGTTAATATATTATTTATGAACTTCCACATATTTTGCATCAGAAAGAAAGAAACGTACGAAGGCAATCAGAATGTTGCAAACAGACTGCAAACATTCATCAACTCTGCTGCGTAAAATTGAAATGCAAAATCCATTTATGTATGCATGATATGTAAAAACATATGAAATATCCGCAGAAAAGGATGCACGTTCTAATGCATAGAAAATAAATTTCGCGTCTCAGTTTTTTACAATTTCTAAAAACATGAATTTCCAAAACGAATCGCGATCTACGATAAAATAATGAATGTAGCAAAACCGACATCTCAATTTTTTTTAATACGCAGCATGCAAATCGAGAGAGAAACAAATTCCATTATTCCTCTGTTTGCATATAAAGTATCAAACCAGAGATCTATCGAACCGAAAACAAATGAAAGACGACAGTATCTTCAGAAACGAAACGGTAATTATCGCTTTCATTTGCTTCGAAATCATTTTTAAGCGATTCAATTTGCTCGATTTCACAAGAACGCGTAAACATTCGTCGTTTAATCGAATCGTTTCGGTTCCACCCAGTCAGCTGACATTGTTCGACTAAAGTGAACCGTGTAATTTAGCTTTTAGCGTGGCTGCACGCGAGAAAGAGGGCATCGAGACGAATCGAAGGGCCAGCGAAGAGGGCTGAGGAAGGACGCGCAACTACCCTGACTCGGGGGCTGGACGATTTTACGCGAACACGATTTTTTTACGGGGTGATTGCGCGCGTCGTGTAATTCGGAGGGGAAAAACCAAAATGATCCCTCGCTCGGAGGGTGGAAACGGGCTGCCGTGAAATTCGGCCAACGAAGATTTATGCTCCATTCGGTGGATGCTGAATTTTGAATAAATCATTCCCCGTGGCGGGTTAAATCTTTAGGTCTCGAGGTTGCGTCGGAAGGCGTGCTGTTTAAGAATGCTGTTGGAACGTGTTCGAATCTGTTACCTGTGAAATTCGCTATTTTTTCATTCTCGTTCTTTTCTCTTATTCTTCCTATTCTTTCCTTTATAACTCAAATTTTGTGTTTTTTAAACCTTTAAATAGTTGAGTTTTTCTACTTTTCAACCAGTCTTTCAATCTAATCTGAAAGATAATGAGATTATCCATTTGGCAATTAATCAATAATTTAGGCTTCATATGTTGTAGATTAAAAAATTTATTTCTTAATACGCGAAAATCGATTTAATAATTTAAGGGTTTAATTTACCCTCTTAACTATTTTTTTTTAAATTCTAGAATGTTGTATGCGAAATATTGTAAAATGCGAGAGTGAATGTTTTAAAACAACGAGTCAGCTGTTGATCATTCGTCTTTAGAATAACATCTCAGTTATAAAAACCTAGCAATCGATTTTCGATTTTCTTCTAGCCGTCCTTCAACTAATAAATATCACACAAATCTAATACCTCAACCATTAGAAAAAAAGAGAAAATGGATCGTACTAAAAACTGTACTATCAACTCAATCAGCATACGAAACGATCGCAGCTCATCAATACCGATCTGACTGACAATGAAGTCGTACGTCAAGGTAACCGTTCGATTAATCGACTTGTTTACTCCGACCTTCTAACGAGAAGTCGTATTCAAATAAATCGAAGTCAGCCACAGAGCACGAGGCGTAGACCTTGGTCGTGAATCGATTCAAGCATCGATGTTTACGGGGACTCGGTTACGTGAGATGAATTCTCGTGATTTCTCTGGGAAAATTCTAATTACACGCGGATGTTTAATAATTGGAATACAATGTTGGACGGGCTCGTAATAATCTGCACGTCGCACGCGAGCGGGAATCTTGATTGATCAATGGCATTAACGCGTTAACCATTAGCTAATGTAACTTGTAAGCAGGCAGCCTTCCTAGCTCGTTCGTGAGACATACTTTTTGTTTCTGCTAATAATACTCTTCAATTATACATGGAAATTGTGATTTATTATCCAGTTTAGTCATTTAATTAGGGATTTCCGTATTATTTTTTTCCTTGTTCCTTGTTCCAAATTTATTTCTTAATACGCGAAAATGGATTTAATAATTTAAAGGTTTAATCTACTCTCTTAACTATTTTTTTTTAAATTCTAGAATGTCGTGAATTATTTTAGATTTTATCTATTTTGCATTCTTTTAGCGGACTGTTAACTGGTCGCGAGTTAATTCATATGAAATCAAATGATCTGTGTAATTATTATTTCACAAAGTACCATGGCTTATTTCATGCCAGTATTAATTACTTTCCTTAGACTTCTCAGTTTTTAATAGTGATTTCAATGCGATCAACATTTTTAAAACGACTCGTCGAGAATGGTTTAACTGGAAAGAATTTTTCAATTAATTATAAGCAGACATTCTGATTGAAATAATTTAATTTAGTTCCTTCCTGTTCCACAGATAGTCCATTTACGTAGTTTTTTGGTGTACTGTCAATGTTATATCTTCGAACAATTAAAGTGAAAGAGACAATGTTACCAAGTGTTTGTCATTCTAAACACATCTCTCAATTAATAAAATATAGAGCTTCACAGTTATGTGACGATTGTACAAGAAGATTAAGCACATAATTAGCACCCTAAAAGCACTTCTCACACGTTGTTAAATGACGAACATACACGTCGAAAACAGGACAAATGCTTCGAGAAGCAAAATGAAAAAGGATTACATTTTAGTTCGATAAAAAAATTTAGCAATTAAACCCTTCGATCGCACCAAAATAAAGTTTTCGATTGACGTGTACACACGTCTGAACGCGGTTAACTGGTTAAGATGAAACGTTCAGATGACTCGCGAAGGAGCACCCTTTCCAGGGCACACCTCGTAGCCATTACTGCAGCTCGAAATCATTGACCATTCGACCTGTTCGCTAAATCTGGCTCTGTCAGATTTGCATCTCGTCTTTGTCTTGAAACACTTAGTAGTTCCTGGCAAACATTTCAACAGAGGTAAGTAATGGCAGGCATTTCCACGGCCTATTTCGGCTTTTGGCTCTGTTCTTCGTATGAAATTGTTTCAGCACCGCTATACATAAATATAACATACATGTATATATTTATTGTACTCCAATACGCTATACATAACGTAAATAACATTTATCGTGTTCTTCCATTATTTTTTAAGAACTTTACAATACGTCATTTGCTATTAAGTAGAAAACATCGAAAGCTTAGAATGTCAATCGAGATTTTGGCGTAATCCTCGTAAAATTAATGTGATGTTAAAAAAAAAGGTCCAAATCCTCAAAAATATCAGATGTGTCATTTATATCGCGAACTTGAGATAAACTTATCCTGAAAAGGCAGCTCTGAATATACTAAAAATGTCTCAAATGTCCCAAACAGGGTGCCTGAGGAGAAGCAGACGAAAGAAGGATGTAATTAATATTTAGAATCAGAGACAGTATCGTTTTGAAGATTATACGCGAATTAAAATGTTTAGAACCGCGGTACTTGGACTCAGCACGCGAATAAATTCGTTAACGTCGAGCGTTGGCCTAACTTAGTTCTCCCATTGGTCGACGCTATCTTCATGACTTCGCAGATTGTAGATACAACGCGGAAGTTGGCTGATCGATCATTTTCCACCGCGGTTGTAGAACTTCGGCTTGGGTTCATGATTCGACATAAAATCGAAGTTTCGTTTCTTTCGCAGGAACTCGGAAACTTGTTCAAGAACTGTACGCAACATCATTTGTAACTTCGAAATCTGACCGCTCTATTTAAAGGTAATACATTTTGTTTCTAAAACCGAAAGGATATGAAAAAAAAAATGTTAAAAAGTCGATATTGGAACGTCGATACTGTTTGACAGGCACAAGCATTTATCATTGTCCTTGAGCTATGCTCGAAGCGAAGTAACGAGCAATGGCATTCGACTATCGTTATAATGGAACGAGGTGGCGACGTCCGTCGCTTTGCCACCCCTCGCACTATCTCACTTCGCCTGGACGCGTCTCTCGTTCCCTCCCCGTCGACGCGATTATATAGTAGACGCGACTATTTCGGCCAATGATACGTTACGATCGAGAATGTGCGCGTGTCTACATTACTGCATTGATTGAGATTGTCGATACATCCAGCCAGCGTTCGCGAAGGGGTGGTTTACTGCCCGCCAATTTGTTTATGCTCGAGGCAGCGTATCGAGCTGCTCAAACAGTGGAATGCTGAACGGTCCTGCGGCGCACCCCTGACAATCAATCGCGATTCCAGTCATTTGGATATTTCCCAGGCATTCTGCAATTCACAGCTCGATAATGTATCAAGTTTCTGTAAATTACCAGAGCTAAAAAACTAGTCGGAGACCAGCTATCCTTTCTAGATGATTTTAAATGCATCTGCTTAGAATGCTAGGGGTGCCACGCAAGAGCAAAGCTATACGGAGAATTTCGATTGTTTTCAAATTGTAAAAATTTAATCTTTCAAGTTTCACGACAGACCCAGTGCTGACCATGCAGTCTAGTTGCAAATCACCTTCGAGATTTCTGAGAAAAGGGAGAACTTACGTCTAATTTTTCTTTGCAAAGAATCGCGAAGGTTCTTAGTTCACAATTAATTCTAAAACGACGAAGCATCTCGATCAATCTGCCAGTAAATCAATTCTACTTATTAAAAACAGCCTTGTACCGTCCTAATTATACCAGAAAACCGAATTCATAGTCCAGCCAGGATAGAATTAACCGATCGTCCGAAAGGGGTTCTTATTCGCCACGCGAATTGGCCAGCGAAAATGGCTCTCTAAAAGCTAAAAGCCGGACGAAAAGCGCGGCCCGGACGAGAGGATGGATGGGCGACGAGGGGCGGTTGGTGGCGGGGGCGGGCGAACAGAAAAGAGTCGACCAGGTCGAGAGTTTTCCGGCGTGAGATTTACGCGAGAGGTCCGCGTGCGCCGGAAGTACGTCCGTATGTACACCGATGTCTACACGGCGAGAGTTCTCCGTTCGAACGACTGCGAGTCGAGCCACCCCTTCCGTCCCCGCGGTCCCGCCGGCAATTTCGTTTCTCTTCTTGCGCGAGGAACGAGAGGCGGGTGTGGCCAGGGCATAAATCGTCGGGTCTCGTCTTCGGGTCACCATCCGCTCGGCTTCCACTGCTTCTTCTTCTTCTTCTTCTTCTTCCTCGTCTCTGTTCCGCTCGCGAGAGGGTGGCAACGGAGTTGTCCGAGGCGGTGGCCACGCGGCGAACCACGCGAGCCGACCTTCCGCTTCTTCGATTGCGAACAAGCGTTCGCGTGGATTGGGACGTTGCGGATCGATCGAGGACTTTGTATCCCGCTGCTTGATCGATTATCGATGTATGCAGATGCGTTTGATTCGTTTAATGGGTTGTAATTGGGCGATCGATGGAGTTTGTAGGCTGTTGGGGGTGGGTTTGGATTTTTATCCTTGTTTATTGCTGTTTTTTTTTCTATTTATTGCAGCACTGTGTTCTTCAACGATTTCTTTTTGTTTCTTTACGTAATTCATAGTATAATTTCTTTGAAAGATTATAAGTTGATATATCTGCAGTTATTGTGTGGGAAGTTTCTTGTTAGAAATCAAAGACAGATTGAACCTCGCAACAAGATGTTTTTCCTAAAATTTTATAGAATATTGCGCTACGTTAATAATTATCAAGCTTTTTAATTGTAGTAGAATTTTGATTGTGAAAAAATATGAGGATTTTTTTGTTTACAATTCTTCGCTTATCTTTAATATCGATATTAGCAAAATATTCTTTAACACGCGAAATTATTCAGTTAGTGGAAAAAATTTAATTACGACAATGGCGTCACGACTGATTCTGCTGCTAAAGATTGTACAGATTGGGATAGAATTGTTGGAAACATTGTATTCTGACAATCGAGTGAACAGATACTACAGATACTTTCGAATCGTTCAACCGTGCAAAGTCTTGTCTCGAATCGGTGGATTGTCAGGCTACAAAGTTTCGTGTCCATGTTAGTTAACCCTCAGCGAATGGAGCGATTCGAACACAAGTGTAAGGTCGAGACTTGGTTACAACCGTAGCCAATTGAAATAGCTTTCCGCAGTAGTAACCGAACTGTGATTGATTAGTATGATCGAAGCAACATTCTGAACAGTAGAGATACATTTGACAAAGTAGGAGAAACTGAAATGGCACTAGAATACGTACGTGTAATATTAACATCTCGCAAAAGTTTGAACATATTATTAGTGAAATTTAAACTTGTTTGTAGTGTAGCATTTTTCTTTCATTTAAAAGACAAAAATTGCTATTGAAATAATAAATAAGGTCTACTATATTTATGGCAATTAAATAATCAGTTTATAAGTAAGAGAAAGTCATGTTCCTTTATTTTTTTATTCAATTTAAAGCAAATTAAAATCTATTGCAAGAAAACTAACAATAAATTTTAATTTGCTTTAAATTGAATAAAAAAATAAAGAAATATGATTTTCTCTTACTTATAAACCGATATCTTCCATTCTTTTTGGCACATCTCTAACAAATGTTTTGCCGTTTAATTTTCACAACTCTATTTTCAAAAATTCTTTTTATTAGCAATTACCTTGCAATTTTAACAAACTTAGCTATCGTATAACGTCGCATTACCTCGACTACAAACAATCGACAACGTTAAAACCAATTTTACAAAAAGAAAGGGAAGAAACAAGAATCGTCCACAATGTTTCTTAAATTTCCGACTTCTATCGTCTGACAGGAATTCCTCGCGGTTTATCGACTTTCTTCAACCCCCGTCGTGGCCTGAGTCTCGATTGGTTTCGAGCTTGTCCCGGATTTTCGAAACCTTACAGATGCGACGGGAATTCCTTCTTTCATTTCTGCGCCACTCTTTTTCACCCTGGCCTCCAGAGTTCCCTCGATTGGATGCCGGCGAGCCTCTGCGAATCGGTCGAATATAATTCCGCGGCAAGTTATTGCGTGCGCGCGGGCAAACACGTGAATTTCGTTGTTCGAAGCTGCGCGTTCCTTGCAGTGATTTAAGCGACGCGAGATCGCGACGGACGCCAGTTCCGCGAAATTTGAATAGTTCCCTGATAGACGAGAGGACCCACGGTAAGCTTCGAAGAGTTACAGTCCCGTGTCTCGGGGAATTCCCGTCGGTTTTACGCCTGCGCGTTCGCGTTTTTTCCCCGTTCTCCAGCGCGACCAGAATTATTGGCGGCCGCTTTTACGGTTTGACCGGTTCTTACGCGCTCGCGATGCTAAATTGTTCGACGTAATTGAATTTTCCGATGGCTTTTTAAGCGAAACGCCGTTTTTGTGAAACGCGAGTTCCACGACGGACATTCGAGTTCGCGTGCAACTGCCTGAGAGGTTCGTTTCGTTGAATACGTCGACGAATGGGATGGAGCCAAAGTTGTAAAGATATTTACTCATTTCCATCGAATGGTTTCGATTCTGAAATTTGATTTTGGGTCCCTTAAGAGACACAGATTACAATTGCTAAACGAGACGCTAGTATAGTCTTTCTAAAATCGTACAAAATGTTGCGCAACGTTTAACAGACATCAACAATGATACCTGTGCGAGTCGAAAAGTCGTGGGTTAAATTTGCATTTCCATAGTCGATCTTGAATGCAATCTGATTACACGGCTGTTACCCGATCATTACAGAGGCATAAAAGTCCCCAACCTAGTTCATAAATAATCACGATACCGCACTATAAAAATGATAACCATCGGACAATGGTTCGCGATAATTTAAGTCCAGATCTTTTCAATTTTCCTACCCATAACTCCTGGCCCCCTTTCTTTATCACTTTATACAAATGTATCCCAGCATTGTACCATTGAATTATCGCCAAGCAATCTATCTATAGCAGACATTACTCGCCATTCTTCTCGTTCAAATAAAAAACGGCGATCAACGAGAAAACGGCTCCCTACCTTTCTCTCTCTCTTTCTCTCTCTCTCTCATACAAGATTAAACGTAAAATATTCGCCAGATAAAGGAATATTATCAAATTTAAGGAAGAAAAAAAGTTACGCTCGTTTATCTACCCCCGAAACGACGATAAATTTGCGTGTTTCTCGGTCTCCTCTGAAACAACGATTTCTCAAAAGCGGCAAGATATACGACAACGGTTCCCGCGCGGAATCAGCATCCTTTGTGCCACGGTGGAACGAATAAACAGGGAGGATCATTAAATCAGGAGGGTAGAGAACCGAGCATTATTAAATCAGGAGGAATAAAGAAGCATTCACCTGA
Organism: Xylocopa sonorina; assembly: GCF_050948175.1. Taxonomy (NCBI): domain Eukaryota; kingdom Metazoa; phylum Arthropoda; class Insecta; order Hymenoptera; family Apidae; genus Xylocopa; species Xylocopa sonorina. The sequence continues at coordinate 3,835,494 of NC_135196.1, read as the reverse complement.
GCCTACGTTTCCGCGGGCGTCTCTACCAGTAGCTTCGTTCGTTTTCTTCAACGCGTTTCAAGCGCGAGACTGTTGTTGATCACGGTCCAAAAAAGACGAACGTTGAAAACGAGCCACTGTAATTTTTAGTTACGCGTGATGGACAGCGGCGAATTTTTTATTTACAATGTTTAAGTTCCTTCGTAAATTATCGAGCTGATCGGCAAGCGAGAGAAATGGATCCGCCTCGTTACACGCTCAAGAACGCGGAGAACAACGTTCGCGTGCAGTGTGTTAATCTTCGTCTGTCTAGCGCGAACGTGGAACGCGTTTAACGCTCGAGCGTATGCATTATTTTGATAAATTTCCAGACGTCTGCGGCAACCCTTTCACTTTCACGAGGAACCGTAGAGAACGTGTCTCTCTCTCCAGCTGTTAGACGTCTAACGAAAGAGGCAAAGGACGGTCGTTCGACGTCCTCGAACGCTCGAGGACCCTTTTCGAGTGCTCGAGGACGTTCCGTGTCAGACATTGGGTTGGCGGCCGACGATATTTCTCAGGATCGTTACGAGCGTTCCATTCTTCCTCGGATTTCAACGATTTCGTGTATTTAGTGTTAGGATATTGTAATTGTGTTTGTATTGACGATAAGTGTGACGTGAATGAAATTGTTTTTAGAGATGATTATTGAGTTTCTTAGAAGTTGAGTATCTACGTTTGCTCGTTTTTTATTTATTGTATCGTGGGTATTTTCTGTTGAGAATGATGTTCGCATTTTAATATGTAATTTTGTTGTTTATATTTGGCATTCATGGCATGGAAAGCTCACGTAATTACAATATGGTATCTCATTAGAATACTGTTCGTTGTTTCAAAAATGTTTTTAGCAAAATTTATCCTACTTCGAGAGGAATATATCTTGTAAGTGTTATATTTTTATTTAACAGAACTAGAAAAATGATGTAACTTAATATATTTCTCAATATTATCATTAAAAAGTTTTCCAAAAATGCTAATTTTTTTTTATGCAAGCAAACCACTCTGCGATATCACATCCCTGTTTATTATCAAAAGAACCAAAGCGAATTATACTGGGAAACTACAGTAATCTCGTATAATAAGATCTCTCTCGCGATTACGTCCATCGAAAAGATTTTCTAAAACTCTTCGCGAACGTACTTAGAAAGACGCTGCGTCAAACAACTTTCCGATATTTGTCTGGTTCCGTCGATGGCAGCCGGCCCGTCCGCGATTTCCCTCGCAACATTTAACGGAAACGTCGATTTCGCGTGGACCAAGCAGGAAACTTGGACGATAACGTAAGAACTCGCATAAATAGCCAGGAGATCGCGCGCGGGGATTTTTCAGCATCGTCGAACCGATTTTAAAAACTACCCGCACACGCGCGCGCGTCGCTCCAGAAACCGGGGAGAATATTGTTAAAATAGCGGAAAGTTTTGCGGATTGGTAAAATGTACGCGGAAAGTAGTATCGTTGGCCGATGGTAACGTTAAAAGTTGGACTTAAATTCCTGGTGTACGATCCGAAAGGGCGAGTACGGTGAATCGGACCGGCGGAAGTCGACTGCTCTCGAGGAGAGAGGATGAAATAAAGATATAGCTCGACAAGAAGTTGGATACGTAAGAGTGGGAGAGGTTAGTTTAATTTTTAAGCGTGCTCGAAAGTTGCACGCACGCGTTACCCAGTTCGAAAAACTGCCGTGGCAACCCGGCACGGTTTCAACTTCGACCAGGATCCCGCGTTTTCGTTGCCTCCCGGATACGGCCGGCGTTATGGAAAAGCGGAAAGAAACTCCGGAGCCCTCCAAGTCTTAATTAAAGTTTAGAGTTTCCCGCATCGTAAACGAACGGAATGAGAACGTCGGGAGAGCGAAGGTTGTTAGCGACTTCCGGATGTAAACCGTATTCTTTAGAAACGCGATTATTACCGTTATGCATTTAGACGGTCCCATTATTTTCGCGATTTAATTCTCGTCCGAGTATTACAGCCACCAACAAGATTATTGTTGTTGATCGTGCTGCGAGTCTACATTATTTGGCTTAGATATACGCACGCTTCTGTGGACACTTTTTATAGATTTATCTCTGTGTTAGTTCTATGTGCGTTAAACAAAATCATATGCATTTAGAAAAAAAATTTGATTCACTATATAATTGTACACTATGAACTTATGAACGAAACCATTATTTGTATATTTACATAAAATTTATAGTAATCAGTATTGTATAACATGCACCAAAATGGTGCGTTCCATAAACCTACTGTTAATTATAATGAATATTTGCTTAACATTACTTATAATAATTAAAAAATTTCAGTAAACTTTGATTTGTATCCTACTAGTGAGCTTGTGTAGCCAATAATTTGCAAGATGTATTATTAATAATATAAAAGAATAATTAAAAGACCTATGTTTCATAATAGATATTCAAACAAATCTAAATCTCTGTGCCAGTTCGATGTGTGTTCAGAATAAAAATTTGATTCACTAATTGTACACTATGAACTTATGAATGAAACCATGAGGTATACAGTTACATAAAATTTATAGTAATCAATATTGTATAATTTTATTTCAGTCATGAAAATTCGAAATGCACTAAGATGATGCGTTCCATAAACCTACTGTTAATTATAATAAACATTTACTGAATATTACGGTGTTATTTAAAAATTTCAGTAAACCTTGATTTACATTCTATTAGCAAACCTGTGTAGCCAATAATTTACAAGATATATTATTAATAATATAAAAGAATAATTATAGGACCTATGTTTCATAATATAAAATAAATTTAAGGCAGCAAAATACAATGCAAATTTCGATTCCAGTTACTTTTATCTTTCAGTGGCAGCATTTAAATTCCTTTTTATGCAGAGCAGAAAAATTAGAATGGCCATTCTCGCTATCCTGATCCGCTCTAGCGGTACCATAATGGCGGCGAGACGCAAGCCGTAACAGCACGTTCTATTATAGCGTCGGTTAGAGGATAACCGCTCTAGCAGCGTGTACCACCCAAAGGATTAACATTAGACGTCGACTCAGATTTGCCGAGTTACTTAATCGCGACAGGCAACGCAAACCACCGAACGAGTTGAATTAACACGTTCGTCGCGGTCCGTGACTCTGGCGCGTTAAGTCTTAACACACGAACCGCGGGTCGCTCGCGAACCTGCTCGAATAAACATCGTCGCTCTTCCGGACATCCGTTTCATATTCATCGATACGATCCGTTCATAAATATTCACGCAAGGAAAAATCGGTTTGGGAGCTGCTGCGTCGAGTTGTCGCGCGTTTCAATGGAGGAACACGCGTACGTTTTACACCCTTTTAAACAGAGCCAGAATGCTTCCTGCGTATGATTTGTACGACTCGGAAAACCGTTTAATTTGTTCATTTTAATTTCTTCGATCGATTAATATGTTTCATTGAGATTAAACTGAAGAAGGCGATAAATAAGTGTGTTTTAAGAGCAGAAAGAGCGTCTGTTTTAGTAGAAAATCACACCGTTGCTAGAGAAGACCGTTTCACGTTTTTCATCGAATTCTTCAACCCCTACTTTTGCAGAGAAAAACGCATACTCGGTCCGCTAAATTGGAATAAATTGTCGTGGACGACCGGACACGAAATTACTGTTCTCAAGTTTAAAAGCCACTCTCGACACTTGCACACATCCGAAACTTGTTGCTCGTAGATTTCAGGAGCGCTGCTTGCGACGCTCGCTGGTATATTGCCTTTTTCAAACGCGTAAACTATGCAACATCGTCAAGGCGGTCCCGTAGAATACATATTTAATTCATTTTTTAACGTTAAAAACGTGTATCAAACACTTCCGGTAGCTGACTCATGTTAGATTGATGAATCCTTGCCATTTTAAAGGTGCATGCAGATTTTTTTTACCATGGAATGCATTTCATAAATATGTTCTTGCATTTCGTTGAACTTTCGTCGAATAGAAATTGAAATTGTTGTAACATTATCGAAAGCTAGCCTGTTGGCTACGAAAGCTTTCTTTAATTATTAAAAACGTTTGGTAATGTTGGTTATTGTGAAATGCGATGGAAGAAATTTTCCAACAGTTCGAGCTGGTAATAATCGAGACAAACTGATTTGAATATTCACGAGCAACTCCACAGCTATATTACCATATTTATACAAAAGAAATATTTAATACGAAATACGATATTATTTATTTAGTCGCAAAATTGTTTCCTCGCGGTTGTGGCATTGCGAATGAAACAAATTTTCATCTCCTCGTTGCATATCCTTATGGAATTTACTAGATGAATAACGAAATTCTTGAACAATTTGGAGAAGTTGTTAATTACTGATAAATCTATCAATAATACGTTTAACTGGGTGCACGCGAAAGCGTTTCAACTTCGACAACAGCGGGAAAATGGATGTTCAGGTGAAAATGAACTGGTAGACCCGGGGAAAACGCTGAGATCAATTTATAACCGCGGCGTGTCATAAATTAAAGCTCTTGAACACTTGGTTAATACAGTGTTAGAGATCTCCTCGATCGTTAAGCGGTCGGTAACGTTTCGAAATTTACGAGCGACGCGAACCATTAGAAACTGCGCTTCGGTAAGTGATTCAATATGAAAATACATGTACCTTTCGACCTCTTTGTACAATGCTTACTTTTATTTCCGTCGTGTCGATATATTAATTGACTCGTAGAGCACTCGAATTTGAAGAGAAATTTTAATGGAACTGTCATTGTGGAAGTTAGAAGGACTTACACGTATAATTGACAGGTCTTTTTTCTATTTGAGTTTTATATAAATTAAATATTTTTTAATCGGGCACGAATAATTCTGCGACTAATAATGGTTCTTTACTATTAGGCAAAGGTTGATGAAATAGGGCTACAATTTCAAATAAATTCATTGTCCGTCGATATCGTATTTCAATTTAAAGGCTATTTAATATCCATAATTTTCAACGTGCAATTTAATAAAAATTCGATTACACCAAAAACTCAGAAAATAAGTTTACTCTTTTATTAAATTGCGCACTGAGAACTGTGGATATTAAATAGCGTCTGAATTGAAACACGATATCGACGGATAATGAATTTATTTGAAATTGTAGCCCTATTTCGTCAACCTTTGCCTAATAGTAAAGAACCACAATTCTCAATGCGCAATTTAATAAAAATTCGATTAAACCGAAAACTCAGAAAATAAGGGTAAACTTATATAATTTCTATATATAGAATTGTGGATATTAAATAGCGTCTGAATTGAAACACGATATCGACGGATAATGAATTTATTTGAAATTGTAGCCCTATTTCGTCAACCTTTGCCTAATAGTAAAGAACCGTAATTCTCAATGCGCAATCTAATAAAAATTCGATTAAACCCAAAACTCAGAAAATAAGTTTACCCTTATTTTTGTATTATTCCTTAGTTACTTCATCGAAAGCACAATTTCGATCTTTTTCTCCTTTCCTCAGCGAGTAGAACAAGGCTTTGAAATCTAGTTAGCATCAGAAATCCCCATTTTCCGTGGTCGAGCCAGCAAATCGATCGCAACCAAGTCGTCCCTTCCTTACAAGATCGTTTACCCTCGCTACTGTCCGCTCGAAAATAAAAGGCAGTAAACCAGTTTACGATTACTCAGCAGGTAGCCTTAATTTCACGCGGGACCGCGGAGTTTCCGTCGCAGGACAAATCCGGTATTTGATTCGACGCGGGCAGAGGACCTCGACCCTCGTCGAGGACGCCCGCCACGTTAAAAGCCGACACGGATTTTCGTCGTCGAGGCGAAAAGCCGATACGTCGCCGGATTACCTGGCCGATCGGAATTTTCGAGGGGATTACCAGAGGGAGCCGTCCGCCCAGTGGCTTCGAGATTACGACGTTAAGAACCGCAACGTGGCCAGCCTCGAAAAAGTTATAATCGCTGGCCCACCTGTTGTGCGCGCATCGATTATCTCGAACGCGGCACGAAATCAAAATTCGAGACGGCTCGTTCATCCGTCGATTTGCCTCGAATCGGGACGCGTTGCGTGCTTCACTTGGAAATAAAAATTGAGGCGATTTTTTGTTTGCTTCGAAGGCGATCGAGAAATCCGTAAAATTCAGAAGAAGCCTTAATTTCTACTGAGAATCTTGAACGTTTTTTTTTTTTTTTTCTTTTGCTTCAATTGTAAACGATTGGTCCTTCTAACAAATTTGTCGTTTTAGCTTCTTTATTTGGTAGTATCATAAATGTATTGGAAATATTTTTACGTTAGAAGCTGGACTTCAAAGATTTAGCTTTGAAATTTCTACGAGAAAAATAATTTTCGTAAAATTTTCGAGCTACAAAAATTAATAGGTTTTAAATAAAAACCTCTCTCTCTCTCTTTCTCTCGAACAGCGGATATTTTCACACTGACAGCAGTATATGTTCCGATGCGAACGGAATCCCGGACATTGAGTACAGAAGTGATCGATTTGGCGCGAAACGAGCGAAACTCCGTAATTCGGTTAGATTTCGGACGATAGAGGATCGCTCGTTTGTTTTATGGTGTGAATATTAATCGCGGAACTGGGTCACCAGGAACGAGGGGAAATTTATACATAATCTTGGTCAGATTAGATGAGCCGAAGGGGGATGTTGAATAATCCAAATTGCCGGCGAGGTTGATTGGAAACGGGGATTAGCCGTTCTTAATTTGTACCCGATGGTATTAGCCGGAATGGCTTTTTGGAATTTGTTGGTTTTAGCCAGCTTTGCTCGCGCGTCGCTTATGAAGTAATTTACAACGATGTCTCGCATCCTGTAAACGCGTTACGAGAGTGTAACAACGGGGGCCAATAGATGATTAGCTTGGAGATTTAAAGGGACGCATCTTCGAATTAACCTTGTTTAACGTGATGTTCAGAGCAACAGTGTTTTTTGAAATATTTTGTTATTTAACGTTCTGTTCATTTCTAGACAGATTCGAAGGCTACCATTCTAATGTAATTATTTATACGTTAAACAAACAATTCCTGAGTATTTTATACATAATTGCTATCGTATCTTACAGTGGTATTCGCAGAATGAATTTTATAAACTCCCAACGAAGAATTAAATATATAGAGAGGCGGTGTGTAATTGATCGCGTCAGTGTTTGTAAATTTTACATACGCTCAACAGTTCGCAATTGTACAATTGAGTATTTCGTTTTTTATGGATAACGTTAATGGTTTTGGTTTTCAGAATTTAGTGTTTTTATTTGGGAAAGAAAGGAGGCCAAACAATATTAATGAAACAGCTGAAAACTTTGTTAATTTTTAGCGAATAGTCAAACCTGTAATGTCAATCGATCCTTTTCCAAATGAATAACGAAAAAATGATAAATTCAAACATCACATCAACGAAACACGCAGAAACGACGCAGAAAAATAAATAAATAACTAAAAAAAACTACGATAACTCACGCGAGAGACGTCGCATCGAAGCAACAAATCTGAAACGTTCGCGATCCTCGAAGGGCCTTCCGAAGCCTCCGAAGGGTGGCCATGGACGGCTGGAACGGCGATGTATTCGCGGATTACCATGGCGATCAGACTTTTCCTGGGAATTCCGAAGAGTTTACCGAACTGGCGGACGCAAGTTTGTCCACTATCGTTCCCGTGACAAATGTAGTCGGATTCGCGCGGTTTCAATTCTCCCAGCGCGCGGTTTGTTCGGAGCTTCGCGTCGCGTCCGAGGAATCGACGATAGAATAAATAGTGGGTGTTCGATTTGGTACGTAAACAGCGTGGAGGAACGATACAGAGAAGTGATAAGGAAATCAGAGGCTAATCGTTTCTAAATGTGTTACAGGCGAAGCAAAGTCCTGACAGTGGAAGCTCTTCGTGGGGTTGGTTGTAAGGGTTGTTATAAAGGGAGGCCTTGCTGCACGGAAAACTCTTGAAATACGTGATGACGAAGATTTGTCAAACTCTGTTTTATAACACTTTTTTTTTAATTAAAAAGTTTTACTGTATTTTGCAATATAAAACGATTTTTGAAAAGATTCAAGATAAAAATGTTATAGCGAAGGTTTTAGAACTATGTATGTATAATTGTTGAACAATTTTACTTTACATGGTTATAGCAATTTTAAAATTTGCTAATTTTTTATCAGAATTTAGAAATCGTATATTTAATCTTGTGGATGAAATATATTTTGTGTATTTTATAATTACTGAATCGTTAAAAAAAGGATGTGTATCTATATAAATATTATAAATAATATTTTAATAACCACAAGATTTAGTGTTCCCTTAAAATTTGTGCCATTCGCAAATACCACCTAATTTATTTATCAGAGTGATATACTTACTTATTTTCAACATTGACCACAAGTAGCAGCTATTTATGTACTCTTACCTGCAACAATAAAAATATTTTCATGTAGTTATATTTTAAAAATTGACAAATAGGATTGCACAAATAAATGTAAAGTTTCAAGTAATTTCTACGTATATAAATACATGTCGCATTCGAAAAGCTATTGATTGTACAGAAAAAAACAAATGGAAATTGTTTCATCGGAGATCTAGTCTTCGAAAGAGTCGAATTTCAAAGTTTGACACTTTGTTAATTGACGAGTGTATGTAATGTGAGCGATACAATCGACAAAGGACGTTACACTATGTCAAACAGGAAGTCCAAAATATGGAGTGACATTCTTCTCCCACGACGCTTCATTTCTAAAGAAAAATCAAATGGATTGATTAGTCAAATCGAAGCTTTGATATCGATTCGTCTGATCGTGAAAAAAAGTATTTTCAAAATGTCACTCCACATTTTCGATTTCTTGTTTAACATGGAATAACTTCCTGTCGATTATACAACTCGCATTATATTCATTTGTCAGTTAAGCAAGTGCACTCGTCGTATTTTCCAACCCGATTTTCCCCAAAATAAAGCTTCGCACGAAACAATTTTATTCTATATTTTCGACGTATTTTTTCACGTGGAATCATTTTATTTTCGATTGCAGCTCGAATACTGTGACACTCTGTGGATATTACTATAAAATATTTAGGACGAGGGATTATGCAATTCAGTTATTCTTCCAAAAATAATGCCATTTTTCGCAGACGCAATTTTAAATCCTAACATTGAAATTAATTAAAATATAATATTTACTTCAAATATAATTTCATTTTTTTTTTTAACACTGTAACAATTCTCATTTATCTATATATCTGATTTATAATTTTCTCATTATTTCATTATTAAACTTAGTATCCCCTATTCTACTAAAATCCTTTTATCATTGAACTCAATACTCTTCCAAAATTTACACCAGAAAAATAACGTCCCTCAATTAAAAATGCCGCTGTTATCGCTTATAAAATAAAAACTTACACGTCGCTACAAAATCAAGATTAGTAAACGATCGTTTCCGCATTACAAAATGAACACGTAATATTCTCGAAAGAAAACAGCGTTTAATTGATCAGAATCCTCAGCGGAAGCTTCTCTCGCGGATCCAATCGGAGGATCCAATAGGATTGGCGCGAAAAATAAGTGATTCGAAAGCAGCGCAGCTCGAGGAGGCGCTCGTGGAACCGGTACGCGTAGGCTTCCTTAATTTATTAGATACAAATTTGCGTGTCGACTCGGATAAGCAGCTCGAGCGAGTCGTTGGCGAACGAGAGGCAAGGGGCGAGGAAAGAGCATCGACTTTCCGTTCGTGACAACCGGTTCCCTGGCAATTACACGTATAACGAACCGGACTGACTACTTAGCTTCCAGGACTGGCTGTTTGCAACTAATTCACGCGTTTTCCTATTCACGTTCGCGCGTCGATAAGTGAGTAGCGACGGTTGGCGCTGATCGAGATCGTCGTTAAAATGTGACTTCAGATACGTTCGTATCGATTTTTTTTCATTTAACTTCACATTTTTTCCTAACTGTAAATAAACAGTCGACTCGATTTTCTGGTTTTGGCCTTTAAATATCTGAGTTAAAGGCAGGATTATTTACTTGCAGTTGGAGAATGTTGATTTACGATTTTTATTTTCTGTTTAATGTAGACTCCGTCGATTAGATCGTGGATGGACTTTTAAGCTCGACTATGTTGCGAAGTAGAGATTGTTTTTTTTGCGTACGATCACTATTTTTTTAACGTTGCGTTCAAGATTTATTTTTCGATGCAATTTTATTAATTGCACGCGGTAGGTTTGTTACAGAAATAAAATTGTATTTATCAAGCATGTTAAGTCCAAGATGTATCGCGAAAACATTGAAGCAATTCTCTACAGAACGTAACTTTACGTTGCTTTAGTCGTTTTCCAATTTGTTACACCGCGTACGTAACTCGTTCGAAGGAAAAACGTATGCAAATGAATTGACGGCTGGTTTGACATTTTTTTCTTGAGGACAACGCCGCCACGAATTACTGCGGTGTTTTTAAAATGCTGTGCAACGTTCGCGGATAATTCGTGGCCGGTTTCGATTTCTAATTGAAATTCACCGTTGTTTTAATTGAAAACCACGTCCGCCGAGATCCACGTCCCCCGCTTCGTATCGGAATAAATCATCTCCGACAAAAAGATCTGATTGGTAGACTCGAATGTATCTGCTCGGCGGGCGTTGACATTTTATTCGATCCAATTTTTGTAGGTGATGCAGTGCCGCAGGAATGGAAGTGACAACGATTTATGCCCAGGAAACGTCTGACAGAGTTGTTTGAGATACTTGAAATGCTCGAACGGGTTCGAGCTGCGATCAAATCAAATTCTGCCGATCCAATCGAAATGCTCGATTGTTTCACCGGAAATTTCAGTAATCCCCAAAGTTTCAACAACTTCCACGCGTTTGCATTATATCCTAGCGTTTTATAAAAAAAAAAAAAAATCTGACACTTCAAACTGAAACTGTAAATTGAAAATAAAAGTTGTAACAAATTCGAACAATACGAGAGAAGATAATCGTATGAAAAGAAATAAAACTTGGCATTTAAATTTTGAATTCTTTGTATTGGGAATTTGGACGAACTTGTTTTAAATTTAAGAGAAATTAGGAATATCAATTATTAAAATTATGATATGACTTAACTGTAATGTAACTGAACTTCTTCTTCGATTACTATTTCTCGTAATATTATATTCCACGCAAAGAGGTGATATTAATTGTGGTTGAAAGGTGTTACGTATATATATGGAATCTTAATACTCTTATGACCAGAGGTTTGCGACTGGTTTCGTGGTTTCCGGTAGAAGGGGGCCAGTTAAGTGTTGTACAAAATGGGATTAATATCGAACCGGAAACCGGTCTTCCCGAATTTTATTTCCATTCGAACGACGCAACTTCGTGAACGCTGCACAGGTGCGTTTAATCCGAACGGAAAGTAAGCCTCCCGATTCGAGTTAATTTCGTCCAGGTGCTCTTAAGCTAAGAATGGTCTCGTTTAAAGCCGATTTATGGTAGTTATCCAAATTTTGACTAACTCTGAACACCGCCAGTAGTCGGTTCCAACGATAACAATCTTTCATCCCTGACAAATCGCAGGAATAAAATATCTGAAATTTATTCAGAACGATTACAAAATTTAGCCTGTTGAAATCAAGTTTCTCGTCTCTACAAATTTTCTATTTTCTCATTAATTGTTAAGGTATTTAATCTTGTCGTTACGTATTCATGAAAAAGTTATTTCTGATACGATTCAAACTGTAATTATTTAAAAATCCTTTCGAATACGTTTGTTTCATAGACACATGTAAATTCACTCGTAATATATTCATTCGAACGTAGCAGCGGAGTTAATGCATTCTCTTGGAATTTTTAATCAAATCGTGGATCAAAGGTAGATGCTCAGTCATTCGAGTATCGTATTCAGAACGTTAATTACAAAATGCATACGAAATATTTCAGATATTGGGGGAACAAGTGTTTTGAACTTAATTTGTGTCTGGAAAGTACATATAAAACATATAAAATTCCATTTTAAAATAATATTTTTTACTACGTTTATCTATAACTATAATTAATACGTAGACCACAGACTTCGACGAATAGTATTTCAAATGAAATTCCTATTTTCGTACGATCGAAATACAGCATCGAATTCGATAACCTCCACGAAACCGTTGCAATTTTCTCAAGCCTGGCTGTCACGTCTCTGGATCGCTATTAAAAGCACGAGCCGACGAATCGTTGGAGGCTTCAAAATTTCCCGCGCGTATCAGCCAGCCATTCGTGTACATCCTCCGTGCGCTATGGTCGCCGCTGCTCGCGAGGAATGCAAAACAGGGAGGCAATCACGATGCCGCGTTCGTAAAAAACATTTCAAGGTTCCGTCGTAAATCGCGGACGAATTATCCGCGAGGAAACACCCGCGCACGTGATTGTCGAGCAGCCAAGCGGAACAAGAAAAGGCACGAGGGGGTGCAGAAATGGGGGTTGGAGGAAAGAAAGGGGTGGAAAACGAGAATGAACGAGATATTTCCAGGACGTTTCCTTTGCGCTCATCTCTCTTGGCGTCGTTATTTCCCAATTGACAGAAGTTGACGAGGACACCTGTATTTTCATCGTCGCCGTGCACTCGGGGCGACGTTGACGCGTAAAGTCGCCGACCATGAAATTACTCGCCGCTCTACAAACGCGAGCTTAAAGAGAAAGAGCCGCGAGAGCGAATGCCTTTGCTCTCGCCCCGTTTTTCTATTTTTTTTTTTTTTGCCTTCCGTTTCGTCTTCTCTTTTTTTTTCATCCCTTTGATTCAGCGCGATCGTTCCAGTAGCACTTGGCTCTGTTTCACGAGCAAACGAAACGCTTGCCTGTGGTCGCTAAATGCAAGTTTTTCGGCGGACCTAATCAACTACCATCCGTGCAACGTTCATTCGGGGTTCGACGTTTTTAGGCATCTCTGGCTTGTTGGCTTTGACGAGGGAAATGTTCGAATCGTTTTCTGGGGGAGCGATACGATCTCTGCGGTTGCGAAACGCTTTTTTCCCCACGCTTCAGATTAATGTATTAAATTGTGCGATTTATTTTCGACGTCTATGGCACGACGTAATGAGGTCGAATACGAGATATTTGCCTGGATTTACGTTAATTTGATATATGGCAAGTGGAAACGCTATTTTACGGCTTGTTAGGTCTCTGTTCGATACGTAGTCACGCGATTCGAACAGATTACGCTCGTTATTTAGCAATAAATATGAAGCAGAAGTATAAAACGGTTCGTTTCTCTGTGACTTCGTGCATTTTTTTTTATCTATTGTTGTACATGTAGAAAAAATTCGAAGCAGATTCAAATAAGTACTCACAGCTTTCTTTCAAATGCATTTAAAGCTGCATCTTCACTGCACAGACACATTCTGATACATTCTGCGCAATGCTTAGCGAGACATTTCAAACTACATTTGCGCATTTCACGGCTGTTGGTTTGTCTCAAAGAAAATGATGTCAACGAGGGATCTTTTCATACCACTTTGATTTCTTTTTTTTTGTAGTTCTATTTTGTTTGTGGTCGAACGTGAAATGCAACGCGTTCGAATTGCGTGACTTCCCCTGTTTATTGAATTCTACGCAAAGAACGGAGATTGTGAAATAATCGTTGCGAGGTTTGAAATTTCAAATGACTGTGCTGGAGATTAGACGTTACGATTATTCTCAATATCTACGAGAAATAGAAAGGAACTATATTATTTCACTGTGATCTTTAAGTTTGCTGATTTCGTTCGTATCAAGAACGACGTATAACGTAACAAGTAGTTCGAAACATTTTTCGACGTAAATATGTAATTTACTATTAATGAATGTTTGCTAATTATTAGGCATCTAGTTCGAGAACAAGTTCCATCGATAATTGCTATATTAAATATTTAAATGAGTTGGAGAAAAGGAAAAAAGACACATGCAGAGACACAAGAAGCAATGTGATATTTACAGAAGAAATAAAAAATAATCCTCATTCCTTCCAGCAACTTTCAACTATTCAAACTTGCTTCAGAAGCTTCCAGTCACAGTTCGTTACACATGTATATCTCTTTCTGGTTTTCACAGTGTTCTTATCCTTACAATAAACATTTAATACAAAATAAATCTTAATCTTATTTCTGACGCAAACTGATTTTAACATTTATTAAAATCGTGCCTTATAAGTTTCCTAGGAGATAGTGGACAGTGTCGTTGGGTAAGCTGTGTCTCATTGGGTCGCTAAAACAGTTTAGAAAATTTCTGGTTTTCACAGTGTTCTTATCCTTACAATAAACATTTAATACAAAATAAATCCTAATCTTATTTCTGACGCAAGTTGCTTTTAACATTTATTAAAATCGTGTCTGATAAGTTTCCTAGAAGATAGTGGACAGTGTCGTTGGGTAAACCGTGTCTCATTGGGTCGTTAAAACAGTTTAGAAAATTTCTGGTTTTCACAGAGTTCTTATCCTTACAATAAACATTTAATACAAAATAAATCCTAATCTTATTTCTGACGCAAGTTGCTTTTAACATTTATTAAAATCGTGTCTTATAAGTTTCCTAGGAGATAGTGGACAGTGTCGTTGGGTAAATCGTGTCTCATTGGGGCGCTAAAACAGTTTAGAAAAGGAATGATTCGAAGCTGCCATCACGGCTCTAAATCATTTCTCCGAAACTCGAGGAGCGCGCCAGGTGGAGCGGAAGAAGAAGTCCTCGAGTCGCGAACGGGTTAGAAAGTTCTCCCCTGCTTCTAATGAAGATTTATTCGGCGCAGCTTAAATACACCCGGCGCCGATTAATCGCGCCGCGAGACTTCGGAACCGTTCGGTGATAAACGATTCGCGTTCCGTGCCTCCACCGTGTTCGATTTAATCCAGAAACTAATTTTAAACACGCGACGACTGCGTCGTCCCAGAAAACTGGCCCTGCGCGCCCCTCCGCCTCCCTTTATTTACGTAGGCCACGCGCTCGACCAAAATTCCAACTCGAAAATTACGATTCTCCGGATAACGAGTTACAGCCTCGTAAATTGTCAGCCACGCTGCGTCGCGTTTCTTTCTCGAGCTACTCTGGAACGAGCCTCATTTACGACGCAGCGGAGGAAGAATCGTTTTCAACCCCTTCGAGGATCTCTCGCGTTTCCCTCTTCGAGATACGAATTTGTCGGAAATTAGAAATTTCGAAGAGCGAGTTGGCGAGCTGTAACACGGCTATATGGAAACTGATGAGCTTATCGAGGAAATCTTCGTGCTGCCAGACGACGTCCACTTGCTTCAGCTTTACTGGGGGTGTAAACTGTCGTATCTTTCTATAGAGAGACAGAGAGGGTACGCTAAGTACGTGATAGTTGGATGTGGTGACAGGTGCAGTGACATATTGGACCGTGACACTGATTGATAATCAGTTAACGGACGATCGATCGTGTTCCAACCACAAAAATTCGATTTAGGGGAGGAAGGAGGACTGCGATTACTAAGTCGTAATTATGGTGATAAAACAAGTAGATTATTGGAAACAATTGACTACCACTAAAGTTAATTTTAATTAAGAATCTTAAGAGATTTTAAGAGAAATAATTGTTAACTTTTATTCAGAAGCCTTAAGTAAATTTGCAAGTTTGCAATAGGGATGCATTTAAAAAAATAATGCAATTATTGATTACACGTGTGTCGCTACACTTCTAGAAAAAAACATGATCGTACTCGTTCAACTGTTCATCTTTCTCTTGTAAAGTGTTTTTATAACTGTACTGATAAAAAAAATATAATCGTTGCAATGGACAACAGTAAATATCCAATAGAATAAATTGAGAGAGCAAAATTACGGTTCGAGAGTGACGAATCGGTTTTCATATCATTTCATTGATCAAACTGTACATTTTATTCCGTAATGGTAATTGATGTCCAATAATTTGACAAAAGATAGGAATTCGTATAACCGCACGGTGTTCATGAAGCGTGTCGTTAATAGTTCAATGAGTCGATTCGATTAGTGTCTCGGGAATGAATTATTTCTGGTCATTATCAAATATAAATCTAATATTTTAGCAATTAATATAAAAATTTGCCTGTACGTAGTTCGAAGAAATTTTAACTAAAATTTTTTAACAAATTTATCCAAATTAATGGCGTATGTTTTAAATAAGAATTAGTTGATCAAAGATACAGCTCCTTTAATTTAATCCGACTAAATTCTAAATTCCCTGGAATTAAATTGAAAGAAGAACACTTGTTGAGCATTAAAGCTTCAAATCTAATTAATTACGTATACACGGTGAATTCATTCAACAGAACGGCACTCTTCCCACTAATTAAACCATAAATTCAAATTATCGCTTATAAAACGCGTTCACGAGAACTCCATTCAATTATCTAATTACCTCAATGATTCCAAGACGCATAATACGCGAAATAAATCGAAACGGTGCATCGAGGTGCATAAAACGGGGCGTGGACGACCGGTAATTTGTCGAGTAGAGAAGAAAGTAACGTCGAAAGAACGACTAGTCGTGCCAATTAAAATGCACAAGTGCAAACGTGCACGCGTTACACTAAACGATAGCATTGGTCGAAAAAATGAGAGGTGCGTTTACCAGTTCACTTTCGCGATGCAGTATTTAGCAAGAACGTAGATCGCAGACGATAGATCGTTTAGTTAGGTGCATCTAAGTGCAATGTCTGCGCATCCTTGCCCATGTTCGCCCATGAATTCAGAGTCTAACGCGCATACTGGGTGGCTCAGTCGATATTAGTTCTCTTTCGAAAGCTAGAACGACTTTGTTCACCATTCTTTCGAACGGATCCTCCTCTGCTAACTTTATTAAATCGTAACAATGACCCTGTGCGCCTTTCGTTAGAAAGTTTAAATGTTGCAATTTTATTCAGTTTGCATTCAACGGAACGGTAATGTGAACCATCTCTGAGATTGGTTTGAATTATTTTTATTTCAGACAGTAAGCAGCGTTGGAAGTTCTGGTTCTTCGATATTTACATTTAAGAGACCCTCAGACTCTTTTATTGCAACGTGAGAAATTTAATTTGGTTCGTCGTTCATGTTAGAATGACTGGTTGGATATTTCATTAAAAGAGAAATATTTTAGAATTATTAATTTTAGTTATTTTTTTATTTAATATTTATAGAATTTGATTGCCAAATGTTTTTGATACAAGAGATAATGCAATGAATTATTTAAATATTTTTTGTATCTTATGTTTTACGACTTATTTAAAATATTTTCTCGTTGAATCATCAGTCGAATCCGAATCTAATCTGAGAGATTCTTTTATATCCTCTGTTCTCTCTGCGTAAGATTTCCCTGGTTAATACCGAATGCTATTTCATTTTCTCCGCGATAAAGAACGAGTCATGCAAAACACCTGCGCATCACCTGAAAAAATTAGATCCATGAATGCAAATTGAGCGACGCTGTACGTTTCGACACGTACACATAAAGAAAAGAACATCCGCATACCGGGATGTCCAGAAAATTTCAAGATTTCCCTCGTACCACAAAATACACGAGACGATCAACAAATTTAAGCACTATTTAAATTTTTCAGCACCACTGTGAATAATTTCTATTGCATAAAACAGCTACTACTATTTCCTTAGAAATATCGATCTCAGTTCGTGATATTCCCGTCCGAATGAATCGTGACAAACGCAACAATTAAACCTAACAAATCCTCAACGAAAAATCGAACAACGTACCCACATACGAGCTCGCTTATTACAAATATAAATCGTCCATTCCTAAAAAAAATACTATAACGTAACGCAACACAATTTTCCAGCCCTGAATTCAACGAATACCATTCAACTGTTTCTCAAACAACGAGAAACTTCATTGGAACGAACCAAAGGAGCCCGCACGCGAGAAAGGAACAACGATGCTCGCGAAATGAAATCCGTTCGCAGGGACACCCCGTATAGCTGTGAGAAGCGGAAGGGTGGCCGGGGTCTGCGACCCCTCGCGGAGCTAGGCACGATAGCCCAGGTTAGCTGGCTACGCTCCAAAACACCGTGGCATACGCCCCCTATCTGGCATCTCGTAGCAGCTTGGCCCGCGCGGAGAGGATCGCGCGATATTGCTTCGTGCCGCTCACCCCCCCGGCGATGTAACCCGTATTATCTACCCTTACATCCGGCCTGTCGTTTCTGTCGAAATTTAGGGATCCATAGAACCGATCGTCATTAGCGCGGGACGGTTCTCACCTATGCCAAGCCGCGACCCTTCCACCTCGTATCTTAAGCCCAGCCTCGATCTCCGCTCGATAACTAACGGCCGGTTAATTAAGAAGGGGCCACGCGATTGCGTATTAAGGCTCGCCGTACAACCGTAGGAGTCAGCAGGAACGCCAAGTAGCGCTCGTCGCCAAGTAACGATAGCCGAGACCTGTTCCCGTGTAGCCGAGCTAACCAACCGGTCGGTTATCGGTGCATTATTTATCGGTGGGAACGAGCCTGGTAATAGAATCGGCAACGGCGTTACAAAGTCTCGTTGCTCGACCGTTCCGTGCCGTTTTCGTTAATTATTAAATGCCAACCCCCAGCGCGGGATGCACGTCGACGTGTGTACGTGCGCTCCAGCTCTGCTCCACCTTGGCTACGTCTTCCTGCTTGTCCGCATCGCGCTTGGCCCGCTCGATGGATAGAATGGCGCCGTTTCGAGGAGATACGGTACACCGTGTGTTACGTGCTACCACGAGGAGCGCATCCGCGGGTTATAATATAAATATCCTTTATCGGCCATCGAGAAAGGGGATATCGGGAAGATTTTTACTGGGACGCGTTATTCCGCGTCACTTGGCGGTCTCGCCTTGGGAGCCAAGATCGACGGGGCTCGCTGCTGATATCCGTTTGATCGCGTTCGATTTGGGATTTAATGGGTTCGAGGAAGACAGAGGCGGAGAGAGTCGCGAGCAGGAGCAATAAAGGGTTGAACGGTTGGCAGCGAGCTTGCACGAGTTCCATGCAAACATCTCGCGGAGACGAATTGTTTAAGGATAAGGGTGGTTCCTCGTGGCGCAGGGGACCGATGCGAATTTAAGAAACTATTTGCTGCAGTTGTGGGAATGAAATATTGAACGGGGACGTTGGTGGGTTGGTTTTATGGCTCTCG
Organism: Xylocopa sonorina; assembly: GCF_050948175.1. Classification (NCBI taxonomy): domain Eukaryota; kingdom Metazoa; phylum Arthropoda; class Insecta; order Hymenoptera; family Apidae; genus Xylocopa; species Xylocopa sonorina. The sequence goes on along the minus strand of NC_135196.1, from coordinate 3,816,463 downwards.
ATCGAGCAACTGCGTTCGCTTCCGCATATCGCGTTAAAGATATAACCATTCGTTTCGTTTTTAATATCACCTTTGTTGAAACGGAATTGATTTCTCGTTTATCCGGTGGTTCTCTGATAAATTCAAGGAACGCGTATCGTATGGAAGAGTTCGATTTCGTCCAAAATTGGTCAGAACGACGTACGCTTCATTTGCTGAGACTTTTTTTCTGTTTATTTCACGTGGACGCAATCGAAACAAATTGCAAATAGATCGAAACGAGGTTTCGATAGGGAAGCGGCAGGCTGAAGCGTTATAAAAAGTTCGACGAGTTTGTCACGATTATACGATAACGAACTGTGGTGTGCATTTTAGCGCGCAGATAGGATTTTGATTTGGGACTCCCTGCGCCGCTTGCTTCGAGGATTGTATATTTTATTTCGGAAAATAATGTGACTGCGCGAGGTTTTACTGCGAAAATGCATTTAATTTTTTTATACAACGAACGATTGTTTGGTGTAAATAATACAGGCTTTAATGGAACCAGTGTTCTAGCTTGTAATTAATTTAAACTTCTCGGCAATTCAGCGTGGCTGAGTGCTTTTTATTCACTTGTATTCGTTTCAACCATTCTCGATGAACATCACGCGTATTTTATTCGAATTACTTTGTTCGGAAACAAAAAATTTCAAATACTTTTGTCTCTAGACTGTTCATTTTATTTCCATTAAAATCTTGAGAGAAACTGAAAATTGGAATTCTCAAACAAAGAAATGCTAAAAAAATTGATCAATCTTGAGAATAAATTGATTTCGAATAAAAATCCCCAGTCAAATTGAGTTGATTTAAAGAAATTCTACAAAAAGGAAATTTCTCTTCAGCAACAATTTTTCAAAAAGGTTAGCATCGAACCACTCGACGGGTTCTTCAGTAATAAATAACAAAGTCGAAAGAAATGTGAACGCAGAGACGTGGCATCGAGCGGAGATCGGGAAGGGGTTAACAAGCTCGAAGGAAAAACGTGCTCGCCAGAGTTTCGGTTACGATCTCGTTGCACGCCGTTTAACTCGTTTCAGAATGGCGAGTGTTGGCCAGACATGGAAGTTCGCGTTATTACCCGGTAGCCTATATTACATATCACTCGAGACAATGTGCATGCGAGAGAATAAAAGCGAAAAAAAGAGAAAAAAAACGCGGGGACGCGCGCGAACTAGAAGAAAGGATTAAAATTGAAATACGACTGGGGCTGGTGGCGAATTATATAGAGCCCGGGCGATAAATAACACACTTAAAACGCTGCTTAAATGAGATCGACGCTGATTATTTCGTAGCTGCAAGTTCGTATTTCTGCATTCTGATATGAGCAACGCTCGTAAAGTCTCGAATCAATTAATCTTGTTCTTATGCGCGACATAGAAACTACAGCTACACGTAGAAGCTATATCAAAGGAATAATTTTGTTTAAATGGTCGATAATTTCATTCGATATTTCCAGTATGGTAGTTCTTAAATTAATTTTAACTTTAATACTCAACTAAACGTTAAGTACTAAAAAAGTAAAAATTGTGTTATGAATATTTGTTTTTTTTTTTAAATATGTAATTTCATTCATAATTTTATAATGACAAAAAAAATGTTCACTCCACCGTATCTCTCGATTAATTCGATCATTCAAATATTCATTATCAGAAGAGAAACAACGGTCGAAAAAAAGAGACACATTCAACGAGACGGTATAAAAACAAAAAAAAAAAGTCCGGAAAATCTCTAACAAGAGACCGTTGGCGAACAGAGATAAACGTAAAACGTCAAGATAACTCTGTGCTCCACTCCACATTTCCGACGTTTTTATTAGCCGGCCCACTTAATTGAATGTAGCAATAATGTTTAAACGAAAAGCACACAGGCTATCGAGATCCAGTGGCTGGATTACCCAAATATCTCTGGTGCACGCGGCGCGAGCTTCTGTCGGGATTAAAAAAAAAGAGAGAGAGAGAGAGAGAGACAGAGAGGAGGGAATGAAAAATAAAACAACAGAGAGCGAGAGGGAAAAGGAGGGAGGGAAAAAGCAATAACATGAGTATGAATTACATCGATCGTCGTAACACGAGAACGAAACGCGTGGCCCCGTGAATATCGGTGTTACAATGAAAAACTCATTTGCGAGAGGCGAAAAAAAAGGGAGAAAGGGAATTCGACGAGCTAGATCAATACGAAAAAAACTCGGCCGCGCCATCGGTGTTTTCTCGTTGTAACGTTCGAAAATTGCCCGCCGGTGCATCGACGATGACGCTAATTCACCTGGTCCTCGTCCCGGCGGCTAAATTAAAAATAAATAAGCGGGCAAACATATCTGCCGCGATTAAAATCTGTTTGTACAATGTCGTTAGGGAGCGCGGGGTTTAATTATCCTGGAAACCAATTATTTCATCTATTTATTTGGCTGCTTTTACGAGCGATGCCCTTTTTTAATTGGAGAGTTCATTAACGCTGGCTATGGTGTCAAGAGAATCGCGATCTTTCACGGTGGTTATATTTCATTTCTGTATTCGTTTACTTTGCAGATAAGAAATCGTATACATTCGCATACAGGAAAAGCATACATCGCACGAGGAACCGACGAAACCCTAAGAAAACAAGACTATCAATTCAATGGTGTTCGCAATTTTACCAAATCCATACCTCAAACTAATCTATTTTACATACAAAAATATAGCAATTATATACACTTATATATCTCTATAAATTATACTCGCATAGCACATGCATTAAATGATCAAAAAATACATAAAAGAGATACTTTGAGATACAAAATCTCACTGTTCAAGTATCACGCTTAATAAAAAAAAAGTGGCAGAAGACACTTTATTGCGAGACGGATAAGGGACGATTCCAAAGTCCACAGTGTACGTGCACGCGAGTCGCAAATTCGAACGTACGTCCGCGCGGCGTATAAGCTTCGCGGGGGCGAATTAGTTGGCGAACGCGTTAATCATATCCCTCCGTGTGCACGTGCGTCCTCGCGCGGCACCGCGACGTTCTATTAAAACGCGGATTCGCACGGAACGGGAATAAAATCAAGATAATGCACACATCGCGGCGGCTCAGCGAGCCGCGTCGGCTAAGTACATAAACGTTGGCATCGAGTGGGGGTGGCTCCCTATTCGCGCGATACTGGAGAACGCAGCCAGAAGGGGTGGCTGGGGATGAAAACAGCGGCGCACACGTACGCACTTATATGCGTTTCGTCGATTAATTTTTGTAAATCCTGTTTTCTCCATTAACGATCGATCGATCACGAATGGGCAAACAAACGAAATCCGCGCGAATCTCCGCCGGTGGAGAACGGCGACGGGCGTAACGCTGGCGAATAAATCGCGATTATAAATCCGCCATTATGGCCGGTCTATCTGTGACAATGAAAAACTGATCGCATTTGTCGAACGATTAATGCGCGTCGGCCCTCCTATTACGCGTTTTCAACGTGCCCCGACCAGCGTTACGTTGGATAAACGAGCTGATTTGTTGCAGCCCCCCTCACGGGTAGAATTGACGTATTCATCTGGATTACCTCTCGCATTCTTTCGTTTTACGCTGTTGATTTGCTCGGCAGAGATGAATGCAATATTATGTGTGCTTCTCGCGAGGGGATATCACGATTATACGGGAGACAGACGGGGGGACGTGGCGTTTTTTAAATGGCAGCGCGGTACGTACTGACATTGGTGACATTGAACGACGCGGATGACTCCATTTTGGTAGTCGCGAGACAGTGAATCGCGAGACGTTACGCTTCTCAAATCGAAACGTGCAATTTTCTCGATGTACAGCTCGCAACAACTTTTCTGACACAATCTTGTATCGAATAAAAAACTACGAATTACGAAGCTTCACTTTTTATAATTGTAAATATGTTGCACTCTATGCATGATATTAAAGTTTCGATGAGAATCTTACAGTCGATTTAGGTGTCTCAGAAAATGCCACGTTCTAAAAATTCCAATTCTCGGATGGACGCGAGCTCGCGCTTCTCACGGATGTACCAACGGGTCCCAAAAACACCGGCGCTCGGTTAAATAATTAAATTCCTACGTCCGGTGTTCGCGATTTGTTTGCCTAATTAAAACGTACGGTCAATATTAGTACTCAAGGTTGAAATTTCAATCCAGCCGTCCCGTAAAATTGATTTTACGATCGGGGTTCCGCGAACGCGGCTCGATCGTTGGTGCCAGCGGAAACTATTGTAGATCGCGCGACCGCATAATATCGATCGGTTCCCACAATGATGTACATTCAATTTGGACGGTCGTTCAACTGCGAAACGAATCTGGCCGGCTTTTTTTTCAATCGCGCAACCGTGGCGAGTGTAAAACGATCGATTGTTGTTGCGCGCCGTGCGAGTGCATAAATCGTCACGTATTAAAAAAACGGGGCCGTCGACGGTCGAACGGGGTGCGATATTCGGGGGCGCAGCGCTGTTCCGGGATGACGACGGTGCACATAAGTTAACGAAGTACGAAGTTGTAACCGAGCCAACTGTGTCCGCCGATTTGTCGAATAAATTGGGATTATTCTATGATACCGTCGGACGATAACTCTGGTGCCAGAAAAAAAGAGGAGAAAGAGTCAGGGACAGACACAGGGGGAGAATGGGAGAAAGGGAGAGAGAGAGAGAGCGATGGAGGGTGGAAAGTTTCGTTCACTGGCAGCTCGACACTTTTAATAAACGTATTATTTTAGATTGCAGAGACACGATGCATTTTCAGGACGTCGTATATCATTGGCCAACAGTCTGCAAATAAAATAAATTGTACGCGCGCCACCGGGAACGTAACAATATTTAGTTATCAGCGCTATAACTGCGCGCTCGCAACGAGGTCAATTTTAAGGCTGCGATCACCGTAACCACCTCTATTTATCGATTATTCGGTACGCAAATAGGTTTCTTAAATATTTATCTGTGATTTTGTGTGATTATCGTTTAAAAAAATTTGTACGTGCATAGACACTGTCAATTGTAAATTGTGAAATACAAGAAAAACTCTTTTCTACTATTAACAGAAATAATAAATGATAATCGCGGTGTTTGTGTTCCATGTTTCATACAATTTGATATTTATATTTCATAAAATTGCTTCATGCTGTGTCAGATCTACGATCGAACTGAACCAGTAGGAATACTAACACGATTCGCCTGATAATCCCAAGTAAATTCTTCCATTGCCATAACGTTAATTGCAAATTATAAAATGCAAATACTACGTTATTTAACCAAATACGGAACGTTTAAAAAATTCGATATCTCTTTCAGCAAATTTAAAATGCAATAAAACCAATCGCCCATCATACAACATGGACGACGCATACTCAATATTAAATTCGACCACGAGCAAATATATCCACAATTAAAAATACTTTAAAATACTTTCAGGACAAGTCTGTGACGCTGGTGCAAATGTAGTAAACCTATTATCTTAGATTAACGAGTCGTACATCACTGGCCAAGGGACCGGGAATAAAATAAATTCTCCGCGGGAACCTGGGAACGTGGCTCCACGATTAAATCAACGTCAGCTAATAATAGCCTCACCGAATACCGTACGGAAATTAATAACAAAAATATTACCAGAGAGAGAGAGCGAGAGTGAGAGAGAGAGGCTCGCCGTCGTCGCTTATTAAATATAGCGCGATGTTTATCACCCGATGGCGTGCTACGTGTTCGCTTCTGATATATTCCAGGTGTTCTTTAAATACCAACGTTCGATAATATTATAGATAAAATGAGGGAACGATCCGCGGGTCGATCCCGCGGGTCGAAAGTGTTTCGAAACGCGAGGCGTGGGAGGAGATCAGCGGGAATCACTCCGCATTGTGCCTGCAAAATTAACCGGCGCATTATGGCCGCGCGTTTACAGTTCGAATAAAGCACGAAGGGGGGAAGGTAATAGCCAATTAATGGCGCCACGTTGTTTTAACACTCGCGTCGCGAGAATAAAAGGAAGAAAGGAATTTCCACTTAAATCCGACCTACGAACGATGATGCGCGGTACATAAATTAACCACTGCGCACAGGTGTTGCCGTGCCAAGTGCGTTCGTTGATTCGTGGATATAAATCATTATGACTTCGCGTTTTACGCATCCTGCGACAGTATCGCCTCTCGTGGAATCTAAGCTCGTGTGTCGCGAGACTTTTCGAACCGTTTTTACCCCTTCGCGCTGTGCCTCGCGCGAGCCAAATTCAACCCCCGAATTTAACGTCACCCCTTCTTTATACGCAACGAATTCGCTGATTCGTGGATATAAAGCATTATGACTTTGTGTTTCATACATCCTGCGACAGTTTCGCCTCTCGTGGAATCTAAGTTCGTGTATCGTGAGATTTTTCGAACCGTTTTTACCCCTTCGCGCAGTGCCTCGCGCGAGCCAAATTCAACCCCCGAATTTAACGTCACCCCTTCTTTATACGCAACGAAATTGAGCTTGAGCCAGTTTGAATGCTTGGTACTTGGATTGGTAACGGTAGCTCGATTGTTTTTGGTGTGATTTAATTAGAGTTTCAAAGGACAGCGAGAAAAGTATCGCGAGTATTTGAGTGATAGGGGTTTATGAAGAGAAATACGTTTCAATGCGATAATAAAAAAGAACGTACTCTGCAATACGTTTTCAGGCGATCCTTAAAAAGAAATGATTCGTTTCTCATATCTTGTGACACAGTTATAAACTTCGAGTTGCAGAGGGACCAGCTTCGAAGGTACGACTTATACAAGTAAAGTTCGAATTACAAAGTTCTGACAATTCGAAATTCCAGTTACAAAGGTAAAATAATAAGAGAGAAAAAGAGAGAGAGAGACATATAAAAAATAATTCGAGCCAATGTGAATTTTACTTCGACTTGTAGAAATTTTAACGAGTTGGAAAGGAAGCGAAGGAAACTATCGACTTATGAAGGTTCCAATTGTCAAGCTTCCACTGTATTAAATAACGAGACCGCTAACCAACTCGTTGAACAGTGATCAATTGCTGTTCGAAGCTCGTGGAAAATATTTTTGCTCGACAATCATCCCCTGTAACCTGATGGTAACTCGATTGTCACGGTGCAACGCAGAGGAGCCAGTGAATTCTTGCCTCTGGCCACTGGACGCATGCACATGACGTCGCGGAACGACACACGCGTGCAACGACGCGACGTTGTTCACCGAATGTACGAGCAATCGATATCATGGAAAGTCATCGAAGTGGGAGCCAAGCATCGCGACGTCAAACGTATCGGTTAATTCGCGCAAATAAATCGCGATTACAGAGGCCACGCGATTCCGCCATTATAACAGGCTGCCACGTGCTTCGTCTAATTCGCGGACGTGTCTGTTCTTAAATTAATCGGGGGCTCGCCCAGACGAGATATATCGCCGAAGACGATGCACCTAGTATGCAAATGCAGCGCACCTGTTAATTGTCTCCCGTTGCACACAATCTTTTAACCCCCTTCGTTGCTCGCTGGGGATTTTCTTCGTTTGTCAGATTGATTTTTAGTGGCGTTTGCAATGGGAGTTGTATATTTTTTATTTTATTCTTTAGGATATTCTTTATGAATAGGACACTGTTATATATTTATGATACGTAATTGTATTATATTTTGATAATGAATGATAATTATATTAACCCTTTGCATTTGGAAGAAAAAGTCACAACTTATTATTTAGATAATATTTGAAATTTGCTAACAGCTGAGAATTGCTCATTTTATTTCCATTTTACTTCTCAAATAGTAACCCTAAAGAAAGTAATCAAATGGGGTGGAACGAGGGTGATTCGAGCGATTGACATAATTGTTTCGCGAAAGAATTAGACTCCACGTGAATACATTATTGAACCGCCTATCCATTTATGATTAAAGTTGTAACGAATCGCAAGAGCATATGTTAATCAAAATAATCGAATGTACGTACTTCCATGTGACAAATAAAATTTAAATGCATCTGGGAATTCCTATTGCATCAATTTCGATTTCGGCACCTGAGCTGTCCAATTTATACGAAATTCAGTTATTTTCTTGTATCACTTGAACATCGTATAATCCAAGTAACTTAACTCGACTAAGAACAAAATTATCGCTTGGGGATGAAATGAAACATCGCGTTAACGTTCGAAGGACCATCTTCTCGAATACAAGAAAAGAAAGAATAATTTTTTAAACCTTACGACGATTTATCAATGACCATTTATCTCGCATACAGACGAGTAGATACAAATTCGCGTCTGCAGATTCCGGATGATTTCTTGTTAGCATAAGATTAATTATCTCTAGCAGCTACGAAACGTAAGGCACGTTATCTTCGTGGACAAACATTTGTTGTTTGTGCTCCAACGATATTCGGTGGGTAAATATTGAAAAACCGAGACCCGAGAGATACGCTGGTACAAAGCGTCAGACGAACGACATGGAGTCGCGAGATGTCTCGTATAAAGAGTTTGAAACGGTTGGGCGAAGAGATATTTCATTCGCGGATGCGAAAGTGTTCCGGGCACTCTCGCCTTCAGTCGTTCGAAAACTAGACGATTTTTACTATTTCCACCAAAGAAGACGAGACTGCGTGGAGTGAAAACGTTTGATCGCACAATTTCTGAGCATTTCTCGCACGCGTAATGTCACGAAAATATGTCGAGAGTTGGTTTTTATTTGAAAAATATCAAAAAATTAAAGTAGACGATTTCCTGTCGATATCACCTTGTTATATACTTTTCGATACATTTTAACATTATCATATTGTACGACAAATACATAAACGTCAAGAGAGCGAAACATATTGAATAGCCTAAAGTAACAAAGCGATAGAAACCGAAGTGTATGATGAAAAATCCAGCTGCTACCCAGCAATCACGGTATTATAATAACGCGTATTAAAATACTAATTTATTGAAATCCACGGGAACTCGTTATACGTAAACGAGCGAAATGTGCAACAGCTATTGTGCTAAAATCCATTGGGCTCGCGCGGAAATCTCGTCCAAAGTTATACGCGTGTCACTGATTACGCTCGCGACTAACCTCGGGCCGTTTCACCGTTTCTAACAAATTAATTCGTCGAATCACGACTGTTCGCAAACAAAATTAAGCCGTTAATTGAATAGAATAAAGGCTTTGACTGCGATAAACAAACGAACGCCGCGCAGAGGCAATAAGTACGACCCCGGCAATTTTCACTGTTCCACGGGATGGCGTGGCTGGTTCTTACCGAGCAAATTCAATATCCCTGGCCAGCGATTTCGCCGTTTAACCGTGTAAAACGCGCGACAATTAACGAGCGCCGCTATCCAACTCCCTCGACCAATGAAATCCCTCGAATAATAAACCCACGTTCGTCCTCGCGAACGATCGAAATCTTTTATACGCGAGCCACTCGTCGAACCCCTTCAAATTTCCTTCGCGAACAACGCGAGCTGTTCAACTATTGTCGGAGCGGAGCATCGCGAGCGCTTAATTAGAACAATCTGGTTCTGTGGCCGTCAAGCTGAGCGATTAAGTGATTCGTTTAATTTTCTGTCGAAGGGCGCATCGATTAATCCAATTATAGTCAGTCTGAATCAACGTCCAGGTTTTCTCGTTCTTATTCCAATGATTACAATCAGCTATCGACGATACGAACGGTGAGCACTTAATTAGAAAGACCCGCAGTGGTGAAAACGAAATCGTCAAATTATTTCTGTTATTCGCGTGGCTCGATCGCAGCTTGCCTGGTTTGGGATTGGGCGTTGGTCCCTTTTTTTTTTTGGTTCTGGGCACCTAATAAGTAGTCAGGTTCCATTTGTGTACCTGCGTACCATGAAGCTTCTCTTTTCAGCGTCCCTTTTTAGATTGGTCCATTTACAAACCACGCGATCAAAGATTTACTTTCGCCTCTTAAAAATTGAGAGGACTGAATCGTTCTCTTCTTTCGAGTTTTCAAAAATATGCAAAATTAAAGTAAGCGAATTTTCTTTTATTTTCTTTTTTTGTTTTTAGAACTCGTATTGCTTTTTATTTAATGAATTCCGTTGTCGACTGAGAATCGTCAGCAGATGTACGCCAATCTTCGTTAGATTGATATTTTCCAATCTTCATTGTTTATTCACGGTGTCAGTCTAAATAGCCAAGCAATTCTGTACAAACAACTGATCCAAAACGGTGTTCATCGCTTAAATAAATTAGCGAACCTTCGGTAAGTTAACGTAAGTTGGAGCACGTGTACCGGCTAACGTCGTTGCATCGCGTAATTGGATTTACAGCCCGATAAATTCGTCTCAAATTACGGTCTAACGGTACCATTATGTCAGTCTAAATTCTGACTTTCAATTAATTTTATTTGATCGAAGGAATCCAATTTCTTTGTCTGCTGATATCTCTGAATGCCTGAGAAGTCAATTATCAAGAGCTCTCTTCGTTTTAATTACCTGTTAACTTTGCTATAGATATTATTTTGCGGTCGTTTTCACTCAGAATGTAATTAAAATTTTTGAATTAGACGTTACAAGGCAGTATTTAACAGGGCCAATAATATTTTACACGAAGAGGAAATCAAGTTGCACGCGAGGAAACGTTCGGCTTCATTTTTAATATAGATTCAGTCTGTCCTCGATTATACGAATGTCTGTATCGAATCGAACTTTTACGCAAACACACTTGAAAAAGGTAAAATCTAAATAGAAATTTGCATCGCCTTCGAAACACGCTGTTCGTGTTTTCATATTTTTACGTTACTTCTGTATCACATGCGTTCCAGGTCCCGTGGGAAATTACAATTTCCCATAAATGCATAAATAATCGCCGTCCATACATTCCACATATTCAAATATTCGTCACCTCGAGATAACGTGTAACGCAATACAAATTCAATATTAAATTTTCAGCTTACATGTTACCATTTCACAGTCAATAACAATCAACAAACAAGAAATAATCGCTTCTATTTTCCTAATGCAATTAAATATCCACTTTAAATAACGGTGACACAAAGAAAACACGATAGTCCAAGTTGAACCCTTTCGAGCCATTCAAGCTTCCACATACACGAGTCAACGAGAAATTATACGTATTCCTTTATCTGGACTCTTCTCTTATCACAAATCTTTCAGGACGCACGCTTTACGAATTCCAGTTTCAATTCCTAGTATTTTAATTTTCAACGCACAGACTGCACGCAAAACCAGCGCGTGCACCAAACAATCACTCGACCGTTCGAAAAACCCTTTAATTCACAACGAGTACCGCACGAGTGACACGAAACGAACGGTTCACCGGTTTCACCGACAGACAGTCCCAACTGTCTTCGAGAATCACTCGGAATCGCGATTACGAATTACCAGCGGCGGCACGATTCGAATTTTCCACCGATGGCCGACGATACCGCGGGAATCGGCGTGGAATCGGCGATTATCCGCGCGCGATTACACAGGACATCGACGCTGGGAGGGCTGGGAAGGGGTGGTGAAAAATACGAGTCAGTGGGTTTTCCGGTAACCGGTCGATCGATCGATCGACGGCGGTTGGCGTGCGATGCGCGCGTGCACGCGAGGCCACCAGCGAGATCGCGAACGACGCCCGCAATCCGCTGGTCGGATTGCTGTCGGATATCGGCGACGGGATCGCGTGGATTTAAGGCCAGCCGCGGATTTCCAACTGACTCCGATTCGGTAATTAACCGTCCTCGCGATGGATTCGAAATCTGCCCGCGACGATCGGCAGAATCGACTGCTCTCCACTCTTTTAATCTGTGTTTGCGCCGCGATTACGCGTTGCAGATTGCGTAATCATCGGAGGGGATGTTTTTTGGACCCTGTTTCGTACCAGATATCGTACGATAGCGTATCGTTATACTTTTATAGTAAATGCAACATACACGAATTAATCTGGTGTATTTGTAATTAGTAAACCAATGCTATTATAAAGAATTAACATTTTTCTCAAGCACGCCATGCAAACAAGAAATTTATAAAAGCTAAATACTACACGTTCAGATTTGTAAAGGCTAAAATAAAATTTACACATACAGGATTGGGTATCTCTGATTTCTCAGCAATAAGATTGTTCAACGGAGTAATTTTGTAGAATAATAGTAGAAACAGGTTCTCTTTAATGCCTCTTTCGAACGAGGCATCCTTCCTCGATACCCTTTCGCCATTTCGTACTAACAAACCATCCCTCGCTCGTACGTATCATCATTATTCCCCTGGAACTCGCTCGCACCTGGTGAAACGAAGAGCAGAAGGTGGCGTGCGGCGATGGGGACCGTTCTTGCAATTTGCAGCGGTGCTCGCGACACGTGTAACAGAGGGCTAAATTCGACGGATTCGAAACGGATGGAACGCAGTCGGTGCAGCCAGCTCAGAACGCGTCGATATCTGGACGAACGGGGTCGTGACTTGCGTACCACCGGATTGTACGCTCGCATTCCCGTCTTTCGTGAATGCGATTATTGGGGTGAGAATGAAACGTGTTACCGGAGGTGTTGAATGTAGGGCGAGGCGTAATCGAATTTGGGACAAGTGCATTGCGCGGAATGTTATCGCAAGCGGCGAGGTTAAATATGTAGATCGTGGTCGGGGGGGTTGAAATATGCCGTGGCGCGCCGCAGCCATCTTACTTATCGCTGTTTTCAGAACTAACAGCGGAATTACTACCCCAAAGCTGTTTTGTTTAATTAATTACGTCGAACGCCACGCTAATTTCACGGGCGACTAAACAATTTTCTTTACGATTATGTTAAACATAGCTCTCAAATTTTATTGTAATTTATATTTATAGAGCTTGCATTCGTATTTTGTTCATTTACTGATATCAAGTGACAATTGAAAAAGTAGTACAAAGGGTTGATCAAAAAGTGCACATGCTTTTGAAGATCAATAAATGCGTTTACGAGGTTGTTTGGTTTTATTTCAGCTCCATTACTTAAGTTTCGAATGAAAGGCAACGCGACGGGAAACGAGAAGAACAGCTCATATTACAATGGTGGAATTCTTCCACTGTAAAATCCCAATTCTATCCCTAAAATAGATTAGAGGCGCTTATACCGCGTATGTACTTCGAGCTTAGTTGCTAAATCCTCGTACGACGATTATTCCGAGCATTACATTCGCCAGCTGAAAGCTGTTACGCTACGATACATTAATTACGAAAATATTAACTCCGCTGCGCTCCCCGGAATTTGCTCGATGGCGATACAGCCTTATCCCCTCTAAAAGGTTTTTCAATTTCACGAAGAACGTAAACGCACGCATTAAAATGCAAAATTATGCGCAACAATGGCAAGTGTTTTATATTTGCCTCGAAACGAGCAGTTTTATAAAGAAATGAGAACACGACTGGATTAAAAATGACCCAAAGACCGCAGAAGGGTTGGAGAATCATGACTAGAATTTCATGTGAACTAATATGAAATTCTTTTACAAAATTGCTCCGCGGAACGGCAATAAGAAAGAAACTAACGCGGAAAAAAATAGAACAGAAACGTGTTTCACTCTCTGGGATGTTATTAATTTCGCATAAAATTCTGGATCATCCTTTTTTTACAACATTTTACGAAACGTATAAATACGACAATTATAAAAATGACACGCACGTGGAAAGAAAAACGAAGAGACTCTATTAAAGCTGTTGATAAACGAGACGATTGGAATTTTCCATAACTAAAAGTACGATAATCCTAACGATAAATTTTCAATAATTAAACATACATTTATTGCAGACAGTCTGCACATATAAATCCCGAATGAACTGTCGTGATGAATCACAGAAACGCTTTTAATCCCATTCTGTCACACGGACGTCCTCGAGCACTCGTACACCTTTCAAGTCTCAAGATTTAACCTATTCAAGCAGAATATTGACGATATCTCCCAGAAGAGATAAAGCAGCAGGATTTCCAGCGGCGGAAGACAATGTCCACGAGGCAGCGAGTTCTGCGGAATTCAAGTGGGACCCGCAGACGTCCCCCTGGTTCATCACGATGTCCTAACGTGTTCCTTTCGAGCAAAGGCCAGAAACGACCAAGGAAATGGACAATGAAACGGACCTATTAATTATTCCGGTTAACCGCGACCGTCCCACTCCTGATTCTTTATTCAACCGAAAGGGGCTGCGAGCTCGAGCAACCCCTCGCGTGCTTCGTTCCTCGAGGTCAGACAGATTTGTTTAAGCAGCATCGAGAAACAATCGTTAGCGGACTAACCAAGATTTTCGATTCTTAACATTTTATTATATGTGCAGAAAATGTATGAGCGTTTTTGGTGAAATATTTTTGTCCATCATTGGCCATCTACGTGACCAATTTTATACTAATGGACAGTGAAACTGATGGTTTAATAAGGAACCATTTTCAAGCGTCAATTGTGGAATTTTAGGAATTTTACGAGTAATAGAATTTTGCCAATAAAATGTTTGCTGGATATTTCTTGACTGCGCTGGTATTTTTGTGCGAGAGGTGAAAGCAACTCTTAAATTTGGGGGTTGAAAACATGTTTCGTAACATCTAGAAGAAACTTGGAAATCTTGCCAATTTCGAAACTTCTTGAAAGTATCGCAGATAAATCTCCTAAAGATCAATGATTTATTTTTAAGCCAGGCAAGAGTAATGGTAATTCCTCTATAAATAAACGTCTTAATTTAATTTCTCCCGTTGATTCTGACATTTCGAAACGAGAACCCCGTAACGTTTGCATCGCACGAGACGTGGCACTATTTTTACCATTTCACTTCTAAATATATACGCGTCGTGCACACGATGCAGTTAAACTTATCGATTGCGACTATGAAATGTTTAACGCCACGATAACATCTGTACGCGAGGTATACGAGCGCTTAATAGTTGGAACACGGCAAGAAGGTTACGGAAAAATCAACCGAATCGGTTTGCGTGGCGAGAAATCCAAGCGTGGACATGGCCTAATTTTCGTCGTTTCTGTCGATCGCCCGTTTCAGCCGTCTGGCTGTTTGATCATCAACAGCAATTGACCTGTCATGAACCCAAGACGGAGTACGCGTGTGCGGTCAGTTGTGCCAATAGGTTCAACTACAACAGGCGGTTCAATTTCGCTGTCACCTCCTGGAAACTTGCGGGGCGCGCGTCACGAAATGGGCAAAAATTGGCAATTTAAAAAACTGCTCGCTGTTTTGCGCCGCGGGAACATTAATCACGTCATGCACACCTCCGTCCCGTGTGAAAAGTTTTAAGCCGCCTGGTATCGCCGCGTCGTTTCAAATTTTGCGGCAAATATTTTACGCCCAGTCAGCTAAAAACGCTCGTCGAATAAATATTGCATTAAGAAACCGAGACAATTATAAAAACGGCACGCCTGTAGAACGAGAAATGGAAGAATTCCATTAAAGCTGCTAATAAATATAACGATTTAAATCTTGCATAACTAAAACACAACAATTGTTATAAAAATATGCAATAATGAAATATATACCTATACTGTGTCATTTTCATCTTTTTTTTCTCATTTAATCATTTGACTCGCAGCAATAAAATAATGTGAAATTTAGGAGTAAAGATAGAAGATATATTTATTCTTAATACTAACTAATACTGAAATTCTAATGCTAATACGAATATGAAATCATCAGCTACTATATAGCTAACAGTTGATATCCAAATGACGCCATCAGTCATAAAAGAGCTAATGTAAAAAAGCTCACAATGCTGCTTTTGATGGTTGCTCCACTCTCGTTCAAGTTACATTATAAGAAGCTTGCACAGCAACCTTGAATAATACCATATCACGTTACCAATGATTAATAACAAGAAATCTTAATTTCACGTTGATTTAAAAAATCCTGAACGAATAAAAAAAAACCGCAAGAGATACAAATTCATAGCACGTATCTCGAGAAGACACTTTTCTAGCCAATTTACTTTCTGCGAGACCCTTTGAAGTTGTGAACAAACACGCGAACTGAATGAAACGATCCAGACTTTTGCAAAATTTGACGAGCATATCCGCTTCATTCATGAAGACACGCGGAAGGCATTAACGACGAAAGCACTCGGATACGCGTTCGTAATGATAGCTCTTCGCGCGCTTTTAACAGCGGGGTGGAGTCGAAGAGCCGCGGAGGAAATTAGTAACTGCGTTTTCTTGCAACTACCATTGCGGTTTCGTGATAGCTTCCGTTCAACAACACGTTTTACAATTTGTAATTGCGCGCCACGTTTCTCAAAAACCTAAACGTCGAGTAAAAAGTCTCCGCGTGGCCAATAGTAACAAACGTAACGAACGGGCACGCGGAGAAACGAACGGCGCCCTCGCAACGCAAAAATGGGATCGCGATGGAATTTACGGTTGCGTTCCTTTCACAGAGCAGATTAATCGGATAAATTATGTAAAAGTTATCGAGCGTTTTTCGAGTGCGGTGGAACGGAAAATTAGCAGGATTCGACTAAACTGAGGGCAAAGAGAAACGAGCAACTCCGCGTTTTGTTTCGCGTTTCATTCTTCCGGATTATTGTATTTGTCGAGAAATTATCGCGGTGTAATTTTTATCCCTTCTCGTGGTCCAGGAATCCGTACATCCGTTCAAAGGAAATTTGCTTCAATTTGTGCGACAACAATATTTCCATCGGAAATTAAATATTTACCGAGCGATGCGAAACGTGACGAAGTTGATCAGAATTATTCGCGACAGCAGAAATACAAATATATTTAACAAACAAGCTGCGAATGTCAATACGCGTACCAGGAAAGGTTTCGCAGCGGCGTTTCTTCGGGGAATTCGCACAGAAGGCTCACTTTTCGGTTGTCCGGGCCAGAAACTCCTCTTAATTAAATAACTAATTGCACAAGTAAATTTAAATACAATTATATCGTAGTTTCGCAGGGAAACAGAAAGCACTCGCAGTTAATGCTTCAAAAGTATTTCCACTGGGAGAGCTGCGAAAGGCAATTTCAGCCTTCTGTTCGCCCTCCTCCGCACCCGTTAAACAGCCTTTGTGTAACTGGTATCAAAACACAGGAAACAAGTCGAACGATTGTTCGACTAAAGAATTCATCGCGCGAGTAAATTAAAATCGTAAACAGATTGCAGTTTCGAGAGGGAGGCGTCAACCCCTTCGCAGTTAGAGTTGTGACCTGAAAGCACCATCAAACAGGATACTGCAAGTTTCCACCATATTAACTTGTATTATCCATAACAGCTGGGATTACGTGGCTTTGTAAAAACCATTTTTATCAATAAAGAAAACTGAAAATATTCCATACATACTGTTGGTTCTCGTTGGAAACCAAATACAAAAATGAATCTCTTGTCCTCGAGTGAGAAGAGATGGCATTTCTTCACAGATATATATTTCTAAAGTTTGTTTATATAAAAGGCACACATGATTAATAAGCGATGATTTAGGTCATTGATTTTATATATTTTAACTTTAGTTCAGTTCTCTACAGAGAGTGCAAGAGAAGGGTCACTTCCAGTGCGTAGAAATAAAGGACAATTATAGAAAAGTGAATCGTTCTTAATTATTTATAAAACCCATTTCTAACACATGCAAAGTAATATGAATCTTTCATCGAATTTGTAAATGTAAGATGAAATGTGTATGAAAAGAGGAAACAAGTGTGATGACGAGTGTGTTTCGTTGTACGCGAGTGAGGGTAATACGTAAAAGCTGAAGAGTAAAAGAGCGAAGCTAAAAGGACTTTCTAACTAAGACGTCCACTGTTTCTCATAAATAATTGAGAAACGGGTTCGAATCGAAAAAGGGAGAATTCCCTTGGAATCATCCCTTAAACGTTATCCAGCGAATTCATCGGACACCCAGTACAAATCTATTCCCTCAAAAGATCACCAGCGAGGACGATTTCCGTGGCGATATTTAATGCATCAAAGCAGATGTACCCTTCCTCGAGCGAGCTCCCAATTTCCCGGGAACGACGTGCCTCAGCCCCTGCGCTTATCGCGTGTACAACAGCCCCCACGGCGGTGTCTCTCGAAATTATAAGAGCAGAGGCCAGGGGTACATTGTTTGTGACGTGCTCGAAGCGGGCAGCCGTAAAAAACGAATGCGCGGGAAATCGCGCGGGCCTGTATCAGGGCGGATCGGGTGAACGTTAATTAACGCGCTGCAACCTAATTAACTTTCCGTTGGCCGAAAGTACTTAGCAAACAAGCTTTAATGGAAACTGTAAAAGCATCCGAGAAGCAAACAAAGCTGGCTATCCACGGCGATACGTCAGGTGGGCCGCTGTTTTCGCGTTCGTCCACGGAATCCTTTTTAACCTTTAACGGTTAAACGAAACAGGCGGGGGTGGCGACGGAAGACGGCGGCCACCCTTGCGTTGGGTTAAACTTCAGGGCTGATCTCTTTGTCTCTCTCTCTCTCTCTCTCGTTCGAGTCGTCTAGCGACGCTTTCGCGCGTGAGCTCAGAGGAAACTTCTCTTAACGAATTCACCGGCGTAATTACACGCGTGCCGTTTTATAATTGGATTTACCGTGCTTTCCGGCATTGTTCACCCCGTGGCGGCGCGATGAATTCCAGCCTGTCGTTCGTACAATGCATCATCTGTATCACCGTGTGGCGTGAGAAAACTTGAATCGCCATTGTCATGATAATACAATTATCTTGCTTCCGCAAGTGGAATGATAGATCGAGGGGGGTGCGAGGGGGTGCGCGCGCGCGCGAGCGAGCACACGCGAACGAAGACGGTTCGAGCCGCGCCAGATGCTGCTCTCGTCGATATGCAGTCGCCTGCTTTAATTCGGCGAACGGAATTCTGCAGGTTTCTCGGCTAACATCGATTCTGTCGCGAATAGTTTATTGAAAAGCTGATTTTCCCAGAAAACTTGCTCGACTCTTGAAATATTCGTTGCAGACATCCGTGCTCGATTTTTGCTCGATGTATCCAAATCATTTTCTAATATCCAATCAGATGTTTGCATTATCGTGCAGAATTTGTATCGCAGCGAAAATGGAGCAAGTAAATTCATTTTTTAAACGTTCCACGTGGCATTAACCATTCTTTTTCGGTGATTTCGGTGGACAGCGGAATAACAAATAACTGCACGACCACAGGATGCATCATTAATTCAAGAAGAGCCCTCGTGAAAGAGTAAATAAAAGGAATACTGTCTCGACTTTAATGCGCAGAGCTGCCAGTTACCTTTACCGACGAGTCCATTAACACACGGTTAACTAAATATGAGAAGTTACGGAGAAAAATAATGAACGTCCAGCTTTAGTACTTGGAAAATGAAGATTTCATCCTATGCGCATTTATT
This sequence comes from Xylocopa sonorina, assembly GCF_050948175.1. Classification (NCBI taxonomy): domain Eukaryota; kingdom Metazoa; phylum Arthropoda; class Insecta; order Hymenoptera; family Apidae; genus Xylocopa; species Xylocopa sonorina. The sequence goes on along the minus strand of NC_135196.1, from coordinate 3,797,236 downwards.
ATACCGTGTAGTCTTATTATTAGTTATCCACGAACTATAAAACAGCCATCAAGGCTTCCTCTTCTTCTGCACCTTTTTCAAGCTCAGCTTTTATTGAATCTCTAATGTTATTAGAGACGTTTTGCCTTGGAAGGAACTCCTCGAACAATGGAGATTTAATACAATTAGAAACTAATGAAATTGTTCAGGAATTTCGTAGAGACAAACCGCAAAAAAGCGCGACAGGCAGCTGCGCTAATTTCGCGTCGCGTTAAACGAAGATGCCTCGTGGAAAAATGTTCTAGCTCAGCGCAGCGGCGATAAGCATCTTCCGCGATCAAACGCTCCATTCAGCGAATGAACGGCCATAACGAGGCTCGCTCGAGAAAAAGAATTCGCGCAGCCTCTATACAGCAGGGAGATAATCGCGGCTCGATTAGAGCAGCTTCCTCACAATGTGCCGCGTTCGCTTGTAATACGTCGAACAGCTCATAGATTCACCGTTTCGCGGGCGCAAAAAACCGACGCTTGATGCAACTTTGATATCGCTCGCATCCTGCACGCGATCTTTCTTTCCGACGAGAGCCTCAATTATAAACGAGCGTCCCTCTCTCGACCAGCTGCGCGAGGTCAAGGCTTCTCCATCGAGAAGTATCGTCTATGGAAAAAAAGTTCATCGTCGCCCGTGTTGCACTCAAACGCGCTGAAACGCGGTGAAACGGGACGAAATAAGGAAACGAATTGTTCTGGTGTGTACGCGACAATTTACGCGAACTCCAGCCACCGATAGAAGCCAATGTACGCGACTCGTGTTCAACTTATGTACACGCGAACGTACCTACACGATTGTACGCGTAATTTCACAAATGGCCGCCTTTTGTGCGCGGTCTGGTAAATATGCGAAATTACGGCACCGATTGGGGCGACTTTCCGGTCTCTGCGAGCGATTTTCACCAGCACGGGAAATCATCCTACGGGGAGGATTTTAAACCATTCGAGGACGACTTATGCGTGCCCTTTTGGCGATAATGGCGCGCGATATCGAGTGCCTGGGGGACGTCACTTTACGTACACGTGGGCTTGATAAATATTGAAAAATTCCAGCGATTCTGCGTTACCCGCGCTCGAGGAGATAGTGGTTCGCGATGGGGACGTGACTTCTTTACTGTTTTCCAGATTTGCTGGGGGAGACGAGTGCAGATTAGCCGGCAGGATCGCTCGATTGAAATCCGGCAGCGAAATCGTTCACGTGCGGGGCAATCGTTGCGCTGGTTAAGCAGGTATCCATACTGTGGACAGATTACTGCGGGTTTGCGGAAATAAATCTCCGTATATGATTTATGTACCCAGAGTATGTACGCTGACGGTTGTTTCATTTATGAGAAGACGTTCGAAACTTTGGAATTTTTATGCGTATCCTGTACAGAAATATTGAGACATTTACACAGAATATTATTAACAAATTTCTGTTAATAATATTTAGCGTAGTCAAACATATAAATGAATCATTGTGATTCGATGCTTCTATATCTTTCTCCGTTTTGTCTCTGTTATGTATAGAAATTTTTACTCTTGTTTTGACAATTACGCTCCCAAGAGATTTCACGAATTATCATCTCCAATCCCTAGTAATTATATAAATTAATCGCTCAACAGACGTTACGAAGCCTCGTCATCGCAACTCTTCGCTCCCTCCTCGCATTTCATTTCACGTAACGCGAGAAAATACGACGAGCCGCTTTCGGACCTGCTCGGTATTTCATTTGCCGGCAAAAGTTGTTGATAACTCTTGGCAACGCGACAGTCTCTGATGTGTCTGCTATTGGATGAGAAAACAGAGACACAGGCGAACCCGCGTGCGTGAGGGCGCACGGCCACCAGTTACGTACGAGGATGCACTCGCTACGACGTATTTGAACTTCCTTTGACAGTCGGCCAATACTAACATCCAGGACACAAAGCAATTTACTGGATACACGTGAACCTGCGACGTTATGCCGTGGAAACTCGACGGATAAAATGGCGCGCCTTTTTATCGCGGCGAACCTAAATTTCTGCGGGAAACGCACGGACTCCTTCTTTTGCTTTTACGAGATTGCGTGGGACAAGCGAGCGATTGGTAATTTTTCATCGAATTCAAAGAATAATTTGAAGACAAATTCTGGCATATAACAGTAGATAAGTAATAATAATATCCTCGAGAGAGTACGTCGTGAAAATTGGAAATGGACCTCGATTAAAGTTAAGTTTAGTTTCAGTGAATACTCTTAGAAAATTGTTGATAATTGCGCAAAATTGAGCACGAAATAAGTTAAAATAAAGATAAGGCAAATGTTCCTTGGACTATTTTTTACGAATATATTAAAATATCAAAATGAATGGCGACGATTAAGGGAGAAATGTACTTATTGTATGAGTAGAAATATAGTAGGTTTTACATATTCGACGAACACTTTGAATCCGATCGTCTTCTAAAACCTTTCTACACGCACGAGACTCGTAAACGGACAATTAATTAACATCGAGAACGCAGTAATCCCCTAAACGAAGCAACTCCTATATTCCACGTACGCGCCGCGTCTTGAATTCTATTTCAACCGCGGCGCATTACCATTACACGCGAGCGCGAAATGGAATCGGGGATGTACGCCTCGAATGAATTCCAAAGCATCTGTTTATACGGAACCGCTGAAGATGGCGTACATTAATAGGCATTCGAAGGATTATTTTACGTGATCAGCTTTCCAAGTCGGGTAGCGTCGAGCGCGCATCAGAGAGCGCGCCGTTTAGAGATGAAAAACTGCTTGGTATACTTGCGAAACGAGCTCGAGGCGCCTGTTTAGAATCATCGTCGAACAATCGCGCGGCCGTCAGCTACGGAGATGTTTCATTTCGCATCGAGATCAAATGTTTTCAATTGAGATTGATTCGTCGATCGTCACGCGTGTTACTCGCGCGAAGAAATCGTTTGCGAATGATCGATTCTGTTGCGTTGGTATAGTGATGTCATATGCGTAGTGGATTAGAACAGCTATTATAATAGCCTAAGCATATTTTTTACAAAAATCGAGCTATCTATTTTGATATTTGTATTTCTCTTGTAAAGGGAAAATTAGAAACGGCAACAGTGAGGAGCGAATTTCAAATAAGTACCATTTTTCTGAAATTTAATCCTACAATATTGAAATACTAAAATGGTTGTAGAAGATGTATTGTTACATATCTAACATTTAAGCGCTTTAATTGCAATTAGACGTTAGTTCTGGTGATATCTGGTGCACTGCAACTACGATTCAGTATCTAAGTTGCTCTCTTAGGTCGATCAGTAACGAGTAAACTTTTCCCGTCCAATTTCAAATAAAAAAAAACGAAAATTCTGCTATTTCTTCCTGTTTTTCTTAAAAACCGAGCAATTTTCTAAACGACTTCTTTCCTTAGTTTCCGATCACCTACACGCTCTCGAACTTTTCACATTTAATTCGAGGATCAGTCTCTACAAAGAAGAAAAATGTAAAACGCCAAAAATTTCCGTTTCAATAGAGCGTCAAAATATAAACGTTCCAAATATATTTTATCACACGATACTTGAATTTTATTCTCGATAGTAGAATTGACAAGGTTTTTGCAAAATCTCGCAGCACACCTCGCATATCGGTACACAATTTCCTCGTCGTCCAATTCGAACAGTATTTTCCATTTAATATTGAGTGGAGCAGATACTCGAACGTCCCGCATCGTCCACGGCGGGCCAATTTAATATTTTAATTCGATGCAAATAAAGCTGTAATCGTAACGAGAGGATCGGTGCGGTTGAAAATCTCCGATAATTTAAACGGCACGGGGAATTCGGAAATACCAAAAAGTAGCTACAGTTAGGATCGTGCCGCCGCGGGCGGAAGTTACGCCATTTAAAATTGGATATCCGTGCCCGCCGGGAGCTCGATGGCTGCACGCGGAAGGAAACTCGGTTACAGAGTCAATTTGTAGCCTCGCGTGTTTATTGCGAGGTGGCAGTTATCGTTCGTTGATAAAGAGCTGGAATTCAGGGTTCAGCGTGATTGAAGTAACCTGTAGCGGCCTATATTTCGCGCGACTGTCGAAGGAGGCGTCCATTATGGTGCACCGTGTCGAGTGCGGAATGAAGGCATCGAGGACTCGCGTTCAATTAAAAATCAGCAAACTTGTCGAAACTTTTCTGTCAGGTTGTTACAGTTTTTTGGCAGTAATTGTCGATGAAAACATTTTGGAAATGCTCTTATGGAGAATTGTGTCATTGCTAAATGAAGATATACTTCAAGTGATGCGCGTATTTCTAGGATTACTTTTACTAACCAATTTGTAATTTTTTCTTCTTTAACTCTTAGTCTACGAAATGATTCAATTAGAATTTATTATATTTAAAAAAAATATAAATTTTGGTGTTAATAATATTTTTAGACGTGAACACAGAGAGCTATAGATATTCTTCATCTTAAAATTCTATTAATTTTCCATAAAGATTTAATTTCAAACAATATTTTCTCTTGACTGTAATCGAAATAGTATTTCTTATCAAATTCACAACAGTACGAGAACAAATCGCACACTCATAGACGCGGTATTTAAATTACATCTTTCCTCTCCAAGCTCTCACCGCGTAAACTAAATTTTATTCCATTCTTTCACGCGAAATTACGAACTCACCCACCACATAAATCAGAGGCTCGCACACAGAGCGAAGTAGAAAAATAGCGAATCGATGCATCTCATAATACACGTTCCAAGTCGAGTCTGAAATATTCCAGCAATAGAATGGTTATTCGCGAAACTAAATTTAATAGATAAAATTAATAACGATCGATCATCAACTGGGTTATATTATACAGATCTCTATTCCATAATATATAACGTTCTCTTTGAGCACTATATTAATAAATTTCATTCAACGTCAGCGCTCCACTTAAGTCATCGCTGTATACCGTATTATCTGTAAATAGTGGAATCGAATAAATAACGTGCTTCGTTCGATTAATAGAATCAATCCAATATCCGAGCGAATGGCATCGTAGAAAAATTCGCTGCTGGCATAACCAACGAGCGCGACAAGAAATCCACTGTACTAAATTATACCGTACCAATTTGTATCAAGCGCAGGATTATTCATTAATCCGTCGGATTCAATAAACACGCGCAGGCAGTCATTAAAATCCCGAAACTGGCGATTCGAAATTGTTAAAAATCCGGGTAATGAACGAGTCAAAGTCATTAAACGAGCGCGGCGATGATAAGCGATTAATAAGTACGCGCCACGGGTGTCACGCGAGATGACGGTAAATATTCCAATTAAAAAACGCTGTCAATCTGACGAAATACACGCGTGAACTATTAACCTTTACCAGTTCTACATCTTGAACAAAGCGGTTACTTTGCCTTTTTTTTTTTTGATTAGAGAAAATCAGTTCGCGAGAGACGTAGTTGTAAAAATGCATAGAAATTAAAGTATACGAGTTTAGAGATATTAAAGAACGAAGATGCAAGGTATCTCGTTCAAGGACATCCACGCGCGACCAAGCGCAAAGTAGTTGCGAGCACCACGTCCATGAGCCGCGAAGGGGTTAAATTTAAACCCCTGCTCGCGCCATTTGAGCGAAGAATTAGGATCGCAACGATCGCTTGCCACCTGTGAATTATTCCGCAACCTTGTGCTTAATTACATCGCAGCGATGGTTCGCGCATAATCATAAAGAGCGTCAGATGTTTCTGGGTAATCGCGATCGTAAAGCTGACGCGAGCCAAGTTACGCATCGCGAATCGTCCTATTTCCTTCGACTGCGTCCAGCGAGTAATCCCTGGCGAACCTCTTCGAGATCCAATTCGTTCGATACCACCTTGCGATTTATTCTCCGTCGATTAATCAGTCGTTTCTCACGGTTCGAGCTCGCTCGCTCGCGACTTCCTGCACGGCCCTACGGAACGGAAATTTCATTTAACTGTAAACTCCAGCGGAATTTAGATAAATTAGCCTTCTTTATGCCAGCTGATCTCTAACCTACTTAAGACCGCGTCGCTGGTTCCCGTTTACCAACCAGGAGGAGAGAGAGAACCCCGTTCGCGGTAACGATGATCGATATTCCGCAGAACCGTTGCGGTCGCCGCCTATTTGGGATCGCGCACAACTGAACGCGTATCGTGCCCGTTCCAAATACGATTTTCTGTTCCCCTATCTTGAACCAACTGCGGGCTCCGCGCTCAACGGCCAGATACCAGCAGATTATTTCCGCATAACTGCGAGTTAATTAGTGAAATATACCGCCGATTAACTTGCTCCTATTTAGAGATAGACAGATAGACCGTGGAGTTGCACGGCGGGGATGGAGTTGCAACAAATCAGCGCGCGGCTCGTTTTTATCGTTCGCAAGCTTAACCATTAACTCGTTAGCCGTGGAATTTAGGTTTAATTGAGATCTAGCGACGTGTGTATGCGTCCAACGTAATACAAATGGCACTGTAATGAATTTTTGGAGAAATTAAAGCGAAATGAGGTAACTAAGAAACAATCGATGCTCGAAAATGGCATGCGCTTTCAATGTTTTTTTTAATTCGAGACAAATCCAACTTTGTGGAGTTAGAACGGAAGTCGAGGAAGACCCCCAAAAACGCGCTAGCAGCGGAACAAAGGAACGAAAAGCCGCGTAACACCCGCCAGCTTTACCTCGCAACTGTGTTCGACAAATCGCCAAAGTGGGTCGCAACATCGCAACTCGGGTATCAGGAGTCTGCTGTTGTTTGCGTTTCGGAGATTTAGATTTCCGGACGGTGAAAAGCCGCTCGAATTCATCAAGTGCAACGGCTGTCCGCGTGATCGATACTTCCCTCGAGAGTTTCCGTGCGAACGTGGCTCAAAATCGAGCCTAGATTCAGGTTTACGGAGGCGTTTCGAAGCGTTCGCGACTACGTAGACAGCGTCGCGACGCTTCCTCCTCGAGAGCACCCCGTGGTCACGCGCGCTGGTGCACCCCGTGCGCAAATCGGTGGCGCGTGGCCCGCGATATTAATCTCGCGGAACGGATAGAGTTCGTCGACGGGGCTGTGTGCTCGTTTCGCGTCGTTTGATGGGCTGCAATTCGAGTGATGGAGCATTCGTTATGGCTGGCTTGGTGGTAACTGATATTCGATGGTAATTTTGTCGAGGGGCAGAGTTATGGGGCCTATGCAAGGTTTTCAACGGTGAATTGTGTGATTTGTGGGTGAATTAAAAGTGTGGAATGGAGTTTCGTTATTTGAGTTGGAGTTAGTTGAAAGTTTATACGTGGTTCTTTTTATTATTAATCTGAACGTATAGTTTTGTGAATATTCGAGTTTTATTCGATTTTAATCGTTATTCAAATATTAGAATAAAGTAAGAAAATTTTGTTTATCGAAAAAACATTTCTTAATCAATATCTTAATTATAAAAGGACTCCTTGATTTCTTTTTAATCGTCTTAAGTTAATTGATATTCTACAATTTCTTGCAATAACTCGTATCGAAATGCCAAACAGCCATACGTCGTAAACTTGAAAAATCCCGACATTTTATGTACCACGATTCCATCGTAATCGCGACTAGATCCGAAGAATATCTTCCACTCGATCCAAATCCAGTATTCTAGGCTCCTCGCGTGTACCTAATGAAAATTCTAAGTGAAACCCACCAAGTTTATACGTGGCCCTCCTTATTACTAACCCGAACGCGTTTACTCGTTCGTTCCTCGGCAGAATGTGAAATTTTTCCAAATTCTAAACCTCGATTTCATAGCGAACCATGACTTTCCTCAAATAAAAAATTACACATAATCGTTTCGACGTTAACGCAACAATCACGAATCTTCTCGTTTCCCCTTACTTCTGTTACCAATCGATTGCACGTACCGTCTACGCAAACAGAGCCATCGTCTACCACAGCCGTGATGTTTAATTTCCCGTGACGTTCCGCTTGACGATCGCTGCGCAGACTCAGACGAAGACACCTCGTCGCGGTTTTCGATCTCTTCGTTAGTCACAACCCTCGTCGACCCGTTTAGGCTCGAGCCGCGAAATTTTCTCGACGTTTCCACGGCCAGCCTCTGTTTCGTGACGCGAGGCTTCCTCCGAGTTAACCGCAGACGCCTGTCGACGCGCCTCGACGGCAGGCGCACCTTTTTGCGAGCCAGAGTCGGCGGTTCGCCAGGCGGTTTCAACGGGAATTTACACGATCGAAGTTCCCGCTCGATGTCTATTCAACTTTGATGCCAATGAACTGGGGCTCCGAGTTAATTACTTCGGGACACACCGGCAGACTATGGGAACGATCCATTTGTAGCAGTAAATTGGCAACGTTTTACAGGCGAAAGCCGGTTCCCATGACAGGGTTAGGGTGAAGGCATTCCTCGACGCTCTGGATTAGTTACTTCGTTGAATCGAGTGGATGATTAAGAAATGAATAATTGTTTGTCGAGGTAGCTGCATTTTTCTGCCCGTGTCTCTTCGATTCTACTTTATAAATATGCCATCTTGTTGTCGCTACTAAAATTTCATGTCATTTAGAGGATCTAACTTCAAAATTGCTAGTTCAATATTAAAATACTTCTCATTTGCATGTTCTGCAACTATACTAGTTAGACGGGATGTTCACATTAATTATTCCACAAAATCGTACCTTCAACCCTCATCGAGAGAATTAAATATCGTCACGCCCTAAGATTATCTGAAAAAATTCCACCGCCAGTAAATTCCATGAAAAATCGCGACGACGAACGGCCTCGAGGATTCTACACGATCTCGATCTCGAGTCGCGACGGAAAAAAGATAAAACGGAGACAACTTTCCTTAAAAGAGGCTAACTCTCGCAACGGCGATCGGATGGATCGGACGGCGCGCAAAGCGGGACAAAGTCAACGGGGTGAGCCAGTTTTGAAACAGGGACGAGAGTTCGCGCCGATCGAACGGCAACTTTCGACTGCTCGTTGCACGATTTCGGCTCTAAATTAATAAAGCGGAACAGTATCATCCGAAAGAGGCGGCCAGTATTAATAGCCGTTGCATCGATGCAATATTCACGCGAGTTCGCCAATCCAGTGACGGCCATCGCTGGCAACGATTATTCCCCGTATTATTGGACAAAGTTCGCGTTCGTTGCTGTTCGATCGTATCCACGCTCGTCCCGTCGCTCGATACCGAAATTACCGAGCGAGAGAAACTTATGAGCGCGATCGGAGGACATTTCGACGCGAACCGAGAGCGCCACTTCTCTATTTATTGCACGGCCGTATCCAGCGGTTAAGGTGCGGGCCACGGGGTTCATTAGGTCCGCGTTAATGGCGATCGATAACCAACGTCGCTGGTGAACGTCTGTTTGGAATCGTGCTCGCCCCGCAAATAGGCCGCAAACTTTTTCCCATGCTCGATCTAACGTCCAACGACCGGCTGGCATTAGCCCTCCGTTCGATGGGGTGGTTCGGCCAACCGGTGTTTGTCGAGTTCCTCCACGGGGATCGCTGTTGGGTTATGCTATTTTTGAGACGCTGTCTATTGATTAGCGTACCGCGCGGAGGTCCTGATCGAGGAGTTTCGCGACGCTTTTCATACTATCTCTGTCTGAAAATAAAAGTTCCCTTTTAGAAACTTGGTTCTTTTTATTTATTGAGAATAGGATGTTAGAAAGAATGGATCAAGATTCATGCATTTCGTAACACAAAGTGAGTGTTAGTGTCTTCTATTTAAAATCGCCAACTTAAGGATAGCTCACAGCTGATCGAAAGCTAATTAACTTCTAATTCAATCTCCAACCAGAAAGCGATTAAATATTCCCAAAATTTTTCAATCAGAGATTATCGTGACTACCGCACATAAATCCTCAAACACCCCAAAACGAACAAACGATTCTCACACCGATCTCACGATCACCATAAAAAAATAATAAAACGATTCGCCGCTCGCCACAACGGCCCAATCGAAAGTGTACCATCGACCCGTCGAGGTCAGGAAACACGATGATGCTAATAAGATTCCCGTCGGCGGGGAAATCGTAGTATCGGGCCAATTACCAGCCGGGTAATAAAATCATTTTGAAACCGGCGTGCGAGCGGTACGTCGACGAGCCGCGAGGGATGGCCGCCGCGAATCTACTTATTACACGACAAAGGGTAACTTTATTCAACGACGAAAAGGAGGAGGGCTTGATTAAGTTGCCGGGGTGGCGGCTGCGAGGGTCGATATCCCGCCGTGGCTATCCGCTGGGCAAACGTCTGGATTATAATCACGCTCGAGTGCTCGCGGGAAAGTTTCGCGACCGCGGTAACGAGGCTGTAAAATGGTCTGTCAATCTCACCGCTCTTGGCGAACCATCGGGGGGTGCACGAGCGGCAGACAGGGTAAACATCGCGTCGCGGTTCAGTTCTGCTGGTCCTCGAACACGCGCCACTGGAAGGACGCTACCTTAACCGTTTGAGTGCCACGGGCTTTTCGAGGAATCTAATGGGAAAGTGGCACGAAGGGCTTCTGAATTCGCCATGGCGTTTCTCGATATCTGCGTATTGGAGTTCCGAGCTGTTGTTTCCTCCAGTAACGAGTTTTGCGAGCGATGGGTATAGTTCATTCTTATCGAACGGAAATGTAATCCCTCCTCGTCTTGCTATTTCGTAGAATTTTAATAAAAGCGTCTGTCCTACGTTCGACGTGTACGCTTGCCATCGCTCGATTTAAATGAAACTTCGCGGTTAACCGGTTAATGGAAGAATAACGTGAAAGATAGAGCAAGTCATTGTTAGTCCATTAAATTGATCGTGTATTAAATTCCGTAGCAGGTTCGAAACCCGTCGCACGGTATAAACGTCAACAGAAACGAGGTAAAATTAGGGCAAACAGCGCATTACGAGGCATCGCACGGATGCAAATTCGCCAAAACTAGTCTACTGTCATTCGCCAGCGCGGCTGGCGTTGCGCGTTCTCCACAGCGGCGTCACTTTTTCGCCGCATTGTTTCTTCGTGCCGCGGCCAAGTGGCGCGTCGTCCGATTTACCAAAATTAGAAATACCGGTTCGCAGCTGGCGAATTAACCGGACGGCCGTTTTCCCAATAATAGCCAGCCACGGCGCTGATAATTCTTCGAACTACGTTACAATGTCTGCGACGCTAATTAACGACGCGCGTGCTGCTATTCATAGGGCGCGATCAAGAATACCAATGACCGTTGCTCAACCGAATTTCCACGGCTTCAAGCGAATACCAAGCCGGACGGAAACGGGAATTAAGAGATCGATGGAAAAACTGGACAGCTCCAAATCCGATCGGCATTCTTCCAACAGAAATTTGCATTTCGCATCGAAATCTATCGATTGTTCATTAAAAGATTGAGGGATTCCAGCTCGCTATATTCAAAATGTAATTACGTAAAAATACGGTCCACGATACTTGATGCGACTTGGATTTTAATTATCCCTTAACTGTGCTCTGAATTCAAATTTAAGCAATTGACTTTGAAGCGATATTAAAACACAAAAAGAAAGTAAAAAAGCCTATGCTTTACCGTGTCTGTAATAACAAAAAATTAAAGGTACACTCTTAATTTACGAACTAAAGGTTCGAAAAAGAATTGTATAATTTGGTACCGTTCAGTTTTTGCGTCGAGCAGTTCAATTTCTATAGACAACCGAACTCACAGTTAGATTCGCACATACAATTTACATTTACAACGCGTATTTCTGCGAAATGGCTGCACCCACGCAGGCGGAATCACGTATTGGCTGCAGGCAAGGGGGAGGAACAAACAAGACGGGCATCTAGAATTCGGAAAATCTTGGATTCCAATTTTTGCAAACTGTCCCGAGCAACGGCACGCACCTTGTTTACCTCAGACCGTGCGCCGGTTGCGGAGCCGGGTTTCAACGGAAACTCAATTTTCCAATAAAGTGGAAACAAAGGGACCAAGGAATGGCACAAGTAATTCCATCGTCGATATTGCGAGGTCCGCGAGAGGAGGATTTCAGAGAGACGCGCGGTTTCTTTTCAAACACCGCCACGAAAAATTAAAAGCATCCAATCCGCGTGTATTTAACGTCCTTTTAACTTTCATCGTCTCCCACCATCTTCAAGTATATCTCTTCGTCTCGCGTTGTACTAGTTCCATTAAATTTATTATACAAATGCGAGATATTACAAAAAAACTGTACTAAAGTTCTTACTGTAAAAAATATTTCTCTGTATTCGCAAAGAACAATATTAACTTTAAATCGCTTTCTGTTATATTCAAAACCGAGTTCTAAGAGTACGATCGCAATTTTTGTTCCGCGTTACAGAAGACTCTACTCAACGCAGCTCAATTACACATCACTCACCGTCTTCAAATATATCTCTTCGTCTCGCATTGTATTAGTTCCATTGAATTTACTATACAAATTCGAGATACTAAAAAAAAAACTGTACTAAAGTTCTTACTATACGAAATAAAAATATTTGCCTGTATTTGCAAAGAATAATATTAACTTTAAATCGACTTCTGTTACATTAAAAACCGAATTCTAAGAGTACGATCGCAATTTTTGTTCCGCGTTACAGAAGACTCTCCTCAACGCAGCTCAATTACACGAGAGATTGAAACACGGTTCCGGTATCAGCAAATTTGCCGCGTTATCAGCAGCGAACGATTCGCGGAGTAATGGCGCGCGTACACTTGAACCGTGGGGCCGTTAAGCCGAATTCATCCCTCGCGTCGGAGCCGATAAAAGTCAACAAGCGGGAGGCTCGATCGATAATCTCCGCTCGTGCAAACCGTCTGTCCGGCAATTACGAGCGGAACGCCGTTAACGTGGCCTCCTCGCAGCTCGCCGTTTCGCGTTAGCCGCGCGCAATTGCGTGAGCTCGCTCGCTCGCAACCCTGCGACGATGTGCCCCGTTCGAAACGCGACACCGAGCCGCGTACCCCCACGACAAGCGGCCATAGATCCTCTGCAAGCGGAGAACCAGCCGCCTTTCTCCGTTTACGGCCTATAAAGGGGATCGTCTCGCGGCTAACGCAACTCGAGGCGGAATAATTCGAACGCGACCCGACTAGTCTCCTCGGGGGTTGATGGAGGACTCGGCTGGGCGGCGGGTAGTAAAGAAAATGGCACCAGGCGCGGACGAGCGCCCGCGCGAGTATGTGCGCGGCTTGCCTTTCTGCAACACGGTTTCGCTTTAACGCGATAGGATAAATTGCGAGAACACCTTCGCGCAACATTGTGCTTCTATGGTGTACACATATATGCGACAGATGAGACGATTTTGTATTTAAAAGATTTGGAAATTAAACTGCAGGGTAGTCTTGTGATCTACACTTTTTTCTATTTTTGTAGTTTGTTACGGATGTGTTTGAAATATAGTAAAGCATGATTCGAATGTTTTTGTATAATTATGGAAAATTGAAAGTAAAGGTATTGTTAATGCCTTTCTGCAACACGATTTCGCTTTAACGCGATAGGATAAATTGCGAGAACACTTTCGCGCAATACTGTGCTTCTATGGTGTTCACATATATGCGACAGATGAGACGATTTTGTGTTTAAAAGATTTGAAAATTAAACTACACGATAATCTTGTGATCTACACTTCTCTCTATTTTTGTATTTTGTTAAAGATGTGTTTGAAATGTAGTAAAGCTTGATTCGAATGTTTTGGTATTTATGGAAGCTTGAAAGTAAAGGTATTGTTAAATATATGTTTCACATTATAATGGAAGATTATATTAGCCGATAAATTTCTACAAGATGAATCTACGACTGAAATCCACTTGAAATAAAAGTATAATTGCAACCGCACTAAGGGGAAAAAGTAAATAAGCAGAATTATAGAACAATGAAACGTAGCAGCCGTGAAGTATAAAATTCCAGCCAGTTGCGCCAAAGTAGCCAGCATTTAAATTGGAACGCGAACAATTTTTTAATGACCACTGTCGTTTCGTGCAATATTAAATATTGTATCTCCTACAGAGAAGAATAAAATGTAAAACGTACATCTACTTAACCCAAATATGTCCGACGTTTATTTTCAGTTATGTAACCGTTAAAACACTCTTTCATACCTAGCTATCATCTACTGTAACCATTTTACATTTTTCGCTGCAATTACAATCAGAGGAGGGAAAAACGCCAAAATGGGAATAAAGCTATTTTACTCGTCCATCAAGAACACGAGCAGTCAGCCGTTCGTCAAAAACGTGACTTTAAAAATGGTCCCGCGCGATATAAATAATTAACCTGACCCTTTTGCCACGTTTATACGATAAACTAGGTTATATGCCAATCGAACAGAAGAATGGCGTTGCTAAAACTGTGGAATAAAATTACCTCGCAGGCATCGCTCTAAACAATTGATGGTCACATCTGGATTAATACAATTATATCTTCCTAGTTATATTTCTACGTCGACACATATTATTTTTATACTTAAGAGTGCACTCAATCTGAATGCAGCCGTTTAGTTCATTAAATGCACATTCAATAACAGCAAACACGAATAAAAATAACAAATAACGATAAAGTAAATAAATGAAAAGTTTAGATAGCAACAACAGAGGAACCCTTAATTCTAATTTGTTCACCAAAATATCGAAGATGAAATATGGTTCTTGGTGAGGAGCATTTCGCTGCTAATAAATTCACCCCTCTGTGCTCCACTTTAACAATCGAATGCAAAAGTTAACAATGAATAGATGAATAGAAAGTAAAGTTAAAATGAAGCTCCTCCAAAGGAACAATTAATCGATACTATTGGACGCTGACGAATTCGCTTCGATAATCATCATCAAACAGGATCAAAGCTACCAAAAAACCGCATGGACAGCCAAGCTCAAGCCTTTCATTCCGCGAGACTAACGTCGACTCGAAACGCGAAAATACGCTCGAGTTACACGTGGACGTAAAAAGCAAATAGCAACGAAGAAGGCACAATTGTTTCGTTAACAACATTCCGCGTGAAAGATCGGTTGGCCATCGCGTACAAAGAGTCGAGCAGCCCGTTAATTCGGTTACGCGGCCGCGTCGCCAAGTTCCCGCGCCCGTCCAGCCTGCTTTTAAGCAGAAATTCAATATTTGGTTAAATCCCACTTGCACCTCTTCCCGTCCGTTTCCCTCGAATATAATCTAGCCTGTGCAAATTAGCCGCGCCACGCGCGCAATATTTTCAAACGTACTTTAACGCGCTGCAAAGCGCATGCAAAAGAATCGTGAATGCGTGTGTGTACACGCTGGCTAATAAAGGTCCGGAATTCCAAAACGTCGCTCGACTCGCGTCGCGTCATCTTATCCGATCCGGGATATTCTAGCGTGCAGAATTTACAGACGCGAATAGGATTTTCATACTTGATTCTTCATTATGCAGCGTCGCTTTTAAATGATGAGGAAACTCGCTCAGCCTTTTTCGTTTGGACGTTTGGTGCTTAGACGCTAATTTGCGATGCCAGCGACTGATGACAGGCGAGTGACACGAAGATTAGTAGCAGTTTGTAATTCGATAGACTGCGTTTTGGTGACACTGTGCTTAGTTTGACAGCTGAAAATTATTAGTTGACCAAGCAAATCCACCAATTAACTATTTAGAGAATAAAAGTTTAAAAACGTCACTGTTTTATTATAGTTAAACATAGCAATTTTGAACAAGTATATCTATTCTCTATTCACGTTTTTCAGTCGTTAAATAAAACAGAAATTCCAAAGCCTTGTCTTGTAGTAACGAAGAGGATGTAGACTCCCCACAGCCGGAAGAAGCGAAGGAAATAAATTAAGGGACCGTAGAAATCCAAACGGCAATTGCGAGAAACTATGGAGAAAACGTTCAGCGCGATTCGTGTCGTCGTTGACAAAACAGAAAAAAGAAATGAGAGCGTACACAAATGCAAGAATGGAATTCATGAAGCTGCGATAACGAAACTTGTTCAGTCTTTGCGTGTGTTTTACGAAGGCGGTAAGGGTTGCTTCCGCGCAACGTCCTCCGGGAACGCGAGGGTGGCAGAGCTAACGAGAAGATGAGGAAGAGCGTGGTGAAGGGATTGAAAGGGAGAACGAAGGGATGAATCGCGGGCGGGTGATATTTTGTCCAATTTTTAATGCCCTGAAAACAGAGCCAACTACGCAATTGTTTTGTTTGCACGGGGTGAGTCACGCGATTCTGCTGGGGCGATGAATGGAGCACAAGGGGAGGGTTTTGTCTTTTCGTGGCTATTCTCTTTTGTTCGTGTAATGATACAATGGCAGAGTGCAATCATACGTTTCTTCGTTCAAGTCTTGTTATTGAGTCTCTTGTGCATTGATTATTTTGTGAAGTAATAGGTATTTTAGAAAAACAACTGTGGGACGTGAACAAACAGCAAGTTTACTATTATCTACATAAATTTTGAAAACAATTGTTTTCTTTTTTTATATAGAATAGATCAATTAATTTTACATAAATATTTATTCAGTGAAACACCTATTTTTTATGAAAATTAAAAGGCTGTATGTAAAGGGAAATTTGCAGTAAAAATGGTATTCTAAGTGATTGCAACATTATCATTGACCGTTACTACTGAAACAGGCATTTATACAATGCTTACTTAAAAAACAGCACGACCTCCCCGATAAACCACCACAGAAAACCTTGATCTCAAAGCAATCGTCGACGCGAACAAAACAGAACTCCTCGCAACAGTTACCTCAGCCAGTAAACAAAATGGCGAGCCACGAAAAAACAAAACCATCGCGTTACTCAATTTCTCCGCGACTTGTTCCCTTTGTCGTGGACCGAGCACAGAGAACGCGGCTTCGAACATTCGATTTTCTTTGCGTATTAAAATAAGAGGAGCGGAATCGATAAAGGCAGAATGTTGAACGCAGCTCTCTTCCACAGAGGCAACAAGGTCACTCCCACGAGGGAGCGCACAAGCGAAGATCGAGCGAATCCAAGGGGATGGGGGCAACAAAAATCGCGCCACGTAAAGGGAGTAGAACAGGAAGCAACGAATATTCGATTGATTTTTTAACGCGGAATCGAGGAAACCGGAAACGTTGGTGGTCCTCTTCGAGAATGATCGAGTGGAACAACCGCTGGGGGTAAGTTCCGCGTCTACGTTTCACGCGGACAAGAAAGAGGTGTGGTGCTCGCGCGATAATTCCCTCAGGAATGCGGGAGGGCGAGGAACGGCAATGGAAGAAGGCGCGCGGCTCGCTCGCGGAATAAAAATGGTACCTGGAATTAGAGTTGCGCCAAGTTCCCGGAAATGTTTGATAAAATTACGAAAAGTTCCCGCGGAAAGTTTGCGCAAATAACGCGGCGGTAATGAAAGACAGGGAAGTTTTAAAACCGATTGTGGACGGTAGTGTACAGCATGGAACGAAGGAAACGTAATGGCGAACCGGTTGTAACCGTTCGAGGCATCCGCGGCTGTTCCGCTGGAATTATGGGGCAATGTTTCGGGAACGTTGCAGTTACCTTCATCATGGGTCAAGTGACGCAGTAATAATATCCGTGTGTGCGGTGTGTAATTCACAGGTAGAGCGCGCAGCGGCAAAGTTTTCGGTCGTTTCGCAACCCAGAAGATCCGAAGAGATTAGAATTCCACTGACTTAACAAAAGTGTCAGTCAAAATCCTGTTGAGTTCAGAGGAACTGTTCGTAACGCGCTGAATTTATTCCAAATTATTTGAAAAGGAAATTAGTGGTTCAAAAGTTGACCTTAATTAATCTTCTAACTCAGAGCGATTGTGTACCTAATATTTGCGTCACATCAAACGAATTTTGACGCTATGTCTAAAAAATCTAAACATCGCTAAGTTTTCATTTTCTAACGCAGCGTTCAATTTGGAATTCCAGTGTAATAAAAAATCGACAAGCTTTTTTGTTAATTATCAGCTACGATTATTCGTTATTGAATATATTCTGAAACAAGTTCGATTTTACTCGAAGAGAAACATCTGACAGCGGGGTAATATAAAAAAAATTCGCAATTCAAAAGAAAGGAAAATTGAATTTTAAAACGAATTGTTTGAAAATACGAAGGAAACGAAAAACGCGCGAGGCGTTCGAAACGTTTTGAAATCGATTTACGTCACTCATGCCAGCTCTCTAGTAGTGCCGAACTGTGTTCGTTCATTCGTCCCCCTAAGTGCACGAATATTTTCACCTGTCTAGCAAGTACTTTCCGCAGCCACTTACGAATGTAAAGCAGAAGGAAAATGAGTTACAGCACGACAGTTTCCGCGCTCACAAACAGGCTGTAACGTTACATTAACCGCTCCGTTCTCCGGGACTTACCACTTGCAAACTATATTTTATTACCTGGTGAAATTACCAACACCAAGAAATTCACGACAGTTTACCAAACTTCGAACCGTCCACCCTACGAATACATCGACTCCAAATGGGACTATTCCACGAGAAAATAAAAGTAACATTTCCAATCCGACAACTTTTGATACGCGTCTGTAAATCGCGTGTCCTGGCATATCCCAAGTTTACGACACGAACGAAAAACCGTCTGCTACGTTTACAAATTACAATCAAGTCCTTCTTAGGACTTTGAATATTTATTAAGTATTAGTAACATAAGAACGTCGATTGCAAGTGCAAAGTTACAGTGGTCGTTAAATAAACCATATGTAACGACGTTAGCGGGGTCGCGTCGCGCGATTCATGCATATTCGTTCGCATCGAGCGAAGAAGAGGGACGAGAAGTAGGGTGCAAGCGGCGTTCGACCCAACAACTCCCCGAGGAGGGCCTTGTGGTGCAAGTCGAAACAACTGCGGGAAGGGAAACCAGCGGAGACACGCGAAAGGGGAGACGGGCGAGCCTCGCAAGGGTTCCTTTGAACCGCGAATTCGAACAATGGAAACCGGTTACCTTCAAACGAATATTCGATAGGATTCCCGGCGTTCGGCCAAGGAAATGAGAGAAAAATATTAGGAGGACTCCATTGACGCGCGTTGATACGCTGGGACAATCGAGAGTGTGTGTGTGTGTGTGTGTGTAACCTACGCCTTTCGTATTCTAGCGGCGGCTCCCGCAGGAACCTCGAGCAAAAGGGGACAAGATTGAAGTAGGAGGAGGGTGCGACAGGGTTCGCTCGCGTAATGAGCCTGGGATATTGAAATCGAGCAGGTTTGTCGAAAAATAAGAGCAATTAGCGCGGAACATGGTGATAACGGCTCGATGAATCGACGATTACGAAATATGGAGATTTAAT
Source organism: Xylocopa sonorina (assembly GCF_050948175.1). Lineage (NCBI taxonomy): Eukaryota > Metazoa > Arthropoda > Insecta > Hymenoptera > Apidae > Xylocopa > Xylocopa sonorina. The sequence continues at coordinate 3,778,072 of NC_135196.1, read as the reverse complement.
TTTTTTAATATCACTCATCCCTTGAGTCACTTCGAACTTGCGTCTCATACTTGACCCTTGACTACTTCTTCCAACCTATGAAACCATCCCTTCGCAAAGCTGCTTGCAAAAATTCTTCGAATACCAGAGCAGCTTTCATATTCATAATTCAGAAGTCAACACTTCACGCTAGACTACATACCACGTGTACCTTCTGAATAAAACGGTTCCCAGGAATTTAAAGGGCGTTGCACCCGATTACTTCGACTCCTTCAATATCACTCATCCTTTGAGTCGCTTCGAACTTAAGTCTCATACTTGACCTTTAACTATTTCTTCCAAACCTATGAAACCATCCCTTTCGCAAAGCTCTTTGCAAAAATTCTTCGAATACCAGAGCAACTTTCATATTTACAATTCAGAAAATAATACGGAATAAAACGGTTCCTTGGAATTTAAAGGGCGTTGCGCCTGATTACTTCGACTCCTTCAATATCATTCATCCTTTGAGTCGCTTCGAATTTACGTCTCATACTTGACCTTTAACTACTTCTTCCAACCTATGAAACCATCCCTTCGCAAAGCTGCTTGCAAAAATTCTTCGAATACCAGAGCAGCTTTCATATTCATAATTCAGAAGTCAACACTTCACGCTAGACTACATACCACGTGTACCTTCTGAATAAAACGGTTCCCAGGAATTTAAAGGGCGTTGCGCCCGATTACTTCGACTCCGTTTAACCCGGAATCGAACGGCGCGACGTCGAGTGCGTGTCCCTGAGTGTCCAAGGAACAAATTGGCAGGACCACGCGGGAGGACTTCCTGCCGACGGATCAATAAATACCGAGCAGCCAGAGGTTAGATCGAGGACGGTGCCAAACGATCCGATTGCGTCCATCAGTTTTCCGTATCCCCTTGAAAGTTCCAACGCCAACTTGGGTATTACCCTTTGATACTCGAACAGCCCGGGAATCCGGGCCCGGATCATACGTTTACCCTTCTCTGTTCATGTATCAACTCGCCCGATCAGATGGCCACGGTAAATACATCCGGGAAAGGAGGACGGCTGGACAACTGCTCGGGGATGGTTCCAAGATTGAAAATAGATCCGAATAAAGGTCGATCGGCTGGCTACGGGGTCGCGAGTTATTACCTGGTAGTCTGGGCCAGCGGGCTTTTGAGTTGCGAAAAAAAAGGAGAACGAAAAGGAATGAGAGAGAAAGAAAGAGACGACTGGATCGAAAATGAATATCAGAGGGACGGAAACGGAACGAGCGATCCGTGATAACCGGGATCGTCTTATACGACGAATGAAATAAGAGGCAATACCGTGGGAGAATGGGAGCACGGATGACCTGCGAGACGCGGAGGGTAGCCAGGGTACGCGTCGCATGATGGAAAACCGATTTATTCGGTCAACAACTCGGCTGGTTGCGCGAGAAAGAGCTGCTTTTCGACCGTTTTGTAATTCACTCTGCGTCCTCGTTTCTGGGCGTTTCTGTATTCACCAGCACGAAATATGCACGATTGTACGAGAAACATCTCCATTATTCGTAACGGCGTATTTATTATTGAAATTTGAAAAGTTTGTATTTAGTTGGAACACTGTGGTAGTTTGTTATAGCATTGAAGTTGTATTGTTGCGAGCATCGAGTGTATAGAAGCATGGCCAATTGGCGTTCGCGAAGAAAGTGATCAGTCGTGGTTTACCAGGCGATCGATAACTACAATCTATCAGATCGTAATCAGAGCTGCCAAGAAGCGGTCGCATGTCCGATTGCTGCGATATTTCTATACTGATAATTGATTATGGGTTTGTAAAATAGATAGCGATGATTTCTTTAAATAGCTGAGGAACAACAGATTTCCAACAATATTTCCAGCAATATAATATATTATAGCGTAGCAGCTAACATTTTCAGGGGTCAAACCATGCACTGGTAAATTAATTACGAGTCGTTAACAATTATCAGTGCATTTTCTGCTCTGCTAATGCTAGCGACATATCAAGATGTTTCTTATCCGAAAGTTTCAAACGTTTCTAATTTACAGAGCCATAGAAGCCTCTAGATATTTATTTCTAATTAACAAAAGCGTCATTATTTTCTAGAATTGTCTCCAGTACACCTGATTTGTCAACGCTTACGAAATTCAGCGGGACTAAAACGCTAAGTTTAATTTTCTGTTCGTTAAGTCGCAATATCGAAGCTCGTTAGAGGAGTTAATAGCCTCCCATCGTCATAAAGGAGCTGAACGAGACGGTTTCCCAGCGACATGTACCCGGTGAAATCGGCAATTTTCTATCGCGTGGCGAAAACAATATCCACTGGCAAGATGGCGGCAAAGGAGGAAACAATGGGCTGCCGGTGACCTATTAATCCATTGTTAGACTAGACAAGATTTAACCCACGCCTGACCCCAGCTCTGCCCGATATTAATCTGATCCAATGACTATCTTAAGCAAACACGATGACGGTGTTCCTCGCCGGCTCAGACAATGCCAAGAACGCCTTGGGTAAGGTATTCCTCCTCTAACAGTCCTCTAAAGCTGCCTCCGGGACAATGAAGAAGAGTTCGCGCTGCGCACGGTCCACATTGTAATTTATTCCAACTGATTTTGAACTGGTTCTACGTGTAACTTGTTCACAAAGCTCACAATTTTCTATAAATTCACGTGCAAGAAAAAATACGTGGTATTTTGTAACAAATATCATTTTTAGCTAATATTTGCGATAATGGTGCCACCATTTTTTAAGTTTTATTTGTAACAATATTCTAAATATTGACAAAGACGAAAAATAAATGCAATACAAAATTACAAATAAAAAGAAAAATCTAATATCCGTAGTTCCACTATTAATGACTCAGAGTTCATTAATTAACAATGCATACGTAAGATTACAGAACCAGCCGTGACGCATCGAGAATCGCGATCGCCCGAAAATGAATGGTTCGAAACAACCTAACCTACCGCGTATCGCGAGCGTGGCTTAGAAAAACTGATTCGTCAGACCGGAGGCAAAGAGTCGAACAATGGGCCTCGCATGTAGGACAATAATTACAGCCGGGTGTACTTCATTACACGCTTCTGCTTGCGGATATATACGAGCGTGGCGGCGGGGGATGTTGGTTGACGACTCCCCCGAGAATATGAGATCTGATAGAAAGCGAGAGGGTTGGCGAGAGCCAGCGCGAGGGAAAGAAGAGCGAAAGGGTCGAGGCGAAGGGACGGTTTCGATGTCAAATATTGGAAGTGGCACGAACGCAGCCTCGAATTACGAATCGAGGAGGAAGGGCGCCGGTATGCCGGAACGAGTGTTCGGTGAAATAACGAATGCTGAAATGCGAAAAGGGTGCCGACAGCGAGACGTCGCTGGTGAATATTCAATTAATCGTGGCCTGGCCGAGAATACCGTGCATGGAACGTTCTTGTCAACAGAAAAACGGGAAATATATAATTATCTATACATAATGGAACAAAATGAGATCGTTATAATTATATATAGATTTACATATATGTCCACCCTTGTTTAAAATTGGTAGAATAATTGCAGGTGTTTTTAATTGGCCTTTGTTGTACGATATAAATTGTTATTACTAAATAGTATTGATTACTAAATTTAGTAATTACATTTTATATATATTTTTTATATTGTTTGGTAATTATATTAGAGGAAGGGGTTGAAGTCGATTTCCAAATTGTATTTGAACAGAAAACAGAGAAATGCATCTGTTTGAACAATATATTAACTAGCAATAAAATTTTACTGTATTTTGTCAATTTGTGCTACAAAATGTTCAAACTATTTTCACGTTTCACGTAGTTTCTTGCACTGTATTCGTATTTCGTATGAAAATAAAAATTCATACTTTGCAATAAAAATGTATCTTTGTTATTTTTTCTCATATTAGCTGAATGCTCCTCTGAAAACATAAAAAAGCAATCGAACCATTTTTCTGAACCTAGCAGTTTCCGGGATAGTCTATGAAATACGTTTCCAACCCCAAACTTTGAAGCCCTACAACATAGGTGTATTGCCATGTGAAAAAAAACTAGAAAAATGTTCCCTTTTTTTAAACTATATTCATCAAAATAATAAAAATCAGTGATTCATATTTAAGGGTGGTTCTTCACAAGAGACTATCTAGAATGCCATTGTAATACACACTAAGATAATTAAAAAAAATACCACTAAGAAAAGTATGCATAATACTTAATACAAGAAAAGTAAGTAAACTATGAATAATTTTCTTATCACAATTTTCAAAATAATCAATCCTCCTTTTCCACGCCGCAATACCACAAAGACCCAAATTCCCAGCACCCTCTAGCACCCATTGCTCTCCCTTTCCATCAACCCTCAAAGTGACGCAACTTCCAACCACCTTCTCTTACAACTTCTCCTCACAAGATTACCAAAAAAAAAGTGTCACAATTACATAAGTCACTCCACTTCCCCCTCAAATTCACATTTTTAAGAACACCGCACTCGTGGGAGCTGGCGGAAATCCGATAACAATCCGTCTCACTGTATCAACCTACGCGATTACCGATGCGTTCACCTCGAACTCGATCGCGTTTGACGCGAGTCACGCTTAAGTCGAGCAATCCTCTTGCTGCGAGGCGCGGCGATATTGAATCGAAGCGAAGAAGAATGCGGGAAGAGCTCTGGTTTGCGGAGGATATGTAAAAACGAAGGGGCGCGGGGATGAAACGAAGCTGTAATTCCGAACCGGAGGATCGTAGCTGCGGTAAGAGACGTCGCTGGAAGTTTCTTGGGACGGCCAGAGAGGGAGGATGGGCAACAGGGAAGTAACGGGGGTAAATAAGTTGGGGCTCATAACCGCATAAAAGAAGGAGAGTCGGGTAAACAAGGAGAATGCTAATCTAAAAGGCCGGGTAAGCGGCGGAGCGGAAACAATGCTACGAAATGGGATACGAAAAATCAGGGGAGATCTAAAGAGGCGTTTTAAAACCGCGTATATCAGCTATACGGAGATATAACGTGGCTTCGTGCGTCGTCTTTGAAACGAGGAATCTCGCGAAGGATCTAGCGAAGGATCGTTCGATTTGCTCGTCGAGTTGAAAAGATTCAATTCTAATAAGATGCTCGTCGTGAGATTTCCTTTTCAATTCAAGGATTCTTTTAACGTACGGTTGATTACATACGCAGGATGTTAATTAAATTGAGGAAATGAAAGGATCGTTCTCTGTAGTTAGGATGTCTAAATTACTATCCTGCGATATTCTATAGTGGAATACAATAGGGAATTAAGAAGTATTTGATTACTTTAAGAAACCCTGTATATTTAACCGTTAAAATGGTGGCAATGCATTTCTCGTACCATTTGCATTTTAATGCTGGTTTCGTTAATTAAACGTTAATATATGTATATTGAATATTGCTTTAATCGGATGATAAAATCGTGGTCGTCCTTTCATTCCTAAGAAGATTAAACTTCTGAGAGGAGAAAATTGCGAGATAGAAGGCAAAACTTAACCAGGGTGAACGTTTCAGAGATTATGATGCGAAACGAAGGCTATCATTTTAAATAAAATATACCTTTACCAATCGATACCACTTGTACACATTTTTCCTTTCAATTCATCTGCATGACAAACAGAAAACCATGCCTCTAAAAACTCTCAACGTCTCAAAATTACCACAGAACATTCCAATTTTTCTACTGAAACAAAATTAATTAACTTCTCTCTTAATCCCCCAGCAAATCCCTCGCTGTTTAACCAAACGACGCGGAAAAGGGGGTGCGAAATAAAATAGGAAGACCAACGGAAAACCGTCGTTTCAGAAAACACTGTTCTCGACGTCGAAGCTTAGCAACGGAAGAACGCGCAGCTTACAAGAAGAAACTCTGCTCGTTCCAGCGCCCGGAATCGAGACGAGGCGACCGGTTCGACCAGTCTGGAAGAAATAGAAAAGACGCCGGTCGAAAACGGACGGAACCAGGGCGGCGACTGGCAGGCAGGCGTTTAAAGAAGCGGCGTCGCGCCGGAAGACAAGTGGCGCAGGAATGGGGAGCACGGATCGGGAATAAAGTTAAACGATCGCCCGTGGAAACCATGCTTATGGAACGCATCGAATATTCCCTGGGCAACGCGTACGTGTGGGACGCGGGTTAACTTTCGACGGGGAGAAATACGAGAACGGGGATCGGTGCAAGTTCTGCCCGTGAGCGAGGAACAACGCCGGGGAATTACCTCGGGAAATTTTAGCGCGCGGAACAAATATGGTCGGCGAAGAGGTCCAAGGATCCGGGACGGAAGAAAGAGTGCCGTGATATTTCGAAGCCTCGGTTTTACGAGCCGAACAGCATGTTGTGCGATATTTTTCGAGATACTTCGAGGTAATTCGAGGGAGCGTGTCGTTTCTCGCCGTTCAAACCATCTACGTTTAATGGCGGACGCGTTGCGAGGGTCAAGACGCGTTGCGGGATTTTGGACAACGTTAACGCCGCCCCGTGAACGCATTGGTATTGCGCGTAGTTGGATGGACGGTGGCTAGATTTTGGTAAACAGAGATTACTGTGCACCGTGCGTAGTATAATGTCAACGAGCGTATTAATTGGCTGTGTCAATTAGAAGCCCGAGTAAATTTCAATTCAGAGAATTAGTATTTAATCGTTCCAAGTAACCAATGTACTGCGTTGTAAATAACAGGAGTCAGATGGAATCTTGAACGAATATGGAAAATAATTTCAAGTTGCTTGGCAGTGTTCTCGAACCTAAAAACGAGTGCAAAAGTTACAGCTTAAAGCTCTCACGAGAAACTTATTTCGCCAACAAGATGCAAGATTATACATTTTACATTGAACGCGTCACATAATTGCCTTGCGTTCAAATAAACTATTAAAAATACCAATCCTATACGAATTAAATCGTTTCCATCGTTGCTCGAAATTTCACGTCCCGAAAGGAATCCCAGGAACAAGTGGTTCGACACGAGAACGACGAGCAATAACGGAGAAGAAACTCGAAGCTGAGAGGGGTCGTTTCGACGCGTACCACGGTCAACGAGAAAGCCAACGCCGTGAAAGCGACGAAAAAAAAAAAGAAGCAGCGGCACGTTGGTCGGGGCTAACCGGGTTCCATGGGAATGGATGATTTGGGAGTGGCGAGTCGAAGGGACGCGGAGGGCTCGTCGTCCCGTGGACAAGCGGTGAATTTCGGAAAAGGGAGCGAGGTAAGAACATTGGACGAACTCCAGAGTACTCGAAGCGAGGAAGGAAGCGACTCGAAAGTGGAGGAAGGGACGTGGATTCATGCTCGAGGTGGGGTCCTTAGCAAAGGATTCGACGAAAACGAGGAGAGAAAAAGGGCGGCGGGGAAGAAAACGGGTGGAAGAAGGAAGAGGATGGACCAAAGGTGCGGACTCGCATTCGAAAGTCATATCGGGCCACGTGACCCGAATAAAACTACCTGCTCGAATTTTCTTTCGGCTGGACGTGAGAATTAAGCTTCAGATGGAAGGACGAACGGCGGCTCGGATCGCTGCAAACAAGGCGAATATTTTCTGACGAATTATAGCGGGAGTCGGGCTACATCGTCGATTATTTCGAGAATCCCGACCATCCCTGTCGTCGTTGCCATTTCAAGAATTTCTCACCGCCTGTCGAGAAGATGCTGTCGCGAGTTCGAGCGTTTAATCTACCGGCGCTATTTCATTTTGTAATTAACGAGCTTGCATAATTACGGTTTTTAACTAAATATCTATAAATTAAGAAGCAAAGGAGGAAACGTTTGAAAGTCCTGAAAACACCTGCAACAAGTTTACGATATATTCGATATTTAAAGAATTTTACTTGTCGTATATTATCATCCATGTTATATACGTATGTGTATATTATGTAAGTACAAATTGATATGAAAAGGTATTTATAATTTTGGAAAAAAACTGTCTCTCGTGAAAAAGATACTAATTCTTTTTTAAATGACATCATTAACTTTCAATCTTCTTACTTTCTCTTAATTTATGACGTATATTATAAAATAAAAAGAAAAGTTCTGTAGATTTTCATTAAATATTCAAGCCCCTTAAAGTTATCAGATATTGAAACTATTTTGGAATTTAGGGCAAATGATGGATGTATTTCTTCAATACCTTTTTACTAAATTAGAATAACTATTTTCAGAGTGTCAGTCGTTCGAAATTATTTATACACTTGTGGCTGGTTCTGTTAAATATTTTACACGCCTGAGATTTGAAATGAAGAAATAATTTGAAAATCTAATTGGAGAAAGGCGGAATATCGCTGCGTTACCATCTGAAGCGGGAAAAGTGGATCTTCCGTTAAAAATCCAGAAGTTGTAAATGCAAGTCCTCTGATTCAGTTGAATAACTGACGAGTGAAGTGGATCCAACGTTCCTCGACAATAGGATATTGTTGAGACGAAAAATGGAACTTCGCCTTTTCCTTCGAGGATATAAAATATCAAAGCAGAAGCAACTCGTACTACATGACCTACTCGCGAGAGCCAATATCGCGAATCTAGAGATTTCCCGATTCGTTCTTTCCATTTTTCCGGTTTGAATTGATGATTTATCTTCTTTATGTGAACCGAAATATTTCATTCCTCGCTACACGTTGCCTTTGCATTTACAATGGCCACTGAAAATATTTTGTTATATCTCAACAATTCGCATAGCAATGCGATCGATAAAATGTTCCACGAACCGAACCATCCTTAAACTTTCTTTCGAACACCAAGTACTCGACTCACGTTGAACACAATTCTTTCTGCGGCTAAAATAAAACTACCTTAATAAACTACGTGACACTGTTATCCGAACCTCCCACAGTTAATTATTCCAATGTTACTTCTTCGTTTCGAGCGCAGCCGATTCTACTGTTTCACTAATTCGCCACTCTTAAACTAGTAACATCCACGACCCAAATTTTGCATTTAGACAATGGAGCTAATTTATCTTCCGAGAGAGGAGTAGCAGAAAACGAAAGTCGCGTCGAGCGATAGCAGCGACAGAGTCGATCAGATTAAACTCCATCTAAATTTCGCGATCCATTCTCGCAAGCGGCTCCGCCTTCGTATTATCCCAGCGTCGAGTATAATCCCATTCTTCCATAGCTGGCTAACTTTTTTTCAATCGCCTCCCATTTAATAATTTCTTTACCATTCCGCCACTTATACTTTTTCCCGCGTCCCATCCCTGCGTCCCGGTTTCTCCATTATCCCAGCCGGTATTGACTTAATTAATCGATCTCGCGGCGAACAGACGGGGGCCAGGGCGACCTGGCGACCGTCGCGGAAATACAATTGCGCCTGGTTCCGCCGTGTCATCGCGGTATCGAATTCCCGCTGGGATGAAGCTCTCCGAGTTTTCTGATGAGAGTCGAGTAGGCGAGTCCCGCGCGTGCACCACGGACGTAGGAGCAGCGGCGAAAGGAGACACCGGCACTTCCGGCGGTGTCCTTCGATAAGACTTCGGCGTCGCCTCGTCCTCGATTGATTACACGGGGAGTACGCGAAGACACTCGAGCGAACGAGCGACACGTGACACTCGCAGACGTTTCCTTCTTGCTCGTTCGATCGGTCCATGCCCGGTCCTCTCACGCGGATATCGGTTCCACGTGCGACCGCGCCTCCACTGGCGACAAGTTCGCCTCGTTCGTGGTAATTGCGCAACACGATAGCCACCGTGCGCCCGCCCTGCGTCCGACACCCCTTCCTTTTCCGCCTGCCATTCGCGAACGAGCTAGGTAACACGCCACTGGTAACTTACTTGGTAACTAACACGCGAAGAAGATGGGGGGTGAGTTCATGAATGACGATTGGGGGGTGGTTTAAGGCTGAATGGTGTCTGGAATTGGAATTTTCGGTGAGAAGGAGGTTGCTGCGATTGTTTCGATGTTAATTGACGTGCATGTTCCGTCCTCGAAACATATAGTCAAACCAAGTTTATGCTACGATCGATTATAATTAGTTATTTTTGAAGAGTCCCAATTTCTGTTTATTACTTTTTCTGATTAACTTCTTAACCGGGATTAAGGCGTTGAAAGGTTGCTAGAAAACTTAGTTTACCTCTTAATGTTTTACTTCAATAGCTATTGACGTATCATAAACCCAAAAATACTCGATCACGGGTCTCGTTAGGTCAAATAGCCTCGAATAGATTAACCTAACGGTTGTGTTCCGTGGCCATACCCCTACCGGAAGGTTGCGACCACCACCATTTCGGAATTGCTCGGAAGCAGCTCGCGGATTGGCTGACTTCTGAACTTCGAACCTGTATATAAGTGTACATTTTGTGAAATAAACGAGTCAAAATCCTACCAGCAAAAAGTCGTCCAAGATATTCTATCCGAGCAAGTAAGCGAGGAGAAATTAAGGACGCAACAATTGGGAGATGGTTTAAGGTTGACTGGTGTCTGGAATTGAACTTTTCGGTGAGAAGGAGGTTGTTACGATTGTTTCGATGTTAATTGACGTGCAATAGGCGCGTGGTATGTATTTGAAGTCCTCTTCAAATATCATTTTGCGTTATATTTGCGTGGTTTATGTGATAAGATGTCAGGCAGTCGATAGACTGATTACTAGCGTATCTAGTTAACAAAATTATAGTTATTTTCAAGAAACAACTTTTTCTAATCACTTACAAGTTTTCACTTTCTATAAAAAAAAAGTGTCTGACTTGTCTCGATCATCCCTAATTCACGTGTAATAGGCGCGTGGTGTATATTTCAAACTTTCCTCGAATATCCTTTTGCGTTATATTTGCATGGTTTGTGTGATAATATGTCAGAGAGTCGATAAATGTTACTAACGTATCTAGTTTACAAAATTATAATTGACTTCAACAAATAATCTTTTATAATCACAAGTTCTCACTTTTTATGAAAAAAAAAGTCTGACTAGTCTCGATCATCTCTGCATTCAAAACGAAGCTTTCTTCCATACGCGATGAATCCACAAGCTGACTTTTCCTCCGCCTCGAACAGGCACATTCCAAAACACACCCTTAAAAATGAAAACGTTCCAGAACATCCACGAAGGGTACATACATGCGCCCTTATCTATTTTCCGCTTTAAAATGTCGTTTAGCAAAATTCCAACCCTGTAAACGTGTAAGTACTCGTACGGATGTTTCAACATTGAAAAGAGCGAGAGAGAGAGATAGAGAGAGGAGGCAGGGAAGCTATTTGCTCGAGATCGCGAGGGATGGAGATAGAAGGATACGCGAGTTCAGATAAATCACGAGTTCATGTCGCTTTTCGTCCTCTCCTTTCGCTACGGCGTTCTCCGCCCTTGCTGGCATGACGGCGCGTTTCCACGACGTGCCATTATTAAGACGCTGGGCGCCGCGACGCCTCGCCCAACCTTGCGCACCCCCGTCGCCCCTCGCTCGACGAGTCGCCGACACTGGTCGAGATCGCGTAAAGAAGTTATCACAGCGTCGCGGATTTATTCGGCGAAAAGTTCACACCGAATTTACGTCGACTCGCAGGCGGTCGATGAAAACAGCCGAGAGAAATTTCGATTGTGCATATTTTTGCGCGAAATTTGCGGCCAAGTGAATTTACATCGATGCAACGCTCAGAGGAAAATTTATAATCGTGAATACGGAAATAAGGTATAAATTATTCAATATTGCAAAAATAAATTGCCGGGGGCTGTTGATCGGATCGATAGAGGATTAGATGTTTGTAAAATGCTTTCGTGGATAATTTTATCGAGGCGAAAAATTCATGTTCCAGCTAAACGAGTTTTTACATTTTTAATGGAAATTTGTAAGATTATAATAGTGTTTGCAATCTCAACGCTCGTAAATCACAATAACAACATCAGAGTAAAACCTAATTCACTGTGTTCACAGAGGATAGTAAAACCCTTTGAGCCGTCAAAGTAATTGGAAGCCAATGATTCAATCGCATCGTGAAACTGCATTGCTCAATCTTTAAACACGAAACTGGGTTTCGATAATCTATCTATCTTTCTTTTTTTTCAGAACATCTTGAATTTTGGAAATTTTCTTATATTCTATTTATAAGTTTCTTTTACTGTTTGTTACATCGATTGAAAAATTTACAACATGAGATGAAAGCGAAGACTACGTAATCTGTAATAAGCTAACGTATAGGATGCTTCAAATTTTCCAATACAACTAAGAAGAAAATTAATAATAGAAAATGTCAAATAAAATTTGTTCATTTGGAACCTTGTTTTTCAGAAAATTGAGTATTTCAATTTTGTCGTATTATCTTATCTATAAATGCACTTGGTTAACTATTTCAATTCCTTTACAAAGTTAAAAGAATGTACAATATTGACAAGCGAAAATATAAAGGACTAGTTTAATTTTCAACCTTAATTTTTCGCAAAATAGAGTAAAAAACGTTATTCCACGCTCTCGACTAATTTTTGCGCGTCAAACATCGTTTGCGTACCATATATCCTATCGTTTATCCTAGGACGCTGTGCACGAAGCGAACTGAAATGGCTGACTCGATGTGTTTGACGGTAGAAATTTCTTTTTTCAGGCCCACGCGTACGAAGCGCATAAAGTGTCCAAGACGGTTCGAGCTCAAAGGAACCGTGTGCAAATAAGGCTTGAATCTAAAACGGCGAGCTGCAGATTCGCTGCGAGCCGTTACGCCCATCGGCGAGATCGGCGTTAATTCCTTTTCTTATTTTTATTCCTGATTAAAAATAGTGCTTTGAAGGGGACGACGCGGCAGGAGCTGGCAAAGAGGAAACGCGAAAAAGAAGAAGAGAAAAAGGGGGGAACGATTCGCCGCCTATAAACGGGGAAAGGAAATCTGTATTACAAGCTGAGGCGTCCTTTCTCCGAAAGCACTTCCTCTTTCTTTCACCGTCTTCCTCGTTGCGCGCGTTCTCCAAAGTCCTTTTGAAAATCTCACGGCCCCGCTCCGTTGGAGCTTCTTTGGTCTTAGCGGATATCCGGGATGCGGCGAACCGAGAATTCGATGCAACAAATGATATTAAAGCGAGACGCGGCGCCCGCGTTCCAATAAATTTGATTAAAAGCCAGGATGTGGAAAACCGCTACAGCTACAGCTTATCGACAGTGGGATTCGAGACGTTTTCGCTACTCCAAAATCGTATCGCGCTAGATTCTTTCTCAACGCTTACACCGTATTCGTAGCCGTACATTTCCAAGTCTTTAGCAGAATGCGTAAGCGTAGTTAAAGCGTAATTTTATTAAAACGAATAACTTTTCCATATCCATTTGTAACGTTTAATTCTTGAAAACTTTGAACGACAAATGATTACACTGAGATGCAATATTCCTTATATTCACGCAAAGATTTGTCGCACTCAGCTACAGATTTTGGAAATTATACGCCATATTCAGCTAAACGCGTTCTTCGATACATCGTCCACGAAATTTTTCTGAATTTTTTGCGACACGAAAGTCGTACGATTCGAAGGGACGAGTGAAAGGATTGGTAATACGAGGCACACAGGCGAATTAAAACTCAAATAGTTTTTTAAATAGAACCGTGCGCTGCGTTGCTATTTGTTGCGTTCCGTTTAATCAGCAATTAATTCAGCTGGGAACGCGTAAGCGTGCTGGCAAACTTGATAGCTATGCAAGCCAATTCAATTGTTTTCACTGGTGAACTGGAAGGGAAGGCTGGATTCGATGTTTATCAGTTACTATTCCTAGCGATTGTACGCGAATCCAGTGAATAATTCAAATTGCACTTCCTTCATTGGTTCGAGCGAGTCTTAAAAAAATATGAGCGTGATTTAAGAGAGATCCATTATTCTATAAAAAGTTCACTTCGCATGTTACGCACACGGAATTTCTATTCTTAATTATGGTATTCCATTCAACGAGGATTCAAGTTCAATATTTTCTCCTATTAGAATTAGTGAATAATATTATCCTTCGAACGATTCGAAAAAGATTTAGCTTGCAGTCGATTACGCGCGCAACAAAAAATTTCCATCAATTATATTTTTATTAGCTTGTTATCGAACATTATTTTTTATATCTCGAAGAACGTAGATAGAAATCTGGCAAATAAGGACAGTTTCATGTCGCACAATTTAATCATCCTTCACGATCGAAATAAAAAAGAGGAAATTCGACTAAAATTGCGGGCGTTAAATGCGAAAGTGGCATCCTATTAGCATAAAATAATACTACACGGTCCACGGGTACACGAACTATAGATCAACGCGAATGCAGAGTGTAATTACGTCGCGCGACGATAATTGACAAAAATGACGTACGAATATTCCAACGTGCAGTCTACAATTTCTCACGCCGTCTCAGTGAGGCGACTATTTTTCACGGGAATAATAAAGCCTAGAATTTATGAACCGTTTTATCAAAGGCAACAAGGTTCATTGCAAGGACTATTAATTTCAGGACGATTACAATTTATATGTAAATACCTGGACATCTCGCGTTCGAGAAAAACATCGGCTGAAAATTGACATTAAAATTCATGGGTTTAATCTGGCGGGCATGTTCGACTAATGATCGAGTGGATTAATACACGGCGAAGGACAACGAGAAGGAAACTCGTCCCACCCGACTGGCGTTAACCGGAAACCTATTCAATTTTCAAGCGTAATTCTCAAAATGTCAGGTTACACCCCGAGCGACGGGAGGCTCTCAAGCAAATTTCATAGAACACCAACTTGACGCCATAAATTAATTACGCCCGTCCGATCTACGCGAATAATTAAAAAGACCTCCGCAAAAGAGACATTTTAATCCACAATTAGCCTCTGCTGAATCTCATTTCACGTTTCCGCTATTTACATTTAGAGGACGATGGTTTCTAAAACTCGAAAAATTCCCAAAATTTATTCGTTTTTTCAATTCCTTTTGTAACATGTCTCGTATAGCCATTACTGCTGAATCGTTGATTAAAAACGAGAAACATTGTGTTAAATTTGTGCAAATAAATTACGTTCGAATTTCGAAAAAAAAGATATCTTTTTTTTAGATAACAGTGTCGTTTAAAAGTTAATCAAAACGAAATATTAATCCCTTGCGTTATTAATCGTGAATCGCAGTTGCGTCGCAGACAATAATCCGGATGAAATAAAGATACACCATATACGTGTAACGAAGTACCATTTTTTTTTTTTATTTCAGCAGTGCGTCCATGGTTTGCGAGATCGCGTATATTACCGTGAATACAAATTATCTGAAGCAGTAAATCACGAACGAATCGTAGAAAAATCGCGAGGCAACTGTTCTCGCGAAGCAAAGAAATGGCTTTCGCGTCGATTTGCGAGGCTCGTCGAGATCGGAAGGAGGAAGCGGGAAATGAACAGAACGCGATAATTACCAGAACTAAACCATTGCGAAGATAGATGCAGCGTTAACCATGTTTCATAAGGTATTACATGGTATTAACCGTGATAAAGTAACAAGCTGCGAGAAACTTCGCTAAACAGAAGTTCGCGAAAGGTCCGACTTCCATTGTTCATAATTCAACAGTCTGATACGATCCTATTTTTTCGAATTAACGTTAAGTCGATTTCCACCTCATAGTTTCGATAATAATAAGATTAATTTCTAAAATGCATTTGTTTTCTTAATAAAAAAAAAAATTAAGTACATACTGTCTTTTCTTCTTCTTTTCTTCTGTCCTTCTCGTTTGCATTAATCATGTAAAAGTAATGAGATTTTATTCGCAGGCTCAGCCTCAGTTTGGCCACAGATCCATTACTGGTCGTCGATTAACCGTTTAATCTTGGAAACTTGGATAATGAACGCGTAATGAGGGCGATCAACGTCGGAAGAAAAATCAGTGCGACGTCGATTCATCCTGATTATGCGATCCGAAGTGAAAAGGAGACACGGCTGCCTGTGGTGCACGCGAGATTGGCCTTTTAAAACAATTTCGAGCGCGTTAGGGCGGCGGAACGTCGAAACGTTTCGTGCTGACGAGAATCTGATTACGGTTCTCGTATCGTTCCCGCTTATTACTATCGTTCTGTAATCGCGTTACACGTTCTGTTTGTCGGGCTAATATTTAACGTCGAGCAATAAATTGCCCGCAAATTCCACGTTTCTAACGTTATTTGCCGTCGAGTTTGCTTTACCTATCCCGGTTTGCAGTTAACGTTGCTAAAATGTCATCCTTTCCGCTGGGCGTTCCGCTCCGCCTTCGCGCGTGGTTATTAAATAAACAAACGGAGAGAAGGGGGGCCAACGCTCAAGTCAAACCGTCGCTGCCCTTTGCAACTTTCCTCATTAACTATCTATCCGCTGACAAAGG